>NC_138776.1:270587903-272044657 GCF_965119305.1 Pelophylax lessonae | reverse complement strand
TATCGCAGTGTGAACAGTCAGTTCCAACATGAATTGGATCGCATGGGTGTGAACTGATCCTGGTGCAGACCCAAAAAAGGGTCCTGTGCGAGTTGTGTCCGAAAACAATCTGTGTGGCTGAATTTGCATCGCAAACACATCACATGTGATTTGCACAGCAGTGCGCTGCGCATCACATGCAAGGTCTGTCATCGCATGTATGTGAACTGGCGCTAAGACAACAATTCAAATGCAGCATTGTTAGTCCCCCCCCCCCCCCAGTACCTGGTCTGGATGCAGTCTTCTACCTGGGGTCTGGATGCAGGGCTTGTCCTGCAGGTGGTTCCTTCTGGAGCTGGGAACCCAGAGACCAGCTGAGCACTGCTGGTACTTCTGGTCCTCTCCCTTCCTTCTGGGCACCACTGAGCTGGGCAACTAGGAGGGGGGAGGGGCAGGAGAGGAGGGGGGAGAGGAGAGGAGAAGGGGGGGAGAGGAGAGGAGGGGGGGGGGGAGAGGAGAGGAGGGGGGACAGGAGGGAGAGAGAAGAGAAGAGGGGGGGGGGGGAGAGGAGAGGAGGGGGGACAGGAGGGAGAGAGAAGAGAAGAGGGGGGGAGGGGGGACAGGAGGGGGGGAGGGATCGGGAGAGAGGAGGGGGAGCAGAGGAGGAGGGGGGAGAGGAGGGAGAGAGAAGAGAAGAGGGGGGGAGAAGAGGAGGGATCAGGAGAGAGAGGAGGGGGGAGCAGAGGAGGGAGGAGAGGAAGGGAGAGGAGAGGAGGAGGGGGAGAGGAGGAGGTGGGGGAGAGGAGAGGAAGAGGGGGGAAGAGGAGGGGGGGAGAGGAGGAGGAGGGGGGAAGAGGAGAGGAGGAGGAGGGGGGAGAGGAGGAGGAGGGGGAAAGAGGAGAGGAGGAGGGGGGGAGAGGAGGAGGAGGGGGAGAGGAGGAGGGGGGAAGTGGAGAGGAGGAGGAGGAGGGGGGGAGAGGAGGGGGGGAGAGGAGAGGAGGGGGGGACAGGAGGCAGAGAGAAGAGGGGGGGACAGGAGGGGGAGGGATCGGGAGAGAGAGAGGAGGGGGAGCAGAGGAGGAGGGGGGAGAGGAGGGAGAGAGAAGAGAAGAGGGGGAGGAGGGATCGGGAGAGAGAGAGAGGAGGGGGGAGCAGAGGAGGGGGGAGAGGAGGGGGAGGAGGGGGGAAAGGAGAGGAGGAGGAGGGGGGAGAGGAGAGGAGGGGGGAAAGGAGAGGAGGGGGGGGGAGGAGAGGAGGAGGGGGGGAGAGGAGGAGGAGGGGGGAGAGGAGGAGGAGGGGGGAGAGGAGGAGGAGGGGGGGGAGAGGAGGAGGGGGGAGAGGAAAGGAGGAGGGGGGGTGGAGAAGAGGGGGGAGAGAGAGAGAGGAGAGGAGGGTCGAGCAGAGGAGGAGGGAGAGAGAAGAGGAGGGGGAGAAGAGGGGGAGAGAGAGAGAGAGGAGGGTCGAGCAGAGGGGAGGGGAGAGGAGGGGGGGCAGGCGCCAGGCATCTCTCCAGTAACACTGCTTGTCACTCAGGTGAGCTCACATGAACAGCCTAGTCTGGACTCCGACACCACCCCCTGCCCCTTTTTTTCCCCTAGGTCTCTCTTGTTATGGCAACAATGGCTGACCGTTCACACTTCACAGCGCCTGCCGGACCCCTGTGTTCCACGGGAGCAGGAAGTGGACTACTTTATCAGTTTCAGGTAGGCGGATTAATCCGCCACAGCGTTCCTAGGCTGTCACCAACTATTCACATTGAAGAAGCTGGTGATCAGGCTGGAGTTGTGTAGCGCGCTGCAGCGGATCAATCCGCCTACCCGAAACAGAAAAAATAGTGCACGTACTGTCCCTGTTCCCACGGAACACAGGGGCTGGCCCGGAGACATTTTTTTTTTTTTTCTAAATAGCTAAACAGCGGGGGATTGTGGTTTCTCCTAAACAGCGGCCCTGCCTGCAGGACGCAGCTGCCAATGGGAACGGCGTTCCTGCTGTGAAAAAAGTGCGGGGACGCCGTTCCCATGCGTTCCTGCAGGACTCGAGCCCTGCAGTACATACACACACAGCACAAGGCCGTGTTCACACTACAAGATGATTCTCGAGGCTGCAGTACCTCTGAGTTCCACAAGGTGGTGATCTCACTTCTTCCAAGACAGGAAGTCTCTATAGAAGACAGAAAGTGATGTCAGGTATAAATAGGAAGTTCCGGGTGAGAGGTGAGCAAGGAGGAAGTAGAGAGAAGACATCGCTGGAAGTGGCAGCAGAGGAGGTAATAAGATCTTATTTTCTATTTATACCAGACATCCCAAGTCTCCCGCAACTTGAGGGAGTCTCCCGCCTTTTGCCAGTGGCTAACGGACACCCGCAAGTGCCGTGCAATCTCCCGGCTGCCGCGGGAGACTTAGGATGTCTTCACCTCTCACAAGTACACACTTGGCCCCCAGTGTAGACACAAGCCTGCCGCCCATCCTCCCCTCTCTAGAAAACACACACATACTGCGGTGAGCACTCTGAAGTCATCTCTGGACAGATACCGAAGCGAAACCACATTCAGCTTCCCCACGCCGACTACCTGGCAGCGTGGAACGCACAAACTCACACATGCGTTCCATGCGGACTTCAAGACCCGAGGAGTCCTTGCAGGGCGATAGTTAACATGACGTTAGTGCTAGTGTTAATCTTTACCTGAAACGTCCTAACGTACAATGACTGCTGTTGGTGATGTGAATAATATATTATCTGGAAATATGGCGTGGTTGATTGAGGGCTATTTCTTAGGGAAGGGTGAATGTGCTTTGCTGTTGGTATATGGCGCTGCCGAGTCCCTGACTGCCTAGGAGAAAACTGAAAAGTTTGAAGTGGGCGGGAACAGAGGGGAGAGGCAGAGAATCGCACAGCACCAGGTATATAGAGGTCTGGGATTATTTCTCTTATTACACACTGATTATGGGGCAAGTATTAGTGCAATGGAGGGTCTAATGTGCTAGGACATGCTGGGACTTGTAGTACAGCCCACACAGATGTCTGTAATATGAGAGTTATTGCAGACTGCGGCTCATTACTGGGCTGGTGGAGACATTTCTACAAGGGCTGATCACTGGCTAAGCTGTGCTCTGCGTGTTATTAATATTATCTTTAATTTTAATATCTCTCAGAAGAAGTAAACCTCGGTATACTGATTCCATTTAATTTGAGCATCCTATAGTTGTGTTAAATTGGTGGGGTGGGTGGCACGGGAAGGGTGCGGAGTGCCACCTCCCTGAAATGAGTTTGTGCAGGTTGGGATGTCTGTTATACCCAGTAACCCCCCCCCCCCCCCGTCATGTCCGTCCTCTTCCTTCATAGTCACTGTGATGTCTTTTATCTCCAGCAGATGATGATACACACATATATAGTGTGGAAACCTAGATTAACCCCTTCAGGGTCAGAACATTCCTCCTCTTACATATATATTTTTATCCTTACCTGTCTAGACAAAAACCTGTATAGATCGAGTGACAGAACGAATGAGGATGAAGGAGGACCGGAGTCACATGACTGAGAAGATACTAAACCTCACCCTGAAGATCATCTACCTGCTGACCGGAGAGGTGAGGAGGATTCTGGGAGGTCACATGACATCACTCTTATCTCTATTAATAAAACACAGACCTGACCGGAGAGGTGAGGAGGATTCTGGGAGGTCACATGACATCACTCTTATCTCTATTAATAAAACACAGACCTGACCGGAGAGGTGAGGAGGATTCTGGGATTCTAACATGTTATTCCTATTGGTTCTCCAATACAGAGATTTCCTCTTCTGAAGTCAGGTGATCATATGACCATCACAGTGCCTCCATGTGACTCCCTAAAACCTGAGAGACACAACATGGAGAAGATTCTAGAAGTCACCAAGAAGATGATGGAGCTGCTGACAGGAGAGGTGAGCGGTGCTGGGAATTCTGGGACATTATCCAGTAACAGACAAGGGATGTGTCTGGATGGTGACTGTATCATTGTGTGTGTCAGGTTCCTATAAGGTGTCAGGATGTCACTGTCTATTTCTCCATGGAGGAGTGGGAGTATTTAGAAGGACACAAGGATCTCTACAAGGACGTCATGATGGAGAATCAGCCGCCCCTCACATCACCGGGTAAGAGGAGACTTTATTGTAAAGGAGAGAGCAGTACGGAGGCTCCACCTAGACCCCCCATCATCTGATAAACACATAGAAACAATGTATTCAGGCAGTGTGTGTCAGGGCTGGGCTCCTGCAGCTCTTTTCTTTCAGAGCTCAGAAGTTGCTTAGCTGTCGGTTAATTACCAGACACTCTTTACCACAGTGACTCAACTGGTTACCATTACCTGCCTCATTAGTCCAGTCCACAGCCTGCCCCATTTTGCTATTTAAGTAGCTTAGCTCATTTCCTCCTTGCCCTTGCGCGGTCTATGCTCTCCAGTGTGTTCCTGTGTATGACTTGCCATGGCTGACTTCTCTTCTGATAACTGTTCCTGATTTGTTTCGCCTGACTACGCTGACTTATGGTTTCCTGATCCTTGCTCCTCTGATTACCTGTTCTGGCATCCAAACCCCGGCTTCGGTTTTTCACTACGTTCCTGAACTGTTATTTTTGCTATTTTAACTGCACTTTCTGTTGAAGCACTCAATACCACTGCAGCCTCGTGCCTCCCCACTTACCATTGAGGCTTTTGATGGGAGACCTCTACAGCCTGTCCATGTGACCCATGAAACCACTCCGTTGACCATGGGTGTAGGGGCTCTTCACCATGAGATAATTCAAATTCCAATCATTTCCTTACCTCATTACCCAGTTGTCATTGGTTATCCTTTGTTACAGAGGCCCAATCCCTCTTTTAATTGCCGTAATGCTGAGGTTTTGTCATGGTCCCCACAATGCACTAATACATCTTTTTAGAAAGTGATTAAGATCATGTGCATGTCTTCAGTCTCTTTATTGCCAGAAGAGTACCATGAATTCTGTGATGTCTTTGACAAAGGTCAGGCTAGTATTTTGGCACATTGGCCTTTTGAGCACACAGTTGACCTTCAACCCCCGGTGCCATTCCTCCTCGTGGCCGGGTTTACCTGCTGTCTGTCTCAGAGGAGAAGGCAATGGAGAAGTATGCTGCGATTTAACTATCCCAGGGGTTCACCCTCAAATCCTCTTCTCCTTCCAGTGCCGACTTTTTCTTTGTGGGTAATAGAAAGAGTACTGAACTGAGTCTCTGTATCGATTATAGGCGTCTCATTCACATTACTGTTAAAAATACTTATCCAATCCCATTGATAACGGAATTATTTGACTGCCTCAAGGGAATAACGGTCTTCACTAAGCTCGATTTGCGAGGGGCATACAATCTTGTGAGGATTAATGAGGGCCACGAATGGAAATTTAATACTAGGACCGGACACTATGAATACCTCGTAATGCCCTTTTGGTCTCTGCAACGCTCCTGCAGTTTTCCAGAACTTTATTAACGATGTTCTCTGAGATATGCTGCCATAATGTGTGGTGGTTTACCCGGATGATATTCTCATATATTCTAAATCCCTAGAGAACCACCATGCAGATGTCTCTCCCGTGTGCTACAGAGGTTGAGAGAAAGCAACCTCTATTGCAAGTTGGAAAAGTGTGAGTTTCATGAACAGGTTAAATCTTTGGGTTATGACATTTGTGCTGCCAGGTTATCGATGGACCTAAAGAAGCCATCTGCAGTCTTAAAGTGGCTTCGGCCCATAGGTCTACGTCCTCTACAACATTTTCTTGGCTTTGCCAATTATTATCAGAAATTTATGAGTAATTTCTCTTTTCTGGTCAAACCCCTTCATTGATACTGTATGACCAGAAAAGAGGGCAACCCACAGAATTGGTCCCCGGAATCCATTAAAGCCTTTGAATCCCTCAAGGCCACTTTTGCTGCAGCTCCAGTGCTGGAACATCCTGATCCCATGTTACCCGTCATTCTTGAAGTTGATGCGTCTGAGACTGGAGTAGGCGCTTTCCTGTCTCAACCTCCTACCCCTGAGAGTTCTATCCATCCTTGTGGCTACTTTTCTAAAAAAATTGTCTCTAGCTGAATGAAATTCTGAAACTGGGGATAGAGAATTATTAGCCATAATTTTAACTCTTAAAGAAGGGAGGAATCTCATCAAGGGTACTACTGTGCTGGTCCTCATTTTTTTTAAAACCGTGAGTTTATTGAACAAAAAATGTTTTTTAATTTTTACAACAACATTTGGAAGAACTGTGCGTACATAATACAGTTGTGGTCAAGTACAGCGCGTGCAGGTAGTGGTATCAACTAATCAAGGCAAACAATACAGAAGAAGCGATCATGAAACTTCCAAGTGGTATAAGGCAGAGATCATCCGCAAGTGTCGGATCTTTGTATCCAGCGATCCCATATTTTATTGAACTTAGTGGGGTTACCTCTATGCTTATACATAAGTCTATGATAGGGTAAGATGCCATTAACCTCCGCCACCCACTCACTCAGCTCCGGGGGGAGCTCCCACATCCATTTCATAGCAATCAGTTTTCTAGCCAAGAAGAGTGTGGTGTGCAGGAAGGAGAGAAGGGCTTTGGGCACGTCTTTATCTGGGTAAATTCCCAGAAGACACTGCTTAGGGTCTAATTGTACAGGGGAGCCCATCCTGTCCTGCAGGAAGGCTACCACCTGCTTCCAGTTGCCCTGGACTGTGGGGCAGCTCCAGAGCAAGTGGAAGAAGGTGCCCACTGTTGCGTTACACATAGGACAATCAGGAGAAACCTCTGGCCGGTATTTAGACAGTCTCAGGGGGGTAAGGTATGTTCTGTGTAGTAAGAATAACTGGGTAAGTCGGTCAGAAAGTTTGGGGGATACCTTCCTACAGGCTTCAAGGGCATCGTCCCAGTCTTCATCATCCATATCTCCCACATCCACTTCCCAGTTGGTTTTAACAGCATATGCCAGTACGGTGGAAGAGGGCGTGTGCAGTTCCGCATAGAAAATAGAGATTAAATGCTGCGGTTCCGTGCTTTTGATGATTTCGACTACAGAGAGAGCCTCTATAGAAGGCGGCGTGGATTGAAATTGAGTGCGGAATGGTAATACCGAAGCAGCATATGGGGCGGCAACGAGTGGGCAGCAGTCAGATCTGCAAATGTGTCCAGGGCTGGCCCTCGTAAAATATGCGAGAGGAAGAAAATTCCCCTACTACTCCACTGTCCTGTGTCCGGCAGAGACCAAAATTTCGGGCAAGGCTGCGTTATGCCACAGGGGGGTGTGAGCATGAAAGGTCGGGTGGTTTAGTTTATCCATCACCACCTCCCACACCCTGCTGTAATGATGAAGCAGTGAAGCAGGGTTTCCCGTATCCTCGTTGCCTCTCACACCCCTGAGGATAACCGTTAATGGGTCGCCCGAATGATGAGACCAGCCAGGGCACAGGAGCAGAAGAAAACGCTGTCTGTCGGACTTATCCAGATGGAACAGCTGTGACAACTGGGTGGCTAGACAATAAAGGTTGAAATCCGACAAGGCCACCCCACCCAAATTGGAGGGGTTTTTAAGCTTGCGCCAAGAGAGTTTGTGTCTGCTCTGTCCCCA
Organism: Pelophylax lessonae; assembly: GCF_965119305.1. Taxonomy (NCBI): domain Eukaryota; kingdom Metazoa; phylum Chordata; class Amphibia; order Anura; family Ranidae; genus Pelophylax; species Pelophylax lessonae. The sequence goes on along the minus strand of NC_138776.1, from coordinate 272,037,088 downwards.
AACAAATGGTTTAAGCAAGGATTCCATCTGTTTAAAGATCCACAGAGGGAGGTAGATCGGGGAATGCCAAAGGACATACAAAATTTTGGCGAGAAGGACCATTTTAATTAGGTTAACCCTACCCATTACTCCCAGAGGTAACTTGGCCCAGATCTGAGTTTTCGATTTAATGAAAGTATAGAGGGGTTGGATATTGTCCGGGATATAGTCTCGAGGGTTAGGAGTTACCAATACTCCCAGATATTTTATGCGTGAAACCCGCTGCAAGGTGGAAACCAAAGGGGGGTGAGGGGGTGATCTATAGGGAGAATCTGGGATTTGTCCCAATTAATCTGAAGTCCAGAGAACCTCCCAAATTGCTTAATAAGGGACAAGTGAATTATCTGGGTCCGCGAGGTATAAGAGGGTGTCATCAGCACACATACTAATTTTCTCAGTCAAGGGGCCCAGGCTCAGTCCATGAATGTCGTGGGTGATTCCGAATCGCGGTGGCAAGAGGTTCTGCTGCTAGTGCATATAGTAAGGGGGAGAGAGGACATCCCTGCCTCGTCCCCCTGGTAAGTGGGAATTCCGCAGAAGTCCTGCCATTGGCCAGGACTCATGCGACCGGGAACGGTATAGAGCAATTGAACCCATTTGACAAAAAGGGGTCCAAATCCATATCTATTCAGGCACTCCCAAAGAAAGGGCCACTCCACGGAATCAAATGCCTTGGCCGTGTCCAGTGTGACCACCACTCTAGTACCAGAGTTCTCATGCCGAGCCTGGAGATTCATAAACAGTCTGCGGAGGTTATACAAGGTGTTTTTCCCTGGCATGAAGCCGGTCTGGTCCTCGTGTATCAAGGAAAGGATCACCTGGTTAAGGCGGACTTTAGCCAGAATTTTACCATCCACTTGTAGTAATGAAATAGGGCGATAGGATTCTGGGAAAAGAGGGTCCTTTCCCGGTTTAGGTATCAGGACTATCAGCGCCTCCCTCATGGAGGCAGGTAGAGTGGATTCTTCAAAAATGGAATTAAATAAGGCCAGCAGTTTGGTTATAAGGATCTCAGAGTGGTGGGCATAAAATTCTATTGGTAGTCCGTCGGTACCTGGGGACTTGGACCTAGGGAATCTGGACACAGCCTCCGCAACCTCCTCCTCCATGAATGGTGCCTCCAAAAGCACCGTCTGTTCCTCCGTCAGTCTAGGGAAGTCCACTTGTCCTAATAGTGCGTGCATGTCAGTAGAGTCAGCAGGAGCTTGGGTCGTATAAAGGGCACTAAAGAACGTGCGAAAGCGCTCCGTCACCTCCTGAGGGTCAGTCACAGTGGCACCATTCTCAGTCTGGAGAGTAATAACAATGGGGGTTCTATCCTCACAGTGTACCAAGTATGCTAACAATTTCCCAGCACGTTCCCCCAACTCATATATCCTCTGTTTTTGAAAGAACATTTTGGACTTGGCCTGTTCATATTCAATCTGAGTGACCGCTCTCGTCAGCTGCTTAAGTCGGGAAGCATTAGAAGAAGTGGAGTCACTCAGAAAGTCTGCTTCGGCTGCACGATGGAGTGCCTCCTCCGAGCCCGCTTTGTAGCGCTTAATTTGAGATTGCAGGTGAGAGCGAACATGTAGTTTGTAAGCCTCCCAAACCACCAAGGGGGATGCGGTGCCCTCATTGTCTTGGAAAAACTGTCCCCATTGGTCATTAAGCGACAGGTCCTTGGGTAGCAAGGACAGCCAAATCGGGCGAAGGCGCCACGCCGGTGGCGGTCTATCGTGTGGGACTGCAATCTTGACCCAATAGGGGCTGTGGTCCAATGGAGATCTAGGAGAGAAGCCCACGGCCTTTAGTCTAGGGAGCAGGGGTCTAGATATCAGGACAAGGTCTATACGGGACATGGAGTGATGTGTGGAGGAGAAGCGGGAATAGACCCGTTGATGGGGGTACAAAGTGCGCCACGTGTCCGCCAAGCCCACACTGTCCAGTAGACGAGCGAACCTGGTGGAGGTGGGCAGCGCAGACCCCTGGGGGCCAGTCTGCATTCTATCCAAACTAGGGTTCAACACATTATTGAGGTCCCCCAGCCAGACGGACGGAACCAAAGGGGTGTGGGACATATAGGATAAGCCTTCAGGGACATGGAGAAGGGGGGGGGGGTATAAAAGGCCAGGAGTATCCAGGGCTCTCCAAACAACAATACATGCAAAAATATAAACCTGCCCTGGGGGTCAACCCGGGAGTCAAGGAGGCAAAAGTGGACTGATTTGGCCACCAATACTGCCACCCCCATTGAATGGGAGGTATACGCTGAATGATACACCCAGCCAATCCAGGGGCGCTTAAGTGCCAAGGGCAGGCGACTGTCCAGGTGGGTTTCCACCAGTACCAAGATATCTGCTCTCTGCTTTTTTCGGTTGGCAAAGGCCACAGATCGTTTAACCCGGTCCCGAAGACCACGGGCATTCCAACCACAAATTTTAAATCTGTCATGGGAATTGGGGTAACATAGAATAAAGGAGGAATACGGGACCCCTAGGCCGGACCCCAAGACAGGTGAGACCGACCACGCAGGGGCATGGATACCAATAACTGAATACATTATTTGTTCCTGTAAGAGTAAGCCATATGACAGTAATATTACAGATATTAGTTGCATAGAAAGTAGAAAAAAAAAGTCACGCACAGTTCTTAAAACAACATCCCCCCCACCCCGCCCTGCACCAACCCAAACTCGTGCGGGCATAGGATCCCCAAAAGTCCCAAAAAACAGTCCCTGTGGGCCTAAACTGGGAGTGAGAGAGGAAGATCCACAGCAATAACAAACACAACAGTGCCATTGAGCTGGAAAAAAAATAGTGCCGGATCAGATCAGCAGTTTCCAGTAACAAAACCCCGTAAAATAAGATGTAGAATGGGGAAAAAGAAAAAAAAGGGGAAGGGGGACAAGAGCCGTACAGGGACCGCACACCTGTCCCAAACAGGTGCAGAGGGCGATAAATCGCTGGGCAACATGTCATCGGTGAAACGCATCTGAAGCTCAGAAAAAAGCGAGCCCGGCTGGGTCCAGTCCCTCCTTCGGGTCAGCCAAGGTGCAACCTCACTGCAGTCCAGGTAGAAAAAAGAGGAAGAATGCTGCAGGGGGGAGTGATAGTTAGCAGTCTCTCAGCAGACAAGGGCTGCAGCATTTCGACAGGATCCAAGTGCACCAGGAGAGGGGGAGGGGGAATGTCAGAGCAGCATGAGGTAGGCAGCCGTAGGGGGAAAAATAAGGCACTTGCAAGGGGAAAACATGATGAAAAGAGTGGAATATAGTACTCATCTGCGGTGGCAGCCGCTGGACTAGCAGCAACGGGTATCTCCACAGGGGGTCATCCACGGGCCTCTTGACGTTCCAGCCAGGCGATTAACGCTTCAGGGTCATCAAAGAGATGTACACGGTCCTCTCCTTCTACACGGAGTCTGGCGGGGTACATCATGGCGTATTTCAGGTGTTTGACACGGAGTCTGCGCTTGGCCTCAGTAAAGCTTTTGCGCCGCCTCTGAACTTCGGCCGAGAAATCCGGGAAAATGGCCACAGTGCTGTTATCCACGGGGATGTTACCTTTCTCCCACGCCAGGCGGAGGATGGCATTGCGGTCACGGAAGTTTGGGAATTAAGCTATGAATGTTCTTGGAGGTGCCCCCTGAGGTGGCGGACGGCTCGCCAGCCTGTGCGCACGTTCCACCACAAATGTGGGGGAGAAGGACTCTCTGCCATAGGTGCGGATCAGGAGTTGCTCAAGGTATGTAGTGGGATCCTTGCCCTCAGAGCCCTCAGGGAGACCAATAAAGCGAAGGTTGCAGCGTCGCAGTCGGTTTTCCATATCGTCCTGCTTCTGCAGGATAAGTGCCACTTGTTGGTGCAAGCTGTCTGCGGAGTGCTGCAAGGGTGGCAGGGAGTCCTCCACGTCGCTGATCCTGCATTCCGTTTCGGTGACCCTCTCTCTCAGCTGCCTCATATCCGGGCGAATGAGGGAGATGTCCAACTTCACCTCCATCTATTTTAGAGGTAAGGGTGGCTTGACAGGTTGAGATTGCATCAAACACTGTCGCTGTGTCAGCACCCAGAGATGTTAAATGAAAATCAATAGGGCTCCTTTATTCTCAATAAATACAGCAGACAGACAGTGCAATACACGGACAGACGTGTCGGGTTGACGCGTTTCACGATAAAAATCGCTTATTCATAACCACACACTCTCTTTTTGGATGTCTACATGCTTGGATGGCGGATCTGACCTGCACCGAGTGCTGAACTTGCACCTGAGTGGCTTTCTTCCCTGTTTTTGCTGTGTCAGCACCCGCCACTGTACTTGCTTGTGTGTGAGGAGCGGCGCCATCTTGGATGGGAGCTTCCCCCGCTTGCCGGCGGAATTTATCGAGTTTTGCTGCCGCATCTGACGTTTTTTTCGGCGGTGACATGGCCAGCAGATGCCCTCAGGTCCCCGGTGTAAAATAAGGCATCTTTCGCCGCTGTGAGGTGTCAGGATACGATGTAAAGGATTCTTAGCCGACGGAGCTCCCACTACTCACAGCCTACAGCATGTTGCGCCAGGCCACGCCCCGCTGGTCCTCATTTTGACTGACCATAAGAATCTTTCATTCTTGTCTGAAGCTAGACGTTTATCTCCTGGAAGGGCTCAGTGGGACATTTTTCTGTCAAGCTTCAATTACCTTTGGGTGAGAGAATGATGCCCTCTCAGATCCATTTTCCTCCTGGAAAACCTCATGACCGCTTTTTTTGTCCCCAAGAATCTCCGCACCATCTTCCTCCAGACCTACCATTAACCTAAAGCAGCTGGGCACCCAGGAAACAATCAACGGCTTATGGACATATTGTTGAGACATATGGCCTATGTCTCAACAATGCTGGTGGCCTATTCTCCGTGCTCATGAAACCAGCTTTGTAGCCGCTTGTCCTGTGTGTGCTCAGAATAAAACACCACGACACCTTCCAGTGGGCCTCCTTCAACCCATACGCAGTGCAGAGAGGCCTTGGACCCACTTGTCTATTGATTTTATTATGGATTTAGGCAACTCCCATAGCAACACAGTTATTCTTATGGTGGTTGACCGTTTTTCAAAATGTCACATTGTGTTCCGCTAAAGAAGTTGCCTGTGTCCAAGGAACTGGCATCCATTTTCACTGGAGAGTTCTTTCAGTTACATGGGTTACCTAAAGTTATCATCTCGGACAGGGGTAGCCAGTTGGTGTCCAAGTTTTGGGGAGCCTTTTGTGCACAGTTGGGAGTTCCGCTTTCCTTCTCCTCTGCATATCACCCACAGTCCAATGGGGCCGCAGAATGGGCCGACCAAGCCTTGAAGCAGTTCTTGCGTTGCTATATTTCTGACCACCATAACACTGGTGGGACCTGTTACCTTGGGTGGAGTTTGCTCACAATAGCACCATCAATGCCGCCTCCTGATTATTTCAGTTTATAGTGAACTATGAGTTCCAGCCATCCATGTTGCCTGATACATCTGTTCCGCAAGGCATTTCTGCGTTAAAGCAACATCTTCAGAAACTCTGTTCCACTTGGGTGCAGGTCCAAGAATCCTTGCAACACTCCAGAGAGAGGTACAAACCATGCTGTCCGCCGATGCCTACCTTCACCCTCCTACCAAGTGGGGGAGAGGGTCTGGCTGTCTTCCCATTAACTCTGATTCTGTGTTCCTCGGTATATTGGGCTTTTCCGCATACTCTATAAGGTTAAAACGGTGGCCTACGCATTAGATCTTCCTTCCAACGCTCGTATTTACAACGTATTCCATGTTTCCTTACGTGTTATTGCTATACCACCTCAGTACCATACCTTCGCCTGATTAAGGTTGACAACCACGTGGAATAGGAGATGCAATCTATCACTGACTCCCGTAGGGTTAGTGGACTCATAGGATATCCAGTTCACAGAGGGGTTACGGTCCAGGGGAACGCTCTTGGGTCTCCTCCTCAGACGTAAATGCTCCTGCCCTGCTCCAGGCTTTCCATATACGTTTTCCCCTCAAGTCTGGTGCTCCTCCAAGGGGGAGGGATTGTTGGGGAAGAGGCTACTGTCAGGGCTGGGCTCCTGATAGTTGGCGAGCTGCTCTTTTCTTTCAGTGTTTAGAAGCTGCTTAGCTGTCGGGTAACTACCAGCCGCTTGTTACCACAGCGACTCACCTGATTACTATTTCCTGCCTCATTAGTCCAGCCTACAGCCAGCCCCTTTTTTGCTTTTGAAGCAGCTGAGCTCATTTCCTCCTTGCCCTTGCTTGGTCTATGATCTCCAGTGTGTTCCTGTGTGTTACTTGCCCTGGCTGACTTCTCTTCCTATTCCTAATTTTTTCTCCTGACTATGCTGACTTCTGGTTTCTTGACCCCGGCTCCTCTGATAACCTGCTCTGGAATCCAAATCCCGGCTTCTGTTTTTGACTACATTCCTGAACTGTTATTTTTTTTTCTATGTCATTAAAGGTGTGATTTGTTTTTAACTGTAATTTCTGTCTTCGCCCTGGTTTATGGTCCCCGACAGTGTGTGTGTGTTTCCTACAGATGGATCCAGTAATGAGAACCCACCAGAGAGATGTCCCCGTCCTCTGTATTCCCAGGATTCCACACAGGAAGGTCACACCATCCCTCACCATCATCAGGTAGATGAGGAACAATCACTGATAGTATCATTAGGATCTGTACATTATCTGCATTGTTACCATTGATGTCATTTTTATTATATATTCAGAGTGGAAACCTGAGAGATTCTAAAGTTGAGGTTAAAGACGAAATAAAAGAGGAGGATGATGAGGATGGGGTCATAGAGGAAGTACACAAAGATCTGTACCAGGACACCATGGTGGAGTCATCCAGCTACAGAAACCCACCAGAGAGATGTCCCCGTCCTCTGTATTCCGGGGATTCCACACAGGGAGGTCACACCATCCCTCAATGTTACAAGGTTGGTGGGATGGAGTATCTAGAACATGGACTTGTGGAGGGGATGTGTGTGTTTTTTATGTAAGCTTATATCTTCCAGATGATATTCTCTCTCATTTTCTTGGTTTAGAGTGGAGATCCAATCGATTTAGAATTTGAGGTTAAAGCAGAAGAAGAAGAGACGTATGTGAGGGATGATCAGCAGTATATGGAGGAGGATGGAATAACGGGGACATTTATAGAGGAGGACACTCCTACAGAGATCAGCACAGGTCGGTCATTAACACTAAATCCATTCCTCCACCCATACTGCTCACTGATTGGTCCAGAGTAGGTTGGGGGGGGACTGGGTGATATTAGCCTGTAATCCCCTGGTCACTTTCCTGAGCTGTGTTCCCCGTCCTGTATTCCTGTATTTCTCTCGGATAATCTTCCTTCTCTGTGCTGCAGACACAATTTATGTCTCTAGACTGGATTTATGGAGATTCTGGGGTTCAGCTGCCAGTAAAATGTTGATGTTCACCATAGACGTTGCTCAGCCTAGACCCCTGGGGTATGTACCTTGGGTCTTCTGCCCCATGTCCGGGTCTAGCAAGATCTCTGACAGAAGAATTCTCCCGGGGTTACTTGCTCTGTTATTTGCGGGCTGTGCCAGGTGGAGGGATATGTCTGTATAGTCTCACACCCAAGTCACTGAGTTCCTTTCATTTTATTGAGCCGTGTATATTCTATCTATACAATGCACACACTGTTACACACAAACACACAAAAACTTGAAGAAAAGACATGAAAAGACACGTACACTGGTGAACAGTCGCAAACAGTTTTACAATCCACAGTAAACATGAATGAGCCACAAATCCACCCTTCTGGTGTCACGGAGAATAAGCTGACAGTGCGCCACTCTGCAATTCCAGGTGTACTCTCACCTCTTCAGATGGACCCCATTGCTCCATACCAAGAGGACACACCCAGCATGAAATCACACACCTTCAGGTACATGTAGGCGGAGCCTCCTCTTTAGGTAGCCCGCTCCTGCTACTAGAGATAAAGAGACTCCATAGTGCTCACTGTTATATTTATTACATGGATAAGAAAAGCACTCACAAGGTTAAAAAAGCATCCAGCATTGAATACACCCAATCACTGCAGATTCCCCAAGCATCAGTCTCAGTGTAACTTGAGGGCACTCCGCCTAAGGTGATGATGTCCTCAAACCACTCCCATTTGATGTGTTGCATCCTGATTGGACTTCCCCAGAGATATATATATGGTCTCAGGATCAGTCCAGTCTTCATCTTGGTTGTTCTCCCCCCATCCTCACTCTCTGACCTCTGGTGGGGCTCAGCCCCGCTGTTATTCATGACTAAATCATGGACTAAATAAGGAAGTGCGGGACTTCTTGTGTTGGGAAGATGGCAATGAGTGATAGAGGGGGAGGGGACACTCGTCCTATAATCCCCTCATCACTGTCACTCCTATAATAGACAGTTCTCGTTGTTTCCTCACTCTCTGACTAAGGTCCATGAATAAAGAAATTAACTGGTAGGAGATCAGAGGACCCATTTACTAGTTACCTTGAGGGGGGAATTGTAAGATCCTCAGAGACAAAGCTGCCTGATGTGGGCGGAGTCCTGGTTTAGGGGAACCAATCTGCTGATGTCTAGTAATAATCTTTGTATTTCTATTTTAGTAGATGGACGGGAGATGAGGAAAACCTCAGAGGATTGTCTCACTTTGTCTCCAGACTGTAAAGTAGAAGATGAGGACATCACACAGTATAGTCCAGGAGAAAACCCGGCTACCTCAAATGTCCATCCGGCACCACACAGTGTAGATGGACCATCGTATTCCTCTTATCCTGAGGAACCTCAGACTGTGAGGGACAGTGCCGGACCATCGTATTCCTCTTATCCTGAGGAACCTCAGACTGTGAGGGACAGTGCTGTACTTACAACAGATAAGCGGTTTTCCGGTTCTGAGTGCGGGAAGAGTTTCCGTTTGAAAGGCACTCTTAATGAGCATAAAAGATCTCACACTGGTGAGAAGCCGTATTCCTGTCCTGAGTGCGGGAAATGTTTTTCATACAAGTCCCATCTTTACAGACATCAGAGATTGCACACTGGTGAGAAGCCGTATTCCTGTCCTGAGTGCGGGAAATGTTTTGCACAGAAGTCCAATCTTTCCACACATCAGAGATTTCACACCGGTGAGAAGCCGTATTCCTGTCCTGAGTGTAGGAAATGTTTTTCATACAAGTTCAATCTTTCCACACATCAGAGATTGCACACTGGTGAGAAGCCGTATTCCTGTCCTAAGTGTGGGAAATGTTTTGCACAGAAGTCTGCTCTTTCCACACATCAGAGATTGCACACTGGTGAGAAGCCGTATTCCTGTCCTGAGTGCGGGAAATGTTTTTCAGATAAGTCCACTCTTTCCAAACATCAGGGATCTCACACGGGGGAGAAGCCGTATTCCTGTCCTACGTGAGGGAATTGTTCCTGACTGACGTCCTGTCTTCCTGTACATCAGGGGTCCCACACAACCCTGGAAGTGTATTGGTGCCTTGAGTGCGGGAAATGTCTTCTATATGAATGTTGGTGGACATGTGGGGAAGAAGCACACCCTGATATACACCTCAGATATACTCCATGGCTGATCTTCATCATGTAAGAAACACTTCATAAGGAGATCAGAGATCACCAAAGACATGGATGAAGTGTTGTCCCGTGTCGGCCATTGATAGCAGGAGAAAATAAAAATGGAGTCCTTACCTTTCATTGGCTGAGTACATTTTGTGCAGGATGATTTCACAAACAATTACAGATCTGGTTGTTATAAATGTGTTGATGAAATGTGACCCGCATTCCCCCAGTCATGGTGAATTGGGATTTCCTATAATGGTCAGTTCCATCTAGTGGCCATAATGTGCTTTCCTCACTTATAGGACCATTTTTGTATGAAGTTTTCCTAGCTCGTGGAAGTATTGGTGGGCGGGTCTGGTGCTGGGCAGCTGTGCGGGATGTCAGGAGCTTCCTTTTGTATCCAGAAGTCTTCCAGGATGTCCCGAGTGGTCATTGAGTCCCCAGCTATCAGCGGGGTGGTGTTATGGCACACATATGTAGAGGATCCATGCCTGGAGAGTGGGCCCTGCCATCGGCGGCCATTTGCATTGGCTGGGAGCCCAGCTGTTAGCGGGTGGCCATTAAGTGTTAGACTCGTGAAATCCGTTTCGCTACGAATTCAAATTCTGACAAATTTTTGGTTATTCCTAGATTCGGATGTATCCAAATCTCCAAATGAAATTGTAATAAATTTCGTTGAAATCTGTTAAAATTTGTTTTGTTTATTCATTTTCTAATGAATTCCAACTTTTCAGAACGATTCGAATTCGGATCAGTCAAAGAAAACAATCGACCGATGCAAATTCTGTGTGAAGAAATAGCTGGTTGTTAATCAGCAATCTGGGAAGCCGGCTGCCCGCATCCTTACCAACCATGACTCATCAGCTGTCAGCGGGTTTCCCCACTGACAGATGAATGGAAAGAAAAGAATGCCGGCATTGCCCGGCAATAGAAAAAAAACGGCATGGTCCCCTTCACCCCCCCCAGTCCATACCAGGCCCTTTGGGGGCCAAAATTAAAGAAAAAAAACCAGCGTGGGTTCTCCCCTAAAGTCCATACCAGACCCCTTATCCTGGCATGCAGCCCGGCAGGTCAGGAAAGTGGGAGGGACAAGTGAGGGCCCCCCTCCTTAATACCAGGCCACATGTCCTCAACATGGGGGGGTGGGTGCTTTGGGGAAGCTCTGCCCCCCACCCCACCCTAAAGCCCCTCATCCCCATGTTGATGGAGACAAGGGCCTCTTCCCCACAACCGCGGCCTGTGCTTGTGGGGGTCTGCAGGCAGGGGACTTGTCGTAATCTGAAAGCGCCTTTTACCAAGGGGGCCCCCCAGATCCCTCCCATGTGAATGAGTATCTGGAACATATTACCCGTACCTATTCAACAAAAAAGTGTCAAAAAGTAATAACACACACACCATTTTTGAAAAATCCTTTATTAAAAGATAACTACTGCAGGCTCCTCCTCCATTTGACATTTCTTACATAGGTAAGGGGCGGTAAGTATATCCAAGAGATATACCTAACCTACAGGTAGGCTGAAACCTACATTATTAAAGATAAGAGTACACTAACTATGAGTCATAAACAAGATGGGCTTTGATCATATACCTAGGTGAGCCCTATAGAGAGAGACACCCACATATTATGGGAGTATAAACTCCATCCGGTGTATACCAACCTGCTATCCTCATAAGGTGATTATCCTTCCTCCTTTCTGTATGAATAGATATAGAATAGAGAATGTAATTACTCCTCACACTACTACACATATATATTTTATCTTCTACCTAGGATCATCAGGACCGATACCTATATATATATATAACACATTTTGCTCAGATTTTCCCCCCTGTGTCCGCCCCAGGTCGGGATAATTTGTTGGGGGTTGGAAGGAAGGCCGTGTGCTAGTAAGCCATGTTTGTATTTATTGTGATGTACATAAATACAGATTATGTTCTATGTTTATGAAACACTAATATCGAGTCTGTTTATAAGAGAAAACTGTCTGTACATCTTCATAGTCCTGAAGAAGCCTTGTGCAAAACGCGTAGACCAGTGAACAGAGGAAATATCTATACCTACACGAACCTTATGATATATACCAACTTATCCTTATATATGTATGATGTACATGAGTGAAATTAGTAGGAGACATTGATCTCCTGTGTACGAGCTGAGCTCAGTTTGGGGCCAGTTACCTCATTTTATTGAGATCTGGTTTTAGATAAATCAATAAATGTTATTTTAGGATAAATCCATGTAGTTGTTATCTGTCTCATGCTGTGCCCTTAAAGTCCACACATATGACAGTGGTTCCTTGTGATCACCTGTAGTTTTGCATTTTTTTGGATAAGAGAAGGGATTTAGTAGGATACTCCAAATAACTGTTCACAGGTGAGGACAACTCTCTCAATAGAACTGTATCACAGATCATCTGCAGGACCATAAAACACCTGTATGGGATGAACAAATCCCTTTGTAGCCTCTTCAATACACTAGCCAGTGTCTCCTTTAGCTTGCACCCAGTAACTGACTTCTAGCACCCAGAGAAGGATTTAACAGCACAAGTCCCAAGGATCCCCTGTGGGGGGGGGGGGGGTCTATACTCGCAAGGCTCTTGGAGCACACACACCAGTCTTCCTCAGTAGTACCAGACAGGATCCGCAGATGTCCTCCCTCAGTCAGCCCTCGTAAGAACCAATGGGGTTGCAACTTCAATGTTTTAGGCCCTCAGGTCGCCCACCCGAGGCTGCCTGGCAGCCTCTGCAAGGGAGAGGCAGCAGCCCCCTCCCCACTTAGACCTCTCTCCCTAGAGTTAGACTGGACTGGACTACGAGCCCATGTGCTCTTCAGAAATAAATGCAGGTACCCAGCATGCCTTGGGGCACATTCCCTTCTAATTGGCCAGGGCTGTACAGACATCCATGCTCTCATCTGCCAGGTTTCCACCCACTTTCCAATATACTCCATGGCTATTGGATCAGTATGAAACATCAAGACAGCATGAGCTGTGTCCCTGTTAGGCAGAGAAACCAAAAACTATATCCACTCATTCTAGCACCTACCTAGGAGGGCTCTACATCTGTATGGCAGGGTCTGTTTGATTATTCACCTGCTGGGACGGTGCTCTGATGTGAGAAGCTGCAGTGTCAGTATTCCTTTAGCAGTAGTTAACCCCTTACGGGTTTTTCTCAACCAGCAAACAAACAACTGTTACACTGTCTTTTTTGACAGCTTAGGAGACTTTAGCAGCCGTAGTTTGAATTGCGATTTTTTTTTTTTTTTTTTTTTAAAGAAATTACTACATAGCTAAGCAATTATATATGGTATAATATTTTTTTTCCTAACAATATGGAGTTCCCCTTTGCACCGTGTCTGTTTTATCATGGATTTATTTCTTACTGTGACAGGTCCTTGTGCCGCTGCAGCCTAATCCCTCTATGATGTGGCTGCTCTATGCAGGTCATAGCTGGAGGGGGGCAGCGTCTTCCTTACTGATACTGTTCCTGGATTGTCAGCCCTTCTGCAGGCCTCATAAAGCTGGTGTATGGGAAGCTGACTAATGGACACTTTCTATTAAGCCTCTCCAGATCTGCATGTACAAGGAGTCTCAACTCTGACCATGTCAAGCTTTTCCCTTGCAGGATCACTCAACTGACCAGTTTAATCCTCTTCAAACAATTCCTAAAAGGAAGATGAGGATGGTCTATAAGCAGATTTGTGTACCTCCCTTCCTGCAGAGGTACCTGCAATGCAAGCATTTTTAGCACTTGAAAAGGAGTGAGTTGTATTTTTCCCTATGATGTTTAAGCTAGAAGCTCATGCTAGAAGAGTGGTGCAAATTTAACAGAAGGACAGAGCAGCAGAATGTCTTAGTGGTCATCACCTTGCAGCACTGGGTTGCTCAGTTCAAACCCCAACCAGAACACTTCTACCTGTACTGCAGGATGTCAGATTTGGCACTTGAAGAGATTTTCCAGCATAATGAGTCACCTATTTGGTTGACGTGGCCTTCATGAGCTTAGCCATATACATGGAGTTGCCATTGGGGGATGCTGTGTCCTTCAGGGGTATACTCAATAATGATGAATAGGTGGGTCTTTTTGGGGGGTTTAGGGTCTTCTGGTGGTAACTTTGTGTTGGACTTGTCCCGAAGGGGTATATATGTCTGCAGTTGTAGCCTGTGAACCTGCCTTAACCCTTGCCTCTCTTCCAATGCAATGGAAGTTGGGGTGAAGAATATTGATTCTATCCTAAAGAATAATTCTACAAGTTGGACATTCTTGTCTGCATTGCAAGAGTTTAAACTGTATCCTTTAAGGGCTAGCCTCCTTTGATAGCAATGAGCTGCATTTAGCCCAGCCTCCTGCTTTATAGTAAATGTCTGCCGAATGACAGAAAACTGCAGTTCTAGAGTCAGTGTCTAATTCCAAAGAGGTTTGCTCCTGCAGTTCTGACTCAGAGTCCAGAAAGCATTGAAGAGAGAAAGAGAGTCCTCATCCAAAAAGGCAGGAAAGAGCTTGAATTCTGGGGGACAGGTTGCTTACTGGTCTTTTTCCGATTGTGCCACCCATTCCTCCGAGGACCAATGAATTGGGAAGGGTAGAGGTTGGAACCAGGGAATGGTGCTCGAAGGTAGGTAGGATGTGAAACCAGGAAATGGTGCTCAGGGGCGTGGCCGAGCAGCGGATGTAGCCGGACGTGTGCAGCTCTCGCTCCGCTGAAGATCCTGCTCATCTATCCTGACGGACACCCGATCCGACCGGAAACTTACCGGCTATAGCCTCTTAGACCCCTCATGAACACCCGGATCCCTTGGTGAGTCCTCCATCCCCACTGCCCGATGTCTAAAGGGCAGAAGACAGGCCGTCCGGCTCCGGAGTCACAGGCCCAAGATGGCACCCAGCCGCAGCGTGGCTCCCAGAGGGAAAGCTACAGGGATGCGGCTATGAAGTTTTTCAATAAGCCTCCCACTAAATCTACTCCTGTGGCGGCGGCCACCCCTGCCACATCTCCTTCCTCTCATTCGGACACTGATGACACTGCCCCACTCGGGGATCTCTCTGCTCAGCTCTCTGACTGGGATACTGCGGGCCATCTTCAACCCCCCTCCCCATTACATACTCCTGAGCCTACCCTGAGAGACATTATGACAGCAGTCACAGCCTGCAATACCTCTATTGCTGCACTCACAGTGGAATTGAAGGGAGTTAAATCTGAAATTTCATTCCTCAGGCATGACATGCAAAAACTCATTGAACGCACCTCGGCTGTGGAGGGTAGGGTGAGCTCTATTGAGGATGATATGCCTCCTCTCCAACGGGAGGTTAAACATACACAGCAGGCCGCCAGGCTGGAAGATCTGGAGAACAGGATGAGGCGCAATAATGTTAGAGCTATTGGCATTCCGGAGCGGGCTGAGGGTAAAAATCCTGTTAGTTTTATTGAAAACTGGTTAACTGACACTTTTGGGCAGAATGCCTTCACTCCCATGTTTTCAGTAGAGAAGGCGCAAGGAAGGCTGAGCGAGGCACTCAACCAAGTCTGGTGCGTCCTTTGACGTAATCGAACGCACCTTCTGAAATCTGAAATGTCACACTTTAGCTCCGGCCTACTGCTCCTGCCCTACCCCTACCACCCCTGCGTAAGGGCCTGCCTCTTCCTCTGCCTGTCATTTTTTAAATTACCCTGTGACAAAAGTCTCTAGAGAATCGCAGTATATCTGGAAAAAGGTATATAACACCCCGCTTCAATCTGTGGTATTGGGGGGCCACAGGTTTATCACACCAGTTCTACAAATAATTGGCCAGTAACTGTTGTCACTGTGTGTAGCACAGTTAACACAGCAAAAGAGGCCACATTTTTGCAGGACTACAATACACTCTTAGAAAAGTATACTGTTCAATAACACCCCACTTCAATATGTGGTATTGGGGGGCCACTGGTCTATCACACCAGTTATAATACATTAAAAGTGCTTTTGTCACTGTTTGTAGTATTACTGCAGCAACGGTCACCACACCAGTCACAATGCTGCACAGTGCACAATACAAATCCACTATAATATGCTTTCTATATTACAAAGTATATTATACGTGGATTACACCCCTATATAGTGCACTGCACACCTATACCAAATACCAGCCCTGAAAAGGACTTTTGTGGATCTTAACAGAGCTATTTGTGTCACTGGCAATCTGTTCCTGATACACTCGCCAACCTCTCCCCACGCTGACAAAAAGCAGAATGTGAAATGGCCGCCAGCTCTGATCTATTTATAGGGTAGGGGGCATATCCATGTGCTGAAATGTTTCAATTGGCTGTCCCCTTCCACCTGACGGCTGTGTCATGGGTCAAAGTTCTCCCCAATGTAAACGAATATGGCCACCGAGAACAACGCCAGGTGTTCGCAAAATTGGCGGACTGCGAACAAGCAAAATTAGCCGCGACCTGACCGCCGGGTGAATCGCAAGGCCATCCCTAGTAGATGGTGCTCGGAGGTGGGTAGGGGGTTTGAACCAAGTAATGGTGCACGGAGGTAAGTAGGGGGTGGAACCATGGAATGGTACTGGGAGGTGGGTAGAGGGTGGAACCAAGGAATGGTATTGGGAGGTGGGTAGAGGGTGGAACCAAGGAATGGTGCTCGAAGACAGGTAGGAGGTGGAACAAAGAAATGGTGCTTGGAGGTGGGTAGAGGGTGGAACCAAGG
This sequence comes from Pelophylax lessonae, assembly GCF_965119305.1. Lineage (NCBI taxonomy): Eukaryota > Metazoa > Chordata > Amphibia > Anura > Ranidae > Pelophylax > Pelophylax lessonae. The sequence goes on along the minus strand of NC_138776.1, from coordinate 272,020,820 downwards.
AATGGTACTGGGAGGTGGGTAGAGAGTGGAAACAAGGAATGGTGCTGGGAGGTGGGTAGAGAGTGGAACCAAGGAATGGTGCTTGGAGGTGGGTAGGGGGTGGAACCAAGGAATGATGCTCAGTGGTGGGTAGGGGCAGAGAAAGGGGGAGCTCCTGCACCTATTCTCTGAGAAAACAAGCCCTGATAATACCACCTCTTTGTTTGTTTTGGTCTTCATGAGCTTAGCCATAGGAGTTGTCATTGGAGGATGCGTGAGGTCAACCGGGATATAAACACCAAACTGTTAATCTGAGCATGCAGCCTGCCTGGCCAGGAAAGGGGGGGGGATGAGCGTGTGATGGTATTAGGCAGTAATATACTCTCCCCCCCCCCCCCCTCCCCCCTGGTGGGAGTGGAGATGGCCACATCTATAAAGATATACAGTACATACACACACAGCACAAGGCAGCACAGTGTTCTCACTACGAGATGATTCTCGGCTGCTGTACCTCTGAGCTCCACAAGGTGGTAATCTCACTTCTACCCAGACAGGAAGTCTCTATGGAAGACAGGAAGTTTAATAGGAAGTTGCGGGTGAAAGGTGAGTAAGGAGGAAATAGAGCGGAGACTTTGTTGGAAGAGGCAGCAGAGGAGGTAATAAGATCTTATTTGGTTTAGAGGGTAACATCTACTCAGCCATCCTTGCACTTTATTCCCAACCCTCAGCCAGAGTATACACCTCTGGGACCTTATCCAAACCCTTTCAAATCTCAAATGGCACTAGACAGGGATGCCCACTGTCCCCCCCCCCCCCCCCGATTTTCGATCTGGCTATTGAACCTCTAGCACCATGGGTATGTTATCCCCACCCAGACCAGAATTAGCCCTGTTGAACCTCAACTTAGAACACTATCCGCCCAATTTCCGACAAATAGTTCTTCACCTCCTCCTAGCTGCCAGAACTTCAATAGTGCGTAAATGGAGAACCATTGAAACGCCAAACATTTCTGAAACTATACGTTTAGTGAATGAGAATTATAAACTAGAAAAAGCTCTTTCTCTGAATAACTTGTCCTACCACAAATTTAAAAAAGCCTGGTTGGCGTGGCCCTATAGACCACAGTAATTATTTAGTAATTTCTTACTCAATAAATGACTACGTTTTGTACAATGCTGCCCGTGCAGGGGGGGGTGGCTTAGCCACCCGACTCGGCGACATTGTTCCCCTTGGGGCTCTGGGCCGGGTGCACCCCTTCCCTTCTCTTCCCATTTGGAAGTTTGAACCATAATTCCATCATTAAATATATATTTTCTCTTATGTACCGTATATGTTTTCTCTTGCTTATATATTTACTATTGCCATCTACTATTGTAATATTTTAATGACAATCTTTGAAATGAAGCTCCACTACCCTGTTACTACCCCTGTTTTCTACATCCAGTTGATGTAACTTCGTTGTTATTGTCTTTTTTGATGAAACCAATAAAAATCTATTGATTGAAAAAAAAAGAAAAAGATATTATTTTCTATTTACACCCAGTAACCCCCCCCCCCCCCCGCCCCGTCATGTCCGTCCTCTTCCTCCATAGTCACTGTGATGTCTTTTATCTCCAGCAGATGATGATACACACATATATAGTGTGGAAACCTAGATTAACCCCTTCAGGGTCAGAACATTTCTCCTCTTACATATATATTTTTATCCTTACCTGTCTAGACAGAAACCTGTATAGATCGAGTGACAGAACGAATGAGGATGGAGGAGGACCGGAGTCACATGACTGAGAAGATACTAAACCTCACCCTGGAGATCATCTACCTGCTGACCGGAGAGGTGAGGAGGATTCTGGGAGGTCACATGACATCACTCTTATCTCTGTTGATAAAACACAGATCTGACCGGAGAGGTGGGGAGGATTCTGGGAGGTCACATGACATCACTCTTATCTCTATTAATAAAACACAGACCTGACCGGAGAGGTGAGGGGGATTCTGGGAGGTCACATGACATCACTCTTATCTCTATTAATAAAACACAGACCTGACCGGAGAGGTGAGGAGGATTCTGGGATTCTAACATGATATTCCTATTGGTTCTCCAATACAGAGATTTCCTCTTCTGAAGTCAGGTGATCATATGACCATCACAGTGCCTCCATGTGACTCCCTAAAACCCGAGAGACACAACATGCAGAAGATTCTAGAAGTCACCAAGAAGATGATGGAGCTGCTGACAGGAGAGGTGAGCGGTGCTGGGAATTCTGGGACATTATCCAGTAACAGACAAGGGATGTGTCTGGATGGTGACTGTATCATTGTGTGTGTCAGGTTCCTATAAGGTGTCAGGATGTCACTGTCTATTTCTCCACGGAGGAGTGGGAGTATTTAGAAGGACACAAGGATCTCTATAAGGACGTCATGATGGAGAATCAGCCGCCCCTCACATCACCGGGTAAGAGGAGACTTTATTGTAAAGGAGAGAGCAGTACGGAGGATCCACCTAGATCCCCCATCATCTGATAAACACATAGAAACAATGTATTCAGTCAGTGTGTGTCAGGGCTGGGCTCCTCCTACTTAACGAGCAGCTCTTTTCTTTCAGAGCTCAGAAGTTGCTTAGTTGTCGGTAAATTACCAGCCGCTCGTTACCACAATGACTCACCTGGTTACCATTACCTGCCTCATTAGTCCAGCCTACAGCCAGCCCCATTTTGCTATTTAAGTAGCTTAGCTCATTTCCTCCTTGCCCTTGCGTGGTCTATGCTCTCCAGTGTGTTCCTGTGTATGACTTGTCATGGCTGACTTCTCTTCCAATACCTGTTCCTGATTTGTTTCGCCTGACTACGCTGACTTATGGTTTCCTGATCCTTGCTCCTCTGATTACCTGTTCTGGCATCCAAACCTCGGCTTCTGTTTTTGACTACGTTCCTGAACTGTTATTTTTGCTATTTACTTAAAGGTGTGATTTTAACTGCACTTTCTGTTGAAGCACTCAATACCACTGCAGCCTCGTGCCTCCCCACTTACCATTGAGGCTTTTGATGGGAGACCTCTACAGCCTGCCCATGTGACCCATGAAACCACTCCATTGACCATGGCTGTAAGGGCTCTTCAACATGAGATAATTCAAATTCCTAGTCATTTCCTTACCTCATTACCCAGTTGTCATTGGTTATCCTTGGTTACAGAGGCCCAATCCCTCTTTTAATTGCCGTAATGCTGAGGTTTTGTCATGGTCCCCACAATGCACTAATACATCTTTTTAGAAAGTGATTAAGATCATGTGCACGTCTTCAGTCTCTTTATTGCCAGAAGAGTACCATGAATTCTGTGATGTCTTTTTTTTTTTTTTTTAACAGAAACGTTTTTATTGATTTTAGAACAAGGTTACAGTGCAATGCTCAACATGAGCAAACAGAAGCACAAGAATAGAAAACAAGGTATAATACAACCAGAGGGCAACATGAGATTATCACATTCAGGAAATTACATGATACAGGGCAGCAACATATTCATGCAGTTGGAGCAGGTACAAAAAATAGCAAGAAGGCAACCAACTAGGCAGCCACGGGGCTAGCGCAGCCACTTATTCCCAGGGCCAGAGAGAGTGCGAGACACACCGGTGGAGAACAGCAAAAGGCGGAGCAGACGGGAATCCTAAGAGGAAGGAGCTCAGAAAAAGAAGGGAGAGGGGGCAAGGAAGAGACAAAAAAAAGGAGGGGGGGGGAGGGCCTGCAGGAGACAGCCACAGTCAGAGGAACAGAGTGTGAGAGCCAGTAAAAAATGGAAGGGAGAAGAAAAAGAAAATAACAGAACCTCATTGTATGCCCCGCGAGCCCACCCACAAGCCCCACACCTTGTCAAACTTCTGGGGACAACCTCTGCTCATATAGGTAAGCTTGTATAATGGCAAGGGGTCTTCCATCGAGAAAGCAGCAGAGGGTCAGCCGACTTCCAAAGTATCAGTATAGTGTTCCAGGCATAGAACATAAGATAAAACGCAAAGAGTTGCATATGGACCCTATAAGAGACCGAGTCACAGAGACTCAGCAGTGAGATCCGGGGATCAAGGACCATAGAGGGGACACCCATTCCCTTAAGTTTGGCAACCACCTCCTGCCTGAAGCCCTTCACAACAGGATAGGACCACACCATATGCAGGAAGGTACCAACTTGCCCGCGGCCCTGGGGACACCAAACCTGAGCTGCCGGGATAGATCCTCGCCACCCTCTGAGGGGTATAATAGGCCCTCTGGAGGAATTTAATTTGAATAAAGCGGTCCCTAGCCGAGATCATTCTAGATATATAGCAACTCAGTCTCTCCTCCCAAGCCTCCTCGTCCAGGGATGGAACATCCTCTCGCCACTGTGCATAAAGTCGGGAGGATGAACCCACCAGTTTGCAAGTTATTCTAAGGTAAACTGAGGAGAGGATACACTCAGCGCACCTGGTAGACAGGAAACGCTCCACCGAATTGGGGGCCAACGTGATAGACCGAGGGTATTGGGACTGCAAAGCATGCTTTAGCTGCAGATAGCGAAAGAGCATAGAGGAGGGGAGAGCAAATTTGGAGCGAAGCGTCGGGAAAGGGAGAAGCACACCCGCGGGCATCACCTGCTGTAACCTAGTAATCCGTACCGGTGCCAGAGCCCCGGGTCTGGGATGAATCGTAGGTGCTATAGCTTCGGGTTCCCCCAAAGCGGGGTATGCGAGGAGAGGGTGTCAGGGTCACCGACCGCAGCGGACATCTGTCCCCAAACCCGAACCGTAGTCTGCATCAGCACAGTCAGCACTTGGTGCATACCGGGTCCACGATACACCAGGTTACCTAGGGCCATGTAGGAACCTAATATCGCCGCCTCGAGACCCACAGCCGGGTTGTCCATCGGCTGCGCGAACCACCAACGCACCGTGACCAGCACCGCCGCCCAGTAGTAATGGCGGAAATTAGGCAGCGCCAACCCACCCTGGGACAATGGGAGCTGTAGGGTAGTCTTCGCAATCCGAGGACTAGCACCCGTCCAAATGAAGTCCACCACCATACGGTCCAATTTAAGGAAAAAAGCATTTCGGTATATGCACCGGAGCATTGCGGAAAACGTAGAGAAATTTCGGGAGAATAGGTTGATCCTACCCACAGGCGTCAGAGGCAAAGACCGCCAAGTTTGGCAACGGGTGTGCAACTGCTGCAGGATAGGAACAACGTTATCGTCCTAATATCTGGTAAGGTCCCTCTGGACCTCAATGCCCAGATAGCGGAATTTCTCAACCCACTGCAATGGGACCGAGGGGGGACGCAGGAGGGAGATCCACTACCCCCCCCCCCCCCCCCCCAGCCCGACCCCGTCGCATAAGAGAGGTGAGTATAAAGTCAACGTATATTAATGTCAGTCCCCTTGCCGGGCATAAACCCTGTCTGGTCCCCATGTACCAATGACAAAATAACCGAGTTTAATCTTCTAGTCAAAACTTTTGCTAGTATTTTTGCATCCACGTTGAGAAGGGACATCGGTCTATAGGAGGCACAACGTTCCGGATCCTTCCCAGGTTTGGGTATAACCACTATTACTGCCTCGGACATGGACAAGGGCAAACTGGTCTCGTCCAAAGCCCCAGCCAATAACGTATGGAGACGCGAGGCTACCAGGTCTTAATTGGATTTGTAAAACTCCACGGGTAACCCGTCTGGGCCCGGGGCCTTACGCGATTGAAGAGCAGCAATAGCCTTAGTGAGTTCCTCAAGTGAGATTGGGCCATCCAGCCTAGCTCTACACTCATCCGACAACTGCGGGAAATCGAGATCATCTAGGTAAGCATGTAAACTTTCAGGGGAGAACTCCACCCAGGACATATAAAGCTCCGCATAATAGCGCGCAAACTGAAGATTAATAGCAGGGGGGTCCGAGTGACAACACCCGCTGTCGTCCCAAATGTTGGCAATCAACGTAGAGGTAGAGCGCTCCCGAGACAGCCAAGCCAACATACGACCCGCCCACTCCCCCTGCTCGAAGATCCGCTGAGACTGAGACAATAATTTCACGGTGGACCGACTGGAGCAAGTCATATGTGCCCTTGCTCTTATCCTCCCCATACCGCAATTCCAAAGCCATGGCTCTACCCTCTGCCTCCTCCAATGCCAGTGCCGAGTCTTTCTTTGCCCTTCCGATCGCACGCTGGTATACTCCCCTGGCACTGGCCTTGAAAGCATCCCAAGCGATCGAGGGAGGGGCAGTGCCATCATTATGAACCCAGTATTCCACCAGCTCGGACGAGACAACCGGGGCCACCCTCTCATCGTCCACCCAAAATCTGGGCAACTGCCAAAGTACCTCACCCGGAGCCGCCCCGATCCCCAGAGTGACAAGTACAGGGGCATGGTTCCAGATCGGACGGGGTAGGATAGTGACCTCTCGGGTACCCACAAGCAGGGAACCCGAGAGGTAGATAAGATCAATCCTCGAGTAAGTAGCATATGTAGCCGAGTGGCAGGTGTACTGCCTCAACCCGGGGTTCTTCCACCTCCACACATCCACCAGTCCCAGGGCCACAGCCCATCGGGAGAGGGGAGAGTCCGCAGGCCCCCCGTCGCCAAATTTGTCCTGGGATGGATTGGGGGGCATGTTAAAGTCCTCCGCCACCAGCAGACAGGCGGCTGGGTACAGAGCCAAGAGCGGAGTCAACTTTTGAAGAAGTGCAAGCTGCCCCGGAGGAGGCACATACACCCCGGCAACAACCAACTCCAACCCCTCACACATTGCATGGAGCAGTACATACCTCCCCTCGGGGTCCAGGTGGAGATCCAGGAGGCTAAAGCGGACAGCTTTGTGTACCAGAATGCTCACACCCTGGGAGTAGGAGGAGCAGGTAGCATGATCATAGGAACCCACCCAAGCTTTCTTAAGCGCCAACACCCGACTCCCAACCAAATGGGTCTCTTGTAAAATGCAGATATGAGGGCGGTAGGGCTGCAAGAAAGAGAACACCAGGAATCATTTGAACTGACGTTCCATGAAATGACAGTAATTGGACCCATAGTAACGGTTGGTGAAATGGTAAAGCCTCCGGATCTGCACCGCAGCCCACGCACAAACAGCAGAATGTCACTTCCCGAAGCCCTGCAGAACAAATCAAGAAAAACAGCACATAATGAAACATAAGATACCCTTCCCCTCTAGTAGCAGAACATACACTGTACCAAAAACCTGTCAGAGCACAAAAAATAAAAAACTGAAAAAGAAAAGAACACCCAAAAAAAAGGGAAAACACCAGCATGAAGTCCCTGACCCCCACCCCGCACTCCCCCCCCCCCCTCCAACATGGGTGTGCTTGCAATCCCATAACTAGTAAGGCAACCGCCACCTGGGGTCGCGTGCCAACGGGCACCGGAGACAGCAACAAGTGTTACCGTGGCATAGTCTGCAAGCCACGGACGCCGCTATAGGTAAGTGGATAGACGCTCTCTGCAGAGTAGGCAAGGTAAAATGTAGAAACTTCACCCCAAAAGTTCTGGGGGGCACAGACTTCAACTCATTCCAAACAAGTAAAAAAGTAGAACCCCGGCCATGGCTGGTCCAGGAAGATGGGCCGCGAGCCAGGGTATCCAGAGCTCAAAGAGGCAGGACCAATAGGCCAGCTGGGGAACCCGGGCATCCCCAAAGGGGTGCCCTCACAATGTCAGGTTAGAGGAGGTCAACGGAGAACAGAACCCCCACCAGGTAGGCATCAGGAAGAAAGGGCTCACGGATTCAGGGATCTCGCCCGGGGAAGGGCCCCCAGCCATTGCAGGGTGTCTTCCGGGGAGGTGAAGAATCGCACTGCTTCTCCATCCTGCACTCACAACCTGGCAGGGAGCAACATGCTGTACTTAATATTGCGGTTGCGGAGCTGTAATTTGACATGGTCAAATGACCTCCGTAGGCGATGGGTGTCAATAGAGTAGTCGGGGAAGATCATTATCTTCGCGGCATCATGACGGAGGGAATCCAGTTTCCTAGCCTCCCGGAGCACCAGGTCACGGTCCCGAAAGTTAAGGAGTCACAGTATGAAGGTGCGCGGTGGGGTCCCCCGCGGACCTCAGGACGCCAGCATCCTGTGCGCCTGCTCCACAACAAAGAAGGGAGAGAAATGGGCCTGTGGCAGCAACGTACGGAGGAGGCGCTCCGCAAACAACACCGGGTCTGTACCTTCCATCCCCTCCGGGAGACCGACAATCCTCAGGTTGTTCCGTCAGTTCCTGTTTTCGGCATCCTCCGCTCTCGCCTCCAGGGCCTTGACCCTGGTGGAAATCGTTCAAATCGAGGCCCCGTGGGTGTGCAGTACATCCTCCACCTCCACCACCCGGCGCTCTGCCTCAGATAGTCTGGTGTGGAATTTGTCCATGACTTTACGGATCAGGCCGATATCCATCTGGACTGAGTCAATTTTCCCAGTAAGGGTGGCCTGACAGGTAGTAATGGCCTGCATAAGCACCGTGAAGTTGGCCTGCTCCACCAGGGCCGGCTCCGTATCCTCCGTCTGAGTCCCCATATTGTGGAGGCAGATGAGAGAGTTCCCGCGCTGCTTGCCGTTCGGAGAGGAAGACCCACTTTCGCCGGGGGCCGGAGGGCCGACGAGTCCCTGCTCTTTGCCTGAGACGGCATAGAAGGCCAGGAAACAACTGGAGGGCAAACAGGGTGACGTGCAGAGAAAATCGGGTAATTAGCAGCAGCAAGGCCGGAGCTCTAGCAAAGCACGTCCGTCACGGTGACCATCTTGGACACGCCCGCCTATTCTGTGATGTCTTTGACAAAGGTCAGGCCGCTATTTTGGCACATCGGCCTTATGAGTGCACAGTTGACCTTCAACCCCGGTGCCATTCCTCCTTGTGGCCGGGTTTATCCTCTGTCTGTCTCTGAGGAGAAGGCAATAGAGAAGTATGCTGCGATTTAACTATCCCAGGGGTTCACACGCAAATCCTCTTCTCCTTCCAGGGCCGACTTTTTCTTTGTGAAAAAAAAGTGGTCAACTGAGTCTCTGTTTCAATTATAGGGGTCTCATTCATATTACAGTTAAAAATACTTATCCGATCCCATTGATAATGGAATTATTTGACTGCCTCAAGGGAACAATCGTCTTCACTAAGCTCGATTTGCGAGGCGCATACAATCTCGTGAGGATTAATGAGGGCCACAAATGGAAATTTAATACTAGGACCGGACACTACGAATACCTCGTAATGCCCTTTTGGTCTCTGCAACACTCCTGCAGTTTTCCAGGACTTTATTAACGATGTCCTCTGAGATATGCTGCCATAATGTGTGGTAATTTACCCGGATGATATTCTCATATATTCTAAATCCCTAGAGAACCTCCACACAGATGTCTCTCCTGTGTGCTACAGAGGTTGAGAGAAAGCAACCTCTATTGCAAGTTGGAAAAGTGCGAGTTCCATGGACAGGTCAAATTTTTGGGTTATGTCATTTGTGCTGTCAGGTCCCAGAGAAGCCATCTGCAGTCCTAAAGTGGCTTCGGCCCATAGGTCTACATCCTGTACAACATTTTCTTGGCTTTGGCAATTATTATTAGAAATTTATGAGTAATTTCTCTTTTCTGGTCAAACCCCTTCATTGATACTGTATGACCAGAAAAGAGGGCAACCCACAGAATTGGTCCCCGGAATCCATTAAATCCTTTGAATCCCTCAAGGCCACTTTTGCTGCAGTTCCAGTGCTGGAACATCCTGATCCCATGTTACCCGTCATTCTTGAAGTTGATGCGTCTGAGACTGGAGTAGGCGCTTTCCTGTCTCAACCTCCTACCCCTGAGAGTTCTATCCATCCTTGTGGCTACTTTTCTAAAAAATTGTCTCTAGCAGAATGAAATTCTGAAACTGGGGATAGAGAATTATTAGCCATAATTTTAACTCTTAAAGAAGGGAGGCATCTCATCAAGGGTACTACTGTGCTCGTCCTCATTTTTACTGACCATAAGAATCTTTAATTCTTGTCTGAGGCTAGACGTTTATCTCCTGGAAGGGCTCAGTGGGACCTTTTTCTGTCAAGCTTCAATTACATAGTCTCATTCATACCTGATACAAAGAATAGAAGAGCAGATGCCTTATTGCCGCAGTTTTCCTCCTCTTCCAAAATGGAGTCTGTTCCCACTCCTGTGATACCTTCGGACTGCATTTTGGCTATTTTTTTCTAGTCTCACTTCACCTTTGGGTGATAGAATGATGCCCTCTCAGATCCATTCTCCTCCTGGAAAACCTCATGACCGCTTTTTTCCAACAGTTATTCTTATGGTGGTTGACCGTTTTTCAAAATGTCACATTGCATTCCACTAAAGAAGTTGCCTGTGTCCAATGAACTGGCATTAATTTTCACTGGAGAGTTCTTTCAGTTACATGGGTTACCTAAAGTTATCATCTCGGACAGGGGTAGCCAGTTGGTGTCCAAGTTATGGGGAGCCTTTTGTGCACAGTTGGGAGTTCCGCTTTCCTTCTCTTCTGCATATCACCCACAGTCCAATGGGGCCGCAGAATGGGCCTACCAAGCCCTGAAGCAGTTCTTACATTGCTATATTTCTGACCACCATAACAACTGGTGGGACCTGTTACATTGTGTGGAGTTTGCTCACAATAGCACCATCAATGCCGCCTCCTGATTATCTCAGTTTATGGTGAACTATGAGTTCCAGCCATCTATGTTGCCTGATACATCTGTTCCGCAAGTCATTTCTGCGTTAGAGCAACATCTTCAGGAACTTTGTTCCACTTAGGTGCAGGTCCAAGAATCCTTGCAACACTCCAGAGAGAGGTACAATCCATGCTGACCACCGACGCCTACCTGCTACTAAGTTGGGGAGAGGGTAAGGTTAACCCAGTGGCCTACACATTAGATCTTCCTTCCAACGTTCGTATTTACAAGGTATTCCATGTTTCCTTACGTGTTATTGCTATACCACCTCAGTACCACGGCCTCGCCCGCTTTAGGTTGACAACCATGTGGAATATGAGATACAGTCTATTATTGACTCCCCTAGGTTTAGTGGACACATACGCTATCTAGTTCACAGAGGGGTTACGGTCCAGGGGAAAGCTCTTGGATCTAATCTTCGGACGTGCTCCTGCCCTGTTCCAGGCTTTCCATATATGTTTTCCCCTCAAGTCTTGTGCTCCCCCAAGGGGGAGGGATTGTTGGAGAAGAGGGTACTGTCAGGGCTGGGCTCCTGATAGTTAGCGAGCTGCTCTTTTCTTTCAGTGTTTAGAAGCTGCTTAGCTGTCAGGTAACTACCAGCCGCTTGTTACCACAATGACTCACCTGGTTACTATTTTCTGCCTCATTAGTCCAGCCTTCAGCCAGCCCATTTTTTGCTTTTGAAGCAGCTGAGCTCATTTCCTCCTTGCCCTTGCTTGGTCTATGATCTCCAGTGTGTTCCTGTGTATTACTTACATAGTTACATAGTAGGTGAGGTTGAATAAAGACAATAGTCCATCCAGTTCAACCTGTGTAGGTGTGTGTGGCTGTATCTCACATAGCCCTGATCCTTGATCCCTGATGTCCTGATCCTTGAGATGTACGTCTAAGAGTCTTTTGAAAGGCACCATACTTCCCGCAGAAACCACCTCTTGTGGTAGAGAATTCTACAATCTTGTAGCCCTAACAGTAAAGAACCCCCCACGTTGCCTGAGGTTAAAACGCTTCTCCTCTAATCGCATTGTATGCCCTCGAGTACTCATGCAATCCCTTCGACTGAATAGCTGTTTTTCTATGCCGAGTTCCCCATTGCGATATTTATAAATTGCTATCATGTCCCCCCTCAGGCGTCTCTTCTCCAGGTAGAATAAATCAAGCGAATGCAGACGCTCTTCATAATAAAAGGTCCTTGCCCTGGCTGACTTCTCTTCTTATTCCTGTTCCTGATTTTTGCTTCTGACTATGCTGACTTCTGGTTTCTTGACCCCGGCTCCTCCGATTACCTGCTCTGGCATCCAAATCCCGGCTTCTGTTTTTGACTACGTTCCTGAACTGTTATTTTTTTTTTCTATTTCATTAAAGGTGTGATTTTTTTTTTTTAACTGTACTTTCTGTCTTCGCCTGGTTTATGATCCCCAACAGTGTGTGTGTGTTTCCTACAGATGACTCCAGTAATGGGAACCCACCAGAGAGATGTCCCCGTCCTCTCCATTCCCAGGATTCCACACAGGAAGGTCACACCATCCCTCACTATTACAAGGTTGGTGGGATGGAGTATCTAGAACATGGACTTGTGGAGGGGATGTGTGTGTTTTTTATGTAAGCTTATATCTTCCAGATGATATTCTCTCTCTCATTTTCTTGGTTTAGAGTGGAGATCCAATCGATATAGAATTTGAGGTTAAAGCAGAAGAAGAAGAGACGTATGTGAGGGATGATCAGCAGTCTATGGAGGAGGATGGAATAACGGGGACATTTATAGAGGAGGACACTCCTACAGAGATCAGCACAGGTGGGTCATTAACACTAAATCCATTATTCAACCCATACTGCTCACTGGTTGGTCCAGAGTAGGGGGGGGGGGGGGACTGGGTGATATCAGCCTGTAATATCCTGGTCACTTTCCTGAGCTGTGTTCCCCGTCCTGTATTTCTCTCGGATAATCTTCCTTCTCTGTGCTGCAGACACAATTTATGTCTCTAGACTGGATTTATGGAGATTCTGGGGTTCAGCTGGCAGTAAAATGTTGATGTTCACCATAGACGTTGCTCAGCCTAGACCCCTGGGGTATGTACCTTGGGTCTTCTGCCCCATGTCCAGGTCTAGCAAGATCTCTGACAGAAGAATTCTCCCGGGGTTACTTGCTCTGTTATTTGCTGGCTGTGCCGGGTGGAGGGATATGTCTGTATAGTCTCACACCCAAGTCACTGAGTTCCTTTCATTTTTATTGAGCCGTGTATATTCTATCTATACAATGCACACACTGTTACACACAAACACACAAAAACTTGAAGAAAAGACATGAAAAGACACGCACACTGGTGAACAGTCACAAACAGTTTTACAATCCACAGTAAACATGAATGAGCCACAAATCCACCCTTCTCGTGTCACGGAGAATAAGCTGACAGTGCCCCACCCTGCAATTCCAGGTGTACTCTCACCTCTTCAGATGGACCCCATTGCTCCATACCAAGAGGACACACCCAGCATGAAATCACACACCTTCAGGTACATGTAGGCGGAGCCTCCTCTTTAGGTAGCCAGCTCCTGCTACTAGAGATAAAGAGACTCCATAGTGCTCACTGTTATATTTATTACATGGATAAGAAAAGCACTCACAAGGTTAAAAAAGCAATCCAGCATTGAATACACACAATCACTGCAGATTCCCCAAGCATCAGTCTCAGTGTAACTTGATGGCACTCCGCCTAACGTGATGATGTCCTCAAACCACTCACATCTGATGCTTTTCATCCTGATTGGACTTCCCCAGAGATATATATGGTCTTCAGGATCAGTCCAGTCTTCATCTTGGTTGTTCTCCCCCCATCCTCACTCTCTGACCTCTGGTGGGGCTCAGCCCCGCTATTATTCATGACTAAATCATGGACTAAATACCGAAGTGCGGGACTTCTTGTGTAGGAAGATGGCAATGAGTGATAGAGGGGGAGGGGACACTCGTCCTATAATCCCCTCATCACTGTCACTCCTATAAAAGACAGTTCTCGTTGTTTCCTCTCTGACTAAGGTCCATGAATAAAGAAATGAACTGGTAGGAGATCAGAGGACCCATTTACTAGTTACCTTGAGGGGGGGAATTGTAAGATCCTCAGAGACAAAGCTGCCTGATGTGGGCGGAGTCCTGGTTTAGGGGAACCAATCTGCTGATGTCTAGTAATAATCTTTGTATTTCTATTTTAGTAGATGGACGTGAGATGAGGAAAACCTCAGAGGATTGTCTCACTTTGTCTCCAGACTGTAAAGTAGAAGATGAGGACATCACACAGTATAGTCCAGGAGAAAACCCGGCTACCTCAAATGTCCATCCGGGACCACACAGTGTAGATGGACCATCGTATTCCTCTTATCCTGAGGAACCTCAGACTGTGAGGGACAGTGCCGGACCATCGTATTCCTCTTATCCTGAGGAACCTCAGACTGTGAGGGACAGTGCCGGACCATCGTATTCCTCTTATCCTGAGGAACCTCAGAGTGTAAGGGACAGTGCCATACTTACAACAGATAAGAGGTTCTGCTGTTCTGAGTGCGGGAAGAGTTTCCGTTTTAAAGGCAATCTTAATGTGCATAAAAGAACTCACACCGGTGAGAAGCCGTATTCCTGTCCTGAGTGCGGGAAATGTTTTGCAGAGATGTCCGCTCTTTCTACACATCAGAGATTGCACACGGGGGAAAAGCCATGTCCCTGTCCTGTGTGCGGGAAATGTTTTTTATACAAGTCTGCTCTTTCCAAACATCAGAGATTGCACTCTGGTGAGAAGCCGTATTCCTGTCCTGAGTGCGGGAAATGTTTTGCACATAAGTCCTATCTTTCCACACATCAGAGATTTCACACCGGTGAGAAGCCGTATTCCTGTCCTGAGTGTGGGAAATGTTTTTCAGTGAAGTCCCATCTTTCCACACATCAGAAATTTCACACAGGTGAGAAGCCGTATTCCTGTCCTGAGTGCGGGAAAAGTTTTGCACGGAAGTCCCATCTTTACACACATCAGAGAACGCACACTGGTGAGAAGCCGTATTCCTGTCCTGAGTGCGGGAAATGTTTTGCAGTGAAGTCCTATCTTTCCACACATCAGAGATCGCACACTGGTGAGAAGCCGTATTCCTGTCCTGAGTGCGGGAAATGTTTTGCAGATAAGTCCGCTCTTTCCACACATCAGAGATCTCACACTGGTGAGAAGCCTTATTCCTGTCCTGAGTGCGGGAAATGTTTTTCATGCAAGTACTATCTTTGCACACATCAGAAAATTCACACGGGTGAGAAGCCGTATTCCTGTCCTGAGTGTGGGAAATGTTTTCCATGCAAGTCCGCTCTTTCCGCACATAAGAAATTACACACAGGTAAGAAGCCGTATTCCTGTCCTGAGTGCGGGAAATGTTTTGCACAGAAGTCCCATCTTTCCACACATCAGAGATTGCACACTGGTGAGAAGCCGTATTCCTGTCCTGAGTGTGGGAAATGTTTTCCATGCAAGTCCGCTCTTTCCGCACATAAGAAATTTCACACTGGTGAGAAGCCGTATTCCTGTCCTGAGTGCGGGAAATGTTTTTCACGGAAGTCCCATCTTTCCACACATCAGAGATTGCACACTGGTGAGAAGCCGTATTCCTGTCCTTTGTGCGGGAAATGTTTTTCAGATAAGTCCAATCTTTCCTCACATCAGAGATCTCACAGGGGGGAGAAGCCGTATTCCTGTCCTGAGTGAGGGAACTGTTCCTCACTGAAGTCCTGTCTTCCTGTACATCAGGGGTACCACACAACCCTGGAGGTGTATTAGTGCCTTGAGTGCGGGAAATGTCTTCTATATGAATGTTGGTGGACATGTGGGGAAGAAGCACACCCTGATATACACCTCAGATATTCTCCATGGCTGATCTTCATCATGTAAGAAACACTTCATAAGGAGATCAGAGATCACCAAAGACATGGATGAAGCGTTGTCCCGTGTTGGCCATTGATAACAGGAGAAAAATAAAAATGGAGTCCTTACCTTTCATTGGCTGAGTACATTTTGTGCGGGAAGATTTCACAAACACTTACAGATCTGGTTGTTATAAATGTGTTGATGAAATGTGACCAACATTCCCCCAGTCATGGTGAATTGGGATTTCCTATAATGGTCAGTTCCATCTAGTGGCCATAATGTGCTTTCCTGACAGATGTCCATGGCATACGTTTGGGTAGCCCCGCCCTCGTTCCTCCCCCATAAGACCACCACCCCCATAAATGTTCAGGATAAGCCAATGGCTGCATTCCTTTTTTGTCCTCATCACTTATAGGACCATTTTTGTATGAAGTTTTCCTACCTATTGGAAGTATTGGTGGGCGGGTCTGGTGCTGGGCAGCTGTGCGGGATGTCAGGAGCTTCCTTTGGTATCCAGAAGTCTTCCAGGATGTCCCGAGTGGTCATTGAGTCCCCAGCTATCAGCGGGGTGGTGTTATGGCACACATATGTAGAGGATCCATGCCTGGAGAGTGGGCCCTGCCATCGGCTGCCATTTGCATTGGCTATGAGCCCAGCTGTTAGTGGGTGGCCATTAAGTGTTAGACACGTAAAATTTGTTTCGGTGCGAAGACAAGTTCCGACAAATTTTTGGTTATTCCTAGATTCGGAGGTATCCAAATCTCCAAACGAAATCCTAATGAATTTAGTTGAAATCTGTTAAAATTTGTTTTGTTTATTCATTTTCTAACGAATTCCAACTTTTCAGAACGATTCGAATTCGGATCAGTCAAAAAAATGATCGACCGATGCAAATTCTGTGTGAAGAAATAGCTGGTTGTTAAGCAGCAAGCCGGGAAGCCGGCCGCCCGCATCCTTACCAACCATGACTCATCAGCTGTCAGCGGGCTTCCCCACTGACAGATGAAAGTAAAGAAAAGAATGCCGGCAATAGAAAAAAACAGCGTGCTCCCCCTCCCCCCCAGTCCATACCAGGCCCGTCGAGGGCCAAAATGACCAGACCCTTTATCCCAGCATGCAGCCCGGCAGGTCAGGAAAGTGGGAGGAATGAGTGAGGGCCCCCCCTCCTTAACAATACCAGGCCACATGTCCTCCAACATAGGTGGGTGGGTGCTTTGGGGAAGCTCTGCCCCCACCCCCCCCCCCATCCTAAAGCACCTTGTCCCCATGTTGATGGAGACAAGGGCCTCTACCCCACAACCGTGGCCTGTGGTTGTGTGGGTCTGCAGGCAGGGGACTTGTCGTAATCTGAAAGCCCCTTTTACCAAGGGGACCCCCAGATCCTGCCCCCTCCATGTGAATGAGTATCTGGAACATATTACCCGTACCTATTCACCAAAAAAGTGTGAAAAAGTCATAAAAACACACAATTTTTGAAAAATCCTTTATTAAAAAATACTGCAGGCTCCTCCTCCATTTGACATTTCATACATAGGTAAGGGGCGGTAAGTATATCCAAGAGATATACCTAACCTACAGGTAGGCTGAAACCTACATTATTAAAGATAAGAGTACACTAACTATGAGTCATAAACAAGATGGGCTTTGATCATATACCTAGGTGACCCCTATAGAGAGAGACACCCACATATTATGGGAGTATAAACTCCATCCGGTGTATACCAACCTGCTATCCTCATAAGGTGATTATCCTTCCTCCTTTCTGTATGAATAGATATGGAATAGAGAATGTAATTACTCCTCACACTACTACACATATATATTTTATCTTGTACCTAGGATCATCAGGACCGATACCTATATATACAACACATTTTGGTCCAATTTTCCCCCCTGTGTCTGCCCCAGGTCAGGTTAATTTGTTGGGGATTGGAAGGAAGGCCGTGTGCTATTAAGCCATGTTTGTATTTATTATGAAGTACATAAATACAGATTATGTTCTATGTGTATGAAACACTAATATCGAGTCTGTTTATAAGAGAAAACTGTCTGTACATCTTCATAGTCCTGAAGAAGCCTTGTGCGAAACGCGTAGACCAGTGAACAGAGGAAATATCTATACCTAGACTAACCTTATGATATATACCAACTTATCCTTATACATGTATGATGTACATGAGTGAAATTAGTAGGAGACATTGATCTCCTGTGTACGAGCTGAGCTCAGTTTGGGGCCAGTTTCCTCATTTTATTGAGATCTGGTTTTAGATAAATCAATAAATGTTATTTTAGGATAAATCCATGTAGTTGTTATCTGTCTCATGCTGTGCCCTTAAAGTCCACACATATGACAGTGGTTCCTTGTGATCATCTGTAGTTTCACATTTTTTTGGATAAGAGAAGGGATTTAGTAGGATACTCCAAATAACTGTTCACAGGTGAGGACAACTCTCTCAATAGAACTGTATCGCAGATCATCTGCAGGACCATATAGCACCTGTATGGGATGAACAAGTCCCTTTGTAGCTGAAGGAACCCAGTGAACCTTGCCTCTTCAAGACGCTAGCCAGTGTCTCCTTTAGCTAGCACCCAGTAACTGACTATCACCCAGAGGAGGATCTAACAGCACAAGTCCCAAGGATCCCCTGTGGGGGGGGTCTATACTTACAAGGCTCTTGGAGCACACACACCAGTCTTCCTCAGTAGTAACAGACAGGATCCGCAGACATCCTCCCTCAGTCAGCCCTCATAAGAACCAATGGGGTTACAACTTCAATGTTTTAGGCCCTCAGGTCGCCCACCCGAGGCTGCCTGGCAGCCTCTGCGAGGGAGAGGCAACATCCCCATCCCCACTTAGACCTCTCTCCCTAGAGGTAGACTGGATTGGACTACGAGCCCATGTGCTCTACAGATATAAATGCAGGTACCCAGCATGCCTTGGAGCACATCCCCTTCTAATTGGCCAGGGCTGTACAGACATCCATGATCTCATCTGCCAGGCTTCCATCCACCTGTCCAATATACTCCATGGCTATTGGATCAGTATGAATCATCAAGACAGCATGGGCTGTGTCCCAGTTAGGCAGAGAAAACAAAAACTATATCCACTCATTCTAGCACCTACCTAGGAGGGCTCTACATCTGTATGGCAGGGTCTGTTTGATTATTCACCTGCTGGGACGGTGCTCTGATGTGAGAAGCTGCAGTGTCAGTATTCCTTTAGCAGTAATTAACCCCTTACGGGTTTTTCTCACCCAGCAATCAAACAACTGTTACACTGTCTTTTTTGACAGCTTAGGAGACTTTAGCAGCCATAGTTTGAATTGCGATTTTTTTTTTTAAATAAATTACTACATAGCTAGAGTAGCAATTATATATATATATATGGTATAATATGTTTTTTCCTTAATAATATAGAGTTCTCCTTTGCACCGTCTCTGTTTATCATGGATTTATTTCTTACTGTGACAGGTCCTTGTGCCGCTGCAGCCTAATCCCTCTG
This sequence comes from Pelophylax lessonae, assembly GCF_965119305.1. Classification (NCBI taxonomy): domain Eukaryota; kingdom Metazoa; phylum Chordata; class Amphibia; order Anura; family Ranidae; genus Pelophylax; species Pelophylax lessonae. The sequence goes on along the minus strand of NC_138776.1, from coordinate 272,001,773 downwards.
TGGCTGCTCTATGCAGGTTATAGCTGGAGGGGGGCAGCGTCTTCCTTACTGATACTGTTCCTGGATTGTCAGCCCTTCTGCAGGCCTCATAAATCTGGTGTATGGGAAGCTGACTAATGGACACTTTCTAATAAGCCTCTCCAGATCTGCATGTACAAGGAGTCTCAACTCTGACCATGTCAAGCTTTTTGGTCAACTGACCAATTTAACCCTCTTCAAACAATTCCTAATAGGAAGATGAGGATGGTCTATAAGCAGGTTTTTGTACCTCCCTTCCTGCAGAGGTACCTGCAATGCAAGTATTTTTAGCACTTCCAAAGGAGTGCGTTGCCTTTTTCCTTATGATGTTTAATCTAGAAGCTCATGCTAGAAGAGAGGTGCAAATTTAACAGAAGGACAGAGCAGCAGAATGTCTTAGTGGTCATCACCTTGCAGCACTGGGTTGCTCAGTTCAAACCCCAACCAGAACACTTCTACCTGTACTGCAGGATGTCAGATTAGGCACTTGTGAAGAGGAAGAGGTTTTCCAGCATAATGAGTCACCTATTTGGTTGACGTGGCCTTCATGAGCTTAGCCATATACTTTGTACATGGAGTTGCCATTGGGGGATGCTGTGTCCTTCAGGGGTATACTCATTAATGATGATTAGGTGGGTCCTGGGGGGTTTAGGGTCTTCTGGTGGTAACTTTATGTATTGGACTTATCCCTAAGGGGTATATCTGTCTGCAGTTGTAGCCTGTGAACCTGCCTTAACCCTTGCCTCTCTTCCAATGCAATGAAAGTTGGGGTGAAGAATATTGATTCTAAAGAATAATTCTACAAGTTGGACAATCTTGTCTGCTTCATTTGATAGCAATGAGCTGCATTTAGTCCGGCCTCCTGCTTTAGAGTAAATGTCTGCCGAATGAAAGAAAACTGCAGTTCTAGAGTCAGTGTTTTTTTTGTTTTTTCTTTTATTAAATGTTTTATTAGTTTTTCCTAAAAAGAATAACAAACAAGCATTACAGGTTCAGCAAACAATTAACAGGTGCATGGCCATACAATGATAAAGATTTTGTGTTCAAGGGAGCAAATATAAACCAAAACGGGAACACTCGGGCATCCCTTGCCTGAAACTTGCATCATCAAACGTAATTAGGTGAGAGCCTGATCATGCCTGGTTCTGCCCCCCGAAGAGACGCACTTCAACACACCACGATAATAAACAACAGGTGTACCAGTGGCGGCCCGTGCATACCCCCTAAAAAAAAAAGAAAAAAAAAATAGAAAAAAAAATGACAAAAAGAACAAATAAAGTTTTGAAAAAAAAAAAAATCGTGTTAGCAGGCCTATGCGCTGGGACTGGTGGCTATGGGGGGGTTTACGACCCAGAAGAGGTGCCGATTGGCTGCCTTCTGGGGGCGTAACCTGGGCGCAGGAAAAAGCGCTGAGCCACCCCCACCTTCGTGATATCCTGGCTGTGATTGGTCCAGTCTCCAGCCTGGACCAATCATCATCCAGGACATCGCTGACTCGCAATGGGGGCGGTGCCGGTGCGTGCGTCCAATCTTCCCGCCGCCCGGACCAGAAGACTGAAGAGGAGGACGTCCACAGCGCTGCTCGTCTCGGTTCCCTGAATCCCGCCATCCCGCCGCCGTCAGAAGGTAAGTGATTGAAGCCGACCTGTGCCCTCACCTGTGCCATGCCTGTACCATCACCTGTGCCATCACCTGTGCCATGCCTATACCATCACCTGTGCCATGCCTATACCATCACCTGTGCCATCACCTGTGCCATGCCTATACCATCACCTGTGCCATGCCTATACCATCACCTGTGCCATACCTGTGCCATCACCTGTGCCATGCCTATGCCATCACCTGTGCCATGCCTATACCATCACCTGTGCCATGTCTGTGCCATGCCTATACCATCACCTGTGCCATGCCTATGCCATCACCTGTGCCATGCCTATACCATCACCTGTGCCATGCCTATACCATCACCTGTGCCATGCCTGTACCATCACCTGTGCCATGCCTGTACCATCACCTGTGCCATGCCTATACCATCACCTGAGCCATGCCTATACCATCACCTGTACCATGCATATACCATCACCTGTGCCATGTCTATACCATCACCTGTGCCATTCCTATACCATCACCTGTGCCATGTCTGTACCATCACCTGTGCCATGCCTATACCATCACCTGTGCCATGCCTGTACCATCACCTGTGCCATGCCTGTACCATCACCTGTGCCATGCCTATACCATCACATGTGCCATGCCTATACCATCACCTGTGCCATGCCTGTACCATGACCTCAAAGTCATGCAATTTTTTTGCCGCGAAGCAATACCTATTACATTTTTCTTTTTGCGCCCCCCAAAAAATTTTGAGCACCAGCCGCCACTGAGGTGTACAGTATGCAGGCGGAAAGATACTCTCCCACAGGGAGGACAAAAGTAAAATGAAAAAGCAGTAAAGCTAAAAGCAGAGCTTGTGAAAAAAGGGGAAAAGTAGAGGAAAAGGGAAGAGGGGCCAGGGCGAGGCTGCCGGGGCAGAACCTCAAAGAATTGCCATAAGGCACAATATGATCAGCCGGGTTCTTGCAGATAGGCGTCAGTGCCAGAATAATATTACCATGGTCTCCACAGATCCCTAGTGGTTTCTTCAGTATTTTTAATGGTGGCCGTCAGATGCTCAATTCGTTGGATTTCATTAATTTTAGAAAACCGCAGGGAACGCATGGGAGGTTGAGTCTGCCGCCACATAGCGGAAATACAAGCTTTTGCAGCGTTGAGAAGCTGAATAGTCAAAGATTTTTTATACTTCCGCACAGAGCACCTCATCAAATGCAATAAACAAAGCGCAGGGTCATCTCTCACCTCGACCGAAGTCAGCTGCCTGGCCACTGACGCGACTTCGTCCCAAAAGCCCCTAAGTAGGGGACAAGTCCAAAAGATGTGTATCATCATTCCCCCCTCGGCGCCGCATCTCCAGCAAGCATCCATCTTATGAAGCACAGATGGAACTCTGTACCATCTTGTCAGGATCTTATATCACACTTCCTGGTATTTATTTGCCATGGAGGTCTTGTGGATCATTCTCAATATTTTATCAGCCTGTGCAGTGGAAAACGAGATACCCAAGTCACGCTCCCATCAATGGAAGAAGGGCAAATGAAGACCCTCCATCGCGTCAGAGAGAAGAGTGTACATAAAAGACAGGGAGTGTCTAGAAGGGTCACCCCTCTTGCACAAGGTTTCGAACGGCCAAGGGGCGAACCCCTGCCAGTGGAGAGAAAGGAGGAAGGCGAATCTGATTCACGCTGAGGGAGTCGAGGGTATCCGGAGACCCGCAAGAGATCTCAATGGGAGATGGGACATCACCCCCCGACCAGACATCTCCGAGGCGCATCCTACCAGACCAGGCTAAACTCCGCACACGGGCACTCGTACAGCCCTGGGGGAACTCGGGGTTGTCCAAGATAGGCAATAAGGGGGAGGGCGAGGAGGCCACCCTTGGGTATGGCCCTACCGTTCTGGCCTCCCGAAGAGTAGTACCAATAACCGGGTGACCTGCAAATGGGTCAATAATTGGCAGAGGGGGACCATGGGCATAGAGGCAGCACCTAACCCATCACCTCACGTTCGAGATTCACCCACTGCTTGTCCTCCGCGTGACAGGGCCAATCGAGGATCCGCACCAGATGGGACGCCCTAAATTACCGTAGGGGGTCCGGCAACCCCATCTCTCCCTTGATCTTAGGAAGAGAGAGTGTCGAAAGCTTGATTCTGGGAGACCTAGAGGCCCACACAAAAGATCTAAATGCTTCCCTGACCTGCTTGAAGAAAGAGAGAGGAATTCCGATCGGAAGAGCCTGGATTACATAAAGTAAACGAAGCAGGACATTCATCTTGAGCAAACGAGGAGAGTGTCAATGACTGCCAAGCACGAAGGTCTGCCTTAATTACCCCTAGCAATGGTGGGAAATTGAACCAGAAGAGGTCGAGGGAATCCGCTGTAACATGCACCCCTAGATATATAAGGGAGCTAGACATCCACTGTAGAGGAAAGGAAATCTGTAACATACCTACGGCCGCATCTGGGACTGAGATGTTGAGAGAGACGCAGACTTTGCAAGGTTGATTTTGTAGTTAGAGAGGCGACCATAATGGTCCAGGGCCTGGAGTATGGCAGGCAACGACGAGGTCAGATTGGAAATGAAGAAGATTAGATGATCCGCATAGGTGGCAACTTTATGATGACTCCCGGCTCTCTGCAGCCCCGTTATGTCCTGATTAGCATGGATCAAACACAAAAAAAGGCTCCAAGGTGAGAACAAAGATGAGGGCTGACAACGGACATCCCTATCGAGTGCCGTTGGAAATAGGGAAAAAATCGGACTGCCAGTCGTTAACCCTCACCGTGGAGGACGGAGAAGAATATGGGGCCAGAATCCAATGAATCATCTGAGGTCCAAGACCAATATGCGACAGGGTGGCCCGGATAAAGTCCCAGGCCACCCTTTCGAAAGCCTTCTCTGAATCTGTGGACAATAGCACCAGTGGCAGGCGGGGGAGGTCTGGGCGGCAGAGATTAAATCGATCACCCGTGTCGTATTGGCTCTAGCCTCCCAGGATGGAATAAAGCCTACCTGATCGTAGTGGACTGATTGGGGGATAAGGGGCAGGAGTCGATTGATGTTTAAATTTGTGAGAGGAAGGTGCGCTTTCTCTGACCCTGATGGGCACGAGCCAACATTGTCCCCGGCCTGTCTGAGAATTCATAGAAATGTCATCTGGCCCAAGCCATGCCCCCCATCACTTTCTGAAAGAGTATGTTGTTCAATTCCTCCCTAGCTCAAGTCAGGGGGGCAGATGTTCGGACGCAATGGAATGCTTGTGTTTCATGCTCAGCTCCTCAATACAGGTTAACAAGGCCTCAATCATCCCCTCCCTCTCCCTCTTCCGTCGCGATCTGGCTCTAAATAGAGCCCCCCGTATCACACATTTGTGAGCCCCCCAAACAATCGGGGGTGAAAGAGATATGTCTAAATTTTCGGTAAAATAGTTAGATAGAACCTCGTCCAGTTCATTCCGTATATCAGGAAGCTACAGGAATGACTCATTAAGACGCCAAGTGAGCGGTCTACCGGGTCTAGAGTCCCAGTTGATCAGGATGTGTATGGGAGCATGATCTGAAAAGGAGAAGGATCCAATTTGGGCAGAGGTGACCAAGGGGAGATCATTTTGGGGGACCAGGAAGAAGTCGATCCTTGTGTAAACATTATGCATCGCAGAATAATAGGTGTAGTCTCGCTCACCTGGGTCCATCACGCGCCAGGGGTCCACAAGGTCGAGGAGGGAAAGTTCCTTTTTCAGCCTGCGTAATAACGCATATGCCAGGTGAGAGGACCCGCGGGAAGTATCAAGGAGTGGTTCAGGGACAAAGTTAAAGTGCCCGCCCATGACAAGGAATCCCTCACGAAAGCCCAGCACAGCTGGAGTCAAACGCTGCAAAAAAGACAAGTGGTCAGTATTAGGCAAGTACACATTTAACAAAGTGACGGTCAATTGGCCCACCTTCCCCTTCACCAAAAGATATCTGCCGAGGGGTCATCCTGCGCAGCTATGAAAGACCAGGGTATACATTTAGAAATGACTATACTCACCCCTTTTGATTTTGAAATTGGAGAAGGGAGCATGATACACCCAGGGGAAATCCTGATTATAGAGCCTGGGAATAGAGTCTATGCGAAAATAGGTCTCCTGTAGAAACGCAAAGTGAGAGCGGCTATGGCGTAAATCGGATAGCAACCGGGCGCGTTTCTCCGGAGTGGACAGCCCCCTCACATTCAGTGAGGTCAATGTATAACCTACGGGTCCCTGGTGCTCGCAGAGAGGCATGACAGCCGAAGCAACCCCACCCCACGCCCAGGGGAAAGGGAAGGAAATGGAAGAGAAAGAGGAAGAAAGCAAAAAGGGGACAAAAAAAAGAACAGGCGGGGGAAAAAGAAGAGGAGAAGGAGCAGGAGAGAAAATGGAGGGGGTAGGCACAGCAAGAAGAAAAAGAAAAGGGGAGGAAGATGGTAGGGAACAAAAGAGTGGCAAAAGACTACCAGGCCAGGACCCAGGAGCTGGGAAAGTAAGTAATAAAAGGACTCAGGAAGAAAAAGAGAATGTGAAAGAGAAGACCACCGACAAACAAAGACAATATGTCGGGATAATATCTAAATTTGGTCAAAATAAACCTAGCGCAACCAGGCGCTACCTAATATGGGGAAATGGAGTTTGACTCTGTGAGAGTGACAGGAGGCGTGTCCTGCGGTCTCCAGCCACAAAACTAACATCCCACAGACTGGAACCTCGAGGTACTAAGCCGCCATGAACTAGTAGGCGAATATATGAAATAGCAACAAACGCCAGCAAAAGACAAGAAACATACTAAAGACAATAACTACATTAACCACTACCGCCCACCCCCAACCCCCCTGCCCCAGAGCAACCCTTCAAGAGAACCATGGGGACAAAAAAAATAAACCCGCACATCAAATAAAAGGGGAGAGTGACATTATTAACCTCATGTGAATAAAAGTAAATAATTAATATTGTTTAAATAACATATGCTAAAAAAATGTTTTTAAAGGTGTATAAGTGACATTGTGAACAACTATGTGATGCACAAAAAATAAAATAAAAATTTCAATCCATAAAAATCCTCCTTTAAAACGCTATGAAAGTGAAAAGTGCCTAAAAAGTGATAAGTACTGTGAACCATTACACAAAAATGTGTTTTATAGTGAAATGCCCCAAACATAAATACGTGAAAAAATACTGTGAGTAAAACACCTAAAAACAAAAAAACAAAAAGGTGGGGAAGGGGGGGGGGGAGCAAGTGCAGCAGAAAAATGTTAAAAACCAAACCCAAAACGGGAATTCAGGGAGCGTCCAGGGGCTGTGGTAGGGTTCGTGAGAGGCAGGGATATCTGCTGAACCCCGTTGCATCACAGATCTGGACCGCCGTCTTCGCTGATGTTGGGACCTCGGAAAGGCCTGACCGGGGGTGTCTTGATTCCAGGAATTGGGCAACCAGTCAGCAATAGACACTGCAGGGGTATCCAAGAAGGAGAAAAGATCCGATAGTTGCTCCGGCCAGCGGAGAGCAAAAGAGTGACCACCTCTGAGTACAATAAGATGAAACGGCTGACCCCAGGTGGCCCCTACATTGGGTATAATCTCCAGTAAGGGTTTCAACAAGGCCCTCATCCTCAGTGTCAGACGGGAGAGGTCTGGAAAAAGGCACACCGTGGCTCCATCGATGTCCAGTGGTCCCTTAGACCAGGCCCTCCGCATAATTTCTTCTTTAAGAGAGTAAAAATGAACTCGAGCTAATACATCCCTTGGTTGATCAGAGTCAAAACTGTGGGGGCCTCGGACCCTATGAACCTGGTCAATTTCAATGGCCTCAGTAGGAGGCCTATCCAGGTGCTCGGAGGTGGGTAGAGGGTGGAACAAAGGAATGGTACTGGGAGGTGGGTAGAGGGTGGAACCTAAGAATGGTGCTCTGAGGTGGAACCAAGGAATGGTGCTCAAAGGTAGGTAGGAGGTGGAACCAAGAAATGGTGCTCGGAGGTGGGTAGAGGGTGGAACCAAGGAATGGTGCTCGGAGGTGGAACCAAGGAATGGTGCTTGGAGGTGGGTAGGGGGGTTGAACCAAGGAATGGTGCTCGGAAGTGGGTAGGGGGGTTGAACCAAGGAATGATGCTCAGAGGTGGGTAGAGGGAGAGAAAGGGGGAGTTTCTGTACCTATTCTCTGAGAAAACAAGCCCTGATAATGAGCCACCTATTTGCTTGTTGTGGTCTTCATGAGCTTAGCCATATGAGTTGTCATTGGAGCATGTGTGAGGAAATAAACACCAAACTGTTAATCTGAGGGGGGGATGAGCGTGTGATGGTATTAGGCAGTAATATACTCCCCCCCTTGGTGGGAGTGGAGATGACCCCATCTATAAGAATATACAGTTAGAGTTGAGCGGACACCTGGATGTCCGTGTTCGGCGGGTTCGGCCGAACTTTAAAAAAAAGTCCGGGTCCGTGTCCCGGACTTGTGCCGAACTTTTCCCGGACACTGAACCCCATTGAAGTCAATGGGGACCCGAACTTTCAGGCACTAAAATGGCTCTAAAACACCAATGGAAAGGGCTAGAGTGCTGCAAATGGCAGCACAACTTAATTAAGAGCATGGCAAGTGCTCTGCAAACAAATGTGGATAGGGAAATAACTTAAAACAACAAAAAAAAAAGAAAAATAAAACAATGTTCTTCATCTCTGAAGGACGAGGCCCATATGGAGTAGGAGGGAGGTTGAGGTGGTGGTGGATGTGGCGGTGTCATAGGCATGCGCACAGGGTGTGCCGGGTGTACCTGGGCACACCCTAATCACCTAGGGCACATAGCATTATCGCTCTGTTTGCCAGTGAGGAGATGGGAAAGATCTCCCTCGGACCTGCTCTGCTCTATTTCACTTTGCCAGCAGGGAGAGTAATGTATCGGGGCCATGTACATGTAGGCAAACACATGCATGTGTATTTAAACTTTGGGGTGCACACCCTAATGCAATAGGCTGCGCACACCTATGGGCGGTGTAGGTGTAAGCGGCGGTGGAGGAGGACCAGGGCCGGATTAAGAGCATCATGGGCTTGGTGCTGAGGATTTTGAAGGGCCTTAAGGGCCGTGCCTTGGCATGCACCCAGAGGAGGAAGGGTGCAGCCATGCATGCCTAATTCAACATGGGAATGAGAGACTTGCTGTCTCTGAAGCCCATAAACACATGCATGCATCGGCAACTGTCCCTCCTTGTCCGGCCTTCGTGCTGTGTGGGGAGGTTCTGAGGGAGCTGCCTGGGGAAGCGAGCATAGAAGCCAGACTTCTGTGTTTACAAGTGACAGAAGAGCGGTAACAGTGAATATGGCCAACCCGGGGCCTATATAAAGGTAGGGGCCTGGAGCTGCAGCTCCAATAGCTCCTACGTTAATCTGGCCCTGAGGAGGACGAGGTAGCCAACACTGCTTCTTTTCAGAAATTTTAAATGAGGGTACACCCGAAAAGAGTGAGAAAGAGCAAAAATAGAACAATGGCTGGGTAAGGTCGGTATCCATCGCTATTCTGCACAAGGTACGGAAAAGTCCCGTGGGATCCATGCCTGGTTCATTTTAATGAACGTGAGCTTGTCCACATTGTCTCTGGACAGGCGGCTGCGCTTGTCTGTGATAACGCCCCCAGCCGTGCTAAATACCCGTTCAGATAATACACTGGCTGCAGGGCACGCCAGCACCTCCAAGGCGTAAAGGGCAAGCTCAGGCCATGTGCCCAACTTAGAGACCCAGAAGTTGAAGGGGGCAGACCCCTCATTCAGTACGTCTAGGCGTGTGCACACATACTGCTCCACCATGTTGGTGAAATGCTGCCTCCTGCTAAGACGTTCCATCTGAGCTGCTGGTGCTGCTGTTTGTTGTGGCGTGCTGACAAAGCTTTTCCAAATTTCGGCCATGCTAACCCTGCCTTCTGAGGTGCTGGCGGTGCCCTGGTTGCGTTGGCGACCTCTTCCTCCTCCTCCTCCTCTGCCTTGTGCTTCCACTGTGGCCCCGCTGTCAGGTGGGAATGCCAGCAGCATCGTGTCTAACAGCGTGCGCTTGTACTCGCGCATCTTGCGATCACGCTCCAGTGAGTGAATAAAGGACGGTATGTTGTCCTTGTAACGGGGATCCAGCAGCGTGGGCACCCAGTAATCAGCACAAGTTAGAATGTGGGCAACTCGGCGGTTGTTGTGGAGACACTGCAGCATGTAATTGCTCATGTGTGTCAGGCTGCCCAGAGGCAACGAAAGGCTGTCCTCTGTGGGAGGTGTATCGTCCGTGTCCTCTGTATCCCCCCCAGCCACGCACCAGTGATGGCCATGAGCTGGCCTGGGTGCCACCCTGCTGTGAACATGCTTCCATCTCCTCCTCCAGCTCCTCCTCCTCATCCTCCAGAACTGTGCCCCTGCTGGACAATTGTGTCCCTGGCGTTTGTGTGTGCAGGAACCCACCCTTGGAGCCCCTTGCGAATGACTGCCCTGAAAGCCTTGGAAATGTTACCTCTTCATCCTCCTCCTCCTCCTCATCCTGTGCCACATCCTCTTCCATCATCGCCCGAATCGTTTTTTGAAGGATGCATAGAAGTGGGATAGTTAAGCTGACATCGGCGTCATCGGCACTGGCCATGTTGGTGGAGTACTCAAAACAGCGCAACAAGGCACACAGGTCTCGCATGGAGGCCCAGTTATTGGTGGTGAAGTGGTGCTGTTCCGCAGAGCGACTCACGCGTGCGTGCTGCAGCTGAAACTCCACTATGGCCTGCTGCTGCTCGCACAGTCTTTCCAGCATGTGCAAGGTGGAGTTCCACCTTGTGGGCACGTCACATATGAGGCGGTGAGCGGGAAGGCCGAAGTTACGCTGCAGCGCTGACAGGCGGGCAGCAGCAGGGTGAGAACGCCGAAAGTGCGCACAGACGGCCCGCACTTTCTGCAGCAGCTCTGACATATCAGGGTAATTTTTAAGGAACTCAGCACATGCGCCAGGCAAGGGATGTGCGTCAAACCGGCTAGGCCCAGAGCTGCTATGAGATTTCGCCCGTTATCGCACACCACCGGGCCGGGCTTGAGGCTCGCTGGCAGCAACCACTCATTTGTCTGCTGTTCCATGCTCCTCCACAACTCCTGCGCGGTGTGTGGTTTGTCCCCCAAACAGGCAAGTTTTAAAACTGCCTGCTGTCGTTTACCCCTGGCCGTGCTGAAGTTGGTGGTGAAGGTGTTACGCTGTCCGGATGAGGAGGCAGTAGAGGATGAGGAAGCGGAGTAGGAGGAGTTAGGAACAGGAGGCAAACTGAAGCGCCCTGCAATCCTCGGTGGTGGAAGGACATGCGCCAAATTGCTATCCGCCTCAGGCCCATCCGCCACTGCGTTTACCCAGTGTGCCGTTAGGGAGATATAACGCCCCTGACCGTGCTTACTGGTCCACGTATCGGTAGTTAGGTGGACCTTGCCACAGATGGCGTTGCGCAGTGCACACCTGATTTTTTTCCCCCCACTTGGTTGTGTAGGGAAGGGATGGCTTGCCTGGAAAAGTAGTGGCGGCTGGGCACGACGTACTGTGGGACAGCCACCGACATAAGGTTTTTAAAACTGTGCGTCTCCACCAGACGGAATGACAGCATTTCAAAGGCCAAGAATTTTGAAATGCTGGCATTCAGGGCCAGGGATCGTGGGTGGGTAGGGGGGTACTTCCTCTTCCTCTCAAGTGTTTGGGAGATGGAAAGCTGAACGCTTCCACGGGACATTGTGGAGATGGTTGGTGACCCAGGTGGCCGACAGATCCCCTGTTTGCAGGGTGGCAGGTGCCGGTATCACTACAGATGTGGCTGGAGCGGCCGAGACTGCAGCAGAAGAGGAAGCAGGATGAGCCAGAGACGTTTCTTGGTTTTGAAGGTGTCTACTCCACTGCAGCTCGTGCTTTGCACTTAGATGCCTGATCATGCAGGTTGTGCTCAGGTTGAGAAGGTTTATGCCTCGCTTCAAGCTCTGATTGCACAGGGTGCAAACCACTCGTGTCCTGTCATCAGCACATTTTCTAAAGAACTTCCACGCTAGAGAACTCCTTTGAGCTGACTTTGGTGCGCTCGTTCCCTTGCTGCTTTGGGCAGTAGCAGGCATAGTGTCTAGGGCACGGGCGCTCCGCTTCTGCACCCTGCTCCCTCTTCTGCTGTGCTGGTGGCTCTGTGCGACCACCGCCTCTTCCTCCAAACTACTCAGGTCACCTGCATGACCTTCATTCCATGTGGGGTCGAGGACCTCATCGTCCTCCACATCATCTTCCACCCAGTCTTCACCCCTGCCCTCCCAGTCTTCACCCCAGCATTGTGTCGGTCTCCACAATGCTGAACGCCGCAGCAGTTGGCACCTGCGTTTCGTCATCATCGGAGAAAAACTGAATGAGTTACTCTATGAGAAGGCTATTCGAACAATAGTGTCACAAAAAAGGCATTATTACGAATACTCTGACAAACCGGGCACTATGTTGGCTAGAGCATTAAGGGGACCCCAGAAAAGGACGGTAATAGCACAAATACAAACGAGAGGAGGACAGATGAAACACGGACCATCAGAAATAGCGGAAGAATTTAGCAGATTCTATCAAGAATTATATGACATCGCCTCATCTGAGTCAGCTGGTGGGGGGGAGGCTGGCTTCGATGGGGCGATTAAATATATCAGATCTACAGATATGCCCACCCTGAAGGAAGATCAAATCTCAGCATTAGAGGGGAAAATAACAGAGGAAGAGTTAAAAACAGCAATATCGCAAGCAAAACCACACAAAGCACCAGGCCAGACGGTTTGACATTGATATATTACCAGAAATTTTATGCAAGCCTAAAGACCCCTTTATTAGAACATCTGAATTATATTGGGGAGGGAGGGAAAGTACCACTGGATTCATTGCGAGCATACATTACATTGATTCATAAAGAGGGGAAGGACCCAGCGGCGTGCGGGAGTTATCGCCCAATATCTTTACTGAACTTAGACACGAAACTGTTTTCCAAAATATTGGCTAATCGAATTCTACCTTACATACCACAATTAATTCATTACAACCAGGTCGGCTTCGTCCCCACAAGAGAGGCAAGAGATAACTCCACTCGAACAATCAATGTGATAGATGGTATGCGAACGCGGAGAATCCCGACGATGCTCCTTTCAGTTGATGCTGAAAAAGCGTTTGACAGGGTGGCATGGAATTTTATCCGAGCCACCCTGTCACACCTTGGCCTGGGAACATGGATGATGACATCTATTTTGTCATTGTATTCTAATCCCACGGCGGCGGTGAGAGTGAATGGCTGGTGTTCGAATTTTTTTCATATTTAAAACGGCACCAGACAAGGTTGCCCGTTATCGCCACTGATTTTTATATTAGCTCTAGAACCCTTTTTATGTAAGATTCGCCAAAATGCTGAAATAGAAGGAGCACAAATGGGTAGGGGACAGCATAAAGTGGCAGCCTATGCAGACGATCTTCTGTTCTATATAACAAATCCTGACAGAACACTCCCACTGATACTAGAGGTGATTCGAGAGTATGGTGAGGTCTCGTATTTTAAAATGAATATGTCTAAGTCGGAGGCACTGAACGTGTCAATACCAGGGAACAAGTGGAATCAAATGAGAGCCTCTTTTCCATTCCAGTGGAAGAACAAAGCAATAGTATACTTAGGGATTCATATCACAGCAGATCCTAGTGATCTATTTGAGACAAATTTTATCCCATTGATAAAATCCATTAAAGCCGATCTACAAAAATGGCAGACACTAGTTTTGTCTTGGTTTGGGAGGTGTAGCGTAGTAAAAATGAACATTTTACCAAGATTATTGTATATGATACAGGCCATTCCGATAGCAATCCCAACGACGTTTTTCACACAGACTAGGGCAGTATTGAGGGCATTTGTATGGGCTAGAAAATCCCCACGAATTGGCATACAGACCTTAACATTACCGAAGGTGAGAGGAGGTGTGGGCTTACCAGACCTAATGTGTTATTATAGGGCTGCACATTTAATGCGAGTGTTAGACTGGCACTGCAACGGGGAACATAAGCAGTGGGTGCAAGTAGAAAAGGAGATCATGAGCTCTACAACCATCTTAGCTACATAGACTCCTATACCGAAAGATGATAAGATACATCTACATCCGACGATCGGGGCGACATTAAGTGAAATGAATAAAGTACAGAAGCATAGCTTAGTGGCACCAGCAATATCACCGATGACACCCCTGGCAGGTAATGCCAACTTTTCCCCAGGGAGTTCTAACGCTAAAATTATAGGATTAATCAAGGGGGGCAGGGCCAGATTATGTGATATTTGGACCCAGAGAGATCCTCCAACGATAACAGAAATGTTATCTTGGCCAGAAGGAAACTTAGACACGTTCAGTGCTTACCAGATTAGACACTATTTAAAACAAATACAGAGGATGGGATTTACTCCACGTCCCCTAACTCCATTTGAGACCCTATGCAGGGAAGGGGTTAGAATACCACATGCTTTATCCTATCTGTACGCGCTTTTGGGGACACCGCAGGAGGGAAGACCACTTAAATTTATACAAAATTGGGAAAGAGAGCTGGAGATACCCCCTAAATCAGCAACAGGTAAATAAAATTCTAAGACTGACACATAAAACATCGATATCAAGCAGATACCAAGAGATTAATTACAAAATCCTGACCAGATGGTACCGAGTACCAGCTAAACTACACAAAATTGATAGAAAACATCAGGATAGATGCTGGAGATGTGGAGAGGAAGGCGGAACGATGTTACACATTTTTTTGGACGTGTGCATCGATGGGGGGTTTCTGGGACGAGGTAGCTCGTTTTACCGTGAATCTAACGTTGACTAAGATACGGGAGGATCCCGTGCTATGCTTACTACATGGCACGAGGAGCTCGGTCAAGAAATACAGGAACTCCTTATTGATGCACCTCCTGAATGCAGCAAAAGCTTGTATACCGGCTTTATGGAGACAAACACACCCACCTACAGTGCAGTTATGGTTTGCCAAAATCAGGGAAATATACAGGATGGAAAAGCTAACAGCAGCTCGTTTATGCATGGAGGAGCGATTTAGGGTAAGATGGCAGGCATGGTCCCAATTTACATGCTCGGAGGATTACTTAAGATTGATAAGTTAGAGGGGATGTCGTGAGGAAGGGACGCTCGAGGAGATGGGATAGGAGAAAAAGACAAGGAGGGAGGGGGGCGGGTAGGGTGGTGGGTGGGGGGATGGGAGCTCTTTGGGGGGGGGGGGGGTTTGCCCCCTTTTTTTTGGGGGTCTTTATTGTTTGCTTGTGTCTTTCCCAGACACCCCTCTTCGCAGTGAGCCAGTGGAGGGATCTTTAGGGCCTGACGAGTAACGTCAGGAGGGATAGTATGTAATGTATATAAGATGTATATAATGTAATAATGTGTTGGTATGTCTAGGAGGAAGTTAAGTATTGGTGTTGTGATATGGAACACGGTTCCTCCCCCCAATGTAAAAGGTTAAGGGGGGGTGGGAGGGGGGTCTCACAGGGATATATTTTTATAAAAATCTTTTTTTTTTTTTTTCTTCACTTTCCCTTCTCTGAATGAGAAGAGGGGTCATACATTGTTCACTTATACTCCCGTAGGAGGAAGTCTTACAGGATGGAACACGATATGAGTGGGACCCCCCCCCCCCCCCTGTGCTCGGGGAGCATAGGGGGGGGGAGAGCACGAATATACGGGTATCCTTCCCTTAAACAAATACATTTTTTTTTTTTTTGGGTTTTGCACCTAGAGTGCGATCACGAGGTTTGACAAGTATGGCACGGTTCGGGGTGTGGATAATATAGGGAACATTTTCATGCTTCCTTTGTGTTATGTTTGGAGGAATTTCTACACTGAGGGTGGGGTGTGGTTTTGGGGAGGGATACGTGTGTGGATAGATATTTGTTTTTTGCACCTAGAGGGCGGTCACGAAGGCAGAAAAGTATGTCATGGTTGGGGGAATATATGAAACATGTTTCTTGCTTTATGTCTCCTCTGAGCTTTGTCTGGAGGAATTCTTACACTGAGGGGGTTTTTTTTTTTTTATTCTAGACATAACAGGTGGGATAATAGGGGGGAGGGGCCAGGAGTGTGTTTTGGATTGTGGATGTATGTCTGTAAATAATAATATGTAATGTATTGAAAATAATAAAAACTTTTGAATTAAAAAAAAAAAAACACTTGAGGAAGGTGTTTCACTTGTGCATGTAGCTGGCACAGATCGACCACGTCCTCTCCTTGCAACAGGAGCTCTACCAGCAGCACCACGACCCAGGCCACGGCCCCTATTTGACGGTCTCCTCATATTTCTGTAATTTAAGATCTTGCCCTAGAAAGGTGTTTATTGAATAGCGGAACAAAACAACAACAGTATCGCACGGGTGTATCTCACAGTCAAATATGCAAACTATGCCGCAATTTAATGTTTTTTAACCCAAAAGGGTGTCTATTGAATAGCGGAATAGGATAAAAAATGGTGTATCTCACATGTACAAACACAGACTAGGCCCCGATTAAAAATTTTTGTACCCTAAAGGGAGGATGAGGAAGAGGAGTAGGAGGAGTTGGGAACAGGAGGCAAACTGAAGCGCCCTGCAATCCTTGGCGGGGGAAGGAGATGCACCAAACAAATTTAAAAGGTGTATCTCACATGTACCGATACAGACTATGCCGTAATTTAATTTTTTACACTCCAAAAGGGTGTATATTGAAAAGCGGAATAGGAAAAATTTTATAATACGGTGTATCTCACACGTACAAACACAGACTAGGCCCCGATTACAATTTTTGGTACCCTAAAGGCAGGATGAGGAAGAGGAGTAGGAGGAGTTGGGAACAGGAGGCAAACTGAAGCGCCCTGCAATCCTCGGCGGTAGAAGGAGATGCGCCAAACAAATTTAAAAAGGTGTATCTCACATGTACCAATACAGACTATCCCGCAATGTAATTTTTTACACTCAAACAGGGTGTATATTGAATAGCGGAATAGGACAAATTTTACAAAACGGTGTATCTCACACGTACAAACACAATCTAGGCCCCGATTACAATTTTTTCTACCCTAAAGGCAGGATGAGGAGTAGGAGGAGTTCGGAACAGGCAGGAGGCAGACTGAAGCACCCTCAAATCCTCAGCAGTATGAGATGCGCCCAAAAAATTGGAAAGGTGTATCTCACACGTACTGACACAGACTAATACGCAATTTAATTGTTTATACCCAAAGGTTTTGATTAAATAGCGGAATAGAAAATATGATCAAAAAAAGTGTATGTATCTCACACGTACACAACCACACTAGGCCCCAATTACTATTGTTTGTACCCCTAAAGGCTGGATGAAGAGTAGGAGGAGTTTGGAACAGGCAGCACCCTCAAATCTTCAGAAGTATGAGATGAACCCCAAAAACTTGGAAAGGTGGATCTCACACGTACCAACACAGACTATCCCGCAATTTAATTGATACCCAAAGGTTTTTATTGAATAGCAGAATATAAAATATGATATAAAATTGGTGTGATTTATCAACAATAGCACATGTGAACAGCAGTGTCTTATATCATTCAGCTCTGCTGCAGGCCACAATTTAATTTTTTTTAACCCAAGGCTGTATATTGAATAGTGGAATAGAAAAAAGTGTATGATTTTTGAAACCACTCAATAATAGCACATGTGAACTGAACACTGAACACAGCAGTGTATGATCAGTCAGCACAGCACAGCTGAAGGAAAAACGCTGCACACAGTAACTGATAGAAAAATACTTTTCTCCCTCCTCCTCAGTGGGCAAAAAAAAATTGTGTTCACTGCACCCCACACACAGCAAAATGGATGTGGACCACTGACACCTGCCTATCTCCAGCCTCTCCCTAAAAGGATTGATAAGATCGTAGATCGGGTCAATGCAAACCCCACCCCACACAGCAATATTGTAGAACACACTGTCTGACCCTAAAAATCAGCAGACTCTCTCCCTAAAAGGATTGATAAGATCGTAGATCGGGTCACTGCAAACCCCACACAGCAATATCGATTGTAGAACACACTGTCTGACCCTAAAAATCAGCAGACTCTCTCCCTAAAAGGATTGATAAGATCGTAGATCGGGTCACTGCAAACCCCACCCCACACAGCAATATCGATTGTAGAACACACTGTCTGACCCTAAAAATCAGCAGCCTCGCCCTAAAATGCCTACAACTCGCCCTGCCTAACACACTCCGACCTGTCCCTCAATTCTATGCGGACACAAATGAGTTTTGCCTGCCTGTCTGTCCCTAATCAGCAGCCAGCACGTTGATGTGTGCTCTGTCCCTGAACTAAACAGCAGAATGACGCCGCAGCGGCGCTGGCTCGAACTTATAAAGACTTGGTCACATGCTTCAGATGGCTAATCACAGCTACTGATACATTTGTAGGCATGGCTGGGATGGCTTAAGGCACACCAGTTAAACGCTTGTTGATTGGCTGTTGAAAGCCCGCCATGAAAAGCGTGCCAATGCATGCAAAACCCCGAAATAAAACGACCGAACACGGATTTTTACCCGAATATACAGTAAAGTTTTGGGGTCCGTGATCGGGTAACAAAAAAACAATTATTCGGTACGAACACGAATCATACAGTCCGTGTTCGCTCAACCCTATATACAGTACATACACACAGAGCACATGGCTGTGTTCACACTATGAGATGTTTCTCTGGGCTGCAGTTCCTCTGAGCTCCACAAGATGGTGATCTCACTTCTACCCAGACAGGAAGACAGGAAGTGATGTCAGGTATTAATAGGAAGTTCCGGGTGAGAGGTGAGTAAGAAGGAAATAGAGCGGAGACGTTGCTGGAAGTGGCAGCAGAGGAGGTAATAAGATCTTATTCTCTATTTACACCCAGTAACCCCCCCACCCCGTCATGTCCGTCCTCTTCCAACATAGTCACTGTGACGTCTTTTATCTCCAGCAGATGATGATCACACATATATAGTGTGGAAACCTAGATTAACCCCTTCAGGGTCAGAACATTCCTCCTCTTACAAATATATTTTTATCCTTACCTGTCTAGACAGAAACCTGTATAGATCGAGTGACAGAACGATTGAGGATGGAGGAGGACCGGAGTCACATGACTGAAAAGATACTAAACCTCACCCTGGAGATCATCTACCTGCTGACCGGAGAGGTGAGGGGGATTCTGGGAGGTCACATGACATCACTCTTATATCTATTAATAAAACACAGACCTGACCGGAGAGGTGAGGAGGATTCTGGGATTCTAACATGATATTCCTATTGGTTCTCCAATACAGAGATTTTCTCTGAAGTCAGGTGATCATATGACCATCACAGTGTCTCCATGTGACTCCTTAAAACCTGAGAGACACAACATGGAGAAGATTCTAGAAGTCACCAAGAAGATGATGGAGCTGCTGACAGGAGAGGTGAGCGGTGCTGGGAATTCTGGGACATTATCCAGTAACAGACAAGGGATGTGTCTGGATGGTGACTGTATCATTGTGTGTGTCAGGTTCCTATAAGGTGTCAGGATGTCACTGTCTATTTCTCCATGGAGGAGTGGGAGTATTTAGAAGGACACAAGGATCTCTACAAGGACGTCATGATGGAGAATCAGCCGCCCCTCACATCACCGGGTAAGAGGAGACTTTATTGTAAAGGAGAGAGCAGTACGGAGGCTCAACCTAGATCCCCCATCATCTGATAAACACATAGAAACAATGTATTCAGTCAGTGTGTGTCAGGGCTGGGCTCCTGCAGCTCTTTTCTTTCAGAGCTCAGAAGTTGCTTAGCTGTCGGTTAATTACCAGCCGCTCGTTACCACAGTGACTCACCTGGTTACCATTACCTGCCTCATTAGTCCAGCCTACAGCCAGCCCCATTTTGCTATTTAAGTAGCTTAGCTCATTTCCTCCTTGCCCTTGCATGGTCTATGCTCTCCAGTGTGTTCCTGTGTATGACTTGCCGTGGCTGACTTTTCTTGCGATACCTGTTCCTGATTTGTTTCGCCCGACTACGCTGACTTATGGTTTACTGATCCTTGCTCCTCTGATTACCTGTTCTGGCATCTAAACCCCGGCTTCTGTTTTTGACTACGTTCCTGAACTGTTATTTTTGCTATTTACTTAAAGGTGTGATTTTAACTGCACTTTCTGTTGAAGTACTCAATACCACTGCAGCCTTGTGCCTCCCCTCTTACCATTGAGGCTTTTGATACAAAGGTCAGGCCGGTATTTTGGCACATCGGCCTTTTGTGTGCACAGTTGACCTTCAACCCCGATGCCATTCCTCCTCGTGGCCAGGTTTACCCGCTGTCTGTCTCAGAGGAGAAAGCAATGGAGAAGTATGCTGCAATTTAACTATCCCAGGGGTTCACCCGCAAATCCTCTTCTCCTTCCAGTGCCGACTTTTTCTTTGTGGGGAAAAAAAATGAGTGGTCAACTGAGTCTCTGTATCGATTATAGGGGGTCTCATTCACATTACTATTAAAAATACTTATCTGATCCCATTGATAACGGAATTATTTGACTGCCTCAAGGGAACAACGGTCTTCACTAAGCTCGATTTGCGAGGGAAATACAGTCTTGTGAGGACTAATGAGGGCCACGAATGGAAATTTAATACTAGGGACTGGACACTACGAATACCTTGTAATGCCCTTTTGGTCTCTGCAACGCTCCTGCAGTTTTCCAAGACTTTATTAATGATGTCCTCTGAGATATGCTGCCGTAATGTGTGGTAATTTACCTTGATGATATTCTTATATATTCTAAGTCCCTACAGAACCACCACACAGATGTCTCTCCCATGTGCTACAGAGGTTGAGAGAACGCAACCTCTATTGCAAGTTGGAAAAATGCGAGTTCCATGTACAGGTTTAATTTTTGGGTTATGTCATTTGTGCTGCCAGGTTTTCGATGGACCCAGAGAAGCCATCTGCAGTTCTAAAGTGGCTTTGGCCTATAGGTCTACGTCCTCTACAACATTTTCTTGGCTTTGCCAATTATTATCAGGAATTTATGAGTAATTTCTCTTTTCTGGTCAAACCCCTTCATTGATACTGTATGACCAGAAAAGAGGGCAACCCACAGAATTGGTCCCTGGAATCCATTAAAGCCTTCAAATCCCTCAAGGCCACTTTTGCTGCAGTTCCAGTGCTGGAACATCCTGATCCCATGTTACCCGTCATTCTTGAAGTTGATGCGTCTGAGACTGGAGTAGGCGCTTTCCTGTCTCAACCTCCTACCCCTGAGAGTTCTATCCATCCCTGTGGCTACTTTTCTAAAAAAAATTGTCTCTAGCAGAATGAAATTTGCAGGGAAGAGAGGCCTTGGATCCACTTGTCTATTGATTTTATTATGGATTTACGCAAGTCCCATAGCAACACAGTTATTCTTATGGCAGTTGACCGTTTTTCAAAATGTCACATTGCATTCCGCTAAAGAAGTTGCCTGTGTCCAAGGAACTGGCATCCATTTTCACTGCAGAGTTCTTTCAGTTACATGGGTTACCTAAAGTTATCATCTCGGACAGGGGTAGCCAGTTGGTGTCCAAGTTTTGGGGAGCCTTTTGTGCACAGTTGGGAGTTCCGCTTTCCTTCTCCTCTGCATATCACCCACAGTCCAATGGGGCTGCAGAATGGGCTGACCAAGCCTGGGAGCAGTTCTTACGTTGCTATATTTCTGACCACCATAACACTGGTGGGACCTGTTACCTTGGGTGGAGTTTGCTCACAATAGCACCATCAATGCCGCCTCCTGATTATCTCAGTTTATGGTGAACTATGAGTTCCAGCCATCCATGTTGCCTGATACATCTGTTCCGCAAGGAATTTCTGCGTTAGAGCAACATCTTCAGGAACTCTGTTCCACTTGGGTGCAGGTCCAGGAATCCTTGCAACACTCCAGAGAGAGTTACAAACCATGCTGGCAGCCGATGCCTACCTTCACCCTTCTACCAAGTGGGGGAGAGGGTCTGGCTGTATTCCCATTAACTCTGATTCTGTGTTCCCTCACTAAAACTGGCACCTCGGTATATTGGGCCTTTCCGCATACTCTATAAGGTTAACATGGTGGCCTACGCCTTAGATCTTCCTTCCAACGTTCGTATTTACAACGTATTCCATGTTTCCTTACGTGTTATTGCTATACCACCTCAGTACCACGCCTTCGCCCGATTAAGGTTGACAACCATGTGGAATATGAGATACAATCTATCATTGACTCCCGTAGGTTTAGTGGACATATAAGATATCCAGTTCACAGAGGGGTTACGGTCCAGGGGAACGCTCTTGGGTCTCATCCTCGGACATAAATGCTCCTGCCCTGCTCCAGGCTTTCCATATTAGTTTTCCCCTCAAGTCTGGTGCTCCCCCAAGGGGGAGGGATTGTTGGGGAAGAGGTTACGGTTAGGGCTGGGCTCCTGATAGTTAGCGAGCTGCTCTTTTCTTTCAGTGTTTAGAAGCTGCTTAGGTGTCGGGTAACTACCAGCCACTTGTTACCACAGTGACTCACCTGATTGATATTTCCTCCCTCATTAGTCCAGCCTACAGCCAGCCCCTTTTTTGCTTTTGAAGCAGCTGAGCTCATTTCCTCCTTGCCCTTGCTTGGTCTATAATCTCCAGTGTGTTCCTGTGTGTTTTTTCCCCTGGCTGACTTCTCTTCCTATTCCTGTTCCTGATTTTTGCTTCAGACTATGCTGACTTCTGGTTTCTTGACCCTGGCTCCTCCGATTACCTGCTCTGGCATCCAAATCTCAGCTTCTGTTTTTTACTACGTTCCTGAACTGTGTTATTTTTTTTCTATTTCATTAAAAGTGTCTTTTTTTTTTTTTAACTGTACTTTCTGTCTTTGCCTGGTTTATGGTCCTCGACAGTGTGTGTGTGTTTTCTACAGATGGATCCAGTAATGAGAACCCACCAGAGAGATGTCCCCATCCTCTGTATTCCCGGGATTCCACACAGGAAGGTCACACCATCCCTCACCATCATCGGGTAGATGAGGAACAATCACTGATAGTATCATTAGGATCTGTACATTATCTGCATTGTTACCATTGATATTATTTTTATTATATATTCAGAGTGGAAACCTGAGAGATTCTAAAGTTGAGGTTAAAGACGAAATAAAAGAGGAGGATGATGAGGATGGGGTCATAGAGTTAGTACACAAAGATCTGTACCAGGACACCATGGTGGAGTCAACTAGCTACAGAAACCCACCAGAGAGATGTCCCCGTCCTCTGTATTCCCGGAATTCCACACAGGAAGGTCACACCATCCCTCACTATTGCAAGGTTCGTGGGATGGAGTATCTAGAACATGGACTTGTGGAGGGGATGTGTGTGTTTTTTATGTAAGCTTATATCTTCCAGATGATATTCTCTCTTATTCTCTTGGTTTAGAGTGGAGATCCAATTGATATAGAATTTGAGGTTAAATCAGAAGAAGAAGAGACGTATGTGAGGGATGATCAGCAGTCTATGGAGGAGGATGGAATAACGGGGACATTTATAGAGGAGGACACTACTACAGAGATCAGCACAGGTGGGTCATTAACACTAAATACATTCCTCCACCCATACTGCTCGCTGATTGGTCCAGAGTAGAGGGGGGGGGGGCTGGGTGATATAAGCCTGTAATACCCTGGTCACTTTCCTGAGCTGTGTCCCCGTCCTGTATTCCTGTATTTCTCTCGGATAATCTTCCTTCTCTGTGCTGCAGACACAATTTATGTCTCTATACTGGATTTATGGAGATTCTGGGGTTCAGCTGGCAGTAAAATGTTGATGTTCACCATAGTCGTTGCTCAGCCTAGACCCCTGGGGTATGTACCTTGGGTCTTCTGCCCCATATCCGGGTCTAGCAAGATCTCTGACAGAAGAATTCTCCCGGGGTTACTTGCTCTGTTATTTGCTGGCTGTGCCGGGTGGAGGGATATGTCTGTATAGTCTCACACCCAAGTCACTGAGTTACTTTCATTTTTATTGAGCCGTGTATATTCTATCTATACAATGCACACACTGTTACACACAAACACACAAACACTTGAAGAAAAGACATGAAAAGACACGCACACTGGTGAACAGTCGCAAACAGTTTTACAATCCACAGTAAACATGAATGAGCCACAAATCCACCCTTCTGGTGTCACGGAGAATAAACTGACAGTGCGCCACTCTGCAATTCCAGGTGTACTCTCACCTCTTCAGATGGACCCCATTGCTCCATACCAAGAGGACACACCCAGCATGAAATCACACACCTTCAGGTACATGTAGGCGGAGCCTCCTCTTTAGGTAGCCAGCTCCTGCTACTAGAGATAAAGAGACTCCATAGTGCTCACTGTTATATTTATTACATGGATAAGAAAAGCACTCACAAGGTTAAAAAAGCAATCCAGCATTGAATACACCCAATCACTGCAGATTCCCCGAGCATCAGTCTCAGTGTAACTTGAGGGGACTCCGCCCAACGTGATGATGTCCTCAAGCCACTCCCATCTGATGCGTTGCATCCTGATTGGACTTCCCAGAGATATATATGGTCTTCAGGATCAGTCCAGTCTTCATCTTGGTTGTTCTCCCCCCATCCTCACTCTCTGACCTCTGGTGGGGCTCAGCCCCGCTGTTATTCATGACTAAATCATGGACTAAATAAGGAAGTGCGGGACTTCTTGTGTAGGGAAGATGGCAATGAGTGATAGAGGGGGAGGGGACACTCGTCCTATAATCCCCTCATCACTGTCACTCCTATAAAAGACAGTTCTCGTTGTTTCCTCACTCTCTGACTAAGGTCCATGAATAAAGAAATGAACTGGTAGGAGATCAGAGGACCCATTTACTAGTTACCTTGAGGGGGGAATTCTAAGATCCTCAGAGACAAAGCTGCCTGATGTGGGCGGAGTCCTGGTTTAGGGGAACCAATCTGCTGATGTCTAGTAATAATCTCTGTATTTCTTTTTTAGTACATGGATGGGAGATGAGGAAAACCTCAGAGGATTGTCTCAGTTACAGCAGGAGTATATAATGAGTTTGGAAATTGTAGAGAAATGCTTAAATAATGCATTACAATTTATAATTGAACTACACCCATTCGATTATAGATGACTAAAATGAGTTTTAGTCGACTAAAATGTAGGACGTTTTAGTTGACTAAAATGTACTGGAGTTTTAGTCGACTAAAATGTACTGGAGTTTTAGTCGACTAAATACGACTAAAACTAAAACACTTGCAGAAGTCTAAAATGGGACTAAAACTAAAATGCCATTTTAGTCCTAAGACTAAGACTAAAACTAAATTGAAATTTGCTGCCAAAATTAACACTGCTATGTACCAGCCGCCACTGACCAATCTGCTGATGTCTAGTAATAATCTTTGTATTTCTATTTTAGTAGATGGACGGGAGATGAGGAAAACCTCAGAGGATTGTCTCACTTTGTCTCCAGACTGTAAAGTAGAAGATGAGGACATCACACAGTATAGTCCAGGAGAAAACCCGGCTACCTCAAATGTCCATCCGGGACCACACAGTGTAGAAGGACCATCGTATTCCTCTTATCCTGAGGAACCTCAGACTGTGAGGGACAGTGCCGGACCATCGTATTCCTCTTATCCTGGGGAACCTCAGACTGTGAGGGACAGTGCCGGACCATCGTATTCCTCTTATCCTGAGGAACCTCAGACTGTGAAGGACAGCGCCGGACCATCGTATTCCTCTTATCCTGAGGAACCTCAGACTGTGAGGGACAGTGCCGGACCATCGTATTCCTCTTATCCTGAGGAACCTCAGACTGTGAGGGACAGTGCCGGACCATTGTATTCCTCTTATCCTGAGGAACCTCAGACTGTGAGGGACAGTGCTGGACCGTCGTATTCCTCTTATCCTGAGGAACCTCAGACTGTGAGGGACAGTGCTGGACCGTCGTATTCCTCTTATCCTGAGGAACCTCAGACTGTGAGGGACGGTGCCGGACCATCGTATTCCTCTTATCCTGAGAAACCTCAGACTGTGAGGGACGGTGCCGGACCATCGTATTCCTCTTATCCTGAGAAACCTCAGACTGTGAGGGACAGTGTCGGACCATCGTATTCCTCTTATCCTGAGGAACCTCAGACTGTGAGGGACGGTGCCATACTTAGAACAGCAGCACCTCTTATCTGTTGTGAGTGTGGGAAGAGTTTCCGTTTCAAAAGCAGTCTTAATGTGCATAAAAGATCTCACACCGGTGAGAAGCCGTATTCCTGTCCTGAGTGCGGGAAATGTTTTCCATACAAGTCATATCTTTCCACACATCAGAGATTGCACACTGGTGAGAAGCCATATTCCTGTCCTGAGTGCGGGAAATGTTTTTTACGGAAGTCCCATCTTTCCATACATCAGAGATCTCACACAGGGGAGAAGCCGTATTCCTGTCCTGAGTGCGGGAAATGTTTTACACAGAAGTTTGCTCTTTCCACACATCAGAGATTGCACACGATGGAAAAGCCATATTCCTGTCCTGAGTGCGGGAAATGTTTTGCAGAGATTTCCGCTCTTTCTACACATCAGAGATTGCACACGGGGGAAAAGCCATATCCCTGTCCTGTGTGCGGGAAATGTTTTTTATACAAGTCTGCTCTTTCCAAACATCAGAGATTGCACTCTGGTGAGAAGCCGTATTCCTGTCCTGAGTGCGGGAAATGTTTTGCACATAAGTCCTATCTTTCCACACATCAGAGATTTCACACCGGTGAGAAGCCGTATTCCTGTCCTGAGTGTGGGAAATGTTTTTCAGTGAAGTCCCATCTTTCCACACATCAGAAATTTCACACAGGTGAGAAGCCGTATTCCTGTCCTGAGTGCGGGAAATGTTTTGCACGGAAGTCCCATCTTTACACACATCAGAGAACGCACACCGGTGAGAAGCCGTATTCCTGTCCTGAGTGCGGGAAATGTTTTGCAGTGAAGTCCTATCTTTCCACACATCAGAGAACGCACACCGGGGAGAAGCCGTATTCCTGTCCTGAGTGTGGGAAATGTTTTGCAGATAAGTCCGCTCTTTCCACACATCAGAGATCTCACACTGGCGAGAAGCCTTATTCCTGTCCTGAGTGCGGGAAATGTTTTTCATGCAAGTACTATCTTTGCACACATCAGAAAATTCATACGGGTGAGAAGCCGTATTCCTGTCCTGA
This sequence comes from Pelophylax lessonae, assembly GCF_965119305.1. Classification (NCBI taxonomy): domain Eukaryota; kingdom Metazoa; phylum Chordata; class Amphibia; order Anura; family Ranidae; genus Pelophylax; species Pelophylax lessonae. The sequence continues at coordinate 271,974,934 of NC_138776.1, read as the reverse complement.
GTGTGGGAAATGTTTTCCATGCAAGTCCGCTCTTTCCGCACATAAGAAATTTCACACAGGTAAGAAGCCGTATTCCTGTCCTGAGTGCGGGAAATGTTTTGCACAAAAGTCCCGTCTTTCCACACATCAGAGATCACACACTGGTGAGAAGCCGTATTCCTGTCCTGAGTGTGGGAAATGTTTTTCAGAGAAGTCCGCTCTTTCCACCCATCAGAGATTGCACACTGGTGAGAAGCCGTATTCCTGTCCTCAGTGCGGGAAATGTTTTTCACGGAAGTCCCATCTTTCCACACATCAGAGATCTCACAATGGTGAGAAGCCGTATTCCTGTCCTGAGTGCGGGAAATGTTTTGCACAGAAGTCCCGTCTTTCCACACATCAGAGATCACACACTGGTGAGAAGCCGTATTCCTGTCCTGAGTGTGGGAAATGTTTTTCAGAGAAGTCCGCTCTTTCCACCCATCAGAGATTGCACACTGGTGAGAAGCCGTATTCCTGTCCTCAGTGCGGGAAATGTTTTTCACGGAAGTCCCATCTTTCCACACATCAGAGATCTCACAATGGTGAGAAGCCGTATTCCTGTCCTGAGTGCGGGAAATGTTTTTCATGCAAGTTCAATCTTTCCACACATCAGAGATCTCACACGGGTGAGAAGCCGTATTCCTGTCCTAAGTGTGGGAAATGTTTTGCACAGAAGTCCGCTCTTTCCAAACATCAGAGATTGCACACTGGTGAGAAGCCGTATTCCTGTCCTGAGTGCGGGAAATGTTTTTCACTGAAGTCCTATCTTTCCACACATCAGAGATTTCACACCGGTGAGAAGCCGTATTCCTGTCCTGAGTGTGGGAAATGTTTTTCAGTGAAGTCCCATCTTTCCACACATCAGAAATTTCACACAGGTGAGAAGCCGTATTCCTGTCCTGAGTGCGGGAAATGTTTTGCACGGAAGTCCCATCTTTACACACATCAGAGAACGCACACTGGTGAGAAGCCGTATTCCTGTCCTGTGTGAGGGAATTGTTCCTGACTGCGGTCCTGTCTTCCTGTACATCAAGGGTTCCACACAACCCTGGAGATGTATTGGTGCCTTGAGTGCGGAAAATGTCTTCTATATGAATGTTGGTGGACATGTGGGGAAGAAGCACACCCTGATATACACCTCAGATATACTCCATGGCTGATCTTCATCATGTAAGAAACACTTCATAAGGATATCAGAGATCACCAAAGACATAGATGAAGTGTTGTCCCGTGTCGGCCATTGATAGCAGGAGAAAAATAAAAATGGAGTCCTTACATTTCATTGGCTGAGTACATTTTGTGCGGGAAGATTTCACAAACACTTACAGATCTGGTTGTTATAAATGTGTTGATGAAATGTGACACGCATTCCCCCAGCCATGGTGAATTGGGATTTCCTATAATGGTCAGTTCCATCTAGTGGCCATAATGTGCTTTCCTGACAGATGTTCATGGCATACGTTTGGGTAGCCCCGCCCTCGTTCCTCCCCCATAAGACCCCACCCCCATAAATATTCAGGATAAGCCAATGGCTGCATTCCTTTTTTATCCTCATCACTTATAGGACCATTTTTGTATGAAGTTTTCCTACCTATTGGAAGTATTGGTGGGCGGGTCTGGTGCTGGGCAGCTGTGCGGGATGTCCGGAGCTTCCTTTGGTATCCAGAAGTCTTCCAGGATGTCCCAAGTGGTCATTGAGTCCCCAGCTATTAGCGGGGTGGTGTTATGGCACACATATGTAGAGGATCCATGCCTGGAGAGTGGGCCCTGCCATCGGCGGCCATTTGCATTGGCTGGGAGCCCAGCTGTTAGCAGGTGGCCATTAAGTGTTAGACACGTGAAATTCGTTTCGGTGTGAATACAAATTCCAACAAATTTTTGGGGATTCCTAGATTCGGATGTATCCGAATCTCCAAATGAAATTGTAATGAATTTAGTTGAAATCTGTTAAAATTTGTTTTGTTTATTCATTTTCTAACAAATTCCAACTTTTCAGAACGATTCGGATCAGTCAAAAAAAACGATCGCCGATGCAAATTCTGTGTAAAGAAATGGCTGGTTGTTAAGCAGCAATCCGGGAAGCCGGCCGTCCGCATCCTTACCAACCATGACTCATCAGCTGTCAGCGGGCTTCCCCACTGACAGATGAATGGAAAGAAAAGAATGCCGGCAATAGAAAAAAAAAACAGTATGCTCCCCCTCCGCCCAGTCCATACCAGGCCCTTCGGGGTCCAAATTTAAAGTAAAAAAACCAGCGTGGGTTCTCCCCTAAAATCCATAACAGACCCTTTATCCCGGCATGCAGCCCGACAGGTCAGGAAAGTGGGAGGGATGAGTGAGGGCCCCTCCCCCTTAACACCAGGCCACATGTCCTCCAACATAGGTGGGTGCTTTGGGGAAGCTCTGCCTCCCCCACCCTAAAGCACCTCGTCCCCATGTTGATGGAGACAAGGGCCTCTTCCCCACAACCGTGGACTGTGGTTGTGGGGGTCTGCAGGCATGGGACTTGTCGTAATCTGAAAGCCTCTTTTACCAAGGGGGCCCCCAGATCCCACCCCACCCCCCATGTGAATGAGTATCTGGAACATATTACCCGTACCTATTCACCAAAAAAGTGTCAAAAAGTAATAAAAACACACAATTTTTGAAAAATCCTTTATTATAAAATAACTACTGCAGGCTCCTCCTCCATTTGACATTTCTTACATAGGTAAGGGGCGGTAAGTATATCCAAAAGATATACCTAACCTACAGGTAGGGTGAAACCTACATTATTAAAGATAAGAGTACACTAACTATGAGTCATAAACAAGATGGGCTTTGATCATATACCTAGGTGACCCCTATAGAGAGAGACACCCACATATTATGGGAGTATAAACTCCATCCGGTGTATACCAACCTGCTATCCTCATAAGGTGATTATCCTTCCTCCTTTCTGTATGAATAGATATAGAATAGAGAATGTAATTACTCCTCACACTACTACACATATATATTTTATCTTCTACCTAGGATTATCAGGACCGATACCTATATATACAACACATTTTGGTCCGATTTTTTCCCCCCTGTGTCCGCCCCAGGTCGGGTTAGTTTGTTGGGGGTTGGAAGGAAGGCCGTGTGCTAGTAAGCCATGTTTGTATTTATTATGATGTACATAAATACGGATTATGGGGTGTTTGATTCTTCACCTGCTGGGACGGTGCTCTGATGTGAGAAGCTGCAGTGTCAGTATTCCTTTAGCAGTAATTAACCCCTTATGGGTTTTTCTCACCCAGCAAACACAAACAACTGTTACACTGTCTTTTTTTTTTGACAATAAGGAGACTTTAGCAGCCGTAGTTTGAATTGCGATTAAAAAAAAAAAAAAATGACTACATAGCTCGAGTAGCAATTATATATGGTATAATATGTTTTTCCTAACAATGTGGAGTTCTCCTTTGCACCGTGTCTGTTTATCATGGATTTATTTCTTACTGTGACAGGTCTTTGTGCCGCTGCAGCCTAATCCCTCTATGCTGTGGCTGCTCTATGCAGGTTAAAGCTGGAGGGGGGCAGCGTCTTCCTTACTGATACTGTTCCTGGATTGTCAGCTCTTCTGCAGGCCTCATAAAGCTGGTGTATGGGAAGCTGACTAATGGACACTTTCTATTAAGCCTCTCCAGATCTGCATGTACAAGGAGTCTCAACTCTGACCATGTTAAGCTTTTCCTTTGTAGGACCACTCAACTGACCAGTTTAATCCTCTTCAAACAATTCCTAATAGGAAGATGAGGACGGTCTATAAGCAGGTTTTTGTACCTCTCTTCCTGCAGAGGTACCTGCAATGCAAGTATTTTTAGCACTTTAAAAGGAGTGTGTTGCCTTTTTCCTTATGATGTTTAAGCTAGAAGTTCATGCTAGAAGAGTGGTGCAAACTGATCAGAAGGACAGAGCAGCAGGATGTTTTAAGCTGGATACACACCATACCATTTTCTTTAGATTGTTTGTTTCCTTTAGATTCACCAAAACCATATAAGATGAGGTCAAACCCAAACACTTTCAATTAGTATGCAATCAGGCAGGCCCTTGTACTACATAGTTGAAGGTAAATCTAAAGGAAATCAAACAATAAAAAGTTGTATTTTGTGTATCCAGCTTTAGTGGTCGTCACCTTGCAGCACTGGATTGTTCAGTTCAAACCAGAACACTTCTACCTGTACTGCAGGATGTCAGATTAGGCACTTGAAGAGATTTTCCAGCATAATGAGTCACCTATTTGGTTGACGTGGCCTTCATGAGCTTAGCCATATACATGGAGTTGCCATTGGGGGATGCTGTGTCCTTCAGTGGTATACTCTTTAATGATGATTAGGTGGGTCCTGTGGGGGCTTCAGGGTCTTCTGGTGGTAACTTTGTGTTGGACTTGTCCCTAATGGGTATATCTGTCTGCAGTTGTAGCCTGTGAACCTGCCTTAACCCTTGCCTCTCTTCCAATGCAATGGAAGTTGGGATGAAGAATATTGATTCTATCCTAAAGAATAATTCTACAAGTTGGACAATCTTGTCTGCATTGCAAGAGTTTAAACTGTATCCTTTAAGGGCTAGCTTCATTTGATAGCAATGAGCTGCATTTAGTCTGGCCTCCTGCTTTAGAGTAAATGTCTGCCGAATGAAAGAAAACTGCAGTTCTAGAGTCAATGTCTAATTCCAAAGAGGTTTGCTCCTGCAGTTCCGACTTGGAGTCCAGTAAGCATTGAAGAGAGAAAAAGAGTCCTCATCCAAAAAGACAGGAAAGAGCTTGAATTCTGGGGGAGAGGTTACTTACTGGTCTTTTTCAAATTGTGCCACCCATTCCTCCGAGGTCCAAGGAATGGTGCTCAGAGGTGGGTAGGGGTTGGAACCAAGAAATGGTGCTCGGAGGTGGGTAGTGGGTGGAACCAAGGAATGGTACTGGGAGGTGGGTAGAGGGTGGTACCAAGGAATGGTGCTCGGAGTTGGGTAGAGGGTAGAACCAAGATATGGTGCTCGGAGGTGGGTAGGGGGTGGAACCAAGGAATGGTACTTGGAGGTGGGTAGGGGGTGGAACCAAGGAATGGTACTTGGAGGTGAGTAGGGGGTGGAACCAAGGAATGATGCTCAGAGGTGTGTAGGGGCAGAGAAAGGGGAAGTTCCTGCATCTATTCTCTGAGAAAACAAGCCCTGATAATGAGTAACCTATTTGCTTGTTGTGGCCTTCATGAGCTTAGCCATATGAGTTGTCATTGGAGGATTCCAAGGAATAGTGCTCGGAGGTGGGTAGAGGGTGGAACCAAGGAATGGTACTGGGAGGTGGGTAGAGGGTGGAACCAAGGAATGGTGCTCAGAGGTGGGTAGAGGGTAGAACCAAGGAATGGTGCTCGGAGGTGGGTAGAGGGTAGAACCAAGATATGGTGCTCGGAGTGGGGTAGGGGGTGGAACCAAGGCATGGTGCTCGGAGGTGGGTAGGGGGTGGAACCAAGGAATGGTACTTGGAGATGGATAGGGGGTGGAACCAAGGAATGGTACTTGGAGGTGGATAGGGGGTGGAAGCAAGGAATGATGCTCAGAGGTGTGTAGGGGCAGAGAAGGGGAAAGTTCCTGCATCTATTCTGTCAGAAAACAAGCCCTGATATTGAGTAACCTATTTGCTTGTTGTGGCCTTCATGAGCGTAGTTGTCATTGGAGGATTCCAAGGAATAGTGTTTGGAGGTGGGTAGGGGTTGGAACCAAGAAATGGTGCTCGGAGGTGGGTAGAGGGTGGAACCAAGGAATGGTACTGGGAGGTGGGTAGAGGGTAGAACCAAGGAATGGTGCCCAGAGGTGGGTAGAACCAAGGAATGGTGCTCGGAGGTGGGTAGAGGGTAGAACCAAGATATGGTGCTCGGAGTTGGGTAGGGGGTGGAACCAAGGCATGGTGCTCGGTGGTGTGTAGGGGTGGAACCTAGGAATGGTACTTGGAGGTGGGTAGGGAGTGGAACCAAGGAATGGTACTTGGAGGTGAGTAGGGGGTGGAACCAAGGAATGATGCTCAGAGGTGGGTAGGGGCAGAGAAAGGGGAAGTTCCTGCACCTATTCTCTGAGAAAACAAGCCCTGATAATGAGCCACCTATTTGCTTGTTGTGGCCTTCATGAGCTTAGCCATATGAGTTGTCATTGGAGGATTCCAAGGAATGGTGCTCGGAGGTGGGTAGGGGTTGGAACCAAGAAATGGTGCTCGGAGGTGGGTAGAGGGTAGAACCAAGGAATGGTACTGGGAGGTGGGTAGAGGGTGGAACCAAGGAATGGTGCTCGGAAGTGGGTAGGGGGTGGAACCAAGGAATGGTGCTCGGAGGTGGGTAGAGGGTAGAACCAAGATATGGTGCTCTGAGTTGGGTAGGGGGTGGAACCAAGGCATGGTGCTCGGAGGTGGGTAGAGGGTGGAGCCAAGGAATGGTACTTGGAGGTGGATAGGGGTTTGAACCAAGGAATGGTACTTGGAGGTGGGTAGGGGATGGAACCAAGGAATGATGCTCAGGGGTGTGTAGGTGCAGAGAAAGGGGGAGTTCCTGCATCTATTCTCTGAGAAAACAAGCCCTGATAATGAGTAACCTATGTGAGGGAAATGTGCATCTTGGAATGCCATCTTGGAATGTTCAGCTTAGCATAATGACATATCAGTATATGTTAAAGGTTAGAGTCGCCCTTTATTTTTTTGTTAATATATCTTTTGCTTATAATTTCAGACATTAGTTTTGTTGACATGCAGGGCATAATGTCACACCTGCTCTGGCTTGTGCCGGATGTCAGTTGTGGTTAGGAGATTAGCATCTACGACGGATGTTAGATGTCTCGTTTTGCAAGTTCTGTTTGAAATTAAGATATGCAAAGCTATAGGAATGTTTCATATATAATGAGAGAATATTACCAATATATATCCCATATATCAGCTACAATATACGCATAGCATATATTTACATTGATATCGCTTGAATAAATCTTTCAGCAATAGATAATAGTTGATAATGAATAGGAAAATGACTGGTATAGTCTTCTTAGTTATGAGAGATGTTTTGCAGATGTTATGCGACCGCAAGATGTACATCGAGATAGCGCTGAGCTATAGTTTTGTGTCACAAATGTAACATGTTTTTATAATCTTTTGAACTTTACAATGTAACTGGGTAGACTTAGTAAACTCGTTAATTGATTGGGTAATGGGGTGTTGGGAGGGTGTTAAGCTAAGGGGAGGTTTTGGGAGGTATAGGGAAATTTTGTGGTTTGAAGCTATAAATTGTTAACGATGTCAGAAATAAACACAATCATATTGAACCCATCAGTGTATTGGTGATTTTTGATTGTCCGGCTAGCCGAAGGTTCAGTCCGCAGAACAAGCCAGGGGTATACCCGAACTAAGGATCCTTACAACCTATTTGCTGGTTGTGTCCTTCATGAGCTTAGGCATATGAGTTGTCATTGGAGGATGCATGAGATCAACCAGGAAAAAAAACAAAAACAAACTGTTAATCTGAGCATGCAGCCTGCCTGGCCAGGAAAGGGGGGATGAGCGTGTGATGGTATTATTATTAGGGATGCACCGAAATTTCAGCCACCGAAATTTTCGGCCGAAAATGAGCCTATCCCATTTCGGCCGAAAATAGGTTTTAAAGTGCCAAAATGAATGGCCGCTGTGAGGAAGGAGGAGTACGCAGCGCAGGTTTGAAAAGTCCCTGATTCTCCTGTCCGTAGGATAGGAGAATCAGTCGGTTCAATTAGGGGCCGTTAGCTGCAGCCGAGTGGAGCGTCTGTGACACCTTGTCTATCACACAGCCCAGCAGCGAGCAGTACTCACCCCTCCCAGACTCGGACAGGAGAGGAGAAAGACATGCAGCTCATCCTCCTCCCCCTCCCACCCCAGTTTTTCTGTCTGCCCGGGGCCGCCCACTCTCCTATCTCAGCGTATGTCTGTGCAGGACAGAGAGAGGGATGTGGGTGGGAAATATGAAGAACAGCAAGCAGCTACACATTTCAAGCCTCATGAATGATACCTGAGCCATCCAGCCTCTGCCTCACCTTCGGACCTTGAATGAGTGAGCACTGAGCACTGCATTTACACTTTTCATTACACATAACTGTCCCTATCTCCCTCCCTTGTCTCCCCTATCTGCCCCCCCCCCCCCCCTCTGTTCTTCCAAGATCCATTGAGCACTTTTGCAACCCATACATTGACTGCTTTTTTAATTGTTTGGTCATTATGTTGAAGAAAAAAAAAAAAAAAGGAGCAGAGTGAGAGTAAGGAGATTGCATCCTTGGGATGCGGAGGGACGCTGAGGCAGTGGGGGGGTTAGCTGAGGCAGCTTACGTATGGAATTAGTATTATGCAGCATGAGGGGGTTAATATATTGCCACTGCTGGTCACTGATGCATTAGTGACTGACCAGTGGCAGTTAATTAACCCCTTTGTGCTGCATTAGTGCAACCAGTATCAGTGCAACCAGTGTTAATTAACACTGATACTGGTTGCATTAATGCAGCACAAAGGGGTTAATTAACTGCCACTGGTCGGTCACTAATTCATCAGTGACCAGCAGTGGCAATACATTAACCCCCTCATGCTGCATAATACAAATACCATTGGTAATTAAATTAACCTCTTGCCAACCCGTCACAGTACATATACTGTGACAGGGTGGCAGCGACAGGTGTACGTCGCTACCTGTTTTTGGTGTATGCCCCTGTTCTATCTGTTAAAATTATTTGGGGGAAAAAGTCATTTTCGGTTTCGGCTTTCGGCCAAGGGCATCCTGCATTTTCGGTTTCGGACCAGAATTTTCATTTCGGTGCATCCCTAATTATTATTATATAGGATTTATATAGCGCCGACAGTTTACGCAGCGCTTTACAACTTGAGGGTAGACAGTACAAATACAATACACTTTTATACAGTAGGAATCAGAGGACCCAGCTCGTTAGAGCTTACAATCTAAGAGGGACGGTCAAGAGATACAAGAGGTAGTAACTGTGGGGGATGGGCTGATGGAGAAAATAGGAGTACAGTTGTTAGGTGGTTGCCAGATAGGTTTGTCTGAAGAGATGTGTTTTCAGGGATCGTCTGAAAATAGACAAAGTTGGAGATAGTCGGACAGATGGGGGTAGAGCATTCCAGAGGATGTGAGAAGCTCGGGAGAAGTCCTGGAGGCGAGCATGGGAAGTGGTTACAAGGGAGCTAGAGAGCAGGAGGTCCTGGGAGGAACGAAGAGAACGAGTTGGTTGGTATTTTGAGACCAGATTAGTGATGTAGCTGGGCGCCAAGTTATGGTTAGTAACTTGAATTTAATTTGTTGGTTGAGTGGCAGCCAATGGAGGGATTGGCAAAGAGGGCAAGCAGACACAGAGCGGTTTGCAAGGTGGATGAGCCTGGCAGCAGTGTTCATGATGGACTGAAGGGGGGATAGTCTTTTCAAAGGTAAGCCAATGAGAATGGAGTTGCAGTAATCGAGACGAGAGATGACCAGGGAGTGGATTATACACGCTATTCCTTCACGGATGTTTGTAGGTTTTTTAGCAATATTACGCTATGTCCCCCCCCCTGTTTTTTCTGACATACCATTCATCATGTGGAAGTGGAGCCTCTGACTGATCACATCCATCGGAGATCTACATGCTTTCTACCATGGCCGGTGAATCCTATTGGGATACTTCATCCACTCTCAAGCCCGTTTGACCCATTTTACTATATGGTAACTGGGTCCCATCCATCTGGTGAGCGCAATCTAATTTACCTTCACTGGTGTTGGGATTTGCTGCACAACAAGTTTTCATCATTTTTGTCTTATTGGATTTTTTCATCACCATTATATTTACTTTGATTGATTGGACTCTATATGTTGTCGGACATTTATATTATATTTTTTAGCGCTGCACATATCTTGTTTTTTAGTGGATTAGAAGCTTTGTGGCATCATTGGTTAGGAAGGGGCGTATCTTGGAGATGTTTTTGCGAGGTTGAGGGGGCAAGCTTTGCACAGTGAGTGGATGTGTGGCTGAAAGGATAGTTCAGAGTCCAGGACTATACCTAGGACCTTGGCATGGGTGGCTAGGTTGATAGTTGTGCCGTTGATGTTGACAGAGAAATCAGGGGAAGAGGAACGTAGGGGAGGGAATACCATGAGCTCGGTTTTGGATAGGTTGAGTTTGAGGAAGTGATGTGACATCCAGGCTGATATGTCTGTTAGTAAGCTGGTGATGCGTGAGGAGACTGAAGGAGTGAGCTGAGGGGTGGAGAGATAGATTTGGGTGTCATCAGCGTATAGCTGATATTGAAAGCCATGGAAGGCAATCAGCTGACCCAGGGAGGAGATGTAGATTGAGAAAAGGAGTGGTCCAAGGACAGAACCTTGGGGGACCCCAACATAGAAAGGAAGAGGAGAGGAGGTAGTAGAGTTGTAAGTAGCACTGACTGTGCGTTGGGATAGGTAGGATGAGAACCAGTGAAGAGTGCGGTCACGGAGGCCAAAGGAGTGGAGTATTTTGAGGAGGAGGGTGTGGTCTACTGTGTCAAAGGCAGAGGTCCAGGAGGAGTAGTACAGAATAGTATCCATGGGTGTTAGCTGTTAGTAGGTCGTTTGTGAGTTTAAGGAGAGCAGTTTCAGTGGAATGTTGAGGGCGAAATCTGGACTGAAGGAGATCAAGAAGATTGTTCTTAGTCAGATGGTCACTCAGTTGGTTGTAGACCAATCGTTCAAGGAGTTTGGAGGAGAAGGGGAGTAAGGAGATGGGGCGTAGATTGTGAAGGTTGGTGGGGTCCAGTGAGGGCTTTTTAAGGATGGAAGTGACTAGCGCATGTTTTAGAGAATTAGGGAAGATGCCAGAAGAGAGGGAGAGGTTGAAGATGTGAGTTAGAGAGCGCAGAATAGAGTCAGAGGGTGAGCGTAGCATGTGTGAGGGAGCAGGATCCAGATGGCAGGTGGTTAGATGGTTGTTAGATAAAAGTACAGCAACCTCGTTAATACTAGTAGGGTGGAACGAGGTAAGTAATGATTGTACCTGTGGATATGGGTTGGTAAGTGGGGGAGGTTTCTGCACATTGGAGATCTCCTTGCGAATTGTATCTATCTTATTTTTGAAGTGATTGGCGATCTCCTGGGCAGTGAACGAGTTAGAGGCTGGAGGACAGAGTAGAGAGTTAAAGGTAGAGAAGAGATGATGGGGACTAGAAGAGAATGTTTGGATGAGCATGGTAAAATAGGTTTGCTTGGCAGTGAGGAGGCAGGAATAATATTTTAGAAGGGCAGATTTATATTTGTTGAAGTCATCCAGGGACTTAGTCTTACGCCACAGGCGCTCAAGAGCGCGGCTACATTTTCTGAGACTTCGGGTGTTGTCTGTTTGCCAGGGTTGTAGGGGTCGGGGCCTAATTCTGCGTGTAGTGAGGGGAGCGAGCTTGTCTAGGGAGGATGACAGTGAGCTGTTATAGATGGAAGTGGCTAGGTTGGGGCTTGACAGGGGTTAGATTTTGTCATATAGATGGTCAGTGGCAGAGTAGAGCATAGAAGGGTTGAGGTGGCGAAGGTTTCTACGGGTAACTGTTAGGCGGTTGGAGGGAGAGGAGGTGGAAGACAGGGAGAGTGCGAAACTAATAAGGTGGTTATCAGAGAGTGGGAGAGGTTTGTTGGAGAGGTTGCATGGAGTGCATAGATAGGAGAAGACAAGGTCAAGGGTGTTGCCAGTGGAGTGTGTAGGAGCCTGTATCCATTGCTTCAGGTCAAGAGATGAGGTTAGGCTGAGAAGTTTAGAAGCAGTAGTAGTATTGGCATTAACTGGGATGTAAAAGTCACCAAGAATGATTGTGGGGATATCAGAACAGAGAAAGTAGGGTAGCCAGGCAGAAAAGTCCTCAAGGAATGTGGATAATGGTCCAGGGGGCCAGTAGATGACAGCGATTTTTAAAGAAACAGGAGAAAATAAACAAATGCAAAGCGCCTCAAAAGAGGAGAATGTCAGAGAGGGAGGTAGGTGAAGTACCTGATAGGTGCTGTATGGGGCTAGAAGGATTCCCACTCCACCTCCCTTCCGTCCACCTGGTCTAGGAGAGTGAGTCCAGAGGAGGCCGCCATGGGAGAGGGAAGCAGGAGAATTAGTATCGGAATTATGAAGCCAGGTTTCGGTGATGGCGAGTAGGTTAAAAGAATTTGTGATGAAGAGGTCATGGAGGGAGGCGAATTTGTTACAGATGGAGCGGGCGTTCCAAAGGGCGCAGGAGAAGGGGAGGCTGGTATTGAGATAAAGAGGAATGGAGACTAGGTTCTGTGGGTTGCGGCTGCTGGCAGAGGGTGTAGGGCGATGGGAGAGTGTTGAAAAGCCAAATGGAGGCCCTGGGTTTGGGGATATGTCACCAGAGGCAAGGAGAAGGGAGATAATGTGGGAATGTGATTTATATGAAGGGACATGCCCCAAAGTCCTTGAACTTTTCTCGGTGTGTGGATGTAAGATTAGCAATAGTTGGTAGGAGCAGTAATAGGGAGAGGACAGAAGATGGGGTGATATATATAAGCTGTTGGGTGGAGAAGAGGGGTGAAGGTGAGTGAGTTTGAGAAGAGAGGACATAACTGTCAGCAAGAGTGGTAGGGAGTGCATGTTACAGAGTGTGCAAAGAGCTGAATAGAGAGACGGGGTCACCTGCAGCCAGTTCGGTGCTTGTTGGTGTTTTCTCGCTTTGTGAAATCGCTGAAGTGCAGAGTTTGAAGTGCATATCACTTGTAGAAAAAATCACTTAAATAAAGAAGCGGTTGTAAACCCTAAAAAAAAAAAAAACCTGCAAGACAAAGGCATAATGAGCTAGTATGCATCGCATACTAGCCCATTATGTGTAACTTACCTTAGAACGAAGCCCCGACACGGACCCCCGGACATCGCTGCGGGCGCTGCCATGATCCCTCACCGTCTCTTCCGGGTTCGGCGGCTCCGGCGCGGTGATTGGCCGGAAGAGACGGCTCCGGCGCGATGATTGGCCGGAGCCGCGATGACGTCACTCCCGCGCATGCGCGCGGGAGTGATTTTCCGGCAAGCTCCCGGAAAACTAATTGAAGGTCCCCCGGACCTTCAGAGCGTATGCGCGAGCGGCTGCATGCACTGTAAATATCTCCTAAACCATGCCGGTTTAGGAGAAATTATTTGTACCTACAGGTAAGCCTTATTATAGGCTTACCTGTAGGTAAAAGTGTCAAAAAGCGGGATACTACCGCTTTAAGAAAAGATGCTGTGCAATGTGCTAACCCCGCAATGTGCTTCCCCGTAAGGGTGCACTAAATTTATACTTGTATAAGGGTGGGGGTGGAAATTAGTTAATTAATCAAGAGTGGATATAAGGATGTCTAACAGAGTGGATCTTTCACTTCTAAAGTCAGACTGAAAAGGGATAAGGCCTAATCGTAAAGCATTATTTGACACTTCAGAACAACATAAACATCATGGTAATGCACACGGGGCAACAGATGAAAAAGGGCCACATACCAAAAGCACAGATACACACAGAGAGTGTGATGAGCGTGTGATGGTATTAGGCAGTAATATATTTCTCTTCCCCCCTTCTTGGTGGGAGTGGTGATGACCCCATCTATAAGGATATACAGTACATACACACACACACAGCACAAGGCCGTGTTCACACTACGAGACGTTTCTCGGGGCTGCAGTTCCTCTGAGCTCCAGAAGATGGTGATCTCACTTCTACCCGGACAGGAAGTCTCTATGGAAGACAGGAAGTGATGTAAAGTACAGACAGGAAGTGATGTCAGGTATAAATAGGAAGTTCCGGGTGAGAGGTGAGTAAGGATGAAGTAATGAGGCAACGTTGCTGGAAGAGGCAGAAGAGGAGGTAATAAGATCTTATTTTCTATTTACCCCCAGTAACCCCCCCATCATGTCCGTCCTCTTCCTCCATAGTCACTGTGACTTCTTTTATCTCCAGCAGATGATGATACACATATATATAGTGTGGAAACCTAGATTAACCCATTCAGGGTCAGAACATTCCCCCACTTACATATATATTTTTATCCTTACCTTTCTAGACAGAAACCTGTATAGATTGATTGACAGAACGAATGAGGATGAAGGAGGACCGGAGTCACATGGCTGAGAAGATACTAAACCTCACCCTGGAGATCATCTACCTGCTGACCGGAGAGGTGAGGAAGATTCTGGGAGGTCACATGACATCACTCTTATCTCTATTAATAAAACATAGACCTGACCGGAGAGGTGAGGAGGATTCTGGGAGGTCACATGACATCACTCTTATCTCTGTTGATAAAACACAGACCTGACCGGAGAGGTGAGGAGGATTCTGGGATTCTAACATGATATTCCTATTGGTTCTCCAATACAGAGATTTCCTCTTCTGAAGTCAGGTGATCATATGACCATCACAGTGCCTCCAAGTGACTCCCTAAAACCTGAGAGACACAACATGGAGAAGATTCTAGAAGTCACCGAGAAGATGATGGAGCTGCTGACAGGAGAGGTGAGCGGTGCTGGGAATTCTGGGACATTATCCAGTAACAGACAAGGGATGTGTCTGGATGGTGACTGTATCATTGTGTGTGTCAGGTTCCTATAAGGTGTCAGGATGTCACTGTCTATTTCTCCATGGAGGAGTGGGAGTATTTAGAAGGACACAAGGATCTCTACAAGGACGTCATGATGGAGAATCAGCCGCCCCTCACATCCCCGGGTAAGAGGAGACTTTATTGTAAAGGAGAGAGCAGTATGGAGGCTCCACCTAGATCCCCCATCATCTGATAAACACATAGAAACAATGTATTCAGTCAGTGTGTGTCAGGGCTGGGCTCCTGCTACTTAACGAGCATCTCTTTTCTTTCAGAGTTTAGAAGTTGCTTAGCTGTCGGTTAATTACAAGCCGCAATTACTACCACAATGACTCACCTGGTTACCATTACCTGCCTCATTAGTCCAGCCTACAGCCAGCCCCATTTGGCTATTTAAGTAGCTTAGCTCATTTCCTCCTTGCCCTTGCTTGGTCTATGCTCTCCAGTGTGTTCCTGTGTATTACTTGCCCTGGCTGACTTCTCTTCCTATTCCTGTTCCTGATTTTTGCTCCTGACTACGCTGACTTCTGGTTTCATGACCCCGGCTTCTGTTGTTGACTACGTTCCTGAACTGTTATTTTTTGCTATTTCATTAAAGGTGTGTTTTTTTTTGTTTTTTTTTTAACTGAACTTTCTGTCTTTGTCTGGTTTATGGTCCCCGACAGTGTGTGTGTTTTTCCTACAGATGGATCCAGTAATGGGAACCCACCAGAGAGATGTCCCCGTCCTCTGTATTCCCGGGATTCCACACAGGAAGGTCACACCATCCCCCACCATCATCAGGTAGATTTGGAACAATTATTGGTAGTTATTATTTATACACAAGCATATTAAAATTAATGTTTTATTATATACTCAGAGTGGAAATCTTGGGGATGATAATATTGTTGTTAAAGAAGAATATAAAGAGAAGGATGAGGAGTATGGAGTGATGGAAGAACTCTCAGAAGGACACAAGGATATGATGGATCCACCTAATACCAGGAACCCACCAGAGAGATGTCCCCGTCCTCTGTATTCCCGGGATTCCACAAAGGAAGGTCACACCATCCCTCACCATCATCAGGTAGATGAGGAACAATCACTGATAGTATCATTAGGATCTGTACATTATCTGCATTGTTACCATTGATGTCATTTTTATTATATATTCAGAGTGGAAACCTGAGAGATTCTAAAGTTGAGGTTAAAGAAGAGATAAAAGAGGAGGAGGATGAGGATGGGGTGATGGAGGAAGGACACAAAGATCTGTACCAGGACACCATGGTGGAGTCACCCAGCTACAGAAACCCCCCAGAGAGATGTCCCCGTCCTCTGTATTCCCGGGATTCCACACAGGAAGGTCACACCATCCCTCAATGTTACAAGGTTGGTGGGATGGAGTATCTAGAACATGGACTTGTGGAGGGGATGTGTGTGTTTTTTATGTAAGCTTATATCTTACAGATGATATTCTCTCTCATTTTCTTGGTTTAGAGTGGAGATCCAATCGATATAGAATTTGAGGTTAAAGCAGAAGAAGAAGAGACGTATGTGAGGGATGATCAGCAGTCTATGGAGGAGGATGGAATAATGAGGACATTTATAGAGGAGGACACTCCTACAGAGATCAGCACAGGTGGGTCATTAACACTAAATCCATTCCTCCATCCATACTGCTCACTGATTGGACCAGAGTAGGGGGGGGGAGGGGACTGGGTAATATTAGCCTGTAATCCCCTGGTCACTTTCCTGAGCTGTGTTCCCCGTCCTGTATTCCTGTATTTCTCTTGGATAATCTTCCTTCTCTGTGCTGCAGACACAATTTATGTCTCTAGACTGGATTTATGGAGATTCTGGGGTTCAGCTGGCAGTAAAATGTTGATGTTCACCATGGACGTTGCTCAGCCTAGACACCTGGGGTATGTACCTTGGGTCTTCTGCCCCATACCCAGGTCTACCAAGATCTCTGACAGAAGAATTTTCCCGGGGTTACTTGCTCTGTTATTTGCTGGCTGTGCCGGGTGGAGGGATATGTCTGTATAGTCTCACACCCAAGTCACTTAGTTCCTTTCATTTTTGTGTGTGTTGGGGGAGGGGAGCAGAGGACACTATGTGTGTGTGTGTGTGGGGGGGAGGGGAGCAGAGGACACTGCGTGTGTGTGTGTGTGGGGGGGAGGGGAGCAGAGGACACTATGTGTGGGGGGGAGGGGAGCAGAGGACACTATGTGTGGGGGGGAGGGGAGCAGAGGACACTATGTGTGTGTGGGGGGGAGGGGAGCAGAGGACACTATGTGTGGGGGGGAGGGGAGCAGAACACAGAATAGACCCCACTAATGGTTAGAAAAACAGATGAATATCTTAAAAAATTTGTAATAAAATGTAGTTTGTGTACGGCCAGGATAAGGGTCCTTTCACACTGTGCGGTCTGTTCTCTGCTCAGCGGGGGGAGGGGGATCGATTTGCCAATCCCCACTGAGCAGGCGGATGACAGCTCTGTGTGCAGAGACGGAGCTGTCAGATCCCCGCTGTCCTCTATGGGGGAATCGGATGAGAACCGACCACCTATCCGTTCTCATCCAATCTGATCCGCTAGACGAATGGAAAATAGGGTTTCCATCCGTCTGGATTTCACGGACAGGATCGGAATCGGATAACAGCGGGTGTCAGAGGAGATCTCTCCGCTGACATCCGCTGCCCCATAGGGATGCATGGAGCATCCGATCCGATCCACCTGAAAACTGACATTCGGATCGGATCGTTCCTGTGAAAGGACCCTTAGTGACGGCGGGGGCAGGGAGCTTGTATCAAGCTCCCTGCCTATTAATAAGGGAGTCTATCATGAATATTATATACCAATCCGGTCTGACAAACAGTGTTTTGGGTTTTTTATAAATATTGATCTCGGAGTCTGATTTGTACCACATTTATACCTCCAATAATACATAGATCTGTCTCAGGGTGGATTAAATATCTAACTATATAACTGGATATTTATATTTACCACTGCATATAGATATTCAAGAATATTAACTAAATTATACACCAACCTTTTTTTTTTTTTTTTAGGCTTTTATCCGATTAGTCGATTAATTGAAACAATAATCGGCCAACTAATCGATTATGAAAATAATCCTTAGTTACAGCCCTAGGAGTGGGGGGGCAGGATCAGCATTGTATTAGGTGGAGAGGGCCAGGGGGGATCAGCATTGTATTGGGGGGAGGGGGCCGGGGGGATCAGCATTGTATTAGAAGGGGCCAGGGGGGAGGGTCAGCATTGTATTAGGCCGAGGGGGCCAGGGGGGGGGGTCAGCATTGTATTAGGCATAGGGGGTGGGGGTCAGCATTGTATTGGGGGGAGGGGGCCGGAGGGGATCAGCATTGTATTAGAGGGGGCCGGGGGGTCAGCATTGTATGAGGGGGCCGGGGGGTCAGCATTGTATGAGGGGGCCAGGTGGATCAGCATTGTATGAGGGGGCCAGGGGGGTCAGCATTGTATGAGGGGGCCAGGTGGGACAGCATTGTATGAGGGGGCCGGGGGGGATCAGCATTGTATCAGGGGGGCAGCATTGTATGAGGGGGCCAGGGGGGGCAGCATTGTATGAGGGGGCCAGGGGGGGCAGCATTGTATGAGGGGCCCTAATAAAATGCTGATTCTCCCCCCAAATACAATACAAGAGCCCCTTTACTACTCTTACCTAGCTGCAAGCATAAAATCATCCAGGGGGGGGGGGGTGGGGGGCGTCTTGTATTCTAAAAAACATGAAATTAGACAAGAGGCTATTTTCTGGTCACTTACAGTACTGAAGACACGACAGTCAGGCTGAGGCTCACAGCAGGCAGCAGAGGTCGGGAGTCGCAACGGGAACGCTTAGGCTCTGGAACCTCTCTCCTCCTCTCACACAGCGACGGCGTCCTCCTTCAGCAAGCTAGCTGAGACAAAAGGCCGTCATCTGGGCCGACTCAGGCGGGAAGGAGACGGTGACGCCCAAGCACCGTCTACCGCCACCGCACCAATCACAGGACGGCAAGCAAGAGGTGGGAGTGTTCGGGGCGCATCGCTCTGCGCCCCAAGCACATTCTAAAGGGCCGCCAATAAGCATCAGAAAAAAAAGCACATGAGGACAAAAACCCCACCCCCTCCATAGCAGCAGCATTGGCCGGCGCCCCGCTGCAATTAAAGGAACACTTCTTTTTTTTTTCTGCCTTGGGGGGCCTTGTACCAGCCGCCACTGACCAATCTGCTGATGTCTAGTAGTAATCTTTGTGTTTCTATTTTAGTAGATGGACGGGAGATGAGGAAAACCTCAGAGGATTGTCTCACTTTGTCTCCAGACTGTAAAGTAGAAGATGAGGACATCACACAGTATAGTCCAGGAGAAAACCCGGCTACCTCAAATGTCCATCCGGGACCACACAGTGTAGATGGACCATCGTATTCCTCTTACCCTGAGGAACCTCAGACTGTGAGGGACAGTGCCGGACCATCGTATTCCTCTTATTCTGAGGAACCTCAGACTGTGAGGGACGGTGCTGGACCATCGTATTCCTCTTATCCTGAGGAACCTCAGACTGTGAGGGACGGTGCTGGACCATCGTATTCCTCTTATCCTGAGGAACCTCAGACTGTGAGGGACGGTGCTGGACCATCGTATTCCTCTTATCCTGAGGAACCTCAGACTGTGAGGGACGGTGCCGGACCATCGTATTCCTCTTATCCTGAGGAACCTCAGACTGTGAGAGACGTTGCCGCCCTTCCAACACATATGAGGTTTCCCTGTCTTGAGTGTGGGAAGTGTTATCAATTTCTCTCCAGACTTAATGTGCATAAAAGATCTCACACACTTGAGAAGCCATATTCCTGTTCTGAGTGCGGGAAGTGTTTTTCAGTGAAGTCCAGTCTTTCTATACATCAGAGATTCCACACAGGTGAGAAACCACATTCCTGTTCTGAATGCGGGAAATGTTTCACAGTGAAATCAAGACTTGTCATTCATCAGATCTCTCACACAAAGGAGAAGCAATTTTCCTGTTCTGTGTGCGGGAAATGCTTTTCAGTGAAGTCTAATCTTTATAGACATCAGAGATTGCACGCAGGTGAGAAACCGTATTCCTGTCCTGAGTGCGGGAAATGTTTTTCACAGATTGCCCATCTTTACAGACATCAAAATTTGCACACGGGTGAGAAACCGTATTCCTGTTCCGAGTGCGGGAAATGTTTTTCACAGATAGCCCATCTTTACAGACATCAGAGATTGCACACGGGGGAGAAAACATATTCCTGTCCTGAGTGAGGGACATGTTTTGTAGAAAAATATGAACTTGTCACACATCAGAGGTCTCACACAGGTGAGAAGCCATATTTCTCTCCTGAGTGCGGGAAATGCTTTTCTAGAAAGGTCCATCTTTCCAGACATCAGAGATCTCACACATGGGAGAAGCCGTATTCCTGAGTGAAACGTTTTACTAGAAAGTCTTATCTTTGCACACATATGAAATTACACATGGGGGAGGAGCCATATTCCTGTCCTGAGTGAGGGAATTGTTCCTCACTGAAGTCCTGTCTTCCTGTACATCAGGGGGTCCCACACAACCCTGGAGGTGTATTAGTGCTTTGAGTGCGGGAAGTGTCTTCTATATGAATGTTGGTGGACATGTGGGGAAGAAGCACACCCTGATATACACCTCAGATATACTCCATGGCTGATCTTCATCATGTAAGAAACACTTCATAAGGAGATCAGAGATCACCAAAGACTTGGATGAAGTGTTGTCCCGTGTTGGCCATTGATGGCAGGAGAAAAATAAAAATGGAGTCCTTACCTTTCATTGGCTAAGTATATTTTGTGCGGGAGAGACTTAGAGGTCTAGTATGAAAATGAAAACAAATAGTTGATGGAATGTGGCACAAGTTTGCCTGGCCGTGCCGAATATCGGCCATATTTTATATAACTCAGTGATTTTCTATGATCATTGCCTCCATCTAGTGTCCATCATTCTGTATCACAATATTTTTACAGATAAAGGAATTTCAGTGAAAATACTTCATTGTGGCCACTAGATGGAGCCGACAGTCATAGGAAATCACTCATACAGCCAGAATTGATCCCCGCTGGGCTAATAAAGCTTGTCACACTCATCCAACAAATCTTCTGTACATTGACCCCTTGGTTTCCTCCATCAGGCATGGTTCCCTACAAATACCGGAGATATTCTACCCATGTACTAATGAGTACAGTAGATATCGAAGAACATAAACCAACAATATTACACCAACCACTGATTCCAAACCAAAATACTGAATTTGGACATCAGCCCAATCAACATTTTGTATGTGGGTGTCCATACCATGGCGTTTAGGGATGTTGGCACTCAAAAATGTGGGGGTATAGTTTAAGTGCTTGGAGGTAACTTGAATGTTTTCCACCTTTATTTTCACTTAACTTTATTGCTATAAAATAATGGACTAATAACCCCCCCATATGTTAGGATTTTGTTGTGACAGGTTCTCTCTAATTAGAGTCTATTAGGTCCCTCATGTCTCTCCTGTCCTTCCCTGAAGATAATGGAGAGCAGTCTGGGCTCCATTCACAGCTTCCCCCACCACAGTGTTCAGGAATGATGGCACTGAACCCAGAAGGGACCTAATACAAATCACGGCCACAGCTTCTCCCCTGTCCAAGGATACTACATCCATAGCCACTCCTCTGTCCAAGGATACCACGTCCACAACCACCCCTCTGTCCAAGTATACCATGACCACCCCTCTGTCCAAGTATACCACATATACAGCCACCCCTCTGTCCAAGTATACCACGTCCACAGCCACCCCTCTGTCTCAGGATACCATGTCCACCCCTCTGTCCAAGGATACCACATCCACAGCCACCCCTCTGTCCAAGTATACCACAGCCACCCCTCTGTCCAAATATACCACGTCCACAGCCACCCCTCTGTCCAAGTATACCATGACCACAGCCACCCCTCTGTCCAAGTATACCACGTCCACAACCACCCCTCTGTCCAAGTATACCATGACCACCCCTCTGTCCAAGTATACCACATACACAGCCACCCCTCTGTACACAGCCACCCCTCTGTCCAAGTATACCAGGTCGACAGCCACCCCTCTGTCCAAGGATACCACGTCCACAGCCACCCCTCTGTCCAAGGATACCATGTCCACAGCCACCTCTCTGTCCAAGGGTACCACGTCTGTAATAGAGCATATGATCTACTTCTTTTGAGAAAGAATGTGGGATTTTATCTTACATCTCTGTTCTGCTCACTCTGGAACCCCCCCCCCCCCCCTTTATGGGCTACTGTGATCAAGCTACTTCCTGAAATGTGTTCTTGTGTTCATGTTAGATAAGTTATTTGTGTAACTGCCTTACAACTTTGGTTAAAGAGTACGGACTTACAGAATTGTATATGTCAGAAGTGATATTACTCCTCCCCTCTTTCCTGTTTCTTTTCTTATAAGCTACCATTATGAATAAAGAATTTAGACTTGCTTTGAAACACTAGTCTGTGGTGTTCAATGAGGGTCTCCAGAATTCTGAAGGGTCGTGGTGGGTGGTCGGCTGTCCATTTAGAATTCCTTTCAGTATGGGGGCTCGTCCGGGATAAGGCAATCATCCACGGTAAGTGAACTTTTTGCCTTGTGATGAATTTTCTTGCCGAGGCTCTGATAAAAGTATATAGAAGTATATAGAAAGGAGATGGACCACGCCTGCATAGACTGATATAGAAAAAGGTCTTTGGTAGACCTAAGAAGTCCTTTAGAAGGACACAAATAGATAAAACGGTACTGTTGCTCCTTTTGGGAAGGAGACAGTCTATGAAGATAAACCCACCATGACCCACAATTTTCCTACTTTATCTTTCTGTCGCTTAGAGGTATAAGATAATTTGTTGTGTGGACAAGGAAACTGTAAGGTAAGGCAGTTGGTTTGCCACTGTAATATGGGTCAAGAACATGGTAAAGAAGTTCCTCCCCCTCCTCCAAACCCTGGAGAAACATGTAAGGATTATGTGGCCAGGACCTGTGGAACAGATTATGAATTCATAGTCCCCTGGGTATCAAATTTGTCCGGGTAGACCAAGTTTAGGCATAGTACTGATCCTTTTCCCCAGGATGGCGATAATGATGACTTCCAACTGGATATGGTAAAGGGCTTATGTCTGGGTGATAGGAAGGCTTTCCCTGGTATGCCAGGGACCTGCAATGGGATATGCTCTATATGAGGAAGGGTGGAGAGAATTAATTGAAGTATGCCCCCTATTGGTTCCAGAGGGAGAATAAGAAACAAAAGAGCCAAAGAAATGTTTAACTAAAGAAGAATATGATAGAAAACATAAACAAGAATCAGATGTCAAAAGAGCTGACCCGACTGCCCCACCCTTGCCGTTTGTAAATCCTTCTCCCCCCGCCATATGTAAATATTTACCCTAGTTTAACTGGAGATGATATAGACCTGTTAATCAGAGATGGGTTCCAGCCCCGGCTCCGGGTCAACAGCCGGTCCAACAACAATGGCAGGGAGATAGATCAGCAAGTCCCGTAAGAACTGAAGGCCAAGTAACCTCTGAAGCCTCAAAAAGCTCCGATTCAGAGACTGAAGAACAGGGGACATCAAGAGGGGCAGCAACATCATTAACACCCATTATAAAAGAAAAGATGACCGGGAAGGAAAAGAGTAGGGAATATAAAAGGAGATTAAAAGAGGCTTGGGCTAACTATGAGAAATTACAAAAAGAAGTTGATAGACTTATTGAGGGAATAACCCCCCTCCAAAACTAAGAGTGGGAAAACATTTTGGAGTGAAAGTAAGGGAGAAGAGGATTCTCCAACTTTTCAAGCCCCATTCATGACAATAGGAAAGGACATGCTTAAGGAAGTCATAGACCTAGATGATCTAAACAGGATAATTAAACATTGTCCAAAGCCCACCCTATCATCTATAGCCACATTAAACTACCTTAAGAAAGCTTGCCAATGAAGAAATGACATGCAAGAAGACATGCGTTTGATAATAGACGGGATAGTGGGACACACATCAGCATGGAATTGGACCAATGTGGGGTCTATCTCCACAATTGAACCAAGTGACACAAAAGCTACTGATTATAAGCTGAACATGGAGCAAGGTAGAACTCAGACAAAACAGCAAAAGAAGCAGCAGCTACACAGCAAGCAACCATACAAATGCCATTACTTTCACCAGAAATGCCACCATTAGATCAGGTATTGCATGATCTCCAAAGGTATGCCACAAAAACTGACATAAACCAATGGAATGCAGTTTGTGCGTAGAAAAGTTCAGATTCTGAGCTTGTCTGCTAAAAGGGGAGACCATGTATCCCTGTAGCCAGTGCTCCTTTATTCATTGTACAATACCATGGTGTAGGACACAGAGGCTGGCAGGTCACATGTGAGTTGTTAGACAAGGATTTTTACATCCCTGGTCTTCCCTCCTTAGTGAACGCATATGTCTCAAGATGCATCACTTGCATCTGAAACAATCCAAGGAATCCACACGAGGCTAAACATGAACATCTCCAGTATCCCACCACTCCTTTCACACACTTACAAATTGACTTCACACACATGCCTAATGCCTCGTACACACGCATTGATTATTGGCCGTGAATTTTCGGCCAACATCCGATCGGCCAATTTTCGGCTTGTTAGTATGATGCTTCCGACAACCGACTCCGACTTTTCGGCCGAAAAAAATCTGGTGTGCAGGCTATAAAATTTTTGTTGGCCGTCAACACAACGGCCGATTTTCCGTCAGTCAGTACAGAGTTCGGCAGACAAAAATCTGATGAGCAAGACTGGGCATGCTCAGAGAAGAAAAAACACACGGAAAGTAAACCAGCACATGACATCACTTCTGAAGTAGATTTTTGTTGGCCAACAAAAGTCCAATGCAAGTCTAGAGCACATTTCAACCAACACAACAACACTGGACAAAAGTCGGCCGATCGGTCGGACGATAATCGTTGCGTGTGTACGAGGCATTAGTTAGGTAAGAAACAGAAGCATTTACTTGTGATAGAGGACATGTTTTCCAGGTGGCCTGAAATATTTGTAACCTCAAAAGAGGATGCTTAGACAGTGGTAAAAATCCTCATGCAGGAAATAATCTCAAGGTGGGGGTTGTCCCTTGCAGATAAACTCTGATAATGGTCCTGCTTTCCCAGCAAAGGTATGTCAAGATCTGGTGAAAACACTTAAGATTGACTGGAAATTTCACATACTACTACCATCAAAGTTCAGGCATAGTGGAAAGGATGAACAGAACCCTAAAGGATAAAATAAGGAAAGCTACAGGGGGCACATATAGCAACTGGAAGAGGGTCCTACCAGCAATTTTAGCAGAGGTTAGAATGACCCCCCTCCAAGAAAACAGGATATTCTCCTTTTGAGATCCTAATGGGAAGGCCGTTCCCCACCCCATGGGCCAGACAGCCACTTATGATAGAAAGAGGGGACCTTGATCTTATTCAGGAAGAGTACTGTATATACTTGAGTATAAGCCAACCCGAGTATAAGCCGAGGCCCCTAATTTTACCACAAAAAAATGGGGAAAATGATTGACTCGAGTATAATCCTAGGGTGAGAATGCAGGGCTGCAGGCATGGTACAGGACAATGCAGGGCTGCAGGCATGGTACAGGGCAATGCAGTGCTGCGGGCATGGTGCAGGGCTGCGGGCATGGTACAGGACAATGCAGGGCTGCAGGCATGGTACAGGGCAATGCTGTGGGCATGGTACAGGAAAATGCTGTGGGCATAATACAGGACAATGCAGTGCTGTGGGCATAGTACAAGAGAATGCGGGGCTGCGGGCATGGTACAGGTGTACCATGCCCGCAGCACTGCATCCCTTGTAGTATGCCCGCAGCCCCGCATAATGACAGGTAGTGTGGCCGTGTTTCACTTACCTGTTCTAGAAGCGTTTTCAATTTAAAAATGGTGCCGCCCGGTGCCGACGTGTCATGGCACATGCGCCGCCGCCGCTCAGGAAACCTTGTATACGTTCGGCTATTCCCGGGAATAGCCGAATGTGTATGGCCTGTCCCGAGCGGTGGCGGTGGCGCATGCGTGGTGACACGTTGGCTCCGTCCAGCGCCATTTTTAAATGTAAAGCACGTCGGGCCGGCCGGGGACATTTTTTTTTTGTTGACTTGAGTATAAGCCGAGGGGGACATTTTCAGCAAAAAAAAATTGTGCTGAAAAACTCGGCTTATACTCGAGTATATACGGTATGTAAGAAAACTTATTGAAACGTTGGATAAAGTTGAAAGAAATGTTGCTTGCACCTCTCCTTTTTCTTCACAGGAACCTACACACCCTTTCCAGGTGGGTGACACCGTGGTGGTCCAGCAATTGAACGGCACTAAAAAGAAGGAGTATCCCTTTGGATCCCCAACCACAGTAATCGCAGTTACCCGTACAGCTATTTTGGTAGAGGGACAACAGGCCTGGATACATGCCAGTCGTGTGAAGAAGGTGGACCAAACACCTAAGAGGAAGATGAAAGACAGAGGAGGTGAAGCAAGCAGTGAAAGTCCTCGAATAGTGAGTGAAGCAGGTGGATTAGACTCTGAAAAAGATGACCTCGCTTGTTTCACCACAGACTTCCGGGAAGGCATTTTGCCTCCTATTCCTGATCACTTTGATTGTGTTCCTACCCACATGGATCATAACTAACTGTATATATCACCCTGAGGACTTGGGTGCCATAAAAGGCATATGTGGAGCACAACCTATATATGACACACATAACCGGTCAAAAAGGGAATCATTGTGAGAAAGTGAGCTAGAGGAAGGGTCAGCCACGTTCCATGGTAAAATGTTACTGATGAAGTTCAAATACGTATATGCACAAAAATCAGGTTATAAGAAGTGCTGTAGTAAACTGCATCCTAATAAAGCCCATATTCTCCTTATGGCTGTACCTTTAAATATTACCCAATTTAGGACTGCTCACATTGCTGCTACTGTAGCAAGGTGGCAGCCCTGGGTCTAGCAATGTAGACCTACTTCACTAGATTCCCTGCTGTCTCTGCGGCGGGCGCGCGCCGCCGGAGGCTCACTCCCGCTGTGTTCAGACACAGCTTGAGTTGGGACGGAGGAGGAGAGGCGGCGATCACCGCCTCTCTGTCCCGATCGTTGGGGAAAGACTGAGAAGATCCGCCCACTTGTGTAAACAAAGCAGGCGGATCTCCTATGTGACCTGCAGGGACAGATCACAGGATTCAACATAGCTCAACCTGCGATCTCTGTGTGTGTCACACAACCCCCTACCCCCACACACGTCAGTAAGCATGAGGCACTCATTTAACCCTTTGACCACCAACAGTGTTAACCCCTTCCCTGCCAGTGTCATTATTACACTAACAGTGCATATTTATAGCACTGATTACTGTAGTAATGTCACTGGTCCCCCCAAAAGTGTCAAAAATGTCAGTTATGGGTCCGATCTGTCCGCCGCAATGTCGCAGTCCCGCTAAAAATCGCAGATCGCCGCCATTACTAGTAAACAAAATAAACAATAAAAATAACAAATCTTTCCCATAGTTAGTAAACGCAATAACTTTTGAGCAAACCAATCAAAATACGCTTATTGAGTTTTTTTTTTTTTTTTTTCAAAAATATGTAGCAGAAAACAAATTGGCCTAAAATGTTAAAAATATTTTCTTAACCACTTTAAGACCGGAGGATTTTCCTGCTTAACGTCCAGGCCACTTTTTTCAACTTGGCACTGCGCGACTTTAACTGACAATTGCGCGTTTTTTTTCCCACAAACAGAGCAGATCCGCCTGCTTTGTTTACACAAGCAGGCGGATTCCCTCAGTCTTTCCCCGACGATCGGGGAAGAGCGGTGGTGATCACCACATCTCCTTCCCTGGCCCGACTCCGTGTCTAAACACAGCGGGAGCGAATGTCCGGTGGCGCGCGCGCGCCGCCGAGAGAGGGAGGTATCTGGCGATGTAGGTCTATGCCGCTGGACCCAGCCGAGCCACTCTGCTGCAGTAGTAGCAATGTGAGCGGTCGGCAAGTGGTTAAACAAAACCTTGTCTATTTTTCCCTCCCTGATAATGTACGTACTATACTATTCCAATTTATAATCGCAGCACAGGACAAGTATACTCATGAGCATATTGCTAAGCAGTCATTTGCACTAGGACAAAGTATCTATGTGTGTTGTAAGGAGGTATGTTATCCTTGGGTTCCCCCCCATGTCCCAGGATGGCGTTATTTAGCCTCTTTAGTCCCGATTATGTGAGTAATGGGTAACAATAAGGAAGAACACCTACTTGAGGCCAGTATGCATCCAAGATACCCTCTTAGGCATAAAACAAAGAGAGAATTGTTCACTAAGGGAGATGAGGCCTGGGCCTGGTTCTCTTCATGGACAGGGTGGGGAATAGATATGACGAGAAAGCTAAATAATCATTCCTTGTTCAGTTTATTCATAAACAGCATTGAGGTCGGGATCAGTAGTTCGATATCAGTTTTTGCAGATGACACAAAATTGGGCAGGGCAATAACTGCACAGCATGAAGCAGATATCCTACAGAATGACCTGGACAAAATAACGGAGTGGGCAACGACATGGCAAATGAGGTTTAATGTGGAGAAATGTAAGGTTTTGCACTTGGGGACTAAAAACATAAAAGCACAATACACGTTAGGAAGGGGAACCCTTGGGGGAATCAAAAATGGAGAAAGATCTGGGAGTCTTGGTAGAGGATAAACTAGGCAATAGCAAGCAATGTCAAGCGGCAGCTGCCAAACCCTGCAGAATATTAGCATGCATAAAGAAAGGGATGTATTCCAGAGATAAGACTATAATCCTTCCACTTTATAAAACTCTGGTCCGACCGCATCTTGAGTATTCTGTCCAGTTCTGGTCGCCAATCCTCAGGAGGGATGTGTTGGAGCTGGAGAGAGTCCAGAGAAGGACAACTAAACTGATTAGGGGATTGGAGGACCTTAATTATGAAGAGCATCTGCAATCGCTTAATTTATTCTCCCTGGAGAAGAGAGGGGACATGATAGCAATTTACAAATACCTCAATGGTGATCTCAGCATAGAAAAAAGAAAGCTATTCAATCGCAAGGATTGCAGGAGGACGCGAGGACAAACAATGCGATTAGCGGAGAAGGGTTTTAACCTCAGGCAAGGCGGAGGGTTCTTTACTGTTAGGGCAACAAGATTGTGGAATTCTCTACCACAAGAGGTGGTTTCTGCGGGAAGTATGGCTACTTTCAAAAGACTCTTAGACGTACATCTCAAGAATCAGAACATTCAGGGGTATGAGAGATGATTGTGGCCACGCACACCTACACAGGTTGAACTGGATGGACTATTTTCTTTATTCAACCTCAACTACTATGTAACTCTAGGATTATCGATGATATCATGGAAAAGAACTCAGATGATATCATTGGTTTATAAGGTATTGAGCAAAGAGCACTCAGAAAGAAGGTAGAATTACATGACCTGACCATTGAAAGCATGAGTGCAGCACTGACTGGTCTCTGTGAACACACGGAGGACTATGAGTGTTGTACTTGGATATACAATACTAGTATGGAGGTGCCTGAGTATTATGATATAATTGCACAACATCGGAAAGAAGTTAATAAGTTACATAGTAGGTGAGGTTGAATAAAGACAATAGTCCATCCAGTTCGACCTGTGTAGGTGTGTGTAGCCGTAATCATCTCTCATGCATCTGAATGTTTTTCTCCTTGAGATGTATGTCTAAGAGTCTTTTGAAAGCCACCATACTTCCTGCAGAAACCACCTCTTGTGGTAGAGAACTCCACAATCTTGTAGCCCTAACAGTAAAGAACCCCCCACGTTGCCTGAGGTTAAAACGCTTCTCCTCTAATCGCATTGTATGCCCTAGAGTCCTCATGTAATCCCTTCGACTGAATAGCTGTTTTTGTATGCCGAGATCACCATTGAGATATTTATAAATTGCTATCATGTCCCCTCTCAGGCGTCTCTTCTCCAGGGAGAATAAATCAAGCGATTGCAGACACTCTTCATAATTAAGGTCTTCCAATCCCCTAATCAGTTTAGTTGCCCTTCTCTGGACTCTCTCCAGCTCCAACACATCCCTCCTGAGGACTGGCGAGTTGCAAGAAGAAGCCCGTAACATTGGACATGATTGGGATCCTCTAAAAAGTCTAGGGGGTTTTGGGCTTGGAGGAATATTTTCCTGGTTAAAAGATATCACTGTGACAATTTTTATGGTTTTACTTTTCTTTATTATTTTTATATGCATGTTTTAAGCTTATTATGTGTTTAATTACTAAAGCTACTCGAACCCCTGACCCAGGTGCTGGAGGTAAAGCTCACCTTAGTTTTTATTATAGTAAAAGTTCTTATTTTATAAGTGTAGAAATGTAGTAAGTCATATTCATGACTTAAGAGGGGATTGTAATAGGGCATATAATCAACTGTGACTCAATTTTGAAGTTATTATATTTTAAAGTTAGAATGTAGGGTCTTACTTTACATGTTTGTTCTGCTTACTCTGTACCGCCCCCCCCCCCCCCCCCCATGGGCTGCTGTGGTTAAGCTACTTCCTGAACTGTGTTCTTATCTTCTTGCACTGCCGTTACCAGCTGTAAAATTGTGGCTAAACAGAATTGTATACGTCAGAAGTGATATTATTCCTCCCCTCCTTCCTATTTCCTTTGTCTTTTAAAGCTACAATTTGAAGAAAGAATTCAGACTTGCTTGAACCATTAAGCCTGCAGTGTTCAATACGGGTCTCCAGAATTCTGAAGGGTCATGGTGGGTTACAAAAGAAAGGGTGGTCGGCTGTCCATTTATAATTCCTTTCAGTGACCAATGGGAGAAGGACCCCCTTATATCAGTGGTCAGTGGGAGAAGGACCCCCTTACATCATCGTCGGTGGGACGACTGCCCCCCTTACGAATCATTGATGTCAGTTGTTACTGAGAGACAGAAATTGTTCATTGCTCAAGGAACCCCTATAAACCTTTAGAGGAACCCTGGCTGAGAAAGGCTGGACTAGGCAGTAATATATTTCTCTCCCCCTTGGTGGGAGTAGAGATGACCCCATCTATAAGGATATACAGTACATACACACACAGCACAAGGCCGTGTTCGCACTACGAGGCGTTTCTCGGGGCTGCAGTTCCTCTGAGCTCCACAAGGTGGTGATCTCACTTCTACCCAGACAGGAAGTCTCTATGGAAGACAGGAAGTGATGTCAGGGATAAATAGGAAGTTCCGGGTGAAAGGTGAGTCGGGAGGAAGTAGTGAGGAGACATTGCTGGAAGTGGCAGCAGAGGAGGTAATAAGATCTTATTTTCTATTTACACCCAGTAACTACCCCCCCCCCCCCCCGTCATGTCCGTCCTCTTCCTCCATAGTCACTGTGATGTCTTTTATCTCCAGCAGATGATGATCACACATATATAGTGTGGAAACCTAGATTAACCCCTTCAGGGTCAGAACATTTCCCCCACTTACAAATATATTTTTATCCTTACCTGTCTAGACAGAAACCTGTATAGATCGAGTGACAGAACGAATGAGGATGAAGGAGGACCGGAGTCACATGACTGAGAAGATACTAAACCTCACCCTGGAGATCATATACCTGCTGACCGGAGAGGTGAGGAGGATTCTGGGAGGTGACATGAATGACATCACTCTTATCTCTATTAATAAAACACAGATCTGACGGGAGAGGTGAGGAGGATTCTGGGATTCTAACATGATATTCCTATTGGTTCTCCAATACAGAGATTTCCTCTTCTGAAGTCAGGTGATCATATGACCATCACAGTGCCTCCATGTGACTCCCTAAAACCTGAGAGACACAACATGCAGAAGATTCTAGAAGTCACCAAGAAGATGATGGAGCTGCTGACAGGAGAGGTGAGCGGTGCTGGGTATTCTGGGCCAAGAGTTGTGTCTGGGTGGTGACTGCATCGCTGTAAGTATCAGGTTTCTAAATGGTTTCACTGTCTATTTGTCTATGTAGGAGTATTTAGAAGGACACAAGGATCTCTACAAGGACGTCATGATGGAGAAGCAGCCGCCCCTCACATCACCGGGTAAGAGGAGACTTTATTGTAAAGGAGAGAGCAGTATGGAGGCTCCACCTAGATCTCCCATCATCTGATAAACACATATTAACAATGTATTCAGTCAGTGTGTGTCAGGGCTGGGCTCCTGCTACTTAACTAGCAGCTCTTTTCTTTCAGTGCTCAGAGGCTGCTCAGCTGTCGGGTAGTTTTCAGCCGCTCATTACCACAGTGACTCACCTGGTTAACATTTCCTGCCTCATTAGTCCAGCCTACAGCCAGCCCCATTTTGCTTTTAAAGCAGCTTAGCTTATTTCCTCCTTGCCCTTGCGTGGTCTTTGATCTCCAGTGTGTTCCTGTGTATGACTTGCCATGGCTGACTTCTCTTCCGATACCTGTTCCTGATTTTTTTCTCCTGACTACGCTGACTTCTGATTTCCTCCCTCATCCTTGCTCATCTGAATACCATTCTGGCATCCACACCTTGGCTTCTGTTTTTAAATACGTTCCTTTTTGCTATTTAATTAAAGGTGTGATTTTAACTGCACTTTCTGTCTCCGCCTGGTTCATGATTCCTGACATTACGCAAGGGCCATGAACTCTATTTTTTCCTGATTGGACAAGCAGGACCACCACATGGATCAGTTTGCCATAGCATTACAAACGCTGCTGGTTCGAACTGCTCATCTGGATCCTCCTACCCTGGCTGCTCTGATACAATCAGTATTCCAAACCATCTCTGCTGCTGCTCCTGTCTCTGTTTAAGCAGCCACCTCTAATACTTCCTCTATAAGAGGTATTCTCCTCTTCTCCAGAGTTTTGGGGGGCGATCAAGCTCAATGCAGAAGGTTTCTCAACCAGGTTGGAATATATTTTGAGATGTTGCCCCAGGGCATTCCCTATGGACAGAAGCAAAGTAGTCTTCATTATTTCTTTGCTTTCTGGCAAAGCCTTGACTTGGGCAAACCCTCTATGGGAGACACAAAAACCCCTTGTCCAGAACTACCCTGAGTTTGTGGCCTCCTTTAAAAGGGTATTTGATATTCCCACTCACTCCACCTTTGCTGCCAAAAGCCTCATGTCCATTAAACGGAGTACAAGAACTGTTGCCGACCGCCATTGAATTCTGTACTCTGGCAGCAGAGGTTGGTTGGAACAATGAAACGATGTAGAATGACTGCACTTTCCATTGACATTTAAGATGAGATTGCAAGTCGAGATATACTTGGAAGCCTTGAGGAGTTGACCTCGTCTGTCATTCTCATCAAAACCAAAATCAGAAATCCTCCTGTAGGTTTGGCCCAAGCTTTGCATTCCCACCCATGCCTCCCGGGTCCGAGCCCCCCAGTGAAGTAGCACCCATGTAACTGGGCTTCACGTTTTTCTCTCCTGAAGAGAGGGCATTTAAGAGAAGGGAAAGGTTGTGCCTTTACTTTGGCCAAGCAGGTCACCTATTGAGGTCTTATCCAACCTGTCCGGGAAACGCCCGCACCTGAGGTCCTGTAGGAGACAGGCCTTAGTTTTTGCGCCTCTAGCTATCCGGAAAGGTAAGCATCTAGTTCCAGTTACCCTTTCCTGGTCTAGTCGATTCTGGGGATGCAGGTTTGTTCGTAGATAGTGCCTGTTTGGTGTAGCACTCGATACCACTGCAGCTTCGTGCCTCACCACTTACCATTGGGGCTATTGAGACCTCTACAGCCTGCCCATGTGACCCATGAAATCACTCCGTTGACCATGGCTGTAGGGGCTCTTCACCATAAGATAATCCAATTTCAAGTAATTTCCTTACCTCATTACCCAGTTGTCATTGGTTATCCTTGGTTACAGAGGCCCAATCCCTCTTTTGATTTGCATAGTGCAGAGTTTCTGTCATGGTCCCCATGATGCACTAATACATCTTTTCAGAAAGTAATTAAGATCATGTGCACGTCTTCAGTCTCTTTATTGCCAGAGGAGAACCATGAATTCTGTGATGTCTTTGACAAAGGTCAGGCCGGTATTTTGGCACATCGGCCTTTTGAGTGCACAGTTGTCCTTCAACCCCGGTGCCATTGCTCCTCGTGGCCGGGTTTACCCTCTGTCTGTATCAGAGGAGAAGGCAATGGATGCTGTGATTTCACTATCCCAGGGGTTCATCCGTAAATCCTCTTCTGCCAGTGCTGGCTTTTTATTTGTGAAAAAAAAGTGGTCAACTGAGTCTCTGTATCGATTTATAGGGGTCTCATTCGCATTACTGGTAAAAATTCTTATCCGATCCCATTGATAACTGAATTATTTGACTGCCTCAAGGGAGCAACGGTCTTCACTAAGCTCGATTTGCGAGGGGCATACAATCTTGTGAGGATTACAGAGGGCCACGAATGGAATTGTAATACTAGGTCCGGACACTACGAATTCCTCATAATTCCCTTTGGTCTCTGCAGTTTTAAAGGAATTTGGGGATCTCAGGGATCTGCTGACCAGTCCCATGCTCTCTCGCTTCCTGGGATCCATCATGTGTGCATCGGTCCTCCCAGATATGCTGCAGTAATGTGTGGTGGTTAATGATATTTTCATACTGTATATTGTTTATCCCTAGAGAACGACCACACAGGCGTCTCCCGTGTGCTACAGAAGATGAGAGAAAGCAACCTCTATTGCAAGTTGGAAAAGTGAGACTTCCATGAACAGGTTACATTCATGGGTTATGTCATTTCTTCTGCCAGGTTTTTGATGGACCTAGAGAAGCCATCTGCAGTCCCAAAGTGGCTTTGGCCTAGAGGTCTACGTGCTCTACAACATTTTCTTGGTTTTGCCAATTATTATCAGAAAGGTATTGGTAATTTCTCTTCTCTGGTCAAACCCCTGACTGATACTGTTTGACCAAAAAAGAGGGCAACCCACAGAATTGGTCCCCGGAATCCATTACAGCTTTTGAATCCCTCAAGGCCACTTTTGCTGCAGTTCCAGTGCTGGAACATCCTGATCCCATGTTACCCGTCATTCTTGAAGTTGATGCGTCTGAGACTGGAGTAGGCGCTTTCCTGTCTCAACCTCCTACCCCTGAGAGTTCTATCCATCCTTGTGGCTACTTTTCTAAAAAATTGTCTCTAGCTGAACGAAATTCTGAAACTGGGGACAGAGAATTATTAGCCATAATTTTAACTCTTAAAGAATTGAGTCATCTCCTCAAGGGTACTACTGTGCTGGTCCTAATTTTGACTGACCATAAGACTCTCGCATTTTTGTCTGAGGCCTGACGTTTATCTCCTAGAAGGGCTTGGTGGGCCCTTTTTCTGTCAAGCATCAATGACATAGTCTCATTCTTACCTGATACAAAGAATATAAGGATAGATGCATTATCACAGCAGTTTTCCTCCCCTTCCAAAATGGAGTCTGTTCCCACTCCTGTGATACCTTCAGACTGCATTTTGGCCATTATTGCTAGTCTCAGATCACCTTTGGGTGAGAGACTGATGCCCTCTCAGATCTCAGATCCATTCTTCTCCTGGAAAACCTCAAGACCACTGCTTTGTCCTCGAGAATCTCCGTACCCCTTTGCTCTAGACCTACCATTCTACCAAGGCATCTGGGCACCCAGGGAAAAATCAACTCATATGGCCTATGCCTCAACAATGCTGGTTGCCTAGTCTCTGTGCTCATGTAACCACCTTTGTAGCCTCCTTGTCCTGTGTGTGCTCAGAATAAAACACCACAACACCTTCCAGTGGGCCTTCTTCAACCCATACGCAGTGCAGAGAGGCCTTGGATCCACTTGTCTATTGCTTTTATTATGGATTTATGCAACTCCCATAGCAACACAGTTATTCTTATGGTGATTGACCGTTTTTCAAAAATGTCACATTGCATTCCGCTAAAGAAGTTGCCTGTGTCTAAAGAACTGGCATCAATTTTCACTCGAGAATTCTTTCAGTTGTATGGGTTACCTAAAAGTTATCTCGGATAGGGGTAGCCAGTTGGTGTCCAAGTTTTGGCGAGCCTTTTGTGCACAGTTGGGAGTTCCGCTTTCCTTCTCCTCTGCATATCACCCACAGTCCAATGGGGCCACAGAATGGGCCGACCAAGCCTTGAAGCAGTTCTTGCATTGCTATATTTCTGACCCCCATAACACTGGTGGGACCTGTTACCTTGGGTGGAGTTTGCTCACAATAGCACCATCAATGCCGCCTCCTGATTATCTCAGTTTATGGTGAATTGTGAGTTCCAGCCATCCATGTTGCCTGATACTTTCGTTCCGCAAGGCATTTCTGCGTTAGAGCACCATCTTCAGGGACTCTGTTCCACTTTTGGGTGCAGGTCCAAGAATCCTTGCAACACTCCAGAGAGAGCTACAAACTTCATGTTGACTGCCGACGCCTACCTGCACCCTAATACCAAAATGGGCCTGGCTGTCTTTCCATAAGCTTTGATTCCGTGTTCCCTCACTAAAACTGGCACCTTGGTATATTGGGCCTTTCCGCATACTCTATAAGGTTAACCCAGTGGCCTACGCATTAGATCTTCCTTCCAACGTGCGTATTTACAACGTATTCCATGTTTCCTTATGTGGTATTGCTATACCATTTCTGTACCCCACCCTCGCCCACTTAGGGTTGACAACTATGTGGAATATGAGATACAATCTATCATTGACTCCCGTAGGTTTAGTGGACACATACGCGATCTAGTTCACCGGAGGGATAACGGTCTGGAGGAACTCTCTTGGGTCTCATCCTTGGACATATATGCTCCTGCCCTCCTCACCTGTACTATCCACTTACATTTTTCCCTCAAGCCTGGTGCCCTCCCGTGGGGGAGGGTTTGTTGTGGAAGAGGGTTCTGTCAGGGCTGAGCTCCTGCTACTTAACGAGCTGGTCTTATCTTTTAGTGCTCAGAAGCTGCTCAGCTGTCGGTTAACTACCAGCGAATCATTGTTACCACAGTGACTCACCTGGTTACTATTACCTGCTTCATTAGTCCAGCCTACAGTCAGACCCTTTTTTCTATTTAAGCAGCTTAGCTCATTTCCTCCTTGCCCTTGCTTGGTCTATGATATCCAGTGTGTTCCTGTGTATGACTTTCCCTGGTTGACTTCTCTTCCTATTCCTGTTCCTGATCTTGGCTCCTGATTACGCTGACTTCTGGTTTCTTGACCATGGCTCCTCTCATTACCCGCTCTGGCATCCAAATTCTGGCTTCTGTTTTTGACTACATTCCTGAACTGTGTTATTTTTGCTATTTCATTAAAGGTGGGATTTTTAACTGCACTTTCTGTCTTCGCCTGGTTTTTTGTCCCTGACAGTGTATGTGCTTCCTACAGATGGATCCAGAAATGGGAACCCACCAGAGAGATGTCCCTGTCCTCTGTATTCCTGGGATTCCACACGGGAAGATCACACCATCCCTCACCATCATCAGGTAGATGAGGAACAATCACTGATAGTATCATTAGGATCTGTACATTATCTGCATTGTTACCATTGATGTCATTTTTATTATATATTCAGAGTGGAAACCTGAGAGATTCTAAAGTTCAGGTTAAGGAAGAGATAAAAGAGGAGGATGATGAGGATGGGGTCATAGAGGAAGTACACAAAGATCTGTACCAGGACACCATGGTGGAGTCATCCAGCTACAGAAATCCACCAGAGAGATGTCCCCGTCCTCTGTATTCCCGGGATTTCACACAGGAAGGACATACCATCATTCACCATTACAAGGTTGGTAGGACGGAGAATCTAGAAAGTGATATCTAAAAACGTTTGGATTTTTTTTTTACGTGATCTTACAATTTTAAAACTTATATTTTACAGATGATAGTCTCTCTTATTTTCTTGGTTTAGGATGAAGATCTGATAGACATAAAAGTTGAGGTTAAATCAGAAGAAGAAGAGACGTATGTGAGGGATGATCAGCAGTCTATGGAGGAGGATGGAATAACGGGGACATTTATAGAGGAGGACACTCCTACACAGATCAGCACAGGTGGGTCATTAACACGAAATCCATTCCTCCACCCATACTGCTCACTGATTGGTCCAGAGTAGGGTGGGGACTGGGTGATATCAGCCTGTAATCCCCTGGTCACTTTCCTGAGCTGTGTTCCCCGTCCTGTATTCCTGTATTTCTCTCTGATAATCTTCCTTCTCTGTGCTGCAGACACAATTCATGTCTCTAGACTGGATTTATGGAAATTCTGGGGTTCAGCTGGCAGTAAAATGTTGATGTTCACCATAGACGTTGCTCATCCTAGACCCCTGGGGTATGTACCTTGGGTCTTCTGCCCCATGCCCGGGTCTAGCAAGATCTCTGACAGAACGATTCTCCCGGGGTTACTTGCTCTGTTATTTGCTGGCTGTGCCGGGTGGAGGGATATGTCTGTATAGTCTCACACCCAAGTCACTGAGTGCAGTCTCAAGAGATGGGAGGCAGTGGTGTGGAACCTCTGCAACTGATTACTGAACACAAATATTATGAGTCCTGACCCCTGCACTATATACTCTATGCTGTACATTTTAAATAACAATAGTGCAGCACTCTACCTGAACAAATCCTAAAGCAAATATTAGAAACCGATAATAAAAGTGTCTCTCTCATTAAAGTGCACAAATAATACATTGGTGAGACAAAATATACTTCTTGTGTTGGGAAAATGGCTATGAGTGATAGAGGGGGAGGGGACACTCGTCCTATAATCCCCTCATCACTGTCACTCCTATAAAAGACAGTTCTCGTTGTTTCCTCACTCTCTGACTAAGGTCCATGAATAAAGAAATGAACTGGTAGGAGATCAGAGGACCCATTTACTAGTTACCTTGAGGGGGGAATTGTAAGATCCTCAGAGACAAAGCTGTCTGATGTGGGCAGGTCCTGGTTTAGGGGAACCAATCTGCTGATGTCTAGTAATAATCTTTGTATTTCTATTTTAGTAGATGGACGGGAGATGAGGAAAACCTCAGAGGATTGTCTCACTTTGTCTCCAGACTGTAAAGTAGAAGATGAGGACATCACACAGTATAGTCCAGGAGAAAACCCGGCTACTTCAAATGTCCATCCGGCACCACACAGTGTAGATGGACCATCGTATTCCTCTTATCCTGAGGAACCTCAGACTGTGAGGGACAGTGCCGGACCATCGTATTCCTCTTATCCTGAGGAACCTCAGACTGTGAGGGACAGTGCCGGACCATCGTATTCCTCCTATCCTGAGGAACCTCAGACTGCGAGGGACAGTGCCGGACCATCATATTCCTCTTATCCCGAGGAACCTCCGACTGTGAGGGTTAGTGCCGGACCATCGTATTCCTCTTATCCTGAGGAACCTCAGACTGTGAGGGACAGTGCCGGACCATCGTATTCCTCTTATCCTGAGGAACCTCAGACTGTGAGGGACAGTGCCGGACCATCGTATTCCTCTTATCTTGAGGAACCTCAGACTGTGAGGGACAGTGCCGGACCATCGTATTCCTCTTATCCTGAGGAACCTCATACTGTGAGGGACAGTGCCGGACCATCGTATTCCTCTTATCCTGAGGAACCTCAGACTGTGAGGGACGGTGCCGGACCATCGTATTCCTCTTATCCTGAGGAACCTCATACTGTGAGGGACGGTGCCGGACCATCGTATTCCTCTTATCCTGAGGAACCTCAGACTGTGAGGGATGGTGCCATCCTTCCAACACATAACAGGTTTCCCTGTCCTGAGTGCGGGAAGAGTTTCCAATTTCTCTCCAAACTTAATGTGCATAAAAGATCTCACACAGTTGAGAAGCCATATTCCTGTTCTGATTGCGGAAAGTGTTTTTCAGTGAAGTCCAGTCTTTTTAGACACCAGAGAGCACACACAGGGGAGAAACCGTATTCCTGTACTGAGTGCGGGAAATGTTTCACAGTAAAATCAAAACTTGTCATACATCAGAGGTCTCACACGGAGGAGAAGCAATTTTCCTG
Source organism: Pelophylax lessonae (assembly GCF_965119305.1). Taxonomy (NCBI): domain Eukaryota; kingdom Metazoa; phylum Chordata; class Amphibia; order Anura; family Ranidae; genus Pelophylax; species Pelophylax lessonae. The sequence continues at coordinate 271,935,323 of NC_138776.1, read as the reverse complement.
TTCTGTGTGCGGGAAATTTTTTTCAGTGAAATCTAATCTTTATAGACATCAGAGATTGCACGCAGGTGAGAAACCATATTCCTGTCCTGAGTGCGGGAAATGTTTTTCACAGATAGCCCATCTTTACAGACATCAGAGTTTGCACACAGGTGAGAAACCGTTTTCCTGTTCTGAGTGCGGGAAATGTTTTTCACAGATAGCCCATCTTTACAGACATCAGAGACTGCACACGGGGGAGAAGCCATATTCCTGTCCTGAGTGCGGGACATGTTTTGTACGAAAATATCATCTTGTCACACATCAGAGGTCTCACACAGGTGAGAAGCCGTATTCCTGTCCTGAGTGCAGGAAATGTTTTTCTAGGAAGTCCCATCTTTCCAGACATCAGAGATCTCACACGGGGGAGAAGCCACTTTCCTGTTCTGAGTGCGGGAAATGTTTTTCAGATAAGTCTAATTTTTACAGACATCAGAGATCTCACACGGGGGAGAAGCCACTTTCCTGTCTTGAGTGTGGAAAATGTTTTATAGATAAATCAAAACTTGTCACACATCAGAGATCTCACACAGGGGAGAAGCCGTATTCCTGTCCTGATTGTGGGAAATGTTTTTCACAGACGTCCCATCTTTACACACATCAAAGACTGCACACAGGTGAGAAGCCGTATTCCTGTCCTGAATGCGGAAAATGTTTTTCACAGAAGTCCGATCTTTCCAGACATCAGAGATTGCACACGGGGGAGAAGCCGAATTCCTGTCCTGAGTGAGGGAATTGTTCCTCAGTGAAGTCCCATCTTCCTGTACATCAGGGGTCCCACACAACCCTGAAGATGTTTTAGTGCCTCGAGTGCGGGGAATGTGTTCTATCTGAATGTTGTGGGACATGTGGGGGAGAAGCACACCCTGATATACACCTCAGATATACTCCATGGCTGATCTTCATCATGTAAGAAACACTTCATAAGGAGATCAGAGATCACCAAAGACATGGATGAAGTGTTGTCCTGTGTTGGCCATTGATAGCAGGAGAAAAATAAAAATGGAGTCCTTACCTTTCATTGGCTGAGTGCATTTTGTGCGGGAGAGATTTAGAAGTCTATCATGAAAATGAAAACAAATAGTTGATTGAAGGTGGCACAGGTTTGCCTGGCCGTGCCGAAAATTGGCCATATTTTATATAACTCAGTGATTTTCTATGATCATCGCCTCCATCTAGTGCCCATCATTCTGTATCACAATATTTTTACAGATGGAGGAATTTCAGTAAAAATACTTCATTATGACCACCAGATGGAGCCGACAATCATAGGAAATCACTCTGCCAGTTACAATATGGGCAAAATTTGATCCGAGCTGGTCTAATGCTTGTCACACGCGTCCAACAAATCTTCTGTACATTGACCCCTTGGTTTCCTCCATCAGGCATGGTTTCCTACAAATACCCGAGATATTCTACCCATGTACTTATAAGTGCAGTGGACATCGAAGAACATAAACCAACAATATTACACCAACCACTGATTCCAAACCAAAATACTGAAATTGGACATCAGCGCAATCAACATTTCGTATGTAGGTGCTGTGACATGGCATTTATGTACATGGGAACTTGGGAAATATTTGGGAGGTAGTTTAGGTTCTTGGTGGTAACTTGAATGTTTTCCAACTTGATTGCTATAAAACAGACTTCCTAAGCAAAGGGCCAGTTTAGTGTCCTTCAGACTTTAGGGGGGCCAGTAGAAGTAGAAAATTCCCCACTGTCAGTGAGAGTAAACACTTCCCTTGAGTTTGGTGGTCAGTAGGAGTAAAAAAAAAAATGACAAAGCGCATGTAGCTAGTAGGAGTAATCATGCCCCATCATTGGTATTGGTGGGAAGAATAAAGCCCCACTACTGGTGTCAATGGAAGGAATGGTGCCTCAACTTTGTTGACAGTGGGAGGAATAGTGGCTCGTATCAATAGGAGGAATAGTGAACCGAGGGCTGGATAAAGGCAAGCAAAAGACCACCTCCGGCTCGCGGGCCAGAGTTTGGAGACCACTGCTATGGAATAATGGACTATTAGACTCCTCCATATGTTAGCACTTTGTTGGGACAGGTTCTCTTTAATGAGTTTATTGAATCTTCATGTGTCTCCTGCCTTCCGCTGAAGATAATGGAGAGCAGACTGGGCTCCGTTCACAGCTTCTTGGTCAACAGCGTCTCTAATGAGATGAGGGGAGGGAAAGAAGGCACTAGACTGGCTAAGGCAAGGGTCTTCAAACTATGGCCCTCCAGTTGTTCAGGAACTACAATTCCCATCATGCCTAGTTATGTATGTGAATGTCAGAGTTTTACAATGTCTCATGGGATGTGTAGTTCCGCAACAGCTGAAGGGCCGTAGTTTGAGGATCCCTGGTATGGTGTAGAACAATTTAATATAAAAAAATATATAAACAAAAAACAAAATGCACTCACAAAATATGTGGGGGCGACAGGGACAGTGGAGGAAATGCTTTCCAGGATGGTCCTAGAGGAGCAGCTGGTAACACTTCAGGGGGGGGGAACCCGCAGTACGAGGAAAGCTGACAGTCCACGGGAGCAGTCAAGGGTGAGTCGAGGCCGAAGAAGCCGAGTGGAGGAAATGCTTTCCCGGATGGTCCTAGAGGAGCAGCTGGCAACACTTCGTGGGGGAAACCGCAGTACGAGGAAAGCTGACAGTCCAAGGAAGCAGTCAAGGGTGAGCCGAGGCTGGAGAAGCCGAGTGAAGGAAATGCTTTCTGGGATGGTCCTAGAGGAGCAGCTGGCAACACTTCGGGGAGAAACCGCAGTACAAGGAAAGCTGACAGTCCACGGGAGCAGTCAAGGGTGAGCCGAGGCTGGAGAAGCCGAGTGGAGGAAATGCTTTCCCGGATGGTCCTAGAGGAGCAGCTGACAACACTTCGGGGGGGGGGGGGGGACCGCAGTACGAGGAAAGCTGACAGTCCAAGGAAACAGTCAAGGGTGAGCCAAGGCCGGAGATGCCGAGTGGAGGAAATGCTTTCTGGAATGGTCCTAGAAGAGCAGCTGGCAACACTTTGGGGGGACCACAGTACGAGGAAAGCTGACAGTCCAAGGGAGCAGTCAAGGGTGAGCCAAGGCCGGAGAAGTTGAGGACCACTGGCCAGATGATTTCAGAGCTGCAGTGGACGCCTGGGAAGCTGTGGCGGATGACTGCAAAGATCCTACAGCCTGTGTGGGCGACCTGTCAGCCCAATGATCGGCAGCTAATAAGGACGTCTTTTCGAGGCAAGCCAATCCCTCATTCATCATCCTGTCAGGTCAGGTAGCCTACAGGAATTTATACAGGCAGCTATTAACCCTGTTCACTCCAGGTCAGCAACGGCAATCAATGAAAGTCCCAAAATGAGATTCCGAAGTTCCGGGAGGAGCTGCTGCAATTACTAAACTGAAAGTAGGGGAAAAAATATATACACTATATTGTGAAAAGTATTGGGACGCCTGCCTTTACACACACATGAACTTTAATGGCATCCCAGTCTTAGTCCTTAAGGTTCAATATTGAGTTGGCCCCCACTTTGCAGCTATAACAGCTTTAACTCTTCTAGGAAGGCCGTCCACAAGGTTTAAGAGTGTGTCTATGGGAATGTTTCACCATTTTTCCAGAAGCGCATTTGTGAGGCCAGGCACTGATATTGGACAAGAAGGCCTGGCTTGCAGTCTCCACTTTAATTCCTCCCAAAAGCGTTCTATCAGGTTGAGGCCAGTCAAGTTCCTCCGCCCCAAACTCACTCATCCATGTCTTTATGGACCTTGCTTTGTGCACTGGTGTGCAGTCATGTTGGAACAGGAAGGGGCCATCCCCAAACTCTTCCCACAAAGTTGAGAGCATGAAATTGTCCAAAATGTCTTGGTATGCTGACGCCCTAAGAATTGCCTTTACTGGAACTAAGGGGCCGACCCAACCCCTGAAAAACACCCCCACACCATAATCCCCCCTCCACCAAATTATTTGGATCAGTGCACTGAGTCCTGACCTCAACCTGATAAAAAAACCTTTGGGAGGAATTAGAGTGAAGGCTGTAAACCAGGCCTACTCGTCCAACATCAATGTCTGACCCCACAAATGTGCTTCTGGTAGAATGGTCAAACATTCCCATAGACACTCCTAAACCTTGTGGACGGCCTTCCCAGAAGAGTTGAAGCTGTTATAGCTGCAAAGGGTGGGCCACCTAAATATTGAACCAGGCTCCAACTGCTGGATGTTTGGATGAGAGGGTTAAATCTGGCCATTCAATTTTGGGGAACTGCAAAAAGCTTGGGTTAGAGTCCAATTCATGGTCCATTTGAACCCAAAGCATCCCAAGTGAGAGACAACAACTATTCACTTTTCAAGTAACCCATATAAACCATTGGAGGAACCCTGGCTGAGAAAGGCTGGACTAGGCAATAATATATTTCTCTTCCCCTTGGTGGGAGTGGAGATGACCCCATCTATAAGGATATACAGTACATACACACACAGCACAAGGCCGTGTTCTCACTACGAGATGGTTCTCTGGGCTGCAGTTCTTCTGAGCTCCACAAGGTGGTGATCTCACCTCTACCCAGACAGGAAGTCTCTATGGAAGACAGGAAGTGATGTCAAATATAAGAAGGAAGTTTCGAGTTAGAGGTGAGTCGGAAGGAAGAAGAGAGGAGACGTTGCTAGAAGTGGCAGCAGAGGAGGTAATAAGATCTTATCTTCTATTTACACCCAGTAACCCCCCCCCCCCCCCACCCCGTCATGTCCGTCCTCTTCCTCCATAGTCACTGTGACCTCTTTTATCTCCAGCATATGATGATACACACATATATAGTGTGGAAACCTAGAACAACCCCTTTACCTATCTAGATCAAATGATGGCACCAATGGGGATGGAGGAGGACCGGAGTCACATGACTGAGAAGATACTAAACCTCACCCTGGAGATCATCTACCTGCTGACCAGAGAGGTGAGGAGGATTCTGGGAGGTCACATGACATCACTCTTATCTATATTAATAAAACACAGACCTGACCGGAGAGGTGAGGGGGATTCTGGGATTCTAACATGATATTCCTATTGGTTCTCCAATACAGAGATTTCCTCTTCTGAAGTCAGGTGATCATATGACCATCACAGTGCCTCCATGTGACTCCCTAAAACCTGAGAGACACAACATGGAGAAGATTCTAGAAGTCACCAAGAAGATGATGGAGCTGCTGACAGGAGAGGTGAGCTGTGCTGGGAATTCTGGGACATTATCCAGTAACAGACAAGGGATGTGTCTGGATGGTGACTGTATCATTGTGTGTGTCAGGTTCCTATAAGGTGTCAGGATGTCACTGTCTATTTCTCCATGGAGGAGTGGGAGTATTTAGAAGGACACAAGGATCTCTACAAGGACGTCATGATGGAGAATCAGCCGCCCCTCACATCACCGGGTAAGAGGAGACTTTATTGTAAAGGAGAGAGCAGTACGGAGGGTCCACCTAGATCCCCCATCATCTGATATACACATAGAAACAATGTATTCAGTCAGTGTGTGTGTTTCCTACAGATGGATCCAGTAATGGGAACCCACCAGAGAGATGTCCCCGTCCTCTGTATTCCCGGGATTCCACACAGGAAGGCCACAGCTATGGACACCATCATCAGGTGGGAAGGAGCGTCCAGAACACAAAAGTAACTTTTGTGCACAATGTATGGACCGTACAAGATGATTTATTTTTTTCTATTTGGTCTTACATCATTAGAAGGTATATTTTACAGATGTTATTGTTGATCCTTTTCTTGGTTTAGGGTGAAGATCTGATAGATATAAAAGTTGAGGTTAAGTCAGAAGAAGAAGAGACGTATGTGAGGGATGATCAGCAGTCTATGGAGGAGGATGGAATAACGGGGACATTTATAGAGGAGGACACTCCTACAGAGATCAGCACAGGTGGGTCATTAACACTAAATACATTCCTCCACCCATACTGCTCACTGATTGGTCAAGAGTAGGGCGGGGACTGGGTGATATTGGCCTGTAATCTCCTGGTCACTTTCCTGAGCTGTGTTCCCTGTCCTGTATTACTGTTAGTGATGGGAAGTTCTACTCTTTGAAGTGAATCGGTTCATTTCGAGTTACTCACTGAAATGAACCGATTCATTGAATCGATTCTTCGGTTCACTTGCTGAGTCTGCTGACAAGCAAGTGAACTGAAGCTCCGACTCAACTCTATTCAAATGAGCTGAATCAGAAGAGTGACTCATACCTTTGGCAGCTCTCTGGGGATGTTTTCTTTGATTTAACTCCTCCTTGGCTTCTCAGAGCTGTCTCAAGCCTACGGTATGTGTCAGAGACAATGCTGGCTAATCTGACAAAGTGTATTATCACGTTCAGGACTTCAGGTGACAGCTGTATACATTTAAAGCAGGTTTCTGTGCATGTGAACTGCATTCTGATGGGCCAACTTCACAGTTAACATTGCCAGCTATCAGATTTGTCCAGTTTTTACAGCGCATGCACAGGAATAACGATCAGATTTTATTACTGTGTGTGGGTACTTCGGCCACAGTAAAAAAATGTGATTTTTATTCCTGTACATGCGCTGTAAAAACTGGACAAATCTGATAGCTGGCAATGTTAACTGTGAAGTTGGCCCATTAGAATGCAGTTCACATGCACAGAAACCTGCTTTTCATTTATAGAGCTGTATGTGCTGGTGATGAACGGTTCTTTTAGTGTATTGAGTTCACAGAGACCGACTCGTATGTTTCAACTCTTTTGACTCGTGTACTGAACTACTCAGTGAACTGACTCGACTCTTCACTCTGAACGGTTCAATACAAGCTTGTTTCTGGCCAGTTCTTCAGTGTCAGTGTGCTGATTGGTTACAGGGAGGAGCTGAGCTCCTCACTCTAGGATCATATTACCATCAGCCCAGACCAGCTCTCCTTCACTGAATACTGAACTGTTTCATACCGAGTCGTTCAGGAAGAAGAACCGAGTCATCCAGTTCACTGAAAAGAATCGATTCAAAAGAATGATTCGTTCATGAACTGGACATCACTAATTCCTGTATTTCGCTCTGATAATCTTCCTTCTCTGTGCTGGCAGTAAAATGTTTATTTTTGGCATAGATGTTGCTCAGCCTAGGCACCTGGGGTATGTGTTTTGGATCCTGGCAAAAGGGGAACCTACTCAATATTAGGTGGATGATTATGGTTTTATGGTCGATTGGTGAATTGTATGGTACCTACTACTGACCCCTGCACTATATACTCTATGTTGTACATTACATACTCCTGCCCCCTGCACTATATACTCTGTTATACATTACATACTCCTGCCCCCTGCACTATATACTCTATGTTGTACATTACATACTCCTGACCCCTGCACTATATACTCTATGTTGTACATTACATACTCCTGACACTCGTCCTATAATCCCCTCATCACTTTCACTCCCATAAAAGACAGTTCTCGTTGTTTCCTCACTCTCTGACTAAGGTTCATGAATAAAGAAATGAACTGGTAGGAGATCAGAGGACCCATTTACTAGTTACCTTGAGGGGGGAATTGTAAGATCCTCAGAGACAAAGCTGCCTGATGTGGGTGGAGTCCTGGTTTAGGGGAACCAATCTGCTGATGTCTAGTAATAATCTTTGTATTTCTATTTTAGTAGATGGACGGGAGATGAGGAAAACCTCAGAGGATTGTCTCACTTTGTCTCCAGACTGTAAAGTAGAAGATGAGGACATCACACAGTATAGTCCAGGAGAAAACCCGGCTACCTCAAATGTCCATCCGGGACCACACAGTGTAGATGTAGATGGACCATCGTATTCCTCTTATCCTGAGGAACCTCAGACTGTGAGGGACAGTGCCGGACCATCGTATTCCTCTTATCCTGAGGAACCTCAGACTGTGAGGGACAGTGCTGGACCATCGTATTCCTCTTATCCTGAGGAACCTCAGACTGTGAGGGACAGTGCTGGACCATCGTATTCCTCTTATCCTGAGGAACCTCAGACTGTGAAGGACGGTGCCGAACCATCGTATTCCTCTCATCCTGAGGAACCTCAGACTGTGAGGGACGGTGCGGGACCATCGTATTCCTCTTATCCTGAGGAACCTCAGACTGTGAGGGACAGTGCCGGACCATCATATTCCTCTTATCCTGAGGAACCTCAGACTGTGAGGGACGGTGCTGGACCATCGTATTCCTTTTATCTTGAGGAACCTCAGACTGTGAGGGACAGTGCCGGACCATCGTATTCCTCTTATCCTGAGGAACCTCAGACTGTGAGGGACAGTGCCGGACCATCGTATTCCTCTTATCCTGAGGATCCTCAGACTGTGAGGGACAGTACCGGACCATCGTATTCCTCTTATCCTGAGGAACCTCAGACTGTGAGGGACGGTGCCATCCTTCCAACAGATAAGAGGTTTTCCTCTACTGAGTGTGGAAAGTGCTTCTGTTTTAAATTCAATCTTAATGAGCATGAAAGATCTCACACAGGAGAGAAGCCGTATTCCTGTTCTGAATGCAGGAAATGTATTGTAATAACGTCAGACCTTGTCACACATCAGAGGCCTCACACCGAGGAGAAGCCATTTTCCTGTTCTGAGTGCGGAAAGTGTTTTTCATTTAAGTCCACTCTTTTTAGACATCAGAGATTGCACACGGGGGAAAAAACGTATCCCTGTTCTGAATGCGGAAAACGTTTTGCAATAAAATCAGATCTTGTCACACATCAGAGATCTCACACGGGAGAGAAGCCATTTTCCTGTTCTGAGTGTGGGAAATGTTTTTCAGGGAAGTTTAATCTTTATAGACATCAGAGATTGCATACGGGTGAGAAACCATTTTCCTGTTCTGAGTGCGGGAAATTTTTTTCATTGAAGAACAATCTTTTTATACATCAGAGATTGCACACGGGTGAGAAACCATTTTCCTGTTCTGAATGCGGGAAATGTTTTTCACAGATAGCCCATCTCCACAGCCATCAGAGAACTCACACGGGGGAGAAGCCGTATTCCTGTCGTGAGTGCGGGAAAAGTTTTGTACAAAAATCACAACTTGTCAGACATCAGAAATGCCACACGGGGGAGAAGCCGTTTTCCTGTCCTGAGTGCGGGAAATGTTTTTCTAGGAAGTCCCATCTTTCCGGACATCATAGATCTCACACGGGGGATAAGCCACTTTTTCTGTCCTATATGAGGGAAATGTTCCTCTCTGAAGTCCTGTCTTCCTGTACATCAGTGGTCCCACACAACCCTGGAGGTGTTTAAGTGCCTTGGGTGTGGGAAATGTCTTCTACATGAATGTTGGTGGACATGTGGGGAAGAAGCACACCCTGATTTACACCTCAGATATACTCCATGGCTGATCTTCATCATATAAGAAACACTTCATAAGGAGATCAGAGATCACCAAAAACATGGATGAAGTGTTGTCCTGTGTTGGCCATTGATAGCAAGAGAAAAATAAAAATGGAGTCCTTACCTTTCATTGGCTGAGTACATTTTGTGGTGGAGAGACTTAGAGGTATATTATGAAAAAGAAAACACATAGTTGATGGAATGTGGCACAGGTTTTCCCGACAGTTCCGAATATTGGCCATATTCTACCCATGCACTTATGAGTACAGTAGACATCGAAGAGCATAAACCAACCACTGATTCAAAACCAAAATACTGAGTTTAGACATTAGCACAATCAACATTTCGTATGTAGGTGCCCTTGACATGTCGTTTATAGAGGTGGGGACTCGTAGTTTAGGTGCTTGGTGGGTAACTTGAATGTTTTCCGACTTTTTTTTTTCACTTAACTTTATTTCTATAAAATAATGGAGGAATAGCCCTCCATATGCTAGCATTTTGTTGTGACAGGTTTTCTTTAAAAAGACACGAAGATCCCTTATGTCTTTCCTGTCCTCCACTGAAAATAATGAAGAGCAGACTGGGCTTCATTCACAGATTCTCCATCCACAGCGGACAGGAATGATGGCACTGAACCTGGAAGTAACCTAATACACATCACTTCCGGGTTCATTCTAGCTATGAATTATCAGCGAACTGGTCTCTCTTTCTCTCCTCTACCTGACAGCGCCCACCATGCCAGTGCTAGGCCTTCAGATGGGGTATCCGAGCCCGGCAACATGGTGGGGAGTCTAGGGGAAGCCATCCAGTGGCTGTATACAGTTACAAAGTTTCCCATGATGTCTGAGAACGCACTTATTCCTCACCAGAATGTTCCCGAAAGGGTACTGCTGGTCTCTGGGACAAATGATTCCACCATTGTAGGTAGGGGAAGCTTTCTCTGACCATCGTAATTTGGTGTTTGGCAATTTCCACCATTGTCCATGTCTGTAAAATATCTAACCCTCCTGATTGCTGATACTGGACTGGAAATATCATAGATTTCCATACCCAGGAATGAGATGAGGAAGGATCTGAAACGTTTCCAATCATGAAACAGATTTCTGGCCTCACTCGTACCTACTTACTAATTACGGGCCTCATTTACTGTCAGATCTAGGGGGATCCACCAGTGTGCTTCAGGCAGTACAGTGCAGGCCTGTAGGTAATTTTTTTTTACCTGAGTTGGGGTTCAGCTTTGCGTACACAAAGGAAAATGAATAGGCGGTGAATTGAGGGTGTGGCAAAATTGCACTAACAGTGGGAGGGGCCTAAAATTCAAACCTACTCATAGTACACAACGTTACATATTCCACAGGATTTGTACCCACAAAATTTACTTTCATGACTGAACCTCAACGGAGAGTCACGGAGACACACACAAACCTCAGCACAATCATTGGTAATAATGGATCTCTTCCATCAGATATGCTTTTCTACACACAGCCGACCTTCAGGAAGATCTTCAATAACATCCTGACTACTGAGCAACCAGCAACTGTCCTACAATATAGCATAAATGATGCAGCGGTCAGGAGTATGTCCTAAACAGCCCAGAGTGCAGTGGTCAGGAATGTATCATATACAGCCCAGGGTACAGAGTGCAGTGGTCAGGAGCATATCATATACAGCCCAGAGTGCAGTGGTCAGGAGTATATCATATACAGCCCAGGGTACAGAGTGCAGTGGTCAGGAGTATATCATATACAGCCCAGGGTACAGAGTGCAGTGATCAGGAGTATATTATATACAGCCCGGATACAGAGTGCAGAGGTCAGGAGTATATAAGTTCTCTACTAGTGAAGAGCCGAGCTGCTCTAGGTTCAGTTCGAACAGGGTTTGGTGAACTACAGAGAAGATCAGAACCTGAACCCTATTGAGATCAATGGAAACAGTATCAAAAATGCCAATTTTGTAGGCTAATAGGTAAAGAGGTAAAAAAAAAACATTGGGGGGGGGGGGGGGGATGGCCGGTGCCCTGAGGAATGGCTTTGAGTCAGGTATGGATTTTAAGGAGTTCCCCACAAAGAAACAATCAAGAAAACGGTTTCAGGTCCTCCTTGAAATATATATCAGACTTTTATCCTAAATATGCACCTTGGCTTGCCAAAAAAGGGGAAGGACCTCCCTTGCAAAGCACCTTGTCCAAGTGTGGATGAGGATAAGGGCCTCTTTCCAATAATCTGGCTGGTGGTTGTGGGGAAAGCACCCTGAGCTGTCATCGGCTTTAAAAAAGAAGGGGTGAGGATAGTTGGACCCGTATATTGGTGACCAATGGGAGAACGACCCACTTACATCCTCATCAGTGGGAAGACTGCCCCCTTACAGATCATTGATGTCAGTTGTTACTGAGAGACAGAAATTGTTCCTTGCTCATGGAACCCCTAGAAACCTTTGGAGGAACCCTGGCTGAGAAAGGCTGGACTAGGCAGTAATATATTTCTCTCCCCCTTGGTGGGAGTGGAGATGACCCATCTATAAGAATATACAGTACATACACACACAGCACAAGGCCGTGTTCTCACTACGAGACGTTTCTCAGGGGCTGCAGTTCCTCTGAGCTCCACAAGGTGGTGATCTCACTTCTACCATAGAGATAGCAAGTCTCTATGGAAGACAGGAAGTGATGTCAGGTATAAATAGGAAGTTCCGGGTGAAAGGTCAGTTGGGAGGAAGTAGGGAGGAGACATTGCTGGGAGAGGCAGCAGAGGAGGTAATAAGATCTTATTTTCTATTTACACCCAGTAACCCCCCCCCCCCTCATGTCCGTCCTCTTCCTCCATAGTCAATGCGATGTCTTTTATCTCCAGCAGATGATGATACACACATATATAGTGTAGAAACCTATATTAACTCATTCAGGGTCAGAACATTTCCCCACTTATATATTTTTGTTATCAGTTATCATCTTTACCAGTCTAGACAGAAAACCTGTATAGATCTAATTACGGTCTGAATGAGGATGAAGGCAGACCGGAGTCACATGACTGAGAAGATACTAAACCTCACCCTGGAGATCATCTACCTGCTGACCGGAGGGGTGAGGAGGATTCTGGGAGGTCACATGACATCACTCTTATCTCTATTAATAAAACACAGACCTGACCGGAGAGGTGAGGAGGATTCTGGGATTCTAACATGATATTCCTATTGGTTCTCCAATACAGAGATTTCCTCTTCTGAAGTCAGGTGATCATATGACCATCACAGTGCCTCCATGTGACTCCCTAAAACCTGAGAGACACAACATGCAGAAGATTCTAGAAGTCACCAAGAAGATGATGGAGCTGCTGACAGGAGAGGTGAGCGGTGCTGGGAATTCTGGGACATTATCCAGTAACAGACAAGGGATGTGTCTGGATGGTGACTGTATCATTGTGTGTGTCAGGTTCCTATAAGGTGTCAGGATGTCACCGTCTATTTCTCCATGGAGGAGTGGGAGTATTTAGAAGGACACAAGGATCTCTACAAGGACGTCATGATGGAGAATCAGCCGCCCCTCACATCACCGGGTAAGAGGAGACTTTATTGTAAAGGAGAGAGCAGTACGGAGGATCCACCTAGATCCCCCATCATCTGATAAACACATAGAAACAATGTATTCAGTCAGTGTGTGTGTTTCCTACAGATGGATCCAGTAATGGGAACCCACCAGAGAGATGTCCCCGTCCTCTGTATTCCCGGGATTCCACACAGGAAGGTCACACCATCCCCCACCATCATCAGGTAGATGAGGAACAATTATTGGTCATTAAAATTGTGTTGCAAGCGTGTTTGTTACAAAGAATTATATATCTTTTAGAACAAAAACCCCCAGGATAATATTGTAAAAGAAGAGTATAAAGAGGAGGATGAGGAGTATGGAGTGATGGAGGAGGTTTCAGAAGGACACAATGATATGATGGAACCACCTAATACCAGGAACCCACCAGAGAGATGTCCCCGTCCTCTGTATTCCCAGGATTCCACACAGGAAGGTCTCACCATCCCTCACTGTTGCAAGGTTGGTGGTATGGAGCATCTAGAACATGGACTCATACAGACAATGTTTGGATTTGTTAACTTGATCCTACAATATTAAAGCTTATATTTAACAGATGATATTTTCTCTCATTTTCTTGGTTTAGAGTGGAGATCCAATCGATATAGAATTTGAGGTTAAATCAGAAGAAGAAGAGACGTATGTGAGGGATGATCAGCAGTCTATGGAGGAGGATGGAATAATGGGGACATTTATAGAGGAGGACACTCCTACAGAGATCAGCACAGGTGGGTCATTAACACTAAATCCATTCCTCCACCCATACTGCTCACTGATTGGTCCAGAGTAGGGTGGGGACTGGGTGATATCAGCCTGGGATCCACCTGGTCACTTTCCTGAGCGGTGTTCCCCGTCCTGTATTCCTGTATTTCTCTCGGATAATCTTCCTTCTCTGTGCTGCAGACACAATTTATGTCTCTAGACTGGATTTATGGAGATTCTGGGGTTCACCATAGACGTTGCTCAGCCTAGACCCCTGGGCTATGAACCTTGGGTCTTCTGCCCCATGCCCAGGGTGTACCAAGATCTCTGACAGAGCAATTCTCCCGGGGTTACTTGCTCTGTTATTTGCTGGCTGTGCCGGGTGGAGGGATATGTCTGTATAGTCTCACACCCAAGTCACTGAGTGCAGTCTCAGGAGATGGGAGGCAGCGGTGTGGGACCTCTGCAACTGATTACTGAACACCAATATTATGAGTTCTGACCCCTGCACTATATATTCTGTGTTGTACATCCTATAAAATATTAGTGCAACACTGCTTGTGAACAAACCTTATAGCAAATACTATAAACTGACTATAAAAGTGTCTCTCATTAAAGTGCACAAATAATACTCTCACCTCTTCAGATGGACCCCATTGCTCCATACCAAGAGGACACACCCAGCATGAAATCACACACCTTCAGGTACATGTAGGCGGAGCCTCCTCTTTAGGTAGCCAGCTCCTGCTACTAGAGATAAAGAGACTCCATAGTGCTCACTGTTATATTTATTACATGGATAAGATAGAACAGCACTTACATGGTTAACTTGAGGGCACTCCGCCTAACGTGATGATGTCCTCAAACCACTCCCATCTGATGCGTTTCATCCTGATTGGACTTCCCCAGAGATATATATGGTCTTCAGGATCAGTCCAGTCTTCATCTTGGTTGTTCTCCCCCCATCCTCACTCTCTGACCTCTGGTGGGGCTCAGCCCCGCTGTTATTCATGACTAAATAAGGAAGTGCGGGACTTCTTGTGTTGGGAAAATGGCAATGAGTGATAGAGGGGGAGGGGACACTCATCCTATAATCCCCTCATCACTGTCACTCCTATAAAGGACAGTTCTCGTTGTTTCCTCACTCTGACTAAGGTCCATGAATAAAGAAATGAACTGGTAGGAGATCAGAGGACCCATTTACTAGTTACCTTCAGGGGGGGAATTGTAAGATCCTCAGAGACAAAGCTGCCTGATGTGGGCGGAGTCCTGGTTTAGAGGAACCAATCTGTTGATGTCTAGTAATAATCTTTGTATTTCTATTTTAGTAGATGGACGGGAGATGAGGAAAACCTCAGAGGATTGTCTCACTTTGTCTCCAGACTGTAAAGTAGAAGATGAGGACATCACACAGTATAGTCCAGGAGAAAACCCGGCTACCTCAAATGTCCATCCGGGACCACACAGTGTAGATGGACCATCGTATTCCTCTTATCCTGAGGAACCTCAGACTGTGAGGGACAGTGCCGGACCATCGTATTCCTCTTATCCTGAGGAACCTCAGACTGTGAGGGAAAGTGCCGGACCATCGTATTCCTCTTATCCTGAGGAACCTCAGACTGTGAGGGACAGTGCCGGACCATCGTATTCCTCTTATCCTGAGGAACCTCAGACTGTGAGGGACAGTGCCAGACCATCGTATTCCTCTTATCCTGAGGAACCTCAGACTGTGAGGGACAGTGCGGGACCATCGTATTCCACTTATCCTGAGGAACCTCAGACTGTGAGGGACGGTGCCGGACCATCGTATTCCTCTTATCCTGAGGAACCTCAGACTGTGAGGAACAGTGTCGTCCTTCCAACACAAAAGGGGTTTTCCTGTCCTGAGTGCGGGAAGTGTTTCTATTTTAAATTCAATCTTGATGAGCATAAAAGAGCTCACACAGTTGAAAAGCCGCATTCCTGCCCTGTGTGCGGGAAGTGTTTTTTAAAGAAAGCCCATCTTTCCCTACATCAGAGATCTCACAGAGATGAAAAGCCGTATTCTTGTTCTGAGTGCGGGAAATTGTTTTCATTGAAGTCCAGTCTTTTTAGACATCAGAGATTGCACACAGGTGAAAAACCATATTCCTGTTCTGAATGTGGGAAATCTTTTGTGATAAAATCAGAACTTGTCCAACATCTGAGGTCTCACACGGAGGAGAAGCCATTTTCCTGCTCTGAGTGCGGGAAATTTTTTTCACTGAAGTCCAGTCTTTTTAGACATCAGAGATCACACACTGGTGAAAAACCGTATTCCTGTCCTGAATGCGGAAAATGTTTTTCACAGGTAGCCCATCTCCACACACATCAGAAATCGCACACGGGGGAGAAGCCGTATTCCTGCCCTGAGTGCGCAAAATGTTTTTCTAGGAAGTCCCATCTTTGTAAACATCAGAGATCTCACACGGGGGAGAAGCCACTTTCCTGTCCTGAGTAAGGGAATTGTTCCTCACTGAAGTCCTATCTTTCTGTACATCAGGGGTCTCACACAGCCCTCGAGGTGTATTAGTGCCTTGAGTGTGGGAAATGTCTTCTATATGAATGTTGGTGGACATGTGGGGAAGAAGCACTCCCTGATATACACCTCAGATATACTCCATGGCTGATCTTCATCATGTAAGAAACACTTCATAGTTGATGGAATGTGGCACTGTCAGGGCTTGGCTCCTTCTAATGATTGAGCAGCTTTTTTCTTTCAGTGCACAGAGGCTGCTCAGCTGTCGGGTAATTACCAGCCTATCGTTGTTACCACAGTAACTCACTTGGTTACCATTGCCTGCCTCATTACTCCAGCCTACAGCCAGCCCCTTTTTGCTATTTAGGCAGCTTAGCTCATATCCTCCTTGCCCTTGCGTGGTCTATGATCTCTAAGTGTGTTCCTTTATGTGCTCCTGTGTATGACTTGGCCTGGCTGACTTCCCTTACGATTCCTGTTCCTGATTTTCGTTCCTGACTACGCTGACTTCTAATTTCCTGACCCCGGCTCTCCTGTCATGCAATCTCTGGCTTCTGCTTTTGACTACGGTCCTGAACGGTGTTATTTTTGCCATTTTATTAAACAGAGTACGAGAACTGTTGCTGACTATGCTATTGAATTCCATATTCTGGCAGCAGAGGTTGGTTGGAGCAATGAGGCCCTCGTGGTTGATTTTTCCCATGGCCTCTCTGATAACAATATATACTGTTTAAAAAAATAAAAGGAACACTTTTTAATCAGCGTATAGCATCAAGTCAATGAAACTCCTGGGCCATTGATCTTGTCCATTAAGTAGAAGAGGGGGTTGTTAATCAGTTTCAACTGCTTTGGTGGTAATGAAATTAACAGCAGGGGCACTTGATGGGCAACAATGAGACGACCTCCAAAACAGGTTTTACAGGTGGAGGCCTGATTGTCACTAGGTTTGCACTTGGCTAGGGTCAGTGTCACTACTGGTAGCATGAGGCCACACCTGGACCCTGTAGAGGTTGGACAGGCAGTCCATCTCTTCCAGGATGGCACATCAATATGTGCTATTGGCAGAAGGTTTGTCTGTGTATCCCAGCACAGTCTGAAGAGCATGGAAGAGATTCCAGGAGACAGGAAGTTACTCTAGGAGAGCTGGACAGGGCCATAGAAGGTCCTTAACCCATCAGCAGGACCGGTATCTGCTCCTTTTGTGCAAGGAGGAACAGGATGAGCACTGCCAGAGCCCTACAAAATGACCTCCAGCAGGCCAGTGGTGTGAATGTCTCTAACCAAACAATCAGAAACAGACTTCATGAGGGTGACCTGAGGGCCCAACGTCCTCTAATGGGCTCTGTGCTGACTGCCCGGGACCGTGGAGCTCGTTTGGCATTTCCCATTGAAAACCAGAATTGGGAGGTCCACCACTGGTGCCCTGTGCTTTTCACAGATGAGAGCAGGTTCACCCTGAGCACATGTTACAGATGTGAAAGGGTCTAGAGAAGCCGTGGAGAACGTTATGCTGCCTGTAACATCGTTCAATAGACCAGATAAAAGATCCTGGTTCCAAGTCTTCTAGTGAAGTAGACCAGATAAAAGATCCTGGGTCCAAGTTCTCTAGTAAAATAGGCCAGATAAAAGATCCTGGGTCCAAGTTCTCTAGTGAAGTAGACCAGATAAAAGATCCTGGGTCCAAGTTCTCTAGTGAAGTAGACCAGATAAAAGATCCTGGATCTAAATGCTCTAGTGAAGTAGACCAGATAAAAGATCCTGGGTCCAAGTTCTCTAGTAAAATAGGCCAGATAAAAGATCCTGGGTCCAAGTCCTCTAGTGAAGTAGACCAGATAAAAAGATCCTGGGACCAAGTCCTCTAGTGAAGTAGACCAGATAAAAGATCCTTGATCTAAATCCTCTAGTGAAGTAGACCAGATAAAAGATCCTGGGTCCAAGTCCTCTAGTGAAGTAGACCAGCTAAAAGATCCTGGGTCCAAGTCCTTTAGTGAAGTGGACCAGCTAAAAGATCCTGGGTCCAAGTCCCCTAGTGAAGTAGAGCAGATAAAAGATCCTATGTCCAAGTCCCCTAGTGAAGTAAACCAGATAAAAGATCCTGGGTCCAAGTCCTCTAGTGAAGTAGACCAGATAAAAGATCCTGGGTCCAAGTCCTCTAGTGAATTGGACCAGCTAAAAGATCCTGGGTCCAAGTCCTCTAGTGAAGTGGACCAGCTAAAAGATCCTGGGTCCAAGTCCTCTTGTGAAGTAGACCAGATAAAAGATCCTGGGTCCAAGTCCTCTAGTGAAGTAGACCAGATAAAAGATCCTGGATCTAAATCCTCTAGTGAAGTAGACCAGATAAAAGATCCTGGGTCCAAGTTCTCTAGTAAAATAGACCAGATAAAAGATCCTGGGTCCAAGTCCTTTAGTGAAGTAGACCAGATAAAAGTTCCTGGATCCAAGTCCTCTAGTGAAGTCGACCAGATAATAGAAACCACAGGGGATGAGTAAGGATGGGCTCAAGCGGATTTGAAAACTAGTCCCAACCTACCTGAGCAATCCCGCTAGGAAGTCGTCACTGCACACCGCCAATCATGAGCAGCCTAGTTAGGGCGTGTATATGTACAGCTGCGGGCCAGGAAATGCCTCACTGCCTATAATTGGCGGTGTGCAGTGACGGCTTCATGGCGGGATTGCTCAGGTGGGTTGGGAATAGGATATGCAAAGTGAGGAAATGTCATCAGCACACCAAGAATTCCTCAAAAGGGTCCAAAGTTTTATTCTGTGGTAACATAATAAATATGTAGCAACGTTTCGGAGCCATGCAGGGCCCCCTTCATCAGGCAAGTGACGATGAAGGGGCCAAATTTACTAAATTCTGAAAACACGCCTGAGCCCATCCCTACTCCTGTGAAGCTGGATGATCCTGTCAGCCCAGGAGACACACAGACAGGGAGAAGAGGGTTCCTTTAGATGCTGGTGGGCTGTCCTGAGAGGTAGTTACTGTTTTGGGGCACTTAAAGCCTTGATGTGTAAGTGAGAGGGACAGAAGCTGGCAGTAGTAAACATAGAAGTGTGGGAAGCTTGTGGTCACTGGAGTCTGGACTGGGGATGGAGATGAGGGGAAGACATTGGTAGCAGGCACTAGAGACATCTTACTGGCAAGTATGCGGTCTGAATAATATGTCCGGGTGTCAGGCAGTCAGAAACCTGGACACATGATGTAAAAACTGGACTGTCCAGGTGAAACCCGGACAGGTGACAACCCTAAGTGGAGATGACCCCATCTATAAAGATATACAGTACATAAACACACAGCACAAGGCCGTGTTCACACTACGAGACGTTTCTCGTGGCTGCAGTTCCTCTGAGCTCCACAAGATGGAGATCTCACTTCTACCCAGACAGGAAGTCTCTATGGAAGACTGGAAGTGATGTCAGGTACAGAAAGGAAGTGATGTCAGGGACAAACAGGAAATTCCAGGTGAAAGGTAAGTCGGGAGGAAGTAGAGAGGAAATGTTGCTGGAAATGGCAGTAGAGGAGGTAATAAGATCTTATTTTCTATTTACACCCAGTAACCCCCCAGCCCCCCGTCATGTCCGTCCTCTTCCTCCATAGTCACTGTGACCTCTTTTATCTCCAGCAGATGATGATACACACATATATAGTGTGGAAACCTAGATTAACCCCCTTCAGGGGCAGAAAATTACCCCCACTTATATTTATATTTTCGTTACCAATTATCATCCTTACCTATCTAGGCAGAAACCTGCATAGATCAAATTACGGCAGGAATGAGGATGGAGGAGGACCGGAGTCACATGACTGAGAAGATACTAAACCTCTCCCTGGAGATCATCTACCTGCTGACAGGAGAGGTGAGGAGGATTCTGGGAGGTCACATGACATCACTCTTATCTCTATTAATAAAACACAGACCTGACTGGAGAGATGAGGAGGATTCTGGGATTCTAACATGATATTCCTATTGGTTCTCCAATACAGAGATTTCCTCTTCTGAATTCAGGTGATCGTATGACCATCACAGTGCCTCCATGTGACCCCCTAAAACCTGAGAGACACAACATGCAGAAGATTCTAGAAGTCACCAAGAAGATGACGGAGCTGCTGACAGGAGAGGTGAGCGGTGCTGGGAATTCTGGGACATTATCCAGTAACAGACAAGGGATGTGTCTGGATGGTGACTGTATCATTGTGTGTGTCAGGTTCCTATAAGGTGTCAGGATGTCACTGTCTATTTCTCCATGGAGGAGTGGGAGTATTTAGAAGGACACAAGGATCTCTACAAGGACGTCATGATGGAGAATCAGCCGCCCCTCACATCACCGGGTAAGAGGAGACTTTATTGTAAAGGAGAGAGCAGTACGGAGGGTCCACCTAGATCCCCCATCATCTGATGAACAAATAGAAACAATATATTCAGTCATTTCTCGGGGCTGCAGTTCCTCTGAGCTCCACAAAGTGGTGATCTCACTTCTACCCAGACAGGAAGTCTCCATGAAAGACAGGAAGTGATGTCAGGTATATAAAGGAACTTCTGGGTGAAAGGTGAGTTGGGAGGAAGTAGAGGAGAGACATAGCTGGAAGTGGTACGATGGTGGGCAATCAGCTGCCCCTCACATCACCGGGTAAGAGGAGACTTTATTGTAAAGGAGAGAGCAGTACGGAGGATCCACCTAGATCCCCCATCATCTGATAAACACATAGAAACAATGTATTCAGTCAGTGTGTGTGTTTCCTACAGATGGATCCAGTAATGGGAACCCACCAGAGAGATGTCCCCGTCCTCTGTATTCCCGGGATTCCACACAGGAAGGCCACACCATCCCCCACCATCATCAGGTAGATGAGGAACAATTATTGGTAGTTATGATTTATACACAAGCGTGTTTGTTACAATTAATGTTTTATTATATCTTTCAGAATAAAAACCCCAAGGATAATATTGTTGTAAAAGAAGAGTATGTAGATGATGATGAGGAGTATGGAGTGATGGAGGAGTTTTCAGAAGGACACAAGAATATGATGGAGCCACCTAATACCAGGAACCCACCAGAGAGATGTCCCCGTCCTCTGTATTCCCGGGATTCCACACAGGAAGGTCACACCATCCCCCACCATCATCAGGTAGATGAGGAACAATCACTGATAGTATCATTAGGATCTGTACATTATCTGCATTGTTACCATTGATGTCATTTTTATTATATATTCAGAGTGGAAACTTCGGGGATTATAATATTGTTGTTAAAGAAGAGTATAAAGAGGAGGATGAGGAGTATGGAGTGATGGAGGAGGTTTCAGAAGGACACATGGATATGATGGAGCCACCTAATACCAGGAACCCACCAGAGAGATGTCCCCGTCCTCTGTATTCCGGGAATTCAAAACGGGAAAATCACGACTACTCATATTTATATCAGGTTGGTGGAATGGAACATCTAAACATGAAAAATTACTCGTGGAAATGATGTTTGATATTATTCTATATAGTCTCACATCATTAACATTATATTTTTATGTTATTTTCTATCCTCTTGGTTTAGGGCGAAGATCTGATAGATATAAAAGTTGAGGTTAAATCAGAAGAAGAAGAGACGTATGTGAGGGATGATCAGCAGTCTATGGAGGAGGATGGAATAACGGGGACATTTATAGAGGAGGACACTCCTACAGAGATCAGCACAGGTGGGTCATTAACACTAAATACATTCCTCCACCCATACTGCTCTCTGATTGGTCCAGTGTAGGGCGGGGACTGGGTGATATCAGCCTTTAATCCCCTGGTCACTTTCCTGAGCTGTGTTCCCCGTCCTGTATTCCTGTATTTCTCTCAGATAATCTTCCTTCTCTGTGCTGCGGACACAATTTATGTCTCTAGACTGGATTTATGGAGATTCTGGGGTTCAGCTGGCAGCAAAATGTTGATTTTTCACCAAAGGCATCGCTAAACCTATAATAAACCATTTATATTGTACATTACATACTCCTGACCTTGCACTATATACTCTGTTGTACATTACATACTCCTGACCCCGGCACTATATACTCTGTTGTACATTATATACTCCTGACTTCTGCTCTCTCCCCTCTACCCACTGCTATATATACACATAATATGGATTCTCTTTTGTTACACCCATTTCCTACCAGCTGGACATTTTATATCTGATGATTTGATTGGAGGACAGACTTTTACATGGTGATAATAATGTGATAACATCCTCCAACTTTGGAACCTTAAACAGAAAGTGATAATGAGGGAGGAGTCAGTAACCCAATGATGGGGGTCTTCAGGATCAGTCCAGTCTTCATCTTGGTTGTTCTCCCCCCATCCTCACTCTCTGACCTCAGGTGGGGCTCAGCCCCGCTGTTATTCATGACTAAATCATGGACTAAATAAGGAAGTGCGGGACTTCTTGTGTTGGGAAGATGGCAATGAGTGATAGAGGGGGAGGGGACGCTCGTCCTATAATCCCCTCATCACTGTCACTCCTATAAAAAACAGTTCTCGTTGTTTCCTCACTCTCTGACTAAGGTCCATGAATAAAGAAATGAACTGGTAGGAGATAAGAGGACCCATTTACTAGTTACCTTGAGGGGGGAATTGTAAGATCCTCAGAGACAAAGCTGCCTGATGTGGGCGGAGTCCTGGTTTAGGGGAACCAATCTGCTGATGTCTAGTAATAATCTCTGTATTTCTATTTTAGTAGATGGACGGGAGATGAGGAAAACCTCAGAGGATTGTCTCACTTTGTCTCCAGACTGTAAAGTAGAAGATGAGGACATCACACAGTATAGTCCAGGAGAAAACCCGGCTACCTCAAATGTCCATCCGACACCACACAGTGTAGATGGACCATCGTATTCCTCTTATCCTGAGGAACCTCAGACTGTGAGGGACGGTGCAGGACCATCATATTCCTCTTATCCTGAGGAACCTCAGACTGTGAGGGACAGTGCCGGACCATCGTATTCCTCTTATCCTGAGGAACCTCAGACTGTGAGGGGCGGTGCCGGACCATCGTATTTCTCTTATCCTGAGGAACCTCAGACTGTGAGGGACGGTGCCGGACCATCGTATTCCTCTTATCCTGAGGAACCTCCGAGTGTGAGGGACAGTGGCCTCTTTCCAACAGATAAGAGGTTTTCCTGTGCTGAGTGTGGGAAGTGTTTCCATTTAAAATATCGTCTTAATGAGCACGAAAGATCTCATACGGGGGAGAAGCCACATTTCTGCCCTGAGTGTGGGAAATCTTTTTCTCGTAAGTCTAGTCTTAAAAAACATCAGGGATTGCACACGGGGGAGAAGTTTTATTCCTGCCCTGACTGCGGGAAAAACTTTGTAGAAAAGTCACGACTTGCCACACACCAGAGCTCTCACACGGGTGAGAAGCCTTTTTCCTGTCCTGAATGCGGGAAACATTTTTCAGATAGGTCCCATCTTTACAGACATCAGAGATTGCACATGGGTGAGAAGCCATATTCTTGTTCAGAGTGCGGAAAATGTTTTTCAAGGAAGTTCAGTCTTACCACGCATCTGAGATGTCACACGGGTGTGAAGCCGTACACCTGCTCTGAGTGCGGAAAACAGTTTTCTGAGAAGTATGTCCTTTACACACATCAGAGGCTGCACACGGGGGAGAAGCCGTATCCCTGTAGTGAGTGCGGGAAATGCTTTGCGGACAAGTCCAGCCGTCACAGGCATCTAAGATTGCACACGGGAGAGAAGCCGTATGTATGTTCCGATTGTGGAAAACGTTTTGCAGACAAGTCCAATCGTGACAGACATCAGAGGTCTCACACGGGTGAGAAGCCACTATCTTGTTCTGAGTGAGGGAATTGTGAGTTGACATTTCTTGAAAAGACAAGCATCGGAATCTTTTTGTTTTTTAAATTATACTTAGCTGGACGAAGCATCGGTCCCCCACCGGCTCTAACACTGAGAACCGAGCGATCAAACACTGCCGATCGCTCGGTTCTCACAGCTCCCTGAGCAGAGAGCTGGTGACTGTCAGTCAATGGGTCTCACTGGAGCACTGGGCTGTGGAGGGGGGAGGGGAGCTTCCGGCTCAGGCTCTCAGTGGCTCGCTGACAGGCTGAGCCGGGTGACGGTCCAGGCATGTGGGCGGATCCCGTCTTCATTGTTGCAATCTTTCCCGAGCCTGGACTGGCTCTGTGACATCAGCCGACAGCGGACTTCAGCCCGCTGTCTGATGAAAACCGGTCACAGGCCATGCAAAACGTGATCCACAGGAGAAGTACAACCAAACCAGCTTTCCCCATACTTCTCCATTTGTACATACCAGTGGTCTCCAAACTGTGGCCCTTTGCTTGCTTTTATACGGCCCTTGGGGAAATATTTTTATCCAACGATACCAACAATGGGGCATAATTCCCCCCCACTCACACCAATGAAGGGGCAGAATTCCTCCCGATCACACCAAAGATAGGGCACAATTCCCCCCAATGAGACCAAAGTTGGGGCACAATTCCTCTCAATGACACCAGTCATAGGACACAATTCCTCCCAGTAACACCAAAGTTGGGGCACAATTCCTCTTAATGACACCAATGATAGGGTACAATTCCTCCCAGTAGCAGAATGGACACTAAGAGTGTGGTTTGTGTTGGAAGAGTGGGGGAGCAGTGTCCCTGAGGAGATGTGTGGGGGTTTGTTATTGTTAAATACCTGCATTCTATTGTCCTATTGTTTCTGTCTGGCTAGAGTAAGGTTATTATGGGATGTTCAGCTTTGTGTGTGGAATGTCTCGAAGAGGGAGGGGTTTTCCTAGATTGTAGATTCCTTGTGTTTGTGTTTTCAATAAACAAACTTAGTCTAGTTTGACTCCCAGAACTGTGTGTCGTCCAGTTACTGGGGGGGTTTTGCCTTGGATATTTTAGTACTTCCTCAGCTTCAAGGATTATACAGCGGAGATACCTAGGCTGGGTATTGGAGCTCCGTTACACTCCCAGTAACACCAAAGTTGGGCCAGAATTCCTCTCAATGACACCAATGATGGGGCGCAATTCCTCCCAGTAACACCAAAGTTGGGGCACGATTCCTCTCAATGACACCAATGATAGGGCACAATTCCTCCCAGTAACACCAATGATAGGGCACTATTCCTCCCAGTAACACCAAAGTTGGGGCACAATTCCTCTCAATAATACCAATCATAGGGCACTATTCCCCCCCAGTGAGACCAAAGTTGGGGCACAATTCCTCTCAATGACACCAATGATGGGGCACAATTCCTCCCAGTAACACCAAAGTTGGGGAACAATTCCTCTCAATGACACCAATCATGGGGCACAATTCCTCCCAGTAACACCAATCCTAGGGCACAATTCCTCCCAGTAACACCAAAGTTGGGGCACAATTCCTCTCAATGACACCAATCATGGGGCACAATTCCTCCCAGTAACACCAAAGTTGGGGCACAATTCCTATCAATGATAGGGCACAATTCCTCCCAGTAACACCAATCATCGGGCACAATTCCTCCAAGTAACTCCAAAGTTGGGGCACAATTCCTCTCAATGACACCAATGATAGGGCACAATTCCTCCCAGTAACACCAATCATAGGGCACAATTTCTCCAAGTAACACCAAAATCGGGGCACAATTCCTCTCAATGACACCAAAGTTGGGGCACAATTCCTCCAAGTAACACCAAAATCGGGGCACAATTCCTCTCAATGACACCAATCATAGGGCACAATTCCTCCCAGTAACACCAAAGTTTGGGCACAATTCCTCCCAATGACACCAACAATGGGGCACAACTCCTCCCATGGATACCAACGATGGGGCATTGTTTATTCCCACTGACGTTGGGATATTTCCTACTCCCAATGGCCACAGGCCACCCCCCCTTAAGTCAGAAGGACAGTAAACTGGCCCTTTGTTTGGAGACCCCTGGTATATACTGTATAATAGTTTGGATGTTGGTTTGGTTTTTTACTCCACAGTCGCTAAAAAGGTGGGACGTCTGTAGCAGCTAACTCAGTAGACCTCTTAGCGTTGTAATTACCAGGCTGCAGCTAGGGGGAACTCTAATGTGAGACCACAGCAGAGTGATCCCATCTACCTCACATTAACCCTTTCGCTGTCAGAGCTGTGTTTGCATTATTTTTGCACACATGGTAAAATGCAGATTTTAGGCCTGAAGATTCGATATAAAACCCCCAAACGTGAATAGACCTCCTAGAAATGGTATTTCCTGCCTTTCGCTGTCAGAGCTGTTTTTGGACATTTTGGGCCTGAAGATTAGTTAAAACCCCCAATCATCTATTCTCTGAAAGCAGAGGCCCCGGAGAAAAAAATGGTGGTGATTGTGACGGTGTTCCTCGTACACAAATTTCCCCGTAATATCCGGGTTTATTTTCTGCCCTTCCCCCATTCTCTATGCTGTGATCTTTTCTACTTTGTTAATAATGTAACTCGTTGTGTATTGTATTCTACACAAATGAAGAATGACTCCGCCTCCACATTCCAGAAAAGTCATTTTCCTGACCAATCGGATTTCTTCCTTTACTGTTTCCTGATTTTATGACTGAAGTCTTGTTAAAAGAAAAATTGTAATAAAAAAATGTATTGAAGGTAAAATAAATGTTGTCGGTGCAATGATGACAAACGTTGTTCTCCAATAATCGCTCATAGAAGCCTTCACAGGTCATCAGATTGGAGTTCTTCATGAATAACGGGTGTGATCGTCGCTCTCACTCCGGGGTGTATGGGAATACGTAACGCGGGTGATACCATCGACATTTTCATCTGTCGGTTCCTACGTTATTGTTCCTATGTATGTGGGGGCTCAAACATTTTTGGGGAGGGGGTGTAAGTGTTTGGGTGTAACACTTATTTTCACCTAACTCTCTAATAGTTCCACATAAGGAAGCAATAACCTCCTATGTGATAGGATATTGTAGTGACCGGTTCTCTTTATTGGGACTGTCTGTTAGGACAGAGGTTTGCGGGTTTCCCTCCCCTCTGCATGGTCTCATCTGCCCTGCTGATTCCAGGCCTGCAGGTGGCATAGCGGAGCCTGGGAAACATGGCGGGGGGTGGTGACCAATGGGAGAAGGACCCCCTTATATCAGTGGTCAGTGTAGTGGTCCCTTACATTGGTGACCAATGGGAGAAGGACCCCCTTATATGAGTGGTCTCTTCCATTGGTGACCAATAGGAAAAGGACCCCTTTATAACAGTGGTCAGTGTAGTGGTCCCTTCCATTGGTAACCAATAGGAAAAGGACCACCTTATGTCAGTGTGGGGATCCCTTACATTGGTGACCAATAGGCTGAAGACCCCCCTTATATCAGTGATCAGAGTAGTGGTCCCTTCCATTGGTAACCAATGGGAGAATGACCACCTTATGTCAGTGTGGTGATTCCTTACATTGGCAACCAATATCATTGGTCAGTCAGTGTAGTGGCCCCTACATTGGTGACCAATTAAAGAAGGACCCCCTTATAACAGTGGTCAGTGTAGTAATCACGTACATTGGTGACCAATGGGAGAAAGGCCACTCTTATATCGGAGGTCAGTGTAATGGACCCTTACATTGGTGACCAATGGGAGAAGGACCCCCTTAATATCATTGGTCAGTGTAGTGGCAGTTACATTGTTGAGCAATTGGAGAAGGACCCCCTTATAACAGTGGTCAGTGTAGTGGTCCCTTCCATTGGTAACCAATGGGAGAAGGACCCCCTTATATCAGTGTAGTGATTCCTTACATTGGCAACCAATGGGAGAAGGACCCCCTTAATATCATTGGTCAGTCAGTGTAGTGGCCCCTACATTGGTGACCAATTAAAGAAGGACCCCCTTATAACAGTGGTCAGTGTAGTAATCACGTAAATTGGTGACCAATGGGAGAAAGGCCCCTCTTATATCGGAGGTCAGTGTAATGGTCCCTTACATTGGTGACCAATGGGAGAAAGGCCCCACTTATATCGGAGGTCAGTGTAATGAACCCTTACATTGGTGACCAATGGGAGATGGACCCCCTTAAATCAGCGGTCAGTGTAGTGGTCCCTTACATTGGTGACCAATGGGAGAAGAACCCCCTTATATCAATGGTCAGTGTAATGGTTCCTTCCATTGGTGACCAATGGGAGAAGGACCCTGTACAGGATGTCAATGTTGGGTCCTGGATAGGAGGTACCCCCTTATATCAGTGGTTCCTTACTTTGGTGACTAATGGGAGAAGGACCCCTTATATCAGTGGTCAGTGTAGTGGTCCCTTACATTGGTGACCAATGGAAGAAGGACCCCCTTATATCAGTGGTCAGTGTAGTGGTCTCCTGCATTGGTGACCAATTGGAGAAGGACCCCCTTTTATCAGTTGTCAGTGTAGTGGTCCCTTACATTGGTGACCAATGGGAGAAGGACCCCCTTATATCAGTGGTCAGTGTAGTGGTCCCTTACATTGGTGACCAAAGGAAGAAGGACCCTGTACAGGATGTCAATGTTGGGTCCTGGATAGGAGGTATGTTTCCCCAGTGTTTAGTTTGTGGTCCTTTAAAGGGGACCACAAGAGACAGTTGAAGTACTCAGGGATTCTCACCCATGCAGAGTGAGTGTTTCCAGACTGATCTGGTAATGGGGGGAAATGTGATTTGCAGTTTCCTCAGGATTGTTAAATCCTCGTGGATCCCGGAATTCGTAGTTTCAGAGAGATATTGGGTGGAAATGATCCTCCAACTCTGACTATGGGTACTTCGGTCCTGAAAAGATTATCCCACCGGCAAGAGATGGGTGAAAAGAGCAGGAAGACGTCATCGAGTGTCCATGAGGTGTGGTGTGAAGCAGGACACCCTCGTGAAAAAGATCTGTGTGATGTTTGTTTCTGAGATGCAACTAGGGACCTCTGAAGCAAGAAGGGACTTTATAACCCTGTGGTGGGACAGGCATATGCTGGCAATGAGCTGGGGTCTTATTTTGTGTACCAGAAGCATGAAGTCCAAGCTGTTTTGGCAAATAAAGATTGTTTGGTTTTACCACTTCTGCTATCTACTTACCCAAACTCCCCCAAAATATTCCAACTGGTGCTTGGATGCTGGCAATCTAGTCATGAATGCCATTGGAAGCAAAGACTTGACCAGTGCCTCCATTGTATGTCCTGGGTAAGAGCAGCACAGGCACTGCAAACCTCTGAGGGAGGCATGGAGGAGTTTTCGTAAGAGCCCTGGTCACAGAATGTCATAGGCCTTCGCGAAAACAAACCTCTACCATGGGCAAGTTCAAACTCACCGGGAACAGTCCTTCACGCAAGACAACTGCCGTCATCAGGAGAACTTGGCTTTGTTGATACAGACTCTGCAGCTGAAGTCAAGCAGACCCAGGTGGCCACTTTAGTAAAATTGCTGAAGGTGGTTGTCACCCTTAGCAACCAAGTGACTGGGAGGCCCAGGCGCTACTTGCAGAACCTCATGCCCCACCATGATGTGGAAGCATTCCTAGCCATTCCTCATGGCTGAGAGAGAGAGGTGGCCTTAGGACCACTGGGTCAACCTCATTGCTCCATTCCTATTGGGGTGAAACTGCAGAAGGCTATTATGACCTACCATCAGCTGATGCCTGAGATTATGCTAAACTAAAGGGAGCGATTTTAGCCCACCTTGGCTTGTTAAAGAAATGTGGGAGAGCCAATCTTCTCTACATAAGACAATGGAGAAGCATATCACCCAAATAAGGGAAAGAATCGCTAGAGTGATGCCTCTGATAATGGAGCATTTATTAGAGGGGGCCCGAGAATCGCAGAGAAGAAGAGTGTATATTTGGTCCATGAAGCTCACAAAGCTCCAAGTTGTGGACTGGGTGTCTGTGCTTATACCAACCGCGGAGAATAAGTTCTTGGCCAAGTGGCAGGGGCCATCTGAGGTGGTAGAAAATGTTGGTGAGGTAATCGATAAGGTTCACCAACCTGGGAAGCGGACGCCTTATCAAATCTACCGCTGCCCCCTTAGGAGCCTCCAATTTTTGGTTCCCCAGCCAAGCAACATACATTTTAGTCCATGAGCTTGGTTTTTAGGATTTTTTAGGGATTTCAACTTGGATAGGGTAAAAGGGGTTATTGGATGCCCAACTTGACTCAAAAAATTAGGACAACTTCCATCTCTGGCACACTGCAAGATATTTGGCTGTATCCCTCCGGAACAACAATAGTCTTTAGCAAAGAAATCCCCTCCTAGGAGTTTGGTGTCCCCCTGAGTGGATTTTCCCAACTTGTAGGAGCTCTTGGTCCACTCAATGAAAAATAGAAGCCCACCTGACTACGGTATCTCAACCTAAGGTACGGGATTGGGTAAGTGATAAACTGTCCCCTGAAGACTTGCCAAGAACTTGCATCTAGTAGACTTATCCCTTATAGGCCCTGGGGGTGTAGAGGTACTCACACCGTCCTATAATAGATAGAACTACTTTCAGGCCTTCTGCTGGGCTGGTTTCTTTCCAGGCTACGCAGGCTGTCCTTCCCCGGTGGACCTCAGGGCAGTAGAGTTCCCTCTTTCAGCTTTCCTCCAACCCCCAGCCTGGAGGCAGAACCCCCCTTCCCTGGGGCCCCCTCCCAGACTACACAACAGCACCTCAACCATCCATCTTCTACCCAATTCCCCTGCTTGCCAGGCTCCTCAATATTTATGGACTGGTTCAGACACCCTGCCAGACCTGCTCCATGGGGATTGGCCAGATTTGCATAAATATTCAGATCCCTGTCTCTATACCACTGCCCACCAGCTTCTAGAAGCTACCATAAAAGCTCCAGAACCAGGGGGAGGCGATAGAGGCATGGTCTACAGAGCCTTTCAGCCTAACCTGAATCTGAACCCTGACCCAAATAACAGACTCATGCAACTACCATGAGTCAAGTAAATATTCCTACACCTATTCTAGCACAAGAGGGTGCTACACACATGAGTCTGTTAAAACCATGGAAAGATCAGAAGCAGGTAGCTGCCCTTGCTGAGGTGAATTCAGAGGGGTGGAATAGGGAGAATTTTTTTAGGACTTGAGCATGAAGAAATCACGGAACCCTAATGTAAAGCCTAGTACACACGCAACGATTATAGGCCGACCGATCGTCCGTCTTTTGTCCAGAGTGGTATTTTGTTGGTTGGAATGTGCCTAGACACATTTTCTCGCCCAACAAAATTCTACTTCAGAATTGATGTCATGTGTTGGTTTGCTTTCTTTGTGTTCTTTCTTCTCTGAGCATGCCCAGTCTTGCTCAAAAGATTTTTCCCTGTCGAAATCTGTACTGACTGCACGAAAATCGGCCGTGTTTTGACGGAGGACAAAAATTTTATAGCCTGCACACCAGATTTTTTTTGGCCGAAAAGTCGGAGTCGGTTGTCGGAAGCATCATACTAACAAGCCGAAAATCGGCAGATCGGTCGTCGGACGAAAATTCCCTGCCGATTTTCGACGTGTGTGTACGAGGCTTAAAGGTCTAAGTAAAACCCTATCAAATCCTCAAGGCACACAGAAAAGCTGAATCAGAGGAAGTTTGGAAAATGCTTGAGTTCGATATCATTGATGAGTCACAGAGGGAATGATCAAGCCCGATTGTGTTGGCCCAACAGGACTTCCTCGGTAGGAAGTTGATGGCTCTTGAGAAAAATTGCTTCGTAGTGGAACAAGAGTGGCTGACCATAAAATGTGCTTTAGACCCCTTGCGCTGTTTTCTCCATGACAGGAAGTTCTGTTTGGTGTTGTACAATGTCCCACTGACCTGGATGAGACAGAAAAAACTAATGTTAGGTCAACCGGTTCTTAGCCTGTTTCAGGCCTGTGTTCTGTGGTGGAACACAGGCATGGATAACAACACCAGAATGCCAATGCCCTCTCTAGGGTACACTGCAGTGTCACACATTGCTTTGGACACCTTTGTGTCAAGGCAGAAAGAGGGGAATATGTGCAAGATGCCAGGGATGGGTTGTGAAAGGGAAATATGTGTCCCCGGTGTTAGGGTTGTGGTCCCTTTAAGGGAGACAACAATTGAAAGTTGGAGAACTCCCAGGTTCTCACCCATGCATATTGAGGGGTTCCTGAGGTGATCCAGTAGGGGGGGAAAACTGGCTTTCAGTTTTCCCAGGATTGTTAAAACTTCATATGAGTGCTGGAATTCAGAAGCTTGGAGATCAGCTAGTTAGTAATCCAAACTCCCCCAATTATTACAGACTGCCTTTTATCAGTGGTCAGTGTAGTGGTCCCTTAGATTGGTGATCAATGGGAGAAGGACCCCCTTATATCAGTGGTCAGTGTAGTTTACCTTACATTGGTGACCAAGGGGAGAAGGACCCCCTTATATCAGTGGTCACTGCAGTGGTCCCTTACATTGGTGACCAATGGGAGAAGGAGCCCCTTATATCAGTGGTCACTGCAGTGTTCCCTAACATTGGTGACCAATGGGAGAGGGATCCCCTTATATCCGTGATCCATGGGAGAAGGACATTCTTACATCATCTTCATTGGGAAGACTGATCCATGATGCCGGGTGTCACTGAGAGACAGAAATTGTTCATTGCTCATGGAACCCCTAGAAACCTTTGGAGGAACCCTGGCTGAGAATGGCTGAACTAAGCAGTAATATATTTCTCTCCCCCTTGGTGGGAGTGGAGATGACCCCCATCTATAAGGATATACAGTACAGACACACACAGCACAAGGCCGTGTTCTCACTACGAGATGGTTCTCGGGGTTGCAGTTCCTCTAAGCTCCACAAGGTGGTGATCTCACTTTTACCCAAACAGTAAGTCTCTATGGAAAATAGGAAGTAATATCAGGTACAAACAGGAAGTCTCTATGGAAGTCCGGAAGTGATGTCAAATATAAATAGGAAGTTCCGGGTGAGAGGTGAGTTGGGAGGAAGTAGAGAGGAGACGTTGCTGGAAGTGGCAGCAGAGGAGGTAATAAGATCTTATTGTATATTTACACCCAGTAATCCCCCCCCCCCCCCCCGTCATTCCAGCAGGCTGTCGGAGATTGGAGCCTTGCAGCCGGAGTTCTGGCAACACCGGCCAAAAGTCAGCAAGTTCACATTCCTGGACATCATGATGACCCAACATTGACCTCACAGCCCTGCCCCAGAGCAAACAAGTCTTATCATTCCTTGTCTGCAGATCTAAACCTAATCCAGACCAGTTCAGAAACCCAACAGAGAAAAGGGTATTTCTGATCTGGCAGGCCAAGTGGGTTCCGGGTTCATGAAAATGTATCAAACACTAAACAGTTCAAACTAAATGTGTTCCCATGGTGGTAGTAGTTCTTAAATGTACAGAAACCCTCCTATTCCTCCCTCCCCCCACATCCTATTATTGTTTGACCGATACCATCCAAATAATTCTTCCTTTGATTTCCCAAAGTTATCCATCTACAAGGAGACCTGTATAGATCAAATGACGGCACCAATGACAAAGGAGGAGGACCGGAGTCACATGACTGAGAAGATACTAAACCTCACCCTGGAGATCATCTACCTGCTGACTGGAGAGGTGAGGAGGATTCTGGGAGGTCACATGACATCACTCTTATCTCTATTAATAAAACACAGACCTGACCGGAGAGGTGAGGAGTCTTCTGGGAGGTCAAATGACATCACTCTTATCTCTATTAATAAAACACAGACCTGACCGTAGAGGTGAGGAGGATTCTGGGAGGTCACATGACATCACTCTTCTCTATATTAATAAAACACAGACCTGACCGGAGAGGTGAGGAGGATTCTGGGATTCTAACATGATATTCCTATTGGTTCTCCAATACAGAGATTTCCTCTTCGAAAGTCAGGTGATCATATGACCATCACAGTGCCTCCATGTGACTCCCTAAAACCTGAGAGACACAACATGCAGAAGATTCTAGAAGTCACCAAGAAGATGATGGAGCTGCTGACAGGAGAGGTGAGCGGTGCTGGGAATTCTGGGACATTATCCAGTAACAGACAAGGGATGTGTCTGGATGGTGACTGTATCATTGTGTGTGTCAGGTTCCTATAAGGTGTCAGGATGTCACTGTCTATTTCTCCATGGAGGAGTGGGAGTATTTAGAAGGACACAAGGATCTCTACAAGGACGTCATGATGGAGAATCAGCCACCCCTCACATCACCGGGTAAGAGGAGACTTTATTGTAAAGGAGAGAGCAGTACGGAGGGTCCACCTAGATCCCCCATCATCTGATAAACACATAGAAACAATGTATTCAGTCAGTGTGTGTGTTTCCTACAGATGGATCCAGTAATGGGAACCCACCAGAGAGATGTCCCCATCCTCTGTATTCCCGGGATTCCACACAGGAAGGTCACACCATCCCTCACCATCATCAGGTAGATGAAGAACAATATTGGTAGTAATGATTTATACACAATAATGTTTGTTACAATGAATGTTTTATTATATATTCAGAGTGGAAATCTCGGAGATGATAATATTGATGTTAAAGAAGAGTATAAAGAGGAGGATGAGGAGTATGGAGTGATGGAGGAATTTTCAGAAGGACACAAGGATATGATGGAGCCGCCTAATACCAGGAACCCACCAGAGAGATGTCCCCGTCCTCTGTATTCCCGGGATTCCACACAGGAAGATCACACCATCCCTAACCATTACAATGTTAGTAGGACGCTGTATCTAGGACACAGACTCATGGAGTCGATTTGTGGATTTCTTAGGTGATGTCACGATAACAAAGCTCATATTTTACAGATAATATTTAAATCCTTCTCGTAGTGTGAAGATCTGATGGATATAAAAGTTGAGATTAAATCAGAAGAAGAGACATATGTGAGGGATGATCAGCAGTCTATGGAGGAGGATGGAATAACGGGGACATTTATAGAGGAGGACACTCCTACAGAGATCAGCACAGGTGGGTCATTAACACTAAATACATTCCTCCACCCATACTGCTCACTGATTGGTCCAGAGTAGGGCGGGGACTGGGTGTTATCAGCCTGTAACACCCTGGTCACTTTCCTGAGCTGTGTTCCCCGTCCTTTGTATATTCTATGTTATAATCCTGGTGTTTCTATTTTAGTAGATGGACGGGAGATGAGGATAACCTCAGAGGATTGTCTCACTTTGTCTCCAGACTGTAAAGTAGAAGATGAGGACATCACACAGTATAGTCCAGGAGAAAACCCGGCTACCTCAAATGTCCATCCGGAACCACACAGTGTAGATGGACCATCGTATTCCTCTTATCCTGAGGAACCTCAGACTGTGAGGGACGGTGCCGGACCATCGTATTCCTTTTATCCTGAGGAACCTCAGACTGTGAGGGACAGTGCCGGACCATCGTATTCCTCTTATCCTGAGGAACCTCAGATTGTGAGGGACAGTGCCGGACCATCGTATTCCTCTTATCCTGAGGAACCTCAGACTGTGAGGGACGGTGCCGTACCATCGTATTCCTCTTATCCTGAGGAACCTCAGACTGTGGGGGACGGTGTCGTCCTTCCAACACATAAGGGGTTTCCCTGTACTGTATGCGGGAAATGTTTCCATTTAAAATACCGTCTTAATGAGCATGAAAGATCTCACACAGGGGAGAAGTGGTATTCCTGTCCTGAGTGTGGGAAATGTTTTTCAAATCAGTCAAATCTTAAAAAACATCAGAGATTGCACACGGGGGAGAAGTCATATTCCTGTCCTGATTGTGAGCAATGCTTTGTAGAAAAATCACAACTTATCATACATCAGAGTTGTCATATGGGGGAGAAGCCGTATTCTTTTTTAGAGTGCGAGAAATGTTCTTCTGAGAAGTATATTCTGTACACACATCAGAGATTGCACACAGAGAAAAAGCCGTATTCCTGTCCTGAGTGCGGAAAATGTTTTTCAGTGAAGGCCACTCTTTCTACACATCAGAGATCACACACAGGGGAGAAGCCGTATTCCTGTCCTGAGTGTGGGAAATGTTTTTCGGACAAGTCCAGCCGTTACAGGCATTTGAGATTGCACACGGGGGAGAAGCCGTATTTATGTTCTGACTGCGGGAAAAGTTTTTCAGACAAGTCCAATCGTAACAGACATCAGAGATCTCACACGAGGGAGAAGCCGTATTCCTGTCCTGAGTGAGAGAATTGTTATGAGACATTTATATAATGACTTGGAGTATGTAGCAGATCAATGAATAGTCCTCCTAGGAATGTTATTACCAGGCTGCAGCTAGGGGGCGCTCTAATGTGACACCCCAGCAGAGTGATCCCATCTACCTCACATTAAACCCTTTCACTGTCAGAGCTGTTCTTGGGCCTGAAGATTAGATAAAACCCCCAAACCTATATATTTTCTGAAAGCAGAGGCCCCGGAGAATAAAATGGTGGTGATTGTTAAGGTGTTCCTCGTACACTAATATCCGGGTGTATTTTCTGCCCTTCCACCATTCTCTATGGTGTGATCTTTTCTGCAACACTTAGTTATAATAATGTAACACGTTGTGTATTGTATTCTACACAAATGAATAACGACTCCGCCTCCACATTCCAGAAAAGTCATTCTCCTGACCAATCAAATTTCTTCCTTTACTGTTTCCTGATCTTATGACTGCAATCTTGAATAAAATTCGAATAAAAAATGTTTTGAAGGGAAAATAAATGGTGTCAATGCAATGATGACAAACGTTGTTCTCCAATAATCACTCATAAAAGCCTTCACAGGTTTGTGTAAAAAAAAAAAAAAATTATAAAAATGTCATACGGGTACAATGTTATATGACTGCGTAATTGTCATTCAAAGTGTGACAGTGCTGAAAGCTGAGAATTGGCCTGGGCAGGAAGGGGGGGGGGGGGTTTTCTGGTAGATAAGTGATTAATGGGACTGTTGGTCTGTTAGGACAGAGGTTCACGGGTCTTCCTCCCGTCTACATGGTATCCTCTGTCATGCCAATTCCAGGAGAGAAAGAGAGGACAGAGGTTCGCGGGTCTTCCTTCCCTCTTCATGGTATCCACTGTCATGCCAATTCCAGGAAAGAAAGGGAGGACAGAGGTTTGCGGGTCTTCCTCTCCTCTGCATGGTATCCTCTGTCATGCCAATTCCTCCTGGAATCACAATTGTGCTGTATCACAACACCATTTAGATGGCGTCTCCCTTTCTCTCCTGGAATTGGCATGACAGAGGATACCATGCAGAGGGGAGGAAGACCCGCGAACCTCTGTCCTCCCTTTCGCTCTTCCTTTCATTAGAGCCTGCTTCTCTCCTGGAGTGCAGCCCAGTGTTTGTATCCATAAAGCATCTTCACTGTTCACAGAAATTGAACCTTCCTTTTATTGTGGACATCCCTCTGGCTAGTTCTGTTGCTCAGTGGTCCCTTACATTGGTGACCAATGGGAGAAAGACTCCCTTATATTAGTGGTATTATTTTATTATTATTATTATTTTTTTATTATTTCAGGTACTTATATAGCGCTGTCAATTTACGCAGCGCTTTACATATACATTGTACATTGTACATTCACATCAGTCCCTGCCCTCAAGGAGCATACAATCTAAGGTCCCTAACTAACATACAGTACATACACAGTAGGGCCATTTTTTTTTTTTTATACAGGATCCAATTAACCTACCAGCATGTCTTTGGAGTGTGGGAGGAAACCGGGGTCCCTGGAGGAAACCCACACAGGCACAGGGAGAACATGCAAACTCCAGGCAGGTAGTGTCGTGGTTGGGATTCGAACCAGTGACCCTCTTGCTGCTAGGTAAAAGTGCTAACCACTACACCACTGGTCCCTTACATTGGTGACCAATGGGAGAAGATCCCCCTTATATCATCATCAGTGGGAAGACTGCCCCCCTTACAGATCATTGATGTCAGTTGTTACTGAGAGACAGAAATTGTTCATTGCTCATGGAACCCCTAGAAACCTTTGGAAGAACCCTGGCTGAGAAAGGCTGGACTAGGCATTAATATATTTCTCTCCCCCTTGGTGGGAGTGGAGATGACCCGTCTATAAGGATATACAGTACATACACACAGCACAAGGCCGTGTTCACACTACGAGACGTTTCTCGGGGCTGCAGTTCCTCTGAGCTCCACAAGATGGTGATCTCACTTCTACCCAGACAGGAAGTCTCTATGGAAGACAGGAAGTGATGTCAGGTACATGTCAGGTATAAATAGGAAGTTCCGGGTGAAAGGTCAGTCAGGAGGAAGTAGAGAGGAGACAATACTGGAAGTGGCAGTAGAAGAGGTAATAAGATTTTATTTTCTATTTACACCCAGTAACCCCTCCGTCATGTCCGTCCTCTTCCTCCATAGTCACTGTGACGTCTTTTATCTCCAGCAGATGACGATACACACATATATAGTGTGAAAACCTAGAATCTAGATTAACCCCTTCAGGGTCAGAACAATTCCCCCACTTACGGGGCCGGAACATTCTCTTCATGTTGGAGATGAATTCTAGTAATACGTTCCTCTAAACAAACAGCACTGACAATAAACAGAGAAGACAATGACCATCCTGACCATACATGGCCTATAAAGGGCAATTATTACACTACACAGGCAGCCAATGGCCAAGCATTACACTATGCAGCCAACTCAATGATGGAGTGCCGGGGTCAGGAGTATGGAGCATAGAGCCCCTTACATTGCTGGTCAGGAGGAAGAAAACCTTCCCCACCCTGCCATGAAAAATATGTTCTATCATCAATGTCAGAGGGAGGAAAATACTGAGGAGTCTCTAAGGGAGTAGTAGGGCTGAAGGACTTTGGGGCCCCTGAGGTGGTATTACTTCTGAGAGGATACTAGAGCTGAACAGTTCTGAGTGGGTAGTGTAGCTGAAGGACTTTGGACCCTTCATAGGCTTGGCAGTGGTGTTGGGCGAACAGTTCAGACCGAGCTTAAGTTTGGCTCGAACATCACCTGTTCATACATTCGGTGAACACCGGATTTTGCGGAGCACACAAAGGGATGTTTCACCCGCCGAGTGCCCCACAATGCGCTGCAAAAGTGCATTCTAATCCCTGATTTTCTGAAGCCATGCACCTGACTGCTAGTTCCATGGCTGTTCCATCATTGATGTCAGAGGGAGGAAAATACTGGGGGTTCTGAGGGAAGTATAGGAGCTGAGGGGCCTCGGAGGGGGTACCAAAGCTGAAGGACTTCTGAGGGGATAGTATAGCTGAAGGACTCTGGGTCCTTGATAGGGTTGATGGGCTGCATGGCTTTGAAGGAAAAGTAGGCTGGAAGACTCAGGGGGGACTCTAGTGGAAGGGTTTCTTGTTCTGTGATTGTCCTCCCTCCCCATCTGTATTTATTTTTTTGAGACCTTACTGTACTGGCACCTGTCAGTGAAGGAATTGAAGGTGGCCTTCACCTTCTCATCATATCACTGCTCAAGTTATATTTTTTAGGATACTCTGTGGAATGAAGAAGGAAAGTCCTTCACCCCTTGGTGGACACTT
Organism: Pelophylax lessonae; assembly: GCF_965119305.1. Taxonomy (NCBI): domain Eukaryota; kingdom Metazoa; phylum Chordata; class Amphibia; order Anura; family Ranidae; genus Pelophylax; species Pelophylax lessonae. The sequence goes on along the minus strand of NC_138776.1, from coordinate 271,895,749 downwards.
GTTCTTAGAGAAGGTCTGTTTACACAGCATTGCCTAACGGATGGCCAGCGTATCAGTGCTGTGCATACAGGGCGGCAGTCCCATACCTTCCCAAGGCACAGGGTCTGGCAGTGCCCGGTGCTGGTATTCAGTAGACATGTGCAATTCATTTTGGTCCGAATACAAATTTGGACAAATGTTTGGTTATATACATCCGAATCTCCGAATAGAATAGTATTGAAATTCATTAAAATTCATCTTGTTTGTTCGTTTTCGTTTAGTTTCGGATAGGTTTGTTATGTTACTAATTTTATTTCATCGTTTTATTTCACTTTCGTTAAGTTTTTTTAATTCTCTAACAAATTCCAAATTTTCACAATGATTCAAATTTGGATCAGTCGAAAAATGGACGACCCATTCGAATTCTGTATGAAGAATAGTTGGCTGTTAAGTAGTAGGCCAGAAAGGCGGCCGCCGCGTTCTTAACAACCGATGACCCATCAGCTGTCAGCGGGCTTCCCCACTGACAGCTGAAATGTAAACTAAAGAATGCCGGCAATAGAAAATTCAGAAAAATCAAAACAGCGTGGGGTCCCCCCCCCAATCTATACCAGACCCTTCAACCCACGAGTTTTTGACATCTCTAAAATTAAAAAAAATAAAAACAATATCCCCCAATGTAGATCCATCACACTGCCCACCGCCACCGCCGGACCCAAAAAAAAAATCCTCCGGCCTTGTCGAACGCTCCTTCCCGACTGCCTGCTCCTCCGTCTGACATTTCCTAAACAGCTAAGGGGCGGAGTCATCCCACCCCCTTGTAACGTCATCGGCCCAGCATGCCCCGGTGGGTGACGTCACAAGGGGGGCAGGGGGGTCACACGCTGACATCATTGGGTGACTCTGCCCCTATTTAAAAATTTTGAATGGACGAGCAGGCAGTTGGCGGGGAGCGTTTGTCGAGGATGGAGGTTTTCTTCTTTTTTTTTTTCTTTATTTGGGTTCGGCGGTGCGGCGGGTATGTGAGATGGATCTACATGAGGGGGGGGCATTGTTTTTTATTTTTTAATAAAGGAATTGTCGAAAACTTGTGTACTGTCTTTATTCACTTTTTATACTTTTTTGGTGAATGGGCAGGGCCTATAGACATTCACATAGTGGGGGGGGGCAGGATCTGGGGGCCCCCTTGTTTTTTTTAATTTTGGCGTGGACTGGGAGGGAGGGGTACAACCTCACGCTGTTTTATTTTCGAGATTCTCTATTGCCACCATTCTTTTGTTTACATTTCAGCTGTCAGTGGGGAAGCCCGCTGACAGCTGATGAGTCATTGGTTGTTAAGGACGCGGGCGGCCGGCTTCCCGGCCCGCTGCTTAACAGCCAGCTATTCATCACACAGAATTCCAATTGGTCGATCATTTTTTGACCGATCCTTAACAACGAATGACTCATCAGCTGCCAGCGGGCTTCCCCACTGACAGCTGAAATGTAAACAAAAGACACAAGTCGCTCCGACTTAGAAAAAGGGTCCTGTACTACTTCGGGACGACCTCGGAGCGACTTGCATAGACTTCCATTATGTCAAGTCCATGCAAGTCGCTCCGAAGTCGTGGTGCATGGCAATGCACAAGTCACCCCCGAAGTAGTACAGAGTCGTGTCGCCTTAGTGTGAACCGACTCTTATCGTTCCGAAAATTTGGAATTCCTTAGAGAATTAAAAAACAAAACGAAAGTGAAATGAAACGAAATGAATTCCGAAACGAATCAATGAAATGAAATAAGTAACATAACGAACCTATTCGAAACTAAACAAATTTTCCCGTGCTGCACATGTCTAGTATTTAGAAGCCCGAGGATGCCACCAGCCTGTATACTACATTATATTTGGCAACCAAGAGAACAAACCCCTCCCCCCTGCTGGCCTCCTCCAACCCACACTAGGCTGCCATTTGAGGAAAGAAAACAGACTCCTCCCCCACAGCTCTCTACTCCACCAGCAGCATCCTCCTGCTATCCAATCCAATCCCTTCTCTTACTGCAGAGAGTGACATCACTCCTATCAGTCAGCAGGCTTCCGGAGATTGGAGCCTTGCAGCCGGAGTTCTGGCAATTATCCTGATTAGCCGGCAACTCCGGGCAAAAAGTCAGCAAATTCCCTTTCTGGACATCATGATGACCCTCCATTGACCTCATAGCACTGCCTCAGAGCAAACAAGTCAAAGGAAGGATCGTATTTATCATTCCTTGTCTGCAGATCTAAAACTCATCCAAACCAGTTCAGAAACCAAACAAACCCAACAGAGAAAAGGGAATTTCTGATCCGACAGGCCAAGAGGGTTCCGGGTTCATGAAAACGTATCAAATACTAAACAGTCCAAACTAAATGTGTTCCCATGGGGACAGTAGTTCATAAACATACAGCAACCCTCCTATTACCCCCCTCACATCCAAATCCTATTATTGTGTGATCAATACCATCCAAATAATTCTTACCTTCATTTCCCAATGTTATCCGTTTACAAGGAGACCTGTATAGATCAAATGATGTCACCAATGAGGATGGAGGAGGACCGGAGTCACGTGACTGAGAAGATACTAAACTTCACCCTGGAGATCATCTACCTGCTGACCGGAGAGGTGAGGAGGATTCTGGGAGGTCACATGACATCACTCTTATCTCTATTAATAATACACAGACCTGACCGGAGAGGGGAGGTCACATGACATCACTCTTATCTCTATTAATAAAACACAGACCTGACCGGAGAGGGGAGGAGGATTCTGGGAGATCACATGACATCACTCTTATCTCTATTAATAAAACACAGACCTGACCGGAGAGGTGAGGAGGATTCTGGGAGGTCACATGACATCACTCTTATCTCTATTAATAAAACACAGACCTGACCGGAGAGGTGAGGAGGATTCTGGGAGGTCACATGACATCACTCTTATCTCTATTAATAATACACAGACCTGACCGTAGAGGTGAGGAGGATTCTGGGAGGTCACATGACATCACTCTTATCTCTATTAATAATACACAGACCTGACCGGAGAGGTGAGGAGGATTCTGGGAGGTCACATGACATCCCTCTTATCTCTATTAATAAAACACAGACCTGACCGGAGAGGTGAGGGGGATTCTGGGGTCTAACATGATATTCCTATTGGTTCTCCAATACAGAGATTTCCTCTTCTGAAGTCAGGTGATCATATGACCATCACAGTGCCTCCATGTGACTCCATAAAACCTGAGAGACACAACATGCAGAAGATTCTAGAAGTCACCAAGAAGATGATGGAGCTGCTGACAGGAGAGGTGAGCGGTGCTGGGAATTCTGGGACATTATCCAGTAACAGACAAGGGATGTGTCTGGATGGTGACTGTATCATTGTGTGTGTCAGGTTCCTATAAGGTGTCAGGATGTCACTGTCTATTTCTCCATGGAGGAGTGGGAGTATTTAGAAGGACACAAGGATCTCTACAAGGACGTCATGATGGAGAATCAGCCGCCCCTCACATCACCGGGTAAGAGGAGACTTTATTGTAAAGGAGAGAGCAGTACGGAGGATCCACCTAGATCCCCCATCATCTGATAAACACATAGAAACAATGTATTCAGTCAGTGTGTGTGTTTCCTACAGATGGATCCAGTAATGGGAACCCACCAGAGAGATGTCCCCGTCCTCTGTATTCCCAGGTTTCAACACAGGATAGCCACACCAGTCCTCACCATTACAAGGTTGGTGGAACAGAGTATCAAAAATATGGACTCGTGGAGACGTTGTGTGGATTTGTTTTTGCTTATGTGATGTCACACTATTAAAGCTTACATCTTAGAGATGATATTGTTGATCATTCTCTTGGTTTAGGGTGAAGATCTGATAGATATAAAAGTTGAGGTTAAAGAAGAAGAAGAGACGTATGTGAGGGATGATCAGCAGTCTATGGAGGAGGATGGAATAATAAGGATAATTATAGAGGAGGACACGGTTACAAAGATCGGCACAGGTGGGTCATTGATGGACTAATATGATGCTGACTTCATTGAGTGGTCTCCTCTCCAACGTGGGAAATACGCACTAGTGAAAGTCTCACTCAGTTGTAAAAAGCAATCTATATTTTTTTTCCATGAAAAAAGAGAGCTGGCTGCTGCATACATAATGTCTCCACCCAACAAACCACACTCCCCACACGTGTTTCACCCAGAATGGGCTTCCTCACAGGGATAGACCAGCTACGTGCTCTATCCCTGAGAGCAAGTACATTTGGGGTGAAGCACATTTGGGAAGTGCGGTTTCTCGTATGCTTTTTCATGGAATAAAACAATAAGTTGATTTTACTGCCTGATGTGGACTGAGTCCTGGTTTAGAGGAACCAACCTGCTCAACCTTAAAGCGGAGTTCCACCCGAAATTTATACTTACCTCCATCTTCTCGCTCCCGGTCACCTGAAAAACAAATGGATAATCGCAATTTTTTTTTTTTTTTTTCACTTACCTTTTAGAGAAAATATACTCACCTTACTTCCTTCTTCCTCCCCTCGGCGGCCACGGCGATTCGTCACTTCCTGGCTTTTGCAATGATTCCTGGGAGCTGAACGTCATCGCTCCCAGGAATCATTGCGCCTGCACCGGCCCCGACGTCAGTTCCGGGGCGCGCGCGTCATTCCCTTCTAAACAGCTTCTGGGCATGCCCAGAAGCTGTGGAGGGATGACGCGCGAGACCCGGAAGTGACGTCGGTGCCGGTGCAGTGCATCGTGGGACCAAAGAAGAAGGAAGAGGACCGAAGAGGACGCGGAAGAGCATCGCGCTGGCTTCAAGCTGCCCACACCTGAGATGGCAGCGCTGGACAAGACAATTTCAAGGTAAGTATTTCTCCTGAAAGGTAAGTGCAACCCGGGACAGATCAGAGGCTAGCCATTGTGGAATGTGCTAGCCCTGACTGTCCCGGGGGTATTTTTATAAAAAAATGTATAACGAGGGTGGAACTCTGCTTTAAACAGAAAGTGATAATGAGGGAGGAGTCAATAACCCAATGATGGTGGTCTTCAGGATCAGTCCAGTCTTCATCTTGGTTGGTTAGAGGAACCAACCTGCTCAACCTTAAACAGTTAGTGATAATGAGGGAGGAGTCAGTAACCCAATGATGGTGGTCTTCAGGGTCAGTCCAGTCTTCATCTTGGTTGGTTAGAGGAACCAACCTGCTCAACCTTAAACAGAAAGTGATAATGAGGGAGGAGTCAGTAACCCAATGATGGTGGTCTTCAGGGTCAGTCCAGTCTTCATCTTGGTTGGTTTAGGGGAACCAATCTGCTGATGTCTAGTAATAATCTTTGTATTTCTATTTTAGTACATGGAAATGAGATGAGGAAAACCTCAGAGGATTGTCTCACTTTGTCTCCAGACTGTAAAGTAGAAGATGAGGACATCACACAGTATAGTCCAGGAGAAAACCCGGCTACCTCCAATGTCCATCCAGGACCACACAGTGTAGATGGACCATCGTATACCTCTTATCCTGAGGAACCTCAGACTGTGAGGGGCGGTGCCCTCCTTCCAACAGATAAGAGGTTTCCCTGTCCTGAGTGCGGGAAATATTTCCGTTTTAAATCTGGTCTTTACGCACATAAAAAATCTCACACAGGTGAGAAGCCACATTCCTGCCCTGAGTGCGGGAAACGTTTTCTACATAAAGCAGATCTCACTAAACATCGAAGGTCTCACACGGGGGAGAAGCCGTATTCCTGCCTTCAGTGCGGAAAATGTTTTGCAGAGTCATCCCATCTTTCCAGGCATCAAAGATCTCACACGGGGGAAAAGCCGTTTTGCTGCCTTGAGTGCGGGAAATGTTTTGTGCGCAATGCAAAACTTGTCGCACATCAAATGTCTCACATGGGAGTGAAGCCGCATTCCTGTCCTGAGTGCGGGAAATCTTTCACAGATAAGTCCAAACTTTACAGACACCAGAAATTGCACACGGGTGAGAAACCGTATTCCTGTCCTGATTGCGGAAAATGTTTTTCGGAGAAGTCCAACCTTTCCACACATCAGAGATTGCACACGGGTGAGAAGCCGTATTCCTGTCCCGAGTGTGGGAAATGTTTTTCTCATAAACATGTCCTGGAAAAACACCAGAGGTCTCACACGGGTGTGAAGCCATATGTTTGTCCTGACTGCGGGAAAAGTTTCTCAGAGAAGCCCTTTTTTTGCAATCATCAGAGATCGCACGCGGCCGAAAAGCCGCATTCCTGTCCTGAGTGCGGGAAATGTTTTGTTCATAAGTCCGCACTGGATGTACATCAGAGATCGCACACTGGGGAGAAGCCATATTCCTGTCCTGATTGCGGGAAATGTTTTTCAGACAAGTCCTATCTTTACAGGCATCAGAGATCTCACACGGGGGAGAAGCCGTATTCCTGTAATGAGTGTGGGAAAGGCTTTTCCGAGAGGTCCAATCTTTACAGACATCAGAGACTGCACATGGGGATAAAAACCATAATCCTGCCCTGAGTGCGGGAAATGCTTTCACGGAAGTCTTGTCTAATGCTAGAGAACACACACAACTCTTGGAGTTTATTGGTGTCCCAAGGGCGGGAAATGTCTTTTATATGAGTGGTAATTGGCTGTATATTGGAGATCTCACACTGGGAAGAAGCCCCGCCCTGATCTACACCTCAGATATATACAGGTGAGGGTATAGGTCTGTATATACATACAGGAGTATCTCCTAAAATGGGAATATCATCAAAAAGTGCATTTATTTCAGTAATTCAATTCTGACAGGTAATCTCCTATGTGTAGAAGTATACTCAAATATATATCGTCCCTTGGAACATATACAATGGTATAAGTAGCGCAGGTATAATTGAGGAGAAATGACGTAGTTAAAACCAGTCATATCTTAATATAGTCCTTAAACGTCCATCAGTGGCAGAAATTCAAAACAAGGGGTTAATTCCTCCAGCAATAGTCCAATCCACCAAGTGAGAAACACCACCAAGTGTTGGGGTCACCACTGCTCTACACCTCCACTGATGTGATAATGGGGGGAATGGCAACTCACCAGAAGCTGTGGCCCACCTATTTGCATAGGACAGGCAAACAAGCTGTTGTAACACAAATCCCACTCAGGAGCGATTACTGCTGCTATTACTGGATTTCAATCTCGGGTAGTCACGTGTCTCCCTTCTCCTCCCGATAATTGCTCAAATGGTGAACATAGGGGGAAAGAAGGAACCGCACTAGTGTGATATTGTTTCACCCACCAGATAATTTATTCAGAAAAACCCCAATACAAATGTACTCACAAACGCATTAAAACCATATGCCTTCAATATCCTAATAGATATCAGTGCTACGGGTACCGTGGTATGCTGTGTCGATCCTGCTCACCCTCTCCACGCCTGTGTCTCGGATCTCCAAAGCTGCCGCTCGTGTCCCCCGTGCACTTCCGGTCGCCGTAAGGTTCATGCTCTGACGCGTTTCGTCATTTCCGACTTTTTCAAAGACGCCCTTTGAAAAAGTCGGAAATGACGAAACGCGTCAGGGCATGAACCTTACGGCGACCGGAAGTGCACGGGGGACACGAGCGGCAGCTTTGGAGATCCGAGACAACAGCGTGGAGAGGGTGAGCAGGATCGACACAGCATACCACGGTACCCGTAGCACTGATATCTATTAGGATATTGAAGGCATATGGTTTTAATGCGTTTGTGAGTACATTTGTATTGGGGTTTTTCTGAATAAATTATCTGGTGGGTGAAACAATATCACACTAGTGCGGTTCCTTCTTTCCCCCTATGTTCACCATTTGAGCAATTATCGGGAGGAGAAGGGAGACACGTGACTACCCGAGATTGAAATCCAGTAATAGCAGCAGTAATCGCTCCTGAGTGGGATTTGTGTTACAACAGCTTGTTTGCCTGTCCTATGCAAATAGGTGGGCCACAGCTTCTGGTGAGTTGCCATTCCCCCCATTATCACATCAGTGGAGGTGTAGAGCAGTGGTGACCCCAACACTTGGTGGTGTTTCTCACTTGGTGGATTGGACTATTGCTGGAGGAATTAACCCCTTGTTTTGAATTTCTGCCACTGATGGACGTTTAAGGACTATATTAAGATGTGACTGGTTTTAACTACGTCATTTCTCCTCAATTATACCTGCGCTACTTATACCATTGTATATGTTCCAAGGGACGATATATATTTGAGTATACTTCTACACATTTTCTTTCTTAAAGTAGCTGCGGTATTGTCTGTTTAAGACTTGTTTTGAGGTCACTTGTGCGCAGGGGATATATTTGTATCACCAGTAGAGGGCAGATTTGTGCTACATATATATATTTTTTCAGGTAATCTCCTATATTTTCTATAGATGTTACACACAGAGTGAGAGATTTCACACATCTCTTTCTTTTCATTTTGATAATTATGGCTTCCAGCGAGTGACACCCCAAAATTCAGTATCTCCAAAAATTAGAATATTACATAAGACCAATAAAAAAAAGGATTTGTAATCCAGAAATGTTGTCTTAGTGAGAAGTCTGTCCATGTACAGTATAGGATGCACTCAATACTTGGTCGGGGCTCCTTTTGCATGAATTACTGCATCAATGCGGCGTGGCATGGAGGCGATCAGCCTGTGGCACTGCTGAGGTGTTATGGAAGCCCACAGATTCTCTATGGGGTTTAGGTCAGACAAGTTGGCCAATCAAGCACAGTGATCCCATGATCATGTGACCAGGTATTGGTAGATTTGGCAGTGTGGGCGGTGTCCACTGCTGTATTTTGGCCTAGGCCGAGACTTTTCAGGGGGGGCTGCAAAAAAACCGCCTCCCCTTCACCTGAGACTCTATTGACAACTGGTTGCTCTCTCTCATCCCCCCTCTCTCTCTCTCTCATCCCCCCCTCTCTCTCTCTCTAATCCCCCCTCTCTCTCATCCCCCCCTCTCTCTCTCTCTCTCTCATCCTCCCTCTCTCTCTCACCCCCCCTCTCTCTCGCTCTCTCACTCTCTCTCATCCCCCTTCTCTCTCTCTCATCCCCCTTCTCTCTCTCTCATCCCCCTTCTCTCTCTCTCTCTCACCCCCCTTCTCTCTCTCTCTCATCCCCCTTCTCTCTTTCATCCCTCTCTCTCTCTCTCTTTCTCTCACCCCCCTTCTCTCTCTCATCCCTCTCTCTCTTTCATCCCCCTTCTCTCTCTCTCACTCTCTCTCTCATCCCTCTCTCTCATCCCCCTCTCTCTCTTTCACCCCCCTCTCTCACTCTCTCACCCCCCTCACTCTCTCACCCCCCTCTCTCTCTCGTCCCTCTCTCTCTCTCCACCTCTCTCTCACCTCTCTCTCTCTGATCTCTCTCACCCCCCCCCTCTCTCCCCCACCCCCCTCTCTCTCATCCCCCTTCTCTCTCTCACCCCCTCTCTCTCATCCCCCCTCAAGGAAGTTGCATGAGGTCCAACGTGAAGTTTTCACAGTCAGTGATGATTTGGGGAGCCGTGTCATCTGCTGGTGTTGGTCCACTGTGTTTCATCAAGTCCAAAGTCAGCGCAGCTCTCTAGCAGGAAATTCTAGAGCTCTTCATGCTTCCCTCTGCTGACCAGCTTTATGGAGATAATGATTTCATTTTCCAGCAGGACTTGGCACCGCCGACACTGCCAAATCTACCAATACCTGGTCACATGATCATGGGATCACTGTGCTTGATTGGCCAGCAAACTGGCCTGACCTAAACCCCATAGAGAATCTGTGGGGGATTGTCAGGAGGAAGATGAGAGACAACAAACCCAACAATGCAGAGGAGCTGAAGGCCGCTATCAAAGCAACCTGGGCTTCCATAACCCCTCAGTAGTGCCACAGGCTGATCCCCTCCATGCCATGCCGCATTGATGCAGTAATTCATGGAAAAGGAGCCCCGACCAAGTACTGAGTGCATCCTATACTGTACATGGACAGACTTTTCACTAAGACAACATTTCTGTATTAAATATCCTTTTTTTAATGGTCTTATGTAATATTCTAATCTTCGGAGATACTGAATTTTGGGGTGTCACTCGCTGGAAGCCGTAATCATCAAAATTAAAAGAAAGAAATGTGTGAAATCTTTCACTCTGTGTGTAACATATCTATAGAAAATACAGGAGGTCACCTTTTGGAATTGAATTACTGAAATAAATTTACTTTTTGATGATATTCTAATTTTATGAGATGCTCCTGTAAGGAGTATTCCTGGTCTGAGTGTGGGAAAGGTTTTTCACAGAAGTCCCATCTTTCCACACATCAGAGATCTCACACAGGGGAGAAGCCGTATTCCTGTCCTGAGTGTGGGAAATGTTCCTCACTGAAGTCCAATCTTTCCACACATCAGAGATCTCACACGGGGGAGAAGCCACTTTCCTGTCCTGAGTGAGGGAATTGTTCCTCACTGAAGTCCTGTCTTCCTGTACATCAGGGGTCCCACACAACCCTGGAGGTGTATTAGTGCATTGAGTGCAGGAAATGTCTTCTATATGAATGTTGGTGGACATGTGGGGAAGAAGCACACCCTGATATACACCTCAGATATACTCCATGGCTGATCTTCATCATGTAAGAAACACTTCATAAGGAGATCAGAGATCACCAAAGAGATGGATGAAGTGTTGTCCCGTGTTGGCCATTGATAGCAGGAGAAAAATAAAAATGGAGTCCTTACCTTTCATTGGCTGAGTGCATTTTGTGGTGTAAATATACTTTCTCATTTCTGTTGGTGACATTAAAGCGTCCTATCTATTTTATCTACACATGGTGTGCTGGTGCTATCTTGGATTGGACAACCTGTGGTGACACCATCCTCCATTTCACCACATCGCTGTCCTATAATTGGCTCTCGATGCTGTATGGAGTGCTCTGGACTCTTCGTGTTGATATAGATGATAAAGAGACAGTCAGAGTCCAGAGCATTTATCATATTTTTAATAATGAATAATCGGTCCTGTGATAAGGTCCTTCAGCTCAGAAGATAAGAAGGCTAATGTGTGCAGCATAGGTTTCAGGTCCTGCTGTTTTTGTATCTGTCTCCTGCTGAATTGTCCAGGTTGGCCTCCTCTACTGTCCATACCTTGACCCAGCCCTGGTTCATGTCATGGTGAGCTAAGAGACTTGGTCACCAACAACAGCTGTGTAAAAGTCCCGTACACGCGATAGGAAGATTGGAAGAAAAATGAATGATCGGACGATTATCTGATCGTTAGTATATTGCTTTCGAGAGCCGATTCCGGCTTTTCGGACAACAAAAACTGAAGGTGCAGGCTAGAAAATTTTTATTGTAAGTGAACACAACGTCCGATTTTTATTTAAGGTGTAGCTACATTTGCCTTTGTCAGCCGAGAATGTCCGTACAAGTCTATACCATTATGACTACATCATGATATGCACTTTCGTGGAGAATCGAAGGATCGGTCATCTGATTTTCTTATCATGTGTACGAGGCTTTAGTCTTGTACTCGTAATCTCTATTCTCTGAGTTTTCTCTGAGGTCCAGCATCAACCAAGCTCCTTGACAATGAATCATTCCACTCTTTAGTAAATGAACCCCAATAGTATAAAGAGTGCCCAGAAGATATGTCAACCAATGGCTTGAGTTGGTAAGGTTCTTATTTACAAGCCTTTCTCTATGGGTCTCCGTTGGGTTGCCCCTGATCAAGTTATGAGGAAGATGTGTAGATGCGTCACTTTACAGAATGGGACAGTCACAGATCCCAGGATGAGAAGTTCTTCCACACAGGTGAGATCATGGTGAGCAGAACATGAACTCCAAGCCTTTCTCCATCTGTCTCTCGGTTGAGTTGTCTCTGTGCCGATCAAGTTGTGGTGGAAACAAGTAGATGTGTCACCTTACAGATTGGGACAGTCATGGATCATGGAGAGGCTCCTTTTAAACAGATGAGGTCCACCATGAGCAGAACATTGACTCCAAGCCTTTCTCCAAATGTCTCGGTTGGGTTGTCTCTGTTCTTACAAATATGTTGAGAAAATGTGTAGATGTATCACCTTACAGATTGATTAGGTCAATTGCCGTTTTACAGATAATAAGTTCCTTCACACAGGTGAGGTCATGATGAGCCACGCATAGACTGTAAGCTTTTCTCTATGTGTCTCTGTTGGGTTGTCTCTATACTGACCAAGTTGTGGATTAAATGTTTAGATGTGACACCTTACAGATTGATTGAGACAATCACAGATCCCCACAATAAAGGTTTCTTCATACAGGTGAGGGCCATGATGAGCAGAACATGGACTCCAAGCCTGTCAGATCACTGGATGGAGGCCGAAGTGCTAAGAAGGCTTCCCTTGCAGCTCGGTGTGAATCACCCCTGGAAGTGGGACAGGAGGTGACGCGACCCAAGTAGCACTGGATGCTTGTGGGGTGCAGGTGGATGGCTGAGAAGGATATCCGGGTCCCTTCAGTGAAGCTCTTGTGGAAGCAAGCAGTCCAATGGTAAATGCCAGACCGAGGGTCATACACGTGTTATCAGGCAGAGACCGTGGAGCAAGCTGGGGTCGGAACACAGGTTATCAGGCAGAGGCAAGTCCGTGGAGCAAGCTGGGGTCGGTACACAGGTTATCAGGCAGAGACAAGTCTGTGAAGCAAGCCGGGGTCAGTACACAGGAGCGGATCAACAGGTCAGAAGGCAAGCCGGGTCACAACAGGAAGCAGGAACAGAACTCAGGTCAAAGGTACAGGAAGCTGACAATAATCCAGTGCCGGATGGCAGGGTGAGCGATCCTTAAGAAGAGGCTGGGTTGGTACAATGTAAGGCATGACGCACACGTGCTGCGCTGGCACGTCCGCTTGCACGCGCTCCCGCACATGCGCACTTACCTCGATGGATCGTTGCCCGCACAGCGGCGTCTAAGTCCCTGACAAAGCCTTTCTCTATGTGTCTCTGTTGGGTTGTCTCTGCTGATCAAGTTGTGGGTGAAATGTGTACATGTGTCACCTTACAGATTAATTGGGACATTCACAGGCCCCCGGAATAGAGGTTCCTTCACACAGGTGAGGTCCATGATGAGCAGAACATGGACTCCAAGCCTTTCACTATGTGTCTCTGTTGGGTTGTCTCTGCTGATCAAGTTGTGGAGGAAATGTGTAGATGTATCACCTTGTAGATTGGAACAGTCATAGATCCCCATTTGAGAAGTTCTTCCATACAGATCATGGTAAGCAGAACATAGACTACATGTCACGGGGTAAAGTGGCAGAGCCTGACGTAAGAGGAGAGGCTTACAGGGTAACTGGCGTGGCACAGGTTCACCAGAGGCCCGGAGTCTAAGGGTTAGCCGGTTTTCACCAGGGCCCCAGATGGTGGGGATGGACTTGGCTGCTTGCTAATACCAGGTCGCGGTCCCCCGGATTCCCTGGTGGAGCCAGGATCAGGTCCAGGACCAATAGCCGGTAGCAGATAAACAGATCAGGATCAGGCAGGAGAATAGTCAGGACAAGCCAAGGTCAATGCGGGCAGCAGGTAATCAGAATCCAAAGACAAGCCGGGTCAGGTAAACAGGAACAGCAGAATATAAACAGGCACAGGATACAGGAGAGCTGATGATAACACAGCAATTACCTGGAGTGACTGCTGTGTTTAAATAGGCTGTTTTGGCGCCAATTTAGTAGCCTCGAACTATTCTAAGGTAGCCTCAAACTTATTCCAAGGTAGCCTCTGACTATTCCAAGGTAGCATCGAACTATTGCAAGGTAGCCTCGAACTACTGCAAGGTAGTCTCGAGCTATTGTAAGGTAGCCTCTAGCTATTCAAGGTGCCTCTTCGTACGCGCATGCGCATAGGCATTCACCGGCTAGCGGCGCCAGTGCGCCTGCGCAAGGTATTGATTCCCTGACACTACATATCCCTCTGGGACTCACAAGATTGTGTTGATGGAACTTCTAGAGTTCCACAGCTTCTTCTCCCCTTCAGTGAAAAACACATTGACTGCTGCCAAGCAGATCACACTCGGCACTCAACAAATATTATTTAAGAGTCATGAGTATCCCTGGTGTCTGTTGTGTGTTTCTTCTAGATCTATGCAAGAGTCTCCTGTAAATTAGACCAGTCACTGCTGCCTTCTCTTCTTGGGCAGGGTGACTGATATCCACAGCTGCACATAACTGGACCTAAAGGCATAAGGTGGAGATACTACTGAAATATTATTATATATTGAGGTGGAGTGTGTCTGACTGGAGCCCTCTAAGACATTGGTGGAACACACTACCACTGTCCGTATTCTCAGGTCAACAGCCCTCCTCCAGTAAACTCTTCTTTGCACTGAGCTCACCATAACAAGAACAGTGATCATATAGTGGTGTGACAGTGTGGGCTTAAAAAAAAAGGACAGAAATTTCCAACCTAGTGTCCAGTTTTTGCAGGAGACCAGCAGGGTGTGTGTCCAGGTGCACACAGCCTTTATAATTATGGGCTTGGGCATAGCTTAGGGCACCCTTTGAGAGACAGGTCTGCTCTGTCAAGGGCGACACGTACACTCCACCTAAACACCAGGAGTTCTTAGGCTAGGAGACAGAAGGGCTTTGGATGGGTGCCAAGAGATCTCCAATTGAGAGAGCAGGGCATGGATCCATACAATAGGATGCTACAACTAAAGGTTGGGAGCTATTAGAGTACAAAGGGCTAGGTGAGATGTTCTGAGGGCCCAAGCAAAGGCTTGGGACCTAAGCAGCGGCACTGCTGAACAAAGAGCCAGGTGTCTCAATATTATCTTGTCTGTGTCTGGTTTAGCTGGTGAAGAGCCCTGTGTGGGGAACCCTGTTATAAGGACTTTCATTAGAAGTGGGCCGAAAAGCCCTAAACCATATTTTTACAGCTCTCTCTGGATTTTGGATTTCCCGGGTTTGCTTCCATATTTTGGAGATTCTATGCACTGAGCTCACCATAAGAAGAACAGTGATCATATAGTGGTGTGACAGTGTGGGCTTAAAAAAAAGGACCCAGGTTTCGCAGAGTGCGGGACTCCAAGGTATCCATTATGAAAGCTGAAAACAAAACTGTTTTAACAGCCTTCTCTGGATTTGGGTATTCCAGGATTGGGCTACGTAGTTTGGAGATTGCTTTGGAAGAGAATACATTTCAAAACCTAGTGTCCAGGTCTTGCAGGAGACCAGCAGGGTGTATGTCGAGGTGCACACAGCCTTTATAATGATGGGCTTGGTCATAGCTCAGTGCACCCTTTAGGAGACGCTTAGGGTCTGCGCTGTCGAGGGCGACAGCTACACTCCACCTAAACACCAGGAGTTCTTAGGCTTCGGATGAGTGCCGGGAGATCTCCAATTGAGAGACCAGGGCATGGACCCATACAACAGGGTCCTACAAAAGATTGAGAGCTATTAGAGCACAAAGGGCTGGGTGAGATGGTCTGAGGGGCCAAGTAAAACCAAAGGCAAAGGTTTGGGACCTAATCAGCGGCATTACTGAACAGAGAGCCAGGTGTCTCAATATTATCTTGTTTGTGTCTGCTTTAGATGGTGAAGACCCCCTGTGTGGGGAACCCTGATATAAGGACTTTCATTAGAAGTGGGCAGACAAGCCCTAAACCATATCTTTACAGCTTTCTCTGGATTTTGGATTTCCCGGGTTGGCTTCCATATTTTGGAGATTCTATGCACTGAGCTCACCATAAGAAGAACAGTGACCGTATAGTGGTGTGACAGTGTGGGCTTAAAAAAAAAGGACAAAGGTTTTGCACGTATGCAGAGTGCGGGACTCCGAGATATCCGTTATGAAAGCAGAAAACAAAACTGTTTAACGGCCTTCTCTGGATTTTGGTATCCCAGGATTGGGCTACATAATTTGGAGATTTCGAAGTGCTGTGGAAGGGAAGAAATTTCCAACCAATTGTCCAGGTCTTGCAGAAGACCAGCAGGGTTTGTGTCCAGGTGAACACAGCCTTTATAATTATAGGCTTGGGCATAGCTTAGGGCACCCTTTGAGAGACAGGTCTGCGCTGTCGGGGGCGACAGGTACACTCCACCTGAACGCCAGGAGTTCTTAGACTAGGAGACAGGAGGGCTTACAAGGGTACCCACATTCCTTGTACCACCTTGGGATATTAGAAGAGCGCCATGACACCCCCCACTTTCATGTCTGGGCTTTGGATAAGTGCTAGGAGATCTCCAATTGAGAGACCAGGGCATGGACCCATACAATAGAAAGCTATTAGAGCACAAAGGGCTAGGTGAGATGGTCTGAGGGGCCAAGTAAAACCAAAAGGCAAAGGTTTGGGACCTAAGCAGCGGCATTACTGAACAGAGAGCCAGGTGTCAATATTATCGTGTCTGTGTCTGCTTTAGATGGTGAAGACCCCTGTGTGGGGAACCCTGATATAAGGACTTTTCTTTATTTTATTTTTATAAGTGGGCCGACAAGCCCTAGACCATGATAAAGGAAAAGGAATTGGCAGCACTCCAGGTTGAGTCAAAATCCAGATTTATTGACTGGACATCCAAATTATGACAATTGTGACAAGGTAGACGCGTTTCACACACTGACTGTGTGCTTAATCATTACGATGCACCGGTGTGAGTCATCAGGCAATTACACCACCTTGAGCAGTGAGTCCTTGTCTCTTCAAGCCCTAGACCATATCTTTACAGCTTTCTCTGGATTTTGGATTTCCCGGTGTGGCTTCCATATTTTTGGAGATTCTATGAACTGAGTTCACCATAACAAGAGCAGTGATCATATAGTGGTGTGATAGTGTGAGGTTATAAAAAGGACACAGGTTTCGCACGTATGGACTCCGGGGTATCCATTATGAAAGCAGAAAAGTGTTTTTACAGCCTTCTCTGGACTTTGGTGCCTCAGGATAAGGCTACATAGTTTGGAGATTTCTAAAGTGCTTTGGAAGGGAAGACATTTCCAACCTAGTGTCCACGTTTTGCAGGAGACCAGCAGGATGTGTGTCCAGGTGCACACAGCCTTTATAATAATACAAAGTTGGGAGCACGAAATTGTCCAAAATGTCTTGGTATGCTTACGCCTTAAGATTTCCCTTCACTGGAACTAAGGGGCCAAGCCCAACCCCTAAAACATAACCCCACACCATAATCTCCCCTTCACCAAACTTTACACTTGGCACAATGCAGTCAGGCAAGTACCGTTCTGCTGGCAACCGCCAATCCTGACACATCCATAGGGGTACCAGACAGAGAAGAATGAGTCCTCACTCCAGAAAACAAGTCTCCATTGCTCTAGAGTTCAGTGGCGGTGTGCTTTACACCACTGCATCGGACGCTTTGTATTGCACTTGGTGATGTAAGGCTTGGATGCAGCTGCTCGGTTATGGAAACCCATTCCATGAAGCTGTCTACGCACTGTTGTTGTGCTAATCTGAAGGCCACACAAAGTTTGGCAGTCTCTAGCTACTGACTCTTGGGGACTTCTGTGCACTGTGAGCTTTAGCATGCGCTGACCCCACTCTGTCATTTTTTTATGGCCTACCACTTCGTGGCTGAGTTGCTGTTGTTCCCAGTTGCTTCCAATTTGTTAAAATACCACTAACAGTTGGGAACAAACTTTAGGTCTTAGAATTTCCTTGCTGAGAGACATAAACCTTTGGAGGAACCCTGGCTGAGAAAGGCTGGACTAGGCAGTAATATATTTCTCTTCCCCTTGGTGGGAGTGGAGATGACCCCATCTATAAGGATATACAGTACATACACACACAGCACAAGGCCGTGTTCTCACTACGAGACATTTCTAAGGTCTGCAGTACCTCTGAGCTCCAGAAGATGGTGATCTCATGTCTACCCAGACAGGAAGTCTCTATGGAAGACAGGAAGTGATGTCAGGTATAAATAGGAATTACCGGGTGAAAGGTGAGTTGGGAGGAAGTAGAGAGGAGACGTTGCTGGAAGTGGCAGCAGAGGAGGTAATAAGATCTTATTTTCTATTTACACCCAGTAACCCCCCCCCCCCCCCGTCATGTCCATCCTCTTCCTCCATAGTCACTGTGACCTCTTTTATATCCAGCAGATGACGATACACACATATATAGTGTGGAAACCTAGATTAACCCCTTCAGGGTAAGAACATTCCCCCACATATATTGAAAGGGGATAGGGAATTGGCGCTTCCCTATCCCCTTTCAATATTTACACCGATATAGCAACGCTATATTTTAGGGAGGCTGCAGCCCAACCCCTTCATTTCTCCATAGCGCGGCTTCTCTTATTTTAGTTCCCCCACATATATATTCATTATCAATTATCATCCTTACATGTCTCACTTGTTCAAGCAGCATAGATCAAGTGACGTCACCAATGAGGATGGAGGAGGATCGGAGTCACATGACTGAGAAGATACTAAACCTCACCCTGGAGATCATCTACCTGCTGACCGGAGAGGTGAGGAGGATTCTGGGAGGTCACATGACATCACTCTTATCTCTATTAATAAAACACAGACCTGACCGGAGAGGTGAGGAGGATTCTGGGATTCTAACATGATATTCCTATTGGTTCCTCAATACAGAGATTTCTTCCTCGGAAGTCAGGTGATCAAATGACCATCACAGTGCCTCCATGTGACTCCCTAAAACCTGAGAGACACAACATGCAGAAGATTCTAGAAGTCACCAAGAAGATGATGGAGCTGCTGACAGGAGAGGTGAGCGGTGCTGGGAATTCTGGGATATTATCCAGTAACAGACAAGGGATGTGTCTGGACGGTGACTGTATCATTGTGTGTGTCAGGTTCCTATAAGGTGTCAGGATGTCACTGTCTATTTCTCCATGGAGGAGTGGGAGTATTTAGAAGGACACAAGGATCTCTACAAGGACGTCATGATGGAGAATCAGCCGCCCCTCACATCACCGGGTAAGAGGAGACTTTATTGTAAAGGAGAGAGCAGTACGGAGGCTCCACCTAGATCCCCCATCATCTGATAAACACATAGAAACAATGTATTCAGTCAGTGTGTGTGTTTCCTACAGATGGATCCAGTAATGGGAACCCACCAGAGAGATGTCCCCGTCCTCTGTATTCCCGGGATTCCACACAGGAAGGTCACACCATCCCTCACCATCATCAGGTAGGTGGAGTTGAATGTCTGGCACCGCACTCAGTATTTTGGAATGCAGATCACTAATGTAAGGGAGGTCACTGACCACCAATGTAGGAGGAACACACTGACCACCAATGTAGGAGGAACTCACTGACCACCAATGTAGGAGAAACTCACTGACCACCATTGTAAAGGGATCACATGGAGTACTTCCCACCAATTTAAAGGGGCATACTGAGTACCGACCACTATTGTAAAGGGACGCAAATGGGAATATTGAGCACCAATGATCAAAGTAAGCACAACATATTGTACATAGTCCTGACCCCCACTTTTTAAAATTGTTGTGTAGTTCTGGGGGTTAATTGTTTTGTAATGTTGGGATGTAATTATAATGCCGTGCTGGAGGTAATAATTGTGCCTTGTTGTGTTGTTTTTGTGAGTGCTGGGAGTGAATTATTGTACTGTGCTGGGAGTGAATTATTTTTACTGTGCTGGGAGTGAATTATTGTACTGTGCTGGGAGTGAATGATTGTACTGTGCTGGGAGTGAATTATTGCACTGTGCTGGGAGTGAATTATTGTACTGTACTGGGAGTGAATGATTGCACTGCTGGGAGTGAATGATTGCACTGCTGGGAGTGAATGATTGCACTGTGCTGGGAGTGAATCATTGTACTGTGCTGGGAGTGAATTATTGTACTGTGCTGGTAGTGAATTATTATTCCACGCTGGTGGTTAATTATTGTACAATGCCGGGGGTTACATATTTTGCCATGTTGGGGGGGGGGGGTCATTTTTTTTGCTGTGCTGAGCTTTACTTATTGTGCCGTTCTGGTGGACATTTTTTATGCTGTGCTTTTAATGTTTTCCTATTGTGTAGAGCTGAAGGTGTAATAATGTGCTGGGGGTTATTGCTGGCTATGTAGGGGTACTGCTTGTTAAATCCTATTTCAGTCAGACTTCAGGGGTGGGACCCGTGAGTTTGCTACCAGTCATAGGGGTCATTTAGCAATCCTTAATGGAGGATGTGAGAAACTTCATCACAAATCCTATTTGAGAGATTAGTTGTCTTGTCAGACATCCTCATTATTTTTATGGAACCTTCCTTCCCTGAATCCTGAAGGAGTTGGGAGAAGGAGGCTTGGACCTTCACATGTGGATCGGCTGGTCTTTTCTTGTGGATCTGGTTTTGTCCAAGGTTCCGTCTGGGAACCTGTTTACTTTGGGACATGTCCCGGTGTTTTTTCCCGTTGACCACATCATGTTGGTGGTCTTTTTCTTCGTCATTGGGTTATTATATAGTTTAATCTGTTTTGGTGGGTTTTTGGTTTCGCAGCCTTTTGCTGGTTAAGGCTTCACGTTCCTTCGGGTGGAGTCATTACCCCTTTTGGCGGCAATCTCTTCTGTCCTGGTCTAAGCATTTGGTTTATCATCTGTGGCCTTTCCCTGGTTGTTGGCGGCATGCTTTACCTTGCATGGGGCTTCTTCTCATTTGGTTTGGATTCATGCCTAGATCCTTCAGGTAGTTTTGAGCTGCAAATAGTTTCCAGTCCCTATTGGGGCTTTCTCTGGCTGCTTCCTACCCCTTGGTTAGACTGCTTCTGGACGTTCAAGCTGTATCTAAACTCCTGTGTCCTTCAATGGATGAGACAGAAAATATTTTTGTACTTACCGTAAAATCTATTTCTCGGAGTCCATTGAGGGACACAGGCCTTACAGCTTTGTGTTTTGCCTTCGGTACTGATTTTACACAAACTGAGAGATGCTTGTTAAGGCGCTTTTCGACTGCATGGAACCGAACGGTTCGGCTCGCTTTTGCGCTTTTCCACTGCATGGTACCGCATGGTACGGTGTTGGAATGGTTCGGTACGGTACGGCGGCGCTTTTTCACTACATGGAACCGAACGATACAGCTCGCTTAAACAGTACCACCTCAGTTGTGGTTCCAAAAGGGCCATACCGGTACCATATCCCACAATCCTTGGCATGCAGCCTTGACTGTTTGTCACTACTAGCCACTGATTGGTCAGAGAATCGTTGTTATCCCACCCACTTTACTTTAGTGGAAAAGCAAACCGTACCGAACCGTTCCAACACCGTACCATGCAGTGGAAAACCAAGCAGGGCCGAGTGGAGCCGAGCCGGAACTTGCAGTGGAAAAGTGCCATTAGAGAAGGGGTTCAATGGGGTATGGCTTACATTTCCTCTGTTTGCCGGTGTCCTCCCTTTCCTGTAGGTGGCAGATAATCCCAACTGTATCTGAATTGCTGTGTCCCTCCGTGAACTCAGAGAAATAGATTTAATCTTATTTTTGCTGCCAACCTGTTGGTTTAGGTTGAAGATCTGATGAACATGAAGATCGAGGGTGCAGAAGAAGAGACGTATGTGAGGGATGATCAGCAATATACGGAGGAGGTTGGAATGACGAGGACATTCGTAGAGGAGGACACTCCTACAGAGATCAGCACAGGTGACCCATAATATATTCTTCTCTTATCTCTGCTCTGTTACTGCACACTGATTTGGTCCAGAAATGGGGCCGGAGCTGAGGGATATCAGCCAATAATAGGTATATAATGGTCACCTCCCTGTACTGATACCCGTCCTGGGGTTCAGCTGGCAGTATTGGGTTGTGTGTCACTCCTAGTTACAGTAGCACAGATATGAGAACACAGATTGAGCCTTTCTTAGGTTGGTCCCTCTTCTTCCAGCAGACTCGAAGCTAAATGTTACCATAAAACGTTATTACCAGTCATAATTGGAAGGGAAGCAAGGAGAAACATGAAGCCCAAAACACTTATCTTTCTAGGCGAACTTACTGCTCTAAGCTCCATCCAGTGCTACATATCACCAGAAGCCTAGGCCTATGGTCAAGTGGTCCGCAGGTCTGAACTTTGACCCTCTTGTTTATCAGAGGTCACATGGCCCAGTGCCTAGCCACTTTACCACCGGAGGATTTTCCTGCTTTACGTCCAGGCCACTTTTTGCGATTCGGCACTGTGCGACTTTAACTGACAATTGCGCGGTCATGCAACGCCGTACCCAAACGAAATTTACGTCCTTTTTTTCCCACAAACAGAGCTTTCTTTTGGTGGTATTTGATCACCTGTGCAATTTTAATTTTTTGTGATATTAAAAAATGCGACAATTTTGAAAAAAAAAACAATATTTTTCTACTTTGACAGTTAAAAATATCCAGTATATTCAATTTTTATCATATATTTAGGCCAAAATGTATTTAGCTACATGTCTTTGACAAAAAAATTCTCAATGAGCGTATTCTTAACTGCTTTAAGACCGGAAGATTTTACCCCATTCCTGACCAGGCTATATTTTGCGATTCGGCACTGCGTTATTTTAATGGACAATTGCGCAGTCGTGCGACGCTGTACCCAAATGAAATTGAAGTCCTTTTTTCCCCACAAATAGAGCTTTCTTTTGGTGGTATTTGATCACCTGTGCGATTTTTACTTTTTGCGCTATAAACAAAAAAAGAGCGACAATTTTGAAAAAATAATATTTTTCACATTTTTTTTTATATAAAATTCCCCCAAAAATGTAAAAATCAAAATTTTTTAACATTTTTGGCCAATTTGTTTTCTGCTACATATTTTTGGTAAAAAAAATCGCAATAAGCATATTTTGATTTTTTTGCGCAAAAGTTATTGCGTTTACTAACTAAGGGAAAGATTTTTGTCATTTTTGGTGTTTTTTTTTTAATGAGTAATGGCGGCGATCTGCGTTTTTTTTTTTTTTTGCGGGACTGCGACATTGCGGTGGACAGATCGGACCCTTGACTGACATTTTTGACACTTTTGGGGGTACCAGTGACTTTACTACAGTAATCAGTGCTATACATATAGCAGGGAAGGGGTTAATTTGTATTGGACAGGGAGGGGTTAATGTATGCCTGGTGCTTACTGACGTGTGTGGGGGGAGGGGACTATGTGACACAGGGACAGATCGCAGGTTGAGCTATGCTGAACCCTGCAATCTGACCCTGTTTGTCACTTAGGATTTCCACACAAGATCCCCGACGATCGGGGAAGAGCGGCGGTGATCACCGCCGCTCCTCCCCTGGCCCGACTCCCGCTGTAACTGAATACAGCGGGAGCGAGCCTCCAGCGGCGCCGAGAGAGGGGAATGTCTAGTGACGTAGGTCTACGTCGCCAGACGATAACGAACCCCTTTGCCGCAGTACAGTCAACCTGACTGGTCGGCAAGTGGCTAGGCCTATGGTCACTTGTTCTATGGTAAAGGGTATTCAAGTCTGAACTTTGAACCCCTTGTTTGTCAGAGGTCACATGACCCAGTGCCTAGACTTGTGGTTGTGTAAAGAGCATGGACCTCCCAGTCCCCATTGATTCCTGCTCTTCTGACAAGGCTGTGTAAATGTAGAAGTGATCTGGGAGGAGGACCAAAGGTCATTTGACTGAAGAGGGGGGAGAGTCCCAGCTGGTTGGGACATCCACAGAGAACATCTGCTCACTCAGATCTACCTGATCCAGATGGAATCTTGATGTAACCCTCTCAGATCTATTGATGATGTTTTTATATTTTTCCAGGACACGCCATGGAGAAACCCTCAAAGGATCGTCTCACTTTATCTCCGGGTTGTAAAATGGAAGATGAGGACATCACAGGAGATTGTGGAGGAGAAAAGACAATGAGCCCCACTATGGATGGTGGACTTCACAGTGTGGATAGACCATGGAGTCCCTCTGACTCTGAGCAACCTCCTACTGTGGGGGATGGGGCCGGAATTGAGGAGGAGGAGACATATCCCTGTCCTGTGTGTGGGAAAAGCTTTAGCTCTCCATTAAGTCTTATTGTACATCAGAGATCTCACACAGGGGATGAGCTTCATACCTGTTCTGAGTGCGGGGGATGTTTTCTTAATGAATCAAAACTCATCACACATTACAGATCCCACATGGGAGAGAAGCAGTACTCCTGCCCTGAGTGCGGGAAATGTTTTCTGCAGAAATCAGACGCCGTTAGACATCAGAGATCTCACACCGCAAAGAAGCTGTATTCCTGCCCTAAGTGCGGGAAAGGTTTTTCACACAAATCAGAACTTGTTAGACATCAAAGATCCCACACGGGGGAAAAGCCGTTTTACTGCCCCGAGTGCGGGAAATGTTTTACAGAGAAGTGCAGTCTTTTCAGACATCAGAAATTGCACACGGGCGAGAAGCCGTATCTCTGCCCAGAGTGCGGAAAAGGTTTCGCAAGGAACTCCCAACTTGTTGTACATCAGAGATCTCACACGGGGGAAAAGCCGTTTTCCTGCCTTGAGTGTGGGAAACGTTTCACAGACATGTCCCAACTTTTCAGGCATAAAAGATCTCACACGGGCGAGAAGCCGTATTTCTGCACAGAGTGCGGGAAATGTTACTCCCAAAAGTCTTCTCTTACCAAACATCAGAGAACCCACATGACCCTCGAGGTGTATTAGTGTCCTGAGTGCAGGAAAAGTCCTCTATATGGATCATTATTTGCCATAAATTAGAAATCTCTCACTGGTTGGGTCCCTCTAGGAGAGAGAAGGAGGGGGTGTCACTGCTGGTTGGGTCCCTCTAGGAGAGAGAAGGAGGAGGTGTCACTGCTGGTTGGATCCCTCTAGGAGAGAGAAGGAGGGGGTGTCACTGCTGGTTGGGTCCCTCCTAGGAGAGAGAAGGAGGAGGTGTCACTGCTGGTTGGGTCCCTCTAGGAGAGAGAAGGAGGGGATGTCACTGCTGGTTGGGTCTCTCTAGGAGAGAGAAGGGGGGGTTGTCACTGCTGGTTGGGGCCCTCTAGGAGAGAAGAAAGAGGGGGTCACTGCTGGTTGGGTCCCTCCTAGGAGAGAGAAGGAGGAGGTGTCACTGCTGGTTGGGTCCCTCTAGGAGAGAGAAGGAGGGGATGTCACTGCTGGTTGGGTCTCTCTAGGAGAGAGAAGGAGGGGGTGTCACTGCTGGTTGGGGCCCTCTAGGAGAGAAGAAGGAGGGGGTCACTGCTGGTTGGGTCCCTCCTAGGAGAGAGAAGGAGGGGGTGTCACTGCTGGTTGGGTCCCTCTAGGAGAGAGAAGGAGGGGGGTCACTGCTGGTTGGGTCCCTCTAGGAGAGAGAAGGAGGGGGTGTCACTGCTGGTTGGGTCCCTCTAGGAGAGAGAAGGAGGGGGGTCACTGCTGGTTGGGTCCCTCTAGGAGAGAGAAGGAGGGGGGTCACTGCTGGTTGGGTCCCTCTAGGAGAGAGAAGGAGGGGTGTCACTGCTGGTTGGGTCCCTCTAGGAGAGAGAAGGAGGGGGTGTCACTGCTGGTTGGGTCCCTCTAGGAGAAAGAAGGAGGGGGTGTCACTGCTGGTTGGGTCCCTCTAGGAGAGAGAAGGAGGGGGTGTCACTGCTGGTTGGGTCCCTCTAGGAGAGAGGAGGAGGGGGTGTCACCGGCATGAAAGTGGAAAATACGACCTTTTCAGACGAAACGTTTTATGTTTACCTGTTGAAAACGGAAATATAATAAGAAATATTGTTGGCATAAAATAAAGACGAAACGCGTTTGTTCCTGATATTCTATCAATAAGCTTTCCACCTTCAGATTTATATTATTATGTTTTCTTTTCTTTTTATCCTATGGGCTGTGTCTGGCCCTGCTAAGCCCTTAAATCAAGCAAGGCCTATCTGAGTCAGATACTCTGAGGATGTACCCAGTGCCTCCCAGTCTGTTTCCAGTGACTCTCAGTGTGTTCCTACTTACAACCTGTATCCCACACTTCCCAACCGTCCCGGACTGTCCCGGGCCTCGATGCAAGTCCCAACGTCCTGGCAAATAAAGTCTTTGTCCCGGAGTAGAACCAATTTCCAGCACTTGGCTCCAGTAGCTTGCCCTCCCTGCGGCTTGTGCAGAGGGTGTCTGGGGTCCCGCACACCACAAGCAATGCTATGTAAATGTGACCGGCAGCCGGCGGGGAGAGATGCTGGCTGCCTCACACATACACAGTGCAGAGCGGCCTTGCGGCTGAGCCTGCCTCCTCCTAATCTTTGGCTGTGCTGCTTTCCTTCATACAGGAAAGGGAGGCAGGGAGGAGTCATGGCCGGTGGGGGGGGGGGGGGGGCAGGGTGGCAATTGCTCCCAGGCCACTCTGATGCACGAAAAAGGCCGCAAGTATGCCCCCCAGGCACCTATGCAGTTCTAAACAGGACTGCACAGTTCCCTCGCTCTATTGTTTGTCTTTCTGACCCCTGTACTCTGCCCTACTGACCCCTGTCTTCCACCCCAATGACCCCCTGTACTCTGCGCTACTGACCTCTTGTCTTTCATCCTACTGACCCCCTGTACTCTGCCCTACTGACCCGCTGTCTTCCATCCTGCTGACCCCCTGTACCCTGCCCTACTGACCTCTCATCCTCTGTCTTTCAGGTCATTCCTGGTGGTTAAAGTTTAAACATACTGTATCAATGTGGGGAAAAACTTCAGTTACTACTGCAGCCGGAAATATATTATTGCATCCGTTAGTTATTATATTTAGTATTATGATATTATGTATTTTATTTCAAATCTGTATTATGATTAGGATGAAACGATTTTATAAATTAATTAAGAAAGAAATTAAAAAAGGTGAAGAAATAATGACCGGTGTATTTAGACGAAGAGTTACTTCTGGTTTAACTGATCGAGTAGTGAACAATGGTACATCTGGAGCAACTGATTCAAAATGTGTATGAAAGGGCCATAAATGGAGTGTGCGTGAGTTAGGTAATATAATAAATTATATTTAGGGGGGATTGTAGAATTATTTTATTAATTCGGCTTTATCATGGATTTTGCAATTATGCCAACTTTCACAGGTTCTCTTTAAAACTTGTTATTGGGAGCCTGGCATAAGGTCAAATCCTAATATAGGATTTTCCTAAGGACCGGTGCCCAGAACTGGACAGCATACTCCAGATGTGGCCGGACCAGAGTCTTGTAGAGTGGGAGAATAATCTCTTTATTTCTGGAGTGAATCCCCTTTTTTATACATCCCAGTATTCTGTTGGCTTTGCTTGCAGCGGCTTGGCATTGCATGCCACTTCCAAGCCTGTTGTCTACCAGTACCCCCAAGTCCTTTTCCATCCTAGACTCACCCAGAGGTTCCCCCCCTAGTAGTTTGCTTTCTGGTTTCTGGCCCCCAGGTGCATTACTTTACATTTTTCAACATTAAACCTCATCTGCCATGTAGTTGCCCATCCCCCACCCCGTTTTTTTTGTTCAGGTCCGCTTGCAAGGTTTCCACATCCTGCATAGAAGATATTGGCATGCTTAGTTTAGTATCATCTGCAAATACTGAGATTGTACTAGATATCCCCTCCTCTAGATCATTTATGAATAAATTAAACAGGATTGGTCCCAGGACAGAACCCTGGGGGACCCCACTTTCCACACCCGCCCAATCCGAGTACTCCCCATTAATCACCACCCTCTGGAATCTCCCCTGGAGCCAGTTCTCTATCCAGGTACTCACCTTATGGTCCATACCTACCTTCCTTAGTTTGTACAGTAAGCGTTTGTGGGGAACGGTGTCAAAGGCCTTTGCGAAGTCCAGATACCCCACATCCACAGGCTTTCCCTTATCTAGGTGGCAGCTCACTTCATCGTAGAAGGTTAATAGATTGGTTTGGCAAGAACGATTTTTCATGAATCCATGCTGATTTCTACTAATAATACCGTTTTCATTACTAAAGTCTTGTATGTGGTCCCTTAAAATCCCCTCTAAAATTTTCCAGACTACTGATGTTAGGCTGACCATTGATGTTTCAATAGAAGATTGAAAAACATCGCCTGGCCTGATGAGTCTCGATTTTTAGCTGCAACATTCATATGGTAGGGTCAGAATTTGGTGCATGGATCCATCCTGCGTTTATCACCTGTTCAGGGGAAGTGGTGTAATGGTGGTGGTGGTGGTGGTGGGGGTGTAACGTTTCAGGCTGGTGGTGGTGTAATGGTGTGTGGGATATTTTCTTGGCACACGTTGGGCCCCTTAGTAGCGATTGAGCATGGTTTAAACATCAGGGCCTACCTGAGTATTGTTGCTGACCATGTCCATCCCTTCATGACTACAGTATCCCCATCTTCTGATGGCTCCTTCCAGCAGGATAATGCACCATGTCACAAAGCTCCAATCATCTCACCACTGGTTTCTTCACCATGACAATGAGGTCACTGTCCTCCAATAGCCTCCACACTCACCACTTCCCATCCAATAGAGCACCTTTGGGATGTGGTGGAACGGGAAATTGGTATCATGGATGTGCAGCCGACAAATCTGCAGCAATTGCGTGATGTTATCATGTCACTGTAGCACCCTCCTAGGTAGGTGCTAGTGAGGACATGGCTCGGTTTGGCGGGGGGGTGAGTGTAGCACCCTCCTAGGTAGGTGCTAGAGAGTGAGTGTAGTTTTTGTCTCTGCCTATCAGAGGAGCAGCAGGTAAATTCTATATTGCTCTGTGCTTATCAGGGAGCAGGATCGGTGAGTTAAGTCTGCTCAAGGTGCTCAGCGTGTGATTCATCTGGTCTGGGCAGTGTCCTCACTGGTCCAATAGGGTGGCATATTGGACAGTGGGAGGAAACCTGTCAATGAGTACACAGGCTTTGATACAGCCCCAGCAATTGGCACAGCCTGATAGTCTCGGTGCATTGTGGGGTGTGGTATAAAAGCCAGGAGCACATTTGCTTGGGGTTTTTGGCTGGTGAGTAGAGTCCCAAAGGGAGGATGGCAGCTGCCTCCTCTTCTGCAGTGGTTGGTGTGTGGTCACAGGCAGTCGGCCTGGGGAGCCAGAAGGAAGGAGCTGAACCCAGAGGTCCAGGAGAGCTGACTAGAGGGGTTGAGACACTGGAGAACCTGGAAAAACAGTATCCTGAGTACAGGGGATCGTGTCTAAGGGCCTGCCCAGTAAGGGGGCCACCACAGAGTAGAGTAGTCAGGGGACGGGTGTCAGCTGGTGGATAGAAAGGGGGTGCTAGGCGGGTACCCTGAAGATAAGTGCTTAGCAAGCTGTCTATTCAGGAACTTTACTTCAGATTCATCTAGTGGCAAGGTGGAACCGTGGCCTAGCTGCATCCTCAGATAGAAGTCCTCAGCATTGTGAATAGTTCAAATGTTGGAGTATCCCACTCTTCCCTTCTTCCATCCCCATATAAAAAAAAAAACAACAAAACAACAACCCCTAGACTGTTCATTGACTGAGCCGGAGAGCAAAGTGTTAAGATTCTGCATGCAGTTGCTACCGGTAACCCAGAGGGACCCAAAATGGTGAGAAATCCAGCAGCCCTCAAGGGGGCAGTGCTACATTTGGGGGCTCGTCCGGGATTCGCTCTGGGTTACCGCAACGGTTGCTAACGGCAACGGCCAAGAAATCACTATGGAGCAAAATCTCTGAGGAATGTTTCCAACACCTTGTTGTATCTATTCCACGAAGAATGAAGGCAAAAGGGCGTCCGACCCGGTACTTGCAAGGTGGACCTAATAAAGTGGGCGGCAAGTATATATATATATATATATATATATATATATATATATATATATATATATATATGGACACCTACAAATCTGAGCACATGCCTTGGTGGAAATGAACTCATGGTTAAATCAATGTATCTATTTTACAAACTCATTTATCACTCAAGACAGATGATGACCACCAGCACCTCTCGAAGATGACATATGGAACCATCCTCGAGAAGAACCATCGTAGCGTATTATCACTGGTCTGCAGGTACGCCCAGAATTGCTAAGGAGCTTCTGCCCTTACTACGTCTTCTTCCTCCCCAGTAACATGATGACCTCAGTGTGTTTCATCAATTTGGAAATAGTCGGGAGCAGTCAAGTTTGTCTACTTGGGTAGTTAGCAGCTGTCTTCAGGATGGGTAATTCGAATTCTTAAAAGATGCAAAAATGCAAAAGGGTTAAAGCGGAGTTCCAGCCTCGGGGGTGAATTTTAGATAAAAATACCCCCGGGACAGTCAGGGCTAGTACATTCCACAATGGACAGCCTCTGAACTGTCCCGGGTCGCACTTATCTGCAAGAAGAAATACTTACCTTATAAATTTCTTCTCCAGCGCTGCCATCTCAGGTGTGGGCAGCTGAAGCCAGCGCGTCCTCTTCTGCGTCCTCTTCGGTGACGTCGGAGTCCCAGAATGACCTGCACCGGCCCCGCTCGTCACTTCTGGTGCAGGCGCGGCAACCCGGAAGAGGCGGTGTAACGTGAGAAAAACATACCTCGTGAAAATTCCATACCCACGTCACTTCCTGTCAGAAACGTAGTTTAGTAGCCGACATCAGGGAAGTGACAGGGGTAGGAGCAGAGATGATTGATGTTGCAGCGGAGATGTACACAGCTGATGCGGTGTAACGTTATAACACACATTCCATACCCTCCGAGCATGCGCACTAGTAAGCTCCTCAGCTGTTCGCTGACCGGAAGTGACGAGGGTATGGAATTTTTATGGGT
Source organism: Pelophylax lessonae (assembly GCF_965119305.1). Classification (NCBI taxonomy): domain Eukaryota; kingdom Metazoa; phylum Chordata; class Amphibia; order Anura; family Ranidae; genus Pelophylax; species Pelophylax lessonae. Next base: position 271,865,254 of record NC_138776.1, on the reverse strand, counting down.
ATGGTTTTTTTCATGGAACAACGGCGCGGGCCGTGGCTGCAGAGGGAGGAAGTGGAAGGAAGGTGATTATATTTTCTTCTATAACAAGGTAAGTGAACCAACAAGGTAAGTGAACCAAAAAAAAAAAAATCAGGAGCATCCATTTCTTTTTCAGGTGACCCTCAGCAAGCGGATGGCCTAAAATCCTTTTTTTTTTTTTTTTTTCGATTTTGAGGCCGAAACTCCGCTTTAAGACTGGTATTTTTGATGTTTGGTGGGGCTGCAGTTCCTCCAAGCTCCACAAGGTGGTGATGTCACTTCGAACCAGACAGGAAGTCTCTATGGAAGTCAGGAAGTGATGTCAGCTACAGGCAGTTAGTTCCGGGTGAAAGGTGAGTTGGGAGGAAGTAGAGAGGAGACATTGCTGGAAGTGGCAGCAGAGAAGGTAACAAGATATTATTTTCTATTTACACCCAGTAACCCCCCCTCCCCGTCATGTCCGTCCTCTTCCTCCATAGTCACTGTGACCTCTTTTATACACATCTATAGAATAATGGAGGAGTATTTTTCCCTCTTTGTTCCTAATTAAAGTCCAGACAATAAAATCATACCCTAAACCTAAATGACATCTACGAAGGTAGCTCCCATGGCCAATAAAAGCGGTATAATACGCTAGCGTAGACTGGTGAGGTGAGAAGATGATTGGTGGGAAAGGTGACAAATCTCCAAAATGATGGGAATTTTCCAGCCCCGTAAGTGACCCTGGATGTTAATTTTTATGTAATGATCCCAGTCTCAGACTTCCACCCGAAATGTGATCAATAAAGTCACCGGAGTCCGTGTTGATCACAGGGGCCTCTACACATGGATGCTTTGAGGCATTTAACATAAATGGTTGAACCCCAAAAATCATAGCAAACCTTTAACAGCCCAGATTAGAAATGTTCACTGGAGGCCATAGTTCCAAAAAATATTTTATTATTACTCCCGGATATCCTCATCCTTTTATCTTAAAACCAATTACCAATCCAGACAATTCTCTGTTATCAATGTTATCTGTCTACAGAGAAACCTTCATAGATGACTTTACCAAAGAGGATGGAGGCGGACCGGAGTCACATGACTGAGAAGATACTAAACCTCACCCTGGAGATCATCTACCTGCTGACCGGAGAGGTGAGGAGGATTCTGGGAGGTCACATGACATCACTCTTATCTCTATTAATAAAACACAGACCTGACCAGAGAGAGGTGAGGAGGATTCTGGGATTCTAACATGATATTCCTATTGGTTCTCCAATACAGAGATTTCCTCTTCTGAAGTCAGGTGATCATATGACCATCACAGTGCCTCCATGTGACTTCCTGAAACCTGAGAGACACAACATGGAGAAGATTCTAGAAGTCACCAAGAAGATGATGGAGCTGCTGACAGGAGAGGTGAGCGGTGCTGGGAATTCTGGGACATTATCCAGTAACAGACAAGGGATGTGTCTGGATGGTGACTGTATCATTGTGTGTGTCAGGTTCCTATAAGGTGTCAGGATGTCACTGTCTATTTCTCCATGGAGGAGTGGGAGTATTTAGAAGGACACAAGGATCTCTACAAGGACGTCATGATGGAGAATCAGCCGCCCCTCACATCACCGGGTAAGAGGAGACTTTATTGTAAAGGAGAGAGCAGTACGGAGGATCCACCTAGATCCCCCATCATCTGATAAACACATAGAAACAATGTATTCAGTCAGTGTGTGTGTTTCCTACAGATGGATCCAGTAATGGGAACCCACCAGAGAGATGTCCCCGTCCTCTGTATTCCCGGGATTCCACACAGGAAGGTCACACCATCCCCCACCATCATCAGGTAGATGATTGACAATTATTGGTAGTTATGATTTATACACAGCATGTTTGTTACAATTAATGTTTTATTTTATATTCAGAGTGAAATCCTCGGGGATGATGATAATGTTGTTAAAGAAGAGTATAAAGAGGAGGGTGAGGAGTATTGTGAAATGGAGGAGTTTTCAGAGGGACTCGTGGATATGATGGAGCCACCTAATACCAGGAACCCACCAGAGGTAGGTGATTAATAACCACTAATAGTTATGATTTATACACAGGCCTTTTTTTTTTTTACAATAAATGTTTTATCAAATATTCAGAGTGGAAACTTCGAGGATTTTAATATTGTTGTAAAAGAAGAGTATAAAGAGGAGGATGAGGAGTATGGAGTGATGGAAGAACTCTCAGAAGGACACAAGGATATGATGGAGCCACCAAATACCAGGAACCCACCAGAGAGATGTCCCCATCCTCTGTATTCCCGGGATTCCACACAGGAAGGTCACACCATCCCTCACCATCATCAGGTAGATGAGGAACAATCACTGATAGTATCATTAGGATCTGTACATTATCTGCATTGTTACCATTGATGTCATTTTTATTATATATTCAGAATGGAAACCTGAGAGATTCTAAAGTTGAGGTTAAAGAAGAGATAAAAGAGGAGGATGAGGTTGGGGTGATGGAGAAGTCAGAAGGACAGAAAGATCTCCGCAAGGACCCTATGATGGAGCCACCTAATACCACACAGCCTCCAGAGAGATGTCCCCGTCCTCTGCATCCCCGGAGTTCCAGATGGGAAGATCACAGCTACTCACGCCTTTATCAGGTAGGTGGGACGAGGCGTCTAGAACATGAAAATTACATCATGGGGATAACATGTGGAGCCTACAAGTTGACATATGTTTATGTGATGTCACATCGTTGACCTTCTATTTCACAGATGTTATTGTTGATCCTTCTCTTGGTTTAGGGTGAAGATCTGACAGATATGAAAGTTAAAGATAAAGGAGAACAAGAAGAGAGGCGTGCGAGGGATGGTCTGCAGTCTATGGAGGAGGATGGAATAACGGGGACATTTATAGAGGAGGACACTCCTACAGAGATCAGCACAGGTGGGTCATTAACGCTAAATACATTCCTCCACCCATACTGCTCACTGATTGGTCCAGAGTAGGGCGGGGACTGAGCCATATTGGCTGATAAAATGCTATGAGGAAGGTGTAAAGCCGAAACGCGTCAGCATCTGTCATGTTGTCACCGCTATCCATGTTGGAATAAAGCATTTTACTTGGAAGAAGACTTTTCGTGTGCCGGCTTTATTCATATAACATATTGGCTGATGATGGTGACTTTCCTGAACTGCGTTTCCTCTTCTCCTTTCTCTCTGATTATCTTCGTTCTCGGTGCTGCAGACGCAATTCATTCACTCTTGACTCTTCGAAAGTGTCACCCAACATGGACTAAAGCCTCGTACACACGCAACAAATTTCCGCCGACCGGTCGTCCGTCTTTTGTCCAGAGTGGTGTCCGTTGGTTGGAATGTGCTCTAGACTGCACATGAATTTTCCCGTTCGACAGAATTCTACTTCAGAAGTGATGTCATGTGTTGGATTGCTTTCTATGTGTTCTTTCCTCTCTGAGCATGCCCAGTCTTGCTCATAAGATTTTTCCCCGTCTAAATCTGTACTAATGAGACTAAAATCGGACGTGTTTTGACGGAAGACAAAAATTATATAACCTGCACACCAGGATTTTTTCGGCCGAAAAGTCGGAGTTGGTTGTTGGAAGCATCATACTAACAAGCGGAAAATCGGCAGATCGGTCGTCGGACGAAATTTCCCGGCCGAATTTCTTATCGTGTGTACGGGGCTTACACTCCTCTATTCAGGAGTGTTTATTCTCCATGGATACTGTTTAGCTCTATTTAGTACTTGGTACCTCTCATTTTAACCCTCCATTGAGGGACCCTCTGATCTACCAGGCCAGCTTGGTCCGGTGCCTACTGTTCCTTCTCCTAGTAAGGACTTCCAGCGGCACCTGGCATTTCTGTAAGCACTGGATCTTCTGCCCATCCTGGTGCCTTCTCCTGGCACCCACATTATGGAATGCTGAGGTGACCATCCCTGAAGAGGGTCAGTTTTCTGGACTCGGAATCCTTCTGAAGCCCCTAACACCTGAGAGCGTTGAATGGCTCATTTGTCTAGCGTTGGTAACGGTGGATTACCAATGTGTGAGGCTGGTCAACTCTCATCCCCCACTAAAGAAGGCTGTGAGCCATTGATCCTTTTTTCTTTGTCAAGAAAACTCCTTTTCCAGTGCTTGTAGGTGTTGAGACCCCCCTTTTCTCGTCTTTTTCAGCCCTCGTTCTGGGTCTAGGAGCCTGGATTGGAGGAGAGACATCCAGATCATCTCTCTAGATTGGGAAGTCTCTGATGCAACCTGTCAGTCTCTTGAAATATATTGAGTGGCTCTTGAGTCTCTTGAGGAATATTGAGTGGCTCTTGAGTCTCTCGAGGTATATTGAGAGGCTCTTGAGAGCCACTCGAGGTATATTGAGTGGCTCTTGAGTCTCTTGAGGTATATTAAGTGGCTCTTGAGTCTCTCGAGGAATATTGAGTGGCTCTTGAGTTTCTCGAGGAATATTGAGTGGCTCTTGAGTCTCTCGAGGTATATTGAGAGGCTCTTGAGAGCCACTCGAGGTATATTGAGTGGCTCTTGAGTCTCTTGAGGTATATTGAGTGGCTCTTGAGTCTCTTGAGGTATATTGAGTGGCCCTTGAGTCTCTTCAGGTATATTGAGTGGCTCTTGAGTCTCTTGAGGATTATTGAGTGGCTCTTGAGTCTCTTGAGGTATATTGAGTGGCTCTTGAGTCTCTCGAGGTATATTGAGTGGCTCTTGAGTCTCTTGAGGTATATTGAGTGGCTCATGAGTCTCTTGAGGTATATTGAGTGGCTCATGAGTCTCTTGAGGTATATTGAGTGGCTCTTGAGTCTCTCTTCAGGTATATTGAGTGGCTCTTGAGTCTCTCGAGGTATATTGAGTGGCTCTTGAGTCTCTTGAGGAATATTGAGTGGCTCTTGAGTCTCTCGAGGTATATTGAGAGGCTCTTGAGAGCCACTCGAGGTATATTGAGTGGCTCTTGAGTCTCTTGAGGTATATTAGGTGGCTCTTGAGTCTCTTGAGGTATATTGAGTGGCTCTTGAGTCTCTCTTAAGGTATATTGAGTGGCTCTTGAGTCTCTCGAGGAATATTGAGTGGCTCTTGAGTCCCTTGAGGAATATTGAGTGGCTCTTGAGTCTCTCTTAAGGTATATTGAGTGGCTCTTGAGGTATATTGAGTGGCTCTTGAGGAATATTGAGTGGCTCTTGAGTCTCTTGAGGAATATTGAGTGGCTCTTGAGGAATATTGAGTGGCTCTTGAGGAATATTGAGTGGCTCTTGAGGAATATTGAGTGGCTCTTGAGGAATATTGAGTGGCTCTTGAGGAATATTGAGTGGCTCTTGAGTCTCTTGAGGAATATTGAGTGGTGAATTTTTTTTTTTTAGCAGCGTAACTAAGATTCCTGCCCTTCACTTCTCAGGCCGCGGGATGCTCCTCTGGACTGGGGAATCTCAGAGGCAAGGCCGCTGTTAGAAATCATGGGGCCCTGTACAGCCTACCTGACAGGGCAAAACACACATAAAAGACCTGGCGCTTACCGATTGGTGATGGTGAGGGGTGAAGTGCCTGACTTATCCTGATCTACCTGACAGGGCCCTCCCCTCCCCAGCCTGGGTGCTGGTTTATGACCCCAAACTGGCTCTGGTGAAATGTCAGGGGTATAAACAGATCCCTGATTTCTCACTTTTGAGACAGAGAAAATGATTGAGTACACAAATCCCCAATCCTTTCTCTGCAGCCTCAGCTGCTACAGAATGAATGAACAGGAAGCATTCTTTACATAGGCTCCCGGTTCATTCACAAACTGAAGCATAGTAAACACAATGAGGGGCACATTGGGATCAAAGCTGCAGATGACAGAGATCCTGGACAGGAGAGGGGGTGAAGAGGAGGAGAAGCCCAGGGAGGGAGAACTGCCTTCACCATAATGTTTCCTGTGCCCCCTATTGAACTGATGGGGCTTCGGCCTCATACAGGAGGACCAGTGCTACCCCCTTATCAGCCGGCCTGGTTAGAGGTCTCTTAGAGCTATGTCTTCCCTGCGCATTTCCCTGCCCATCTGCTGTGTTCCCCTGCACCAGTCTCTGTTGTGGTACAACCTCATCTCTGAGAGCTTCTTGCTCGGCCTACTCCCTCCTTCAGTCAGTCTGGCTTTGAGTGTGGAACCCTTGGGGGTCTCATAGGTCATTGGGATATCTTGGGGGGACGGCTCCTACATCCAGTTATTGGTTGTCTGACCAGGCAACCTATTTTCTCATCACGGAACCTCCTTTTTCTTAATCCTAAATCTTAAGAATGTAAGGCTTGGGCCTTCTCAGTCTTCTCTTACAGACCTGTATTGTTCGTCTAAGGTGACCCCATTGACCCCGTTATCCCGTGACTTCGAGTTGACCACATCTCATTGTTGGTCTAGTTCCCTTCCTTTCAGGTAAAATGTTTTGGTGGATTTTTAGTCCTCACGGCCTCTCGCTGGTTGAAGCTCGGTGTTCTTCAGGTAGATATTTCTGTCCTGGTCTGGCTCACCAGGTTGATCCTCTGTGACCTCACCTTGGTTCTGCAAGGGTTACACCTCATCTGGCTTAGATTTGAGCATTGGTCCTTCATTGGTGCTCTTACTGTAAAATCTTTCTTCGTGGAAACCAGGGCTGCTGTTAGAAACCACCTCGGGACCCCATAGAGCCAACTTGACACCCCCCCCCCCCCCCCCCCTACCCTAAAAAAAAAAAAAAAAAACTGGACCCTTCCCCCACTCTCCAGGGGGGGGGGGGGGCTGGGCTGGGCAGCAGGGGAAAACCTATGGTGAATGGGGAGGGTGCGGCAGGTGGGGGGGGGGGGGAATTACTGGAACCAATCCCCTGTATGGGTCTCTCAGCAGCAGCTGAAAGCCATTGGGAGGGAGAGTAGAAGCCACCAGCTTTCAAGTGCTGCATGGGGAGCCATACAGGGGATCGGTTTCAGTAATTTCCCACCCGCCGAGCTTTGTAAATTGGATGTGGGCAGGGAGGGTGATCAACATAGCGAGGGGGGGCAATTACTGGAACCAATCCCCTGTATGGCTCTCTCAGCAGCAACTGAAAGCCAGCGGGAGGGAGAGGAGAAGCCACCAACTTTCAGCTGCTGCATAGGGAGCTGTACAGGGGATCTGTTTCACTCATTTCCCACCCGCCGAGCTTTGTGAATCGGATGTGGGCAGGGAGGGTGATCAACATGGCGAGGGGGGGGGCAATTACTGGAACCAATCCCCTGTATGGCCCTCCTTGCAGCAGCTGAAAGCCAACGGGAGGGAGAGGAGAAACCACCAGCTTTCAGCTGCTGCAGAGGGAGCCATACAGGTGATCTGTTTCAGTAATTACCCACCCGCCGAGCTTTGTGAATCAGATGTGGGCAGGGAGGGCAATTGGCACGGCGTGGGGGCAATTACTTGAACCAATCCCCTGTATGTCTCTCTCTGCAGCAACTGAATGCCAGCGGGAGGGAGAGGAGAAGCCACCAACTTTCAGCTGCTGCAGAGGGAGCTGTACCGGGGATCGGCTTCAGTAATTTCCCACCCGCCGAGCTTTGTGAATCTGATGTGGGCAGGGAGGGGGATCGACATGGCGAGGGGGCAATTACTGGAACCCATCCCCTGTACGGCCCTCTTATTCACGGCCATGTTGGAAACCATTGAGGCACCCAGGTCCCACCACCTTACTATTTGCCAGTGTCCCAACCTCCTCTAGGTGGCAGTATAACTGTTTCTGTATTCATTGTTTCATTGGTTGTTGTACATGGACGGGAGATGAGGAAAACCTGATGTTGTCTCACTTTGTCTCCAGACTGTAAAGTAGAAGAAGAGGACATCACCCAGTATAGTCCAGGAGAAGACGTCTCTAATGGAAACGGCCATCCAGCGCCCAACGGTGTGGATGGACCATCGAGTTCCTCCTACACTGTGATTGTAAAGGACGATCGGTTGTATTTCTGCCCCGACTGCGAGAAATGTTTCATCTCAAAGTATCACGTGGAGAGACATCGAAGGTGTCACACGGGCGAGAAGCCCTTTTCCTGCCCCGAGTGCGGCAAATGTTTTTCGGATAAGTCCTACCTGATCAGACATCAGAAATTTCACAACGGAGAGAAGCCCTATTCCTGCCCTGTGTGCGGCGAACGTTTCAAGTGGCAGTCCCAAATTTTAAAACATCGAGTCATTCACGCGGGCAAGATGCCGTTCTCCTGCGCCGAGTGCGGGAAGTGTTACCTTGTGAAAAGAGAGCTTTTGATACATGAGAGGTCTCACACGGGGGAGAAGCCGTTCTCCTGCCCCGACTGCGGGAAGTGTTATTCACGGAAGTCCAGCCTTGCGGAGCATCTGAGGTGCCACACGGGGGAGAAGCCGTTTTCCTGCCCCGATTGCGGGAAAAGCTATCCGCGGAAATCAACGCTTCTCATACATCGAAAATATCACGCCACCGAGAAGCCGTATTCCTGCCCCGATTGCGGGAAATGTTTCGTACGCCAGCAAGATCTTGATGCGCATCAGAGGTCTCACACAGGGGAGAAGCCGTATTCCTGCCCTGAGTGTGGGAAAAGTTTTTCTCAGAGGGGCCATCTTCTCAGACATCAGGGATCCCACACAACCTCTTGAAGAGCGTCCTGAGGATTCTGTCTGGCTTACTCTTTACGGGAGGGGGCATGTCGCTGTCCCTCCTGAGGTGTAGTCTGATCTCCCCGACTCTTCTGCATAAGATTTAAATTAAAAAGAATAATGTGAGAGAAGCGAAATATTTACGGACATCGGAGATCCCGTCCGGCTGATACAGTGCATCCGATGGATTCAACTCATCGTTTTCCTCAAAATTCTACAAACAATCCCCCATGATGACCACGTGAAAGAAGTTTGTTTGAAATCTTTGCAAATTTATTAAAAATCCCATGTACATAAGTATTCACCCCCTTTGCTCAATACTTTGGTGAAGCTCCTTTGGCACCAATTACAGCCTCCAGTATTTCTGAGTATGATGCTACAAGCTTGGCACTCCTATTTTTGGGCAGTTTCTCCCATTCTTCTTTGCAGGACCTCTCATGCTCCATCAGGTTGGATGGGGGAGGGTCAGTGCACAGCCATTTTCAGATCTCTCCAGAGATGTTCAATCGGGTTCAAGTCTGGGCTCTGTCTGGGCCACTCAAGGACATTCACAGAGTTGTCCCATAGCCGCTCCTTTGTTATCTTGGCTGTGTGCTTAGGGTCATTGTCCTGTTGGAAGATGAACCTTCACCCCAGTCTGAAGCCCAGAGCGCTCTGGAGAAGGTTTTCATGAAGGATGTCTCTGTACATTGCTGCATTCATCTTTCCCTCCATCCTGACTAGTCTCCCAGTTCCTGCCGCTGAAAAACATCCCCACAGAATGATGCTGCCACCACCATGCTTCACAGTAGGGATGGTATTGGCCAGGTGATGAGCGGTGCCTAGTTTCCTCCAGACATGACGCTTCCCATTCAAGCCAAAGAGTTCAATCTTTGTTTCATCAGAGCAGAGAATTTTGTTTCTCATGGTCTGAGAGTCCTTTAGGTGCCTTTTGGCAAACTCCAGGCGGGCTGTCATGTGACTTTTACTGAGGAGGGGCTTCCGTCTGGCCACACCCATACAGGACTGATTGGCGGAGGGCTGCAGAGATGGTTGTTCTTCTGGAAGGTTCTCCTCTCTCCACCGAGAAATGCTGGAGCTCTGTCAGAGTGACCATCCCTGACTAAGGCCCCCCTCCCCCGATCGCTCAGTTTGGCTGGGCGGCCCGCTCTAGGAAGAGTCCTGATGCTTCCAAACTTCTTCCATTTACAGATGATGGAGGTCACTGTGCTCATTGGGACCTTCAATGCTGCAGAAATGTTTCTGTACCCTTCCCCCGATCTGTGCCTCCATACAATCCTGTCACCGAGGTCTACAGACAATTCCTTGGACTTCATGGCTTGGTTTGTGCTCTGACATGCACCGTTACCTGTGGGACCTTTATATAGACAGGTGTGTGCCTTTCCAAATCATCTCCAATCAACTGAATTTACCACAGGTGGACTCCAATCAAGTTGTAGAAACATCTCACGGACAGCACTGTATTTTGGCCTAGGCTGACATGGCCCAGGCCTAGGGCAGCACTTTGCAGGGGGGCAGCAAAAAAGCAGCCCCCCTCCACCTGAGACTCTTTTGGCCACTGGTTGCTAGAGCCTCCTCTCCCACCTCTCTCACCCCCCTCCTCTCTCTCACACTCACTCACCTCCCCTCTCTCTCTCTCTTAACCCTCCTCTCTCACCCCCCCCCTCCCTCTCTCTCTCAACCCTCCTCTCTCATCCTCCCTCTCTTTCTCTCTCTTTCACCCCCTCCCTCTTTCTTTCTTTCTCTCTCTCTCTTATCTCTCCCGCTCTCTCACCCCCTCTCTTTCTCCCTCTTGCCCCCCTCTCTCATCCCCTCTCTTCCTCTCTTTCTTTCTCTCTCTCTTATCTCCCCCTCCTCTCTCATCCACCCTCTCTCTCACCCCCTCTCTTTCTCTCTCTTACCCCCTCTCTCTCTCTTACCCCCCTCTCCCTCTCTCATCCCCCCTCTCTCAACCCCCCCTCTCTCTCTCTCTCATCCTCCCTCACTCTCTTATCCCCCTCTCTCTCTCTCATCCCCCCCCTCTCTCCATCTCTCTCTTACCCCCCCTCTCTCTCCCTCCCCCCCACCCCCTCTCTCATCCCCCTCTCTCTCTCCCTCCCTTACCCACCCCCCCCTCTCTCTCTCCCCCCTCTCTTTATCTCTCTCTTATCCCCCCCTCTCTCTCCCTCCCCCCACCCCCCTCTCTCTCTCTCCCCCCTTGTGAGATCTCAGGGGTTTATGCTAGGACTTGGAGCCCTTCAATTTTGGAGGGAGTCACGTCCGTTAAAAAGGAAGGAGTGGGGCAAATTTACATAGAAGGGGGGCGCCCAATTTTAGTCTTGCCTAGGGCAGCAAAAAAAAACAAAATACACCCCTGGTCACAGATGATCAGTGGAATCAGGATGGACCTGAGCTCAGTTCTGAGTGCCATGGCAAAGGGTGTGAATACTTATGTACATGGCAAAGGATGTGAATACTTATGTACATGGGAGTTGAGTTTTCCTTTTTTTTTTTGGTAATAAATTTGCGAAGATTTCAACCTTCTCTGACGTTGTCATTATGGGGGATGGTTTGTAGAATTGTGAGGGTAAATAATGATGAGCAGAGGAGATCAGACGAGCCGGCGGCTGTGATCATTCTGTGCAGCGGACGTGCTATGAGCTTCCACAGAGAGCTGCATTTGTTCGGAGAGCGCCCCCTGCTGGCTGGAAGGGGTAAATGTGACAGCTAGTTGTCTCAGATTTACCCTTTCACATTTCAGGTATGAAAAGAGTTGATTTTTTTTTTTCTATCCAATAAATGATGAGAATAAATGGATTATTGTCTGTATTTGTGTGTTTATTACTATTAGAGGGGCCTCCCCGTCATCTGCCGCCATCTTCCCTCTTCTCAAGTCCGGCCTCTCTTTATATACACTCACCGGACACTTTATTAGGTACACCCGTTCAAGGGCTTGGTAACACAATCTGCTAATCAGCCAATCACATGGCAGCAACTCAATCAAGGCTGGTGGTGGGGGTGTAAATGGTGTTGGGGGGGATACTGGTTCAGGCTGGTGGTGTAATAGTGTGGGGGAGGGGGGGTAATGGTTCAGGCAGGTGGTGGCGGCGTAATGGTGTGGGGGAGGGGGGGTAATGGTTCAGGCAGGTGGTGGCGGTGTAATGGTGTGGGGGAGGGGGGGTAATGGTTCAGGCAGGTGGTGGCGGTGTAATGGTGTGGGAGGAGGGCGGGTAACGGTTCAGGCTGGTGGTGGTGGTGTAATGGTGTGGGGGAGGGGGGGGTAATGGTTCAGGCTGGTGGTGGTGGTGTAATGGTGTGGGGGAGGGGGGTAATGGTTCAGGCTAGTGGTGGTGGTGTAATAGTGTGGGGGAGGGGGGGGGTAATGGTTCAGGCAGGTGGTGGCGGTGTAATGGTGTGGGGGAGGGGGGTAATGGTTCAGGCTAGTGGTGGTGGTGTAATAGTGTGGGGGAGGGGGGGTAATGGTTCAGGCTGGTGGTGGTGGTGTAATGGTGTGGGGGAGGGGGGTAATGGTTCAGGCTAGTGGTGGTGGTGTAATAGTGTGGGGGAGGGGGGGGGTAATGGTTCAGGCAGGTGGTGGCGGTGTAATGGTGTGGGGGAGGGGGGTAATGGTTCAGGCTAGTGGTGGTGGTGTAATAGTGTGGGGGAGGGGGGGTAATGGTTCAGGCTGGTGGTGGTGGTGTAATGGTGTGGGGGAGGGGGGTAATGGTTCAGGCTAGTGGTGGTGGTGTAATAGTGTGGGGGAGGGGGGGGTAATGGTTCAGGCAGGTGGTGGCGGTGTAATGGTGTGGGGGAGGGGGGTAATGGTTCAGGCTAGTGGTGGTGGTGTAATAGTGTGGGGGAGGGGGGTAATGGTTCAGGCTGGTGGTGGTGGTGTAATGGTGTGGGGGAGGGGGGTAATGGTTCAGGCTAGTGGTGGTGGTGTAATAGTGTGGGGGAGGGGGGGGGGGTAATGGTTCCGGCTAATGATGTGGGGGAGGGGTAATGGTTCAGGCAGGTGGTGATGGTGTGGAGGAGGGGGGGGTAACGGTTCAGGCAGGTGGTGGCGGTGTAATGGTGTGGGAGGAGGGGGGGGGGTAACGGTTCAGGCAGGTGGTGGTGGTGTAATGGTGTGGGGGAGGGGGGGTAATGGTTCAGGCAGGTGGTGGCGGTGTAATGGTGTGGGGGAGGGGGGGTAACGGTTCAGGCAGGTGGTGGTGGTGTAATGGTGTGGGAGGAGGGGGGGTAACGGTTCAGGCAGGTGGTGGTGGTGTAATGGTGTGGGAGGAGGGGGGGGTAACGGTTCAGGCAGGTGGTGGTGGTGTAATGGTGTGGGGGAGGGGGGGGTAATGGTTCAGGCTAGTGGTGGTGGTGTAATAGTGTGGGGGAGGGGGGGTAATGGTTCAGGCAGGTGGTGGCGGTGTAATGGTGTGGGGGAGGGGGGTAATGGTTCAGGCAGGTGGTGGCGGTGTAATGGTGTGGGGGAGGGGGGTAATGGTTCAGGCTAGTGGTGGTGGTGTAATGGTGTGGGGGAGGGGGGTAATGGTTCAGGCTAGTGGTGGTGGTGTAATAGTGTGGGGGAGGGGGGGGGGGGGTAATGGTTCCGGCTAATGATGTGGGGGAGGGGTAATGGTTCAGGCAGGTGGTGATGGTGTGGGGGAGGGGGGGGGTAACGGTTCAGGCAGGTGGTGGCGGTGTAATGGTGTGGGAGGAGGGGGGGGTAACGGTTCAGGCAGGTGGTGGTGGTGTAATGGTGTGGGAGGAGGGGGGGTAACGGTTCAGGCAGGTGGTGGTGGGGGTGTAATGGTGTGGGAGGAGGGGGGGGTAACGGTTCAGGCAGGTGGTGGTGGTGTAATGGTGTGGGAGGAGGGGGGGTAACGGTTCAGGCTGGTGGTGGTGGTGTAATGGTGTGGGAGGAGGGGGGGTAACGGTTCAGGCAGGTGGTGGTGGGGGTGTAATGGTGTGGGAGGAGGGGGGGGTAACGGTTCAGGCAGGTGGTGGTGGTGTAATGGTGTGGGAGGAGGGGGGGTAACGGTTCAGGCAGGTGGTGGTGGGGGTGTAATGGTGTGGGAGGAGGGGGGGGTAACGGTTCAGGCAGGTGGTGGTGGTGTAATGGTGTGGGAGGAGGGGGGGTAACGGTTCAGGCTGGTGGTGGTGGTGTAATGGTGTGGAGAATGGTGAATAAATAGCCTTTAAAGACAAAATTATGGATTCTGTGGCACTCCAGAGACCATGACAGTCAAGCTACGCATTTGAGGCCCCCACTTATCCCTCATTTTCCTCTCTATTCTCCTAGAACTAACAAGTATACAGATAAGCGTGAAGTCCAAGGCCAGGGATGAAATTGCTACACACAGATGTGCAGGAGTCATCGGTAGGGGGGGAGGATATGTATTGTATTGCTGCCAAGCTAGTTAGGGAAATATGTATCTACGACGTAACTGCTGTTTCATATATGTGATGTGCATGCTTATTTGGGCACTTAGCAAACGGGCAGGAGCCGGGCTAAGCCATTTCGCTGGCGAATAAAAAGGTTTGATTCCGAAGCCTGAGTCCAAGATATTAATTCTGGGTTTCAATTAACTATTTGCTGCAACACTCTCAGTCAACGTCTCTGGACCTCTGGGTTCAGTTCCTCACTGCTACTCTCCAGACCCTCAGGACGACCTCCTGAGGCCGCATGGGAACTCTACAGAGGAGGAGGCAGCTGCCCCCTCCCTCCGGGACTCCACTAGCCAGCCGAAAGACCTCGAGCACATGTGCTCCTGCAGTATCCCAACATGCACCGAGGCACTTTCCTCTGCCAAATCACCAGGGCTGTATCAAAAGCCTATGCACCCATTTGTCAGGTTTCCTCCCACTGTCCAACATGCCTCCCTATTGGACCGGTGTGAAACAGAACAGAACGAGTTGCATCCTGAGCACAATGAGAAGACCTCACTAACAGATCCTGCTATCTGGTAGGCAGAGAACAATATACATTTACCTGCAACCCCTCTGGTAAGCAGACAGGACCCAAAACTATACTTTCTCACTAGCGCCTACCTAGGAGGGGGGCTTCGATATTCAGGATGGTTAATTGGTACATTTAAAAGATGCAATAATGTAAAGGGTTAAGACTGGTATTTTAGATGTTTCATGGGACTGCAGTTCCTCAGAGCTCAACACAATGGTGGTCTCATTTCTTCCCAGACAGGAAGTCTCTATGGAAGACAGGAAGTGATGTCAGCTACAGACAGGAAGTGATGTCAGATATAAATAGGAAGTTCCAGGTGAGAGGTGAGTCAGGAGGAAGTAGAGAGGAGACGTTGCTGGAAGTGGCAGCAGAGGAGGTAATAAGATCTTATTTTCTAGTAGCCCCAACCCGTCATGTCCGTCCTCTTCCTCCATAGTCACTGTGATGTCTTTTATCTCCAGCAGATGATGATACACACATATATAGTGTGGAAACCTAGATTAACCTCTTAAGGGGCAGAACTTTCCCCCATTTACGGGGCCGGAACATTCTTTTCATTTTGGAAATGTGTCACCTTTCTCACCAATCACCTTCTCACCTCATCAGTCAATACAAGTGATCTCCGAACTGTGGCCTGGGGGCCAGATGCGGCCCTTTGCTTGCTTTTATCTGGTCCTTGGGGAACTATTTCATCCACTGATACTAAAAATGGGGTACACTAACCCCCCCCCCTTCTCCCACTAACACCAGTAAAGGGGCACAATTCCTCCCAATGGCACCAACAATGGGGCACAATTCCTCCCAATGACACCAATAATAAGGCACAATCATTCCCACTGGCACCGAAGAGGGGCATTGTATTTTCCTGCTGTCATTGGGACCTTTTCTACTCACAATATCTAGTTAGAAGAACATACACCAACAATGAGGCACAATCCCTCCCACTGCCACCAAAGAGGGGCATTGTTTTTTTCTGGCTGACATCGGGACCTTTTCTACGCCCAATGTCTAGTTCGAAGAACATACACCAACAATGAGGCACAATCCCTCCCACTGCCACCAAAGAGGGGCATTGTTTTTTTCTGGCTGACATCGGGACCTTTTCTACTCCCAGTGTCTAGTTCGAAGAACATACACTAACAATGAGGCACAATCCCTTCCACTGCCACTAAAGAGGGGTATTGTTTTTTTTATGGCTGACATCAGGACTTTTTCTACTCTCAATATCTAGTTCGAAGAACATACACCAATAATAAGGCACAATCCCTCCCACTGCCACCAAAGAGGGGCATTGTTTCTTCCTGCTGACATCGGGACCTTTTCTACGCCCAATGTCTAGTTCGAAGAACATACACCAACGATGAGACACAACCCCTCACACTGCCACCAAAGAGGGGCATTGTTTTTTTCTGCTGACATCGGAAACTTTTCTACTCCCGATGGCCAGTTTGAAGAACATACACCAACAATGAGGCACAACCCCTCACACTGCCACCAAATAGGGGCATTGTTTTTTCCTGCTGACATCGGGATCTTTTCTACTCCCAATGTCTAGTTTGAAGAACATACACCAACAATAAGGCACAATCCCTCCCAATGGCAAAAAACTGGGGCATTGTTTTTTCCTGCTGACGTCAGGACCTTTTCTACGCCCAAAGTCCACATTCTGAAGAGCCACAGTCTGGCCCACCTAAAGCCTGATGAAAAGTAAACTGGCCCCTTGCTTAGAAGGTTTGGAGAACCCTAGTCTATACTAGCGGATTATTGGGTGCAGGGGATGGGGTGTCTATTTGGTTCAGGAGTTAGTTTAGACCCCCAACAGATTGCCTAATAATTACCCAATACTCCCTTCATCAAACTGTCCTACTCTTTACCAACCAGTCCTATTGGGTACCAGTATGACTTCACCAGAGTTCCATAGTTGGTTTTACTTAACACATTGAGCTGAAGGAAAGTTCTAAGAATTATATATAAAAACAGCAAATCCCAAACACACAAGCCAGCTACAACTAGGAGATTCTTGGCAGAATGGAGGTCCAGATCCTGAACATGTTACATCGACGCATAAGGGGCGGCAATCTAACTCCAACCACACCGACATATCAATTGGCGATACTGGCTGGGAAGTGGGAGGACATTCGTGTTGATTACAGATTGATTAGCGGCCTTGCTGCCTTTATCTGTATTGATAACTGTGATCGTTATTGATCTTTGAAATTTTTTTAACTATGAAAAAATCCAATTCCGTAACTCAATCCTTTAGTTCCCGTGCTCTACTGACCTCACAGCAGTGCCTGAAAGCAGAACATTTACGTAGGGCAGAAGGATCCTTTTTATCGTTCCACGTCTTCAGATCTAAAACTAACCAAAAAAAATTAAATTTGTGATCCACGAGAACAAATGGTCAGAGGCTCCTGAACTCATATGTCATGGACTTGCAATAGTGTCTGGCAGCTTACCTGTTCCTTCATGTCTGTATTAGAGGCCAATCTCTCCTTCTGGCTGCTTTTTATCATCTCTCCTCCCTGTTTGGCTCCACTCCAGGCCATTCCAGGAAGCCTATATTAACCAGTGCACTGCAGGTCTGCTTTGCTGTTCAACAGTGTTTGTTAGTTCATGTTCCTGTCTGCCGTGTGCTTGATCTACCTTTCTGTGTACCGACTTTGGCTTGTCTCTGACTATACCTGTTTGCCTGTGACCCTCACCTTTGTCCTGTTCCTTGGTTACCCTCATCTGCCCGTTGTCCCGACCTCGGCTTACCCATCACTATCCCTTGTGTCCTGAGTGACTGCTTCCCCTCTCTCCCTATGGAGCATGACCCGGGCGACCTCAGTGGCCGCGACCTGGACCCAGCTGCAGCCAAGTCCATCCTCACCACTAGAGGCTCTGGTGAACACTTGCTGGGTCTTAGACTCCATGCCCTGGGGTATCTTGGGCTCACGTTCCAGTCCATTCGCAGCAGTCAGCTACTGGGTTCACTACCTTGCGCTGCACTCCTGCCTCCAACAGGGTGCAGTCGTCACCTGGCCACAGGTGACCTTACATCATAGAGACTGCAAGAACCATAGCGAACACTAAACAATCCAGATTAAATATGCTCCCACTGGAGGCCATAGTTCAGAAAAGAAGACACCAACCCACATATTACCTGTCTTGTTATTCTACCATTAATACTATGCAGATGATTATTGGTTATCAAACATGTGTCAACAGGGTAACCTTTATAGATCAAGTGATGGCACATATGAGGATGGAGAAGAATGGGAGTCACATGACTGAGAAGATACTGAACCTCGCCCTGGAGATCATCTACCTGCTGACCGGAGAGGTGAGGAGGATTCTGGGAGGTCACATGACATCACTCTTATCTCTATTAATAAAACACAGACCTGACCGGAGAGGTGAGGAGGATTCTGGGAGGTCACATGACATCACTCTTATCTCTATTAATAAAACACAGACCTGACCCTAGAGGTGAGGAGGATTCTGGGAGGTCACATGACATCACTCTTATCTCTATTAATAAAACACAGACCTGACCGGAGAGGTGAGGAGGATTCTGGGAGGTCACATGACATCACTCTTATCTCTATTAATAAAACACAGACCTGACCGGAGAGGTGAGGAGGATTCTGGGAGGTCACATGACATCACTCTTATCTCTATTAATAAAACACAGACCTGACTGGAGAGGTGAGGAGGATTCTGGGATTCTAACATGATATTCCTATTGGTTCTCCAATACAGAGATTTCCTCTTCTGAAGTCAGGTGATCATATGACCATCACAGTGCCTCCATATGACTCCCTAAAACCTGAGAGAAAAAACATGCAGAAGATTCTAGAAGTCACCGAGAAGATGATGGAGCTGCTGACAGGAGAGGTGAGCGGTGCCGGGAATTCTGGGACATTATCCAGTAACAGACAAGGGATGTGTCTGGATGGTGACTGTATCATTGTGTGTGTCAGGTTCCTATAAGGTGTCAGGATGTCACTGTCTATTTCTCCATGGAGGAGTGGGAGTATTTAGAAGGACACAAGGATCTCTACAAGGACGTCATGATGGAGAATCAGCCGCCCCTCACATCACCGGGTAAGAGGAGACTTTATTGTAAAGGAGAGAGCAGTACGGAGGATCCACCTAGATCCCCCATCATCTGATAAACACATAGAAACAATGTATTCAGTCAGTGTGTGTGTTTCCTACAGATGGATCCAGTAATGGGAACCCACCAGAGAGATGTCCCCGTCCTCTGTATTCCCAGGATTCCACACAGGAAGGTCATACCATCCCCCACCATCATCAGGTAGGTGGGATGGAACATCTAGACCAATAAAGTGACTCATGGAGAAGATCTATAGACCACCTTACAAGATGTTATTTTCTCTCTTGGTTTAGGATGAAGATCTGATAGATATAAAAGTTGAGGTTAAAGCAGAAGAAGAAGAAGAGGATGTTGAGGATGATCAGCAGTCCATGGAGGAGGATGAAATAATGAGGATATATATAGAAGAGGACAGTCCTACAGAGATCAGCACAGGTGGGTCATAAAGGCTAAATACAACCTCCATCTCTATGTTCACATTGATCAGATCCAGAGTAGGGTGGGGCTCATCTGACAGTAAAATGTAATTTGGTTTTTATTACAATGACTCCGATACAGTAAATTTAGATTCCACCTTTCATAGGTTCTTCCCTTGCCCTATAGTCGTCCCAAAGTCAAAGGTTTGCGTAATGGTGAAAAATAAAATAAAGAGATGGTTTGGATGCTTTACCAGAAAGTGATAATGAGGGAGGAGTCAATAACCCAATGATGGCCTTAGGATCAGTCCAGTCTTCGTCTTGGTTGGGCACCATCCCCCCATCCGCACTCTCTGACCTCTGGTGGGGCTCAGCCATGCTGTCATTTAAGACTAAATCATGGACTTTACAATGCAGTCTTTGTCTAGTTTATTCTATTCTTAATGACTGAAGTACATTTGACCTGTAGAGAAAATAGCCTTGATTTTGTTCCATTTTAAAAATACATTTCTTGGTAAAGGCGAACCAACCCACTCATGTCTAGCAATCATTTTTATATATATATATTTTTTTTTTAGTACATGGACGGGACATCACAGAGGATTGTCTCACTTTGTCTCCAGACTGTAAAGCAGAAGATGAGGACATCACACAGTATAGTCCAGGAGAAGACCACGCTACCTCCCAATATTGTCCAAGAGGAAGCCCCACTACCTCCCAATATCGCCCAGGAGAAGACCCCGCTACCTCCCAATATTACCCAGGAGAAGACTACGCTACCTCCCAATATTGTCCAAGAGGAAGCCCCACTACCTCCCATTATCATCCAAGAGGAAACCCTACTACCTCCCAATATCATCCAGGAGAATACCCCACTACCTCCCAATATCGCTCAGGAGAAGACCCCGCTACCTCCCAATATTGCCCAAGGGGAAACCCTACTACCTCCCAATATAGTCCAGAAGGAAGCCCTACTACCTCCCAATATAGTCCAGAAGGAAGCCCCACTAACTCCCAATATCATCCAGTCGAATACTCCACTCCCTCCCAATATTGTCCAAGAGGAAGCCCCACTACCTCCCATTATCGTCCAAGAGGAAGCCCTACTACCTGCCAATATCGTCCAAGAGGAAGCCCCACTACCTCCCAATATCGTCCAAGAGGAAGCACCACTACCTCCCAATATCGTCCAAGAGGAAGCACCACTACCTCCCAATATCATCCAAGAGGAAGCACCACTACCTCCCAATATCGTCCAAGAGGAAGCACCACTACCTCCCAATATCATCCAAGAGGAAGCACCACTACCTCCCAATATCATCCAAGAGGAAGCACCACTACCTCCCAATATCGTCCAAGAGGAAGCACCACTACCTCCCAATATCCTCCAAGAGGAAGCCCCACTTCCTCCCAATATCTTTCAGGTAGAAACCCTGCTACCTCCCAATATTGTCCAGGAGAAGAACCCTCAACCAAAAATGTTCACCGGTTCCCACACAGTGTAGATGAACCATCGTACTCCTCTTATCCTGAGGAACCTCAGCCTGTGAGGCATCATACCCTCCCCCAAACAGAGAGGTTTCCTTGTACAGAATGTGGGAAAGATTTTAGCGTCAAACGTGCTCTTGATGTCCATAGAAGATTCCACTCGGGGGAGAAACCGTATTGCTGTCCCGAGTGTGGGAAAAGCTTTGTGCGTAAACCCGATCTGACGGCACACCTGAGGTCTCACACCGGGGAGAAGCCTTTCTCCTGCCCCGAGTGCGGGAAGTGTTACCCATGGAGGTCCCAGCTTTACAGACATGTGAGAACTCACACAGGGGAGAAGCCATTCTCCTGTCCCGATTGCAGAAAATGTTTCCCGCTGAAATCGGAGCTCATCACACATCAAAGGTACCATGCCGGCGAGCGGCCATTTTCCTGCCCCGACTGCGGGAAACGTTTCCTGTGGAAGGCAGATATGGTGAAACATCAGATATGTCACACGGGGGAGAAGCCGTATTCATGCCCTGAGTGCGGGAGGTGTTTTTCACAGAAGTCCAATCTTTCTGTACATTACAAGAGATGCCATGCAACTCTCAAGAAGTAGTGGTGTCCCGAGTGCAGGAAATGTCTTCTGTAGGAAGCACACCTGGATGTAGGCCTCAGAAACCACTAGGCTGAGCACTCCTTCGAACTATATAAGGAATTCAGTGTTCAACAAAGCCATCAAAGTTTATTAGGTTCTGGATTTGGAGTAGAGGGGACACTACCTACCTGCAGTGTAGTCTGATCTCCCCTGCATGTCGAAGGAGAAAATCCTAGAAGAGCTATGCATCTGTTAATGGAGAACAAGGGAGATCAGACCACACAGTATGACTATTTTAGTGTAATGGTCAGCCTGCATTCCCATGGAGAGGGCCACCTGCTGGCTGAAAATGGTAAATTTGACATTTTTGTAACATTTCATATTTTAAAAAAAAAATGCAAATAAATGAACAAATTATTTTGTTTTTCACTATGAACTAAATTAATATAAAACTCATTATTTTGCCTATAGTTTAATGAAAGCTCAGCATTTTGACCACGAAAACCCAAATTCCTTTCAGTTAGTTAATTCCAAGCAGTTAGAAGATCTTGGACATATGAGGTATGCCCTAAAAACTGTCCCTTGGGCCTACCTGGAATTCCCTGGTCCACTTCCCCCACCAACCAAGGCCATCCTGCTGCGGTAATCAACGAGACCCAGCTGTCAACTTGTGACCATGAAAACCTGAATCCTTTTTATCTACACTAAGTCATCAGTATATGGACCGGTTGCCATGCAGATCAGTATGGAGCCATTACTCATTGACAGCTTCCTGATGGCTGAGTGTAGAAACCCTTTTTCAGGCAGATAGAAGATCTTGGACATATGAGGTATACCCTAAAAACACCATCTAAGACCCTTGGTTGTACCTTGAATGCCCTAGTTCCCTTCTCCAACCAACGCCATTCCGCTGGTGTAATCAATGAGACCCAGCTGTCAACTTGTGACTATTAACACCTGAATCCTTTTTATCTACACTAAGTCATTGGTATACGGCCCTGTCGCCATGTAGACCAGTATTTAGCCATTACTCAACATCTTTCTGATGGCTGAGTGTACAGCACTATTTTTCAAGCAGTTTGAGGATCTTGGACGTATGAGGTATGCCCTAAAAACACCATCTCAGTCCTTTGGGCGTACCTGAAATGCCCTAGTCTACTTTCCAAACCAAGGCCATTCTGTTAGTGTAATCAATGAGACCCAGCTATCAATTTGTGACCAGGAAACCTGAGTGTACGAGAAATATTTTATTCAGCTGAGCACCTTGAACGTGTAAGGTATGCCCTCGAGTGTAGCTTGCATGCCCTGGTTCCTCTGATGAATATGTACACTGTACTGTACTGTATATTGCATGCAGTAAGGGGTTTTGCCAACATGTGGCTCAGTATGGAGTCACTGCTCACTGATGCCCTCCTGACCAGTTAAAGGAGAAGTTTGTGGTTTTCAAAAAAATGAAATGTTTACCTCAATGTTGCACATTGGTGTGATGCTGCAGCTGTCCCTTGTTGGATCCAAGACTGAGAACCGAGCAATCACATGATCACTGATTGCTCAGTTCTCCATCTGCTTGGAGCGGAGAACATCGACTGTCAGTCACCACTCTCCACTCTACTCCTCCAGTGCTCACTGGAGAATTGGGCAGGGGATGGAGCGGGCACTACTGGCTCAGGCTCTCAACCATGTGCTGCAGGGGAGGACTGGGCCAGGGGGCAGGGGGGCAATTGCACCGCTTCTGCCACAGAAATGCCCTAAGGATTTCTGGTGAAGAGAAGTAAAAAGTCCCCACCGCTGACTTACTGAGTCTGGGATGAAGACAAGGACAGAGTGCTGACCTCCAGTCCCCCCACCCCCCCAGCATGGATGGTGTAAACTGTGTCTGAGCAGAGGCCGGTTCCATGCCCCACTGGAGACTCTCCACCCCCAGGCAGTCCTGACCAAGCTGTCCCAGACCCCCCACCCCCCCAGCATGGATGGTGTAAACTGTGTCTGAGCAGAGGCCAGTTCCATGCCCCACTGGAGACTCTCCACCCCCAGGCAGTCCCGACCAAGCTGTCCCAGACCTCCCCCCCCCAATGAACTGCCCCCTGCTGCCCATGTGGGAACCCGGATTAAGCCCATGAGTAGAGAGTACCTGGAGCAGAGCTTCAGCCTGGAATGGGGGTCAGGAGGAGGCCAAGAAGAGGGAGAGTGGGAGGGGGCCGAGTAGCTGCACCATTGGCTTCTGGCTTGTTCTTGCCCCCTGGGCCGAAAGTTGCCAGTCAGCCCCTGATGTGCTGGGAGGTAGAACCACCTCTCTCACAGTCAGGCAGCCAGGAGGATCCCAACAATATTGTTGGAATCCTTGCAGAACCTGGAGCAGCTCTTCTACATCAGTTGAAAGCAGGCAATAGCCCGCTCTCAGCTGACTCTGGATCTCAGGAGTGGAAAAGTAGGTGCTCGGGACATACTTATATTTTAAGGACCTTGGACGTATGAGGTATGCCCTAAGAGTGCCACCTTAGTCCCTCTTGCATGCCCTAGTCCACTTTTCCCACCAAGGCCATTCCACTGCTGTAATGAATAAGATCCAGCTGTGATTGTAATCCTATGTAAATGATGCCTGCAAACAATGCTTCCAGGCATCATTAATAAGCACGATGTAACCATATCATGATGTGCAGTTTAAAATATGTTACCCTGATGTCCACATGATCTCAGTTTTGCCTGAACGCCTTGTTAACCCTTTAATTAACCCTAATCAGCCCTAGTTCCTTCCTCTATGTCTCCCCATAAGCTCCTGGTCTAGCCTAACCAACGCCACTCAGTAGATCATTCCATGCCATCCTCAGGCCTTAAGATAATGGCCCCCAGTAGGAGCCTTACCCATAACCTGTTCGTTTCTTGGAAGAAATTTCCATGTTGAGGTTAGAAAAAAGAAAGAGTCCACACAATGGGAGCCTTTTAACTTTTTACTGGAACACAGTAGATTTACATATATACATCTGATGGGGAAAAGGGAACAGCCATTTTATTTATCAAACATTTATTTATGATTATCAAACATGTATTTATGATTAAGCAGATATATTGGATGCATATGTTGTGAGAAGTCATATTGTGTATAACAGCTGTTGTGTTCAAAAGCCATTTACACCCCCAGCTGTTAGATTGCTATCTAGACCTTTGAAGACCTGTTCAGCAAACAAGCCTTGGGAGTGATGTGAATGACCATCCACACATCAAAGAATGTCACCAAAGACTCAAATGGGACTTCAAAAGAATTTAGTTAGCTAGGTGCCACCCACTTCAGAATGTATAAATTGTAATACAAGTCCTTAGGAAGATAGAGAAAATTTTTTCAAACCAACAGAATGTAATGTGACTGAATTGCTCCCCAAACATGTCTGTCTACCTACATGTTTGTCTAATAAATATCATTTTCAATCTGGCTTCAACATTTAAAATGTTACTGAAACCCATGAGTTCTGGGGTTTCCCCTACACATCCTACCAATCATTTCAATGGTGATGGAAAATTCCTTAGTTACAAACAGATAAAGAACAGCAGAGA
The DNA here is from genome assembly GCF_965119305.1 of Pelophylax lessonae. Taxonomy (NCBI): domain Eukaryota; kingdom Metazoa; phylum Chordata; class Amphibia; order Anura; family Ranidae; genus Pelophylax; species Pelophylax lessonae. Next base: position 271,840,570 of record NC_138776.1, on the reverse strand, counting down.
TGAGAGCCGAGTCGAAGATCAGCCCATACCTTTTGGAAGTTTGCCGAAGTACTTCTTGCCCTGCCAAAGGGACATGAGTAGACTAGGGTTGCCACCTCATCCCTTTATACCAGGACACACATTAATTACACGGGTTCTGTGGCTGATTAAGGTGGCAAATAAACTCACTCGGTGCCTTATGTGCATTATATCAGCCTCAGAACTGTGTAATTCATATGTGTCCTGGATTAAAGGGATGAGGTGGCAACCCTAGAGTAGACCCATAAGTCCTGCACCTCACCATTATTTTTTCTTGGTGGGAGTGGAGATGACCCATCTATAAGGATATACAGTACATACACACAGAGGCGGCTCTTTAATTAGGCAAATTAGGCGGTCGCCTAAGGCCTCTTGCTCACGGGGGCCTTCCTTTATTCCTTTCTTTCTTTCTCCATTCCTTTCTCTCTCCTTCACTTTTCTCTCTTTCTTTCTCCTTCCCCTTTCATTCTTTCTTTCTCCCTCCCCTCTTTCTTTCTTTCTCCATTCCTTTCTTTTTTTCCCTTTGTCTCTCTATTCCTTTCTTTCCTTCTCTCTTTCTCTGTCCATTCCTTTCTCTCTTCATTTATTTTCTCTCTCCATTCCTTTTCTTTCTTTCTTTCTGGCATCCCCCCCCCCCTCCTCTTTCCCTCATGAGAGCACAAATCCTTCTTTTTTAATTACTATACAGACCAGGATCCCCCAGTTTCACTCCCGTTCTCCTCTACCTATCGCTCATCATCTACCCACTCCCCCCTTTTGTCCCCTCCTCCTTCTCCCCTACCCCATGGTTCCCAGTCCCATCCCTCTCCTATACATCCCATGTGATAGCCACAGTACACATCCCACCCACACAAGCAGCAGCAGTAATAAGATGCTCGGCCTCGGGGTTCTTCCTTACCCCTGCAAAGGTGGTGAGTGGGGCCTCATGTCTAAATTTTGCCTAAGGCCTCACAAACCCTAGAACCACCTCTACATACACACACAGCTCAAGGCCGCATTCACACTACAAGATGTTTCTCGGGGCTACAGTTCCTCTGAGCTCCACAAGGTGGTGATCTCACTTCTTCCCAGATAGGAAGTCTCTATGGTAGATAGGAAGTGATGTCAGTAACAGATAGGAAGTCTCTATGGTAGATAGGAAGTGATGTCAGTAACAGATAGGAAGTCTCTATGGTAGACAGGAAGTGATGTCAGGAAAAAGTCAGGAAGTGATCTTGGATAAAGACAGAAAGTTCCATGTGGTGGGAATAAGACGGCATTGCTAAACCTGGCAGCAGAGGAGGTAATAAGATCTTATTTTCCATTTACACCCAGTAACCCCCTCCCGTCATGTCCGTCCTCTTCCTCCATAGTCTCTGTGATGTCTTTTATCTCCAGCAGATGATGATAGAGATTGTAGATTAGCCCCTTCGGGAGGGGACATTTCCCCACTTACAAGGCTGGAAAATTGTCTACGTTTTGGAGATGTGTCACCTTATCACCTTATCAGTCTCTTGTAACGAGGGTTGAGATTCGGGTCGTACTGAAATTGAACCCTAATTTCCAGGACTTTAATTTTACCTGAATGTTTGGTTGACTAATTTTGGTGCTCACCCATAATGCTCTGCACAGTCTATGACTTTGACCATCCGCCAATAATGGTGGAGGAGGTGGAGAACTCATACCTCCCCATAAGAATTCTGAGACCAACCAATAATGGGGTTAGGGTAAATATCCCAATTCTCACAAGGAAAGAGTGCATGTTTCATCCAAACTTGGCTTCACATTGTGTCTTTTTTTAAATTCTTTTTATTAGGGGGGGGTTTTAATATATTTTATAATACATTGGCGAGCCGGTCTCAAGCTTTTCTGCACTCACCATGTCCTCTGCTACAGTCATCAGTGCTCCCTGGGCAGTCGGGCCTCGGTGTTCTGTGATAAGTAGGGGCAGACCCTAGCCTTCTCCTAGAAAAGGATATTTAAGCCCTTGCTGAAGCAAATAATACCGTTAATAAAAAGGAACAGTCTGAATGCATTCATAATCCAGGGCAATTTAGTTGGGCATTGTAAGAAAACAAAGGCAGGGGAGAGATGCAGTGTAGGTGGGGAGTTAGGTGGCTGGGGAGGGGTGAGGTGTAAGCGGAGGGTTGGGTGGCTGGGGAGGGGTGAGGTGTAAGCGGAGGGTTAAGTGGCTGGGGAGGGATGGGGTGTAAGCGGAGGGTTGGGTGTCTGGGGAGGAATGAGGTGTAAGCGGAGGGTTGGGTGGCTGGGGAGGGATGAGGCGCAAGCGGAGGGTTAGGTGGCTGGGGAGGGGTGAGGTGTAAGCGGATGGTTGGGTGGCTGGAGAGGGATGAGGTGGCACATCTGGAAAGGTTTTTTACCTTTTTAGTGATGCAACCCAGCACTTTTTTTGACGCTTTCTGCTGGGTATTGTAACTGGCAGAGACCTGGAAGCATGTCCGTACATGTGCTATGTATTTTCACATAGGAATCTGAACACGTGTTGTAGGTCTGGTCCAGGTTTCAAGGACTTTCTGATCTAGCAGGCCAAAGGTTAGGATGCTCCCGGACCCTAAAAAACATAACAAACACTGGACTGAATGTTCCTCTGTGTGTAATTCTACTGGGGAGTGTTCTTCCATGATAGAAACCCTCATATTATCCCCCATACATCCCCATCCTAATATTGTACAACCAGTACAGTCCAGATAATTCAACCTTGTCCTCCTACAGAAAATAGTGATGGAGGAGGACCGGAGTCACATGACTGAGAAGATACTAAACTTCACCCTGGAGATCATCTACCTGCTGACTGGAGAGGTGAGGGGGATTCTGGGAGGTCACATGACATCACTCTTATCTCTATTAATAAAACACAGACCTGACCAGAGAGGTGAGGAGGATTCTGGGAATGTCCTATAATCGTATTATTGGTCTTTATTGTAGAGTTTCCCTCCCGTGAAGTCTGGAAACAAGATGACCATCACAGTGCCTCCATGTGACTCCGTAAAACCTGAGAGACACAACATGCAGAAGATTCTAGAAGTCACCAAGAAGATGATGGAGCTGCTGACAGGAGAGGTGAGCGGTGCTGGGAATTCTGGGACATTATCCAGTAACAGACAGGGGATGTGTCTGGATGGTGACTGTATCATTGTGTGTGTCAGGTTCCTATAAGGTGTCAGGATGTCACTGTCTATTTCTCCATGGAGGAGTGGGAGTATTTAGAAGGACACAAGGATCTCTACAAGGACGTCATCATTGTGTGTGTCAGGTTCCGATAATGTGTCTATTTCTTTTATATCCAGAGGGAAAACCCAAGTGATTATAATATTGTTATTAAAGAAGAGTATGAAGATGAGGAGTATAGAGTGATGAAGGAGTTTTCAGAAGGACACAAGGATATGATGGAGCCACCTAATACCAGGAACCCACCAGAGAGATGTCCCCGTCCTCTGTATTCCCGGGATTCCACACAGGAAGGTCACACCATCCCCCACCATCATCAGGTAGATGAGGAACAATCACTGATAGTATCATTAGGATCTGTACATTATCTGCATTGTTACCATTGATGTCATTTTTATTATATATTCAGAGTGGAAACCTGAGAGATTCTAAAGTTGAGTTTAAATCAGAAGAAGAAGAAGAGACGTATGTGAGGGATGATCAGCAGTCTATGGAGGAGGATGGAATAACGGGGATATTTATAGAGGAGGACACTCCTACAGAGATCAGCACAGGTGAGCCATAATATTTTCTACTGTCGTCTCTGCTCTGTGACATCATTGACCTAATCTGGCCACTTGGTGACTCTCATTGACGTAATCTGGCCACTTGGTGACTCTCATTGACCTAATCTGGCCACTTGGTGACTCTCATTGACGTAATCTGGCCACTTGGTGACTCTCATTGACCTGATATGGCCATATTAGGTCAACGATGTCATGAGCATCCCTACCTCCAGGCCACAGTTGATTGGGTAGCAATGGATGAGCATTATGACTTTCGTCAGGGTTCAGTCTAAACCCAAGTTCAGACCAAACCCAAGTTCACCCCTACCCTTAAGCAGAGTCTACATGCCCCAGTGCCTAAGCCTGCAGTTATGTGAAGAGCATGCACCTGCCATTCCTCAGTTGGTTCCCTTAGTCCCGGTTCACACTAATACGACTTGTCAGGCGACTTGGTCAGCCTGGCAAGTCGCGCACGGTCGCGGTCCATTGTGTAGTACAGGACCGGTTCTAATAGGAGCGACACAAGTCGCTCCGACTTAGAAAAAGGGTCCTGTACTACTTCGGGCAACCTGGAGCGACTTGCATAGACATTCATTATATGAAGTCCGTGCAAGTCGTGCCGAAGTCGCGCTGCACACGACTTCATAGGTCGTCCCCTAAGTCGGATCACCATAGTGTGAACCGAGTCTTACTTGACAAGGAAGCGCAAATTAAAAATGAACCTTTTGGGGAGGAGAACCAAAGGTCCTTTTACCAGTTCACTGAAGAGGGGAAGAGCTCCGGCCTGTGGGGACATCCAAACAGAACATCTTTCTCACAAGGGATGAGCTTCGGGTTCAGGTCATCCTTGAGCTGACCATACTTGGTCCATGCCATCAATTGTGAACCCATGGCTACTTTTGTAAGCAGGCCAGTAATAATGTCATATAGCCGGATAGGTCAGATCTTTAAAAAGCAGGGAACTTCCACCATGGCCTCAGTTTTTGTGTTTCTTCTGCTGTGGTGGGAGTGCTGTGTTGAGAATGGTGCGTGGTGCTATGCTCTCCTCAGACGGAGAGGTTAGGTGCCATACTATCGCGTACCTGATCAGCCTCTCTTGTGTGTCCAGCCAGGGCCCCACTGAAGAGGGTACCAAGGGACAGGAGGAACACGAGTGTTGGCAGGTGTTGATCGGATCGCTTGCAGCAGGCAATGCGGTCCCAGGCAGGCTGCTAGAACATCAGGGCAGGAACAGTATCTGTCTACGTAGATCCAACCGAAGGTAAAGGGGGGGACTCCACATGGGCGTGAGGTTCCAGATGCAAGGCTTGTCAGAGCTCCCAGAAGACTTGAGATAGGAACTCCCAGTGGTGAACAGAGCTGGTACAGAAGACACCCAGGTAGGCACTCAAACGGGATGTGGGAACAGAAGCGTGGTCACAGGAATAGCCGAGGTCAGGAGCCAGGTACAGAGTCATAAGGCAGAGACGTAGTCGGGAATAGAGCCAGGGTCAGGAACTGGCGACAAGGCAGAGGCAGGACCCAAGTTCAGGTCAGAAGCAGGCCGGGTCAGTGACAAGGGAACAAGCAGAGAAGTAGCAGGAAGCAAGGAATAGCTGAAAGACCAGTCAGCACTTAAGCATGAGCAGAAACATCCTTATCCCCTTTCCGCTCCCGGACCTTTAAGGGTCCTAAATGCCGGGAGGCAGAGGCCAGCATTTGGGTCATTTTGACCGCTGTGATTGGCTGTCACCGTGGTCACATGATCGGAAAGCTCCGGATGGCTTGTATGCATCGGCTACTGTGCTGGAAGCACACTCTCAGCACAGTGTGCTTTCTTTAGTGTAAAGGCTCCTACGCCGAGAGGCTGCACATGTGCGTTCGGCCGCCGTGAAGAGATTAGAATGCCCATGTGCCGATGCGCGCCCGTACGCATTCCTGCGCGCATGCGCGCGCCTGGTTATCATCCTACTGAGAATACCACATGGATTTCTGTGAGCCAAATGTCTGATAGGCATCCCTCGGCACATTCCTTTATATGTTGAATTTCTGGATAGTAGAGGCTGTGCCAGCACCCCCCGATAAATGAGGGGGGGGGGTGTTTCCTGAGTCCTCTTCCTTCCTTTTAGACCTCGGCAAGAGCTTGGCTGCCCTGGGATTTCCGCCTGAGCCGGATGGCGTGGAGGGGGCGGGGGTGAAGTTACCTGCTGGTGTGTAGGCAGTCAGTGCCTCACTCTTTCCAGGACCCTATGGTGGGAGACGTCACTTCTGGGTGAGGCGGGACTTCCATGGAACGCGGGCGGCTTCTGCCCGCTGGAACACAGAGGGAGGAAGGGGCAAGTTTGGCTGTCCGTTCTGGTTCCGGTCTTTACAGCGGCGGGACCACCGGGAACTTTGAATAATTTAAAAAGCCATAGCGTCTCTGCAACGTGGAGCCCTCAGAGGCCTCGGGAGGAGCAGGGACCCATGGCAGCCATGCCCCTGGTAAGCAGGGTGCAGGGGCCTCCAGCAAACAGAACGTTGCACCACCACAGCTTGTCTGAATCGACCCGATCCAAATAAACTTCCTAGATTTCAATGAAATAATCTTTTTATATCAATCGACTTATTATTTTTATAATTTTCCAGAACCCGCCATCAAGAAACCCTCAAAGGATAATTTTACTTCTCCGGATTGTAAAAGATGGAAAATGGAAGATGAGGAAATCACGGGAGACAGCGCCGGGCAAAAGTCTACGGAGGAGGATGGAATAACGGGGACATTTATAGAGGAGGACACTCCTACAGAGATCAGCACAGGTGGGTCATTAACTCTAAATCCATTCCTCCACCCATACTGCTCACTGATTGGTTCTGAGTAGTCGAACATATTTGTCGTCCCCCCAGCCTCCCTGGTCACCCTCTGGATCTTAATGAAGCTAATCGAGCACAAATTGTGCTTGATCAGCTCATTCACCTGCCCAAACACCTGTCAGTCATTTGAATGGTTTGTTCCTCTCGGATTCATTCACCAGAGGGGAGATCAGCAAACAAATGTTCGCTTATCTCCCTCTACTCCACCTGCTTTACCTGGGAGGGCCATGTATTGACATCCTCCCAGGACCGTGCACCCGGCATGCTCTGTGGTCACACAGCTGATCACAGATCGGGGTAAAGGGCAAATCACAGCGACCCTTTACGATGTGATCAGCTTCGTCCAAATACACAATATAAACACACCTGCTGGTTATCGGCATTCCTTTCCTCACACGCTGTCACTGCATGGAGAGGAGTAACCGGCCCGTGTGACAGAGGACATCTACACTGATAATCAGTGCTGCCTATCCCGTGCCCATTGGTGCTGCCTGTGCCGTGCCCATTGGTGCTGCCTGTGCCGTGCCCATTGGTGCTGCCTGTGCCGTGCCCATTGGTGCTGCCTGTCCCGTGCCCATCGGGGCTGCCTGTCCCATGCCCATCAGTGCTGCCGATTGATTACAGTGTAAACAGTATTTGCCGATTTTCGGCAGTCCTATCCTCATGCTGACATACATGAGGAGAGTCGATAACTGGTAAATCCACACAGGGACATCTACACTGATAATCGGGGCACTGATGATCAGTGCTCCCTCATCTGTGCTCATCAGTGCCGCCTTATCAGTGCCCATCGGTGCTCATTACTGCCTCCTCATCATTGCCTATCAGTGCAGCCTCATCAGTATCCATCGGTGCTGCCTCATCAGTGCTCATTACTGCCTCCTCGTCAGTGATGCATATCAGTGCTCATCTTTGCCCATTAGTGCTGCCTATCAGTGGCCCCTCATCAGTGCTCATCACTGCCGCCTCATCAGCGCACATCAGTGAAGGAGAAAAATGACTTACTCCTGCTGACAGCATGTGAGGAGAGCCTATAACTGGCAAAACCACACAGGGGACATCTACACTGCAGCCTCATCAGGGCTGCCTATCAATACCACCTCATCAGTGCCCATCACTCCCGCCTCATCAGTGCCCATCACTCCCGCCTCATCAGTGCCCATCAATGCTGCCTCATCAGTGCCCATCAATGCTGCCTCATCAGTACCCATCAATGCTGCCTCATCAGTGCCCATCAATGCTGCCTCATCAGTACCCATCAATGCTGCCTCATCAGTGCCCATCAATGCTGCCTCATCAGTACCCATCAATGCTGCCTCATCAGTGCCCATCACTGCCGCCTCATCAGTGCCCATCACTGCCGCCTCATCAGTGCCCATCACTGCCGCCTCATCAGTGCCCATCGGGGCTGCCTCATCAGTGCCCATCAGTGAAGGAGAAAAATGACTTCTGTGCAAAAATTTATAACCGAAACTAAGAAAACCTTCTTCTTTTTTTTCTCTCTCAATTTTCGATCTTGTTTAGCAAAAAAATAAAACCCCGTCTTTGATTAAAAAACACCAAAAGAAATCTCTATTTTAGTGAAGAAAATGATAAAAATGTCATATGGGTGAAAGTGTCTGGTATTGGGGAGGGCAGGAAGGGGGTGAAAGTGTCCGATATTGGGGGGGAAAGAAGGGGGTGAAAGTGTCCGGTATTGGAGGGGGGGACGGAAAGGGGGTGAAAGTGTCCGGTATTGGGGGACAGGAAAGGGGGGAAAGTGCCCGGTATAGGGGGGAAGGAAGGGGGTGAGTGTCTGGTATTGGGGGGCAGGAAAGGGGTGAAAGTGCATGGTATTGGGGGGAAGGAAAGGGGTGAGTGTCTGGTATTGGGGGGCAGGAAAGGGGGGAAAGTGCCCGGTATTGGGGGAAGGAAGAGGGTGAGTGGCTGGTATTGGGGGGCAGGAAAGGTGTGAAAGTGTCTGGCACTGGGGTGACAGGAAGGGGGTGAAAGTGCCCGGTATTGGGGGAAAGGAAAGGGATGAGTGTCTGGTATTGGGGGGCAGGAAAGGAGGGAAAGTGCCCGGTATTGGGGGGAAGGAAGGGGGTGAGTGTCTGTTATTGGGGGGGGCAGGAAAGGGGGAAAGTGCCCGGTATGGGGGGAAGGAAAGGGGGGAGTGTCTGGTATTGGGGGGCAGGAAGGGGGGTGAGTGTCTGGTATTGGGGGGCAGGAAAGGGGGAAAGTGCCGGTATTGGGGGGAAGGAAGGGGGGGGAGTGTCTGGTATTGGGGGGCAGGAAGGGGGTGAGTGGCTGGTATTGGGGGAGCAGGAAAGGGGTGAAAGTGTCCGATATTGAAGTGGTTGAACCCACCAGAGAAATAATCCGGGAAAGGTCCATAGACCCTTTTAGCAGTTCACCAAAGAGGTCAATAGACTTGGGGGGGGGGGGGGGGTAGGATATCCACAAAGAACCCCCTACTCATCTGACTCCACCATATCCAACCCTGGTTGAGGTAAACCCATCCACTCACATTCATCCATATCTTTTTACTTTTCCAGGACCCCCCATGGAGAAACCCTCAAAGGATCGTCTCGCTTTATCTCCAGGTTGTAGAACGGAAGATGAGGACATCACAGGAGATTGTGGAGGAGAAAAGGCAATGAGCTGCACTATGGATGGTGGACTTCACAGTGTGGATAGACCATGGAGTCCCTCTGACTCTGAGCAACCTCGTACTGTGGGGGATGGGGCCGGAGTTCAGGGGGAAAAGAGATTTTTCTGTCATTACTGCGGGAAAAGTTTTCAACGGAATTCTCTTCTTGTCCGACATAAAAGATCTCACACGGGGGAGAAGCCGTATTCCTGCTCTCAGTGCGGGAAATGTTATTCGCAGAAATCGCAACTTGTCCGTCATGAAAGGTGTCATACGGGCGAGATGCCGTATTGCTGCTTCGAGTGCGGGAATTGTTATCCCCTGAAATCAGAACTCGTCACCCATCAAAGGTCTCACTCGACTGAGAATCCGTATTCCTGCCCTGAGTGCGAGAAGAGTTATCCGCAGAAATCGTTGCTAGTCAGACATCAGAGATCTCACACGGGGGAGAAACCGTATTCCTGCCTTGAGTGCGGGAAATGTTTTTCACAGGGCTACCATCTTTACAGACATCAGAAATCTCACACGGGCGAGAAGCCGTATTCTTGTTCTGAGTGCGGGAAATGTTTTACACAGGAGTCCCACCTTTACAGACATCAGAAATCTCACACAGGGCAGAGGCCGTATGCCTGCCCTGTGTGTGGGAAATGTTTTCCACAGAAGTTTCATCTTGACCGACACCAGAGAACCCACATGACCTGATCAAAGGTGGGCGCAAGTCTTGCCCTGATAGGCTGGAGTAGGGGGAGGCATTTCACTAAAGAAAAAGTCCTTTCTATAGTAGAGTCTGATCTCCCCCCTAATGGCGTTACTAGGGTTGGTGTCACCCGGTGCGGTAAAACATGGTGTCACCCCACAGTAGGGCTCTCCCCCCATTATTGCTATTACTGTCCTTAGTCCCCCCCCCCAATAATATCCTCAGTCTCCCAATAATGTCCTCAGTGACCCTATTACTGTCCTCAGGCCTCCCCCAAAATGTCTTCAGTGACCCCATTACTGTCCTCAGCCTCCCAAAATGTAAGTGACCCCCCTTACTGTCCTCAGCTCCCCCCCCCCCCCCCCACAGCGTCCCATTACTGTCTTCAGCTCCCCCTCTCATCCTCCCATTGCTGTCCTCAGCTACCCCCCCCCCCCCCACAGCCTCCTATTACTGTCCTCAGCCCCTCCCCCCTCAGCGCCCCAATACTGTCTTCAGCTCCACCTCTCATCCTCCCATTGCTGTCCTCAGCTACCCCCCTCACAGACCCTTATTGCTGTCTGCAGCTCCCCCCCACTGCCTCATTACTGTCTTCAGCTCCCACTCGCAGCGCCCCATTACTGTCCTCAGCTCCCCCCCACAGGCCCCCATTACTGTCCTCAGCTCCCCCCCACAGGCCCCCATTACTGTCTTCAGCTCCCCCCTACTGCCCCATTACTGTCCTCAGCTCCCCCCCCCCCCACAGGCCCCCATTACTGTCTTTAGCTCCCACCTACTGCTCCATTACTGTCTTCAGCTCCGCTTTACAGCGCTCCATTACTGTCCTTAGCTCCCCCCCCACAGACCCCCTATTATTGTCCTTAGCTCCCCCCCCACTGCCTCATTACTGCCTTCAGCTCCCCCATGCAAGGCCCATTACTGTCCTCAGCTCCCTACCCCCACAGACCCCCATTACTGTCTTCAGCCCCCCCCCCGCCCCTTTACTGTCTTCAGTTCCCCCTTACCGCACCCCATTACTGTCTTCAGCTCACCCTTATAGCGTCCCATTACTGTCTTCAGCTCCCCCTTACAGCGCCCCTTTACTGTCCTCAGTCTGCAAATATATTTAGTATGAAATAAATGAATATCTATGTCTAATGTGCATTTACAATCATGTTATGCTTGACTAATAAAAGGGTGCCTTCAGATTTGTATTATTAAATTATTTTTCCCTGTGTAGTTTTTGTTATTTATGTATGCGCCTCAGACTTTTTCCTTTTCCAACATGTAGTTATTGAAGGAGCTGACTCCCACCCTCCCCATAAGTCTCAGGACATCTGTAGTAGACTCCAATGATAAGTCCATCAGTTCATAGACGCCATCTATCATTCCTTCCGTAATTCCTCCACCGCACCATCACCACCTCCAACCACAAGATCATCTTTCTTCCTCACTCTAACATAGAGGAACCCCCCTCCATCTTTTCTATGTCCCGTGTCCCTCTAAACAAGAGGATCAGCATGAATACGAACAGCCCAGTCTTTTGAGGAGTCAAGCCGTGTTTCTGGAACACCAACCACATTCTCATTCCCATCTATCATTCCTTCCGTAATTCCTCCTCCGTACCATCACCACCTCCAACCACAAGATTACCTTTCTTCCTCTCTTTCACGTCACATATTCAAGGTATGATAGTGGGCAGTATGTACAGGAGAGGAGTGTGGAGGGTATGACAGTGGGCGGTATGTACAGGAGAGGAGTGTGGAGGGTATGGCAGTGAGCGGTATGTACAGGAGAGGAGTGTGGAGGGTATGACAGTGAGCGGTATGTACAGGAGAGGAGTGTGGAGGGTATGACAGTGGGCGGTATGTACAGGAGAGGAGTGTGGAGGGTATGACAGTGAGCGGTATGTACAGGAGAGGAGTGTGGAGGGTATGACAGTGGGCGGTATGTACAGGAGAGGAGTGTGGAGGGTATGACAGTGGGCGGTATGTACAATAGAGGAGTGTGGAGAGTATGACAGTGGGCGGTATGTACAGGAGAGGAGTGTGGAGGGTATGACAGTGTGCGGTATGTACAGGAGAGGAGTGTGGAGGATATGACAGTGAGCGGTATGTACAGGAGAGGAGTGTGGAGGGTATGACAGTGGGCGGTATGTACAGGAGAGGAGTGTGGAGGGTATGACAGTGAGCGGTATGTACAGGAGAGGAGTGTGGAGGGTATGACAGTGGGCGGTATGTACAGGAGAGGAGTGTGGAGGGTATGACAGTGGGCGGTATGTACAATAGAGGAGTGTGGAGAGTATGACAGTGGGCGGTATGTACAGGAGAGGAGTGTGGAGGGTATGACAGTGAGCGGTATGTACAGGAGAGGAGTGTGGAGGATATGGCAGTGAGCGGTATGTACAGGAGAGGAGTGTGGAGGGTATGAAAGTGAGCGGTATGTACAGGAGAGGAGTGTGGAGGATATGACAGTGGGCGGTATGTACAATAGAGGAGTGTGGAGAGTATGACAGTGGGCGGTATGTACAGGAGAGGAGTGTGGAGGGTATGACAGTGGGCGGTATGTACAGGAGAGGAGTGTGGAGGATATGACAGTGAGCGGTATGTACAGGAGAGGAGTGTGGAGGGTATGACAGTGAGCGGTATGTACAGGATAGGAGTGTGGAGGGTATGACAGTGGGCGGTATGTACAGGAGAGGAGTGTAGAGGGTATGACAGTGAGCGGTATGTACAGGAGAGGAGTGTGGAGGATATGACAGTGGGCGGTATGTACAGGAGAGGAGTGTGGAGGGTATGACAGTGAGCGGTATGTACAGGAGAGGAGTGTGGAGGGTATGACAGTGAGCGGTATGTACAGGAGAGGAGTGTGGAGGATATGACAGTGGGTGGTATGTACAGGAGAGGAGTGTGGAGAATATGACAGTGAGCGGTATGTACAGGAGAGGAGTGTGGAGGGTATGACAGTGGGCGGTATGTACAGGAGAGGAGTGTGGAGGGTATGACAGTGGGCGGTATGTACAGGAGAGGAGTGTGGAGGGTATGACAGTGGGCGGTATGTACAGGAGAGGAGTGTGGAGGATATGACAGTGAGCGGTATGTACAGGAGAGGAGTGTGGAGGGTATGACAGTGGGCGGTATGTACAGGAGAGGAGTGTGGAGGGTATGACAGTGGGCGGTAGTTACAATAGAGGAGTGTGGAGAGTATGACAGCGGGCGGTATGCACAGGAGAGGAGTGTGGAGGGTATGACAGTGGGTGGTATGTGAGGTGTCAAGCCTTGTTTCTGGAACACCAACTACATTCTCATTCCCATCTATCATTCCTCCTCTGCACCACCTCCAACCACAAGATCATCTTTCTTCCTCACTTTCACAGCACATCTAACATAGAGGAACCCCCCTCCATCTTTTCTATGTCCCGTGTCCCTCTAAACAAGAGGATCGGCATGAATACAAACAGCCCAGTCTTGTGAGTAGACAAGCCGTGTTTCTGGAACACCAACTACACTCTCATTTCCATCGATCATTCCTCCCGTAATTCCTCCTCCGCATCATCACCACCTCCAACCACAAGATCATCTTTCTTCCTCACTTCCACATCACATCTAACATAGAGAAACACCCCTCCATCTTTTCTATGTCCCGTGTTCCTCTAAACAAGAGGGTCAGCATGAATACAAACAGCCCAGTCTTGTGTGGAGTCAAGCTGTGTTTCTGAGACACCAACCACATCTCCATCTTTTTTTTTTCTTTTAAAGGTATAAGGTAAAGCCATCAGGTAGAGATTTCTCTCTTGGAGGGTGGGGGATGTATTCAGGTGGGTGAGGTTGTCACAAAGATGTGTGCCCAAGATGAGGTGTCCATGCAGCAATGACTGTCAGGTGGGTGAAGTGGCCACAGAGAAATGTTTGTCCAATTAGTGAGGAGGCCACAGAGGGATGTGTGTTAGGTTGGGTAGGGTGGCTGTGGGAGGATGTACTGTATGTGGGGGGTGGTGAGGCAGCCATGGATGGAAGTTTTATTTGGGGGTGAATCGGCCATGAAGAGATGTCTTTCAGAGAGTAGGGTAGACCTAGATGGACATGTATCCAGTGGTGAGGTAGTTCCAGCAGGGTTTCTGTAGGGGGGTGGTGGCCATGGAGGAATGCCTGTTGAGACAGGTGGGTTAGGAGGCCACGGAGGGAAGTCTATCTGGAGACTGAGGTGATCAGGGAGGGATAACTGTTGGAAATTGTGGTCTGGTAGCCAGAGAAGAATGTCTATTAGGGACATACAGGTGCTTGAGCTGAAGGGTTCATATGCCAACAATGTTAATGCATCAATAGAGTGTAATGCTTTATAGCCAAGCTCTCATCCCCGTGAGACTTCCAGCAGCTCTGTGATGAATCTTCTACAAAGTTGTACAGGTTCTTCATTGGATAATATATGCTTAGCTCCCACAGACAATACAGCATTTATATAACGGACATGATAATAGAGGAAAAGTTAAAAATATTCTGTTATTGGATTTGGATCACACATTCAACCCTATCAAAGTAGGCTAGACCTTTTTAACCGAGTGTAACCCCAAAATAATTTTCAGGTCTTGGGGAAACTTGCTAAAACCAGTTATTTGGTGGCCATTGTGATAAATGCCCCTTTCATCGGAAGTTAGTGGGACGAAAGGCCACTTTATAATGGTGGTCAGAAAGCTATCCTCACAGACAGCTAAAAAGATCATTGGTTTTATGCAGCTGGACAAGCTGAGGCACCATGAAAGGGGAGGTCAATCACCACAGCTCAAGGAACCCCTACCAACCTCTGGAGGGATCCTTATTGAAAATGGCTGTAGTAAGGCCTAAGGCCTAGTTCAGCAATGTGTACAGCAAGCGTTTACAAAGCTTTTACCAAACTTCAAGCAACTCTCTTGAGGCCTACAAAGAAAACCTTCAGCTTCAATCTGGGAGTGCTGAATCAAACTAAGATTGTGTCAGAAACCTCAGGCTGGCCATACTTATTTTCATGTACATGCTCATAATTGTGAGCAGAGAGGTACTCATGCTCATACTCGTGAACATAGATGTGTAACTGAACTTTGAAGGAGAACGCACGCATGCACACGTGGTTTCTGGCACCTGGTGGTGTTTTAAATCTGAGGCCTGCTTAGTATTATTTTTGGATGGTCTTCAGCTTTACTCTTGTGACTCGTGTTCCCGAAAGCCAGCTTAATCCTGTCATTGACCTGACTCCCCAGTCTGGACTTTTGACTAAGATTCTGCCTGCTGATTTTGAACCTTGCTGCCAGCCTGTTGCTGACCCCTGCCTGTCTCAGACCACGATTCTGCACCTATCTGCCTGGCTATTACCGAACTCAGCTAATGATCTGATTCCTTGTTTCAGCTCTTCCACCGTCAGCATCTCCAAGTTTAAATTTGGGGAATAAACTTCCTGGCACCTACATCCTTCCGCTGGCCTAGCAGTCCCTGTCTCCACCACCAGGGATGCTTGGACGGGAATTGTGCAAGAAGCCGACCTCATTATCCCGAGCTTCGCTAACAGATATGTGACAGAGAGGAATCCTTAGAAATCTTTGGAGGAACCCTGGCTGAGAAAAGCTGGACTAGGCAGTAATATATTTCTCTCCCCCTTGGTGGGAGTGGAGATGACCCCATCTATAAGGATATACAGTCAATACACACACAGCACAAGGCCGTGTTCTCACTACGAGACGTTTCTCGGGGCTGCAGTTCTAACGAGCAGGGCCCTCTAATTCCTCCTGTATTGAATTGTATTGTAACTGAATTGCCTTCTCTCGCATTGTAAAGCGCTGCGCAAACTGTTGGCGCCATATAAATCCTGTATAATAATAATAAAATGCACACAGCACAAGGCCGTGTTCCGACTACGAGATGTTTCTCGGGCCTGCAGTTCCTCTAAGCTCCACAAGGAGGTAATCTCACTTCTGCCCAGGCAGGAAGTCTCTATGGAAGACAGGAAGTGATGTCAGCTACAGACAGGAAGTGATGTCAGTTATAAATTAGAAATCCAGGCGGAGAGGCGAGTCGGGAGGAAGCAGCGAGGTGAAAATGTTGGAAATGGCAGCAGAGGAGGTAACCAGGTTTTATTTTATCTTTATCCCCCGTATGTACGGTTGGGTTGGTAGACTCTCCCTTCGTTCCGAATATAGGGTTGCCACCTTATCCCTTTAATCCAGGACACATATGAATTACACAGGTACTGAGGCTGCTATAAGGCACCGAGTGACCTTAATCAGCCACAGAACCTGTGTAATTAGTGTGTGTCCTGGTTTAATGGGATGAGGCGGTAGGCGGTAACCCTAGCGGGATGGTGTTGTACTCAGAGAGTGGACCTGTGCTGGTTACATCTCACCTGGTACAGGTTAACACTGGGGGGGTATGGCGATCACAATGGGAACACTGAGGGGTACAGCGATATCACTGGAAGACCTTGAGAACACTGGGGGTGCAGAGATCCCACTGGAAGACATTGGGAACACTGGGGGGGTACAGAGATCACACTAGAAGACATTGGGAACACTGGGGGTACAGAGATCACACTGGAAGACATTGAGAACACTGGGGGTACAGAGATCACGCTGGAAGACCTTGGGAACACTGGGGGGGGGGGGGGGTACAGAGATCACACTAGAAGACATTGGGAACACTGGGGGTACAGAGATCACACTGGAAGACACTGGGGGTACAGAGATCACACTGGAAGACACTGGGGGTACAGAGATCACACTGGAAGACATTGAGAACACTGGGGGTACAGAGATCATGCTGGAAGACCTTGGGAACACTGGGGGGGGGGTACAGAGATCACACTAGAAGACATTGGGAACACGGGGTACAGAGATCACACTGGAAGACACTGGGGGTACAGAGATCACACTGGAAGACACTGGGGGTACAGAGATCACACTGGAAGACCTTGAGAACACTGGGGGTACAGAGATCACACTGAAAGACATTGGGAACACTGGGGGTACAGAGATCACACTGGAAGACACTGTAAACACTAGGGGTACAGAGATCACACTGGAAGACACTGTAAACACTAGGGGTACAGAGATCACACTGGAAAACATTGGGAACACTGGTGGTACAGAGATCACACTGCAAGACATTGGAAACACTGGGGGTGTGGAAATCACACTGGGAACACTGGGGAGACATTGGGGGTATGGAAATCACACTGGGAACACTGGGGGTATGGAGATCAATCTGGAAGACATTGGGAACACTGGTGGTACAGAGATCATACTGGAAGGCACTGGGGGCATGAAGATCACACTGGAAGACACAGGTCACACTGGGGGTATGGGGATCACACTGAGAGACACTGGGAAAACTGGGGGTATGAAGATCACACTGGGAACACAGGGGGTATGGTGATGACACTGGGAACACTGGGGGTATGGAGATCACACTGGGAACACTGGGGGTATGGAGATCACACTTGGAACACTGGGGGTATGGAGATCCCACTGGGGGGACACTGGGGTATGGAGATCACACTGGGGGGGACACTGGGGGTATGGAGATCTTCTCCACTAAGAATCATGGGGGACACTAGGAATCTTCTCTACAAAGAATTATGGGGTACATTAGGAGTCTTCTCTATGAGGAATCATGAGGGACACTAGGAATCTTCTCTACTAGGACTCTTCTCCTCTAGGAATCCTAGGAGGGGCATTAGGAATTTTCTCTATGAGGAATCATAGGGGAGACTAGAAATCCTCTCTACTTGGAATCATGGGGGAGACTAGGAATCTTCTAATGGTTTGTTTGACTTGTCCCTCCATCCAGAGTCAGCATGACCTATGAGTCAGGTTCCTATAAGGTGTCAGGATGTCACTGTCTATTTCTCCATGGAGGAGTGGGAGTATTTAGAAGGACACAAGGATCTCTACAAGGACGTCATGATGGAGAATCAGCCGCCCCTCACATCACCGGGTAAGAGGAGACTTTATTGTAAAGGAGAGAGCAGTACGGAGGGTCCACCTAGATCCCCCCATCATCTGATAAACACATAGAAACAATGTATTCAGTCAGTGTGTGTGTTTCCTACAGATGGATCCAGTAATGGGAACCCACCAGAGAGATGTCCCCGTCCTCTGTATTCCCGGGATTCCACACAGGAAGGTCACACCATCCCCCACCATCATCAGGTAGATGAGGAACAATTATTGGTAGTTATGATTTATACACAAGCATGTTTGTTACAATTAATGTTTTATTATATATTCAGAGTGGAAACCTCTGGGATAATACCACTGATATTAAAGAAGAGTATAAAGAGGAAGATGAGGAGTGTGGAGTGATGGAGGAGTTTTCAGAAGGACACAAGGATATGATGGAGCCACCTAATACCAGGAACCCACCAGAGAGATGTCCCCGTCCTCTGTATTCCCGGGATTCCACACAGGAAGATCACACCATCCCTCACTATAACAAGGTTGGTCGGAGCATCTGGAACACAAAAGTGACTCATGGAGTTGATGTATGAACTCTACAAGATGATATTTCTCTATTGTTCTCTTGGTTTAGGGAGAAGATCTGAAAGATATAGAATTTGAGGTTAAAGCAGAAGAAGAAGAGACGTATGTGAGGGATGATCAGCAGTCTATGGAGGAGGATGGAATAACGGGGACATTTATAGAGGAGGACACTCTTGTTTCCTTGAATTCCACACAGGAAGGTCACACCATCCCTCACCATCATCAGGTAGATGATTGACAATTATTGGTAGTTATGATTTATATACGGCGTGTTTATTACAATGAATGTTTTAT
This sequence comes from Pelophylax lessonae, assembly GCF_965119305.1. NCBI lineage: Eukaryota > Metazoa > Chordata > Amphibia > Anura > Ranidae > Pelophylax > Pelophylax lessonae. The sequence goes on along the minus strand of NC_138776.1, from coordinate 271,821,902 downwards.
TATATATTCAGAGTGGAAACCTCGAGGATTTTAATATTGTTGTTAAAGAAGAGTATAAAGAGGAGGATGAGGAGTATGGAGTGATGAAGGAGTTTTCAGAAGGACACAAGGATATGATGGAGCCACCAAATACCAGGAACCCACCAGAGAGATGTCCCCGTCCTCTGTATTCCCGGGATTCCACAAAGGAAGATCACAGTTACATAAAACATCAGGTTGGTGGCATGGAGCTCTAGAACATTGACTTGATGTGTGGGCTACGATATTTTCTCTATGTAATCTCACATCATTGTAGATTATATTTTATAGATGGTATTGTTGATCTTTTTCTTGGTTTAGGGTGAAGATCTGATGGATATAAAAGTTGAGGTTAAATCAGAAGAAGAAGAGACGTATGTGAGGGATGATCAGCAGTCTATGGAGGAGGATGGAATAACGGGGACATTTATAGAGGAGGACACTCCTACAGAGATCATCACAGGTGAGTCATTAACACTAAATCCATTCCTCCACCCATACTGCTCACTGATTGGTCCAGAGTAGGGCGGGGACTGGGTGATATCAGCCTGTAATCCCCTGGTAATGGTCATGTTCCTCGCCTGTGTTCCCTGTCCTGAACTTTAGATCTTTTTTTTTTCCACCAGAAAACCCCCCTACCCCCATTTACTTATCTACAGTGAGAGAAAAAGTATGTGACCCCCTGCTGATTTTGTACGTTCGCTGACTGACAAAGAAATGATCAGTCTATCATTTTATTGGTCGGTTTATTTTATCAGTGAGACACAGAATACCAACAAAAATATCCAGAGAAACGCAGTTATAAATTGATTTGCATTTTAATGAGTGAAATAAGTATTTGATCCCCGACCAATCAGCAGATTTCTGGCTCCCAGGTGTCTTCTATACAGGTAATGAGCTGAGATTAGGAGGAATCTCTTATAGGGAGTGCTCCTAATCTCAACTTGTTACCTGTATAAAAGACACCTGTCCACAGTCGCAATCAACCAATCAGATTCCAATCTCTCCACCATGGCCAAGACCAAAGAGCTGTCCAAGGATGTCAGGGAGAAGATTGGAGACCTACACAAAGCTGGAATGGCTACAAGACCATCGCCAAGCAGCTTGGTTAGAGGTGACAACAGTTGGTTGGAAGAAACAGAAAATAACTGTCAGTCCCCCTCAGTCTGGGGCTCCATGGAAGATCTCACCTCATGGAGGTTCAATGATGATGGAGAACGGTGAGGAATCAGCCCAGAACTATGGGGGAGAATCTTCTCAATGATCTCAGCTGGGACCATCGTCACCAAGAAAACAATTGGTAACACACTACGCCATGGAGGACTGAAATCCTGCAGCACCCACAAGGTCCCCCTGCTCAGGAAATCACATGGTACAGCCCGTCTGATGTCTGCTAATGAACATCTGAATGATTCAGAGGAGAACTGGGTGAAAGTGTTGGGGTCAGAGGAGACCAAAATCGAGCTCTTTGGCATCAACTCAACTCGCCGTGTTTGGAGGAGGAGGAATGCTGCCTATGACCCCAAGAACACCATCCCCCACCGTCACACATGGAGGTGAAAACTTTATGGTTTGGGAGTGTTTTGCTGCTTACGGGACAGGACAACTTCACCGCATCAAAGGGACGATGGACGGGGCCATGTACCATCAAATCTTGGGTGAGAACCTCCTTCCCTCAGCCAGGGCATTGAAAATGGGTCATGGATGGGAATTCCAGCATGACAATGACCCAAAACGCACGGCAGAGGCAACAAAGGAGTGGCTCAAGAAGAAGCACATTAAGGTCCTGGAGTGGCCTAGCCAGTCTCCAGACCCTTATCCCATAGAAAATATGTGGAGGGAGCTGAAGGTTCGAGTTACCAAACGTCAGCCTCAAAACCCTAATGACTTGGAGAGGATCTGCAAAGAGGAACGGGACAAACATCCCTCCTGAGATGTGTGCAAACCTGGAGGCCAACTACAAGAAACGTCTGACCTCTGTGATTGCCAACAAGGGTTTCCCCACCAACTACTAAGGGGTCAAATACTTATTTCACTCATCAAAATGCAAATCAATTTATAACTTTTTCGAAATGCGTTTTTCTGGATATTTTTGTTGTTATTCCGTCTCTCACTGGTAAAATAAACCGACCAATAAAATTATAGACTGATCATTTCTCTGTCAGTGGGCAAATGTACAAAATCAGCAAGGGTTCAAATACTCTTTTCCTTCACTGTAGACTGGGAGGGGGGTCAGCACAGGTGGGTCATTAACACTAAATACATCCCTCCACCCATACTGCTCAGTGATTGGTCCAGAGTTGGCCATAAAGTGAGTATTTAGAGATTTGTCTGAATGTCCCCCTTCCCGGTAAGGTTTCCTTCCCATGTTGAGGATCCCAGTGAAGCTAATTAAGCACAAATTGGGCTTGATCAGCTCCGTTACTTGCCAAAGCAGCAGAAAATGTTTCTTTTGTTTCTAGGTCTATTCACCGGAGGGGAGATCAGTGGACAGATGTTCGTTGATCTCTCTCCTCTCCACCTGCTGACACCTACCATGCTCATCCCAGACTTGCAGGATGGACAGGGAGGCCAAAACACCTGGCAGAGGTAGTTGGGCATGGGAGCTTCTCCCTCTAGGACAGGTGTGGAAATGATCGGGAGGCTTTGGAGCCACACAAATTACCAGAATTGACCCAACGTCAATGGGAGCTGAATGTTCTGACCATTTTCTAGGCTACAGTAACACTGACATTGACAAAGGAAAGCTTGAGATGAAATTGCCAGTAAATGACAGTTCCCGGACTGTTTGGAAACAGCGAGGATTCCCTTCATCTAATCCAGACTCTTATCCTCAATGAGGTTTTGCTGTAGATGTTAATGAGGGAACCTACACACAAAAAAACAGCATGGGTTCCCCCCATTCATGCCAGGTCCTTCAGGTCTGGTATGACTTTTAGGTGGGTCCAACTGTATTTACCTCCGAGGGTGATTAGCTGCCACCGCAATTGAGGTCTTCCTCTTCTTTCCTGAGGGCTCCTCTGGGTGGCCCAGAGCAAATTCTATTGGTCAAAGTAGTCATATGTGGGTATGTGTCCAATCAGAGTTCTAATCTGTTCGAGAAGTTCTAAGGAAAGAAGGGGGAGATCACCTCAGCTTTCAAAGTGGTCACATACCGGCAAGTGTCCAATCAGAGTGGTTCTATACTGTTCCAGAAGCCCTAAGGAAAGAAGGAGAAGATCACCTCCGCTTTGAAAGTGGTCACATATCGTCATGTGTCCAATCAGAGGGGTTCTAATCTGTTCCAGAATCCCTAAGGAAAGAAGGAGAAGATCACCTCCGCTTTCAAAGTGGTCACATACCGGCATGTGTCCAATCATAGTGGTTGTAATCTGTTCCGGAAGCCCTAAGGAAAAAAGGGGAAGATAACTCAGCTTTCAAAGTGGTCACATACCGGCTGTTGGCAATAATTCAGACTCGCATGGCCCTAGGCAACAAAGTTCCTTCGGATATCTGGGAGCACTCAATGAGACACAGAGACGGCAGGTACGATGTCACAGAATGCTCAATCCATTCAGACAGTGAAGAACGTTTTATCGAGAAAGTAAAAGGGGAAGTCCCTTTCCAGGATATTGTACACGGAATTGAAATTGATACAAGAATAGCAGTTTACCATTACGTGCTTCAAGTCACGTACTTGCATATGAGGTAATTAAAATACGGCATAGTTATAATTGGCATTACATCAGACTTCTTCTAAGGGTTAAGATAAGGCATAATTGGTTACTTCAAACAGACTTGCTCTAAGGGTCAGTTTGACCATAAAGGGTAACGACCTGGAAACCTTCAAGGACATTTACTTAGATAGGCTTTTTAAGTAAGCTGAGTCTAGGGTTTTAGTAAATAAGATGGAGTTGAAAGAACAAAATGGAGAATAGATTATTCCTTCACCGATATGTGTCCAATCAGAGGGGTTCTAATCTGTTCGAGAAGCCCTAAGGAAAGAAGGAGAAGATCACCTCCACTTTCAAAGTAGTCACATACCGGCTGTTGGCAATAATTCCGACTCGCATGGCCCTAGGCATCAAAGTTCCTTCAGATATCTAGGAGCACTCAATGAGACACAGAGACGGAAGGTACGATGTCACTTAATGCTCGGCCTTATTCAGACAGTGAAGAACGTTTTATAGAGAAAGTAAAAGGGGAAGTCCCTTTCTAGGAGATTATACATAGAATTGATACAAAAATAGCAATTTACCATTTACGTGTTTCAAGTCACGTACTTGCATATGAGGTAATTAAAATAAGGCATAGTTATAATTGGCATTACATCAGACTTCTTCTAAGGGTTAAGATAAGGCATAATTAGTGACTTCAAACAGACTTGCTCTAAGGGTCAGTTTGACCACAAACCGTAACGTCCTGGAGACTTTCAAGGACATTTACTTAGATAGGCTTTTTAATTAAGCTGAGTCTAATTAATTAGGCTGAGGTTTTAGTAAATAAGATGGAGTTGAAAGAATAAAATGGAGGATAGATTATTCCTTCACCGGTATGTGTCCAATCAGAGTGGTTCTAATCTGTTCCGGAAGCCCTAAGGAAAGATCAGCTCGGCTTTCAAATCCCAGGACTGCTGCACCAGCTTATGGGGCAGTGACAACTAATCACCCACCAGGGGGGGATTTAGGGTGTTAGTTGAGGTTAAAGCAGAAGAAGAAGAGACGTATGTGAGGGATGATCAGCAGTCTATGGAGGTGGATGGAATAATGAGGACATTTGTAGAGGAGGACACTCTTATTTCCTGGGATTCCACACAGGAAGGTCACACCATCCCTCACCATCATCAGGTAGATGATTGACAATTATTGGTAGTTATGATTTATACACAAGTATGTTACAATGAATATTTTATTATATATTCAGAGTGGAAAGCTTGAGGATTTTAATATTGTAGTAACAGAAGAGTATAAAGAGGAGTATGGAGTGATGGAGGAGTTTTCTGAAGATCACAAGGAGATGATGGCGTCCCCCTAATACTGGATTCATCTAATCCAGACTCTTATCCTGCCAATGAGATTTTGCTGTAGATGTTAATGGGGGGGGACCCCCAAGCAAAAAAAAAAAAAACAGCATGGCCCTTCAGGTCTGGTATGACTTTTAAGTGGGCCCCCGCTGCATTTACCTCCGAGAGTGATTAGCTGCCACCGCAGTTGAGGTCTTCCTCTTCTTTCCTGAGGGCAGCCCAGAGCAATTTTGATTGGTCAAAGTGGTCACATGCCGGCATTTGTCCTGGGGGGAAGTGCCAGGTATTGAAGGGGTTAGGGACTCCTCAGTACCTGTACCTGCCACCATCGTTAACAACCATTCACTACTTGGACCATGTGAGGATTAATACAGCCCAATCATGCATGTATTAAGACAGCCATAGCCCTTGTTCCGAATCCATGTGGCGGGTGTAGAACAAACAGATATTAATGGTACTTCTCAGTCCATGGCATCATCTCCATAAGGAACGGGTAGGAGATCAGAGGACCAATTTAATAGTTACCTTGAGGGGGGGGATTTGTAAGATCCTCAGAGACAAAGCTGTCTGATGTGGGTGGAGTTCTGGTTTAGGGGAGCCAATCTGCTGATGTCTAGTATTAATCTTTGTATTTCTATTTTAGTACATGGACGGGAGATGAGGAAAACCTCAGAGGATTGTCTCACTTTGTCTCCAGACTGTAAAGTAGAAGATGAGGACATCACACAGTATAGTCCAGGAGAAAACCCGGCTACCTCAAATGTCCATCCGGCACCACACAGTGTAGATGGACCATCGTATTCCTCTTATCCTGGGGAACCTCAGACTGTGAGGGGTGGTGCCGGACCATCGTATTCTTCTTATCCTGAGGAACCTCAGACTGTGAGGGGTGGTGCCGTCCTTCGAAAACATCAGAGGTTTTCCTGTACTGAGTGTGGGAAGTGTTGCCAGTCTGAATCCAAACTTAATCTTCATAAAAGAACTCACACAGGTGAGAAGCCGTATTCCTGTTCTGAATGCGGAAAACGTTTTTCAGATAAGTCCAATCTTTCCAAACATCAGAAATCTCACACGGGTGAGAAGCCGTATTCCTGCCCTGAGTGTGGGAAAGGATTTGTACAAAGGTCACACCTTTCCAGTCATCTGAGTTCTCATATGGGGCATAGTCCAGGAGAAAACCCGGCTACCTCAAATGTCCATCTGACACCACACAGTATAGATGGACCATCGTATTCCTCTTATCATGAGGAACCTCAGACTGTGAGGGGTGGTTCCGTACTTCGAAAACATAAGAGGTTTTCCTGTACTGAGTGCGGAAAGTGTTGCCCGTCTAAATCCAAACTTGATCTTCATAAAATAACTCACACAGGTGAGAAGCCATATTCTTGCCCTGAGTGTGGGAAATGTTTTTCAAATAAGTCCAATCTTTCCAGACATCACAGGTATCACACGGGTGATATGCCGTATTCCTGTCCCGAGTGTGGGAAATGCTTTGTACAAAAGTCACAACTTTCCACACATCTGAGTTCTCATATGAGGAATAGTCGAGGAGAAAACCCGGCTACCTCAAATTTCCATCCGGCACCACACAGTGTAGATGGACCATCGTATTCCTCTTATCCTGAGGAACCTCAGACTGTGAGGGACGGTGCCGTCCTTCCAATAGATAAGAGGTTTTCCTGTACTGAGTGCGGAAAGGGTTTCAGTTTTCAATCCCGTCTTAATGTGCATAAAAGATCTCACACGGGTGAAAAACCGTATTCCTGTCCTGAGTGCGGGAAATGTTTTTCAGTGAAGTCCCATCTTTCCCAACATCTGAAATCTCACACAAGTGAGAAGCCGTACTCCTGTACTGAGTGCGGGAAATGTTTTTCAGTAAAGTCTTATCTTTCCCAACATCAGAGATCTCACACGGAGGAGAAGCCGTATTCCTGTCCTGAGTGCGAGAAAAGATTCTATACAAAATCTGCACTGGTCATACATCAGAGGTCTCACACTGGGGAGAAGCTGCATTCCTGTTCTGAGTGCGGGAAAAGTTTTCTACATAAAGCAAGTCTTTCCATACATCAGAGATTACACACAGACAAGATGTCCTATTCTTGTACAGAGTGCGGGAAATGCTTTTCAAGTACGTCCGGCCTATACAGACATCAGAGATTGCACATGGGTGAAAAGCCGTATTCCTGCCCTGATTGTCCAAAATGTTTTTCCGGAAAATCTGCACTGGTCACTCATCAGAGGACTCACACGGGGGAGAAGCCGTACTCCTGTCCTGAGTGCGGGAAATGTTTTTCAGTGAAGTCTTATCTTTCCCAACATCGGAGATTGCACACGGGTGAGAAGCCGTATTCCTGTCTCGAATGCGATAAATCTTTTTTAAATAAAGTTTCACTGGTCATACATCAGAGTTCTCACACGGGGGAGAAGCCGTATGCCTGTCCCGAGTGCGGGAAATGTTTTGCGGATAAGTCCAGTCTTTATAGACATGAGAGAACCCACACTGGCGAGAAGCCCCATTCCTGTTCGGAGTGCGGAAAATGTTACTCACAGAAGTACCAACTAACTCTACATCGGAGATCCCACGCGACCCGCGACGGTGTGTTAATGTCCTGAGTGCGGGAAATGTCTTCTACCATCAAAGATCTCACGCTGGGAAACTGATACTTTCCTAACATGGACACAGCGTTACTAATGTAACTTCGAGGTAGCAGGAAGTAAAGATGCAATTCAGCAATACAATATAGAAGTATAGGCAGAATCATGCCAGAAGAATGTGTGTATGCAGGGCTCAGAGAATAGGTGCAGGAACCCCCCCTTCTAAGTCCCGCCTTGCCTCCGCCCCCTACCATCCTCTGAGCACTGCCCCTTGGCTCCACCCCCTGCCCGCCTCCCAGTACCGCCCTTGAGTATCATTTTGTGGTGCTAAATAAGTTGTATGGCATTTGTTCTTATCTAATAACAAGAAAAGCAGTAAAATAGACCCCCCCAGCAACAATTGACCCCATTCCAGCAACAATAAATCTCCCCTCAGCAACAATAGATCCTTCACAACAATAGACTCCCCCATCAACAATGCACCCCACCCCAGCAACAATAGGTTCCTGAAGCAACAATAGACCCCTTACCAGCAATAATAGATCCTTCTCAACAATGGACTCTCCCTGCAACAATAGACCACACCCAGCAACAATAGAGCCTTTACAACAATAGACTCTCCCAGCAACAATGCACTCCACCCCAGAAACAATAGGTCCCTGAAGCAACAATAGACTCCAACCCTGCAACAATAGACCCCTTACCAGCAACAATAGATCCTTCTCAACAATGGACTCCCCCAGCAACAATAGCTCCCTGCAGCAACAATAGACCCCCCAGCAACAATAGATCATCCACAACAATAGACTTTCCCAGCAACAATAGACCACACCCAGCAACAATAGATCCTTTACAACAGTAGACTCCCCAGCAACAATGCACCTCATCCCAGAAACAATAGACTCCAACCCTGCAACAATAGACCCCCACCAAGCAACAATAGATCCTTTACAACAGTAGACTCCAAAGCAACAATGCACCTCATCCCAGCAACAATAAGTCCCTGCAGCAATAGACCCCAACCCTGCAGCAATAGACTCCTCCCCAGCAACAATAGATCCTTCACAACAATAGACTCCCCCAGCAACAACAACCACCACCCCAGCAACAATAGTTCCCCACACAACAATTGACTCTCCACACAGCAACAATGGACCGCCCCCAGCAACATTAGACCCCCCTAGCAGCAACAACAGATCTGCCAGCAGCCAGCATCAATAGACTATTTAGCAGCCAGCATTGATGTAAGGGGGGACTCTGATGGGGGCCCTAATGTAATAGGGGGGGGGCACTGAAGGGGAAATAAATAAAAAGAAGCAGTTTTCAATGTCTGTGTGCCAATGTGGGACACTGGGGGAGGGGGGCTCAGATTTGGGGCACTGATATAAGGAGGACTCTGATGTAAGGCAGGAATTTTCTTTCTTTCATTGAAGTTATTTCTCTTTTGTTTTGGATCACATCATGCTGATTACAAAGAAGGTTCAATAAAACATTTCAATTCATTAAAGTTTAAAATGAATTCATTTAAAAAGATATTTTTTGTACTGTGGGTGTTTGTAAAATATACAATGTGGCCCCTCGTACTGAAGGGGAATAATGATTGAAAGGGGTGACCCTGATGAGGACACTGATGTAAGAGGGGGATACTGAGGTAAGGGGTGACCCTGATGAGGACACTGATGTAAGAGGGGGGTACGGAGGTAAGGGGTGACCCTGATGAGGACACTGATGTAAAAGGGGGATACTGAGGTAAGGGGTGACCCTGATGAGGACACTGATGTAAGAGGGGGATACTGAGGTAAGGGGTGACCCTGATGAGGACACTGATGTAAGTGGGGGGTACGGAGGTAAGGGGTGACCCTGAAGAGGACACTGATGTAAGAGGGGGATACTGAGGTAAGGGGTGACCCTGATGAGGACACTGATGTAAGAGGGGGGTACTGATGTAAGGGGGTACGCTGATGGCGACTCTAAATTAAGGGGGACTATAGAGAACTGGGCTGATATCTCAGTGGGCTACCGGCTCTTTAGTAGGGATGGACTGCACCTAAATGGGGAGGGTTCAGCCGTACCGGGAGAGAAGATGGGCGAAAAGTTAGAAGGCCTTTTAAACTAGGTGATTGGGGGTACAGATGTAGAATTAGCCAGCGGGGAACAAGGGTCAGCTGGCATTATTGGGGGCATTAGTGGTAGGGTGACCAGAGATCCAAAACCCAAAGTAGGTAGGCTGACAAATCGAAAGTGGAGCCTCATAATATCGCAACCGGACAAAATGACAAGGTTTGTATACCAATGCCAGAAGCCTGGCCAACAAGATTGAAGAACTGGAGCTGCTGATGTATGAGGAGGATTTCGATTTTGTGGGAATTTCAGAGACTTGGTTTGACAGCTCTCATGATTGGCTACCATTCAGGGGTATTACCTATATTGCAGAGATAGGAAAGGTAAAAAGGGGGGCGTGGTATGTCTGTATATCAAGAACGATGTGCAAGTGAATATGAGGGACGATATCACGAATGGAGCTAGGTAGGAGGTGGAATCCCTATGGGTAGAGCTTCAAGTGGAAGGCGCTATGGGGAAAGTAATATTGGGCATATGCTATAGGCCCCCCAACCAGAGCTGTGATGACCTCCTATCACAGCTTGGAATGGCAGCAAGGATGGGAAATGTCATTATATTGGGGGACTTTAATTATCCAGATATAGACTGGGCAGAAGGAACCGCGCACTCAGCCAAGGCTCGGCAGTTCCTAAATGTTTTGCAGGACAATTTTATGGGTCAGATGGTGAACGCACCGACAAGAAACAATGCGGTACTTGACCTACTGATTACCAACAATACAGACCTGCTCACGGATGTAGAAATACGGGACAACTTGGGAACAGTGACCATAGGTCAATCAGTTTCAGTATTAATCATAGTAATAGGAAACACAAGGGTAATATAAGGACACTGAATTTCAAAAGAGTCAACTTCCCTAAACTGCGCTCTTTGCTAGACAATATAAAATGGGATAAAACCCTGGGAACAAAAAACACGGAGGAAAAATGGGAGTGCTTTAAGAAAATACTAAACAAAGGGATTGGCCAGTGCATTCCAAAGGGTAATAAATTTAAAAGAGCAAAAGTAAACCCTGGGTGGCTAAACTCCAACATAAAAATGCATATTAATACTAAAGAAAAGGCCTTCAAAAAATACAAGACTGAGGGGTCATTAGCAGCATTCCAACATTACAAAGAATGCAACAAGAAATGTAAGAGTGCAATCAAGGCGTCTAAGATAGAACACGAAAGGCACATAATTGAAGAGAATAGAAAAAACCCCAAGAAATTCTTTAAGTATATAAATAGTAAGAAATTGAGACCAGAACATATTGGCCCCATAAAGGATGATGAAGGAAATCTGGCTACAAAGGACAGAGAGAAGGCGAAAGTGCTAAATAAATTCTTCTCCTCTTCACAAGAGAATTGGGGGGGATACAGTAACCTAGACTGTAATGTTAACATTAATAACACGTCACAGGAAGCACCCTCATGCTTAACAGAAGACTTAGAATTAGACTTGAAAAACTTAGCATAAATAAGTCCCCGACACCAGATGGCTTACACCCGAGGGTCCTTAAGGAACTCAGCCAGGTGATAGCCAGACCATTGTTCCTAATCTTTAAGGATAGTCTACAGATGGGAATGGTGCCAGCTGATTGGAAAAAGCCAACGTGGTACCAATATTTAAAATAGGGCCTAGATATATACGGGGGAACTACAGGCCGGTCAGCCTAACATCAGTAGTATGTAAGACATTGGAGGAGATGTTAAGGGGCCACATACAAGACTTTAGGAATGAAAATGGTATCATTAGAAGTAATAAGCATGGATTCATGAAAAATCGCTCTTGCCAGACCAATCTATTAACCTATGAAGAAGCGAGTTGCCATCTAGATAAATGAAGGCCTGTAGATGTGGTGTATCTGTATAAAGGAAGGCCTGTGGATGTGGTGTATCTGGATAAAGGAAGGCCTGTGGATGTGGTGTATCTGGATAAAGGAAGGCCTGTGGATGTGGTGTATCTGGATAAGGGAAGTTCTGTGGATGTGGTGTATCTTGATAAAGGAAGGTCAGTGGATGTGGTGTATCTGGATAAAGGTAGGCCTGTGGATGTGATGTATCTGGATAAAGGAAGGCCTGTGGATGTGGTGTATCTGGATAAAGGAAGGCCTGTGGATGTGGTGTATCTGGATAAAGGAAGGTCTGTGGATGTGGTGTATCTGGATAAAGGAAGACCTGTGGATGTGGTGTATCTGGATAAAGGTAGGCCTGTGGATGTGATGTATCTGGATAAAGGAAGGCCTGTGGATGTGGTGTATCTGGATAAAGGAAGGCCTGTGGATGTGATGTATCTGGATAAAGGAAGGCCTGTGGATGTGGTTTATCTGGATAAAGAAAGGCCTGTGGATGTGGTGTATCTGGATAAAGGAAGGTCTGTGGATGTGGTGTATCTGGATAAAGGAAAGCCTGTGGATGTGGTGTATCTTGATAAAGGAAGGTCAGTGGATGTGGTGTATCTGGATAAAGGAAGGTCTGTGGATGTGGTGTATCTGGATAAAGGAAAGCCAAAGCCTGTGGATGTGGTGTATCTTGATAAAGGAAGGCCTGTGGATGTGGTGTATCTGGATAAAGGAAGGCCTGTGGATGTGGTGTCTCTGGATAAAGGAAGGCCTGTGGATGTGGTGTATCTGGATAAAGGAAGGCCTGTGGATGTGGTGTATCTGGATAAAGGAAGGCCTGTGAATGTGGTGTATCTGGATAAGGGAAGTTCTGTGGATGTGGTGTATCTTGATAAAGGAAGGTCAGTGGATGTGGTGTATCTGGATAAAGGTAGGCCTGTGGATGTGATGTATCTGGATAAAGGAAGGTCTGTGGATGTGGTGTATCTGGATAAAGGAAGGCCTGTGGATGTGGTGTATCTGGATAAGGGAAGTTCTGTGGATGTGGTGTATCTTGATAAAGGAAGGTCAGTGGATGTGGTGTATCTGGATAAAGGTAGGCCTGTGGATGTGGTGTATCTGGATAAAGGAAGGTCTGTGGATGTGGTGTATCTGGATACAGGAAGGCTTGTGGATGTGGTGTATCTGGATAAAGGAAGGCTTGTGGATGTGGTTTATCTGGATAAAGAAAGGCCTGTGGATGTGGTGTATTTGGATAAAGGAAGGCCTGTGGATGTGGTGTATCTGGATAAAGGAAGGCCTGTGGATGTGGTGTATCTGGATAAAGGAAGGCCTGTGGATGTGGTGTATCCGGATAAAGGAAGGCCTGTGGATGTGGTGTATCTGGATAAAGGAAGGCCTGTGGATGTGGTGTATCTGGATAAAGGAAGGTCTGTGGATGTGGTGTATCTGGATAAAGGAAGGTCTGTGGATGTGGTGTATCTGGATAAAGGAAGGTCTGTGGATGTGGTGTATCTGGATAAAGGAAGGTCTGTGGATGTGGTGTATCTGGATAAAGGAAGGCCTGTGGATGTGGTGTATCTGGATAAGGGAAGTTCTGTGGATGTGGTGTATCTTGATAAAGGAAGGTCAGTGGATGTGGTGTATCTGGATAAAGGTAGGCCTGTGGATGTGGTGTATCTGGATAAAGGAAGGTCTGTGGATGTGGTGTATCTGGATACAGGAAGGCCTGTGGATGTGGTGTATCTGGATAAGGGAAGTTCTGTGGATGTGGTGTATCTTGATAAAGGAAGGTCAGTGGATGTGGTGTATCTGGATAAAGGTAGGCCTGTGGATGTGGTGTAACTGGATAAAGGAAGGTCTGTGGATGTGGTGTATCTGGATACAGGAAGGCTTGTGGATGTGGTGTATCTGGATAAAGGAAGGCTTGTGGATGTGGTTTATCTGGATAAAGAAAGGCCTGTGGATGTGGTGTATTTGGATAAAGGAAGGCCTGTGGATGTGGTGTATCTGGATAAAGGAAGGCCTGTGGATGTGGTGTATCTGGATAAAGGAAGGTCTGTGGATGTGGTGTATCTGGATAAAGGAAGGTCTGTGGATGTGGTGTATCTGGATAAAGGAAGGTCTGTGGATGTGGTGTATCCGGATAAAGGAAGGCCTGTGGATGTGGTGTATCTGGATAAAGGAAGGCCTGTGGATGTGGTGTATCTGGATAAAGGAAGGCCTGTGGATGTGGTGTATCTGGATAAAGGAAGGTCTGTGGATGTGGTGTATCTGGATAAAGGAAGGTCTGTGGATGTGGTGTATCCGGATAAAGGAAGGTCTGTGGATGTGGTGTATCTGGATTTTGCAAAGGCATTTGTACAGTAAGCGTTTGTGGGGAACTGTGTCAAATGAAGGTACGTGGGTATGGACCATAAGGTGAGTACCTGGATTAAAAGCTGACTTCAGGGGCGAGTCCAAAGGGTGGTGATTAATGGGGAGTACTCGGATTGGGCGGGTGTGGAAAGTGGGGTCCCCCAAAGATCTGTCCTGGGGCCAATCCTGTTTAATTTATTCATAAACGACCTAGAGGATGAACAGCTCAATCTCAGTATTTGCGGATGATACTAAACTAAGCAGGCCAATATCTTTTATGCAGGATGTGGAAACCTTACAAGCGGACCTGAACAAAATTATGGGGTGGGCAACTACATGGCAGATGAGGTTTAATGTTGAAAAATGTAAGGTAATGCATTTGGGTGCCAGAAATACGAACGCAAGCTACTCACTAGCGGGAGAGCCTTTGGGGGAATCTAAGATGGAAAAGGACCTGGGGGTACTGGTAGACAACAAGCTTGGCAGTGGCATGCAATGCCAAGCCGCTGCAAGCAAAGCCAACAGAATACTGGGATGTATAAAAAAGGGGATTCACTCCAGAAATAAAGAGATTATTCTCCCACTCTACAAGACTCTGGTCCGGCCACATCTGGAGTATGCTGTCCAGTTCTGGGCACCGGTCCTCCGGAAGGATGTGCTGGAATCGGAGAAAGTCCAGAGAAGGGCAACAAAAATAATAAAGGGAATGGAGGACATCAGCTATGAGGAAATACTACAAGCACTGAACGTATTTTCTCTGGAGAAGAGACGCTTGAGAGGGGATATGATATCAATGTACAAATTTGTTTAGAGTCAGGATTCTGGCTAATGTTTTGACCAAGTTACAGACATGAGAAGGATTGGGAAGAAAATAATTTTGGACTTTATAGGCACTGGTAATTAAAAGATATATATATTTTATTGATTAATGATTAAAAAACATGAAATGATTAAACAAAAACAAAAAAGAGAACACTGTTTGTAGAAACATATTGCCTCAGTAAATATATATAGGATAGTCACACATATGATACATGATGAGATTATATATCACATTTCAAAGACGGATGACGGAGTAATACGTCACATCTAGTAGGCCTCATAGACGATGACAAGGAGATTGTTCAATCGTCCCTGAGTTCCACTTGTGCAGAAGTTGGTAGGTAGACGTTGCATGTAGCCAGATTGCCCTACATGTTTCGCTTACGTAGCAAGCTTCCTCTGGAGCTACTGGTACATATGTTTCTGGATAAATCCAAAAAGTGGTAGAAATCAATAAGGGTAAGAATAACTTTAAAAGGTATAACATGTAACAAGGGGGTCTTCTCTCTCTGGAGTGTGCACCGGGAAACGCCCAAGAGGTCAAAAATAGGTAAATGTATCTTTAGGAGAACAAGCAAGTGTCTTCATATACCCGGAAATTTTAGTACCGCCAGGGGTCGGACAATATGCAGACTCAATGGACCAAAAGGTCCACCAGTATGGAACATTTGTTTTAAGGCAAATGCCTATATAATAATGTAGCAAAACAGGTGTTAGGGCAGGAATCACTCTGATATAGAGAAGAAAGCCCCCCCCCCCCGGACGGGGAGATGCCGCCAAGATACAGACATGACCATTTGTGGTGCATGACATCACCTGGGAAATCCACAAGCTGGTTTACATTGTGAGATAGGCAGTCAAGCAGACAGAAAGCTGGCGGTACTGATACAGCAGGTCTCACTGGCAGCACGCCAGCTGTTGCAGAACTACAAGTCCCATGAGGCATTGCAAGGATGACAGTTACAAGCATGACTCTCACCGGAAGAGGAATGATGGGATTTGTAGTCCGTAACAGTTGGAGGGCCACCAGTTTGAGACCCCTGCACTAAAAAAATGATTTTAGGGTCCTACAGTTGGAAGTTTGATGGGTGGGAGCATTGGCAAAATCTGACCATCTAGTTTGCCTGTTCATCTAACTATAAACAGCTTGGGTTTGGGTCGAACTTATGGTCAACCCAAAATGGAAGCTCATCCCCACTGAGCAACAGAAACTTTTTCTTTCTCAAACAACTCCTGGCGACCTTTGGAAGAACCCTGATTGAGAAAGGCTGGACTACGTATTTATACGCCAAAGGTTGGGCAGGAGAAAGCACTAGCCAAATCTGACCATTTAGTTTGCCCGTTACTTTAATTATTAACAGCTTGGGTTTGGGTCAAACTCATTGTCAACCAAAACCCAAAGCTCATCCTCACTGAGCAACAAAAACTTTTTCTTTCTCAAACAACTCCTGGCGACCTTTGGAAGAACCCTGTTTGAGAAAGGCTGGACTACGTAGTTATACCACCATTGAATTAAATGACTTCAGGCTCCAACCGCTGAATGTTCGGGTGAGAGGGTTAAATCTGGCCATTTAATTTTGGGGAACTGCAAAAAGCTTGGGTTAGAGTCCAATTCATTGTCCAATTGAACCCAAAGCATCCCAAGTGAGAGACAGCAACTATTCACTTTTCAAGTAATCCGTAGAAGCCTTTTGGAAGAACCCTGGCTGAGAAAGGCTGGACTAGGCAGTATTATATTTCTCTCCCCCTTGGTGGGAGTGGAAATAGGGTTGCCACCTCATCCCTTTAAACCCAAACACAAATGAATTACACAGGTTCGGAGGCTAATTTAATGCAGATAAGGCACCAAGTCAGTTTAATCACCACCTTAATCAGCCACAGAACCTGTGTAATTAATATGTGTTCGGGTTTAAAGAGATCATGTGGCAACCCTACTCCCACCAAGGGGGAGAGAAATATATTACTGCCTAGTCCAGGCAACCCTAAGTGGAGATGACCCCATCTATAAGGATATAAAGCAGAGGCGTAATTAGAACCTTTAGGGCCCCGGTGCAAGAAACCATGAAGGGCCCCCCCCAGACCCCTGGCCGGGGCCTTTTCCTTCAAGCCTGTGGCTCTTCCCACTGGTCCTGGGGCCCTTTACACTCGTCGCGGGGCCCTTTCACAAGTTCTGCAGTGGGTCCCCTTCCTACCATCTTGGGGCCTCCCCAAGCTGGTGGAATGCCAGGGCCCGGTCGCAAGTGTGATCTTTGCAATCCTGGAAGTTCACCCACTGGTGTTAGTAGTTTTTATTTTTTGGTGTTTTAATTGTATTATTTTTTATCTTTTTATTTTATTTTTACAATGTCACTGACTATGACTCTGTCCATTCAGAAAAGGAAGGAGCTGGTAAATTACATATTTACCGACCCCTTCCTGGTTCTCTATTTGTGACACATCCCCTGCAGCAGCCGGTAGGAGAGGGGAGGGGGCACAGTGGTGGTGGTGGTGGGGGGGGGGGTTGCACACAGGGGCCCAGGGACAGCAGAACACAAGTGAACTTGATAGGAGGAGTGGCGGGGGCAGCATACAGAGGAACCAATCTCTTCCATTTTCCTCCTGCAGCTACAGGAGAAAAAAGGAGGACAGTGATTTCTATACATGCTGCCCCCCGCCATCCCTCCTATCCAGGTGTACAGGAGAGCCGTACAGAAGCATGGGCCCCGGTTGCAATTGCCACCCCTGCAACCCCTGTAGTTACGCCCAGTGTTGGGGGTAACTAGTTACAAAGTACCTGATTACAGTAACTACATTACTTTTTTGGTAACTAAGTAATGTAACCAGTTACAATACTAATATTGGTAACTACACTACTTTACTAGGCTATAGGGACGCGCTTTGCTGCGTTACCCAAGCCGTGCGATACAATCGTTATATTTCGAAGAATAGAGAGGGATGAAGTTTATGACTTTTTGTTGCACTTTATGTTTTATTCTGTTTTTTCAGGTTTTCTTCTCATGTTTCCCAAAGCCTGTGTTTATACAATAAACTCTATGCAGAAAGAGTGTCATGTATCAATTAAGAAAGAGGAAAGTAAAGTAATAAGTAGTGAAGTTACTTTTCAAATGCAGTAACTAGTAAAGTAATCTCATTACAATTTACAGAAGTAACTAGTAACTAGTTACATTTTTTGAGTAACTACCCCAACACTGGTTACGCCCCTTATATACAGTACGTACACACACAGCACAAGGCCGTGTTCACACTACGAGACGTTTCTCTGGGCTGCAGTTCCTCTGAGCTCCACAAGATGGTGATCTCACTTCTACCCAGACAGGACGTCTCTATGGAAGACAGGAAGTGATGTCAGGTACGGACAGGAAGTGATGTCAGCTATAAAAAGGAATTTCCGGGTGAGAGGTGAGTCGGGAGGAAGTAGCGAGGAGACGTTGCTGGATGTGGCGGTAGATAAGGTAATAAGATCTTATTTTCTATTTACACCCAGTAACCCCCCCGTCATGTCCGTCCTCTTCCTCCATAGTCACTGTGACCTCTTTTATCTCCAGCAGATGATGATACACACATATATAGTGTGGAAACCTAGATAAACCCCTTCACGGTCAGAACATTCCTCCACTTACGGGGCTGGAAATTTTCTCCAATTATGGGGCTACAGGAGCCAGCAGAGTACGCACATCCCTTAACCAAATGTTGGCTTTCTTGTCATCCGGGTGGCTTTAAAGTGGCAACCCCTCACCCTCCTTCTCCCAGCCAGGTATCCCGGGGCTCTGCTGCCTCATCTGAGCACCCGGGACGTCCATGGTGGGTGGCAGCGGGGAGAATGGGGGACAATTGGTGAACATTGTTAAGTAAAGGCAGTTTTGGGACTTTGAATGAGACACAAGCCGGGTAAGGCTCTGAGTCTCCATCCTTGTAATGGAAATTAAGGTAAAAAGAGTCCCAATCGTATTTCCTTAATTGGTGAACATTAACTCACTGATCATCTCAGCAGCAAATAAGGTCCTCTGAGGGGGTTCCGGAAACTAACCACTTTGTATCTGGTCTAGTTCTGACATTTCTCTCCTACGTGTAAAAACCTACTTTTTTTTTTTGCTAGAAAATTACTTAGAACCCTTAAACATTATATATATATACAAATATATATATATTTATTATTATTTTTTTTTCTAGCAGAGGGCTTAGAGAATAAAATGGTGGGCGGTGCACATTTTTTATGTCACACGGCATTTGCGCAGTGGTTTTTCAAATACAATTTTTTGGGGAAAAATACACTTTAATGAGTTTTATTATATTGCACACAAAAAAAAAATCTAATACATAATTTTTTTGTAAAATATAAAAGTTTTCCGAAAAAATTAAATATAAAAGATGTTACGCTAAGTAAACAGATACCTTACCTGTCGCACTTTAAAATTGCGTCCGCCTGTGAAATGGCGGCAAACTACGTTGCTTAAAATTCTCCGTAGGCGACGCTTTAAACGCCGTTACAGGTTACCAGTTTAGAGTTGTGCAGGAGGTCTGGTGATAGAATTTTTGCTCTCGCTCTGACGTTCGCGACAATACCTCACGTGTGGTGTGATCGCCGTTTACATATGCTTGCGGGAGTAACGTATGCGTCGCATTTGTGCCTAAGCACAGTGGGATGGGGGTGCTTTTTTTTTTTTTTTTTTTTATCCAAAACTTTATTTTTTTTACACTCTTTTTTTTTAATTAACTTTATTGCTATCACAAGGGATGAACAACATCCCTTGTGACAGCGTGGGCTGTGACAGGTTCCCTTTATGGAAAGATCTGTGATCTATTAGATCCCAAATCTCTCCTCTGGCCTCCAATGCAGCTAATCAGATACAGATCGGTCTGATTGGCTGGTTTCATGGTCAGGTAAACCAGAGAGGCGGAACCGAAAGTGAGGACATTCTGATTGCGTTGTTTCCGGGGGTCACAGAGAGGGAGGAACCGAAAGTGAGGACATTCTGATTGCGTCATTTCCGGGGGTCACAGAGAGGGAGGAACCGAAAGTGAGGACATTTAATTGCGTGGTTTCCGGGGGTCACAGAGAGGGAGGAACATCAGTTCTTCCCTCTCTGTGCTGTCCAGCCGTTGCCGCCGGTGGCATTGCTCCCATGCTTTGTGATTGGACGGCAGAGCTCGGTAAAGGCGCCAGGCCCAGGGGGGTGACCCCCCCTTCCACCACCCGTAGAAGTAATGAACAGCCATTCTAATCACTTCTGAAGTACAGGGAATTGCCGGCTTCAAACCCGGGATGATGCCTGCAGGTGCAGCTGGAATCACCCCGGTATAACCACTGCAACCTAAGGACGTTCTACGGGTGGCAAGTGGTCTGCAGGTGCAGCCAGCATCACCTTGGTATAACCACTGCAAGCCAAGGATGTTCTACGGGTGGCAAGTGGTCTGCAGGTGCAGCCGGCATCACCCCGGTATAACCACTGCAACCCAAGGATGTTCTACGGGTGGCAAGTGGTCTGCAGGTGCAGCTGGCATCACCCCGGTATAACCACTGCGACCCAAGGATGTTCTACAGGTGGCAAGTGGTCTGCAGGTGCAGCCAGCATCACCCCGGTATAACCACTGCAACTCAAGGATGTTCTACGGGTGGAAAGTGGTTTAAGAAGCCACTACTATACTATACAATGTCCTGGATACCACAGTATACTTGGCAACCAAGAGAACAAACCCCTCACCCCCACTACCCTCCTTCTACCCATTGGAGGGAAGATAACAGACTCCTCCCCCACAGAGATTGGAGCCTTGCAGCCCAAGTTCTGGCAATGATCCTGATTAGCTCGCAACTCCGGCCAAAAGCCAGCATGTTCCCCTTAGGATGCACAAACATTCTGGATGGTTGCACTCTGTAAAGTTTCAGTTTTGTAATTTTTGTGCATCCTAGTCTTCAGGTGACGAGCTGGGCATTGCACCTGCGGTTACGAGGATAGTGTGAGAGACCATGTAGCAGACCCAACTAGAGCTGCATCCATTTGTGTAGGAAGTTCCCCTTTTTGGACATCATGGTGACCCTCCATTGACCTCAGGGCACTGCCCCAGAGCAAACAAGTCAAGGGAAGGATCGTATTTATCATTCCTTGTCTGCAGACCTAAAATTGATCTAAACCAGTTCAGAAACCCAACAGAGAAAATGGAATTTCTGAGTGGGTTCCGGGTTTATGAAAATGTATCAAAAGCTAAACAGTCCAAACTAAATGTGTTCCCATGGGGACAGTAGTTCCTAAATATACAGCAACTTTCCTATTACCCCCCTCACATCCACTTCTATTATTGTGTGACCAATACCATCCAAATAATTCTTACCTTCATTTCCCAACGTTATCCTTCTACAAGGAGACCTGTATAGATCAAATGACGTCACCGATGAGGATGGAGGAGGACCGGAGTCACATGACTGAGAAGATACTAAACTTCACCCTGGAGATCATCTACCTGCTGACCGGAGAGGTGAGGAGGATTCTGGGAGGTCATATGACATCACTCTTATCTTTATTAATAAAATACAGACTAGACTGGGGAGGTGAGGAGGATTCTGGGAGGTCACATGATATCACTTTTATCTCTATTAATAAAACACAGACCTGGCCTGAGAGATGAGGAGGATTCTGCGATTCTAACATGATATTCCTATTGGTTCTTCAATACAGAGATTTCCTCTTCTGAAGTCAGGTGATCATATGACCATCACAGTGCCTCCATGTGACTCCCTAAAACCTGAGAGACACAACATGCAGAAGATTCTAGAAGTCACCAAGAAGATGATGGAGCTGCTGACAGGAGAGGTGAGCGGTGCTGGGAATTCTGGGACATTATCCAGTAACAGACAAGGGATGTGTCTGGATGGTGACTGTATCATTGTGTGTGTCAGGTTCCTATAAGGTGTCAGGATGTCACTGTCTATTTCTCCATGGAGGAGTGGGAGTATTTAGAAGGACACAAGGATCTCTACAAGGACGTCATGATGGAGAATCAGCCGCCCCTCACATCACCGGGTAAGAGGAGACTTTATTGTAAAGGAGAGAGCAGTACGGAGGATCCACCTAGATCCCCCATCATCTGATAAACACATAGAAACAATGTATTCAGTCAGTGTGTGTGTTTCCTACAGATGGATCCAGTAATGGGAACCCACCAGAGAGATGTTCCCGTCCTCTGTATTCCCGGGATTCCACACAGGAAGGTCACACCATCCCTCACCATCATCAGGTAGATGAGGAACAATCACTGATAGTATCATTAGGATCTGTACATTATCTGCATTGTTACCATTGATGTCATTTTTATTATATATTCAGAGTGGAAACCTGAGAGATTCTAAAGTTGATCTAAAAGAGGAGGAAGATGAGGATGGGGTGATGGAGGAAATACACAAAGATCTGTACCAGGACACCATGGCGGAGTCATCCAGCTACAGAAACCCACCAGAGAGATGTCCCCGTCCTCTGTATTCCCGGGATTCCACACAGGAAGGTCACACCATCCCTCACCATCATCAGGTAGATGATTGACAATTATTGGTAGTTATGATTTATACACAAGCATGTTTGTTACAATTATTGTTTTATTATATTTTCAGAGTGGAAACCTCGGGGATTATAATATTGTTGTTAAAGAAGAGTATCAAGAGGATGATGATGAGTATGGAGTGATGAAGGAGCCTTCTGAAGCACACAAGGATCTTATGATGGAGCCACCTAATAACAGAAAGCCACCAGAGAGATGTCCCCGTCCTCTGTATTCCCGGGATTCCACACAGGAAGGTCACACCATCCCTCACCATTACAAGGTTGGTGGAATGGAGCATCTAGAACACTAAAGTGACTTCTGGAGATGATGAATGAATTTTGTACAAAATGATATTTTCTCTCCTTCTCTTGGTTTAGGGTGAAAATCCGATCAATATAAAAGTTGAGGGTATAGCAGAAGAAGAAGAGACGTATGTGAGGGATGATCAGCAGTCTATGGAGGAGGATGGAATAACGGGGACATTTATAGAGGAGGACACTCCTACAGAGATCAGCACAGGTGGGTCATTAACACTAAATACATTCCTCCACCCATACTGCTCACTGATTGGTCCAGAGTAGGGTGATATTGGCCCATAATATTACATCAGATAACCCCCCCACCTTGTGCTGCAGACCCCATTTATATACACTATATTGCCACCTGGGACACCCCACCAAATCATTGGATTCAAGTGTTCCAATCCCTTCCATGGCTACGGGTGTATAAAATCAAGCACCTAGGCATGCAGATGGCTTCTACAAACATTTGTGAAAGAATGGGTCGCTCTCGGGAGCTCAGTGAATTCAAGCGTGGTACCATGATAGGTTTCACCTGTGCAAGAAGTCCATCCATAATATTTTCTTGATACTAAATATTCCACGATGAACTGTTAGTGGTATTATAACAAAGTGGAAGCAACTGGGAACAACAGCAACTCAGCCGCGAAAAAATTACAGAACGGGGTCAGCGTATGCTGAAGGCCACAGTGCGCAGAAGTCGCCAAGAGTCAGTAGCTACAGACCTCCAAACTTCATGTGGCCTTCAGATTAGCACGTAGAGAGCTTCATGAAATGGGTTTCCATGGCCGAGCAGCTGCATCCAAGCCTTACATCACCAGGTGCAATGCAAAGCGTCGGGAGCAGTGGCGTAACGCATGCCGCCACTGGACTCTAGAGGAGAAGAGACCTGTTCTCTTAAGTAACTGGTTTCTTCCAGACGTCTCCGAACAGTTGATGAGGGTACTTGGGTCCCACTGGTTTTCAACAGACCTCCCTGGACAGTAGATGGGGTACTTGGGTCCCAATGGTTTCCTCTAGACTTCTCCGGACAGTAGATGGGGGGTACCTGGGTCCCACTGGTTTCCTCCAGAATTCTCTCGACAGTAGATGGGGGGTACCGGGATCCCACTGGTTTCTTCCAGACTTCCCCGGACTGTAGATGGGGGTACTTGGGGAAACTGAATTCGGCTCTCCTGGAAGATGTAGAGGTAAGACAATCCTTCGAGGATTTTTTTCAGGCACAGGTTTCTGTTCTGGACTTTTGCAGCAGTAAGTCAGAGTGGTGGGAGCTTGTGAAACAAAGGGCGATTGGACTTTTTAAGGCCATAAGTAAGAAGAAGCAGCTTGGTATGTATATTGCCTACCAGCATTTGCGGAGGAAGCTTGATCGTCTTGTCTCGTATGGAGGAGATCCAGGGGAGATCTCGGAGGTAAAGCTTCTTCTTAGGAAGTGTCAATACGACCGGCATGCCTCCTTGGTTCTGGAGAGAGATTACGGGAAATATCACTCGCCTGATCCTTACCAGAACTGTAAGCAAGGCATAGCAGTTAAGACGGTCATAGGTCTGAGGGATAGTACGGGTTCCCTGATGAAGTCCAGATCAGGGATCCTGGAGATCTTCAGGTCATATTACGCAGACCTTCTGGGAAGAAAGGACCTTAGTCGGGACAGGATGGAAAGCTTTCTGGATTCTACTCCAGGATTGGGAAATGATACATTGCCTTTGATGGATTTGACAGAACCAATTTCAGCGGATGAGGTAGTTTGTGCTATAGAGAAGCTGGCTACCAAAAAATCGCCTGGGCCAGATGGATTGACAGCTGAATTTTACAAGTGTTTTAAGTCCATTCTGGCTCCCTTTTTAGCGGAGGTTTATAACCGCTGATTAGAAGAGGGTTCTCTCCCTCCCTCCATGAGGCAATCCGCTGTGATTCTTCTGTCAAAAGGTAAAGACCCCTCAATAATTGAGAACTGGCGCCCCATCAGTCTTCTCAATGTTGATAGAAAGATCTTGGTGAAGATTCTTTTTTGGCGCTTGTCGTCAGTAGCAGGCGATTTGTTGTCCAATCATCAGCACTGCTCGGTCCAGGGCAGAAGTACCTTTTCAGCAATTTTAGCTGTCCGGGAGGCTTTCGGAGCAATGCAGGGCTGCTGGATGGAGAAAGTACTTGCTGGCATTGGATCAGGCGAAGGCTTTTGATCGAGTCAATCATGAGTACCTATATTTGCTACTTGGTAGATACGGCTTGCAGGGGAGGTTTATAGATTGGCTGAAAACATTATATAAAGGGGCTGAGAGCTTCCCACTTGTTAAGGGTTGGGTTGGACGGCCTTTTGAGGTTGGCTCTGGTGTTCCCCAGGGGGTCCTTTGAGCCCCTTGCTATATGTATTCGCAATCGACCCCTTCATAAGAAGGTTAGAGAGTGGATCGTTGTGCAGGGTGCCTATGGGCATCGCTGGTGTGCCGCCTTTGAAGGTCGTGGCCTATGCCAATGATGTGTCTGTTATTATCTCTGGGACGGAGGAGGTGCAGGAGGTTGTCTCTGTGATAGAGCAGTACACAGAGGCTTCTGGCTCTCAAGTCAATCATGAAAAGAGTGAAGTTTTCTGGATGGGTGAGGAGGGTGAAAGCTTCGAACTTCCGGATGCCTTTCCAGAACCCCAGCAGGAAATTAAAGTGTTGGGCATCAAATTTGGTCCTGGTGACTATGGTCATCGAAATTGGGAAAGCAGGTTGTTGAATGCCAATGCCAAGGTGGCAAGCTGGAAGAAATGGAAACTTTCCTTGAGGGAAAGGGTTGACTTGATTAAAATTTACCTGATCTCAATCTATTTAAATGTCAACTTTGTCTGTATCTTGCCGGAATCTCTCTATGCAAGGGTGTACAGCTGCTTTTTCCAACTGTTATGGGGAAATAGGCTGAACCTGATCAAACGCAATGTAACTTACCTGTCCAGGCGGGAGGGTGGTCTAGGAATGGTCAACCCTATAGTTTTTTTTCCTGCTCTTTTTAAAGTATAATCTTGGTAATATGTTAGCAAAGACCCCGCCGGGATGGGTGGGTATTTTTCAATCTTGGTTTAGGCCTTTTCTGCGATGCTGGGAAGATGGCGGGCCAATGAAAAGTCTGAGAGTCCGACATGGCAAGCTTCCGGCTTATGTTGCCCCGTGTCTGAAAATACTTCGGCAGTGGCAGGTGACAGTGGGGGATATCCAGTCCCTCCCAAGAAAGCTTCTGAAGAAGAGGATTTTGGGCTCTGCTTTCAGTGTGTCACTGACCTTAAGGGATTGCCCAGGCCCCGTAATAAGGGAGGGGTTGCGTTTAATTAACTTGGGAAGAATCCCTTTGAAGTTTAGGGATCAAGCCTGGCTCGCTTTCCATGGAAGGCTCTATGTGAGAGGGAACCTGAAGCACGCCCTGTGGATGATCGGGATTGTCCTAGAGCGGAGTGTGTTGGTAAAGTGGAGTCTATGCACCACTTT
Source organism: Pelophylax lessonae (assembly GCF_965119305.1). Lineage (NCBI taxonomy): Eukaryota > Metazoa > Chordata > Amphibia > Anura > Ranidae > Pelophylax > Pelophylax lessonae. The sequence continues at coordinate 271,795,868 of NC_138776.1, read as the reverse complement.
TTGCTCCAGTGTCCCTTTAACGTAGAGGTGTATAAAAGGGTGGGGAGGGCTCTAGGCATCCCCTTTCTCCATCACATGAGTTATGCGGAGTGGGTGTATGGGGCATTCCAAACTTGCTGGGATTTTGATTTGGATACACTTTTTCTAGTTAGTATAGTTGTCCGTTACTTCATGTGGAATGCACGGTGCCAGATTACCCTGCGGAAGAAAGTCCTCCCTGTCGAGGTGGTGGTGTACGATATTCTGGGTGAGGTTGGGAAGATTCGGGGTCTTGAGAAGGGCAGGGAGCCTCGAGCGGTCTGGATAAGGGCGTGGAGGAATATCAGACCTGCCTTTGGTGAACTGTCCATCTCTCGGTGAAGAGCTCTTTTTCCTATGCTATTTCTTTCACTCCCTTATCTTTTGTTGGTTAATATCTTCTTTTTGAAGAAGGGCTGCATGCATAATGGGGGTGGTTTTGTTTTTCTTGACCTCGCAGGTTTGAGGTCTGGTGTGGTGGTGTGAGTCCTACTAAGATTATTTTCCCCGGTAATGATGTGTTTCATGATGTGAGTTTTACTGTAAAGCCAGTCTTTATTTGAGAGCATTTATTTATGTATATTGATTTTATGCTTATTGATTGCAAGACTTTTAATAAACAAAACTGGGTCCCACTGGTTTTCTCCAGATGTCCCTAAACAGTAGATGGGGGTACTTGGGTCCCACTGGTTTTCTCCAGACTTCTCCGGGCAGTAGATGGGGGGGGGGGGGGGGGGTACCTGGGTTCCACTGGTTTCCTCCAGACTTCTCTGGACAGGAGATCGGATACCTTGGTCCCACTGGTTTCCTCCAGACTTCTCTGGACAGTAGATGAGGTATCTGGGTCCCAATGGTTTCCTTCAAACTTCTCCAGACAGTAGATGGGGGTACCTGGATCCCACTGGTTTCCCTCAGACTTCTCTGGACAGTAGATGGGGTTACCTTGGTCCCACTGGTGTCTGCCAGTTCTGTGCTGATGGCACTGCTGGACATCTTATGATGTGGAAGGGAAGGAAGCATGATGTGTCTTTCATCTGCTAGTTGACTACGCTCCCCAATGTTACCCGACCACTGCGTCTACGCTCCTCAACCACTGCATCTACGTTCCCCAATGTTACCCGACCACTGCGTCTACGTTCCTCAATGTTACCTAACCATTGCATCTACATTCCCCAATGTTACCTGACCACTGCATCTACGTTCCTCAACGTTACCGAACCATTGCATCTACGTTCCCCCAATGTTACCCGACCACTGCGTCTACGTTCCTCAACGTTACCTAAATATTGCATCTACATTCCCCAATGTTACCTAACCATTGCATCTACGTTCCTCAACGTTACCCGACATCTGCGTCTGTGCGCCACAAGGTTTCCAGACCACTGCGTCTGCGCTTATTGGGATTTTTTCGCACAAAATGGCCTGGTCATTAAGGAGGTAAACCTTCCGGTCCAGAAGTGGTTAAACCGTCAAGTGGCATGTATGGGCCGCATGGCTGAGGTAAACATGCGTGAGCCATAAGCAAAATATAAAAACAAGTATTAAGAAAACATAAAATTGGGAGTTAATAACAAAACAGAGAATTTAAGTAGGTCCTCTAAATTCGAAAGGCAATGAATAAAGCTTAGAGAAGCAAAAGAGACTTCACCACATAGGTGACTTCAACCATGAGGAGGCGGGAGTCTCTAGCTAGCTGCCGCATCCTTAGGAGAGGCGAAAAAGCAAATGGTTTCCCCATCCATAACCCGGAGCTTGGCAAAGGATAGGATATACTTTATGCCTTGGCCCTCATGGCCGCCCTTCACGGCATTGAAGAAGGGCCGCATCTTCTGTGTCTCCAGGGTGTAATCAGGGAACAGCAGCAGCTTAGCATTTTGATGGCGCAGATCCCCAGTGGCTTGGGCTGCCCACAACGCTTTATCACGATCCCGGATATTCAGTAGCCTTAGTATTAGGGTTCGAGGTTCAGTGTTGGGACCCTTACTTTTTAATATCTTTATAAATGACATAGGGTCTAGGGCTAAAAGTACCATCTCAGTCTTTGCAGATGACACCAAGCTTTGCAGTGGAAAAACGTCCTTACAGGATGTCTCCCAACTTACAAGCCGACCTCAATGCACTGTTTCATTGGGCAACTATGTGGCAAATGAGGTTTACTGTTGATAAATGTAAAGTTATGCACTTGGGGGTAAGAATATACATGTATCATACATACTAGGGGTAGTAGAATGGTGGAGAAGGATCTGGAGGAATCAATTGTGGAGAAGGATCTGGGGGAATCAATGGGGGAGAATGATTTGGGGTAATCAATGGTGCAGAAGGATCTGGGGGAATCAATGGTGAAGGATCTTGGGTAATCCATAGTGGATAAGGATCTGGGGGAGTCAATGGTGAAGGATCTGGGGGGACTCAATGGTGGAGAAGGATCTGGGGGAATCCATAGTGGAGAAGGATCTGGGTGTTCTGGTAGATCACCAAGCTTTGCAGTGGAATAACTTCCTTACAGGATGTTTCCAACTAACAAGCTGACCTCTATGCACTGTTTCATTGGGCGACTATGGGGAAAATGAGGTTTAATGTTGATAAATGTAAAGTTATGCACTTGGGGGCTAAGAATATGCATGAATCATACATACTAGGGGGAGTAGAACTGGGGGAATCCATAGCTGAGAAGAGTCTGGGGGAGCCAATGATGGAAAAGGAATTGGGGGAATCAATGGTAGAGAGGGATCTTGGGGGAGCCAATGGTGGAGAAGGACCTGGGGGAATCAATGGCGGAGAAGGATCTGGGGAATCAATGGTGGAGAAGGATCTTGGGGAATCCATAGCGGAGAAGGATCTGGGGAAATCAATGGTGAAGGATCTTGGGTAATCCATAGTAGAGAAGGATCTGGGGGAATCAATGATGGAGAAGGATCTGGGGGAATCCATAGCGGAGAAGGATCTTGGGGGAGCCAATGGTGGAGAAGGAACTGGGGGAATCAATGGCGGAGAAGGATCTGGGGAATCAATGGTGGAGAAGGATCTTGGGGAATCCATAGCGGAGAAGGATCTGGGGAAATCAATGGTGAAGGATCTTGGGTAATCCATAGTAGAGAAGGATCTGGGGGAACCAATGACAGAGAAGGATCTTGGGGAATCCATAGTGGAGAAGGATCTGGGGGAATCAATGGTGGAGAAGGATCTGGGGGAAACCATAGCAGAGAAGGATCTGGGGTAAACCACAGCGAAGAAGGATCTGGGTGTTCTGGTAGATTATGGGCCTAATAATAGCATGCAATGCCAAGCTGCGGTTTCCAAAGCAAGCAAAGTCCTTTTTTTTTTTTTTATATATTATCTAAGCAGGGATCTGGCTCCATTTTGCATGTTAGGAGGGTGTAACTCAAGTTCTTTCACTAGTTCTACATCACTAATTTAAATTGAGGACAAAATTCACACGTTTCACGTGAACATTTGCAAGGCCATGTTGAACTTTTGGTTCCAGGCTGGGTCTGGGGAAAATGGCAATGAGTGATAAAGGGGGAGGGGACACTCGTCCTATAATCCCCTCATCACTGTCACTCCTATAAAAGACAGTTCTCGTTGTTTCCTCACTCTCTCTGACTAAGGTCCATGGATAAAGAAATGAACTGGTAGGAGATCAGAGGACCCATTTACTAGTTACCTTGAGGGGGGAATTGTAAGATCCTCAGAGACAAAGCTGTCTGATGTGGGCGGAGTCCTGGTTTAGGGGAACCAATCTGCTGATGTCTAGTAATAATCTTTGTATTTATATTTTAGTAGATGGGCGGGAGATGAGGAAAACCTCAGAGGATTGTCTCACTTTGTCTCCAGACTGTAAAGTAGAAGATGAGGACATCACACAGTATAGTCCAGGAGAAAACCCGGCTACCTCAAATGTCCATCCGACACCACACAGTGTAGATGGACCATCGTATTCCTCTTATCCTGAGATACCTCAGACTGTGAGGGACGGTGTCGGACCATCGTATTCTTCTTATCCTGAGGAACCTCAGACTGTGAGGAACATTGCTGGACCATCGTATTCCTCTTATCCTGAGGAACCTCAGACTGTGAGGAACATTGCTGGACCATCGTATTCCTCCTATCCTGAGGAACCTCAGACTGTGAGGAACATTGCTGGATCATCGTATTCCTTTTATCTTGAGGAACCTCAGACTGTGAGGGATGGTGGCGTCCTTCCAACAGATAAGAGGTTTTCCTGTACTGAGTGCGGGAAGCAATTTCTATTCAAATCCGGTCTTAATGCGCATCAAAAATCTCATGTAAGTGAGAAGACGTATTCCTGTCCTGAGTGCGGGAAATGTTTTTTAAAGAAGTACCGTCTTTACAGACATCAGATGTTTCATTCCGGTAAGAAGACCTACTCCTGTCCTGAGTGTGAGAAAAGTTTTCTTCATAAAGCTTCCCTATTCAAACATCAGAGGTGTCACAAGGGTGAGAAGCCGTATTCCTGTTCTGAGTGCGGGAAACGTTTTTTCCAGAAGTGCGATCTTTACAGACATCACAGAACTCACACTGGTGAAAAGCCGTATTCCTGTCCTGAGTGTGGAAAGCGTTTTTCAAGGACGTCCAATCTTTACACGCATCAGAGATTGCACATGGGGGTGAAGCCGTATGCCTGCTCTGAGTGTGGGAAATGTTTTTTAAAAAAATCTAAGCTTGTCACACATCAGAGATCTCACACGGGGGAAAAGCCGTATTCCTGTCCTGAGTGCGGGAAATGTTTTTCAAACACCACTAACTTCTACAGACATCAGAAATCTCACACAGGGGAGAAGTCACATTCCTGTCCTGAGTGCGGAAAAAGCTTTTCAAACAAGTCCAATTTCGAGAGACATCAGAAATCTCACACGGGTGAGAAGCCATATTCCTGTCCCGAGTGCGGGAAATGTTTTTCACAGAAGTCACATCTTTTCAAACATCTGAAATCTCACACAGGTGAGAAGCCGTATTCCTGTCCCGAGTGTGGGAAATCCTTTTCACAGGATTCACATCTTTATAAACATCTGAAAACTCACACGGGGGAGCAGGTGTATTCCTGTCCTGAGTGCGGAAAATGTTTTTCAGAGAAGTCTCGTCTTTATAGACATCAGATTTTGCACTTGGATAGGAAGACCTATTCCTGTCCTGAGTGCGAGAAAAGTTTTCTTCATAAATCCTCCCTGTTCAAACATCGGAGATCTCACACGGGGGAGAAGCCGTATTCCTGTTCTGAGTGCGGGAAAAGTTTCTTCCAGAAGTGCGATCTTTACAGACATCAGAGAACTCACACGGGGGAGAAGCCGTATTTCTGTCCTGAGTGCGGGAAATGTTTTTCAAGGACGTCCAGTCTTTACAAGCATCAGAGATTGCACGCCGGGGAGAAGCCAGTTTCCTGTCCTGAGTGAAGGAATGGTCTTCCTCTTCCCACACAACCCTCGTGATGTATTAGTGCCTTGAGTGCAGGAAATGTCTTCTATATGAATGTTGGTGGACATGTGGGGAAGAAGCACACCCTGATATACACCTCAGATATACTCCATGGCTGATCTTCATCATGTAAGAAACACTTCATAAGGAGATCAGAGATCACCAAAGACATGGATGAAGTGTTGTCCCGTGTTGGCCATTGATAGCAAGAGAAAAATAAAAATTAGTCCTTACCTTTCATTGGCTGAGTACATTTTGTGCGGGAAGATTTCGGGTTTATTTATAAAATATTTTGGGCGAATATCCATTGGAAAATGTTGAATGCGGGCAACAAATGGCGTGACGAATTCTTACTGTTTTTTTTTTTTTTGCTTAATACAGTGATTTCCTATGATCATCAGCTCCATCTAGTGGCCATAATAAGACGTTTTTTTCTCCTGATGGAGTAGATTTGGAAAAATACCTCATTATGGCCACTAGATGGAGCTGAGGATCTTCAACATAATAAAGAGTAACTCAACTTTTTTTTTCCTTTTTATAAAAAAAAAAGACTTGTAATAAATGTATTATTGGTATTTTAACAAACTTTGTAGCAGATTCCTTCCTTTTGTTGCTCTGTAGAAATGAGCGTTGAATCTATCCTATGAAGAATGAAGGCAAAAGGGGGTCCAACCCGATACTAGCAAGGGGGACTTAATAAGTGGCCGGTGAATGTATATACCCTCCAGTGTAAGTGTAGGCAAATGTATGTTTTTGCTCATGTTTAACTTGTTCTGGAAGTTTGGAAACATTTCTAGAAGCTAGAGGGTGGGGGCCAGGAGAGTTGATCTGCATACTTAGGGGAGCTTAGCCAATCCCCAGGCAGTGGGTCTGGCATGGTGGGTAAGCCAGCCCTTAAATATGGATGTCTCATGCCAGCAGGGGAGTTGGGTGAAAGATGAAGCTGAGGAATCTGTTGGTGGCCCTTGAGGGGGGGATCCCCTGGTCTAAGGGGGGGGGGGCTGGCTTGAGATGATTCTGACAGCATTGCAGTTTGAAAAGAATGTTACCTAAGAAGCAGCGGGAGGAAGGAGGTCAGTGCGAGGACATCAGCACGGTCAGGGACTTATAAGGAGAGAGATTGCCACATGTAGCCTTGCCTCTCTGGAAGGCCATGCAAGATTTTCGGAGCAGCCAGGTGGGCTAGTATTTCCTGCAGTCAGTAGAGCTGAGATCGGCGCTTACACGGGAGTTGGAGATACTGCGGAATGCAGCCTTAAACACTTTTTGCTACTTTCTAAGGCACTGAGAGTTCCTGGACCCTAATGAGACTGTCAGTGTTTAGGATGTGTAATCTATATATATATATATATATATATATATATATACACTGCTCAACAAAATGAAAGGAACACTTTATAATCAGAGTATAGCATCAAGTCAATGAAACTCCTGAGATATTGATCTGGTCAGTTAAGTAGCAGAGGGGGTTGTTAATCAGTTTCAGCTGCTTTGGAGTTAATGAAATTAACAACAGGTGCACTAGATGGGCAACAATGAGACGACCCCCCAAAACAGGAATGGTTTTACAAGTTGAGGCCACTGACATTTTTTTTTCCAACTCATCTTTTCTGACTGTTTTGCATTTGGCTGGGGTCAGTGTCACTACTGGTAGTATGAGGCCATACCTGGACCCTATAGAGGGGGTCAGTGAAACTACTGGTAGCATGAGGCCATACCTGGACCCTATAGAGGGGGTCAGTGTCACTACTGGTAGTATGAGGCCATACCTGGACCCTATAGAGGGGGTCAGTGTCACTACTGGTAGCATGAGGCCATACCTGGACCCTATAGAGGTTGCACAGGCAGTCCAACTCCTCCAGGATGGCATTGCCAGAAGGTTTGCTGTGTCTCCCAGCACAGTCTCAGGAGCATGGAGGAGATTCCAGGAGACAGGCAGTTATTCTAGGAGAGCTGGACAGGGCCGTAGAAGGTCCTTAACCCATCAGCAGGACCGGTATCTGCTCCTTTGTGCAAGGAGGAACAGGATGAGCACTGCCAGAGCCCTACAAAATGACCTCCAGCAGGCCACTGGTGTGAATGTCTCTGACCAAACAATCAGAAACAGACTTCATGAGGGTGGCCTGAGGGCCCGACGCCCTCTAGTTGGCCCTGCGCTCACTGCCCGGCACTGTGGAGCTTGATTCGCATTTGCCGTTAAATACCAGAATTGACCGCTCCACCACTGGCACCCTGTGTTTTTCACAGATGAGAGCAGGTTCACCCTGAGCACATGTGATACACATTTCCCAGTCCATACCAGTAAAGATCCTAACACATTACCCAGTACATACCAGTATAGATCCTAACACATTACCCAGTCCATACCAGTATAGATCCTAACACATTACCCAGTCCATACCAGTAAAGATCCTAAAACATTACCCAGTACATACCAGTATAGATAACACATTACCCAGTCCATACCAGTGTAGATCCCAACACATTACCCAGTACATACCAGTATAGATCCCAACACATTACTCAGTCCATATCAGTATAGATCATAACACATTACCCAGTCCATACCAGTATAGATCCTAACACATTACCCAGTCCATACCAGTATAGATCCTAACACATTACCCAGTCCATACCAGTATAGATCCTAACACATTACCCAGTCCATACCAGTATAGATCCTAACACATTACCCAGTCCATACCAGTATAGATCCTAACACATTATCCAGTCCATACCAGTATAGATCCTAACACATTATCCAGTCCATACCAGTATAGATCCTAACACATTAACCAGTCCATACCAGTATAGATCCTAACACATTATCCAGTCCATACCAGTATAGATCCTAACACATTATCCAGTCCATACCAGTATAGATCCTAACACATTACCCAGTCCCAACCAGTATAGATCCTAACATATTACCCAATCCATACCAGTATAGATCCTAACACATTACCCAGTCCATACCAGTATAGATATCCAGCGTGATATTATTCCTCATTGAGGTCTTGTGTTTTCAAAGTATTCCTTTAATCTTTTTGAGCAGTGTACATATATATATATATATATATATATATACACATACATACACCCCTTAGTGAGGGTGGAGATGACCCCATCTATGTATACATGACATTACCCGGAAAGCCCTTAAGCTTGATTACAATGTGAAATAAGCCGGCGAGCGGACAGAAAGCTGTTATTTAGTGGCCTTCGTAATACTGCCACTAAATGATGGTTTTAGTGTCCTAACGCCTAAGGTTGGGAAGGAGTAGGCACTAACCAAATCTGACCATTTAGTTTGCCCGTTTTATTAATTATTAACAGCTTGGGTTTGGGTCAAACTCATTGTCAACCAAAACCCAGAGCTCATCCTCATTGAAAAAAAGAAAATTTAATTTTTCAAAAAGCTTCTGGTGACCTTTGGAAGAACCCTGGTTGAGAAAGGCTGGACTAGGTAGTGATACCACCACTTAATGAACGACTTCAGGCTCCAACCACTGGAGGTTTGCGTGAGATGGGTAAATCTGGCCATTTTATTTTGGGGAACTGCAAACCGCTTGAGTTAAGCCTCGTACACACGCATCGAAAATCGGCAGGGAATTTTCGTCCAACGACCGATCTGCCAATTTTCGGCTTGTTAGTATGATGCTTCCGACAACCAACTCCGACTTTTCGGCCGAAAAAAATCCTGGTGTGCAGGCTATAAAATTTTTGTCCGCCGTCAAAACACGGCCGATTTTTGTGCAGTCAGTACAGATTTCGACAGGGAAAAATCTAATGAGCAAGTCTGGGCATGCTCAGTGAAGAAAGAACACAAAGAAAGCAAACAAACACATGACATCACTTCTGAAGTAGAATTTTGTTGGGCGAGAAAATTTGTGTGCAGTCTAGGCACATTCCAACCAACAAAACACCACTCTGGACAAAAGACGGACGATCAGTCGGCCGATAATCGTTGTGTGTGTACGGGGCTTTAGAGTCTAATTCAGGGATCCTCAAACTACGGCCCTCCAGCTGTTGCGGAAATACACATCCCATGAGGCATTGTAAAACTCTGACATTCACAGACATGACTAGGCATGATAGGAATTGTAGTTCCTGAACAGCTAGAGGGCCATAGTTTGAAGACCCCTGGTCTAATTCATGGTCCATCTGACCCCAAAGCTCATCCTGAGTGAGAGACAGCAACTATTCAATTTTCGAGAAACTAGGGCTGAGATAGGCTGGACTAGGCAGTAATAGATTTCTCTCCCCCTTGGTGGGTGTGGAGATGACCCCATCTATAAGGATATACAGTATATACACACATAGCACAAGGCCGTGTTCACACTATGAGACGGTTCTCGGGGCTGCAGTTCCTCTGAGCTCCATGAGGTGGTGATCTCACTTCTACCCAGACAGGAAGTCTCTATGGAAGACAGGAAGTGATGTCAGGTATATAAAGAAAGTTCCAGGTGAAAGGTGAGTTGGGAGGAAGTAGAGAGGAGACATTACTGGAAGTGGCAGCAGAGGAGGTAATAAGATCTTATTTTCTATTTACACCCAGTAACCCCCCCCCCCCCCCCCCCCCGTCATGTCCGTCCTCTTCCTCCATAGTCACTGTGACCTCTTTTATCTCCAGCAGATGATGATACACACATATATAGTGTGGAAACCTAGAATACCCCTTCAGGGTCAGAACATTTCCACACTTACGGGGCCAGAACATTCTCTTCATTTTGGAGATGTGTCGCCTTCTCACCTAAGCAGTCTCTTGTAACGAGGGATGAGATTCGGGTTCGGTTTGTGCTGAAATTGAATTCCAATTTCCAGGATTTAAATTTAGCCTCAAAATTTTGGGTTCATCCATTTTGGTGCTCACCCATAATGCTCTGCAAAGGCTATGACCGTGGTCAGCAGCCAGTAATGGGGGAGGAGGTGGAGAACTCATCCCTCACTGTAGGAGGGGTCTTTATTTAAACCAATAATAGGATTAAGGTGGATACCCCACTTCTCGCTGGGGATGAGCACACATTTAATCCAAGCTTGGCTTCAGAAAAAGCTTTCAGTGCCACCCAATCAGCTGTGACCACCTAATTCCCAGCCCCGTAGTTGTGAGTACACATAGCGTCGGGAATGCTCATAACATCATTGACCTAAAATTTTAACCAACGTCCTCTGTCCTTCTCTCCTTAATTGTTTTTAATTTGATGTATAGACCTCTACACATGCAACACCCCACTGGGGGAAGTCCAACTATTACCCCCCTATATCCCCTCCTAATATTGTACAAAATATACAGTCCAGATAATTCTCCTCTATCCATCTACAGAGAAAACCACATAGATCACATGACCACATCACTGAGGATGGAGGAGGACCGGAGTCACATGACTGAGAAGATACTAAACTTCACCCTGGAGATCATCTACCTGCTGACCGGAGAGGTGAGGAGGATTCTGGGAGGTCACATGACATCACTCTTATCTCTATTAATAATACACAGACCTGACCGGAGAGGTGAGGAGGATTCTGGGAGGTCACATGACATGACTCTTATCTCTATTAATAAAACACAGACCTGACCGGAGAGGTGAGGAGGATTCTGGGATTCTAACATGATATTCCTATTGGTTCTCCAATACAGAGATTTCCTCTTCTGAAGTCAGGTGATCATATGACCATCACAGTGCCTCCATGTGACTCCCTAAAACCTGAGAGACACAACATGCAGAAGATTCTAGAAGTCACCAAGAAGATGATGGAGCTGCTGACAGGAGAGGTGAGCGGTGCTGGGAATTCTGGGACATTATCCAGTAACAGACAAGGGATGCGTCTGGATGGTGACTGTATCATTGTGTGTGTCAGGTTCCTATAAGGTGTCAGGATGTCACTGTCTATTTCTCCATGGAGGAGTGGGAGTATTTAGAAGGACACAAGGATCTCTACAAGGACGTCATGATGGAGAATCAGCCGCCCCTCACATCACCGGGTAAGAGGAGACTTTATTGTAAAGGAGAGAGCAGTACGGAGGCTCCACCTAGATCCCCCATCATCTGATAAACACATAGAAACAATGTATTCAGTCAGTGTGTGTGTTTCCTACAGATGGATCCAGTAATGGGAACCCACCAGAGAGATGTCCCCGTCCTCTGTATTCCCGGGATTCCATACAGGAAGATCACACCATCCCCCACCATCATCAGGTAGATGATTGGCAATTATTGTTAGTTATGATTTATAGACAGCGTGTCTTTGTTACAGTGAAAATGTTATTATATATTCAGAGTGGAAACCTCGGGGATGATAATATTGATGTTAAAGAAGAGTATGTAGATGAGGATGAGGAATATGGAGTGATGGAGGAGTTTTCAGAAGGACACAATGATATGATGGAGCCACCTAATACCAGGAACCCACCAGAGAGATGTCCCCGTCCTCTGTATTCCCGGGATTCCACACAGGAAGGTCACACCATCCCTCAATGCTACAAGGTTGGTGGGACGGAGGATCTAGAACACAAAAAAGGCTGATGGAGATGATGACTGAACTTGGTATAAGATGAGTTTCTCTCCTTCTCTTGGTTTAGGGTGAAGATCTGATAGATATAAAGTTTGAGGTTAAAGCAGAAGAAGAAGAGACGTATGTGAGGGATGATCAGCAGTCTATGGAGGAGGATGGAATAACGGGGACATTTATAGAGGAGGACACTCCTACAGAGATCAGCACAGGTGGGTCATTAACACTAAATACATCCTCCACCCATACTGCTCACTGATTGGTCCGGAGTGGGGCGGGGACTGGGTGATATCAACCTGTAATACCCTGGTAATGGTCATGTTCCTCACCTGTGTTCCCCGTCCTGCAATTTAGATCTTGTTTTCTATCAGATAACCCCCGTCCCGTGCTGGGCTCTGCGCTATCTGCTATATCCCGGTGATAATGAATCAGAAAGTTCAGCTTTCTTCAAGGGAAGAGCCAATCACAAAACAGAACAATTTATATATATATATATATATATATATATATATAGATATTTAGTCTCTACAGAATATACGCTACTGTGCAAAAGTCTTAGGCAGGTGTGATGCTAATGAAGACACACTACATGATGGTGAGATCAGGGCTCCGTGGGGGCCAAACCATCACTTCCAGGACTTTTTGTCCTTTACACTGAATGTAGTTTTTATTGATATTGGCTGGATGTTTGGGGTAGTTGTCCTGCTGCAGAATACATTTAGGGCCAATCACACAACCCCCTGATGGTATGGCATGATGGAGAAGTGTATGCCTGTATTTCTCAGCATTGAGGACACCATTGATCCTGACTGAATCTCCAACCCCATTTGCAGAAATGCAGTACCAAATTCGCAAGGAACCTCCACCATGCTTCACAGTTGGCTGCAGGCCCTCATTATTGTACGGCTTTCTGGCCCTACCCCCAACAAACTGTCTTCTGCTACAGTTAAATATTTCACATTTTGACTCCTCAGTCCAGAGTACCTGCTGTCATTTTTTTGCCCCCCCCCCTCTCCCAGTTCCTATGTTTTCCTACATAGTTGAGTCGCTTAGCCTTGTTTCCACAACAGAGGCTTTTTGGCAGCAATTCTTCCAGGAAGAGCACTTCTGGCCAGACTTCTCCGGACAGTAGATGGGGGTACCTGGGTCCCACTGGTTTCCGCTAGACTTCTCCAGAAGGTAAATGGGTGTACCTGGGTCCTACTGGTTTCAACCAGACCTCTCTAGACAGTAATGGGGTACCTGGGTCCCACTGGTTTCCGCTAGACTTCTCCATACATTAGATGGGGTGTACCTGGGTCTCACTGGTTTCCTCCAGACTTCTCTGGACAGTAAATGGGTATACCTGGGTCTCACTGGTTTCCTCCAGACTTCCCACGGACAGAAGATGGATGTACCTGGGTCCCTATGGTTTCCTCCAAACATCCCTGGAAAGTAGAAGTGGGTACCTAGGTCCTCCTGGTTTCCTCTAGACTTCTCTGGACAGTAGATGGGTGTAGCTGGATCCCACTGTTTTCCTCCAGACTTCTCTGGACAGACGATGGATGTACCTGAGTCCCACTGGTTTCCAACTGGTTTCCTCCAGACAGTAGATGGGGGTACCTTGCTGCCACTGGTTTCTTCCAGATTTCCCTAGACAGTAGATGAGTGTACCTGAGTCCCACTGGTTCCCATCAGTTCTGTGCTAATGACACTCCTGGACATCTTTCAATTTGGAAAGAAAGTAAGCATGGAGCATGCATCTACGCTCCTCAGCGATAACTAACCACTGCGTCTACGCTCCTCAACGTTACCCGACCACTGCGTCTACGCTTCACAACCTTACCCAACCACTGCGTCTCTGCTCCTCAGCCTTACCCGACCACTACGTTTATGCTCCTCAATGTTACCCAACCACTGCGTCTATGCTCCTCAATGTTACCCGACCACTGCATCTACGCTCCTCAGCCTTACCCAACCACTGCGTCTCTGCTCCTCAGCCTTACCCAACTACTGCGTCTACGCTCCTCAACATTACCCAACCATTGCATCTACGCTCCTCAATCTTACCCAACCACTGCGTCTCTGCTCCTCAGCTTTACCCAACCACTAGGTTTACCCTCCTCAATGTTACTCAACCACTGCGTCTATGCTCCTCAACGTTACTCAACCATTGCGTCTCTGCTCCTCAGCCTTACCCGACTACTGCATCTACGCTCCACAACCTTACCCAACCACTACGTTTATGCTCCTCAATGTTACCCAACCACTGCATCTACGCTCCTCGGCCTTACCCAACCACTGCGTCTCTGCTCCTCAGTCTTACCCGACTACTGCATCTACGCTCCTCAATATTACCCGACCACTGCGTCTACGCTCCTCAACATTACCCAACCATTGCATCTACGCTCCTCAACATTACCCAACCATTGCATCTACGCTCCTCAACCTTACTCGACCACTGCGTCTCTGCTCCTCAGCTTTACCCAACCACTAGGTCTACCCTGCTCAATGTTACTCAACCACTGTGTCTACGTTCCTCAACGTTACTCAACCACTGTGTCTACGTTCCTCAACGTTACTCAACCATTGCATCTACGCTCCTCAGCGTTACCCGACCACTATGTCTATGCTCCTCAATGTTACCCAACCACTGCATCTACGCTCCTCATCATTACCCGACCACTTCGTCTATGCTCCTCAAAGTTGATGGTTTCTTTGTGCTTCTTCAAAAGAGCTTGAACCGTGCATCCTGAAACCCCAGTCTGCTTTGAAATCTTTGCCTGAGGGAGACTTTGTTGATGTAGTATAACTACCTTGTCTCTTGTTGCTGTGCTGTCTTGACATGGTGTTTTGACCTGTGACCTCATCTTATTAGCAGAGTTTGGCTGTCCCTCACCCAGTTTTTAACCCTCCTGCACAGCTGTTTCTGTTATTGACCTACAGTAGCTTTCAACCTACATACAGTATAAAATTGATGATCATTAGCACTTGCTTGGTAAAATTTGTTAATCGTACGCCGAGCTGTAATTCTACAAAACTCCCTGACTTTATACAAGTGTACAAAGTGTGCGAGTGTAAGAAATTATGCTGGTTTGAAGCTAAAGGGTAGTCACACCAAATATTGATTTGATTTCGATTTTTTACTTCTGTTCGATCACTTTACAGTTTGTAAATTTATAAAAACAAACACTTCTATTTCTGAAAACATTATTTTGTTACAGCATTTATTTTACACCTGCTTAAAACTTTTGCACAGTACTGTATATGTGGGGATTCCTTGTTGCTGGTACATTACGGCCATCTGCATTTCTCACCCAACAAGTTCAGACCTGGATGCTTCGGTCCCTGATGTTTCCACCAGCCAGTAGCGAATGCCTCATGCGCATGCTCAGACCTGGCTCGTCACGGGGGTGTGACCACTGGTAGCGTCAGATCCCAGAATAATCACCGTAACAAGTCTGACCGTTAGGAATTGTCTGTAATAGCCGCTGTCACGCAGACAGGAATGTTTCAGAGGTTTACACTGTAGTATCGCTCTTCATATAGATGGGAATATCGTAAAGTTTTGGTTTCGTACATTAGAGATACAAATATACATTTTATATGATAAAAGATAGAGTGCAGAAAAATATATTAGACCAGAAAGGAGACAATAATACAACAGCAAACACATAGAGAATAAAAAATACATCCGAAATTCCTGGGTTCCTCGGGTTCCGGCAGAGTTCAGTCAATGGATCGTAAAATCAAGCTAACATTTCAGAGTCATTGGCCCTCAAGAAAAATTTCAGAGTCATTGGCCCTCAAGAAAAAAATCAGAATCATTGGCCCTCAAGAAAAATGCCACTTGGTAGATAATCTTCGTCTTGTTGGTAAAAAAGAGTTGTAAAATGCATGTAACTGCCCCCTAGTGACTGGAGGTTGTTGAGTCTTGCTAGGGACCTTAACCAGAGGAAGGAAGAACTACTTTTCTGTTATTCCAGCCTAGCTGCCAAGCAGGGATCCGGCTCTATTTTGCATTTTAGAAGGGGGATGGGTGTAACTCAAGTTCCCTTACTAAGTTTACATCATAAATTTATATTGAGGATTTCACGTGAACATTTGCAAGGCCATGCTGAACTTATGGTTCCAGGCTGGGTCTGGGGAAGATGGCAATGAGTGATAGGGGGGGTGGGGACACTCCTATAATCCCCTCATCACTGTCACTCCTATAAAAGACAGTTCTCGTTGTTTCCTCACTCTCTGACTAAGGTCCATGAACAAAGAAATGAACTGGTAGGAGATCAGAGGACCCATTTACTAGTTACCTTGAGGGAGGAATTGTAAGATCCTCAGAGACAAAGCTGTCTGATGTGGGCGGAGTCCTGGTTTAGGGGAACCAATCTGCTGATGTCTAGTAATAATCTTTGTATTTCTATTTTAGTAGATGGACGGGAGATGAGGAAAACCTCAGAGGATTGTCTCACTTTGTCTCCAGACTGTAAAGTAGAAGATGAGGACATCACACAGTATAGTCCAGGAGAAAACCCGGCTACCTCAAATGTCCATCCGGCACCACACAGTGTAGATGGACCATCGTATTCCTCTTATCCTGAGGAACCTCAGACTGTGAGGGACGGTGCCGGACCATCGTATTCCTCTTATCCTGAGGAACCTCAGACTGTGAGGGACGGTGCTGTCCTTCCGACAGATAAGAAGTTTTCCTGTCCTGAGTGCGGAAAATGTTTTTCAGAGAAGTCTCGTCTTTATAGACATCAGATTTTGCACTTGGATAGAAAGACCTATTCCTGTCCTGAGTGTGGGAAAAGTTTTCTTCATAACTCCTCCCTATTTAAGCATCGGAAGTCTCACACAGGTGAGAAACCATATTCCTGTTCTGAGTGCAAGAAAAGTTTTTCCCACAAGGCCAATTTCGACAGACATCAGAAAACTCACACGGGTGAGAAGCCGCATTCCTGCCCTGAGTGCGAGAAAAGTTTTTTCCAGAAGTGTGATCTTTACAGACATCAGAGAACTCATACGGGGGAGAAGCCATATTTCTGTCCTGAGTGCGGAAAATGTTTCTCCAGGTCGTCCAGTCTTTACAAGCATCAGAGATGGCACACAGGGGAGAAACCGTATTCCTGTCCTGAGTGCGGGAGATGTTTTTCAGAGAAGTCCCATCTTTATAGCCATCAGAGATCTCACACGGGGGAGAAACCACTTTCCTGTTCTGTGTGTGGGAAATGTTTTTCACGGATGTCCAATCTTTATGCACATCAGAGATTGCACACGGGGGAGAAGCCGCATTCCTGTCCTGAGTGTGGGAAATGTTTTTCAGAGAAATCCAATCTTTACAGACATCAGCGATCTCACACGGGGGAGAAGTCTCTTTCCTATCTTAAGTGAGGGAAATGTTCCTCACTGAAGTCCCGTCTTCCTGAACTTCAGGGGTCCCACACAACCCTGGAGGTGTATTAGTGTCTTGAGTGCGGGAAATGTCTTCTATATGAATGTTGGTGGACATGTGGGGAAGAAGCACACCCTGATATACACCTCAGATATACTCCATGGCTGATCTTCATCATGTAAGAAACACTTCATAAGGAGATCAGAGATCACCAAAGACATGGATGAAGTGTTGTCCCGTGTCGGCCATTGATAGCAGGAGAAAAATAAAAAATGGAGTCCTTACCTTTCATTGGCTGAGTACATTTTGTGGTGTAATCTTTTGTAAACATTTAGGGGTTTATTTATAAAAAGTATTTTGAACGAATGTCACAATCACTCGCCCAGCCGTGACAAATTCTTACAGATTTTTGCTTAATACAGTGATTTCCTATGAGCATCTTTTCCATCTAGTGGCCATAAGGGGACATTTTTCCTGATAGAGTAGATTCTGAAAAATACCTCATTATGGCCATTAGATGGAGCTGATGATCTTCAACATATTAAGAGTAACTCCACTTTTTTTGAGAGCAAAAAAAATATTAAACTGGTGATTAATGGGAGAAGGACCCCCTTATATCAGTTCTCAGCGCAGTGGTCTCCTACATTGGTGACCTATGGGTGAAGGACTTCCTTATATCAGTGCTCAGTGCAGTGGTCTCCTACATTGGTGACCTATGGGTGAAGGACTTCCTTATATCAGTGCTCAGTGCAGTGGTCTCCTACATTAGTGACCTATGGGTGAAGGACTTCCTTATATCAGTGGTCAGTGTAGTGATCCCTTCGATTGGTGACCAATGGGAGAAAGACCCTTTTATCAGTGGTTAGAGTAGTGGTCCCTTACATTGATGACCTATGGGAGAAGGACCCTCTTACTGTATATCAGTGGTCAGTGTAGTGGTCCCTTTCATTTACCAATGGGAGAAGGACCACTTTATAGCAGTGGTCCCTTAAAGTGATGACCGATGGGAGAAGGACCCCTTATATCAATTAAATAAGAGGATCAATGCGCTACCCAGAGGGGTTTGATAGGAGTAAATCAATTCCAAAAAATAAAAAATGTGAAAAATAAAGAAAAAGCTGCCAATCTAAATCGGTGTCCCCACCGTGAATTGATATGTGTATGGTGTAGAAAATCTGCGCTAATTCAAATCATAAATAAATGTGATACACTCTGTGACAATAACGATGTCCACCACTGTGGATAATGCTCTATATGATAAAACCTGATGCAAAAATTCAAAGTAAAATCAATCCTCAATATAAAACTGTAAAAGCGAGCCTATACACAAAAGATCTTCAGTGGATGACTCTGAGAAGACTGTGCATAAATAAAGTCCTCAAATAAATAAATAGTGTGTCAATCCCAAGGAAATATATATATATATATATATATATATATATATAAATAATGCAATCACAAAATCAATGCAATCGATGAAAAAGGGCGATGATCAATATAATCGTTGATGACTGATATGTGATGAAAAAATTCCTAAAAATATTTCATAAAGCAATTCATATAAAAAGTTGTGTATAAAAATATAAGTGTCTGAGAAAATCCCACAGTGTCCAATATACAATCAAAGATGAATGAAATAAATCTTCAAAGGATCAACCAATCGTAAAATATAACATCAATAATCTGGATATCGATCCAATCTCCAACAAACAGGTGTGTAGTGGCCGCTTACCTCCCACACACACTATCTGCACATGTGTGTAATCCAAACAAGCCGATTGCTTTCCTTTGAAATGGGCTTCTGACCTCTCTTGCGGGCATGTAATCACTGATGTTCACAGTACATCGATCTCCCAATGCAGTAACGATCTTCAGCTGCACAATATGCTCACTCCAAGCCGTTCCGCCTCATAGGATATAAAATGAGACGCTCATGGTGCAGTTACTTCAAAACCAGTTTAATTAAAATAAAAGATACACTTACAATCAAATAGCAACAAACGAGCAAAAGCAATACACTGTAGAAACACGGAGGTGACGTCACCCGGCTCTTCCCAGCGCGCGTTGCGTCACTACCCACGTGACTATATCAGTGGTCAGTGTAGTGGTCCCTTCCATTGGTGACCAATGGGAGAAGGACCCTGTTATCAGTGGTCAGCGTAGTGGTCCCTTACATTGGCCAATGGGAGAAGGACCCCTTAATATCAGTGGTCAGTGTAGTGGTCCCTTATATCAGTGGTCAGTGGGAGAAGGACATTCTTACATCATCATCAGTGGGAAGACTGCCCCCTTTACAGATCATTGATGTCAGTTGTTACTGAGAGACAGAAATTGTTCATTGCTCAGGGAATCCCTAAAACCCTTTGGAGGAACCCTGGTGGAGAAAGGCTGGACTAGGCAGTAATATATTTTTCTCCCCCTTGGTGGGAGTGGAGATGACCCATCTATAAGGATATACAGTACATACACACACAGCACAGCACACAACTACGAGACGTTTCTTGGGGCTGCAGTTTCTCTGAGCTCCACAAGGTGGTGATCTCACTTCTGCCTAGACAGGAAGTCTCTATGGAAGACAGGAAGTGATGTCAGGTATAAATAGGAATTTCCGGGTGAAAGGTGAGTAAGGCGGAAGAAGAGCGGAGACTTTGCTGGAAGTGGCAGCAGAGGAGGTAATAAGATCTTATTTTCTATTTACACCCAGTAACCCCCCCCCGTCATGTCCGTCCTCTTCCTCCATAGTCACTGTGATGTCTTTTATCTCCAGCAGATGATAATACACACATATATAGTGTGGAAACCTAGATTACTCCTTCAGGGTGAGAACATTCCCCCACATACGGGGCCGTAACATTCTCTTCATTTTGCAGATGTGTCACCTTTCCCACCATAGCAGTCTCTCCGTAACGAGGGATGAGATTCAGTTTCGGGCCCGAACCGTAAACCACACTGGACCCGACAACTTACCCCCATAGAAACACTATTCTCTGAAGATACCCCACAAAGACACTAACGGAATTATTTACTAAAGCTAGAGAGGGATAAATTAGTCACAACTTTTCAGAGAAGCCAATCAGCTTCTAACTTCAGCTTGTTTAATTAAGCTTTAGCAATAAAACATAGAAGCTGATTGGCTTCTCTGCCAAATTGTGACTAATATTACCCTCTAGCTTTGGTAAATAAACCCATTTAGTATCAACCATCTACTCATTACTCTTTGCCAAACCTACCATGAGAAAAAAAAACATGTCAAATCTGGGAGAAAGAACTCTCCTTAGATCTCACAGAAGATTAGTGGGAATAAATATTTGAAAATGTCCTGAAGGGTTCGGTCAATGTGTCAACTCTAGAGAATGGCTGTAAGGTCCTCATTCGTTGGTATAGGGTCCTGAGTCCTGACCTCTGTCCACAAGTTCGCACCACTGGTATCCAACTTATGCTGGCGATGTAACTCTGAACCAGGTTCTATCATACACATCTGGTGGTCATGCCCCACCAATCAAAAGTTTTGGAGCGAAGTCCATAACGTAACCTCAAGGGTCTCTACCCTCGCTTTAGACTTCTCCCCCAGGCAAACTCCTCTTGCACCAGCTGCTCTTACTTAAAGCCCCTGAACGCGGCGAAATTATGTATCCCGGTCTTGTGGGGCAAAACTCATGCTCCCCTCATTTAAAGACTGGTTTCAACGAATCAACAAAATCGCTGAAATGGAAGAACATATAGTCATTGTACAGGATGACATCTCCAAACACACCACTCTCTTGTTGGTCTTATTTCACAACTACCTCGGAATATACCCAAAATATGTGCCTACACACCAGTTGAGCCAGTTAAGTACTCTGCTTCTTCGACAACCTTATATCAACTTATTCTACACAAAGCCTTTGGGATAATCGAGGTTGAATGGGCCGAAGATCAGGGTCAGGTAGAAGGCACAGCCCCCCCCGTCTCCCTCTTACTCCCTTTCTTTCCATCTCTACACCCCCCTATTATACTCAATACCCACCCCTCCCCCCACTCCCCCCTTTCCTCCTATACCCACTTCTACGCCACTAAAAGAAATAACCAAGGTGGCTAGCAGGACTATCAACCTTGAAATTATCCCCAAGCATAGTTACCTCTCAATCTGTGGTTTTAACCATCCCGAAAAACCTCACTCCTCCAATACCTTACAAAATCATACCCAACCAACTCCCCCTGCCTCAAGAAATCAGCTCAAATCATACCATAGTCTGTTCTAACGTGAACTTGACCTCTCTCAAGATTCAGGCCATCTTGGACTATGTCACACAAGATATATGCTCTCTTTACAACCCTTGTCATTTTCTAATATACTCAAACTACCACCGTCTTGTTTTACGATACTCCTATATTTGGTTAACTACTCTAAGCCCCGGAAGATTTTACCCCCTTCCTGACCAGGGCCTATTTTGCGATTTGGCACTGCGTGACTTTAACGGACAATTGCGCGGTCGCGGTTGAGCTTTCTTTTGGTGGTATTTGATCACCTGTGCGATTTTTTGATCATGCGCTATAAACAAAAAAGAGCGACAATTTTGCAAAAATAACAATATTTTTCACATTTTTTTTATATGAAATTCCCCAAAAAAAAATGTAAAAATCAAAATTTTTTTAACATATTCGGCCAATTTGTTTTATGCTACATATGTTTGGTAAAAAAAATTAGCAAAAAGCGTATTTTGATTGGTTTGCGCAAAAGTTATCGCGTTTACTAAAGGGAAAGATTTTTGTCATTTTTGTTGTTTTTTTTTTAACGCGTAATGGCGGCGATCTGCGATTTTTTTTTTTTTTTTTTTTTGCGGTACTGCAACATTGCGGCGGACAGATCGGACCCTTGACTGACATTTTTGACACTTTTGGGGTTACCAGTGACATTTCTACAGTAATCAGTGCTATACATATGCACTGTCACTGTAAAATTACACTGGCAGTGAAGGGGTTAACTTTTTTTGAGAGGGAGGGGTTATGTGGGGCGTGATTCTAACTGTGATTGGCTGTGGGTTGAGCTGTAGGAACAATGATCAATGGTCCTACATAGTAGAACCGTATGATCACCATTCTTACACAGGGGAGAATGACAGGCGGCTTGTTTACATTAGCCGCCTGCCTTTCTCCCTCTGCACCCGACGATCGTGAGTGACAGGCGGACATCGGGTCACATGCGCGGGGGGGGGGTCCGTGACCGCGCGGTTGCGGGAGCGCGCCTCCGGCGGCGCACGCTCGCTCCCTAGACCCTCACAGGCTAGCGACGTAGTACTACGTCGCTTTGCCTGTGAGGGGCTGACCGCCGCAGTAAATAGTCGTGCGGCGGTCGGCAAGTGATTAAAAACGTTGAATTGTTGTTATGGTTGTGGAATTCATGTATACCATTAGGCCCATGTCATTTTTGCTTTCTCTTTGAGTATTCCTAATAACTATTAATG
Source organism: Pelophylax lessonae (assembly GCF_965119305.1). NCBI lineage: Eukaryota > Metazoa > Chordata > Amphibia > Anura > Ranidae > Pelophylax > Pelophylax lessonae. The sequence continues at coordinate 271,773,092 of NC_138776.1, read as the reverse complement.
AAATGAGATTCAGGTTCGGGTTTGACCCCAATTTCCAGGACTCAAATTTTGCTTAAATGTTTGGTGCTCACCCATAATGCTCTGCACAGTCTTTGACTATGGTCAGCAGCCAATAACGGGAGGGGAGGTGAAGAACCCCATTCCTCACTGAGATCAGTCAACAATAAGATAAGGGTAGATACCCCGCTTCTTACTATCAATGAGCACACGTTTTATTTAAACTTGGCTTCACACCGAACCTGGAGAAACTGTCACTGCCACCCAATCAGCTGTGGCCACCTAATTTCCAGCTCTGCAGACTTTCTTCATTTTGGAGACGTGCAACCTTGTAACGAGGGATGAGATAGGTTTTTGACCCCAATTTTTAAGGCTCACATTTTCCTTGGATTTCTGGTTGATTCGTTTTGGTGCTCACCCATAACGCTCTGCACAGTGAATGGCTCTGGTCGGCAACCAGTAATGGTGATAGAGGTGGAGAACCCCATCCCTCACTACAAGGTAGGGCTGAACGATAGTCGATGTGATATCGACTATCGTTCTGCGGGCGTGGGCAATATTCATATCGCCGAAGACGTGATATTTAGCATAGGCAGGGAGGCAGGGAGAAGTCGGGACTCGGGGGGAGGAGGAGGACTCACAGTGCTGGCAGTCGACACATCCGTTTTGCTTTCGGCTGTGATCGGAACTCTGCCCCTCCAGCCCGATTGCAATCCAGCCCTCCCAGCTCTGCCTCTAGTATCCAGCCGACCATTACTCCGCCCTGCTCCGCCCATTGTCTCTCCTGGCTGCATCGGGGGCGGGATCAGGCTGTAATGTTTTGTAAATAGATTCAATGGAGAGACAATGGGTGAGGCAGGGCGGAGTAATGGTCGGCTGGAGACTAAGAGGCAGAGCTGGATTGCATGGCGGATTGCATGGCGGCGGAGAGGCTGCAGAGCGCTACAGTGCAAAGCAGCAGGAGAGGGGGGAGAGACGTCCGGAGCATGGCGGAGGAGCACCGGGGGACAAAGGCTGCTACCGTACTACTGCTGGGACACTTCACTCAGCCCGCTTCCTCTACACTCCGGCTCCGACACAAGGCTCGGGCTGTCTGGGCGGGAGAAGTTCTACAAGTGTGGTGGATCCCCTGGCGGAGAGCTGAGCTCTGCTCACTGATCCCTCCTCCGGAGACTGTCCGAGAGAAATATTGCGATGTATATCGTTAAAAACCAAATATCTCAATGTACTTTTTTCCCAAATATCGTGCAGCCCTACTACAAGGGGCTCTGCGATCAACATTTCATCTGAACTTGGCTTCACACAGAACCCAGGGAAAGCTGTCACTGCCACCCAGTCACCTGTGGCAGCCTAAATCCCAGCTCTGCAGATGCGAGACCAAATAGCGACAGCAATCCTCGTAACATCATTGACCTAAAATTGTAACCAAATTCCTGTGTCCTTCATCTCTCCTCGGTTGTTCCTGTTTTTAATCTGATGTATAGACCTCTACATGTGCAACACCCCACTGGGGGAAGTCCAACTATTACCCCCCTATATCCCATCCTAATATTGTACAAAATATACAGTCCAGATAATTCTCCTCTATCCGTCTACAGAGAAACCCACATAGATCACATGACCACATCAATGAGGATGGAGGAGGATCGGAGTCGCATGACTGAGAAGATACTAAACCTCACCCTGGAGATCATCTACCTGCTGACCGGAGAGGTGAGGAGGATTCTGGGAGGTCACATGACATCACTCTTATCTCTATTAATAAAACACAGACCTGACCGGAGAGGTGAGGAGGATTCTGGGATTCTAACATGATATTCCTATTGGTTCTCCAATACAGAGATTTCCTCTTCTGAAGTCAGGTGATCATATGACCATCACAGTGCTTCCATGTGACTCCCTAAAACCTGAGAGACACAACATGCAGAAGATTCTAGAAGTCACCAAGAAGATGATGGAGCTGCTGACAGGAGAGGTGAGCGGTGCTGGGAATTCTGGGACATTATCCAGTAACAGACAAGGGATGTGTCTGGATGGTGACTGTATCATTGTGTGTGTCAGGTTCCTATAAGGTGTCAGGATGTCACTGTCTATTTCTCCATGGAGGAGTGGGAGTATTTAGAAGGACACAAGGATCTCTACAAGGACGTCATGATGGAGAATCAGCCGCCCCTCACATCACCGGGTAAGAGGAGACTTTATTGTAAAGGAGAGAGCAGTACGGAGGCTCCACCTAGATCCCCCATCATCTGATAAACACATAGAAACAATGTATTCAGTCAGTGTGTGTGTTTCCTACAGATGGATCCAGTAATGGGAACCCACCAGAGAGATGCCCCCGTCCTCTGTATTCCCGGGATTCCATACAGGAAGGTCACACCATCCCCCACCATCATCAGGTAGATGAGGAACAATCACTGATAGTAACATTAGGATCTGTACATTATCTGCATTGTTACCATTTTTTTCTATTATTATAAATTCAGAGTGGATATCAGAATGATCTTAAAATCATTGTTAAAGAAGAGATAAAAGAGGAGGATGGGGTAATGGAGGAAATACACAAATATCTGTACCAGAACACCATGGTGAAGTCATCCAGCAACAGAAACCCACCAGAGCGATGTCTCCGTCCTCTGTATTCCCGGGATTCAACACAGAAAGGTCACACCTTCCCTCACTATTACAAGGTTGGTGGGATGGAGCATCTAAAACACAAAAGTGACTCATGGAGATGATGTGTGACCCCTACAAGATATTATATTCTCTCATTCTATCGGTTTAGGGTGAAGATCTGATAAATATAAAAGTTGAGGTGGAAGCAGAAGAAGAAGAGACGTATGTGAGGGGTGATCAGCAGTCTATGGAGGAGGATGGAATAGCGGGGACATTTATAGAGGAGGACACTCCTACAGAGATCAGCACAGGTGGGTCATTAACACTAAGGAGCATTCTTCTCAATAACCACACATTATGAGCATTCCCAAGCTGTTGGCTTGACTGCTGTTCTGAAAACTTCCTCTTTAACCTCTCCCCTTCTGCTCTGGGGGTTCAATGCCTCTGTATCTTTCACAGCCATTTCCATCACTGAAGCTATCTCAATTGCCTTTGTAAGGGTAAGATCTTTCTCTGTTAACAGTCTCTTTTGGCTAGACTCACTATTTAGTCCCATGACAAACTTATCCCTCAGTGCAGTCGGTAAATACTCCCCAAAAGAACAGGTTGAGGCTAGTCTGCGAAGGGCGAGCACATAAGCCTTAATATCTTCACCCGGCTGCCGCTGCCGCTGATAGAACCGGAATCTCTCTGCAATCTCTAGTGGTTTAGGCTGGAAGTGATTCCCTAACAGTGTCAGGAGCTCTGCCAAAGTCTTAGTTGTTGGTTTTTCAGGGAAAAGGAGATCCCTAAGAGTGTCATATGTCCTAGCACCAACCACTGTCAGAAATACTGCTACTTGCCTGTCACCTGGGACGGCATTTGCACAGAAATATTGTTCCAGTCTCTCAATCCAGGAACTCCAGGATGTCTGTTCTCCATCAAATTCACTTAATGTCCCGATCAATGACATTTTCCTGCTGGGCTCTGTGGGTGTTTGTATCCAGCTGACAATCCAGAGGTTTTTTTCTTCTTTTCTTTTCTCACACGGATAGTAACCTTGTAAATCCCATCCTCGTCCACTGTTATATTCTCCGTGTTGTGAGAGACACAGGACTCTGGTCTGGAACAACGGTTGTTTATTCAGGACTCTCTGTACACTCCAACATGCATTACAGGACAGCTCTGTATATCAATGCATCTCTTACATGTCTCTAAGATGGCCACTCTGCCCCTTGACCCTTGTCATCACTCCTGGGTGGAGCCAGCCTTAAAGTAACAGTACATGTGAAACCCTTCAGGTATAACAGGAGCATTCTTCCCAATAACCACACGTTAGGAGCATTCTTCTCAATGACCACACGTTAGGAGCATTCTTCTCAATGACCACACATTAGGAGCAATCTTATCAATGACCATCATGCTAATGTACCCTGAGCTGTACATATAGTAATTACAGTGCCTTGTGAAAGTATACGGCCCCTTGAACTTTGCGACCTTTTGCCACATTTCAGTCTTCAAACATAAAGATATAAAACTGTAATTTTTTGTGAAGAATCAACAACAAGTGGGAAACAATCATGAAGTGGAACGAAATTTATTGGATATTTCAAACTTTTTTAACAAATAAAAAAACTGAAAAATTGGGCGTGCAAAATTATTCAGCCCCTTTACTTTCAGTGCAGCAAACTCTCTCCAGAAGTTCAGTGAGGATCTCTGAATGATCCAATGTTGACCTAAATGACTAATGATGATAAATAGAATCCACCTGTGTGTAATCAAGTCTCCGTATAAATGCACCTGCACTGTGATAGTCTCAGAGGTCCATTTAAAGCGCAGAGAGCATCATGAAGAACAAGGAATACACCAGGCAGGGCCGAGATACTGTTGTGGAGAAGTTTAAAGTCGGATTTGGATACAAAAAGATTTCCCAAACTTTAAACATCCCAAGGAGCACTGTGCAAGCGATAATATTGAAATGGAAGGAGTATCAGACCACTGCAAATCTACGAAGACCTGGCCGTCCCTCTAAACTTTCAGCTCATACAAGGAGAAGACTAATCAGAGATGCAGCCAAGAGGCCCATGATCACTCTGGATGAACTGCAGAGATCTACAGCTGAGGTGGGAGACTCTGTCCATAGGACAACAATCAGTCGTATACTGCACAAATCTGCCCTTTATGGAAGAGTGGCAAGAAGAAAGCCATTTCTTAAAGATATCCATAAAAAGTGTTGTTTAAAGTTTGCCACAAGCCACCTGGGAGACACCAAACATGTGGAAGAAGGGGCTCTGCTCAGATGAAACCAAAATTGAACTTTTTGGCAACAATGTAAAACGTTATGTTTGGCGTAAAAGCAACACAGCTCATCACCCTGAACACACCATCCCCACTGTGAAACATGGTGGTGGCAGCATCATGGTTTGGGCCTGCTTTTCTTCAGCAGGGACAGGGAAGATGGTTAAAATTGATGGGAAGATGGATGGAGCCAAATACAGGACCATTCTGGAAGAAAACCTGATGGAGTCTGCAAAAGACCTGAGACTGGGATGGAGATTTGTCTTCCAACAAGACAATGATCCAAAACATAAAGCAAAATCTACAATGGAATGGTTCACAAATAAACATATCCAGGTGTTAGAATGGCCAAGTCAAAGTCCAGACCTGAATCCAATCGAGAATCTGTGGAAAGAACTGAAAACTGCTGTTCACAAACGCTCTCCATCCAACCTCACTGAGCTCGAGCTGTTTTGCAAGGAGGAATGGGCAAAAATTTTAGTCTCTCGATGTGCAAAACTGATAGAGACATACCCCAAGCGACTTACAGCTGTAATCGCAGCAAAAGGTGGCGCTACAAAGTATTAACTTAAGGGGGCTGAATAATTTTGCACGCCCAATTTTTCAGTTTTTTTATTTGTTAAAAAAGTTTGAAATATCCAATAAATTTCGTTCCACTTCATGATTGTGTCCCACTTGTTGTTGATTCTTCACAAAAAAATTACAGTTTTATATCTTTATGTTTGAAGCCTGAAATGTGGCAAAAGGTTGAAAAGTTCAAGGGGGCCGAATACTTTCGCAAGGCACTGTATTAGGAGGAGTTCCCTGAGACCGGAAATCTTTTTCAAAGGTTCCTCCACGATATAAAGATTAAGAAAGGCTGGTCTATAGGGGCTGCTCTATGGGGTGTTATTAACCACTTGCCTTCTGTGCACTTAAACACCCTTCCCATCCAGGCCAATTTTCAGCTTTTAGCGCTCTCACACTTTGACTGACAATTGCGCGGTCATGCTACACTGTACCCATATGAAATTTTTATCATTTTTTTCACACAAATAGAGCTTTCTTTTGGTGGTATTTAATCATCTCTGGGTTTTTTATTTTTTACAAAAAAAAAGAATAAAGACAAAAAATTTTGAAAAAAAAAAAGTTTTTCTTATTTTCTGCGAGTAAATTTTGAAAATAAATTTTTCTCCTTCACTGATGTGCGCTGATGAGGCGGCACTGATGGGCACTGATGAGGTGGCACTTATGGGCACTGATGAGGTGGCACTTATGGGCACTGATGAGGAGGTACTAATATGCCGCACTGATGAGCACTGATAGGCGGCACTGAGAGGTGGCACTGCTGGGCACTGACAGGTGGCACTGCTGGGCACTGACAGGTGGCACTGCTGGGCACTGACAGGTGGCACTGCTGGGCACTGAGAGGCGGCACTGCGAGGCGGCACTGATGGGCACTGATAGGCGGCACTGATGGGCACTGGCGGATGGCACTGGACACTGACGGGTGGCACTGATGAGCGGCACTGATGGGCAGCACCATCAGTGCCCACACTCAGTGCCCATAGTGCTGCCAGTCAGTGCTCATCAGTGCCTAGATGAGCAGGCACTGATGGGCACTGACTAGCAGCACTATGGGCACTGATTGTGGGCATTGATGGGGGGCACTGATGGCGGGCACTGTGGGCACTGATGGGGGGGCACTGTGTGTGTGTTTTTACCTTGTGTAATCAGGGCACTGGTGATCAGTGCCCTGATTACATTCTCCTGTGTCCCCGGCGCTGTGAGGCTCCCCCTCCTTCCTCACACTGCAGGCTCCGTGTGAGGAAGGAGCGCCGGCGATGAGAGATGATCTCATATGTTTACATATGAGATCATTGCTCATTGGACGGCCAGATCACGTGGTGAATGGCCGCTGTGATTGGCCATTCACCACGATCTGTGATCGGCCGTGTCCAAGGGACACGGCCGACACAGATTTTCCCCGCAGCGCGCTCGCGGGAGCGCACGGGGGGCGTGACTCGAAAATTCGAGTCCGCGCTGCAGCCGTATATAGGCTGTAGCGCGGACGGGGGGTGGTTAAGCCCTCACTTAACTTGTATGGGGAGTATGGTGCAGTAATTTGATGTTAAGAGTAGGGATGATCGAACGGTTCGGGTCGACCATCGGTTCGGCCCGAACATTGGGTGTTCGAGGTTCGGCCGAATTTAGAACTTTTTTCCCAAAAAGTTTGGAATTCGGCAACCAGAACCGACCAAAATGCAATGGGACAGGAAATGGGCTTTAAAAGCCCGTGATTGGACCAGAACCATTAGCAAAAGCCAATTGAGGGGCAGGAGAATGCTAGGAATGTGATTGGAGTGACTAGGGGGTCCATAGTCCAATCATTAGTGAATACGCCCCCCAGTATATAAGATCGCCCCCGCCATATTCCTAGCATTCTTGTACGGGACATGAAACAGAGTGGAATGCTGTTCTGTTCTAATGTGTTACAAAGTGTCATTTAGCTATTATTAGTGTGAGGAAAGGGATATCTAGTGTAGTTAGAGTGCTCCTTTTACACTTTAGTTAGCTTCAAAAATTTAGTTTCTGTAGGGAAAGTGTTAAGTGTAAGGGGACCGTAGTGTAGGGTTAACTGACAGTGACTGCTATGGCAGGGTGACAAAACCCTTCCATAGCAGGGTGACCGCTATAGAGAAATGATCATTTCTCTGAGTTGCTTCGGGACAGGAGTATGGCTTCTCACCAACCAAGCATTTTTTATGCTGCAGGGGTTGCCACTGCCAGTGCTTTTTTGAGGACATGTTTGATGTCAGACATGACATCTGAACATGTGTATAGGGGGTATATATACACATATATGTCTGTATATATACCCCTAGACATATATAGGTGTGATAGTAGCAGAAATAAATGCTTGCGCTAATGAAATCATTTACAGTAATATATTTCTGCTACTATCACACCTATATATGTCTAGGTGTGTATAAACATATAAGTATGTGTGTATATATACCACTATACACAAGTTCAGATGTTTTGCCTGCCTCAAAAGAACCCAAAAAAATGCCAAAAAAAACGCTAGCGTCAAAAAAAATGCCCAGGTGTGTTTTTGCTGGCATTTTTTTGGGAGTTTTTGGAGGCAGGCAAAACATCAGAACTTGTGCACAGTACCACTATACACGAGTTCAGATGTTTTTCCTGACTGCAAAGAACCCAAAAAAAAACGCCTGCTATTAAACCAGCAAGGTGTGAAAACCGAGAAGCCATACTCCTGTGCTGAAAGTGTTCTAATACAAACGATCTTTTTTTTATGGTTCTGGACATGCTACAGAAAATCTACAGAAAATCTCTTTTTTTTTTTTTTTTTTTTTTTAATTTTTTCAATAATTGGCTTTTTTTATCAAAAATGACAATTTTTAAGAACTTTTTTTTGTGTGATTAATAGTTAATGGGGCATAACCCAGAACCCTAGGCACTTTTTAGGGGCATTTATTGGGTTTTAGGGCTTAAAAATTGTGTTTTTTGATTACCGAAGTTCGGGTCCCATTGATTTCAATGGGGTTCTGAAATCCGGGCCGAACTTTCGGGAAGTTCAGATGTTCTGGCCGAACCGAACTTTTCAAAAGTTTGATCATCCTTAGTTAAGAGACCCCCAGTGTCCTGGGTCCAGCAAGATCTCTGAAGAAGTGAATCTCCCTGGGTAACATAGGTACATTACAACAGTGCGTATGCAGTGCATTAGTCAGAGCAGAGGTAAGGACTGTGCAACTCTACAGCAAAGAGCAATAGTCTGCAGTAAGTCCTTGTGTTGCTGTTTGGTGGTTGTCTTCCTATATCTGGTCAATGGTAGCAAAAAGTTCCAACCTGAGAGAAGCTGTAGGGGTCCAACATCGCTACATCCCTCTCCAGAGACTGAAATTAAGCTCATCATTAGTAATGAACACTGCACTTAATGAATCGCAATGCATGATAGAGGGGGTGGGGAAAGTTATTCCATGATCCCTGCAACACCATCACTCCTATAAAAGACAGTTCCCGTTGTTTCCTCACTCTCTGACTAAGGTCCATGAATAAAGAAATGAACGGGTAGGAGATCAGAGGACCCATTTACTAGTTACCTTGAGGGGGGAATTGTAAGATCCTCAGAGACAAAGCTGTCTGATGTGGGCGGAGTCCTGGTTTAGGGGAACCAATCTGCTGATGTCTAGTAATAATCTTTGTATTTCTATTTTAGTAGATGGACGGGAGATGAGGAAACCCTCAGAGGATTGTCTCACTTTGTCTCCAGACTGTAAAGTAGAAGATGAGGACATCACACAGTATAGTCCAGGAGAAAACCCGGCTACCTCAAATGTCCATCCGGGACCACACAGTGTAGATGGACCATCGTATTCCTCTTATCCTGAGGAACCTCAGACTGTGAGGGACGGTGCCGGACCATCGTATTCCTCTTATCCTGAGGAACCTCAGACTGTGAGGGACGGTGCCGGACCATCGTATTCCTCTTATCCTGAGGAACCTCAGACTGTGAGGGACAGTGCCGGACCATCGTATTCCTCTTATCCTGAGGAACCTCAGACTGTGAGGGACGGTGCCGTCCTTCCAACACATAAGAGGTTTTCCTGTACTGAGTGTGGGAAGAGTTTCCATTCTAAATCCATTCCTTATGAGCACAAAAGTTCTCACACGGGTGAGAAGCTGTTTTCCTTTCCTGTGTGCGAGAAATGTTTTTCAATGAAATCCCAACTTTACACGCATCAGATTTTCCGTTCTGGTAGGAAGACCTATTCCTGTCCTGAGTGCGAGAAAAGTTTTCTTCATAATGCTTCCCTTTTCAAACATCGGAAGACTCACACGGGTGAGAAGCCGTATTCCTGTTCTGAGTGCGGGAAATGCTTTTCCCAGAAGTGCGATTTTTACAGACATCAGAGAACTCACACAGGGGAAAAGCCGTATTCCTGTCCTGAGTGTGGGAAATGTTTTTCAAGGACGTCTAATCTTTACACGCATCAGAGATTGCACGTGGGGGAGAAGCCTCATGCCTGTTCTGAGTGCGGGAAACGTTTTCTAAGAAAATCGGAACTTGTCACACATCAGAGAACTCACACGGGGGAAAAGCCGTATTCCTGTACTGAGTGCGGGAAATGTTTTTCAAAAACAAACAATTTCTACAGACATCAGAGATTGCACACGGGGGAGAAGCCATATTCCTGCCCTGAGTGCGGGAAATGTTTTTCATTTAAGTCCAGTCTTAACTCACATCAGAGATGTCACACGGGTGAGAAGCCGTATTCCTGTCCTGATTGAGGGAATTGTTCGTCACCAAAGTCTTGTCTTCCTGTGCAGCAGGGGTTCCACACAACCCTGGAGGTGTATTAGTGCCTTGAGTGCGGGAAATGTCTTTTATATGAATGTTTGTGGACATGTGGGGGAGAAGCACACCCTGATATACACCTCAGATATACTCCATGGCTGATCTTCATCATGTAAGAAACCCTTCATAAGGAGATCAGAGATCACCAAAGACATGGATGAAGTGTTGTCCCGTGTTGGCCAATGACAGCAGGAGAAAAATAAAAATGGAGTCCTTACCTTTCATTGGCTGAGTACATTTTGTGCGGGAAGATTTCACAGACATCGAAGTCTCTTTTTCCTAATGGATATCCAGCCGTCACATGACCCAGCTCTCTCCCAGCCTGTCTGCAGGGAAACAGTGGCAGGAGAAGCTTCTAGTCCTCTGCTGCTGGTCACGTGTTCAAAAAAAAAAAAATTGCAGTAAAAATAAATATTTAATATCAATAAACTGCTTTAAATTGTCATACAAATATATTTGAAGTCAAATCTTTATTATATTTTTGGCAATAACATGGTGTGGGCGGAGTCTGTATCTTAGAATAAGAGGGAGGTGAAGCCTCCATCAATCTACATGTAGTATCCTGCCCCCCCCCACATTCTGTTTAGCTGGTTAGTGGGCATGGAGGAGGAGGGAGGGAGTGTCCTGTCACTGTGTCTACTCCCACTCTATAGTCACATGGGCTGCTCATATGTGATAGAGAGGAAATACTCTGCATAGAAACTCACTGAGCATGTGCAGAGTTGCCACCACAGCTGCAAAATCCCGAGCTGAATTAGATAGATGGACAGGAGGGGGAGATAGAGAGCAGCGGGGTCAGCCAGGTTTTTTTTGCAGCATGCAGAAAAGGAATCTCGTAGTGACGGAGTGAGTATGAACACCATTTATTCATCAATGGGGGTTTAGTGACACTTTTATACAGTGATTTCCTATGATCATCAGTTCCATCTAGTGGCCATAAGGTGACATTTTTTCCTGGTTTGAGTAGATTCAGAAAATTACCAGAATATGGCACTAGATGGAGCTGATGATCGTCAACGTATCTCTACTTATGTTGAGAAAAAAAAAAAAACAATCCCCTCCGGGTGATAAATGTACATTACGGGGATTTTAGCAAACTTTGTAGCAGAGTCCTTCCTCTTGTGGCTCTGTATAAATGGCTCTTTGTTTCACTTTGTCCAATAGAAGGATCTCTATCAATGTTCCAATAAGGAAAGCTGCAGGGTCTGCATCCCATTATTTAACGGTAGATGTTTCACCTTTATATCGGTGGTCAGTGTAGTGGCCCCTTATATTGGTGACCAATGGGAGAAGGACCCCCTTATATCAGTGGTCCCTTACATCAGTGACCAATGGGAGAAGAACCCCCTTATATCAGTGGTCAGTGTAGTGGTCTCTTATATTGGTGACCAATGGGAGAAGGACCCACTTACAGTACCTTGCGAAAGTATTCAGCCCCCTTGAACTTTGCGACCTTTTGCCACATTTCAGGCTTCAAACATAAAGATATAAAACTGTAATTTTTTTGTGAAGAATCAACAACAAGTGGGACACAATCATGAAGTGGAATGAAATTTATTGGATATTTCAAACTTTGTTAACAAATAAAAAAACTGAAAAATTGGGCGTGCAAAATTATTCAGCCCCTTTACTTTCAGTGCAGCAAACTCTCTCCAGAAGTTCAGTGAGGATCTCTGAATGATCCAATGTTGACCTAAATGACTAATGATGATAAATAGAATCCACCTGTGTGTAATCAAGTCTCCGTATAAATGCACCTGCACTGTGATAGTCTCAGAGGTCCGTTTAAAGCGCAGAGAGCATCATGAAGAACAAGGAACACACCAGGCAGGTCCGAGATACTGTTGTGGAGAAGTTTAAAGCCGGATTTGGATACAAAAAGATTTCCCAAGCTTTAAACATCCCAAGGAGCACTGTGCAAGCGATAATATTGAAATGGAAGGAGTATCAGACCACTGCAAATCTACGAAGACCTGGCCGTCCCTCTAAACTTTCAGCTCATACAAGGAGAAGACTGATCAGAGATGCAGCCAAGAGGCCCATGATCACTCTGGATGAACTGCAGAGATCTACAGCTGAGGTGGGAGACTCTGTCCATAGGACAACAATCAGTCGTATACTGCACAAATCTGCCCTTTATGGAAGAGTGGCAAGAAGAAAGCCATTTCTTAAAGATATCCATAAAAAGTGTCATTTAAAGTTTGCCACAAGCCACCTGGGAGACACCAAACATGTGGAAGAAGGGGCTCTGCTCAGATGAAACCAAAATCAAACTTTTTGGCAACAATGCAAAACGTTATGTTGGGCGTAAAAGCAACACAGCTCATCACCCTGAACACACCATCCCCCACTGTCACACATGGAGGTGGCAGCATCATGGTTTGGGCCTGCTTTTCTTCAGCAGGGACAGGGAGGTTAAAATTGATGGGAAGATGGATGGAGCCAAATACAGGACCATTCTGGAAGAAAACCTGATGGAGTCTGCAAAAGACCTGAGACTGGGACGGAGATTTGTCTTCCAACAAGACAATGATCCAAAACATAAAGCAAAATCTACAATGGAATGGTTCACAAATAAACATATCCAGGTGTTAGAATGGCCAAGTCAAAGTCCAGACCTGAATCCAATCGAGAATCTGTGGAAAGAACTGAAAACTGCTGTTCACAAACGCTCTCCATCCAACCTCACTGAGCTCGAGCTGTTTTGCAAGGAGGAATGGGCAAGAAATTCAGTCTCTCGATGTGCAAAACTGATAGAGACATACCCCAAGCCACTTATAGCTGTAATCACAGCAAAAGGTGGCGCTACAAAGTATTAACTTAAGGGGGCTGAATAATTTTGCACGCCCAATTTTTCAGTTTTTTATTTGTTAAAAAAGTTTGAAATATCCAATAAATTTCATTCCACTTCATGATTGGGTCCCACTTGTTGTTGATTCTTCACAAAAAAATTACAGTTTTATATCTTTATGTTTGAAGCCTGAAATGTGGTGAAAGGTCGCAAAGTTCAAGGGGGCGGAATACTTTCGCAAGGCACTGTATATCAGTGGTCAGTGTAGTGGTCCCTTACATTGGTGACCAATAGGAAAAGAATCCCCATATATCAGTGGTCAGTATAGTGGTCCCTTACATTGGTGACCAATGGGGGAAGAACCCACTTATGTCAGTGTAGTGGTCCCTTACGTTGGTGACCAATGGGAGAAGGACCAACTTATATCAGTGGTCAGTGTAGTTGTCCCTTACATTGGTGTCCAATAGGAAGAAGAACTCCCTTATATCAGTGGTCAGTGTAGTGGTCCCGTACATTGGTGACCAATGGGAGAAGGACCCCCCTTATATCAGTGGTCAGTGTAGTGGTCCCTTACATTGGTGACCAATGGGAGAAATTTCCCCTTATTTTATTGGTCAGTGGGGATGATTTCAAGGCCTAGTCCAAACATAAGTTAGGCTTGAACTTTGGCTGTTCAGGCACTCGGACGGAGGTCCCAACATTTATCTATTTTGCGGGAGCCAAACTTCATGTACAATAGCTGTGTTATATGACGTTACATTACATTACATCCTACATGACGGCTTCCCACTGTTGATAGTTGTTAAGGACACCTGCGGTGCAGGCACCATCGCGTCCTTAACAACTGTGAAGTCACCTGCACTATTGACTTATATGGTCAGGAACTCCCAGCCATGTAACCAACGAGGTGAGATCCCAGTAACATCATTGACCATATATGGTCATGCTCATATAGGGGCCACTCATATAGGCTCCACTCATGTTGGGGATGACACTGAGAGACCCCGCCCCCTTATGTATTACATTGTCATCCGCTGGACTGGCAGGTGACCAGTGTAGGAGCACAGCGCTTCTTCCTCTTGGCAGGTCATCGGATTTCAGACATCATGATTGACGTGGATCTGCTTCGATGAACGTTGGATTGATGATCGATTTACAACCTTGTTTGGGGATTTTTTTTTTTTTTTTTTTAATAAAGGACTTGATACATTTTTGGGTATCTTTATTTCTAGAGTTACACTTTTTTTGTGAATGATTAGGAGTATTAGCATCCCAAACTCATTCACATGGGGGTGCGGGATCTGGGCCCCCTTTATGGTTTAAGAGGGGTTCCATATTCTGATAAGCCCCTTACCCACTGACCCCCCCCCCCCAAAACTACTGGGTCAGGGTTGCGGTGAAGAGGCCCTTGTCCTTATCAACATGGGGACGGGGTGCTTTGCCTGTCCTAGCCAGGCAGTCTGCGTGCTTGGATTAAGGGTCCGGTAGATATTTTAAGGAGGACCGACCTCATTTTTTTTTTTGTGAGGTACTCCCTTTTGAGGGGGGGGGGGGGGTGCCTACCCCCCTTACATTTTAGCCTCTAAAATGGGAATTTTATAATTTGTTAATTCAGCTCCCATTGATTTCAGTGGGGTTTGTTGCTCAAGGAACCCCTAGAAATCTTTGAAGGAACTTTGACTGAGAAAGGATATCTTGCTCCTTTGAGAACCTGTTGCTGTCCCTATCTTCTCCGTCACTCATTCCCAGCTTCTGGCTTTATCCTTGACTAATGTTCCACTTGATCCCAACTTGCCACCACTTTTTACTATCCTCTGGTTTGCTTACTGTCTAAACTTCTGATTGATCTCTACCTGCTACATCCGCTGCTGGTCACTGGCTTGCTCACCTCTGAAGCCTGTCTCCACCATCAGGAGCTCTGGTGAATACCGGTTAGTGCTTAGACCCCAACACCTCAGGGAGTTCCCGTCATCCTCCAGGGTGACCTGCTTCTGTACTTATATTGCTGATCAATGGGAACCTCTCTACTGCTAAATCTACTGGTCTCCAAGCCTGACCTCTGACCCTGACACATGTTCCCCAGAGCAGTGCCCCTCATTGCTATTTTTTGACCCCCATATTAGCCTGGGAATTTTTAATTTGACAGATTTCAGCTCCCATTGGTTTCAGTGGGGTTCGTTGTTGAAGGAGCCCCTGGAAATATTTGGAGGAACCTTGGAAAGGATATCTTGCTCCTTTGAGAACCTGCTGCTGTCCTGATCTTCTTTATCACGCGTTACCAGCTTTTGGCTTTTTCCTTGACTATGCTTCCACTTGATCCCAACTTGCCACCACTTTTTACTGACCTCAGGCTTGCTTATTGTCTAAGCTTCTGCATGATTCAGATTTCATTGATTTCAATGAGGTTCGTTGCTCAATGAACCCCTAGAAACCTTTGGAGGAACCCTGGCTTAGAAAGGCTGGAGTAGGCAGGAACATTTTTCTATCTCCCTTGGTGGGAGTGGAGATGACCCATCTATAAGGATATACAGTACATACACACACAGCACAAGGCCGTGTTCTCACTACGAGATGTTTTTCGGGGTGGCAGTTCCTCTGAGCTCCACAAGATGGGGGTCTCACTTCTACCATAGAGACAGGAAGTCTCTATGGAAGACAAGAAGTGATGTAATATGCAGACAGGAAGTTCCGGGTCAGAGGTGAATTGGGAGGAGACATTGCTGGAAGTGGCAGCAGAGGAGGTAATAAGATCTTATTTTCTATTTACACCCAGTAACCCCCCGTCATGTCCGTCCTCTTCCTCCATAGTCACTGTGACCTCTTTTATCTCCAGCAGATGATGATACACACATATATAGTGTTGAAACCTAGATCAACCCCTTCAGGGGCAGAACATTTACCCCACTTATGGGGCCGGAAAATTCTCCTCATTTTGGAGATGTGTCACCTTCTCACGTTCGCAGTCTCTCTTGTAACAAGGGATGAGATTCGGGTTTGACCCTAATTTCTAGGGCTCAAAGTTTCCTTGAATTTCTGGTTAATTCGTTTTGGTGCTCACCCATACCGCTCTGCACAGTCGATGACTCTGGTCAGCAGCCAATAATGGTGGAGGACCCCATCCCTCACTACGAGGGGTTCTGAGATCAAACTATAATGGGATTAAAGCAGATATCCTGCTTCTCACTAGGGATGAGCACATGCTTCATCCGAACTTGGCTTCACACCAAACTCGGAGAAAGCTTTTACTGCCACCCAGTCACCTGTGGCCACCTAATGCCCAGCCCTGCAGCTGTGAGTACACGCGTAGGCAGGAATGCTCATAACATCATTGATTTATAATTTTAAGCAAATTGCTTTGACCTTCTTCTCTTCTCAATTGTTCCAGTTTTCAATCTGATGTATAGATCTCTAAATGTACAACACCTCACTGGGGGAAGTCTAACTGTTAACCCCCTATATCCCCTCCTAATGATATGCAATCAATACAGTCCAGATAATTCTCTGATAACGGTCTACAGAGAAAACCATATAGATCACATGACCACATCAATGAGGATGGGGGAGGACCGGAGTCACATGACTGAGAAGATACTAAACCTCACCCTGGAGATCATCTACCTGCTGACCGGAGAGGTGAGGAGGATTCTGGGAGGTCACATGACATCACTCTTATCTCTATTAATAAAACACAGACCTGACCGGAGAGGTGAGGAGGATTCTGGGAGGTCACATGACATCACTCTTATCTCTATTAATAAAACACAGACCTGACCGGAGAGGTGAGGGGGATTCTGGGAGGTCACATGACATCACTCTTACCTCTATTAATAAAACACAGACCTGACCGGAGAGGTGAGGAGGATTCTGGGATTCTAACATGATATTCCTATTGGTTCTCCAATACAGAGATTTCCTCTTCTGAAGTCAGGTGATCCTATGACCATCACAGTGCCTCCATGTGACTCCCTAAAACCTGAAAGACACAACATGCAGAAGATTCTAGAAGTCACCAAGAAGATGATGGAGCTGCTGACAGGAGAGGTGAGCGGTGCTGGGAATTCTGGGACATTATCCAGTAACAGACAAGGGATGTGTCTGGATGGTGACTGTATCATTGTGTGTGTCAGGTTCCTATAAGGTGTCAGGATGTCACTGTCTATTTCTCCATGGAGGAGTGGGAGTATTTAGAAGGACACAAGGATCTCTACAAGGACGTCATGATGGAGAATCAGCCGCCCCTCACATCACCGGGTAAGAGGAGACTTTATTGTAAAGGAGAGAGCAGTACGGAGGCTCCACCTAGATCCCCCATCATCCGATAAACACATAGAAACAATGTATTCAGTCAGTGTGTGTGTTTCCTACAGATGGATCCAGTAATGGGAACCCACCAGAGAGATGTCCCCGTCCTCTGTATTCCCGGGATTCCACACAGGAAGGTCACACTATTCCTCACTGTTACAAGGTTGTTGGAATGTAGCATCTAGAGCATGGACTCATGAAGACGATGTGTGGATTTTTTTGTATAATGCCACAATATTAGATCTTATATTTTATAGATGATATTCTCTCTCCTTCTCTTGGTTTAGGGTGAAGATCTGAAAGATATAAAAGTTGAGGTTAAAGCAGAAGAAGAAGAGGCGTATGTGAGGGATGATCAGCAGTCTATGGAGGAGGATGGAATAACGGGGACATTTATAGAGGAGGACACTCCTACAGAGATCAGCACAGGTGGGTCATTAACACTAAATACATTCCTCCACCCATACTGCTCACTGATTGGTCTATTAGGGCTATCAAACAGTAATAAGCTGGTAGTGGTCACTTTCCTGAGCTGTGTTCCCCATCCTGTATTCCTGTATTTCTCTCGGATAATCTTCCTTCTCTGTGCTGCAGACACAATTTATGTATCTAGACTGGATTTATGGAGATTCTGGGGTTCAGCTGGGAGCAAAATGTTGTCTTCCAGTTTTACCATTTGCTCAACCTGCCCGGTGCCCTGGGTGTAGCAAGAACTCAGACAGGGAATATACATATGTGAAATAGTTCTAACTGTTGTATCCTATATAATATGTTGTACATTACATACTCCTGACCCCTGCACTATATACTCTATGTTGTACATTACACACTCCTGACCCCTGCACTATATACTTTATGTTGTACATTACATACTCCTGACCCCTGCACTATATACTCTATGTTGTACATTACATACTTCTGACCCCTGCACTATATACTCTATGTTGTACATTACATACTTCTGACCCCTGCACTATATACTCTATGTTGTACATTACATACTTCTGACCCATGCACTATATACTTGTTTAGGGGAACAAATCTGCTCATGTCTACTAATCATTTTATAATAAACCAATTTATTATTTTTTTTTTTAGTACATAAATGGAATATCAGGAAAACCTCAGAGGATTGTCTCACTTTGTCTCCAGACTGTAAAGTAGAAGATGAGGACATCACACAGTATAGTCCAGGAGAAAACCCGGCTACCTCAAATGTCCATCCGGGACCACACTGTGTAGATGGACCATCGTATTCCTCTTATCCTGAGGAGCCTCAGACTGTGAGGGACAGTGCCGGACCATCGTATTCCTCTTATCCTGAGGAACCTCAGACTGTGAGGGACAGTGCCGGACCATCGTATTCCTCTTATCCTGAGGAACCTCAGACTGTGAGGGACAGTGCCAGACCATCGTATTCCTCTTATCCTGAGGAACCTCAGACTGTGAGGGACGGTGCCGGACCATCGTATTCCTCTTATCCTGAGGAACCTCAGACTGTGAGGAACGGTGCCGGACCATCGTATTCCTCTCATCCTGAGGAACCTCAGACTGTGAGGGACAGTGCCGGACCATCGTATTCCTCTTATCCTGAGGAACCTCAGACTGTGAGGGACAGTGCCGGACCATCGTATTCCTCTTATCCTGAGGAACCTCAGACTGTGAGGGATGGTGCCGGACCATCGTATTCCTCTTATCCTGAGGAACCTCAGACTGTGAGGGACAGTGCCGGACCATCGTATTCCTCTTATCCTGAGGAACCTCAGACTGTGAGGGATGGTGCCGTCCTTCCAACAGATAAGAGGTTTTCCTGTACTGAGTGCGGGAAGCAATTTCTATGTATATCACATCTTAATTCTCATAAAAGATGTCATACGAGTGAGAAGCCATTTTCGTGTCATGAGTGTGGAAAACATTTCCTACGAAAATCTGATCTAAATAAACATCTCAAGTCTCACACGGGGGAGAAACCGTTTTCCTGTCCGGACTGCGGGAAATGTTTTCTACGAAAAGAATATCTCACTAAACACCTGAGGTTTTACACGGGTGAGAAGCGATATTCCTGTCCTGAGTGTGGGAAGTGTTTTTCAAAGAAGTCCTGTTTTTGCACACATCAGGTTTTGCATTCCGGTAAGAAGACCTATTCCTGTCCTTTGTGCGAGAAGAAAGGTTTTCTTCATAAATCTTCCCTAGTCAAACATTTGAGGTCTCACAAAGGTGAGAGGCCGTATTCCTGTTCAGAGTGCGGGAAACGTTTTTTACAGAGGTGCGATCTTTACAGACATCAGAGAACTCATACAGGGGAGAAGCCGTATTCCTGTCTTGAGTGCGGGAAATGTTTTTCACAGAAGTCCCATCTTACTGGACATAAGAGGTCCCACTCAACCTTCAAGGCATGTTAGTCATCCAAGTGCGGGAACTGTCTTCTACATTAATCATATTTTGCCGTATATCAGATCTCACAAGGGGAAGAAGCACGCCCTGATATAGAATGTTGAAGAATGAGGTGCGCAAACAAAAAATTAATCTCCAGCAGCAACCGAAACTTTAACCTTGATAAAGTAAACGTGTGATGTACAAAAAATGGGTGCGCTAGATGTGAACAATGTGTGTTGAACCAAAAGGGAAAACACAATGAACAAAATACCTAATATATAAATATACACAGATATTATAAATGGTGCACAATGTGAACATAAACGTGCTATAGAAATATGAGCAGTCCAAAAGAAGTCCAAAATGAAAAAAAGGCTGAAATCTTCTTGATGGTGAATGAAGGTGAAGAAGAGGACGTGCAAACACCAAATCCCTCTTAACACCCACATGTGAAGAAAAGAGAGGTAATAACCTTACCAACTCAACATATTAAAACACTTGAGAAGATGACACCAGCCAGTGTAATAGATATCAAGTCCTGACCTTTCACTCTTCCACCCGATATACACCTCAGATATACTCCATGGCTGATCTTCATCATGTAAGAAACACTTCATAAGGAGATCAGAGATCACCAAAGACATGGATGAAGTGTTGTCCCGTGTCGGCCATTAATAGCAGGAGAAAAATAAAAATGAAGTCCTTACCTTTCATTGACTGAGTGCATTTTGTGCAGGAAGATTTCACAAACACTTACAGGTCTATTTTAAAAAAAGTTTGTTGAACAAATGTTACCAGCATTCGCCCAGCCGTGACGAATGTTAGTCATATTCTTTTCTCATATAGTGATTCTCTATGATTAATTGCTCCATTTAGTGGTCATAATGTGGTATTGCATTATAGTTCCTGATGGAGGAAATTCACGAAAAATACTGCATTATAGCCACTAGATGGCGCTCATGATCATAAGAAATCACTCAGTTAATTAACTACAAACAGAATTTTTCTATTTACAGGCAAATGCTGGTCACAAATATCCGAAATTTTCTTTTCTAAGTAGGCCCCTTAGTTTCTGAGGTCAGGCATGGATTAAAATAAATATCTGAGAAATCATACTCATGTGCCCATGGGTATAGTAGACATTGAAGAACACAAGTTCATTAAACCAGCAAGGGAGATTAGATTTGGGGACACAAGTCAGCAGGATAAGGAAGATGTCCAGAAACTGGACGAGGCAATTAAGTGGAAGTTCTTATATCTGGAAGTCCTCTGGTGAGCTAAAAAATGTGAAGTTTCTACGGAAATCCAGAAGAAGGAGATGAAACACGTTAGAGGAGTTCTGTATCCGGACCACACACACTGCAATTGCTGCCACCAATCATCTCCGTGAGGGATTAAGGTCAGAAAAAACTGTGTGATGGTGACATCTGCCAAATCTCTAGACCATAAATGAGAGTGAAGTCTGTCAAAATTCATGAACGGAGATATAGGTAGGGCTAGAAAAGGCCAGAAAGGGAAAGGTTCATCCACTGGTAAAATGAGAAAGCCTTCTAAGCCAGGATCAAGGTCAGCTGGACCACATCATGTATGGGACACCAGCACCAAGACAAACCCCCGACTGGAGGACCACATATTGACCTCATAGTGTGTTGGACACCAGCACCAAGACAAACCCCTGACTGGAGGACAACATATTGACCTCATAGTGTGTTGGACACCAACACCAAGACAAACCCCCGACTGGAGGACCACATATTGACCGCTTAGTGTGTTGGACACCAGCACCAACACAAACTCCCCAAGGGAGGACCACATATTGACCTCATAATGTGTTGGACACCAGCACCAAGACAAACCCCCGACTGGAGGACCACATATTGACCTCATAGTGTGTTGGACACCAGCACCAAGACAAACCCCCGACTGGAGGACCACATATTGACCTCATAGTGTGTTGGACACCAGCACCAAGACAAACCCCCGACTGGAGGACAACATATTGACCTCATAGTGTGTTGGACACCAGCACCAAGACAAACCCCCGACTGGAGGACCACATATTGACCGCTTAGTGTGTTGGACACCAGCACCAAGACAAACTCCCCAAGGGAGGACCACATATTGACCTCATAATGTGTTGGACACCAGCACCAAGACAAACCCCCGACTGGAGGACAACATAGTGTGTTGGACACCAACACCAAGACAAACCCCCGACTGGAGGACCACATAGTGTGTTAGACACCAGCACCATGACAAACTCCCAATGGGAGGACCACATATTGACCACTTAGTGTCTTGGACACCAGCACTAAGACAAACTCCCAATGGGAGGATCACCTATTGTCCACAAAGAGTTTGGGACACCAGCACCAAGACAAACTCCCGAAGGGAGGACCACATATTGTTCCCAAAGTGTGTGGGACACCAGCACCAAGACAAGCTCCAAATGGGTGGACCACATATTGACCACATAGTGTGTGGGACACAAGCACCAAGACAAACTCTCGAAGTGAGGAGCACATATTACCCCATAGTGTGTGGGACACCAAGACTAAGAAAGTTACCAATGGGAGGACCACATATTGTCCACAAAGTGTGTGGGACATCAATAAAAACTCCCCATGGGAGGACCTCATATTGACCACATAGCGTATGGCACACAAGCACCAAGACAAACTCTCGATGGCAGGATCACATAGTGTGCAGGACACCAGCAACAAGACAAACTCAGATGGGAGGACCACATACGGATCCATACGTAATCCTAGAGATGGCCTTGATGGCTTTTTCATTTTTAATACATTTTTATTGGGCCATCATGGAAATCTAAGCTACAGTTTTATTCCAAAAAGACAAGGCCAGTTTTTACAAAAGGTTTTCCCCCCATTGTGACATCGCATGGCAACATAAGCAAACTCCCCCATAGGAGTACAGTTCTGACAGACAAGCTCCGATCATATGAAAGATCCCACAGGGTACGTAGACACATATCGTACCAAAAGCTATAAGACCCCATAGTCCTTCATTTGAGTTACCTGGCTGTCAGCGGACGTAAAACAGAGGTCTGACAGACTAAAGTAATTCTTATAAGGGCCAATTGTTGTTTAAAATGGCTCAGGTAAATAAAGGACGAGTGAAAAGAATAGAAAAAGAGAAGAGAGAAAAAGTCAAGTCTGGGTTCAAACAGATCCCCACCCGCAAGACTGACCTCCACATCAATAGGTTAAAGTGTCCATCAGAGAGTCCTCAGAGGGCCATCCAACTAGTTAGTAACTCATGGGTCCCACACCTTTTTAAATACACTGACCTTGTCATGTAGCATGGCTGCCAGTTTCTCATTGAATAACTCTTGATGGCCTTTTGTAGCCCTCCCTATATCTACATTTGAGAATTTCCACAAACTTCACCATCATTCATGGTCTACAGATTTGGCAGACTGCACCATCACACTGGTTCTTCTGACATCAGTCCCTCATGGAGATGATTGGTTGCAGCTATTGCACTATGCGTGGTCCTTCCCTCCATTCTTGAGTCCCGCCTCCTCCCTCTCCAGTCACCTCCTCTTGTCATATTTTGTCTCCGCCCACTGCTGCTTGCTGTCCACTCTGGTGCCTTCCCTCCATTCCTGGCTCCCACCCCCTCCCTCTCCAGTCACCTCCTCTATGGAGATCCCTGTCACACTTTGTCTCCGC
The DNA here is from genome assembly GCF_965119305.1 of Pelophylax lessonae. NCBI lineage: Eukaryota > Metazoa > Chordata > Amphibia > Anura > Ranidae > Pelophylax > Pelophylax lessonae. Next base: position 271,749,679 of record NC_138776.1, on the reverse strand, counting down.
CCACTGCTGCTTGCTGTCCACTCCAGAGCCTTTCCTCCATTCCTGGCTCCCACCCCCTCCCTCTTCAGTCACCTCCTCTATGGAGATCCCTCTCACACTTTGTCTCCACCCACTGCTGCTTGCTGCTCCCTCCAGAGCCTTCCCTCCATTTTTGTGTCCCGCCTCCTCCCTCTCCAGTCACCTCCTCTTGTCATATTTTGTCTCCGCCCACTTCTGCTTGCTGTCCACTCTGGTGCCTTCCCTCCATTCCTGGATCCCACCCCCTCCCTCTCCAGTCATCTCCTCTAAGAAAATCCCTGTCACACTTTGTCTCCGCCCACTGCTACTTGCTGTTCAATCCAGAGCCTTTCCTCCATTCCTGTGTCCCGCCTCCTCCCTCTCCAGTCATTTTCTCTATGGAGATCCCTCTCTCACTTTGTCTCCACCCACTGCTGCTTGCTGTCCACTCTGGTGCCTTCCCTCCATTTTTGGATCCCACCCCTCCCTCTCTGGTCATCTCCCCTATGGAGATCCCTCTCACACTTTGTCTCCACCCACTGCTGCTTGCTGCTCCCTTTAGTGCCTTCCCTCCATTCCGGGATCCCACCCCCTCCCTCTCCAGTCATCTCCTCTAAGGAGATCCCTGTCACACTTTGTCTCCACCCACTGCTGCTTGCTGTCCACTCCAGTGCCTTCCCTCCATTCCTGGATCCCACCCCCTCCCTCTCCAGTCATCTTCTCTATGGAGATCCCTGTCACACTTTGTCTCCACCCACTGCTGCTTGCTGTCCACTCCAGAGCCTTTCCTCCATTCCTGACTCCCTCTCCAGCCATCTCCTCTATGGGGATCCCTGTCCCGGGTCTGTGGAGATGTTTCTCCTCATTGTTTCCATGGATCCTTCTGCTGCTGGTCGAAGCACTCTGCTCTGGGTGGCAGAACCTCCTGTGCTCTCCTGTTCTTTCTGAGTTTATTGTATCCCAGCTCTGTTTATTTTCACTCTCAGATAATTTATTTGGTAATTTGGGTTTGTCTCTTGATCTCCATCTCTGGTGTTGCAGCTTACTCAGCAGATAACATCCCCCTCGTACGTTTTCCTGTTCATTACACTATCTTCCATTTTCTCCTATCCCAGCACTGATTTAAGCCTCGCACACACACAACTAATTTCCGCCGACCGGTCGTCCGTCTTTTGTCCAGAGTGCGTGTCTGTTGGTTGGAATGTGCTCTAAACTGCACACGAATTTTCCCGCACGACAGAATTCTACTTCAGAAGTGATGTCATGTGTTGGTTTGCTTTCTTTGTGTTCTTTCATCTCTGAGCATGCCTAGTCTTGCTCATAAGATTTTTCCCCATCTAAATCTGTACTAATGAGACGAAAATCGGACGTGTTTTGACGGTCGACAAAAATTATATAGCCTGCACACCAGGAATTTTTCGGCCGAAAAGTCGGAGTCGGTTGTCGGAAGCTTCATACTAACAAGCCGAAGATCGGCAGATCGGTCGTCGGACGAAAATTCCCGGCCGAAATTCGACTCGTGTGTACGGGCCTTTAGCCTTGAAGGCCGTCTTGCTCAGGTCAGATGGTGCTCAATTACGCCCCTTTTCTGGTCTCTGGCACTTGCCACTAGTGCTGGGGTTTGGCTTAATCCTTTATTTATGACCATTTTGTATGGACCAATTTGCTGTTATTTTTTGTGCTTTCATTTTGGGTATTTGCCCACTATCTTTTTAGTTGGAACTTTGACCTTTGCACTTGATGATGTCATCATTTGGTAATGGTGGGAGTTTTTTTTTTTTTCGGGAGTCTTAAGTTGTGTGTCACTTCACTATTGTCCTGGGGAAGATAAGCATGTGCCTGATCAACATAAAACTACTTTATATCACTATTTGTTCACCTTTCCAGCCCCGTGAGTGCTGCCTTATTGTCTGGATTTTATACATAATAAATATATAGTGACATTGTGAGGCCCTGCCACTGTGAAGATGTAGGAGAAAATTACACAGGATTCACATTAAATCGGAGTTCCGGCCACAAAATCGTTACTTTCGATTTTGTGGCATCCGCTTCCTTATTGTCACCTGTACAAGAATTGGATATTCCCGACTTTTTTTTTTACTTACCTTATTTCAGAAGATAATATACTCACCTTTACATCCACTTCCTCCTTCCTTGGCCGCGGCCCGCGCCGTCACTTCCTGTCCCGCAATGCATCCTGGGAGCTCTTACTCGTCGCTCCCAGGATGCAATGGGCAGTGACGTAGGTGGCCGGCCGCTCCTCTCATCGCGTATTTTCCAAACAGGAAATGACGCAATGATAGGCGGAGAACACTGGGAAACACATACTATGCCGATCGCATAGTACTGGGCATGCGCGAGATCTCGCGCTGCATTCACCGGCCTCCTCCCTCTCGAAGCAGGGCAGACATTTCCCTACCGCGGCCTCGGCTGACCCGGACAAAGATGGCGGCGCTCTGCAAACATTATATAAAGTAAGATTTTGTGATTGCCTAACTTTTATTAAACTCTATAAAACTGGATTAGCTGATGAATGAAGGGGGGTGGATCACTGTTTGGGAGATATTAAAAAAAAAAAAAACATTCTGTGGCCGGAAACTCCGCTTTAAGGCTTAGTGTGAGGTCCCAGGCTATAATTTCTGAACATAGAAAAGCTGCTTTTTGGCTTTCGCTGGATTCTGTAAATCTGGATTGGGGTCTGGAGCTAAATTGGGTCTAATTTGTTTTGGGTGGGACAGAGCCTTCAATCCCATGTCTGGATTTTACTGGATGCCTGCAGCCTGTCTGAGTACACAGATGTGTAGGGTTTGTTATATACTCAAGCCTGAGGATAGCTCAGAGCTCCCATATTGGAGACAGGAGGTCTCACACAGGTGTCAGAGGAGCCCCAGCAAGGAGTCAGGGACAGGAGGTCTCAACTAGGGGGTCAGAGGTTGCCCAGCCAGGAATCTGGACAAAAAAGGTCTCAACCAGAGGTCAGAGGTGCCCCAGGCAGGAGACAGGAGGTCTTGTCCCAGGAGTCCGGTGGGCTCCTCTTGGGGTGTCAGGAGAACCCCTATCCAAGGGCCAGGAGTGGGTTGTTCAGCCAGGGGCTGCGACTAGAAGGCTAAGTGAACCTAGTGAACCAGGAGACCTGGGCAATGAAGTCAGAGGAACTGGTAAGGAGAGAAGCGGTGCTGTTGACAAAGAAGCCAGCTGGCTTGGTACTTTCAGTTGACTGTTAATGGTGGAAACCCAATATACACTGTATTGCAAAAAGTATTGGGAAACACCTCCAAATCAATGGATTCAGGTGTTCCAATTACCTCCATGGCCACAGGTGTATAAAATCAAGCACCTTGGCATGCAGACCACTTCTACAAATATTTGTGAAAGAATGGGTCACTCTCAGGAGCTCAGTGAATTCAAACGTGGTACCATGATTCTAATATGTCCATCTGGGAAATTTCCTTTCTACAAAATATTTCACGGTCAACTGCTAGTTGTATTAGATCAACGTGGAAGCAACTGGGAACAACAGCAACTCAGCCACGAGGTGGTAAGCCATGTAAAATGATACAGGGTCAGCGTATGCGGAAGCTCACCAACTGTTTGCAGACTCATTAGCTAGAGACCTCCAAACTTCATGTGGCCTTCAGATTAGCACAACAACGGTGCATAGAGAGCTTCAGGTAATGGATTTCCATGGCTGAGCATCTGCACCAAGCTTACACCACCGAGTGCAATGCAAAGCGTCGGCTACAGTGGTGTAAAGCACCCCCGCCACTGGACTCTAGAGGCAAGGAGATGTGTTCTCTGGAATGAGGAATCACGTTTCTCTGTCTGGCAATCCGATGTACATGTCTGGGTTCAGCAGCTGCCAGGAGAACAGTACTTGCCTGACAGCATTGTGACAAGTGTAAAGTTTGGTGAAAGGGGGATTATGGTGTGGGGTTGTTTTTCAGGGGTTGGGTCGGCCCCTTAGCCCCAATGAAGGAACTCTTAAGGCGTCAGCATATCAAGACATTTTGGACAATTTCATGCCCCCAACTTTGTAGTAACAGTTTGAGGATGGCCCCTACCTGTTCCAATATGACTGCGCATCAGTGCAAAAAGCAAGATCCATAAAGACATGGATGAGCGAGTTTAGGGTGGAGGAACTTGACTGGCCTGACCGCAACCCGATAGAACACCTTTGGGATGAATTAGAGCGCACACTGCGAGTCAGGCCTTCTTGTCCAATCTCAGTGCCTGACCTCACAAATACGCTTCTGGAAGAATGGTCAAACATTCCCATAGACACTCCTAAACCTTGTGGACGGCCTTCCCAGAAGAGTTGAAGCTGTTATAGCTGCGAAGGGTAGGCCAACTCAATATTGAACCCTATGGACTAAAGGCCTGTACACACAATAAGAAAATCTGAAGGGAAATTTCGTCCGACGACCGATCTGCCGATTTTCAGATTGTTAGTATGGTGCTTTCGACAGCCGACTCCGACTTTTCGGCTGACAAAATCCTGATGTGCAGGCTATAAAATTTTTGTTGTCCGTAATACAAGATACGATTTTCATCTCATTAGTACAGATTTCGACAGAAAAAAATCTTAAGAGCAAGACTAGGCAATCCAACACATGACATCACTTCTGAAGTAGAATTCTGTCGTACGGGAAAATTCGTATGAAAAAAACCTCTTCACTTTCCACATCAGACTAGCATGCCACAAAAAACGGACGACAGATCTTTCAATGTTGGTAACATATTCCTTCGTGGGAGTGGAGATGACCCCATCTATAAGGATATACAGTACATACACACACACAGCACAAGGCCGTGTTCTCACTACGAGACGTTTCTCGGAGCTGCAGTACCTCTGAGCTCCACAAGGTGGTGATCTCACTACTACCCAGACAGGAAGTCTCTATGGAAAACAGGAAGTGATGTCAGCTACAGACAGGAAGTTCCAGGTGAGAGGTCAGTCGGGAGGAAGTAGAGAGGAGACATTGTTGAAAGTGGCAACAGAGGAGGTAATAAGATTTTATTTTCTATTTACACCCAGTAATCCCCGTCATGTCCGTCCTCTTCCTCCATAGTCACTGTGACGTCTTTTATCTCCAGCAGATGATGATACGCACATATATAGTGTGGAAACGTAGATTGATCCCTTCAGGGTCAGAACATTTCCCCTACTTACGGGGCCGGAACATTCTCTTAATTTCGGAGATGTGTCACCTTTCCCACCAATCACCTTCTCACCTTATCAGTCATACTAACAGAATATACGACTTTAATTGGGGTGCGGGGGATGGGGGGGGGGGGGTTTGATTATTACTCATCTTTGTTCTACAAGAGTAAAATAGGAAGAAACGGAGAAGAATGCGATTTGTTGTAAATGTTCCGAACACAGATTTTTTGAATATCGCAGGCTCAAATTATTATAATGGAGGATTTATATATTATTATTATTATACAGGATTTATATACCTCCCATAGTTTGTGAAGCAGTTTGCAATCTAAAGTACCGTTACAATAAAATTCAATATAAGAGGGTTATACTTTGCCCTGAGAGCTTACAATCTGATAGGGAGGGCCAGGTGATATAAAAGGTAATAACTGTGGGGGATGAGCTGATGAAGAAAGTAAAAGTTCAGTTGTTAGTTGGAGGCAGAATAGGCTTCCCTAAAGAGACGAGTTTTCAGAGATCACTAAAAGATACTCGAACAGATTGGGGTAGTGAGTTCCAGAAGAATGGAGAGGCTCTGGAGAAGTCTTGGAGGTGAGCATGGGTGGAGGTGATGAGGGATCTAGAGAACAGGAGGTCTTGGGAGGAACAAAGAGAAGGATTTGGTTGGTATTGTTAGACTAGGTTAGTGATGTAGGTGGGGGCCGAGTTCTGGATGACTTTGTAAGTTGTTGTTAGTTTTTTTTAATTTAATTAGTTGGGTGAGCAGAGGCCAATAGAGCAGGGATCCTCAAACTACGGCCCTCCAACTGTTGCGGAACTACACATCCCATGAGGAATTGTAAAACTCTATAACATTCACAGCCATGGCTAGGCATGATGGGAATTGTACTTCCTGAACTACTGGAGGGCCGTAGTTTGAAGACCCCTGCAATAGAGGGATTGGCAGAGAGTGGTGGAGGACACTGAATGGGAGCCAGTGGAGAGATTGACAGAGTGGGTTGGAGGACACTGAATGGAGGCCAGTGGAGGGATTGGCATAGAGGGGGGGAGGACACTGAATGGGAGCCAGTGGAGAGATTGACAGAGAGGGGTGAAGGACACTGAATGGAGGCCAGTGGAGGGATTGGCAGAGAGGGGCGAAGGACACTGAATGGAGGCCAGTGGAGGGATTGGCAGAGAGGGGTGAAGGACACTGAATGGAGTCCAGTGGAGAGATTGGCAGAGAGGGGTGGAGGACACTGAATGGAGGCCAGTGGAGAGATTGGCAGAGAGGGGTGGAGGACACTGAATGGGAGCCAGTGGAGAGATTGACAGAGAGGGGTGAAGGACACTGAATGGAGGCCAGTGGAGGGATTGGCAGGGAGGGGTGGAGAACACTGAATGGAGGCCAGTGGAGGGATTGGCAGAGAGGGGTGAAGGACACTGAATGGAGGCCAGTGGAGGGATTGGCAGAGAGGGGTGAAGGACACTGAATGGAGTCCAGTGGAGAGATTGGCAGAGAGGGGTGGAGGACACTGAATGGAGGCCAGTGTAGAGATTGGCAGAGAGGGGTGGAGGACACTGAATGGAGGCCAGTGGAGGGATTGGCAGAAAGGGGTGGAGGACACTGAATGGAAGCCAGTGGAGGGATTGGCAGAGAGGGGTGAAGGACACTGAATGGAGGCCAGCGGAGGGATTGGCAGAGAGGGGTGGAGGACACTGAATGGAAGCCAGTGGAGGGATTTGCTGAGCGGGGCAGAGGACACTGAATGGAGTCCAGTGGAGGGATTGGTAGAGAGGGTTGAAGGACATTGGGCCGTTTGTAGGGTGGATGGGTCTGATAGCAGCATTCATTATAGACTAAAGGGAGGATAGTTTGTGTAGAGATCGGCCAATGAGGAGGGAGTTGCAGAAGTCGAGGCGAGAGATAACAATGGAGTGACCTAGTAGCCTGAGATGTTACAGATGTTGGTTCTGAGGTTGAGGAAGGTGGGAACATGAGCCTGCAGAGAGGGGAGAACACTGGTACACAAATTGTCCGTCATGTTCCCTCATCCGCAACATATTGCCAAGTTGTCTCCAGTGATGATGAGGATGGAGGAGATGATGATGAGGTCACTGACGCAACTTGGGTGCCGTATAGAGCAGAGAAGAAAAGTGGCATGGAAGCACAACCCCAATGAGGCAGGATGTCCTCCAGAGGCAGCCATCATGAAACAGTAGGAAGCAGCCACCCTTTTCAAACAGATTGTAGAGCTGTTATCTCCCGGCCCACTTCCCACAGCTCAGCTATGTGACATCATTTTTAAGAGCAGAGTCCAATCCTGCATTTGCCAAGGATAAGTGTGAAGGGTTGTGGGGTGAAGACACCACCAACACCCAAGGCCCAATTTTTCCGCATCTGTTACTTCTATCCAAAGTCAGCGAAAGAGACTCCAGACTTTATCGAAAAAAAAAAAAAAAATGTTAATCTTGGCTGAATGCACTATAATTTGGCTTCTTAGCGTAAGTCTTGCTCACTGTGGTGTAGAACTTTATTTCCATCCAAAGTCTGCCAAAGACACCAGAATTTATCCAAAAAATCTCTGATCTAGTTTCGAGTGTACAAAATTGTGGCGTCACCATACAGACTGGCCCCCCAAGCCGGTTTTTACTAAATAAAAAAAGCTTGCGGGGAAAATCTAAATGTCATTTTTTTGCCTTTATATAAATATATATATATATATATATATATATATATATATGCCAGTTTTGCTGCAGCAGGCTCTATACACGGTACAGATGCAGCAGGCTTTATACACAGTACAAATGCAGCAGGCTCTATACACGGTACAGATGCAGCAGGCTCTATACACAGTACAGATGCAGCGGGTTCTATACACGGTACAGATGCAGCAGGCTCTATGCACAGTACAGATGCAGCGGGTTCTATACACAGTACAAATGCAGCAGGCTCTATACATGGTACAGATGCAGCAGGCTCTATACACAGTACAGATGCAGCAGGTTCTATACACTGTACAGACGCAGCAGGCTCTATACGCGGTACAGATGCAGCAGGCTCTATACACGGTACAGATGCAGCAGGCTCTATACACAGTACAGATGCAGCAGGCTCTATACATGGTACAGATGCAGCAGGCTCTATACACGGTACAGATGCAGCAGGCTCTATACACAGTACAGATGCAGCAGGTTCTATACACAGTACAGATGCAGCAGGCTCTATACACAGTACAAATGCAGCAGGCTCTATACATGGTACAGATGCAGCAGGCTCTATACACGGTACAGATGCAGCAAGTTCTATACACGGTACAGATGCAGCAGGCTCTATACACAGTACAGATGCAGCAGGTTCTATACACGGTACAGACGCAGCAGGCTCTATACACGGTACAGATGCAGCAGGCTCTATACACGGTACAGATGCAGCAGGTGTTATACACGGTACAGACGCAGCAGGCTCTATACACAGTACAGATGCAGCAGGTTCTATACACGGTACAGACACAGCAGGCTCTATACACGGTACAGATGCAGCAGGCTCTATACACGGTATAGATGCAGCAGGCTCTATACACGGTACAGAAGCGCCATTTACAGGCCGTCTAAAGGGACCCCTCAGGCACTATATCTAAAGGAATTTTTCACTTTTATAGTTTCACTTTAGGCATTATTAATAATCACTGCTCCTTTTTTACATTTTTTTATTGCATTGATACATATCCCCCAGGTTAGTACCCGGACCCCCATGCCCTTTTTATGTCTAATAACTGGCATTTAAGCCTTCAAAATGGGGACATTTGTTTTTTCAAGTTCTAGTCCCATAGACTTTATAATAGGGATTTGGGTCCTGATTCAAACTTTTTCCCTGTTCTGGTGTAGACCCGAAAAGTGTGTTCACACCGAAAAGTGTGTTCAGCCCATCACTGTCTAGGAGTTTGGAGGTCAATGGGAACAAGGAGATGGACCTTAAATTGTTCAGACATGTGGGATCTATTTAGAGCTTTTTAAGTACGGGGGTGACCAGAGAATGTTTTAGAGGGTTAGGGAGGAGACCATTAAAGTGGTAGACTGGAGTAGGTGTAACGGAACAGGGTCTAGGTGGCAGGTGTTTGGGTGAGCTTCGGAGACTGGCAAAGTCTTGGGCAGTAAATGGATTAGTGGGTAGTGGGAGTTGTAGATGATAGTCAAAGGTAGAAAAGAGTTGATAAGGACTGGATGAGAGAGTATTGTCCAGATGACAACAAATCCAATATAAAGAAGGGAATTTTTAATCTAACAGGTCAAGAAGGTCCCAGGAATCGAAAATGTAGCTGAACTGTCCAGAATAAATGTGTTCCCATGGGGGCAGTAAATATACAGCAACCCACCTATTACCTCCCTCACATCGTATTATTGTGTGTCCAATATCATCCAAATAATTCTTACCTTCATTTCCCAAAGTTATCTGTCTACAAGGAGATCTGTATAGATCAAATGACGGCACCAATGAGGATGGAGGAGGACCGGAGTCACATGACTGAGAAGATACTAAACCTCACCCTGGAGATCATCTACCTGCTGACCGGAGAGGTGAGGAGGATTCTGGGAGGTCACATGACATCACACTTATCTCTATTAATAATACACAGACCTGACCGGAGAGGTGAGGAGGATTCTGGGAGGTCACATGACATCACTCTTATCTCTATTATTAAACCACAGACCTGACCGGAGAGGTGAGGAGGATTCTGGGAGGTCACATGACATCACTCTTATCTCTATTAATAAAACACAGACCTGACCGGAGAGGTGAGGAGGATTCTGGGAGGTCACATGACATCACTCTTATCTCTATTAATAAAACACAGACCTGACCGGAGAGGTGAGGAGGATTCTGGGAGGTCACATGACATCATTCTTATCTCTATTAATAAAACACAGACCTGACTGGAGAGGTGAGGAGGATTCTGGGAGGTCACATGACATCTCTCTTATCTCTATTAATAAAACACAGACCTGACCGGAGAGGTGAGGAGGATTCTGGGAGGTCACATGACATCATTTTTGGTTTCTTTACAGAGTTTTCCTCTTGCGAAGTATGGGGATCATATGACTATCAAAGTTCCTCGATATTGCCCTCTAAAATTTAAGGACCACAACATGCAGAAGGTTCGTCACATCATCAACAAGATGACTGAGCTGCTGACAGGAGAGGTGAGCGGTGCTGGGAATTCTGGGACATTATCCAGTAACAGACAAGGGATGTGTCTGGATGGTGACTGTATCATTGTGTGTGTCAGGTTCCTATAAGGTGTCAGGATGTCACTGTCTATTTCTCCATGGAGGAGTGGGAGTATTTAGAAGGACACAAGGATCTCTACAAGGACGTCATGATGAAGAATCAGCCGCCCCTCACATCACCGGGTAAGAGGAGACTTTATTGTAAAGGAGAGAGCAGTACGGAGGATCCACCTAGATCCCCCATCATCTGATAAACACATAGAAACAATGTATTCAGTCAGTGTGTGTGTTTCCTACAGATGGATCCAGTAATGGGAACCCACCAGAGAGATGTCCCCGTCCTCTGTATTCCTGGGATTCCACACAGGAAGATCACACCATCCCCCACCATCATCAGGTAGATGAGTGACAATTATTGGTAGATCTGATTTATACACAAGCATGTTTGTTACAATGAATATTTTATTATATATTCAGATTGGAAATCTCTGGGATCATAATATTGTTGTGAAAGAAGAGTATAAAGAGGAGGATGAGGAGTACGGAGTGATGAAGGAGCCTTCTGAAGGACACAAGAATCTTATGGTGAAGCCACCTAATACCAGAAGGCCACCAGAGAGATGTCCCCGTCCTCTGTATTCCTGGGATTCCACACAGGAAGGTCACAGCTACCATAATCAGGTTGGTGGGAAGGAGCATCTGGAAGGTGTAAGGGACTCAACCTTCTGATATGTGGAGATGGTGAGGCTGCTATATGAGATACAAAAGAAAAGTAGGGATAAAACACGAGGGCACAACTGGATTACCATCCTGTTTGTGAGTGAAGAATTGTGATCCAAGAACCTATGTAGCTAATGATATACTAATGTTCAACATGTACGGTGAGGTCCCATCTAACCATATGGGTTGGACATCTAAATGTTGATTCTTTCATGCCCCTTATTCCTCTATAATATTCTGTATATTGTTTTATGTATTTGCTTACTCATGTGGCATCAATGGTCACCTGCTCTCTTGTATATGTCAGTAAATCAGTCCTGATCTATAGATAGACCCTGTAAGATGATATGTGGTCTCACATCATTAGAGCTTATATTTTCCTGACGTTATTTTCAATCCTTCTCTTGGTTTAGGGTGAAGATCCGATGGATATAAAAGTTGAGGTGGAAGCAGAAGAAGAGGAAGAAGAAGAAACGTATGTGAGGGATAATCAGCAGACTATGGAGGAGGATGGAATAATAAGGATAGTAATAGAGGAGGACACTCCTACAGAGATCAGCACAGGTGGGTCATAAACACTAAATACATTCCTCCACCCATACTGCTCACTGATTGGTTCAGATTCGAGTTTGGGACTTCCAGGAATTCCTTGCCATGTAAGCAAAGTGGTGGTGGGGGTAGCGTGACATCACTGACCAAATATGATCACAGGGCCATGTTTGGCCAATGACATTGACCAAATAAGGCCACATGGTCATACTTGCCCTATGATGTTGACTAAATGTGGCCATATTTGGCCAATGACGTTGACCAAATGTGGCCATATTTGGCCAATGACGTTGACCAAATGTGGTCATATTTGGCCAATGACGTTGACCAAATGTGGTCATATTTGGCCAATGATGTTGATGAAATATAGCCACATGGCCATATTTGGCCATTGATAGTGACCAAGTATAGCCACGTAACCATATTTGGCCAATGACATTGACCAAGTATGGCCACGTGGCCTTGACAAAGTATGGCCATATTTAGCCAATGACATTGATGGAATATGGCCATATTTGGTCAATGACATTGACCAAGTATGGACACATGGCCATATTTGGCCAATGACGATGACCAAGTATGGCCATAGTTGGCCAATGACGTTGACCAAGTATGGCCATAGTTGGCCAATGACGTTGACCAAGTATGGCCATAGTTGGCCAATGACGTTGACCAAGTATGGCCATAGTTGGCCAATGATGTTGACCAAGTATGGCCATAGTTGGCCAATGACGTTAACTAAAACTGGTCATTGACCATCTTTGATCAGTGCCATCACCCGGGAGATTCCGCCACTTTGTTTTGGTTTAGCGGCTGGGCCCAGGAGATGTTATTCGGCTTGAGTCAGTGGCGAAATATCCTTGTCTGTCGGTCGGTGGGATTTTTTTTGTAGTGACCGACGATGGATTTATATTGTAGGACTTTTTTTGAGGGGGGTTTTGATTTTTTGAAAGGACTTGTCAAAAATAAGAGTGTGTCTTAATTTACTGTTTACCTTTTTTTTTGTGAAGGAGTATGGTAGTACGTACCCCTTACTCATTCACATGGGCGGGGCATAACCTGGAGGACCCCTTTTTGGTAAAGTAGCCCAGATTCCGATAAGCCTTCCCCGCCTGCAGACGCCCACCACCCCCGGGACCAGGTTGTGAGCAAGTGGACCTTATCCTCCTCAACATGGGGAGAAGGTGTTTTTTCCAGGAGGATCTCCTCCTTGACCTCAATGGTGTTTGAATCTGGCGCCTGTTTGCCGAACCCAACCAAAACCGGGTATTTTTGGTAAATCCCTGGTCCTAACCCTTGTTCTGCATACACGTTGTACTTGACATAGTCCTCCTCACTGCTGCCCTCTATATTTTCAGGCAAGGCCTACCTTTCCCAACATCAGAGTTCTCACATGGAGGAGAAGCCGTATTGCTGTACTGTGTGCGGGAAATGTTTTTCAAAAAAGACCGGCCTTCAAAGACATGAGAAGTTGCACACTAACGAGAAGCCGTTCTCCTGCTCCGAGTGCGGGAAAAGTTTTCAGCGGAAATCCCAACACATCAGACATCAGATATATCATTCGGGCAAGAAGCCGTATTCATGTGAATATTGTGGTCAGTGCTATCTGGACAAATCGACTTTCACCACACATCAGAGATCTCACACCGGGGAGAAGCCATACGCCTGCTCCGAGTGTGGGAAATGCTTCTCGGACAAGGCCTATCTCACCAGACATCGGAGATCCCACACCTTAGAGAAACCGTACTCCTGCATCGAGTGCGGGAAACGTTTTTCGGACAAGTCCAATCTTTCCAGACACCGGAGAGCTCACAGGAGCGAGTTGCCGTATTCCTGTCCTGAGTGCAAAAAGAGCTTCGTACAGAGATCCGAATTTGTCAGGCATCAAAGGACGCACACGGGCGAGAAGCCGTTCTCCTGCTCCGAGTGCGGGAAATGTTACTCGCAGAGGGGCCACCTTTCTGAACATCTGAAGGTGCACGCGGGGGTGAAGCCCCATTCCTGTCCCGAGTGCGGGAAATGTTTTGTACGTAATTCGCAACTTGTCAGACATCAGCGGTCTCACAAGGTAGAAATTGTAGTCGTGTCCTGAGTGCGGGAAATTATTTTTTTATCACTGGAGTCCAATCTTACTGTAGATAGGGGATCCTATTCGACTAATCAAGATGTAGTAGGTCTCCCGAGTGCTGGAAAATGTGTTGGGTGAATGTCACAAGCATTTTCCTCTGCCCAGGGAATTCTCACTGTAATTTGCTTAATACGTTGATTTCCCATCAGCTCCATCTAGTGGTCATAATGCAGTATTTTCCCGATTTGCGGTATTTCAGAAAAAAAAAAAAAATGATTATGGCCAATAGATGGAACTAGACGAGGGTTCTAATCTTTCCTTCATTTTTTTTTTTTAAAAGAAACTTTTAGCCTTGACATAAACATTAGGGTGCTGAGGACAATGGTTTGCTTTCAGTTGGGAGCTTGCCTCAAAAGACAGGAAGGGGGGGGGGGGGTCTAGTTGGAGGCACTTCCTGTCTCTGCCTCCCAACCTGCGTTATCACCCTGTCACATGTTCACTTGGTGGAGACCACCAGCAACCGTGCTGTCACAGATTAGTCAGGTATGGTCCACCAACGTCACCATCTGGATGCCGGTCTCGAGCAATGATGTGCAGCTGATGTTGGAGAGCATGTGGTTGGAAGAAGCCGGAGGAGATCAGCAGCACTGAGTTGGAGGAAACCATGGCGGGTGTGTGATACGCAGTATACGGGGGCAAACTGTCCGTCACTGAGGGGTTTTATGTCTATTTTAATAAAAGTGTCAAATTTGCATTTGTGATTTTAATGCCGTATTGTTGTATTCATGACTTGTGTCTCTATGGTACAGAATTCTCCTCTTGGAGATGGTGAGTAGAGGCCACAGCATTCATCATGTTTATTATACTGAATAAATTATTATATCCGAATATCAGTTTAAAGTTCATATCATGGTGGGCTAAGGGACCTTTAGTCACTATTAAAAGCTGTGTAAGTCTCTCATCCTCCCAATACCTCTTCTATGAGTCTTCTCTGATGTCCATCATCAACCAAGACCTATAAAGATCATTCACTTTACACTTTAGTAAACTAACTACCATAGTCTATCTATATAATGCTCAATAAAGTATAATGATCAATAAAGATATTTCAGTTAATGACTTGACTAATGTTGGCCAAGTAGTGGAGGAAATGTGTAGATGTGTCACCTTACAGACTGATTGGGACCATCCAAGATCCTCAGAATAGAGGTTCCTCCACACAGGTGAGGTACACGATCAGCAGAACACGGACTCCAAGCCTTTCTCTGAGTGTCTCTGTTGGGTTTTTCTCTATGCTGACCAGGTTATGGAGGAAATATGTTGATGTGTTGATTGGGACCATCACAGATCCCCAGAAGAGAGGTTCCACCATATAGATAAGGTCCATGATGAGCAGAACAAGAATTCTGAGGCCTTTCTCCATGCATCTCTGTTGGGTTGTCTCTATGCTGACCAAGTTATGGAGGAAATATGATGTGTCACCTTACAAATTGATAAGGACCATCCTAGATCCTCAGAAGAGAGGTTCCTCCACACAGGTGAGGTACACGATCAGCAGAACATGGACTCCAAGCCTTTTTCTGAGTGTCTCTGTTGGGTTGTCTCTATGCTGACCAAGTTATGTGTCATGGACTTGCAATAGAGCTTGGCAAGCTTACCTTCATGTCAAGGGACCTTCATGTCTGTATTAGAGGTCAGAGTGCTTTTCTGGTTCCTTTTTATCATCTCTACTTCCTGTTCCTGCCCCGCCTAGGTCATCACAGGAAGTCTATATTAACCAGTGCACTGCAGGTCTGCTTTGCTGTTCAACAGTGTTAGTTTCCTGTTTTCCGTGTGCTTGAACTACACTTCTGTGTACCGACTTTGGCTTGTCTCTGACTATTCCTGTTTGCCTGTTACCCTGACCTTTGGCCTGTCCCTTGACTACCCTTGTCTGCCTGTTACTCCGACCTCGGCTTACCCATCACCATTCTGTGTGTCCTGAGGGGCTTCTTCCCTTCTCTCCCTACGGAGCGTGACCTGGGGGACCCCAGGGGCCGCGACCTGGGCCCAGCTGCAGCCAAGTCCATCCTCACCACTAGAGGCTCTGGTGAACACCTGCTGGGTCTTAGACTCCGTGCCCTGGGGAATCTTGGGCTCACGTTCCGGTCCATCCGCAGCAGTCTGCTATTGGGTTCACTACCATGCGCTGCGCCCCTGCCTCCAACAGGGTGCAGTTGTCACCTGGCCACAGGTGACCTGACATTATGGAGGAAATATGTTGATGTGTCACCTTACAGATTGATGAGGACCATCCCAGATCCCCAGAAGAGAAATTCCTCCAAACAAGTGAGGTCAACGATCAGCAAAACATGGACTCCAAGCCCTTCTCTGTGTGTCTCTGTTGGGTTGTCTCTATGCTGACCAAGTTGTAGAGGAAATATGTTGATGTGTCACCTTACAGATTGATTGGAACCATCACAGATCTGCAAAAGAGAGGTTCCACCATACAGGTAAGGCCCATGATGAGCAGAACAAGAATACAAGGCCTTTCTCCACGTGTCTCTGTTGGGTTGTCTCTATACTGACAAAGTTGTGGAGAAAATGCGTAGATGTCATCTTACAGGCTGAGAAGTTCCTCCAAACATGCAAGGTCATGATGAGCAGAACATGGACTCCAAGCCTTTCTCTATGGGTCGCTGTTGAGTTGTTTGTACTAAACAACTGGGACAATCACAGATCCCCAGATGAGAAGTTCTTCCACACAGGTGAAGTCTATAATGAGCAGAACATGGACTCCAAACATTTCTCTGTGTCTCTGTTGGGTTGTCTCTGTGCTGCCCAAGTTGTGGAGGAAATGTGTAGATGTGTCACCCTAGATATAAATTCGGACAATCACAGATCCCCAGATCTGAAGGTCCTTTACCCAGGTGAGGTCCACGATCAGCAGAAAATTGACTCCAAGCCTTTCTCTATGGGTTTCTGTGGGTTTGTCTCTATGCTGACCAAATTTTGGAGGAAATATGTAGGTGTCACCCTACAGATTGATTGGGACTACCATAGTGTATATAGTGCTCTGTAAAGATATTTCAGTTAATGACATGGGTTATGTAAGGTTCTTACTCCTAAGCATTTCACAACGTGTCTCTATATAACGATAAACAAACACAAGGGCGCACTGGCCTAGTGCATTATCCTTTAAGCAGGTTTATTAAAATATGAATTAAAAATACTCACAAACGAATTCCTGATAAAAAAGCACATCAGACAAAGTATAAAATCCTCAGCATCGAGATCGGGATTGGATCGTCCCCCGAAGCTGTACAGGCTTACGCGTTTCGAGGCAGCACCTCTTCTTCAGAGGCTCATATTTTAATAAACCTGCTTAAAGGATAATGCACTAGGCCGGTGCGCCCTTGTGTTTGTTTATCGTTATATAGTGTTCCCAGACCACCCTGGTCTAGTGAGGGGCTGCAAGGCTGAAGCATTACGAGGTTGCCGTGTCGTTTGTTCTCATCTACAAGTCTATAGCCAAGCTGGATAGAGGATTGCACCACTCAGAGCGCAGGGAATAGGTGTTTTGCATCGACAATTTATCTACAACGTGTCTCTGTTGGGTTGTCTCTGTGCTGATCAAGTTGTGGAGGAAATGTGTAGATGTGTCACCTTACAGATTGATTGGGGCATTCCCAGATGAGAAGTTCCTCAGCACAGGTAAGGTCCATGATGAGCAAAAGAATGGACTCCAAGCCTTTTTCTAAGGGTTTCTATAGGGTTATCTCTATGCTGACCAAGTTTTGGGGGAAATATTTAGATGTCACCCCACAGATTACCTAGAGACTACCATAGTGTATATAGTGCTCAGTAAAGATATTTCAATCAATCACGTTGTGTAAGTTTCCTACTCCTAAGCCTTTCTCTACGTGTCTCTGTTGGGTTGTCTCTGTACTAACCAAGTTGTGGAGGAAATGTGTATATGTGTCACCTTACAGATCCATTGGGACAACCATAAATTCACTACCATAGTGTACATAGTGCTCCGCAAATATATTTCAATCAATGACTTTAGTTGTGTAAGGTTCTTACAAGCATCTCCATGTGTCTCTTTTGGGTTGTTTCTATGCTTACCAAGTTGAGGAGAAAATGTGTAGATGTCATCTAAAGGCCCGTACACACGATAAGAAATTCTGAAGGTAAATTTCGTCCGACGACCGATCTGCCGATTTTCGGATTGTTAGTATGGTGCTTTTCGACAGCCGACTCCGACTTTTCGGCTGGCAAAATCCTGATGTGCAGGCTATAAAATTTTTGTTGTCCGTAATACAACGTCCGATTTTCGTCTCATTAGTACAGATTTCGAGGGGAAAAAATCTTAAGTGCAAGACTAGGCATGCTCAGAGAGGAAAGAACACATACAAAGCAATCCAACACATGACATCACTTCTGAAGTAGAATTCTGTCGTACGGGAAAATTTGTATGAAAAAAACCTCTTCACTTTCCACATCAGACTAGCATGCCACAAAAAACGGACGACAGATCTTTCGATAATCTGATACGGGGCTTTACAGGCGGAGAAGTTCCTCCAAACATGTGAGGTCATGGTGAGCAGAACATGGACTCCAAACCTTTATGGGTCTCGGGTGGGTTGTCTGAGCTGACCAAGTTGTGGAGGAAATGTGTAAATGTGGCACCTTACAGATTGATTGGGACCATCACAGATCCCCAGATGAGAAGTTCTTCCACACAGGTGAGGTCCGCGATGAGCAGAATATGGACTCCAAGCTTTTCTTCATGTGTCTTTGTTGGGTTGTCACTGTGCTGATCAAGTGGTGGAGGAAATGTGTAGATGTGTCACCTACAGATTGATTGGGACATTCCCAGATGAGAAGTTCCTCCACACAGGTGAGGTCCATGATGAGTAGAACATGGACTCCAAGCCTTTCTTCATGGTTTTTTTGTAGGTTTGTCTCGATGCTGACCAAGTTTTGGAGGAAATATGTAGATGTCACCCTACAGATTGATTGGGACTATAGTGCTCTGTAAAGATATTTCAGTTAATGACATGAGTTGTGTAAGGTCCTTACTTATAAGCCTTTCTCCACATGTCTGTTGGGTTGCCTTTATGCTGACCAAGTTGAGGAGGAAATGTGTAGATGTCACCTTATACATTGATTGGGACGTTCACAGATCCCCAGATGAGAAGTTCTGCCACACAGGTAAGGTCATGATGAGCGGAACAAGGACTCCAAGCCTTTCTCTGTGTCTCTTTTGGGTTGTCTCTGTGCTCACCAAGTTGTGGATGAAATGTGTAGATGTCACCTTACAGAATGATTGGAACCATTGACGGATACATATATACGGAGTAGATGGACAGATGGGTTGCAGTGGTCCTGAGCTCCCTGATTACAGCAGAAATCCTAGGAATGGTGGTTGGAGGGAAGGGGGAGGTTCTTCCATATTTTGTAGAAGTGATCGGCTGTAGAGCCTCTGGGATCACTGGTACAGGAAAGCCCGTCACTAGCTGATAATGGCTGCCTCTATAATCCCAGTTTAGCCACTTCACCTGAAGGTGTGTGAGGTGTCCTAAGGGTGGGAGGGGGTAACATATTGTGCTGCATATTTTCTGAAAGCGCATCAAAGATACAGCATGCGGGACTTCTGGTGAACCTAAAGAAAATGCAGCAGGTCCCATTTCACCATCTTCTCAAGTGACATCACCAGGACATCTTCACTTAATCTAGGACCTGCAGGTCCCACATTGCCATCTTCTCAAGTGACATCACCAGGAGACCACCACTCCATCTATGACCTCCAGATCCCATGCCACCATCTTTTTAAGTGATGTCACCAGGAAACCACCACTCTGTGTCATCACCAGGTGACCACTACTCCATCTAGGACCTCCAGATCTCATGCCACCATCTTCTCAAGTGACATCACCAGGTGACTACCACTCCATCTAGGACCTCCAGATCTCATGCCACCATCTTCTCAAGTGACATCGCCAGGTGACTACCACTCCATCTAGGACCTCCAGATCCCATGCCACCAGCTTCTCAATTAACATTACCAGGAGACCACCACTCCATCTAGGACAGTGATGGCAAACCTTGGCACCCCGATGTTTTGGAACTATATTTCCCATTATTCTTAATTACACTGCAGAGTGCATGAGAATCATGGGAAATGTAGTTCCAAAACATCTGGGATTCGCCATCACTGATCTAGGACCACCAGATCCCATGCTATCATCTTCTCAAGTGACATCTTTAGGAGGCCACCTCTCCATTTAGGACCTCCAGATCCCATGCCACAATCTTTTCAAGTGACATCACCAGGAGACCACCACTTCCTCTAGGACCTCCAGGTTCCATGCCACCATTTTCTCAAGTGACATCACTAGGTGACTACCACTTCATCTAGGACTTCCAAATCCCATGCCACCATCTTCTCAAGTGACATCACCATGAGACCACTCTTCCATTTAGGACATCCAGATCCTATGCCACTATTTTCTCAAGGGACATCACCAGGAGACCACCCCTCCATTCAGGACCTCCAGATTCCATGCCACATCTACTCAAGTGACAAGCGCAGAGCGGTGGAGATTTTCCAGCACACAGAGTGAGGCTGTGATTGCATGATGAGTGATATTGGACCAAGGAGGATTTAGTTGGAGGAGGACATCATTCTCGCCTAGGTGTGAAAGTAAATCTGGGTCTGGATCCCACAGAAAGGACCCCCCCCAACCCCAAACATTTGTACTGTTCAATTTTTTTTTGGGGGGGGGGGGGAGGAAAATAGGCCAAATGATAGGAGAGGGTGAAGGTCCGCTTTAATATAACAATTACCACCACGAGGGCAAAAACTGAGAAAAAATAAATATACAGCTATGAACTATATGGCCTGTGTCCACTGCAGGACACTAGAATTCTTCTCCACTTGCAAACACTGGAGGAGACTAGGAATCTTCTCCACTAGGAAACACTGGAGGACACTAGGAATCTTCTCCACTAGGAAACACTGGAGGACACTAGGAATCTTTTCCACTAGGAAACCCCGTGGGACACTAGGATTCTTCTCCACTTACAAACACTGGAGGGCACTAGGAATATTCTCCACTAGGAAACACTGGAGGACACTAGGAAACCTCTCTGCTAGGAAACACTGGGGGACACAAAGAATCTTCTCCACTAGAAAACACTGGGGGACACTAGGTATCTGCTCCAGTAGGAAACACTGGGGGACACCAGGAAACTTCTCCACTAGAAAACACTGAGGAACACTAGGGTTTTCTGAAAGCGCATCAAAGATACAGCATGCGCGACTTCTGGTGAACCTTCAGAAAATGCAGCAGGTCCCATTTCACCATCTTCTCAAGTGACATCACCAGGACATCTTCACTTAATGTAGGACCTGCAGGGGGATACTAGAAATCTCCTCTAGGAAACACTGGGGGGACAATAGGAATCTTCTCCACTAGGAAAAACTGGAGGACACTAGGAATCTTCTCCACTAGGAAACACTGGAGGACACTAGGAATCTTCTCCACTAGGAAACACTGGAGGACACTAGGACTCTTCTCCACTAGGAAACACTGGAGAAAACTAGGTATCTTCTCCACTAGGAAACACCCGAGGACACTAGGAATCTTCTCCACTAGGAAACACTGGGGGGCACTAGGAATCTTCTCTGCTAGGAAACACTGGAGGACACTAGGAATCTTTTTCGCTAGGAAACACTGGAGGACATTAGAAATCCTCTGCACTAGGAAATAGAGATGTCCCGAACTATTCGCCGGCGAACATTGCTTGTTCGCGTTCACCTCGGCGGGCGAACATATGCGATGTTCGGTCCGCCCCCTATACATCATCATTGAGCAAACTTTAACCCTGTACCTCACAGTCAGCAGACACATTCCAGCCAATCAGCATACCCTCCCTCTCAGACCCTCCCACCTCCTATAAAAAAGCAAGGGCAGCATCCATCTTAGATTCATTCTGAAGCTGCTGAGTTAGTTAGAGCAGGGAGAGGGCTGCTGCTGCTGCTGAATTAATAGGGAAATCGTTAGCTAGGCCAGTGTTCTGTGTCCACTCCTGCTGTAAGGACAGCGTCCTGACAGCACCCCAAAAAGCCCTTTTTAGGGCTGGTATATCAGTCTGCTTTTATTTTATATATATATATATATGTATTGTAGTTGCCTGCCTGTGTGTGAGAGGCCACAGGCCCACAGACTGTACTGTATGCATGCCACTCATATCGGGTGGCACAGTACCTTGCAGATAAAAAAGTCATTTCATTTTTACCCTTTAATATAATTGCAGTTTCCTGCCAGTGTGTGTCAGGCCCACAGACTGTACTGTGCCCACTGCCCACCACTCATATAGGGTGGCACAACACCTTGCAGATAAAAAATGAATTTTTAAGTGCCCCAAATTGGAAGTAAGAGGACCGACCAACCATCTTTTTCCATCTCCCGGTTCCTAAAATCTATTCCATACACCGGCCCCTGATAGGGGACGTAACAGGGATTAAACTGATAAGAATAGTATTACTTAACACACCACTCATATAGGATGGCACAGTAAATTGCACGGCGCACGTGCAGTGCCCCAGATTGGAAGTAAGAGGACCGACCAACCATCTTTTTCCATCTCCCGGTTCCTAAAATCTATTCCATACACCGGCCCCTGATAGGGGACGTAACAGGGATTAAACTGGTAAGAACAGATTTTTTTTAATTTAAAAAATAGAGGACAGCCTCTGCGGAGCTGGGTATTTTTTGGCCGCGTTACTGAATGCTCATGCACAGTGGCTGTAGGCTCATGCGTCCTTTTGCGGAGGTGACGAACCTGGTCAGTCAAACCCAAGGCAACATCATCAACCTCATTCCATATGCGTTTTTTCTGGAGCGTGCCCTGCGAAGAGTGCTGGATCAGGCTGTAGATGAGCATGAAGAGGAAGAGTTGTGGTCACCATCACCACCAGAAGCAGCCTTGTTGTTGTCGATTGCTGGACCTGCGGCAACACAAAGAGAGGAGTCAGAGGAGGAAGGTGACTTTGAGGAGGTGGAGGATCAACCACAGTAGGCGTCCCAGGGGGCTTGTTGTCACCTTTCGGGGACCCTTGGTGTTGTACGTGGCTGGGTGGAGGAAGAGACCTTCAATGACGTCAGTGAGGACAAGGAACGGGACATGGCTAGCTTGGTATCCAACCTTGTGCAAATGGGCAGTTTGCGGTTGTGCAAATGGACTGTTTGCGATGCATTAAACGGGGAGTTTGGTCTGTCACTGTGAAGCGGGCGTAACCCTTACACTACCTGATCGATACAACAATATACCTGATCGTATACACACACTGGATGTTTTAAAGCACGTTATTCCAAACAATTTAGGAAGGTTTGGTGATTTATGCCCTTTATGGATTAAAACCCGACTCTGCGTCAACTACATAATTTTCCATGGGAGTTTTGCCATGGATCGCCCTCTGGCATGCCACAGTCAAGGTGTTAATCCCCTTGAAACAACTTTTCCATCACTATTGTGGCCAGAAAGAGTCCCTGTGGGTTTTAAAATTCGCCTGCCTATTGAAGTCTATGGAGGTTCGCCCGTTCGCGAACATTTGCGGAATTTCGGGTTCGCGAACGGAAAATTTTATGTCCATGATATCTCTATTAGGAAACACTGGAGGACACTAGGAATCTTCTCCACTAAGAAAAACTGGGGGGCACTAGGAATCTTCTCCACTAGTAAACACTGGGGGATAATAGCAAACGTATCCACTAAGAAACGCTGGGGACACTAGAAATCTACTCTTGGAAACACTGGCGGACCCTGTGAACCTTCTTCACTAGGGAACAGTGGACACTAGGGAGCTTCTTCGCTAGGAAACAATGGAGGGACACTAGAGAGCTTCTCCACTAGGAAACAATGGGGGGGGGGGGGGCACAAGGAATCTTCTACTAGAAAACACTGGGGTGCACTAGGAATCTTGTCCTCTTGGAAACACTGGGGGACAATAGTAATCATCTTGGAAATCACTGGGGGACCAGGCAGTTGGAACACTCGCTGTTGCTCAGGATATGTCTGAGGAAATAACCGAAGCCTAACAAGATGGTCTGGCTGGGTTGAAATGTATCCAACTGAATCAACAGCAGGTGGTTAACCAGACTTGAACAGAAGTCTTGTTGGATAACAGCAGAATCTTACAAGTTAAAGCCATGGAACTACATGTACCAGCATGCCTGCTGATCTTTGGGAATAGACGAGAACCGATCAGCAGCAAAGCTGCAGGTCTTTGACTACAGTACAAGACCGTCTTCACACTACGAGACGTTTCTCAGGGTTGTCTTGGTGTGAGGTGGAATCGTGCTTGTATTTGGACAGGAAGTCCCTCAGGAAGACAGGAAGTGATGTCAACTACAGACAGGAAGTTCCGGGTGAAAGGTGAGTCGGGAGGAAATAAAGAGGAGACATTGCAGGAACTGGCAGCAGAAGAGGTAATAAGATCTTATTTTCTATTCACACCCAGTAACCCCCCGTCATGTCCGTCCTCTTCCTCCATAGTCACTATGACCTCTTTTATCTCCAGCAGATGATGATCACACATATATAAGCGTGGAAACGTAGATTAACCCCTTCAGGGCCAGAAAATTCCTTCACTTGTGGGGTCGGAACGTTCTCTTCATTTTGGAGATGTGTCACCTTTCCCACCAATCACCACCCCACCTCATCAGTCTATACTAACCGATTATACTACTTTTATTAATGGCGAGGGATGGGATTTGAATATGAATGTCTTCATTTTATAAGATTCATATAGGAAGCAAGAAAGACAATTTTCATTTGTCGTAAACCTGTTCCGAAAATTAATTCTTTTAGTTCGTAGAGTTCTGGTGTCGGATCCGAACCCCACTAAAGTCAATGGGAGCCAAATGTTAAAAAAACAGCTCTGTCTAAGCCAGAGAAGATTCTCTGGATAACATTCCCAATTTCACCTCCTTCCCTCTCATAGTCCACCCCTCATAACGTCCTTCAGGTGAACCCCCAGCAAACATATAACCCAAATATTATCAGAAAAGGTCAGTTCACTGCCATGGCACAGCTCTGAAAAGTTGGGTACCATCATTGGATCCTGGTTCCTCCACAGAGGAGCCTGGAATATCATTCATAGAAAATATATATATATATCAGGTATTCTTGACCTCTTTTGATGTGCCTTTGTTAAGATTTATCAATATATGCCTTCAGCCTTAATAGTCAAGCTAATTTGCTCTTTGTGCTGTTTGCTTGACCCCTACATTTATCCAAGGTACCTGTGCCATTCAAGGGACCATCGCTGCATCCTGAACCCACAGTCAAGCCTGCATCTGCCTCCTGCCAGAATCTGCCCAACCAATACCACCTGGTAAATCCTAACCCTGGAATTTTGTGCCTTACTTCCTATTATTGTGTGACCAATACCATCCAAATAATTCTTACTTTTATTTCCCATAGTTATCCGTCTACAAGGAGACCTGTGTAGATCAAATGACGGCACCAAAGAGGATGGAGGAGGACCGGAGTCACATGACTGAGAAGATACTAAACCTCACCCTGGAGATCATCTACCTGCTGACCGGAGAGGTGAGGAGGATTCTGGGAGATCACATGACATCACTCTTATCTCTATTAATAAAACACAGACCTGACGGAGAGGTGAGGGGGATTCTGGGAGGTCACATGACATCACTCTTATCTCTATTAATAAAACACAGACCTGACCGGAGAGGTGAGGAGGATTCTGGGAGGTCACATGACATCACTCTTATCTCTATTAATAAAACACAGACCTGACCGGAGAGGTGAGGAGGATTCTGGGAGGTCACATGACATCACTCTTATCTCTATTAATAAAACACAGACCTGACCGGAGAGGTGAGGAGGATTCTGGGAGGTCACATGACATCACTCTTATCTCTATTAATAAAACACAGACCTGACCGGAGAGGTGAGGAGGATTCTGGGAGATCACATGACATCACTCTTATCTCTATTAATAAAACACAGACCTGACCGGAGAGGTGAGGAGGATTCTGGGATTCTAACATGATATTCTTATTGGTTCTCCAATACAGAGATTTCCTCTTCTGAAGTCAGGTGATCATATGACCATCACAGTGCCTCCATGTGACTCCCTAAAACCTGAGAGACACAACATGCAGAAGATTCTAGAAGTCACCAAGAAGATGATGGAGCTGCTGACAGGAGAGGTGAGCGGTGCTGGGAATTCTGGGACATTATCCAGTAACAGACAAGGGATGTGTCTGGATGGTGACTGTATCATTGTGTGTGTCAGGTTCCTATAAGGTGTCAGGATGTCACTGTCTATTTCTCCATGGAGGAGTGGGAGTATTTAGAAGGACACAAGGATCTCTACAAGGACGTCATGATGGAGAATCAGCCGCCCCTCACATCACCGGGTAAGAGGAGACTTTATTGTAAAGGAGAGAGCAGTACGGAGGCTCCACCTAGATCCCCCATCATCTGATAAACACATAGAAACAATGTATTCAGTCAGTGTGTGTGTTTCCTACAGATGGATCCAGTAATGGGAACCCACCAGAGAGATGTCCCCGTCCTCTGTATTCCCGGAATTCCACACAGGTCGATATTAAAGTAGAGATAAAAGAGGAGGATGATGAGGATGGGGTGATGGAGGAGTCCGAAATTCCAATTGGACACAAAGATCTGTACCAGGACACCATGGTGGAGTCATTCAACTACAGGAACCCACCAGAGAGATGTCCCCGTCCTCTGTATTCCCGGGATTCCACACAGGAAGGTCACACCATCCCTCACCATCATCAGGTAGATGAGGAACAATTATCGGTAGTTGTGATCTATACACAATGTGTTGATTATAGTGAATGTCTTATTATATATTCAGAGTGGAGATCCAGAGGATAAAGGTGTCATTGTTAAAGAAGAGTATAAAGACCAGGATGAGGACTATGGTAATGTGATGGAGTTTCCAGAAGCACGCAAGGAGCTCTATAAGGATGTCATGATGGAGCCACCTAATACCATAAACCCACCAGAGAAATGTCCCCGTCCTCTGTATTACACACAGGTAGGTCATAACTATGAACACCATGATCAGGTTGGTGGGATGGAGCATCTAGAACATGAAAGTGACTCATGGAGATGATGTGTGGCTCCTATAAGATTACATTTTCTACCTTCTTCTTGGTTTAGGGTGAAGATCTGATAGATATAAAAGTTGAGGTTAAAGCAGAAGAAGAAGAGACGTATGTGAGGGATGATCAGCAGTCTATGGAGGAGGATGGAATAACGGGGACATTTATAGAGGAGGACACTCCTACAGAGATCAGCACAGGTGGGTCATTAACACTAAGTACATTCCTTTGTTCTGTTCTCGTGTTCCACCATGCCTGTTCTTGGCTTGCTATGGGTTTGATCCCTCCCTCTTTTTCCTTTGATAAGGGATATTGATTATGTTGGACTGGGCCTACTCCTGGTTTCAGAGTGGCTTTGTAGGGGGTGCATCGGATCAATCCCACACCTGTGTTTCCAGCACGATCGCCATCAGACCTTTAATCCGCCAACAACATCTGGCTCCTCAACTCACAGTTCCTTCCTCGTACCCATCTCCTTCCCCAATCACAATGCATCCCAACCCGGCCACTTAATTCCCTAGTCACAGTATCTCCCTCCCACCCACCCACCCAGCTCTTCTACCTGGTAATAGCACCTCCCACCCACCTCATCCATAGTCAAGGTTTTCTTCCCACCTGTTACCGTGGCAGGTATCAGACCCCTGGCCTTTTTATCCAACTCGTGACCAAAGACCAAGCAATCTCACACCCTGCCGTCACTTGCGTAAAAATGCCACTCTCAGCTGCACCTGGCACACAGATTGTCCAGCTTGCAGGACCACAATCTAGATGCCAGCAGACTGAGAGCGATTGTCACCGGGCTAATTAAACAATTAACCCTTTCTCGGCTACCACCACTACGTTTGAATGAGCCCAGCGGACGCTCGTGATTTTATAAATACCAATTATGACTTTAGAATAATCATCTGTAACACACACTGTCACCTCAGACAAGAATGTTCAGATGGTTTATCCTAAACACTAGCGCTCTTTCAGGAGACAGGTTCTTTGGGTCAGTTTGCGTTTAAGAGCTTAGAGACAAAATTAACAGTTTTCAAATAAGGTTTAATTATAAGAAAGGCTAAGATTGGTGCGAATAAAAATATTTACAGAAAAATGGGTTACAAAGAAATAGAGACACATTTCAGCAATTTAGAAGAATAGATAAGAATTAGAAATGGAATACTTGCATTCAAAAAGTCCTGGTATTATCTTAGTTTCAGAAGCTGAACATGATCGGTCCTCCAGCGTGATGTTTCTGCTGTGATGGCAAGATGAGAACTGAGAGCTCCATCAGTTCCTGTCTTTTTCTGTGGCCCGCAGGGGGTGTCACCAGACGTACTTGACCAATAAACACAGTGGCCCTGGGCGGCCCAGAAGGCTCATAAACTGCTAAGGGACCTCCTGGTTAGACAGATTTCTAACCAAACTCATATCTCGAAATAGGTAATGGTTACATTCTTGAAACTGATATTTTATTGTCTGGCAGTGAATGTATGATCTACACGGGTTACCTCGGAATAACCTCTGACCTGTAAGGCATCTGATCGCAAACTTGTCTCCCCTAGCAACGAAGGTGATCAATTTTGATCTTAATTCGATCGGTATTTTATCTTGCACTCAAATATATACTTTCTAGAGACATATCTTGCTTGTGTATAAAGTTATGGTTTGTGTGTACTGTGTTCCAAATAACAGAGCTATTGACTGCTTTGTTATACGACCTATTAGCCATATGGCTTTGCTCAGATTACAACATGCTCTGAGCAGGAGGAGACAGGTGTTAGAAGTGTCAGCTGCGCAGGAAGCTCAGCATTCCTAAGCTAATTGAGGTGGGGTGGGGGTTACTTTCGCTCAAGGAGGGGGAGGAAGGAACTCTCTCTCTGAGCACACATCTGCTCGATGACATATTTAAACAAAATGGTTGCCTGGGTCACTTGAACAACATGGATGCCGTGATGACCAAATGGTGTCCTAACGCACAACACCATTACACCACCCACCCTCTTCCCCACTTACAGTGTCTCCTCCCACCTAGGTGAAGGTGACTCTCCCACGTTGTCCCCCTGGCTCACAGTGTGTCCAACCTGGACCTCTTGGATCACAGTGTCTCCCTTCCACCTTGCACCCTGGCTCACATCAACTCCCTCCTATCTCACCTCCCGTATCTTAGTAAATCCCACCCACCATCATCGTTCTCCTGTCATAGCACCCACCACCTACGTCTCCCCCAATCATATTGTCTCCCTCTGGCCTGCCCCCCCCCCCCAGCTCACAGTACCTCTCTCCTATCCACCCCGTCTCCTTGGGTTACATTGCATCCTTTCCTGGGACACTTGACACCCTCATTACAGCAACTTTCTCCTACCCATGATGGCAGTGGGTCACAGAATTTTACTCCCACCTCACCTCACTGCTCATATTACCTGCGTCCCCCCTTCCCTCCCCAGGTCACAGCACATCCCTCCCACTGACATTGCTCCTGAATCAGAGCTTCACCATCAAACTTACCTTGTCCCCCCAGGGAAGCATCTCCATCCTACCCATCTCATACCCAGCTTCCGGGGTTGTTCCCTGCAACCCAACTCCTCTCCGCCTCCCTGACGCACAGTTTCCCTCCTTCCCACTTCACCACCATGCACAGTGCCTTCCTCCCACTCACCTTCGGGTATGGAACCTTAAACTGAAAGTGATAATGAGTGAGAAGTCAATAGCTCCATAATGGTGGTCTTCAACCTGCTCACTTCTAACAAGAACCTTTAAATCTTTCTTAACCATTAAGGGACACAGAAAGTCTCAGGCTGTTGGTTTATACTGCTGCCTACAAGAGGATTGGACACTGGCCAACAAAAAAAAATGTGGGCCAGCCCAGGATAACCCCTCTGCTTCCAATGGTTTGGTAGTGTCCTGGGAGGATGCAGAGAAAAGTCCAAGACTTTGGAGGCCATACCAGGGTCCTGCTGGACTTGGAGGATCATGGGGGTAGTCAGGAATGTGACCCTCAAGCACTGGGTTCTCAAGCCAGCTTTGGGCCAAAGGTCCTTCAAGTGGGTCTTTGAGCTTCAGGTTACCACCTGGTCTTCTATTCACATGTTCTCCATGTCCTATCAGGGGGATGTTAAGTCCTCATCTAAAGCCAGCTTTGGGCCAAAGGCCCTTCCCCTTGTTTTCTGTTCACACATTCTCGATGTTCTACACGGTGGATGTTGAGTCCTTATCTAAAGCCAGCTTAGGGTCGAAGGTCCTTCAGGAGGCTCTTTGAGCTTCAGGTTACCACCTGGTCTTCTATTCACATGTTCTCCAAGTCCTATCAGGGGGATGTTAAGTCCTCATCTAAAGCCAGCTTTGGGCCAAAGGCCCCTCCCCTGGTCTTCTGTTCACACGTTCTCGATGTACTACACGGTGGATGTTAAGTCGTTATCTAAAGCCAGCTTAGGGTCGAAGGTCCTTCAGGCGGGTCTTTGAGCTTCATGTTACCATCTTGTCTTCTGTTCACACGTTCTCCAAGTTCTACCAGTCAGATGTTAAATCCTCTTCTAAAGCCAAGTTTTGTGCAAAAGGTCCTTCAGGCGGCTCTTTAAACTTTAGGTTACCACCTGATCTTCTGTTGACACATTCTCCAAGTCCTATCAGGTGAATGTTAATTCCTCATCTAAAGCCAGCTTTGGGCCAAGGCCCTTTACCTGGTCTTCTGTTCACACGTTCTCCATGTCCTACAAGGTGGAGGTTGAGTCCTTATTTAAAGCCAGCTTAGGGTTGAAGGTCCTTCAGGCGGCTCTTTGAACTTCAGGTTACCACCTGATCTTCTGTTGACACATTCTCCAAGTCCTATCAGGTGAATGTTAATTCCTCATCTAAAGCCAGCTTTGGGCCAAGGCCCTTTACCTGGTCTTCTGTTCACACGTTCTCCATGTCCTACAAGGTGGAGGTTGAGTCCTTATTTAAAGCCAGCTTAGGGTTGAAGGTCCTTCAGGAGGCTCTTTGAGCTGCAGGTTGCCACCTGGTCTTCTGTTCACATGTTCTCCAAGTTCTACCAGATGGATGTTGAGTCCTCAACTAAAGCCAGCTTTGGGCCGAAGGTCCTTCAGAAGGCTCATTGAGCTGCAGGTTGCCACCTGGTCTTCTGTTTATATGTGCATCAAGTTTTACCTGGCAGATGTAAAGTCTTCAGCTGATGTCGACTTCAGTCTTAAAGTTCTTTAGGCGGTGCTGTAGGCCCCCTTGAGTCCCCCTTGTTAACCTATGGGTTGGTTCCTTGTGGTCCTGTTACCCTTTTGTTTGCTGTTTCCCACCCTTCAGTTGGACTGCTTTTGGGCATCCCAATGTAAGGTTTCCCGTGTCCCTCAATAGACGAGAAAGACATTTTTCTCGTCTATTCACGAGAAAGATAGGATTTTTCTTCTTGCTATAAAATCCATTTCTCAGAGTCCATTGAAGGACAAAGGTTTCTAAACCAGGTTTCCATGGGGTTCCTCTAGAGGTTCTTAGGGGTTCCTTGAGCAATTTCTGTCTCTCAGATTGACACCATTGATGTCAGATTGACACCCAAGGGGGTAGTTCTTCCCAAAGACCACAAGTGTAAGGAGCAATCTTTTCACTGACTATCACACTAGCGTATCATGAGTTGTAGCTATAGTCATTTTTGGGGGTTCCTTGAGACCAGAAAGTTATTTTAAGGGTTCCTTTGTGTTGTAAAGGTTGAGAAAAGCTGTTCTTGGTATGGCTTTGCTATTGGGAATAGGAGGGGTTATCCTGGCCAGTTTAAGGTTTCCCACCCTTCAGTTGGACTGCTTTTGGTCATCCCAATGTAAGGATTCCCGTGTCCCTCAATAGACGAGAAAAAATAGGATTTTCATCTTGCTATAAATATCCATTTATCAGAGTCCATTGAAGGACAAAGGTTTCTCAACCAGGTTTCCATGGGGTTCCTCCAGAGGTTCTTAGGGGTTCCTTGAGCAATTTCTGTCTCTCAGATTGACACAGTTGATCTTTTTAGCTATCTGTAAGGGGGTAGTTCTTCCCAAAGACCACAAGTCTACGGAGCATTCTTTTCACTGACTATCACACTAGCGTATCATGAGTTGTAGCTATAGTCATTTTTTGGGGGTTCTTTGAGGCCAGAAAGTTATTTTAAGGGTTCCTTTGGGTTGAAAAGGTTGAGAAAACCTGTTCTTGGTATGGCTTTGCTACTGGGAGTAGGAGGGGTTATCCTGGCCAAAACTCCCGTAGATGATAGCAAACCCTACAGTCTAATGCCCCGTACACACGTTCCGATTATTGTACGACTAAAGTTTCGTAATTGTTGCATGTTACTAAAATCGAAAGCAACTCTGCGTACAAACCATCCGACTTTCTTCGTACGATTCACTGATTTTTCATAGCTACGTAACGGAAGTGATGTATATACGTCTGACCCCTGCAGATTATTTTACTGTTTCCGATCATGTGTGGTATTTGTCGATCGACTTTTAGCGTACTAATACTGTACTGACTAAACGATTATCGTTCGAGAAGATGTCGTACGACAGAAGTTTTCCTGTTTGTCCCTTCGGATTTTGTTGGACCAACTGTCGTGATCGGCTGTCGAAAGCTGTGTACTAACGATCAGATTATCGTGAGACCAGGTCGAAAGCCAGTTTTGTCGTACGATAATCGGAACGTGTGTACGGGGCATAAGGCTTTCGGTGTCCCTAAATGGACCCCAAAAAATGTATTTTATCGTAAGTAAAAAATAATTACTCTTTGTTTTTTAGTACATGGAAGACGCATCAAGAAAACCTCAGAGGATTGTCTCACTTTGTCTCCAGACTGTAAAGTAGAAGATGAGGACATCACACAGTATGGTCCAGGAGAAGACTTCTTTACCAGAAATGCCCAACCAATGCCCCACAGTGTAGATGGACCATCGTATCCCTCGAACTCAGAGGAACCTCAGACTGTGAGGGACGCTGCCGTCCTTCCAACAGAAAAGAGATATTCCTGCCCCGAGTGCAGAAAAAGTTTTCATTTTAAATCCGGCCTTCGTGTTCACCTAAGGTGCCACTCGGGCGAGCGGCCGTATTCCTGTACCCAGTGCGGGAAACGTTTTCGATTTAATTCTAGTCTTCACGTCCATATGAGATCTCACTCCAGTGAGCAGTCCTATCCCTGCACTGAGTGCGGGAAGCAGTTTCGTTTTAAGTCCAGTCTTCGCGTCCATTTGAGATGTCACTCGGGTCAGCTTCCTTATTCCTGCTCGGAGTGTGGGCAGTTTTTCCCAACGAAACCGCAACTTGTCATTCATCAGAGGTCTCACACGGGCGAGAAGCCGTTTTCCTGTCCTGAGTGCGGGAAAGGTTTTGTCACCAAATCAAATTTAGAGAGGCACCAGATTTCTCACACGGGGGAGAGGCCGTACGCCTGCCCCGAGTGCGAGAAATGTTACGCGCGGAAGTCGCAGCTTGTCATGCATCTGAGGTGTCACTCGGGAGAGAAGCCCTATTCCTGCACTGAGTGCGGGGAAAGTTTTTTGTGGCAGTCCCAGCTTTTCAGACATCAGGTATTTCATACGGGCAAGATGCCCTTTTCCTGTGCTGACTGCGGCCAGAGCTATCCAATGAAATCAGAACTGGTCAGACATCAAATTTGCCACACGGGACAGAAGCCGTATTCCTGCCCTCAGTGCGGGAAATGTTTTTCACGGAAGTCCTATCTTTCAGTTCATCAAAGATCCCACACAGGTGAGAAGCCGTATTCCTGTGCCGAGTGCGGCAAATGTTATTCCCGGAAGTCAGAACTTAACACGCATCAGAGGACTCACACGGGTGAGAGGCCGTATTCCTGTTCTGAGTGCGGGAAATGTTTTGCGCGGAAGTCCAGTCTTTCTGTCCATCAAAAAGACCACAGGGGTGAGAAGCCGCACGCTTGTTCTTTGTGCGGGAAATGTTTTCCTTGGAAATCAGAACTTGTTGCGCATCAAAGATCTCACACCGGGGAGAAGCCGTATGCTTGCCCCGAGTGCGGGAAACGTTTTCAACGTAAACCAGATCTCACTGCACATCAGAGGACTCACACTGGGGAGAAGCCATTTTCCTGTCCTGACTGTGGGAAATCTTATTCGCAGAGGTCATATCTTTCTATACATCGGAGAAGCCACACAGGTGAGAAGCCTTATTCCTGCTCTGAGTGCGGGAAATGTTTCGCCGACAAGTCGAATCTTACAGTTCATCAGATAGGCCATACCGGTGAGAAGCCGCATTCCTGCCCTGAGTGCGGGAAATCTTTTGTACGGAAATCGGATCTTGCTAAACATCACAGCACGCATGGGGGAGGAGCCACATTACAGTCCTGAGTTACGGGAAGAGTTATTAAAGAGTCTTGCTGGCTGAGTCCCTCCAGCAAGTGTAGTCTGATCTCTCCTGCTCTTCAGCAGAAGATTCAAAAGGAAAAATTATGGTAAGAGAGGAGAAGGTTATCCTTCGTAGACACTTACCTCCATCTTTTCTATGGACCGAGACCCAATATTTTATCCCCTTATCTACTCTATTAACCCCAATGACCAACCCTAACCCTTCAACCCATTTTAACTAACCCCAGAGATGTTTCCCTTAGCACAGTAGACCTCTTTCTATTCAGGTTCAGACTATAGATGTTGTATATAGATAATATCTCGATTAATTCTAAGAATTGTGACCATGAAAACGAAACCTAGTTCTTCCTAAACACACCTGAGACCGGCGTTTGGCTCCATGAACGTCCACAGCCTTTGCAGGAAATCCTTCAGAAGATATAAACTTCCAATAATTTCAGGAATCGGAAAGGTCACCACTGCTGAAAGAAGTCATGGAAGTGTCCTTTAAAGCAACACTTCTTGATGTTCCCCTATCATAATGAAGGGGACCGTAATGGGTGCAATATGTGGACCTGTCAGTATGGAGCGATTACTCATTGACCTCTTCCTAATAGCTGAGTGTACATAAATATCCAAATAAACAACCAATTTTAGCTTTGTCACAATAAATAAATGAATTTTGATCCTCCTTTTCAGCTTACAGAATTTTTTTTCTTTCTCACAAGTCTTTCTCTATGAGTCTGTTGGGTTGTCCCTATGCTGACCACGATTTGGTGTAAATTTATAGATGAGTAGATCCTGAGAAGAGAGGTTCTTCCACACAGGTGAGGTCATGATGAGCAGATCGAGAACCCAAAGTCTTTCTCTATGGGTCTCTGTTGGGTTGTCTCTGTGCTGACCACGATTTGGTGTAAATTTGTAGATGTGTCACCTTACAGAATGATTGGGACAATCACAGATCCTGAGAAGAGAAGTTCCTCCACACAGGAGAGGTAATGAGCAGAACGAGGACCCAAAGCCTTTCTCTATGGGTCTCTGTTGGGTTGTCTCTGTGTTGACCACAATCTGGTGTAAATTTGTAGATGTGTCACCTTACAGATTGACTGGGACAATCCTAGATCTAGAGAGGAGTAGTTCTTCCACACAGGTGAGGTCAAGATGAGCAGAACGAGGACTCCAAGCCTTTCTCTATGGGTCTCTTTTTGGTTGTCTCTGTGCTGACCATGTTTTGGTGGACATGTGTTGATGTCACCTTACAGATTGACTGGGACAATCCTAGCTCTAGAGAGGTGTGGTTCTTCCACACAGGTGAGGTCATGAGCAGAACGAGGACTCCAAGCCATTCTCTATGGGTCTCTGTTGGGTTGTCTCTGTGCTGACCATGTTTTGGTGGAAATGTGTCGATGTCACCTTACAAATTGACTGGGACACGCATTCCTCGTTTCCACTGAGCGGATTGGTTCCGGTCGGTTCGGTACGGTACGGTACGCTATTTTGAGTGTTTCCATTATGATAGTGGCCCATACAACCGAACCAAACCGCACCATTCCTGGTCCTCCTTCAGATGAAGGGCCACAGGGAATGGTACGGTACGGTTAGGGCAGAGCTACTGGCGTCACACGATACATTCCACTGATTGGCAGACAGGGAAACATCAATGCTCACGTCAAACGAAAAGCTCAGTCCAGATAATAATCCAGACTTGCAGTGGAAACGCTCACCTGAATAGGCCGGACCATTATAACCCTTCCAAACTGTACCAACCCAAACTGTTCCACTCAGTGGAAACGAGGCATAAGAGATCCTGAGAAGAGAAGTTCCTCCATACAGGTGAGGTCATGATTAGCAGAACGTGGACTCAAAGCCTTTCTGCATGTTTTTTTGTTGAAATGTCTTTATGCTGACCATGTTTTGGTAGAAATGTGTAGATGTGCCCTCTTAGTTGTTATTTGTGAGAATCAATCCCAAGATGAGAAGTTCCCCCACACAAGTGAGGCCCTGATGAGAAGAACATGGACAATCTTCATCCATGTGAGACTCTCAAGGCTACAGTGATGGACCTTATACAAAGTTCTACAGCTGTCCCTTTTCAGTGGGCTAAATATTGACAACTCTTAAAGACAAAAAAAAAAAAGTTAAAATGAGAGATTGTAGAGATGTAGAAACACGAGAGTCACTGTGCACTAGAGGGCACTAGATGACATAGGAAGCACTGAGGAACACTTAGGAATTCAGAGTGTATTTGGAATCACTACGAGGATGCTAGTGGGTGCACTTGGAGTCACTAGATGATACAAGCTGCACTGGGACACAACTAAAGGCACAAGGGTCCATTACAGTGACTAGATGACACAGGGTTCTCTGGGGTGCACTTGAAGTCACAGAGGTGTACAGGGG
This sequence comes from Pelophylax lessonae, assembly GCF_965119305.1. Classification (NCBI taxonomy): domain Eukaryota; kingdom Metazoa; phylum Chordata; class Amphibia; order Anura; family Ranidae; genus Pelophylax; species Pelophylax lessonae. The sequence continues at coordinate 271,713,113 of NC_138776.1, read as the reverse complement.
TCCATTTGGAGTCACTACATGACAGAAAGATGCTCTGGGAACACTGAAGTCATGAAGTGTACTTGAGACACTGGAGAACACAGGGGTTCACTGGAGACATTGAGGTCATGAAGCGTACCTGAGACACAGGGTGCACTAGAGACACTGGGGTCATGAAGCGTATTAGAGACACAGGGTGCATTGGAGACACTGAGGTCGTGAAGCGTATTAGAGAAACAGGGTGCACTGGAGACACTGGGGTCATGAAGCCTACTTGAGACACAGGGTGCACTGGAGACACTGAGGTCATGAAGCGTATTAGGGACACAGGGTGCACTGGAGACACTGAGGTTGTGAAGCGTACCTGAGACACAGGGTGCACTGGAGACACTGAGGTCGTGAAGCGTACCTGAGAAACAGGGTGCACCGGAGACAGGTCATGAAGCGTATTAGAGATACAGGGTGCACTGGAGACACTGGGGTCATGAAGCGTATTAGGGACACAGGGTGCACTGGAGACACTGAGGTTGTGAAGCGTACCTGAGACACAGGGTGCACTGGAGACACTGAGGTCGTGAAGCGTACCTGAGAAACAGGGTGCACCGGAGACAGGTCATGAAGCGTATTAGAGATACAGGGTGCACTGGAGACACTGGGGTCATGAAGCGTACCTGAGACACAGGGTGCACTGGAGACACTGAGGTCATGAAGCGTACCTGAGACACAGGGTGCTGTGGAGACACTGAGGTCGTGAAGCGTACCTGGGACACAGGGTGCATTTGAGACACTGAAGCACAAAGAGGGGAAGTATAAAGGACACTGGCAGCTAAAGTAGCATGGAAGGCAGGCAAGGTTACTGCAGAAGGGTGGTTCACCTTAGGCATTTCGACACGTTCCTCTAATGCCAAACCACACGTTGCTATTTAAGACAGTGCCAGTCTGGAGAGCTGTCTCCTGAATGGCTGTGGCACCAGTCTGGAAAGCTGTTTCTTGCTTGGCTGTGGCATCATTCGGGAGAGCTGCCTGCTGATTGGTTTCTTTACCAGTGATCTGGGTGAAACCAAAAAAATGCTGTTGACCTTGTGCTTGAGACCTAGTGCTGGATCCCAGGAAAGGTGAGTATGTCACCAAAATTAAATTGTCGATGTTGAACATAAAGTGCACAAGCCTTTTACTGGGATGGTGTGCACAGCATTGTGAAATAAAATCCCACGACAAAAAAATTCTGTATTCAGATTTCCTTTTGAAGACAGAAGAAATGACACCATCTCTATGGACTAAGAATTAACTTTTCAGGACAAGCTTTTTGGGATCTACGCTCTTCTTCTCGTATTTATCATAGACAGTATATTTTTTTTTTTAATGGTTCTGGAGGTACTGCAGTACCAGGTCGATGGGTGGAGTGGATAGAGCAAGCTCTTCTTTCATCTCCGTGTTCTAAAAATCCATTTAATCTATGGTCCCCAGTAGGGATCGACCGATATCGGTTTTTCTATACCAATATTTTGGCCATTGCATATCGATATGGGCTGATATTTTGAACATTGAAAGTTTTGAAAAATAAACACAATTTTCGACACAAATCTGTTACTGAACCCTTTGGTGGGTGGCTGGCTGGCACCCTGTGGTGGGTGGGTGGCTGGCTAGCACGCTGTAGTGTGTAGCTGGCTGGCTGGCACCCTTTGGTGGCTGGCTAGCACCCTGATGTGGCTGGCTGGCACCCTGTGTGATGGGTGGCTGGCTGGTACAGGCCCAGGGCCAGGAAATCTGAATAGAATTGCCTTGCTCCACTCTTTCATCTCTATGATTAAGCCCCAATAGGTGGGACGAAATGCCTCAAAGACGGGGCTCAGGAGAAGCTCAAATGAGGCGTTCATATTTCTTTTCACCTGGTGAGTTAGAGGTGTGCGGCATCTCATCTCCCCATATTTCCCTACTTTCTGGATTAAGAACAAGACAGCCTGCACCTTTATATTGCTGTGTGACACTGGATTTACCGGAGCACCTTGAGCGGCGCTATAAGTGTAAATGGTATATGATGAGAGCAGATACTACACTTGATCTTACCCAAAAGGCTAAGAAGAGATATAGACAGTGTTGCTGCAAATGCACTGATACGACTATGATCATTTCAACCATTTACAGTATATGATATGACAGTGCTAGGCCCTTCCACTGTGTGAGGATAGGTGGAGGACACACAAGATTCACATCAAGGCAAAGGAGGGAGCTCCAGAGTATTGTTTCTGGGTGGAGAAGACTGGCTTGTCTGTGTTCTGCAAGTTTTGTAATCCCGGATTGGAGGCTGAAGCTTGAAGACTTCAAAGTGTCTTAGTTGAGATTAAGCCTTCCTTCTTGTGTCCAGGTCTTCCTGGAGACCTGCAGGGCATGGGTGTGTCCAGGTGTACACACTCATTGTAAGCCAGGAGCTCACCATGGCTCAAGGCCCTTGGTTGGAGATAGGTGTGTGCCCTTCTGTCTGTGGAGATAGAGATGTGCTCCAGCCAAGTGAGGTGGTCCACTCTTAAGACAAGACTCCATGTTGGAGAGATTTGCTGCCCACAGTACTGGGAGAGTTGGGACAGCCAAGCGAGTCTGCAGGACTGAGGGAGCTACGGCAATTAGCAAGTTTGGGGGACTGGACAGATTCTGTAAGTCTCGGAAGAGTTAGGGAGCTCGGGGTATCCCTATCTAAAGGCCAGAAGTGGGCCCATGCAGTGAGGTGCTGTAACTTAAGTCTCAAAGACCCAGAGAGCTGTGGGACCAGTGGCAATAGCAGCAGTGCTGCTGACAAAAGCCAGGTGGCTCTGCAATTTTCAGTTATCTGTTTGCTGGAGAAATCCCTCTGTCTGGGCATCTTTGTTTGAACTTTTGGAGATGAGACTCAATGTTGGGGATATTCCCTACCTGCAGGACTTGGAGAGCTGGGACAGTTGAGGGAGTCTAGAGCTGAGGGGACTGGAGGGATTCTGTAAGTCTAAGAGTGAGAGGGCCCAATGTGTTAGGTGACCCCTATCTAGAGGTACGGAGGGGGCCTGTGCAACAAAGTGCTGTAACTAAGGCTGAAAGAGCCAGAGCTGGGGGAACCAGTGCTAATAGAAGCAGTGCTACTGACAAGAGCCAGGTGGTTAAAGCCCCGTACACACGATCAGATTATCGAAAGATCTGTCGTCCGTTTTTTTGTGGCATGCTAGTCTGATGTGGAAAGTGAAGAGGTTTTTTTCATACGAATTTTCCCGTACGACAGAATTCTACTTCAGAAGTGATGTCATGTGTTGGATTGCTTTGTATGTATTCTTTCCTCTCTGAGCATGCCTAGTCTTGCTCTTAAGATTTTTTTCCATCAATCTGTACTAATGAGACGAAAATCGGACGTTGTATTACGGACAACAAAAATTGTATAGCCTGCACGTCAGGATTTTGTCAGCCGAAAAGTCGGAGTCGGCTGTCGAAAGCACCATCCGAAAATCGGAAGATCGGTCGTCTGACGAAATTTCCCTTCAGATTTTCTTATCGTGTGTACGGGCCTTAAGCCTTTTTCAGTTATCTATTTTCCGTAGAAAAACTCCTGCCTGGGCAATCTTGTTTGAACTTTAGCTTTCGTTTGCTTTTCCTTTAAATTAAAGTGGGCCAGAAAGCCCTTAAACCACACTTGGATTAAAGTAAACTCACTAAAAATGCTGACTTCCACCGAGTCTGATCACCACACAGCTGAGCTGCAGTTCTACGGAGCTCCACCAGGTAGTGATCTCACTTATGCCAAGACAGGAAGTCTCTATGGAAGACAGGAAGTGATGTCACCTATAAATAAGAAGTTCCAGGTCAGAGGTGAGTCGGGAGGAAGTAGATAGAAGACATTGTTGAAGCTGGTAGCAAAGGAGGTAATGAGATATTATTTTATATTTACACCCATAAACCCATCATTGTGTCCCATCTTCTTCCACTGTGTTCTTTGTGAAGTTCTTCATCTCCAGCAACCTTGAACGTGACTCGTTTAATGGCCAGAAATGTATAAACGTATTATACAATTTTCTGGGACAGTTCAGATGACGCCCAACTAGAAACCATGCTCCTCTGGACCTTTTAATCTGAAATAATGATGAGCTGAATGTTCCTGGGTTCAGTTCGAGGAGAAATTATCGAACATGGCCAAAGTCTAGAGTTGAATTCGAAACCCCATTGAAGTCAATAGGAGCTGAAGGCCAAATATCAGTAATAGCCGTTTTCTAGGCTAATAGGCAAGGGATTGTCAAACATATTGTTTACACTGCCAGTAAATGACTGTTCCTGGCCTCTTCTGTTTGTAAAAAGAAAATCGAACCTTATCCTAGATGAACCCTCCTCCCAGGACTTTTCCAGAACCTCTCCGATCTTCTGGAACTCCTACCCCAATATGTCCGGTCAGCTCCTACCCCATCCACCTTAAAGCGATCCCTGAAAACCCATTTATTTAGAGAAGCCTACCCCACCTCCACCTAAAAAGTCGTACTTGAGTCACCTCCACCAGATAATCCCCTGAAGCTATTACCTTCTGTACCATCTCCTTTAGATTGTAAGCTCCAGGAGCAGGGGCCTCCTATTCCTTCTGTATTTAACGGTATTGTAATTGTACTGTTCCCCCTTTTATTGTAAAGTTCTGTATAAATCCTGTATAATAATAATAATTATATGAGGGTCTGTTATAGATGTTAGTGGGGAACACCACCAAAAAATGTCATGGGGTTCCCCTCAAAAATACCTGTTAGACCCCTTATCCATGAAGATGCTCTAGTATGGATTTCAAGGGGGACCCCACACATGAAATTTAAAAAAAGGAGCGTGGCTACCCCAAAATTCCATACCAGACCTTTTGTCCCCCTATAAATATAAAATGGCCACTGGATACCGTTCTCCAATGTAAATGCTTATGGAGTACCCCTGTTAAGCCCCCCACAACCACAGCTTCACTGGTGTGGCGATTTGAAATCCTTCTGGCTTTCTCTCCTCTCCTTGCAGCATTGATAGGACAGGCTAGACGGATTCTGATCCATGTGATGGTGCTGACCAGTTGAATGCCTCTTGTCCATACACTTTGAGATGTACGGATAGGAGATTAAGCCACGGGGGCTTTGAATCCCCAGATAGATGAAGTGACGTTCTGGTGCCTGACAGCAGGTGATTGTGAGACTCCGGGACGGTGGCTGGGGAGGGGGGTCCAGTGTAACTTCACCTTACAGATTTTCGTTAGAGGGGAACTTACACTTTAAATAAAGAATTAAAAAAAATATGCATCATACATACTAGAAGGATAACAGCTGGGAGAGTCAATGGTGGAGAAGGATCTGGACGTTATTGTAGACCATAGACTTTAACAGACAAGGGATGTGTCTGGATGGTGACTGTATCATTGTGTGTGTCAGGTTCCTATAAGGTGTCAGGATGTCACTGTCTATTTCTCCATGGAGGAGTGGGAGTATTTAGAAGGACACAAGGATCTCTACAAGGACGTCATGATGGAGAATCAGCCGCCCCTCACATCACCGGGTAAGAGGAGACTTTATTGTAAAGGAGAGAGCAGTACGGAGGATCCACCTAGATCCCCCATCATCTGATAAACACATAGAAACAATGTATTCAGTCAGTGTGTGTGTTTCCTACAGATGGATCCAGTAATGGGAACCCACCAGAGAGATGTCCCCGTCCTCTGTATTCCCGGGATTCCACACAGGAAGGTCACACCATACCTCACCATCATCAGGTAGATGAGGAACAATCACTGATAGTATCATTAGGATCTGTACATTATCTGCATTGTTACAATTCATTGGATTTTTTTTATCTATTAAGAACCTTGCTGTTAAACAAGAGATAAAAGAGGAAGGTAATGACGACGATGTGACGGAGTTTCCAACAGGACACAAAGATCTGACCCAGGACACCATGGTGGAGTCATCCAGCTACAGAAACCCACCAGAGAGATGTCCCCATCCTCTGTATTCCCGGGATTCCACACAGGAAGGTCACACCATCCCTCCCCATCATCAGGTAGATGAGGAACAATCACTGATAGTATCATTAGGATCTGTACATTATCTGCATTGTTACCATTGATGTCATTTTTATTATATATTCAGAGTGGAAACCTGAGAGATTCTAAAGTTAAGGTTAAAGAAGAGATAAAGGAGGAGGATGATGAGGATGGGGTGATGGAGGAAAAACACAAAGATCTGTACCAGCACACCATGGTGGAGTCATCTAGCTACAGAAACCCAACAGAGAGATGTCCTCGTCCTCTGTATTCCCGGGATTCCACACAGGAAGGTCACACCATCCCTCACTATCAGGTTGGTAGGGCGGAGCATCTAGAACATTATAAAAGCTTGTAGAGATGATATTTGCACACTTTAAGATGATATTTTTTTACGTGGTCTCACATAATTAACCTTGTATTTTAGAGTTGTTCTTGTTTCAACTTTCTCTTGGTTTAGGGTGAAGATCTGATAGATATAAAAGTTGAGGTTAAAGCAGAAGAAGAAGAGACGTATGTGAGGGATGATCAGCATTCTATGGAGGAGGATGGAATAATGAGGACATTTAAAGAAGAGGAATCACCTACGGAGATTAGCACAGGTGGGTGAGGCATGAATGTGGATGTAACAGTCGGGTCGTTTTGCCAACACCTGGGAGGTGATATGATCTGTAGAAGTAATATAATTGTAGATATAGTTTAATTCCGTGTTATTAGAGATACAATAGTCCCTTAATCAGTCATAGATATGTGTTCACCAATTTGCATTTGAAAAGGACAGAACAAGCCTCTGGACCAGGGGTGACACCTAGATGGCAATAAAATTCTCATGCTTGTACAGGTATAAAGTTGCCACCTTCCTGAACCTCAAAGAAAACTACTAGTCATCTACAAGAACCATTCAGGGGACAGTCAGGAGGCCCCGAACTGTCTGCCAGCTTTGATATATATCAACAGATCTGAGGAATCTATTTTATCTAAAAAAAAGTGTAGCGTCCTCCTAGGTAGGTGCTACTGAGGACATGGCTCATTTTGGTGTGGGGTGAGTGTAGCGTCCTCCTCGGTAGGTGCTAGTTATAGAAGTGTGGTTTTGAGCTCTGTTTGCTTACCAGAGGAGCTTCAGGTAAATCTATATTGCTTTCTGCCTACCAAAGAGCAGGATCTGTTAGTGAAGACATAGCTCAGTTTGGCGGGGGTTGGATGTAGCCTTCGCCTATGTGCCCGGGTCACGTCCGTTGCGCATTGGCGAAAGCCTGTTAGCCATTGAATGGGCAAAGGGGAGGTTCGCACCTGTGCACTTCAGTGTGCACAGGGAGCGTTCCTGACAGGTTGATTGACCAAGGCCAACAGTCCAGCCCACATGCATATTCCAATAAATTGTGGAGCATGGGATATGGACGAGGTAATTTCCACGAATCCGGTCCCCCTGGTGAATTACAGACTTTCTGAAACGCTCTGGTCACAGGGAATAAACTTCGGTTTTTATCCCCTTTTATTTTCATAGGGAATTGCCAGTTGTGCGTCTTTTTTTGTATTCCTTGTAGTAATTCCTTTTCTATGTATATATTTTATGCCCCGCCCACTTTCAGATATTCAATGATAAAATGAATAAGTGTCTTCTGTGTGATAAGCTCGGGCTCATATCTCTGGAGAGATTGTTGGGTTGCAGTGTCTATGTGCTCGGTCTGAGTTCATCGCCAATCGGTATGCAATTGTACTGTGTCGGCACATTGTGAAGTAGCAGATCTGCTAGGTGGAGATCTGTGTGTGTGTGGTGGCCCAGCAGACCAGTCTGTGGACAAACTGTTGGGTGGTGGCAAGATACCTTTGTTGTGATTATCTCCGGGGTTCTAGCTTGTAGGATAACTGGAGGAACCCTAGAAGTGTGTGCTAATTGCTAGACTGCTCCCCAACCCTTAGAGGGCACCAGATTGTATGTAAGATTTCTGCCTGTGTGTGGTTAGCCAGCTGGATTGGAGTGGAGTCTCCCTCTAGTGGTGGCCAGAGGTAGTGCGGGCTGTGAAAGTGTATCACGGCCAGTCTTGTATGCTCAAAATAAGTTCCTTGTTATTCCCTCATACCACACTACAAACCTCCCTTCCTAAATCCCCCCCTTCCAGCAATACCCCCCCCCCCCCCAATACCCCCTCTATGCCCTTGCTGCAGTAAAATGACACAAAGCCCTCACAGAGAAGGCAGCTGTATAGAGCAGTGTTTTTCAATTGGGATGCCACAAAGAGTCTCCAGGGGTGCCGTGGCAAAATGACACAAAGCCCTGAACAGCCCAACCATGAAAGGGTTGCTGTGTTATCTTCTCTTTGCAGAGATGAGGGAGAGCCCATCCTGTTCCTCCTCCCGGCTCTCTCTCCTCTATGCTGTTTTCTGTATTCTGCCAGTAAAACTGAAAACTATCCAAGCCGCCTGACCTGCCCTTAGCAACCGATGACGTCATTAGTTGCTAAGGGCAGGTCGGGCGTCCGTACAGCTTTCAGTTTTGCCATCAAAACACAGATAACAGCATAGAGGAGGTAGTATGGGATTGGCTCTCCTTCATCTCTGTATCTCTGTACAGAGAACTTAACACAGTAACCCTTTCATGATTGGACTGTACAGGGGTTTGTGCCGCGGCACCCCGGTTGAAAAACTTTGCTCTATCCAGCTGCTTTCTCTGAGTGGAAGCCAAGGTAGCTTTAGTTCCTCAGAGTCTTAAGGCTACGGGTGCAGAGTAGGCACGGCAGAATCATGGGACTGTGAAGGCAGAGGAGGTTTAATGATGGTTTGAGGCTGATGGGCAAGAGATTGTGTTTCACCTGACACCCCTTAATGGGAGTTTGAGCTTAGCTGCTTGCTTCCCTCTGGTCACCTAACACCTAAAAGATACTATCAGTCACAGATGAGGGTCCTGGGTAACAAGGAACTGGAGCATGAGAGAGGCAGGTGGCATGGGGTAGCTAGAAGAAGGGGTGAGGTTTAAGGCACAGAGTGGGTGCAGAGCAGGGCCAGCAGGGACTTTGAGGCTGCAGGTAGCGAGGAGGCACAGTAGAGGCTTTAGGTAGCAGGTCCAGAGAAGGCACAGTAGAGGCTTGAGACCTCAGGGACAGAGGTGCAGCTATGGACGATGAGGCTGTGAGTGCAGAGGGGGTGCAGTGGAGGCTGTGAGTGCAGAGGTAGTGCAGTAGAGGCTTTAGGCTGTGAATGCAGAGCTGCAGCGATGGACAATGAGGCTGTGCAGGGGTGGTGCAGTGGAGACCTGAGACCTCGTGCCAGAGGTGCAGCTATGGACAATGAGGCTGTGCAGAGGTAGTGCAGGGGAGATCTCGGTGCCAGAGGTGCAGCTATGGACAATGAGGCTGTGCAGAGATGGTGCCGTGGTGACCTGAGGCAGTGAGTGCAGAGGTGCAGCTATGGAATAGACAATGAGGCTGTGCAGACTGTGGAGGCTTGAGGCTGTGAGTGCAGAGGTAGTACAGTGGAGGGTTGAGGCTGTGAATGCAGAGCTGTAGCGATGGACAATGAGGTTATGCAGAGATGGTGGCTTGAGGCAGTGAGTGCAGAGGTGCAGCTATGGAATAGACAATGAGGCTGTGCAGAGGTGGTGCAGTGGAGGCTTGAGACCTCGGTGGCTGAGGAGCAGCTATGGAACGATGAGGCTGCAGGTGCAGCCGAGACTTGACTGTAGATGTAGTAAAGACTTGGCTGGGGGCGCAGCAGGCAAAAGGTTGAAGCTGAGGTGTTTACAGGATTTGGTAGCTCGGAGGAGCATCTAGACTCCTTGCTCTGCCTGGGTTTCAATGAGAGATCCAGCTGAGGTGACGCAATACATGACATCTGTCGTGGTGCTCTGGGAAAAACCCAGAAGTACTTGTGGCTGTTCAGTTATGAGGAATCACTGGATCACGGGAGGTAAGAAACTGCGACACCATTTCACTTGAAGGTGGAAGCCTTAGATATGCGGGAGTCCTCCATCTTCAGAACAAAGTGTCTGATGTGGACTTATTTAATTGAACCAACCCATTCATGTCTAGTTGTCATCTTTTTATTTTATTTTTTTTAGTACATGGACAACACATCAAGAAAATCAGATTGTCTCCAGACTGTAAAGTAGAAGATGAGAACATCACTCAGTATAATCCAGGAGAAGACTTCTTCACCAGAAATGCCCAACTGGTGCCCCAGAGTGTAGACGGACCATCGTATTCCTCTTATCCTGAGGGACCTCAGACTGTGAGGGACGGTGCCGGACCATTGTATTCCTTTTATCCTGAGGAACCTCAGACTGTGAGGGACGGTGCCGGACCATCGTATTCCTCTTATCCTGAGGAACCTCAGACTGTGAGGGACGGTGCCGGACCATCGTATTCCTCTTATCCTGAGGAACCTCAGACTGTGAGGGACGGTGCCGTCCTTCTAACAGAAAAGAGGTTTTGCTGTCCCGAGTGCGGGAAATGTTTTCACTTTCAATCCGGCCTTCGTGTGCATCAAAGGTGCCACTCGGGCGAGCGGCCGTATTCCTGTACCCAGTGCGGGAAACTTTTTCGTTTTAATTCTAACCTTCACGTCCATATGAGATCTCACTCGAGTGAGCAGTCCTTTCCCTGCACTGAATGCGGGAAAAATTTTCGTTTTAAGTCCAGTCTTCGTGTCCATATGAGATCTCACTCGGGTCAGCTTCCATATTCCTGCTCGGAGTGCGGGCAGTTTTTTCCAACAAAACCACAACTTGTCGTACATCAGAGGTCTCACACTGGTGAGAAGCCGTTTTCCTGTCCTGAGTGCGGGAAAGGTTTTGTCACCAAATCAAATTTAGAGAGGCACCAAATTTCTCACACGGGGGAGAGGCCGTACGCCTGCCCCGAGTGCGAGAAATGTTACGCGCGGAAATCGCAGCTTGTCATGCATCTGAGGTGTCACTCGGGAGAGAAGCCCTATTCCTGTACTGAGTGCGGGGAAAGTTTTTTGTGGCAGTCCCAACTTGTCAGACATCAGGTATTTCATACGGGCAAGATGCCGTTTTCCTGTGCTGAGTGCGGGCAGAGTTTCCCATTGAAATCGGAACTTGTCAGACATCAGACGACTCACACGGGTGAGAAGCCGTATTCCTGCCCTCAGTGCGGAAAATGTTTCTCACAAAAGTCCTATCTTTCTGTACACCAGAGATCTCACACGGGCGAGAAGCCGTATTCTTGCCCTGAGTGCGGAAAGAGTTACTCACAGAAATCGCAACTTGTCATTCATCAGAGATTGCACACGGGGGAGAAACCGTATTCCTGTCCTGAGTGCGGCAAATGTTTTTCACAGAAGTCCTATCTTTCTGTACATCTAAGGTCTCACACAGGCGAGAAGCCGTATTCCTGCTCTGAGTGCGGGAAGTGTTATTCTCGGAAGTTAGAACTTGTCACACATCAAAGATCCCACACAGGTGAGAAGCCGTATTCCTGCCCCGAGTGCGGAAAATGTTTTCTACGTAAGACAGATCTCACTACGCATCAGAGATTGCACACCGGGGAGAAGCCGTATTCCTGTGATGAGTGTGGGAAAAGTTATTCACAGAGGTCCTATCTTTCTATACATCGGAGGTGCCACACGGGCGAGAAGCCGTTTTCCTGCTCTGAGTGCGGGAAACGTTTTTCAAACAAGTCCAATCTTTCCATACATAAGATATGCCACACGGGGGAAAAGCCGCATTCCTGCCCTGAGTGTGGGAAATGTTTTGTACGTAAATCAGATCTCTCTAAACATCACAGTACACATGGGGGAAAAGCTGCAATAGTGTCCTAAGTGTGGGAAATGTATTATGTAAGTGCTGGCTGAGTCCAAAACTCAGTGTAGTCTGTAGTAATATCTAGAAGAGCTAGATATTACTTATGAATTAACTGGGGAGATCAGACTAAATAGTAAGTCTGACAACCATAGTGTAGCACAAGTACTGCATTTGCCTGAAGTATGCCACCTGGTGTCTGAAAATAGTAAATATGACATTCTCTGATGTAATGTTTCATAGTTAACTCCTACATGCAACTATATTATACATTTTCTTAGTAGATTTGATTGGCGTGTCTTCAGATTTGTATTAGGATTTTCTTTTATTCCTTTTTTTTAACAATAAACTATGTCATAAAGATTTTAAATTTTTTGTTTTGTTTTCGTGGTATGTACTTTTTAGAAAATCTGACGCTCTCCGTCCTAAATCTCAGAACGTCTGTAGTAGACTCTAATTATAAGTTCAAAGACCCATCTATCATGCCTCCCGTAATTCCTCCTCCCCACCATCACCACCTCCAACCACAAGATCATCTTTCTTCCTCACTTTCACATCACATCTAATGTAGATAAACCCTCCTCCATCTTTTCTATTTCCTGTGTCCCTCTAAACAAGAGGATCAGCATGAATACAAACAGCCCAGTCTTGTGAGCGGTAAAGCCGTGATTCTGGAACTCCAACAACATCTCCAACCACAGGACCATCTTTCTTCCTCACTTTCACATCACATCTAATGTAAAGAAACCCCCCTCCATCTTTTCTATGTCCCTTGTCCCTCTAAACAGCCCATTCTTGTGAGGAGTCAAGCCCTGTTTCTGGAACACCACCTACTTTCTCCTTTCCATCTATCATTCCTCTTGTAATTTCTCCTTCACACCATCACCACTTCCAACCACAAGATCATCTTTCTTCCTCACTTTCACATCACATCAAACATAGAGAAATGCCCCTCCATCTTTTCTATGTCCCGTGTCCCTCTAAACAAGAGGATCAGCATGAATACAAACAGCCCAGTCTTGTGAGGGGTCAAGCCGTGTTTCTGAAACACCAACTCCATTCTCCTTCCCATCTATCATTCCTCCCGTAATTCCTCCTTCGCAGCCTCACCGCCTCAAACCACAAGATCATCCTTCTTCCTCACTTTCACATCACATCTAACATAGAGGAACCCCCCTCCATCTTTTCTATGTCCCGTGTCCCTCTAAACAGAAGGATCGGCATCAATACAAACATCCCAGTCTTGTGAGGAGTCAAGCCGTGTTTCTGTAACACCAACTACATTCTCCTTCCCATCTAGCATTCCTCTCGTAATTCCTCCTTCGCACCAACCACACCTCCAACCACAAGATCATCTTTCTTCCTCACTTTCACATCACGTCTAACATAGAGAAACCCCCCTCCATCTTTTCTATGTCCCGTGTCCCTCTAAACAAGTGGATCAGCATGGTTTCAAACAGCCCAGTCTTGTGAGGGATCAGGCCGTGTTTCTGGAACACCAACCACATCTCCAACCACAAGATCATCCTTCTTCCTCACTTTCACATCACATGTAACATAGAGGAACCCCCCTCCTTTTTTTCTATATCCTGTGTCCCTCTAAACAAGAGGATCAGCATGAATATAAACAGCCCAGTCTTGTGCGGGGTCAAGCCGTGTTTCTGGAACACCAACCACATCTCCAACCACAAGATCCTCTTTCTTCCTCACTTTCACATCATATCTAATGTAGATAAACCCCCTCCATCTTTTCTATGTCACGTGTCCCTCTAAACGAGGATCAGCATGAATATGAACAGCCCAGACTTGTGGGGAGTCAGCCATGTTTCTGGAACACCAACCACATCTCCAACCACAAGATCATCTTTCTTTCTTTCTCACTTTCACATCACATCTAACATAGAGAAACCCCTCTCCATCTTTTCTATGTCCCGTGTCCCTGTAAACAAGAGGATCAGCATGAATACAAACAGCCCAGTCTTGTGAGGAGTCAAGCCGTGTTTCTAGAACACCAACTACTTTCTCCTTCCCATCTATCATTCCTCCCGTAATTCCTCGCCAACTCCAAACACAAGATCATCTTTCTTCCTCACTTTCACATATCATCTAACATAGAGAAAACCCCCTCCATCTTTTCTATGTCCAGTGTCCCTCTTAACAAGAGGATCAGCATGAATACAAACAGCCCAGTTTTGTGAGGGGTCAAGCCGTGTTTCAGGGACACCAACCACATCTCCAACCACAGGACCATCTTTCTTCTTCACTTTCACATCACATCTAATGTAAAGAAACCCCCCTCCATCTTTTCTATGTCCCCTGTCCCTCTAAACGAGGATCAGCATGAATATGAACAGTCCAGTCTTGTGAGGGATCAGGCCGTGTTTCTGGAACACCAACCACATCTCCAACCACAAGATCATTTTTCTTCCTCACGTTCATAATCGCATAGAGAAGAATACATGATGAGTTAGCTGGTCAAGTAATCTGCAGCCCGGTGAAAGCCTTCTTCTGTCAGAACCAGAGTGCGGGTAGCTGAGCCCCAGCCTAATAGCATGCAGCTTCACCATAATTCCTCCTCAACACCATCACAACCTCCAAATACAGAATCCTCTTTCGTCCTCACTTTCAGATCACATCTAACATAGAGGAAACCCCTCCATCTTTTATATGTCCCGTGTCCCTCTAAACAAGAATAATAGCATTTACACAAAAAGCCCAGTCTTGTGAGGAGTCAAGCCGTGTTTCTGGAACACCAACTGGAATCCCCAAAAACCTCAACATCTCCCATTCTGTTTAATAGGTTGCTGGAATTTGTGTATTTAATTCCTTGAATGCCTTGTTTCTATATATTTGCTCTTCCACAAGCAGTGGTATCAGCAGGAATGTCGATAGTTTAAAAAAACTATTAGATGGGCACCTTAACGATCACAACATTCAGGGGTATACAATGTACTATTGGCATAAACCCAAGCACACTCACACACCACAGGTTGGGCTTCATGGACTTCAACCTTACCAACTATAGGGATCTCCTTTTCAACTGTCTAATCCTTCCACCATCTTCTCTAATTTTACCCTCTGTTAATGTCTGACCCTCTTCTGTTCAATTAACCCTACTGCTGTCATGGGCAGGGTAGGCTATTCGATTTTCAAAGGGGCCACATGAGAAACTGGGACTGTTGTGGAGGGCGGAACCAGTAGGTTGAACTTATATATTCATTCCACTGTTATACATGCCCCTGGCAAGTTACGTCACAGAAGTTAAGGGCGTTCTCCACCTCCCTGTGGGGTGGAGAGCAGGATCTGGCAACACTTTCCCACATGCCTTCATATCCTTGTTACCCACCTCACATGGTCCACCCTAGACACATGAGGAGCGACACGACCCCTTCAACATGGTCGAAGCTGCGGAACTGCGACTTCCAGCATCTTGGTGATTGACGCACCTACGAAGACAGAAGCACAGCTGCCACCGCTGCCACCATCTTCTGTATGTCTAAGCCTTTCCACCATCCTAATTTGCTGTCTGCCAATGTATGACCTTCCTATGTTCTGTTAACTCCATTGCCCTCCCCTCTAACTCATTGCATGAATAAAGATATGGAAGTTGAGAATCAAGGTGTGGGAAGCATTAAGGGAAGAGTCAAGATATGGTAAGCTGTGAATTTCACCCCAATAATTGTGAGGGTGTAACTGTGTTTTGAGAGCAATCTCGATCTATCACCACGTAGATTAGTATGGAGCCACTGCTCAGTGACACCTTTCTGATAGCTGGGTGTACATGAGATATTTGAAGGTATGTGCACCCAGCCATCAGAAAGGTGTCATTGAGTGGTGGCTCCATACAGTATAATCTCCTAAATCAGGTATTAAATGGTGGACCATGGTCTAGACCTGGACCGAGTGACAGTCCTGTCTGGACCGTGGCCACCACTTAGCAGCTATGTGTGTGTTCTCAGAGTCTCCCTGCCGCCGCTGCCATCCTCACAGCAGAGCAGGGGGTGGAAGGAGCTGCAGACCGAAACACACAAGAAAGTATTAACCCGTAGTAAGTTGGGCAGCTCCTCTCTCCTCCTACCATGCTGTGAGGATGACAATGGTGGCGGTGAGACTCAGGAGAGCACACACCAGGCTGATAAGTGCCTCTGCCAATGCCGAAGGTAGGACTGTGCACGGGAGACTTGCATTGAAAGAAGCACTGTGATATAGAGGGGCATTGTAATATAAGGGGCACTGTGACATAAAGGGGCACTGCAACATCAAGGGGGACTCCAATGTAAAGGGGGGTTGTGATGTCAAGGGGAACTGAGAACACTGCGGGACTGCTTTAAAGGGGGGCTGTGATGTAAAGGGGGAACTGTGATGTTAGGGGGTTGAGATGTGAAGGGGGGCTGAGGACACTGATGCACAGGGGGGTTGTTATGTAAAGGGGAATTTGATGTGTTATATTGCAAACATGAGATTTGGACTTCTGCTGGAAGAAAATTTTACTGGACCTCCGTAAATTGTAATTCAAGACCTCTGTCCTAAATGTACACAGATTTTAAGCACCACCTCTAAATTATCAAAAAAAAATATTTTAGAATGAAATATCCCGATGAATCTATAAAATAGTAGACCGCAGCAGTAGGGTGAAGACCAGGCCAGAGTGGCAATTTTGGCTCTGAGGAAGAGGGTCCTCTCTCGAAACACGTAAGCCACATCAGGTTTTGAGGACGCCATCACGCTATCCAGCAGTAGAAAAGTGTCCTGGAAGCGAGCGGTGCCCATTTCCTATATGCTTGTTCATATGCTACATTTGTGAGTATATTGTACGCTACCTTTCTTTGCTTTTAATAAACTTTTAAGTGGTAATGCACAAGGTCGGTGCGCCCTTCTCTTGTTGTTTTCTTGAAGACCAGGCCCCACCAGTTTTGTGGACATTGTTCCATTGTCTCTGAGGGCTTTTGATACACCGTTGATGTGCAAATGTACTATTGCATGTAAATGGGGTGAGATTTTGTTTGTCTGATTCTTGATGGAGCAGATGTTCCTTTTAGCACACGGTCAAAAAGAGGTTGCCACTATCCAGTTAAACAATCATGGTGGCCTCAAAGACATATTTATGGCCATGGTTGAGAAGGTAGCACAATCATAGCCAAGCACTCCAGTAGTGGTCACTGAGCACATTACTGTATTGTATATAAATGGGGTGAGACTTTGTTTCCTTGGTTCTTGAAGGGCAGTTCATTTTAGGACATCTGCACACCCTTCCAGTAGGTGGTGTACACAATGCCGTGGTCACTATGATGGCCAATCATCAGCCAATCCTCATGGTAATGAGGCACAATAGAGGTAAAATAAAATACTACTGGTGGGGGTAATCTAGAGATAAGGGGGTCACATTAAATATCTAATAAATATCATATTGCATATCATACTAGGATGAGGGAATCAGGATGTCTTGCAGTTCTTGCAGAGAGATGTGAAGAAAAGGGTCACCCCCGTTATTACGGTAGAGTGACGAACATTGTACAATAAATCTCAATGAACTTGTCACATAGACTAGGCAGTAATATATTTCTCTCCCCCTTGGTGGGAGTGAAGATGACCCATCTATAAGGATATACAGTACATACACACACAGCACAAGGCCGTGTTCTCACTACGAGACGGTTCTCAGGGCTGCAGTTCCTCTGAGCTCCACAAGGTGGTGATCTCACTTCTAACCAGACAGGAAGTCTCTATGGAAGACAGGAAGTGATGTCAGGTATAAATAGGAAGTTCCGGGCGAGAGGTGAGTCGGGAGGAAGTAGAGAGGAGACATTGTTGGAAGAGGCAGCTGAGGAGGTAATAAGATCTTATTGTATATTTACACCCAGTAACCCCCCTTCCCCCTCGTTGTTTCCTCGTTTATCGCCAGCAGACATGACTACTCCTATATATGCATGTGTGTCTGTATATATTATTATAATTATTATTATACAGGATTTATATAGTGCCAACAGTTTGCACAGCGCTTTACAATATAAAGGGAGACAGTACAGTTACAAGACACGAGGGTTTGGGGGACCCTCACTTTAAGAGCTTGTAATCTAAAAGAAAGGATCAAGTGAATAATGCCGCCCAGCCTATAGCAGTATGACGGCGGGGCTTCCATTGCTCTGCCAGGATGTCATATGACGTCCTTCAGAACAAGCCATTCATGTGCGCCCCCGGGGGTGCGGTGTGTCGCGACACACACCATCTCTGATCACGGTAAAAAGCCTATGCTCTTTACCGTGATCAGAGTACTACACTGCAGAGTGCATGAGCATCATAGGAAATGTAGTTCCAAAACATCTGGGGTGCCAAAGTTCCCCATCACTGGCCTATGGCATAGACTCCTTACCATGTGATCAGCTCTGTCCAATCACAGCTAATCAGAGTGTAAATTGAAAGTGTTGGTTATCAGCATTCCTCTATTAATCAGTGTATGAGTAGAGGAAAGCTGATAACCTGCTCTCCTGACAGGGGGGTCTTCCCTGATAATCAGTGAATTATCAGTGCTGCCCCATCAGCGATGCCTGCCGATGCCCACTAGTGATACCCACCAGTGATGCCTTTCAGTGCCCATCAGTGATGCCTTTCACTGCCCATCAGCGATGCCTTTCAGGGGGTGAAATTGCCGGGATTGAAGGGGTTCAAAAAGGTAATAACTGCAGGGGGGGGGGGGTTTTAGCCTTTGGATAGAATAAAAGTCTAGTTTATTAGGAGGAGATGGGAGAAGCTTTTCAGGAGTCGTTGAAAAGCAGACAGTGCAGTGGCCATACCACTTTGGTTTCTGATATGTTATTTGTAACCCTTTCGTGGCTGCTGGTTTCAGTTTCTGTGTGTTTCTTTTTCTTGCTCAGCCCTTCCGTCTTGTATGGGAAATCATATTTTCCAAATCATAAGACTTTTCGTCATACCCACGAACCTTCCCTGTAATGGCAGACTCCTATAGCACAATCTCATTACTATGACCCCTTTGGCTCTCCATTATACACATGGACCTTCCCAGTAATGGCAGACTCCTATAACACAATCCCATTACTATGACCCCTTTTGGCTCTCCATTATACACATGACATTCCCAGTAATGGCAGACTCCTATAACACAATCTCATTACTATGACCCCTTTGGCTCTCCATTATACACACGGACCTTCCCGTAATGGCAGACTCCTATAACACAATCCCATTACTATGACCCTATGGCTCTCCATTATACACATGAACCTTCCCAGTAATGGCCGACTCCTATAACACAATCCCATTACTATGACCCTATGGCTCTCCATTATACACATGAACCTTTCAGTAATGGCCGACTCCTATAACACAATCCCATTACTATGACCCAATGGCTCTCCATTCTACACATGAACCTTCCAGTAATGGCCGACTCCTATAACACAATCTCATTACTATGACCCTATGGCTCGCCATTCTACACATGACCTTCCCAGTAATGGCAGACTCCTATAACACAATCTCATTACTATGACCCCTATGGCTCTCCATTATACATATGACCCTTCCCAGTAATGGCAGACTCCTATAACACAATCTCATTACTATGACCCCTATGGCTCGCCATTCTACACATGACCTTCCCAGTAATGGCAGACTCCTATAACACAATCTCATTACTATGACCCTATGGCTCACCATTATACACATGGACCTTCCCAGTAATGGCCGACTCCTATAGCACAATCTCATTACTATGACCCCTATGGCTCTCCATTATACATATGACCCTTCCCAGTAATGGCCGACTCCTATAACACAATCTCATTACTATGACCCCTATGGCTCTCCATTATACATATGACCCTTCCCAGTAATGGCCGACTCCTATAACACAATCCCATTACTATGACCCTATGGCTCTCCATTATACACATGAACCTTTCAGTAATGGCCGACTCCTATAACACAATCCCATTACTATGACCCTATGGCTTTCCATTATACACATGAACCTTCCCAGTAATGGCCGACTCCTATAACACAATCCCATTACTATTACCCTATGGCTCTCCATTATACACATGGACCTTCCCAGTAATGGCAGACTCCTATAACACAATCCCATTACTATGACCCTATGGCTTTCCATTATACACATGAACCTTCTCAGTAATGGCCGACTCCTATAACACAATCCCATTACTATGACCCTATGGCTCTCCATTATACACATGACATTCCCAGTAATGGCAGACTCCTATAACACAATCTCATTACTATGAACCTATGGCTCTCCATTATACACATGAACCTTTACAAAAAAGTGGTAATGACATCTAAAAAGAGTACCAACCCCCTACAAGTTAATGGCACTGCATCCCAGAACATTATGACAAACCTACCTGTGAAACCGATCCCCTCGAGTGGTGCGCTGTCATCAATGCCAGTGCTTCAATCTTCTCCCAGTCTTTCTTCCGAATTTGAAGGCTCCGGTCGTTTGAAAAGTTGAGCAGTGATGATGTCACCACCACGCATGAGCATAGGAATCACGATTCCGGCACTGCGCTCTTGATTGATGGCACATTCAGTGCGCCCTTGATGCAGAGCTCATTGCGCATGCGCTGGTGATGTCACTGGCTGCAGAACGTGTGAATGTCTCATAAATGGTGCACGGTTAGCAGATTTTCATTGTATCTACAGGGAAGCTTTATTATAAGCTACGTTGGGCTCCTTGGGCCCAACAAAAACCGCAAACTCCAAGCACTGCAAACTACATGTGTTCTCATATTCCAGACAATAGTACAGAGCAAAGCCAAGAACTGCGGAAAGTAACATCAACCCTCATAGTAACCCCTCATATATCCTCCTGATAGTTCTCTGATATCTGTCTATAGGGAAACCCACATAGATCCCACGATCACATCAATGAAGATGGAGGAGGACCGGAGTCACATGACTGAGAAGATACTAAACCTCACCCTGGAGATCATCTACCTGCTGACCGGAGAGGTGAGGAGGATTCTGGGAGGTCACATGACATCACTCTTATCTCTACTAATAAAACACAGACCTGACCGGAGGGGTGAGGAGGATTCTGGGAGGTCACATGACATCACTCTTGTCTAGTGTGGTCAGTAGTCCATGTTCTTATTGTAGACATGTAGATGATGTCAGATGATTGATATCAGTTTATCTTTCTTCTGATCTGTAGGATTATGTTGTAGTGAAGAAGTCTGGTGGGGAGCCAATCTCAGGAGGATGGAGGAGGACCCAGAGTCCCACCATGGTGCCTCCACCTCATTCTCCCATACCTGAGAGGAACAAAGAGCAGAAGATCCTGGAACTGACCACCATGATGGTCCATCTGCTGACAGGAGAGGTGAGCGGTGCTGGGAATACTGGGACATTATCCAGTAACAGACAAGGGATGTGTCTGGATGGTGACTGTATCATTGTGTGTGTCAGGTTCCTATAAGGTGTCAGGATGTCACTGTCTATTTCTCCATGGAGGAGTGGGAGTATTTAGAAGGACACAAGGATCTCTACAAGGACGTCATGATGGAGAATCAGCCGCCCCTCACATCACCGGGTAAGAGGAGACTTTATTGTAAAGGAGAGAGCAGTACGGAGGGTCCACCTAGATCCCCCATCATCTGATAAACACATAGAAACAATGTATTCAGTCAGTGTGTGTGTTTCCTACAGATGGATCCAGTAATGGGAACCCACCAGAGAGATGTCCCTGTCCTCTGTATTCCCGGGATTCCACACAGGAAGGTCACACCATCCCCCACCATCATCAGGTAGGTGGAGTTGAGAGTCGGGAACATAAAGTGATTGACATGTGGAGACGATGTGTGGACTCTACTGATATTTTCTATGTGATCTCACATCATGAATACTTTTATGTTACAGATGTTATTTTCTTCCTTTCTGTTGGTTTAGGGTGAAGATCTGATGAATATAAAAGTTGAGGTGGAAGCAGAAGAAGAAGAGACGTATGTGAGGGATGATCAGCAGTCTATGGAGGAGGATGGAATAACAGGGACATTTATAGAGGAGGACACTCCTACGGAGATCAGCACAGGTGGGTCATAATATATTCCTCTCTTATCTCTTCTCTGATTGATTGGTCAAAAAAAGGATGAGCTTATGGTTCTCTCCAAAAGAAATTTGGACCGAACCTTTGCTGGCAGTTAAGACCTCCTCAGAGAACTTCTGCTCACTCAGATCTACCTGATCCAGATGGAATCTTGATGTAACCCTCTCAGATCTATTGATGATGTTTTTATACTTTTCCAGGACCCCCCATGGAGAAACCCTCAAAGGATCGTCTCGCTTTATCTCCAGGTTGGAAAATGGAATATGAGGAAATCTTGCTAGATTCCATGGAAGAGAATACGACCTCAACTATGGATGGTGGACTTCACAGTGTGGATAGACCATGGAATCCCTCTGACTCTGAGCAACCTTGTACTGTAAGGGATGGTGCCGGAATTCAGGGGGAGGAGACATATTCCTGTCCTGTGTGCGGGAAATGTTTTTCACAGAAGTCCGCTCTTTCCACACATCAGAGATCACACATGGGGGAGAAGCCGTATTCCTGTCCTGAGTGTGGGAAATGCTTTTCCCAGAAGTGCCAACTTTCTGTACATCAGGCGGGCCACACAGGTGAGAAGCTCTATTCCTGTTCTGTGTGTGGGAAATGTTATCCAAGGAAATCAGACCTTCTCGTACATCAAAAAAGTCACACGTTGGGGAAGCAGTATCCCTGCCCTGAGTGTGGGAAATGCTTTTCACAGGAGGCCTATCTTGCTGTACATCAGAGGTGCCACACCGGAGAGAACCTGTATTCCTGCCCTGAGTGCGGGAAATGTTATCCAAGGAAATCAGACCTCGTCAGACATCAAAAAGTTCATACCGGAGAAAAGCCGTATTCCTGCCCAGAGTGCGGGAAAGGTTTTTCACAGAAGTCTAACCTTTCCAGACATCATAGGCTGCACACGGGAGAGAAGCCGCATTCCTGTCCTGATTGTGGGAGGTGTTTTTGTCATAAACTTTCGCTTGACATACATCGGAGATGTCACACGGGGGAGAAGCCATATTCCTGTCCCGAGTGCGGTAAATGTTTTACAGATAAGTCCAGTCTCCGCAAGCATCGGAAAACCCACACGACCCCCGAGGTGTCTTAGTGTCCCCAGTCCAGTCCAAGAAATGTCTTCTGTATGAATCATACTTCAGAGGTCTCACATACGGAAAAAGCAAACCTTGATCTACACCGTGACTTTGATATTTATAATGCAAGAATCACTTCATCAGAGAATTAAAGATTCCAAAGTTTATAAATTTGTTTGGCTTTCTTTGCTACAAGGGGGGGTGCTAGTGGTTCATGAATCCCTCCTGCAGTGTAGTCTGATCTCCCTTGCTATTCAGAAGAAACTGAGACAAGCAGTGGATTGGCTGTCACGGTGGTCACATGATCAGGAGTTAGGGTTGCCACCTTTTCTTCAAGCCAAATTCGAACACTTTAGTGGCCTGGAACGCCTTTGGGTGCCCCAAGGAGAGAAGTGATGGGGTGCGCATAGCGTGCCGTAGCAAACAGTGGGTGTGGCCGAATTGCTCTTGCTGGCATCATCGCCCTGCCCCCCTAGTGATGCCGAGCCTATCTCCAGACAGCCGCCCGTGGCAACAGATTTCTGTGTGACTATCTTGGTTACTTGGGGAGCCACAGCCTAGTCTAAATGTGTCTGGGTTTCAATACGCCTGAAACCCGGACACATGATTCAAAACCTGGACTGTCTGGGTGAACCCCGAACAGGTGGCTAATGTCTGACCTTTTTTCGTTCCGTTAACTCCATTGCCCTCCCTTCTAACTCACTTTATGAATGAAGATGTGGAAGTTGAGAGTCAAGGTGAGGTTATAGCGTTAAGGTAAGGTAAGCTTCAGTTGTGGATTTTACCCCAATAATTGTGAAGGTGTAACCATGTATTAGGCGCAATCTCTGGATCTATCACCACATAGATTAGTATGGAGCCACTGTGACACCTTTCTGATAGATGGGTGTACATGAGATATTTGAAGGTATGTGCACCCAGCCATCAGAAAGGTGTCACTGAGTGGTGGCTCCATACAGTATAATCTCCTAAATCGGGGATCACTAAATGGTTAACCATGGTCCAGACCTGGACCGAGTGACAGTCATGTCTGGACCACGGCCACCACTTACCAGCTGTGTTTGCTCTCTGAGTCTCCCCACCGCCATTGTCATCCTCACAGCAGCATAAGGGGTGGGAGGAGCTGCAGATTGGGACAGAGAGCGGGAGTCTCTTCAAGTTAACAAGCAGGTATTCACCCGTAGTAAGTTGGGCAGCTCCCCCTCTCTGTCCCAATGTCCCAATCAGCAGCTTCTCCCTCCCCCTGCCATGCTGTGAGGATGACAATGGTGGCGGGGAGACTCAGGAGAGCTCACACCAAGCTGATAAGTGCCTCTGCCCTCCGAAGGTAGGACTGTGCATGGGAGGTTTGCATGGAGGGGGGCACTGTGATATAGAGGGGCATTGTGATGTAAGGGGCACTGTGACATAGGTGGGGTACTCCAATGTAAAGTGGGACTGTGATGTGAAGGGGGACTGAAGACACTGTGGGACTGCTTTAAAGGGGGGACTGTGATGTGTTATAGTGCAAACATGAGATTTAGACCTCTGCCGTAAAAAAATTTTATTGACTGGACCTTCGTAAGGTTTAATTGAAAACCCCTTTCGTAAATATACACAGATTGTCAGCACCACCTCTACCTTATCAAAAACAGACTGATTTTTATAAAATGTAATATTTCAATTATTCAGTTGCGAGCATAAAAAAAAAATAGACCACAGCAGCAGGGAGAAGACCAGGCCCCAGCAGGTTTGAGGGCTTTGTTTCGCAGTCGCTCAGAGCTTTTGATACCCAGTTGTTGTGCAATGTGCTATTGTATGGACTGTAAATGGGCTGAGAATTTGTTTCCTTGGTTTTTGAAGGACCAGATGTTCCTTTTTACTTGTGGTCAAAAAGAAGATGTTAATGTCCGGTTGAACAACCATGTTGACCTCATGGACAGCATATGAATGGCAATGGTTGAGAAGATAGTTACCAGAGTCATAGGCAAGCACTCCAGTAGTGGTCACTGAGCACGTCACTCAGTGTGTATTGTATGTACTGTATAATGGGCGCAAGCTTTTGTTTCCTTTGTTCTTGAAGGACCAGATGTTCCTTTTTACATGTGATCAAAGTTGAACAACCATGTTGGCCTTATAGACAGCATATGTATGGCAATGGTTGAGAAGATAGTTACCTCAGTCATAGCCAAGAACTTCAGTAGTGGTCGCTGAGCACATTACTGTGTGTATTGTATGTATATGGGGTGATATTTTGTTTCCTTGGTTTTTGAAGGACCAGAGATTCCTTTTTACACCTGGTCAAAAAGAAGATGTTGCTGTCCAGTTGAACAACCATGTTGACCTCATAGACAGCATATGTATGGCAATGGTTGAGAAGATAGTTACCACAGTCATAGGCAAGCACTCCAGTAGTGGTCGCTGAGCACATTACTGTATGTACTGTATATGGGGTGAGCTTATGTTTCCTTGGTTATTGAAGGACCAGATGTTCCTTTTTACATATGGTCAAAAAGAAGATGTTGCTGTCCAGTTGAACAACCATGTTGGCCTCATAGGCAGCATATGTATGGCAATGGTTGTGTCAGGACCTGGGTCTGAACCCAGGACTTCTGCTGTGTCTGAGAGTAACTAATCTTGGTGAGCCACCTGAGATGTTGGACAGCTCCCTTCTGATCCATAGACAATCTTGCCTTGTACCTTTTTTTTTGTGAACCGTGAAATCTTTACTCCCATGAACTTCCTGATTTAAGCCATGCCTTTGCACTTCCTGTTTGACAGATTATTGTGCTCTTCTCTAATCAATATCTCGCTCTTCTCTAGTCAATATCTCGCTCTTGTCACTCCTAATGATGTGTGTATCCTCACTACCGCTCTTTGCTGACCTTTTGGCTTGTTTCTCCATTACGTTTCTGCTGGTTTCCCACCTGCATCCACTCATTACCAACCTTTTGGCTTGTTCCTCAAATATGCTTCAGCTTGATCCCAACCTGCAACCACTCGTTACTGACCTTTTGGCTTGTTTACTGACTACTTTTTTGCCTATCCCTACCTTCTATATCTGTTACTGGACCCCAACTTGCTCACCTCCTGATGAGGTGATCCTAAAGGACCGCGATATAGTACTAACCCACAGCAAAGCCCATCTCCACCATTGGAAGCTCTGGTGAACACCAGTTAGTACTAATGCCTCGTACACACGCATCGATTATTGGCCGGGAATTTTCGGCCAACGTCCGATTGGCCGATTTTCGGCTTGTTAGTATGATGCTTTCGACAACCGACACCGACTTTTCGGCCGAGTAAAATCTGGTGTGCAGGCTATAAAATTTTTGTTGGCCGTCAACACAACGGCCGATTTTCCGTCAGTCAGTACAGATTTCGGCAGACAAAAATCTGATGAGCAAGACTGGGCATGCTCAGAGAAAAAAAAACACACGGAAAGTAAACCAGCACATGATATCACTTCTGAAGTAGTTTTTTGTTGGCCGAGAAAATTTGTGTGCAGTCTAGGCACATTCCAACCAACAGACACCACTCTGGACAAAAGTTGGACGATCGGTCGGCCGATAATCGTTGCGTGCTTTAGACTCTGTACCTCAGGTGAACCCATGTCATCCGCCAGGGTGACCGGCTTCTTTACTTATCCCGATAATCGGTGGGGGCCTCTTTACTGCTATAGCTTGACCCTGACCGTGACAGGTTGAGAAGTTTGTTACCACAACCATACCCAAGCAGTCCAGTAGTGGTGGCTGAGTACATTACTGTCTGTTATTATGAGGGTTGATGTTACTTTAAGCTCTGTAGTATTGTCCCCAGTGTAACGCCCAATTTGTCTGCACTGCTGATGGTTTGCTCTTTGTCTTGAGTCCTTGGAGATGGAATCCCTTTCTCCAGAATGTGCAACAAATGGTGTTTTTTTCTAAATATGTCACGTCTCAGGAGTCACCCATTCACTTTAAGAGATCTGCCCACCCTTCCAGTAGTTGGTGTACACAATTCCGTGGTCTCAATTATGGTCGATCATCAGCCAATCTTCATGGTAATGAGCCATAATAGAGATAAAATAATACAGGTGGGGGTAACCTAGAGATTAAAGGTCACTATATATATCTAAGATATATCATACTACAATGAAGGTTTCAGGATGTCTTGTAGATCTTGGTGAAAGATGTGAAGAAAAGGGTCACCTCTGTTTTTAGGGTAGAGTGACGAACATTGTACAAAAAATGCAATGAACTTGTCACATAGACTAGGCAGTAATATATTTCTATAGTGGAGTGGAGATGACCCCATCCATAAGGACATACAGTACATACACACACAGCAAAAGACCGCACACTATGAGACGTTTCTCGGGACTGCAGTTCCTCTGTGCTCCACAAGGTGGCGATCTCACTTATACCATAGAGACAGCAAGTGATGTCAGGTACAGACAGGAAGTGATGTCAGGTATAAATTGGAAGTTCCGGGTGAAAGGTGAGTCGGGAGGAAGTAGAGAGAAGTCATTGCTGGAAGTGGCAGCAGAGGAGGTAATAAGGTCTTATTGTATATTTACACCCAGTAACCCCCATTGTGTCCTCTTTTATCACCAGCAGACACGACGACTACCATATATGAAAGTGTGTATGTATTATTATTATTATACAGGATTTATATAGTGCCAACCGTTTGGGTAGAGATGGGATAGGCTTCTCTGAAGAGAAGAGTTTTCAGGGGTCGAAGAAAGATGGACATAGCAGTGGCCATACGACTTTGGTTTCCATCACGTTATATGTAACCCTTTCGTGGCTGCTGGTTTCAGTTTCTGTGTGTTTCTTTTTCTTGCTCAGCCCTTCCGTCTTGTAGGGGAAATCACATTTTCCACATTGTAAGCCTTTAGGTCTGTATTTACCAACGAGTAAGCGGAGGAGAGTAAAAAGAACCCCAAGAAATTCTTTAAGTATATAAACAGTAAGAAGGCGAGGCCAGAACACATTGGCCCTATAAAAGACGATAAGGGAGTTTTGGCCACAGAGGACAGGGAAAAGGCGGTGGTGTTAAATAATTTCTTCTCTTCAGTCTTCACAAAAGAATTGGGGGGCTACACTAACCCAACTTGTAAGGCCAAACTAAACAACACACCTCAGGAAATACTGCCATGGCTAACAGAAGATAGACTTAGAACTAAACTAGAGAAACTTAACATAAATAAATCACCGGGACCGGATGGCTTGCACCCGAGGGTTCTTAAAGAGCTCAGCCAGGTGATTGCCAGACCATTATTCTTGATTTTTAAGGATAGTTTACAGACGGGTATGGTGCCAGCTGATTGGAAAAAAGCCAACGGGGTACCAATATTTCAAAAAGGGCCGAGATATATCCCGGGTAACTATAGGCCGGTCAGCCGAACATCAGTAGTCTGCAAGATTTTGGAGGGGATGTTAAGGGACCACATACAAGACTTTAGTAATGAAAATTATATTATTAGTAATAATCAGCATGAATTCATGAAAAATCGTTCTTGCCAAACCAATCTATTAACCTTCTATGATGAAGTGAGCTGCCACCTAGATAAAGGTAAGCCTGTGAATGTGGTGTACCTGGACTTCGCAAAGGCCTTTGACACCGTTCCCCACAAACGCTTACTGTTCAAACTAAGGAAGGTAGGTATCTGAACAAAATTATGGGGTGGACAACTACATGGCAGATGAGGTTTAATGTTGAAAATTTTAAAGTAATGCACTTGGGGGCCAGAAACCATAAAGCAAGCTACTCACTAGGGGGGGAACCTCTGGGTGAGCCTAGGATGGAAAAGGACCTGGGGGTACTGGTAGACAACAGGCTAGGCAGTGGCATGCAATGCCAAGCCGCTGCAAGCAAAGCCAACAGAATACTGGGATGTATAAAAAAGGGGATTCATTCCAGAAATAATGAGATTATTCTCCCTCTCTACAAGACTCTGGTCCGGCCACATCTGGAGTATGCTGTCCAGTTCTGGGCACCGGTCCTCAGGAAGGATGTGCTGGAACTGGAGAGAGTCCAGAGAAGGGCAACAAAAATAATTAGGGGAATGGAGGACATCAGCTATGAGGAAAGACTACAAGCACTGAACCTATTCTCTCTGGAGAAGAGACGATTGAGGGGGGATATGATATCAATGTACAAATACTGTACTGGCGACCCGAGCATAAGGAACAAACTATTCAGAGAAAAGGAATACAATAAGACACGTGGCCACTCACTAAAACTAGAGGAAAGGCGGTTTAACCTTAAAATACGCAGGGGGTTTTCACTGTAAGAGCAGTAAGGATGTGGAATTCTCTTCTGCAAACAGTCCTATCAGCAGGGAGCATTGATAGTTTCAAAAATCTATTAGATGGGCACCTTAGAGACCACAACATACAGGGGGTATACAATGTACAACATACAGGGGTATACAATGTACAACATACAGGGGTATACAATGTACAACATACAGGGTTATACAATGTACAACATACAGGGGGTATACAATGTACAACATACAGGGGTATACAATGTACAACATACAGGGTTATACAATGTACAACATACAGGGTTATACAATGTACAACATACAGGGGTATACAATGTACAACATACGGGGGGTATACAATGTACAACATACAGGGTTATACAATGTACAACATACAGGGGTATACAATGTATGGTTAACAGCAAACACACACACACACACATCATAGGTTGAACTGGATGGACTGATGTCTTTTTTCAACCTCACTAACTATGTAACTATGAGTATTTTTCATCACTTAGAGCCTTTATACACATGACCTTCCAGTAATGGCAGACTCCTATAAAACAATCTCATTACTATGACCATATGACTCTCCATTATACACATGAACCTTCCCAGTAATGGCAGACACCTATAACCCAATCCCTTTACTATGACCCTATGACTCTCCATTATACACATGAACCTTCCCAGTAATGGCAGACACCTATAACACAATCCCTTTACTATGACTCTCCATTTAAAGGGAAGCTCAGGATTTAAACAAATATAAAAAAAATGATCAACCATGATCATTTTGTGGATGAGGCATGTGTACCCCACCTGCTTTGCAGTGAGAACTGAGTGATCAAACACTGCTGATCGCTCAGTTCTCCCCCCCCCCCCCACTCTGAGCAGAGAGCCATGACTGTCAGTTAGCGGCTCTCTGCTCTCCCCTCCAGTGTTCATTGAGTGCTTGGCTGTGGAGGGAGGTAGAAGGGACTGGCTCAGTCTCTAAGCGGATCGCTGGGAGGCTGGGCCAGCTGCTGATTTAGGCTTCTGGGTGGATCCAGGTGGTAAAGTTTGGATCTTTCCCCAGCCTGGACCAGCTGAGTGACGTCAGCCGACAGCTGGTTGAAAATGAGTCATGGGAGTGAAGAACAAACTGCACTCCTGTGACCCGTAGAAGAAATACAGCCAAAAAATCTTTGACGATACATCTGCTTTGAACACATGAACCTTTCCATTAAAGCAGTAGAGATGTCTTAAAAATAAAAAAGTAAAGCCTGCAAGTTATTGGCATAATGTGCTTATATGGACTTGCTACTAACATATTAAGACAGACTTACCTGTGAAATAGATCCTTACAGCAGCATGCTGTCCTTTATATAGAGCGTGATGACGCATACTAGCCATGCCCCTGAGGACGTCATCGCTGACGAGACGTGTTAGGTGGGACTTGAACGTGTGACGTCATTGCATATTGGGATGCAGCGGCCATCTTTGTGGATTTAGCTTTCATGTTACTGCAGCGCTTTTACATCCTGCTAAATGTGAGTGTAAATTAGTATCCTTTCGATAGATTTTGGCCTATTAGGAACATACTACCCTATGAGTGCTCTCCTTTTTGTGTCCTTGGGATTTTATGCCTCTGGATATTCTGTGTGCACAGAGAAATCCTCAGCACAAAGGAGTTGGAGGGTCGTTCCTTTTTCCCTGAGGATATTGGTTGGGTCGGTTTTAGGATACCTCTATGCTGTATCAGATGTGGCTATAGGTTAAGAGGCAGTGTGTTCGGTGTTGGCGGTAGCTTTCATCTGACTTAATCACTACACCTATTCACATCTACACTCAAGTTTTTTTTTTTCTCTTGTGGACTTTTTTGAATAGCATAGCACTGCACCTTTCTTTTTAATTAATGCTGTCACCATTGCCCGGGTTTCATCTTCACCCAGTCTTCCTTCTGGGTTTCCAGGCTCTAGCTATGGGAATGGCCGAGCCGCGATGACTTTACATGCACAGGAGTCTCGATCGCGGCACTGCACTATGCATTGAAGTGGCATTCAGTGTGCCCTTGGTTCAGGACGCAGTGCGCTTGTGCCGGTGATGTCACCAGCTGCAGAACGTGTAAATATCTCCTAAATGGTGTATGTTTAGGAGATATTCCTTGTATCAATGATTGTATAAGCTATGTTGGGCTCCTTGGGCCCAACAAAAGAAGCAAACTCTAAGCACTGCAGACTAAAGGCCCGTACACACAATAAGAAAATCTGAAGGGAAATTTTGTCCGACGACCGATCTTCGGATTGTTAGTATGGTGCTTTCGACAGCCGACTCCGACTTTTCATCTGACAAAATCCTAATGTGCAGGCTATACAATTTTTGTTGTCCGTAATACAACGTCCGATTTTCGTCTCATCAGTACAGATTTCGACGGAAAAAAATCTAAAGAGCAAGACTAGGCATGCTCAGAGACGAAAGAACACATACAAAGCAATCCAACACATGACATCACTTCTGAAGTAGAATTCTGTTGTACGGGAAAATTCGTATGAAAATAACCTCTTCACTTTCCACATCAGACAAGCATGCCACAAAAAACGGACGACAGATCGTTCGATAATCTGATCGTGTGTATGGGGCTTTAGTGTGTTCTCCCATTCCAGACAATAGTCCAGAGCCAGGGACTGCTGAAAGTAACATCAACCCTCATAACCCCTCATATGTCCTCCTGATAATTCTCTGATATCTGTCTATAGGGAAACCCACATGGATCTCATGATCACATCAATGAGGATGGAGGAGGACCGGAGTCACATGACTAAGAAGATACTAAACCTCACCCTGGAGATCATCTACCTGCTGACTGGAGAGGTGAGGAGGATTCTGGGAGGTCACATGACATCACTCTTATCTCTATTAATAAAACACAGACCTGACCGGAGAGGTGAGGAGGATTCTGGGAGGTCACATGACATCACTCTTATCTCTATTAATAAAACACAGACCTGACCGGAGAGGAGGATTCTGGGAGGTCACATGACATCACTCTTATCTCTATTAATAAAACACAGACCTGACCGGAGAGGTGAGGAGGATTCTGGGATTCTAACATGATATTCCTATTGGTTCCTCAATACAGAGATTTCCTCTTCTGAAGTCAGGTGATCATATGACCATCACAGTGCCTCCATGTGACTCCCTAAAACCTGAGAGACACAACATGGAGAAGATTCTAGAAGTCACCAAGAAGATGATGGAGCTGCTGACAGGAGAGGTGAGCGGTGCTGGGAATTCTGGGACATTATCCAGTAACAGACAAGGGATGTGTCTGGATGGTGACTGTATCATTGTGTGTGTCAGGTTCCTATAAGGTGTCAGGATGTCACTGTCTATTTCTCCATGGAGGAGTGGGAGTATTTAGAAGGACACAAGGATCTCTACAAGGACGTCATGATGGAGAATCAGCCGCCCCTCACATCACTGGGTAAGAGGAGACTTTATTGTAAAGGAGAGAGCAGTACGGAGGATCCACCTAGATCCCCCATCATCTGATAAACACATAGAAACAATGTATTCAGTCAGTGTGTGTGTTTCCTACAGATGGATCCAGTAATGGGAACCCACCAGAGAGATGTCCCCGTCCTCTGTATTCCCGGGATTCCACACAGGAAGGTCACACCATCCCTCACCATCATCAGGTAGGTGAAGTTAAGGGTCTGGAACATAAAGTGATTGAACACTCTGACATGTAGAGACATTTTGTTGGTTCAGGTTGAAGATCTGATTATCATAAAAGTTGAGGATGAAGAAGAAGAGACGTATGTGAGGGATGATCAGCAGTCTATGGAGGAGGATGGAATAACGGGGACATTCATAGAGGACACTCCTACAGAGACCAGCACAGGTGGGTCATAATATATTCTTCTCTTATCTCTGCTTTGTTACTACTCACTGATTTGTCCAGAGTAGGGATGAGCACAAGGTTTTCGCCAAACGAAAGTTTGGACTGAACCTTTGCTGGCAGCTGAGACATCCTCAGAGGACTTTTGCTCACTCATATCTACCTGATCAAGATGACAAGGACATGCAGAGATTCGGACACTCCTACAGAGACCAGCACAAGGGATTCATAATACAATATATCTCTGCTCTGTTACTGTATGCTAATTGTTCCAGAGTTGGGTGAAAACTACAGTAAGCAATAAAAGCCTAGGCCTATGACCATTTGTTCAATGGTTAAGGGTCTTTGACCCTCTTGTTTAGCAGCAGACCCAGTGTCTAGGCTTGTGGTTGTGTAAAGAGCATGGACCTCCCAGTCCCCATTGGTTCCTGCTCTTCTGACAAGGCTGTGTAAATGTAGAAGTGATCTGGGAGGAGGACCAAAGGCCCGATGACTGAAGAGGGGGGAGAGTCCCAGCTGGTTGGGACATCCACAGAGAACATCTGCTTCACTCATATCTACCTGATCCAGATGGAATCTTGATGTAACCCTCTCAGATATATTGATGATGTTTTTTTATTTTTCCAGGACCCCCCATGGAGAAACCCTCAAAGGATCGTCTCACTTTATCTCCGGGTTGTAAAATGGAAGATGAGGAAATCACAGGAGATTGTGCCGGAGAAAAGACAATGAGCTCCACTATGGATGGCGGATTTCACAGTGTGGGTAGACCATGGAATCCTGAGCAACCTCGTACTGCGAGGGATGGTGCCAGAGTTCAGGGGGAGGGGGAATTTTCCTGTCCTGAGTGCGGGAAATGTTATACACGGAAATCAGATCTTCTCATGCATCAAAACATTCACACGGGAGGGAAGCCATATCCCTGTCCTGAGTGTGGGAAATGCTTTTCACAGGAGGCCTATCTTGCTGTACATCAGAGGTGCCACACAGGAGAGAATCTGTATTCCTGCCCTGAGTGCGGGAAATGTTATCCAAGGAAATCCGATCTGGTCAGACATCGAAAACTTCACACGGGAGAAAAGCCGTATTCCTGCCCAGATTGTGGGAAAGGTTTTTCGCAGAAGTCCAATCTTTCCAGACATCAGAGGTTGCACACGGGAGAGAGGCCGTATTCCTGTCCTGAGTGTGGGAAATGTTATGCAAGTAAATCAGACCTTCTCATACATGAAAAAAGTCACACGGGGGGGAAGCAGTATCCCTGCCCTGAGTGCGGGAAATGCTTTTCACAGGAGGCCTACCTTGCTGTACATCAGAGGTGCCACACAGGAGAGAATCTGTATTCCTGTCCTGAGTGCGGGAAATGTTATCCAAGGAAATCAGATCTGGTCAGACATCGAAAACTTCACACGGGGGAGAAGCCGTATTCCTGCCTAGAGT
This sequence comes from Pelophylax lessonae, assembly GCF_965119305.1. NCBI lineage: Eukaryota > Metazoa > Chordata > Amphibia > Anura > Ranidae > Pelophylax > Pelophylax lessonae. Next base: position 271,678,660 of record NC_138776.1, on the reverse strand, counting down.
GCGGGAAATGTTTTTCACAGAAGTCCCATCTTTCCAGACATCAGAGGTTGCACACGGGGGAGAAGCCCTATTCCTGTCCTGAGTGTGGGAAATGTTATCCAAGCAAATCAGACCTTCTCATGCATCAAAAAATTCACACAGGGGGGAAGCAGTATCCCTGCTCTGAGTGCGGGAAATGCTTTTCACAGGAGGCCTATCTTGCTGTACATCAGAGGTGCCACACAGGAGAGAATCTGTATTCCTGCCCCGAGTGTGGGAAATGTTATCCAAGGAAATCAGATCTGGTCAGACATCGAAAACTTCACACGGGGGAGAAGCCGTATTCCTGCCTAGACTGCGGGAAAGGTTTTTCACAGAAGTCCCATCTTTCCAGACATCAAAGGCTGCACACGGGGGGAGAAGCTGCATGCCGAGCGCGGGAAATGTTTTCTTCATAAACTTTCGCTTGACATTCATCAGAGATGTCACAAGGGGGAGAAGCCCTATTCCTGTCCCGAGTGTGGGAAATGTTTTACAGATAAGTCCAGTCTCTCCGAACATCAGAGAACCCACATGACCCCCGAGGTGTCTTGGTGTCCCCAGTCCAGGAAATGTCTTCTATACGACTCATACTTCAAACCTTGATCTACACCGTGACTTTGATATTTATAATGTAAGAATCACTTCATCAGAATATTAAAGATTCCAAAGTTTATACATTTGCTTGGCTTCCTTTGCTACGGGCGGAGGGGGGGGGGGGGGTGCTATTGGTTCATCCCTCCTGCAGTGTAGTCTGATCTGCCTTTCTGTTCAGAAGAAACTGAGACAAGCCGTAGATTGGCTGTCACGGTGGTCACATGATCAGGAGTTAGGGTTGCCACTTTTTCTTCAAGCCAAACTCAAACACTTTAGTGGCCTGGAACTCCTTTCGGTGGCCCAAGGAGAGTAGTAATGGGGTGCGCGTAGCGTGCAGTGGGTCTGGCCAAATTCCTCTTGCTGACATTATCACCCTGCCCCCCAGTGATGCAGAACCTGCCTCCACACAGCCGCCTGCAGCTTACGGATGGCAAGAGATCTCTATTTAACTATCTGGGTTACTTGGGGAGCCACAGCCCAGTCTATATAATGTGTCCGGGTTTCAATCCGCCTGAAACGCGGACACATGATTCAAAACCAGGACTGTCTGGGTGAAGCCTGAACAGGTGGCAACCATATCAGGAGCCCTTTCCACCAGCTTCCGATCATAACCAAAGACTAGGAGCCCTCTTTGATTATCTTCTGCTGCCCACACAGCTACTGTAGTGTACCGGGCATCTGAAAAATACAATAGGCAGTCTAGAGGCCCTGTAGCACCATGGTGGTGGGCGGGCTTTGGTCAGCGCTGGCACATGACCAAGCTGATAAATGAGAGTCCCTCTGGGCTTCCTGATGGGCTTCGAAACCAAGAAGGGGGCAGAACGTGGCTTTCAAATGTCCAGATTATCTTTCCACGCCAGGTGATGTAGCAATCACCCAAGAAAGTAAGTGCAGCGGGAGGCGGGGTGTGAGAACATTCACCTTTCATTGTTTTGTGAAAAGGTGAGCTACACCTTTAACCTCTTGCCGCTGGGAGAAAATCCATTAACATCCTCGGGTTGCCGTGATTATACCAGGATGATACCGGCTACCCCTGCAGGCATCATCCCGGTATGAAAATTTTCAGCTGACGATTCTCGATCACTTCTGCAGGTGGCGGTAAACGGGTTCCACCGCCGATTTTCTGGGCTCTGCCGGCAGATTGCGGAGCTCAGGAGCGATGCGACTGGTGGCAATGGCTGACCAGAGTAGAGGGACTTCTGTGACCCAGGAAACAGGAAGGGATGAGTATGCCATCACTTTCGGTTTTGCCTCTCTGTTTACCTTGCCGTTAGAGGCCAGGAAAGCAGCTGATCAGACCAATGGGCCAGGAACACTGGAGTCACTAAAGGCACTGAGGAAGAATGGGCCAGGAACAGTGGAGTCACTAGAGGCACTGAGGAAGCAATGGGCCAGGAACACTGGAGTCACTAGAGGCACTGAGGATGCAATGGGCCAGGAACACTGGAGTCACTAGGGGCACTGAGGATGTTATGGGCCAGGAACAATGGAGTCACTAGGGGCACTGAGGATGTTATGGGCCAGGAACAATGGAGTCACTAGGGGCACTGAGGATGCAATGGGCCAGGAACACTGGAGTCACTAGAGGCACTGAGGATGCGATGGGCCAGGAACACTGCAGTCACTAGGGGCACGGAGGATGCGATGGGCCAGGAACACTGCAGTCACTAGGGGCACGGAGGATGCGATGGGCCAGGAACACTGGAGTCACTAGAGGCACTTAGGAAGCAATGGGCCAGGAACACTGGAGTCACTAGGGGCACTAAGGATGCAATAGGCCAGGAACACTGGAGTCACTAGAGGCACTGAGGATGCGATGGGCCAGGAACACTGCAGTCACTAGGGGCACGGAGGATGCGATGGGCCAGGAACACTGGAGTCACTAGGGGCACTGAGGATGTTATGGGCCAGGAACAATGGAGTCACTAGGGGCACTGAGGATGCAATGGGCCAGGAACACTGGAGTCACTAGGGGCACTAAGGATGCAATAGGCCAGGAACACTGGAGTCACTAGAGGCACTGAGGATGCGATGGGCCAGGAACACTGCAGTCACTAGGGGCACGGAGGATGCGATGGGCCAGGAACACTGGAGTCACTATGGGCACTGAGGATGCAATGGGCCAGGAACACTGGAGTCACTAGAGGCACTGAGGATGCGATGGGCCAGGAACACTACAGTCACTAGGGGCACGGAGGATGCGATGGGCCAGGAACACTGGAGTCACTAGGTGCACTGAGGATGCAATGGGCCAGGAACACTGGAGTCACTAGAGGCACTGAGGATGCGATGGGCCAGGAACACTGCAGTCAATAGGGGCACGGAGGATGCGATGGGCCAGGAACACTGGAGTCACTAGTGGCCCTGAGGATGCGATGGGCCAGGAACACTGCAGTCACTAGGGGCACGGAGGATGCGATGGGCCAGGAACACTGGAGTCACTAGGGGCACTGAGGATGTTATGGGCCAGGAACAATGGAGTCACTAGGGGCACTGAGGATGCAATGGGCCAGGAACACTGGAGTCACTAGGGGCACTAAGGATGCAATAGGCCAGGAACACTGGAGTCACTAGAGGCACTGAGGATGCGATGGGCCAGGAACACTGCAGTCACTAGGGGCACGGAGGATGCGATGGGCCAGGAACACTGGAGTCACTATGGGCACTGAGGATGCAATGGGCCAGGAACACTGGAGTCACTAGAGGCACTGAGGATGCGATGGGCCAGGAACACTACAGTCACTAGGGGCACGGAGGATGCGATGGGCCAGGAACACTGGAGTCACTAGGTGCACTGAGGATGCAATGGGCCAGGAACACTGGAGTCACTAGAGGCACTGAGGATGCGATGGGCCAGGAACACTGCAGTCAATAGGGGCACGGAGGATGCGATGGGCCAGGAACACTGGAGTCACTAGTGGCCCTGAGGATGCGATGGACTAGAAACACTGGAGTCACTAGGGGTACTGAAGATGCAATGGGCCAGAAACACTGGAGTCACTAGAGGTACTAAGGATGCGATGGGCCAGGAACACTGGAGTCACTAGGGGCACTGAGGATGCGATGGGCCAGGAACATTGGAGTCACTAGGGGCACTGAGGATGCTAAGGGCCAGGGACACTGGAGTCACTAGGGGGCACTGAGGATGCGATGGGCCAGGAACACTGGATTCACTAGGGGCACTGAGGATGCTAAGGGCCAGGGACACTGGAGTCACTAGGGGGCACTGAGGATGCGATGGGCCAGGAACACTGGAGTCACTAGGGGCACTAAGGATGTGATGGGCCAGGAACACTGGAGTCACTAGGGCACTGAGGATGCAATGGGCCAGGAACACTAGTGGCCCTGAGGATGTGATGGGCCAGGGACACTGGAGTCACTAGGGGTACTGAGGATGTGATGGGCCAGGAACACTGGAGTCACTAGGGGTACTGAGGATGTGATGGGCCAGAAACACTGGAGTCACTAGGGGTACTGAGGATGTGATGGGCCAGGGACACTGGAGTCACTAGGGGCACTGAGGATGCAATGGGCCAGAAACACTGGAGTCACTAGGGGCACTGAGGATGCAATAGGTCAGGAACACTGGAGTCACTAGGGATACTGAGGATGCAATGGGCCAGAAACACTGGAGTCACTAGGGATACTGAGGATGCAATAGGCCAGGAACACTGGAGTCACTAGGGGTACTGAGGATGCGATGGGCCAGGAACACTGGAGTCACTAGGGGTACTGAGGAAGTGATGGGCCAGGAACACTGGAGTCACTAGGGGCACTGAGGATGCGATGGGCCGGGAACGCAGAGTGTCAATGCGGAGTGACCATTGCCCCCATCCAATGCAGAGTGACCAGTGCCCCCATCCAATACAGAGTGACCAGTGCCCCCATCCAATGCAGAGTGACCAGTGCATGGGGATTAGAGCGCCGCCTGATTACAAAAAGCAAAGCTCTTCTACTTACCCGCCGCGGGCGCTGTCATATGAGGTCCCGCCTCCTGGAACGGCTCTATTGATAGACGTCACCAGTGTGCTGTCTATCATAGGTAGGAGCTGGTCCAGGAGGCAGGACTTCATATGACAGCGCCCTCGGCCCGCGAGGGGGAAGCACTAAGCAGAAGAACTTTGCTTTTTGGTAATCAGGCGGCGCTCGCTCCCCCCCCTCCTTCCCCTCCAGAGGTAGCCCAAGCGGAACCTATGGTAGGCCCAGCCCTGGGCGCCCCCCTGCCCCAGTTCATGGTGCATCAGTCCTGCAAAGCGGGGACAAAACCGGGGACAGATTCCAGCCGGGGATGGTGTCCTCAATCCAGGGACTGTCCCCGAAAACCAGGGACGTCTGGTCACCCTACTCTAGGAGTCTTGGGGTCACAATGAATCCCTTGGTGTGTAGGACACTAGGGCTCTTGGAGTCACTAGCAATGTCACGAAAAGTAGAACACTGGGAGTCTTGAGGTAACTAGGAATCTTTTAAAAAGTAGGGCACTAGGAGCCTTGGGGTCACTAGAAAACGCTCGGAAAGTTGGACGCTTGGAGTCTTGAGGTCACTGGGAATCTCTTGGGAAGTAGAACACTAGGAACCTCTTAGAAAATATGACAATAGTAGTTTTGGGGTCACTAGGAATCTCTTAGAAAATAGTACTAGGAGTCTTAAGGTAGCTAGAAAACTCAGAAAGGAGGGACGTTAGGAGTTTTCAATTAAGCTTTGATTATAAAACCTGGAAGCTAATTGGTTTCTATGCAATCGATTTTGCACTCTCCAGTTCTAGTAAATCTACCCCTAGGAGTCTTGGGGTCAGTAGGAGTCTCTCGAAAAGTGGAACTCTAGGAGATTTGTGGGATAACAGGTAACAGCAGAACTGTACAAGTTAAATCCGTTGAACTACATGTACCAGCATGCCTGCTGATCTTTGGGAATAGACGAGACAGATCAGCAGCAAAGCTTCAGATATACATGAAGATTCATGTTTAGGAGATCCTTGAAAACTCATCTCTTCAGGAAAGCCTATCCCATCTCCATCTAACAACTGTGGTGATCGCGCTCGTACCGAGACAGGAAGTCAGGTACAGACAGGAAGTGATGTCAGGTACAGACAGGAAGTGATGTCAGGTATAAATAGGAAGTTCCAGGTGAGAGGTGAGTCTGGAGGAAGAAGCGGGGAGACATTGCTGGAAGTGGCAGCAGAGGAGGTAATAATATCTTATTTTCTATATAAACCCAGTAACTGCCCCCCCCCGTCATGTTCGTCCTCTTCCTCCATAGTCACTGTGACGTCTTTTATCTCCAGCAGATTTCGATACACACATATATAGTGTGGAAACATAATTTAGGAGTTCAATCATCTGATCTTACTAAGGCGACCAGTATATGAATTTTCGACTTCTCACAGATCTGCATTGGGGCCTCTTACAACTCCTTCTCAAGGCGTCAGACTACGGTCCCCATAGAGCCCAAATGAGCTCTCCGTTTAAATCCTATGAATACAGTCTGGAAGCATCAAAACAAAAGGTGACCAAAGTCTTAGTGCCGGTTCACACTAACGCGGCACGACTTCGGGGGCGACCTGTGAAGTCGTGTGTACCGCGACTTCAGCGCGACTTGCACGGACTTCATATAATGAATGTCTATGCAAGTCGCTCCAGGTCGCCCCGAAGTAGTACAGGAACCTTTTTCTAAGTCGTAGCGACTTGTGTCGCTCCTATTAGAACGGTTCCTGTAGCACACAATGGACCGTGACTTGTCAGGCTGGCAAGTCACCTGACAAGTCGCGGTAGTGTGAATGGACACTTATAGTTGGTTTATTTTAGAAAGCAGCCACAGTAGAAAAGTCTATACCCTGCCAGGATGCTGTAGAGAAGGACCCTTGCTCTCTATGTGGAAGCAGTGGTCTCTCTAAGCTAGCGCCATGTTTCTTTTTCCTAGGGAGGAACCTTAGGACTGTGATAACTGGTACTGTTGCATTGCCCCTGTTGAGGGATGCCAAGACTTTGGATATCCCTCTCTAACGAGTCTCAATATGGGTCTCTCTCAATATTGTCATCAACTTGCTGTGAACTGTTTTCCACTATGGAAGCCATGTGTTAGCACCCCCACCCCCAGCCCCATGAGGTGTATAATGGCGGACATCACAGCTGGAAGTGAAGATTTATGATGCTGGAGGACACAGCCAGGAAAATAAATGTATGAGTCCGGAGCACACAGCCAGGAGAGGAGATGTATGACATCGGAGGGCACAGCCAGGAGAGGTGATTTATGAGATTGGGGGACACAGTCAGGAGAGGAGATGTATGAATTCAGAGGACACAGCCAGGAGAGGAGATTTATGACGTCGAAGGGCACAGCCAGGAGAGGAGATTTATGATGTTGAAGGACATAGCCAGGAGAGGAGATTTATGACGTCGAAGGGCACAGCCAGGAGAGGAGATTCATGACGTTGGAGGGCACAGCCATGAGAGGAGATTTATGAGTTTGGTGGACACAGCCAGGAGAGGAGATTTATGATGTTGAAGAGCACAGTCAGGAGAGGAGATTTATGAGCTCGGAGGACACAGCCAGGAGAGGAGATTTATGATGTTGAAGGGCACAGCCAGGAGAGGAGATTTATGACGTCGAAGGGCACAGCCAGGAGAGGAGATTTATGAGTTCAGAAGACACCGCCAGGAGAGGAGATTCATGAGTTCAGAGGACACAGCCAGGAGAGGAGATGTATGAGTTTGGTGGATACAGTCAGGAGAGGAGATTTATGAGTTCAGAAGACACAGCCAGGAGAGGAGATGTATGAGTTTGGTGGACACAGCCAGGGGAGGAGATTTATGATGTTGGAGGGCACAGCCAGGAGAGGAAATTTATGATGTCGGAGGGCACAGCCAGGAGAGGAGATTTATGACGTCGAAGGGCACAGCCAGGAGAGGAGATTTATGATGTTGAAGGGCACAGCCAGGAGAGGAGATTTATGACGTCGAAGGGCACAGCCAGGAGAGGAGATTCATGACGTTGGAGGGCACAGCCATGAGAGGAGATTTATGAGTTTGGTGGACACAGCCAGGAGAGGAGATTTATGATGTTGAAGGGCACAGCCAGGAGAGGAGATTCATGACGTTGGAGGGCACAGCCATGAGAGGAGATTTATGAGTTTGGTGGACACAGCCAGGAGAGGAGATTTATGAGCTCGTAGGACACAGCCAGGAGAGGAGATTTATGATGTTGAAGGGCACAGCCAGGAGAGGAGATTTATGAGCTCGTAGGACACAGCCAGGAGAGGAGATTTATGATGTTGAAGGGCACAGTCAGGAGAGGAGATTTATGAGTTCAGAAGACACAGCCAGGAGAGGAGATGTATGAGTTTGGTGGACACAGCCAGGAGAGGAGATTTATGACGTCGGAGGGCACAGTCAGGAGAGGAGATTTATGACGCCGGAGGGCACAGCCAGGAGAGGAGATGTATGAGATCGGAGGACACAGCCAGGAGAGGAGATGTATGAGATCAGAGGGCACAGCCAGGAGAGGAGATGTATGAGATCAGATTGCACAGCCAGGAGAGGAGATTTATGACGTCAGAGGGCACAGCCAGGAGAGGAGATTTATGACGTCGGAGGGCACAGCCAGGAGAGGAGATTTATGACGTCGGAGGGCACAGTCAGGAGAGGAGATTTATGACGCCGGAGGGCACAGCCAGGAGAGGAGATGTATGAGATCGGAGGACACAGCCAGGAGAGGAGATTTATGAGCTCGTAGGACACAGCCAGGAGAGGAGATTTATGATGTTGAAGGGCACAGTCAGGAGAGGAGATTTATGAGTTCAGAAGACACAGCCAGGAGAGGAGATGTATGAGTTTGGTGGACACAGCCAGGGGAGGAGATTTATGATGTCGGAGGGCACAGCCAGGATAGGAGATGTATGAGATCAGAGGGCACAGCCAGGAGAGGAGATGTATGAGATCAGATTGCACAGCCAGGAGAGGAGATTTATGATGTCAGAGGGCACAGCCAGGAGAGGAGATTTATGACGTCGGAGGGCACAGCCAGGAGAGGAGATTTATGACGTCGGAGGGCACAGTCAGGAGAGGAGATTTATGACGCCGGAGGGCACAGCCAGGAGAGGAGATGTATGAGATCGGAGGACACAGCCAGGAGAGGAGATTTATGACGTCGGAGGACACAGCCAGGAGAGGAGATGCATGAGATCAGAGGACACAGCCAGGAGAGGAGATTTATGACGTTGGAGGGCACAGCCAGCAGTGAAGATTTGTGACGGTGGAGGACACAGGCGAGGGTTGAGATTTATGACATCGAAGGACATTGTCGGGAGTGAAGATTTATGATGGTAAACACAGCTGGGGGTAGAATTTTATGATGTCGGAGAACACATCTGGGAGTGTAAATCACATCCTATACAGTGCAGTAGTCTGTAATATGTAATGTATAACTATTAGAATGTAGACATCGGGTGTAGGACACACAGCACAAGATACAGAGGTCAGGAGACTGATCGAAGACTAATCACAGATAAACAAATCTTTCTGATTCATCGAGCCAAAGGGTTAGAGGCCCCTGGACCCCAAAAACATGGCAAACACTAAACTGAATGTGTTTATTCCCTGATAGAAACCTTCATATTGTCCCCCATACACCCCATCCTAATATTGTACAGCCAGTACAGTCCACATCATTCTCTCATCAATTTTTAGTCTACAGGAAACCCGTATAGATTACATGGCCAATAAGGATGGAGGAGGACCGGAGTCACATGACTGAGAAGATACTAAACCTCACCCTAGAGATCATCTACCTGCTGACCGGAGAGGTGAGGAGGATTCTGGGAGGTCACATGACATCACTCTTATCTCTATTAATAAAACACAGACCTGACCGGAGAGGTGAGGAGGATTCTGGGAGGTCACATGACATCTCTCTTATCTCTATTAATAAAACACAGACCTGACCGGAGAGGTGAGGAGGATTCTGGGAGGTCACATGACATCACTCTTATCTCTATTAATAAAACACAGACCTGACCGGAGAGGTGAGGAGGATTCTGGGAGGTCACATGACATCTCTCTTATCTCTATTAATAATACACAGACCTGACCGGAGAGGTGAGGAGGATTCTGGGAGGTCACATGACATCACTCTTATCTCTATTAATAAAACACAGACCTTGTTCAGTGAAAAAACCATACCCGTGAGAAAACCATACCCTCGTCACTTCCGGTGCACCTACGGAGGGTATGGATTTCTCACGGTAGTTACACTTGCGGCGCTTACATTAAAACAGCTCCTATGCAACATAAATCATCTCCGCTCCTTCCCCTGTCACTTCCCTCATCTCCGGTAATAAATATAAAAGCGGATCACGGAGCCGCGATCGCCGTCATTTACATCTCATACACCCGCCGCCGCTTTTATATTTATTACCGGAGATGAGGGAAGTTACAGCGATAGCAGAGGAGATGATTGATGTTCCAGCCGAAGTGTTTTAATGTACTCGCCGCAAGTATAACATTAGAAACGGTGCCATGATAATTTCATGCCCACCGAGCATGCGCACTTCTCAAATCCTTTCATGTTCTATTAGGTATCCGGGGCTCTGAGCATGCGCACTGCTGCGCTGCTCAGCTGTTTCAGACCGGAAGTGACGAGGGTATGGTTTCTTCACGGGGTATGGTTTTCTAACGTTACAGACCTGACCGGAGAGGTGAGGAGGATTCTGGGATTCTAACATGATATTCCTATTGGTTCTCCAATACAGAGATTTCCTCTTCTGAAGTCAGGTGATCATATGACCATCACAGTGCCTCCATGTGACTCCCTAAAACCTGAGAGACACAACATGCAGAAGATTCTAGAAGTCACCAAGAAGATGATGGAGCTGCTGACAGGAGAGGTGAGCGGTGCTGGGAATTCTGGGACATTATCCAGTAACAGACAAGGGATGTGTCTGGATGGTGACTGTATCATTGTGTGTGTCAGGTTCCTATAAGGTATCAGGATGTCACTGTCTATTTCTCCATGGAGGAGTGGGAGTATTTAGAAGGACACAAGGATCTCTACAAGGACGTCATGATGGAGAATCAGCCGCCCCTCACATCACCGGGTAAGAGGAGACTTTATTGTAAAGGAGAGAGCAGTACGGAGGATCCACCTAGATCCCCCATCATCTGATAAACACATAGAAACAATGTATTCAGTCAGTGTGTGTGTTTCCTACAGATGGATCCAGTAATGGGAACCCACCAGAGAGATGTCCCCGTCCTCTGTATTCCCGGGATTCCACACAGGAAGGTCACTTCATCCCTCACCATCATCAGGTAGATGAGGAACAATCACTGATAGTATCATTAGGATCTGTACATTATCTGCATTGTTACCATTGATGTCATTTTTATTATATATTCAGAGTGGAAACCTGAGAGATTCTAAAGTGGAGGTTAAAGAAGAGATAAAAGAGGCGGATGATGAGGATGGGGTGATGGAGGAAATACAGAACAATCTGTACCAGGACACCATGGTGGAGTCATCCAGCTACAGAAAGCCACCAGAGAGATGTCCCCGTCCTCTGTATTCCCGGGATTCCACACAGGAAGGTCACACCATCCCTCACCATCATCATCAGGTAGATGAGGAACAATTATTTATAGTTATGATTTATACCCAAGGTTGTTTGTTAAAATAAATTTCGTATTATATATTCAGAGTGGAAATCTCAGGGATGATAATATTGTTGTAAAAGAAGAGTATAAAGAGGAGGATGAGGAGTATGGAGTGATGGAGGAGGTTTCAGAAGGACAGAAGGGTAAAACCAGGAACCCACCAGAGAGATGTCCCCGTCCTCTGTATTCCCGGGATTCCACACAGGAAGGACACACCATCCCCCACCATCATCAGGTAGGTTGAACCTAGCCACTAGAGTCCCCATAATTTGAATACCAGAAATAGGTAGGGGACACTTAGAGTTAAGTCAAAGTGACTGGTGTGCCTAATATCCTAAATTCCCCACCATCGGCCATTGACTCAGCCCAGGTCCCTGGGGATTTTTACCATGCCTCTGGGTGACAGAGGGTACTACACATTTTTGACTGCGGGTAACCTAAGTAAAAGTGAAGAACACCCATCACTATGGTGACCCTCTTCTTTTACGACCTACTACTTATTTCTTTATCTCTTTGGCTTTATAAACGACATCTATCTAATCATTCTATTTCCACCCTGTCCACCCCATCCCTCCCCCCTAGAGGCGAACGGGAGGACTCCCACACCAGGTTTTTTTTTTTTTGAGCCATGTAACCCTCTCCAACCCTCATTTGTACTAATTTTACACCCCATTTCTTTATTGGATGAAAGATAGCCTGCACCCCACACTGGGAAATAAACTCACAATAATCTCACGGAGTGCCAAAGGATTAAATATCCCCGGGAAGAGGTCTTCCAACCCCCAAAAAAAAAGAAATTCCAGACCCAACCTAGTGGACAATCACTACCCACAGGCCAAAACTTGAAATTTAAGATAGTCCCCTGAACGTAAAGACCCAGGGGGTCAGCCAGGGAATGATTGATGAGAAACTTATGACACCACCAAATGTGCTCACCCAACGCCAATAAAATATTGGGTACACAGAAGGTCGTTGAGGAGCTACAGTGGTTTGCTACGGGATTGCTGGTCTTGGAAAGTCCACCTCAACCCACTTTCTGACACCTCAGATGGTAAATCAATGATCCCTTACAGGACCCTAATGTTCCTATTGTCTCTAGGTGTGTCAATGTTACTCGATGGTTTGGATGGACTCTAAAAGATTTTGTGTTGGTTTAGGATGAAGATCTGATTATTATAAAAGTTGAGGGTGAAGAAGAAGAGACGTATGTGAGGGATGATCAGCAATATACGGAGGAGACTGGAATGATGAGGACATTCATGGAGGAGGACACTCCTACAGAGACCAGCACAGGTGCGTCATAATATATTCTTCCCTTATCTCTGCTCTGTTACTGCACACTGATTGGTCCAGAGTTGGGTGAGAACTAAGCAATAAAACCCTAGGCCTATGGTCACGTGTTCTATGGTAAAGGGTCTTCAAGTCTGAACTTTGAACCTCTTGTTTATCAGAGATCACATGGCCCAGTGCCTAGGCTTATGGTTCCTTGTTCTATGCTAAAGGGTCCTCAAGTCTGAACTTTGACCCTCTTGTTTATCAGAGGTCACATGGCCCAGTGCCTAGGCTTATGGTTCCTTGTTCTATGGTAAAGGGTCCTCAAGTCTGAACTTTGACCCTCTTGTTTATCAGAGGTCACATGACCCAGTGCCTAGGCTTTTGGTTCCTTGTTCTATGGTAAAGGGTCTTCAAGTCTGAACTTTGACCCTCTTGTTTATCAGAGGTCACATGGCCCAGTGCCTAGGTTTATAGTTCCTTGTTCTATGGTAAAAGGTCTTCAAGTCTGAACTTTGACCCTCTTGTTTATCAGAGGTCACATGGCCCAGTGCCTAGGTTTATAGTTCCTTGTTCTATGGTAAAAGGTCTTCAAGTCTGAACTTTGACCCTCTTGTTTATCAGAGGTCACATGGCCCAGTGCCTAGGCTTGTGGTTGTGTAAAGAGCATGGACCTCCCAGTCCCCATTGGTTCCTGCTCTTCTGACAAGGCTGTGTAAATGTAGAAGTGATCTGGGAGGAGGACCAAAGGTCCTTTTACTGAAGAGGGGGGAGAGTCCCAGCTGGTTGGGACGTCCACAGAGAACATCTGCTCATTCATTTCTACCTGATCCAGATGGAATCTTGATGGAAGTGAACTAACCCTCTCAGATCTATTGATGATGTTTTTATATTTTTCCAGGACACGCCATGGAGAAACCCTCAAAGGATCGTCTCACTTTATCTCCAGGTTGGAAAATGGAAGATGAGGACATCACAGAAGATTGTGCGGGAGAAAAGACAATGAGCTTCACTATGGATGGTGGACTTCATGGTGTGGATAGACCATGGAGTCCCTCTGACTCTGAGCAACCTCTTACTGTGAGGGATGGTGCTGGAATTCAAGGGGAGAAGACATTTCCGTGTCCTGAGTGCGGGAAATGTTTTTCCCAGAAGTCCTATCTTTCTGCACATCAGATAATTCACAGGGGGGAGAAGCCTTTTTCCTGCTCCGAGTGCGGGAAATGTTATCAACGAAAATCTGAACTTGTCACGCATCAAAGAATTCACACGGGGGAGAGGCCGTATTGCTGCACTCTGTGCGGGAAATGTTTTTCCCAGAAGTCCCACCTCTCTGTTCATCAAATATGCCACACGGGGGTGAAGCCGTATTCCTGCCCCGAGTGCGGCAAATGTTTTGCATATAAATCCACTCTTGCTATGCATCACAGATCCCACACGGGTGAGAAGCCGTATTCCTGCCCCGAGTGCGGGAAATGTTTTTCGTGGAGGTCACAGCTTTCCAAGCATCAGAAGTTTCACAGGGACGAAAAGCCGCATTCCTGCCCTGATTGCGGGAAAAGTTACAGACTGAAATCGGAACTTGTCACGCATCAAAAGTCCCACACGGGGGAGAATCCGCATTCCTGCACTGAGTGCGGGAAGTGGTTTCTGTGGAAATCAGAACTGGTCAGGCATCAGAGGTGCCACACGGGGGAGAAGCCGTATTCCTGCCCTGAGTGCGGGAAAAGCTTTGCGCAGAAGTCCTGCCTTTCCAGACATCAGAAAACTCACACAAACTCTGAGGTGTATTAGTGGCCAGGGTGCGGGAAATGTCCTCTATATGGATCCTATATTACCGTACATCAGAGATCTCACACAGGGGAGGAGCCGTAATCCTGCCCTGAGGGCGGGAAAAGCTTTGCGCAGAAGTCCTCCCTTTATAGACATCAGAGAACTCACATAAACTCTAAAAGGTGTAGCAGTGTCCAGAGTGCTGGAATTGTCTTCTATATGGATCATATTTTGCCATACATCAGAGATCTCACACAACTCTTGAAGTATATGTGTCCCAAGTGTGGGAAATGTCGCAACTGGGAAGAAGCACGCCTTGATGTACACCTCAGAAAACACATGGCTGAGCCCTCCTCTGAGAAGGATAAGGGGGGCGGAGTCATTGCTGGATTAGTCCCTCCTCCAGTGTAATCTGATTTCCTCTGCTCTTCATCGGAAGCTTCAAAGGGAAAAGTCATGGTGAGAGAGGTGCGGGTATTGCTAGTGGATGAAGAGTAAGGGAGATCAGGCCATACATGCCCAGTTTCGTTGGAACATTCGTAGTTAAGACGTTCATCAGAACATTCATTCTTTCCATCATCAAGTCATCCAGAATTCCAAATGTCTTAAATAGGTTCGTGCAGGGCCAGGACAAGGGTGGGCAGGAGGGGGGCGGCTGCCGTGGGCACAATAGTTTATTGCAGGGATGGAGGCGCCCTGTGGGAGTTGCTTGCGTTACAAGGCTTACAGGAGTAGTGATAGCATCATCACTGCTAACCCCAACCCTAAGGGAAGAGGAAGGGGGATGCAGTTTGGCATCTTTGCCCTGGGTGCTGGATGACCTTGTCCAAACACTGGGTTTACGATTTTGCTTCCCCCCCATCAGAAAACCAGATTCAAAGTTAGGAATTTTGAGTAGACGACCATCGACTTGACCCCACTAACCATTTGGAAGTCTAGCAAACATTCAGAAATGGAAAATTTTCTTACAAAATTCTACTGGTGTGTGGCCAGCTTTACTAGGAGAGAGGTCAAGGCTGGTGGAGTCCTATCTATAGTGTAGACCAGGGATCTCCAAACTACGGCCCTCCAGCTGTTGCGGAACTACACGTCCCATGAGGCATTGTAAAACTCTGACATTGACATGACAAGGCATGATGGGAATTGTAGTTCCTGAACAACTGGAGGGCCATAGTTTGGAGACCCCTGGTGTGGAATATGGGTCTGGTATGGATTTTGAGGGACTTTTCGTAAAACCTTCCTGTCTGGTCTATAGTAAAATGAGGGCTGTGCAGACGTTCTAAAATGCGGGACCGCGCAGAGGCGCGATCTGTCACCAACTGTGTCCTCCGGACATAGCCGATGACTGATCAGTGTGTCGGTCCGCTGTCAGTACCATGTGATCGCTGTGACCAATCGCAGCAGATCACATGACCGTTGTAAACAAGGAATGGCTTCCTTTCATCCCGAGACCAATCACAGCAGATCACATGACCGTTGTAACCAATGAATGGCTTCCTTTCATCCCGTGACCAATCACAGCAGATCACATGACCGTTGTACACAATGAATGGCTTCCTTTCATGCCGTGACCAATCACAGCAGATCACATGACCGTTGTACACAATGAATGGCTTCCTTTCATGCCGTTGTTCCGTGAGAATTACCTACCCGTGAGAAAAACCTACCCCTCATCACTTCCGGTTCACGGCACTTTATGGAATGCAGCTGTTACATTAAAACAACTGTGCTGCAATACGAATCATCTCCGCTCCTGTGCCTCTCACTTCCCTGCTCTCGGCAAGTAAATATAAAAGCGGCGGCGGCTGTATGAAAAGATAAATCACGGAGACGCCAGCCGCTTTTATATTTACTTGCCGAGAGCAGGGAAGTGACAGCCACAGGAGCGGAGATGATTCGTATTGCAACCCCGCTGTTTTATTTAACCGCCGCGTGGGTAGGTTTTTTCCACGGTACACCGTGCTATTTCCATACTAGTGCGCATGCGCACTAGTCTGCTCCTCTGTCGTCCCTTTAGGTATCCGGCCCTGTGAGCATGCGCACTGCTGCGCTGCTCAGCTGTTCCTGGCCGGAAGTGACGAGGGGTAGGTAATTCTCACGGGGTAGGTAATTCTCACGCTACACCGTGACCAATCACAGCAGATCACATGACCGTTGGAAACAATAAATGGCTTCCTTTCATGCCATGACCAATCACAGCAGATCACATGACCGTTGGAAACAATAAATGGCTTCCTTTCATGCCATGACCAATCACAGCAGATCACATGACCGTTGGAAACAATAAATGGCTTCCTTTCATGCCATGACCAATCACAGCAGATCACATGACCGTTGGAAACAATAAATGGCTTCCTTTCAGGCCGTGACCAATCACAGCAGATCACATGACCGTTGGAAACAATGAATGGCTTCCTTTCATGCCATCCATTGTGTACAATTGTATTTCTAGCTGAGATTGGTCACAGTTATCACATGGTACAGACAGGGCCAATCACAGCCCATCTGTACCATGTGATTATCTTTGCCCAAGAGGCCCATGGTAACTCTGGAGGAGCTGCGGAGATCCATAGCTCAGGTGGGAGAACCTGTCCACAGTCTGACCAAAACCCCCCCTCCCTAGAGTCTGAAGGACCGTAAACTGGCCCTTTGTTTGGAAAGCTTGGAGACCCCCCCTGCTCTAGAATACCTTCCTCTCTGGGCGAAGCCTAGGAGACAACGACCCTTCTAGAAGGTATCTTCAAAAAATTTATGCATTTCTCCAGCCCACCTTCCTAACATATACCCCTCAATGATTGGCTAAGGCAGAATAAATATTTACACTTCCCCATACATTGTATCTTCTCATTCCATCTACTGCAGAACACTCAACAGCTGCAGGCAGATGCAATCGATGTCCTTGGGCCTAGGAGGAACCTAAGGATCCCAGATAACGTAAAGAAAGCTCAGGCTGGCTCCATCCTTGCTCCAAACACTAAATTTAGATTAGGGACACCCCGTCCTAAGGTGGGACACTCTGTCCTAAGGTGGGACACTCCGTCCTAAGGTGGGACACCCCGTCCTAAGGTGGGACACCCCGTCCTAAGGTGGGACACCCCTTCCTAAGGTGGGACATTCCGTCCTAAGGTGGGACACTCTGTCCTAAGGCGGGACACTCCGTCCTAAGGCGGGACACTCCGTCCTAAGGTGGGACACTCCGTCCTAAGGTGGGACACTCTGTCCTAAGGTGGGACACTCCGTCCTAAGGTGGGACACCCCGTCCTAAGGTGGGACACCCCGTCCTAAGGTGGGACACTCTGTCCTAAGGTGGGACACTCCGTCCTTAGGTAGGTCCCTACTCATGGGTTATGTTAGATCGCTATCCATAGTTACATTTGATTGCTGATAAGAATTCATGATTGTGATTATAGACCATTAAATCTTTTTAAAAAATGAAGACTGAATTTTTTTGTGCCAATAGCTGTAACAATAACAATTGTTTTTAATATAAGTATATACAGTATATATATATTTGGGGGGTATTTGTACTGTCCTTGTGCTTTCGGGCCTCAGGAAATGAGATCGGCCGTCAGTACATCAGGATTGATCGATTTTCAGACATACACTATACTACCAAAAGTATTGGGACGCCGGCCTTTACACACACATGAACTTTAATGGCATCCCAGTCTTAGTCCGTAGGGTTCAATATTGAGTTGGCTCCACCCTTTGCATCTATAACAGCTTCAACTCTTCTGGGAAGGCTGTCCACAAGGTTTAGGAGTGTCTATGGGAATGTTTGACCATTCTTCCAGAAGTGCATTTGTGAGGTCAGGTGCTGATGTTGGACAAGAAGGCCTGGCTCACAGTCTCCGCTCTAATTCATCCGAAAGGTGTCCTATCAGGATGAGGTCAGGACTATGTGCAGGCCAGTCAAGTTCCTCCACCCCAAACTATCTTTATGGACCTTGCTTTGTGCACTGGTCCAAATCATTTGGTGGAGGGGGGATTATGGGGTGGGGTTGTTTTTCAGGGGTTGGGGTTGGGCTTGGTCTCTTAAGCCTCGTACACACGATCAGATTATCGAAAGATCTGTCGTCCGTTTTTTGTGGCATGCTAGTCTCATGTGGAAAGTGAAGAGGTTATTTTGATAAGAAATTTTCCCGTACGACAGAATTCTACTTCAGAAGTGATGTCATGTGTTGGATTGCTTTGTATGTGTTCTTTCCTCTCTGAGCATGCCTAGTCTTGCTCTTAAGATTTTTTTCCGTCGAAATCTGTACTGACTGCACGAAAATCGGACGTTGTATTACGGACAACAAAAATTTTATAGCCTGCACATCAGGATTTTGTCAGCCGAAAAGTCGGAGTCAGTTGTCGAAAGCACCATACTAACAATCCAAAAATCGGCAGATCGGTCGTCGGACGAAATTTCTCTTCCGAATTTCTTATCGTGTATACGGGGCTTTAGTTCCAGTGAAGGGAACTCTTAAGGTGTCATCATACCAAGACATTTTGGACAATTTCATGCCTGTCTGAGTATAGATCTATGTTTGTCCCAAACATGATTAAAGTCACTTACTGTTGGCTTATTCACTCAAAATCTATTGAGGTAGCATCAGGACCTCCTTCCCACTGCTGGTGACCCCTCTAGTGATATAAAGATCTATATAGAGGAATCAGGACCTCCTTCCTCCTGCTGGGGACCCCTCTAGTGATATAAAGATCTATATAGAGGAATCAGGACCTCCTTCCTCCTGCTAGGGACCCCTCTAGTGATATAAAGATCTATATAGAGGAATCAGGACCTCCTTCCTCCTGCTGGGGACCCCTCTAGTGATATAAAGATCTATATAGAGGAATCAGGACCTCCTTCCTCCTGCTGGGGACCCCTCTAGTGATATAAAGATCTATATAGAGGAATCAGGACCTCCTTCCTCCTGCTGGTGATCCCTCTAGTGATATACACACACAGCACAAGGCCGTGTTCACACTACGAGACGTTTCTCAGGACAAGATCCCTGAGCTCCACAAGGTGGTGATCTCACTTTTACCCAGACAGGAAGTCTCTATGGAAGACAGGAAGTGATGTCAGGTATAAATAGGAAATTCCGGGTGAGAGGTGAGTCGGGAGGAAGTAGCGAGGAGACATTGCTGGAACTGGCAACAGAGGAGGTAATAAGATCTGATTTTCTATTTACACCCAATAACCCCCCCCCCCCCCCCCCCCGTCATGTCCGTCCTCTTCCTCCATAGTCACTGTGACCTCTTTTATCTCCAGCAGATGATGATACACACATATATAGTGTGGAAACCTAATTTAGGAGTCCAGTAAGCTGATCTTACTAAGGTGACCAAGACCCTTCAGGGGCAGAACAATTCCCCACTTACGGGGTCGGAACATTCTCTTCATTTTGGAGATGTGTTACTTTCTCACCTCATCAGTCTATATTAATGGATAATATGGGGGATGGAGACAATGCTCAAGACAAGGAATAACATTTTTCTCAGTGTGCCAGTCCTCATTTTGCCAGTTGGGTACAGCTCGATAAAAGGTCCGATATGAGCTTTTTCTGGGGCAGAATCATGTGTTTTCGGCTTCAGATACTTCAATGGGAAGACGCTTTTCTATTAAGAGTCTATGAAGCTGAAAACGTGCGATTCTGTTCCTATGATTCAAGTCATGCTTACAAGTGTCCAAAAAAAACCCTCTAAATGACCTTGCATTGTTCACACTAGGGGTGAATAGGGATTTACAGACATACCTAAACCTCAGCACAACAAATCACTCTTTTTATTTTACATCTAGCACTCACCATTGAAGGAGCTGCTGATAATTATGTTCTTTTGTGCTTCTTTCTCCCATAATGACCCACCCAAACTCACCCAAAACCACCCCTGACCCCTCACCCTACAACCAGTACAGTCCAGATCATTCTCTTATCAATTATTGGTCTACTGGAAACCTGTATAGATCTCATGACCAATGAGGATGGAGGAGGACCGAAGTCCCATGACTAAGAGGATACTAAACCTCACCCTGGAGATCATCTACCTGCTGACCGGAGAGGTGAGGAGGATTCTGGGAGGTCACATGACATCACTCTTATCTCTATTATTAAAACACAGACCTGACCGGAGAGGAGGATTCTGGGAGGTCACATGACATCACTCTTATCTCTATTAATAATACACCGACCTGACCGGAGAGGTGAGGAGGATTCTGGGAGGTCACATGACATCACTCTTATCTCTATTAATAAAGCACAGACCTGACCGGAGAGGTGAGGAGGATTCTGGGAGGTCACATGACATCACTCTTATCTCTATTAATAAAACACAGACCTGACCGGAGAGGTGAGGAGGATTCTGGGAGGTCACATGACATCACTCTTATCTCTATTATTAAAACACAGACCTGACCGGAGAGGAGGATTCTGGGAGGTCACATGACATCACTCTTATCTCTATTAATAAAACACAGACCTGACCGGAGAGGTGAGGAGGATTCTGGGAGGTCACATGACATCACTCTTATCTCTATTAATAAAGCACAGACCTGACCGGAGAGGTGAGGAGGATTCTGGGAGGTCACATGACATCACTCTTATCTCTGTTGATAAAACACAGACCTGACCGGAGAGGTGAGGAGGATTCTGGGAGGTCACATGACATCACTCTTATCTCTATTAATAAAACACAGACCTGACCGGAGAGGTGAAGAGGATTCTGGGATTCTAACATGATATTTCTATTGGTTCTCCAATACAGAGATTTCCTCTTCTGAAGTCAGGTGATCATATGACCATCACAGTGCCTCCATGTGACTCCCTAAAACCTGAGAGACACAATATGCAGAAGATTCTAGAAGTCACCAAGAAGATGATGGAGCTGCTGACAGGAGAGGTGAGCGGTGCTGGGAATTCTGGGACATTATCCAGTAACAGACAAGGGATGTGTCTGGATGGTGACTGTATCATTGTGTGTGTCAGGTTCCTATAAGGTGTCAGGATGTCACTGTCTATTTCTCCATGGAGGAGTGGGAGTATTTAGAAGGACACAAGGATCTCTACAAGGACGTCATGATGGAGAATCAGCCGCCCCTCACATCACCGGGTAAGAGGAGACTTTATTGTAAAGAAGAGAGCAGTACGGAGGCTCCACCTAGATCCCCCATCATCTGATGAACACATAGAAACAATGTATTCAGTCAGTGTGTGTGTTTCCTACAGATGGATCCAGTAATGGGAACCCACCAGAGAGATGTCCCCGTCCTCTGTATTCCCGGGATTCCACACATGAACGTCACAACTACACACATGATCAGGTTGGTGGGACGGAGCTTCGAGAATATGAATGTAACTCAACTCTCTGACATGTGGATACGATGTGTGGACCATACAAGATGATATTTTCTTTGTAGTCTCCCATCATTATCGCTTATATTTTACAGATGATATTCTCTTTCATGTTCTTGGTTTAGGGTGAAGATCTGATAGATATAGAATTTGAGGTTAAAGCAGAAGAAGAAGAGACGTATGTGAGGGATGATCAGCAGTCTATGGAGGAGGATGGAATAACGGGGACATTTATAGAGGAGGACACTCCTACAGAGATCAGCACAGGTGGGTCATTAACACTAAATACATTCCTCCACCCATACTGCTCACTGATTGGTCATGGGTGGAGCGAGACTGAGTGGTATCAATATGTAATAGCCTGGTAAAGGTAATTTTCCTAGACTGTGTTCACCATCCAGCTTGTTAGATAGTATTGGCTTGGCTGTCACAGTCCAGGCCGGATGTTTTACTGTGATGGTCTTCAGGATAATTCTAGTCTTCATCTTTGTTGGGCTCCCTTCTTTGTCACTCTTATTTGTTTCTTTACTCTCTGAACTAGTGGAGCTCAGTCTGGCTTTTATTCAAGACGAAATAATTAACCTTCACTTGAGGGGGGATTTGTAAGATCTCAGAGACAAAGCTGCCTGATGTGGGCGGAGTCCTGGTTTAGGGGAACCAATCTGCTAATGTCTAGTAATAATCTTTGTATTTCTATTTTAGTAGATGGACGGGAGATGAGGAAAACCTCAGAGGATTGTCTCACTTTGTCTCCAGACTGTAAAGTAGAAGATGAGGACATCACACAGTATAGTCCAGGAGAAAACCCGGCTACCTCAAATGTCCATCCGGGACCACACAGTGTAGATGGACCATCGTATTCCTCTTATCCTGAGGAACCTCAGACTGTGAGGGACGGTGCCGGACCATCGTATTCCTCTTATCCTGAGGAACCTCAGACTGTGAGGGACAGTGCTGGACCATCGTATTCCTCTTATCCTGAGGAACCTCAGACTGTGAGGGATGGTGCCGGACCATCGTATTCCTCTTATCCTGAGGAACCTCAGACTGTGAGGGACAGTGCCGGACCATCGTATTCCTCTTATCCTAAGGAACCTCAGACTGTGAGGGACGGTGCCGGACCATCGTATTCCTCTTATCCTGAGGAACCTCAGACTGTGAGGGATGGTGCCGGACCATCGTATTCCTCTTATCCTGAGGAACCTCAGACTGTGAGGGACGGTGCCGGACCATCGTATTCCTCTTATCCTGAGGAACCTCAGACTGTGAAGGACAGTGCCGGACCATCGTATTCCTCTTATCCTGAGGAACCTCAGACTGTGAGGGACAGTGCCGGACCATCGTATTCCTCTTATCCTGAGGAACCTCAGACTGTGAGGGACAGTGCCGGACCATCGTATTCCTCTTATCCTGAGGAACCTCAGACTGTGAGGGACAGTGCCGGACCATCGTATTCCGCTTATCCTGAGGAACCTCAGACTGTGAGGAATGGTGCCGTCCTTCCAACAGTTAAGAGGTTTCCCTGTCCTGAGTGCGGGAAATGTTTCATCAGAAAGCTAAACTTAGATAAACACCAAAAATCGCACGGGGAGGAGAAGTGGTTTTCCTGCCCTGAATGCGGGAAAAGTTATCCAAGGAAATCAGCACTTGTCAGACATCTAAGATCTCACACAGGGGAAAAGCCATATTCCTGCCCGGAGTGCGGGAAAAGTTTTCTGCAGCAATACCAACTTATCAGACATAAAATAATTCACACTGGCAAGATGCCGTATTCCTGTCCTGAGTGCGGGCAGTTTTATCCATTGAAATCAGAACTAGTGAGACATCTGAGGACTCACACGGGCGAAAAGCCATATTCCTGCCCAGAGTGCGGGAAGTGTTATGCAATGAAATCAACGCTCGTCAGACATCTCAGGACTCACACGGGGGAGAAGCCGTATTCCTGTCCTGAGTGCGGTAAATGTTTTGCACAACAGTCCTATGTTTCTGTACATCAGAGATGCCACACGGGGGAGAAGCCTTATTCCTGCCCGGAGTGCGGGAAATGTTATTCTCGAAAATCAGAACTTGTCACGCATCAGAGGTATCACACGGGGGAAAAAACATATTCCTGCCCTGAGTGTGGAAAATGTTTTCTACGTAAATCAGATCTTGCTAAACATCAGATATGCCACACGGGGGAGAAGCCGTATAGCTGCCCCGAGTGCGGGAAATGTTTCTCACAAAAGTGCTATGTTTCTGTACATCAGATATGCCACACAGGGGAGAAGCCACATGCCTGCCCTGAGTGCGGGAAATGTTTTGCTCGTAAATCAGAACTTGCTAAACATCAGACGAATCACATGGCGGAGAAGCCGTATCCCTGTCCTGAGTGCGGGAAATGTTTTTCAAAGAAGTACTATCTTTCTATACATCAGATATGCCACACGGGGGAGTTGCCGTTTTCCTGTCCTGAGTGCGGGAATCGTTTTGCACGTAAATCAGATTTCAATAAACATCGGAGGTGTCACACAGGGGAGAAGCCGTATTCCTGTGCAGAGTGCGGCAAATGTTTTACAGAAAAGTCCTCTCTTTCCAAGCATCAGAAATCTCACACAGCCCTCGAGTCATGTTAGTGTCCTGGGTGTGGGAAATGCTTTCTACATCAGAAATTTCACACAGCCCTCGAGTCTTGTGGGTGCAGGAAATGTTATCTACATCACATTTCAAACAGCCCTCAAGGCATGAACAAAAAGGATTTTTAATCTGGTGTCTCTCATTTTCCTTTTGACAATCCCCCACAGATTCTCTATGGGGTTTAGGTCAGGTCAATTTTCTCGCCAATCAAGCACAGCAATCCTATGATCATGTGACCAGGTATTGGTATGTAGCACCTTCCAAGGTAGGTGCTAGAGAGAGTATAGTTTTGAGCTCTGTCTGCTTACCAGAGGGGCTGCAGGTAAATCTATATTGTTCTCTGCCTACCAGAGAGCAGGATCTGTTAGTGAGGACATGGCTCAGTTTGGCGGGGGGTGGATGTTGCACCCTCCTAGGTAGGTGCTAGTGAGAGAAAGTATAGTTTTGAGCTCTGTCTGCTTACCAGAGGGGCTGCAGGTAAATCTATATTATTCTCTGTCTACCAGAGAGCAGGATCTGCTAGTGAGGTCTGCTCATTGTGCTCAGTATGCGATTCATTCAGGCTAGAGAGTGTTTTCATGCTAGTCCAATAGGAAGGCATGTTGGACAGTGGGAGGAAATCCGACGAATAGGTGCATAGGCTTTTGATACAGTCCTGACGATTGGCAAGAGGGAAAGTCGCCTCCATGCATGTTGGGATACTGTATAAAAGCCAGGAGCACATGTGCTCGAGGTCTATCGACTGGATAGTGGAGTCCCGGAAGGAGGGGGGCGGCTGCCTCCTCCTCTGTAGAGGTGCCATGTGGCCTCAGGGGGTCGTCCTGAGGGCCTGAAGATTAGTAGTGATGAGCTGAACCCAGAGGAGGTGACTGAGAGGGGAGACACTGGAGGATCTGTCTCTGCAGTACAGTAACTTATGTCAAGGGGCCTGACCTGAGGGGGGCCACCCCTGCTCCTAGGATAGTCAGTGGATGGGTGTCAGTGGGAAGAGGATGCTAGTGAGAGTGTTCTGAAGATAAGTTATCGTCCATCAAGTCGTCTTGTCAGGGAGCAAAAAGAACATGAGACGTAACCCAAAGTAAAAAAGTTGGGACTTTATATGAGAGACATGACCATGACAGGGTTGGTAAAGTAAAAATATCACATTTATTGCACTCATGATGGAGAACAAATGGCATGAATTTTGTACAAGATGATACAATACTGGAGTAATAAAAATAACAAGTAATCCCCAGAACAGCTTCAAAGAAACCAACATAACAATTGACAACCATAGGAGTATTGGAGTAAAGTCATAACATCATAAGCTGACGCGTTTCGTGGCATAATCCCCCCACTTCTTCAGAGCAGATGCATGATCCATATCTAAAAATAGACAATATACATATAAGGTATTACAAAGGATGATGGTTAGTGGAGGCTGAAAAGGGGGGAAAAGGGAAGGGAGGAATAACCCCCACAATCCCAACTTACATGGTAGCCATGGCAACGGCTGACACTGGAGGCGGAGAGGACCCAATTGTCTCCCCCGGGAGCTGAGGACGCTGAGGATCGCGACAGTAGTAGAAGGGGCCACACATTGAAAAATGTGAGATGGAAGGAACTGCAGTACTCTTGATGGTAACATGTATCTGTATCAATGATTAGAAATAAGTAGTAAAGAAATATATATCGTATGAAGGGTCATGATATAGCTTGTATCATAAGAGTAGGAAATATGGGAAGGGGATGTAATGTATATATGATGTATAAGAGGTCATAATACAATATAGCTGATACGAGTAAAAAGTATTATTAGAAGGGGATGGGATGTATATAGAAAATGACTATGGAATCAAAAAAGAAAAAATAGTAAAGTAAATATGTTATATGTTATATATAGTATTGCTTACATAAAAATATAAAAAATATGAAAATGGAAAATAAAAAATATGTGTGGGATATAGACTGTGAAATGTATGGGATAAAATGAGAATGTGACTGAAAAAAGAAGTGTAAAAAAGGTTATGTTGAATGTTAGGAATTGGAACACTAAGGTAAGTAAGGAAATTATAGTGATAGAAGAGTAGAGTGGTGGGGGGCCCAAAGAATGAATATCCAATTAGAATACCAGAGTGAATTTAATTAGGTGCAGGTAGTGGTGAACGTGGGGTTGGAACCCCCTGATAAAGTAAATATGCCAAGAGGGTAGTCATGCAAAGAAAATAGTAATCCAGAAATGATGTGTTCACCAAACAAGTGATGAAGGATAAGGAGAAAAGGTAAGTGAAGTGAGTGCCAAAAGTTAGAGCTGAATGAGGTGTGCCTTACTTCCGCCACGACCGCCGCCTCAAAGCGTCCAGCGTCACGTCGGTGCATATGTAGAGAGAGCCGCAGGAACGGCAGACATGCTGGACCGTCCGGCGGACTCCCTCTTATGCACTGAGATTACAACAGTCGTCGGCGTGTAGGCGTCATGTGACGCCACACGCCGGCGCAGGGCGTGGCGCCGATGCATGGTGGCACCGCCCCCGCCCCTCCCAGGGGGAGGATCTCCCGACCTCCAAGGGAGGGGAGAGAGGGAGGGGGGCATACAGCACGCATCGCAGCTCCCGGGGAGATAACGGGAAACAGCTCGCCGGCCACCCAGCCGTGCCAGAGCATCCATGCAAAGCCGCAGGACAAAGTAGCCAATTGATTGTCAAACAGTATATTGTGTATCTGTAAGATACAAGAAAGCAATTGTGTATATTACAGCCTATGTGCTTGACTGGGGTGCGCAGAGCCCCCAACTGGTCCAGACCCAGTCTGTATGACACAGTGTACACTGGGGGACAAGGACCATCGCACCCAGTCAATGCACAATAACATGGCTGCAAAAAACCTGTCAGTGGAGGTCATGTCTCTCCATCCCTAAATCATTTGGGACAAGGGGGGGAGGAAAGGTGGGACTTTAAATGAGACCCATGGTGGGACTAACCATGCGACTCCATCCCTAAATCATGTAGAACAAAGTAAAAAAGTTGGGACTTTATATAAGAGACATGACCATGACAGGGTTGGTAAAGTAAAAATATCACATTTATTGCACTCATGATGGAGAACAAATGGCATGAATTTTGTACAAGATGATACAATACTGGAGTAATAAAAATAACAAGTAATCCCCAGAACAGCTTCAAAGAAACCAACATAACAATTGACAACCATAGGAGTATTGAAGTAAAGTCATAACATCATAAGCTGACGCGTTTCGTGGCATAATCCCGCCACTTCTTCAGAGCAGATGCATGATCCATATCTAAAAATAGACAATATACATATAAGGTATTACAAAGGATGATGGTTAGTGGAGGCTGAAAAGGGGGGAAAAGGGAAGGGAGGACGTAACCCCATCTACGCTAGTGGCAGTGTGGAATAACAGCCAGGATGTTCCAAATTCTACAGAAAAGTTCTGAAGATGGAAGTCCTCAACCAATGTGAATAGTTCAATTGGAGTATTCCACTATTCCCTTCTCCTATCCCAATTACCAATAAACAACAAAACAAACACCCCAAGACTGTTCATTCATGTGATGAGTCATCAGGAACAAGGTGGGATCCAGGGACTTATTCCAAAGGTAATTGAGTGCTAGTAACCAAGGGAACCCCTCAAGACCATACTCAGCAGTTCCTGTGGGGACAGTGATACCATGATCATGTGACCAGGTATTGGTAGTTTTGGCAGTGTGGGCGGTGCCAAGTCCTGCTGGAAAATTAAATCAGCATCTCCATAAAGCTGGTCAGCAGAGGGAAGCATGAAGAGCTCGAGAATGTTCTGCTAGAGGGCGGAGCTGACTTTGGACCTGATAAAACACAGTGGACCAACACTCAGCAGATGACACGGCTCCCCAAATCATCACTGACTGTGGGAATTTTTGCGGTTTTTTTTTTGGGAAATCAAGGTCCCAGAATCTGGAGGAGGAGTGGAGAGGCACAGAATCCAAGTTGCGTGAGGTCCAACGTGAAGTCTCCACAGTCAGTAAAGATTTGGGGTGTCATCTGCTGGTGTCGGTCCACCAAAGTCAGCTCAGCCCTCTAGCAGGAAATTCTAGAGCTCTTCATGCTTCCCTCTGCTGGCCATCTTTATGGAGATGCTGATTTCATTTGGAAATCAAGGCCCCAGAGTCTGGAGGAAGCGTGGAGAAGCACAGAATCCAAGTTGCATGAGGTCCAACATGAAGTTTCCACAGTCAGTGATGATTTGGGGAGCCGTGTCATCTGCTGGCGTTTGTCCACTGTGTTTCATCAAGTCTAAAGTCAGCGCAGCCCTCTAGCAGGAAATTCCCTCTGCTGACCAACCTTTTGGAGATGCTGCTTTCATTTTCCGGCACCCGCCCACACTGCCAAAACTACCAATACCTGGTCACATGATCATGGGATCACTGTACTTGATTGGCCAGCAAACTCGCCTGACCTAAACCCCATGGAGAATCTGTGGGGGATTGTCAGGAGGAAGATGAGAGACACCAGACCCAACAATGCAGATGAGCTGAAGGCCGCTATCAAAGCAATCTGGGCTTCCATAACACCTCAGCAGTGCCACAGGCTGATCGCCTCCATGCCACGCCTCCATGTTACGCCTCCATGCCACACCCCCATGCCACGCCACATTGATACGGTAATTCATGCAAAAGGAGCCCGACCAAGTACTGAGTGCATCCTATACTGTACATGGACAGACTTCTCACTAACGCAACATTTCTCTATTAAAAAACCTTATTTTTATTGGTCTTATGTAATATTCTAATTTTCTGAGATGGTGAATTTTGGGGTGTCACTCGCTGGAAGCCATAATCATCAAAATGAAAAGAAAGAAATGCGTGAAATCTCTCACTCTGTGTGTAACATCTATAGAAAATATCGGAGGTCACCTTTATGAATTGAATTACTGAAATAAATTATCTTTTTGATGATATTCTTATGTTAGGAGATGCTCCTGTGTGTTTTTTTTATTGCTTTGGATACCTTTTAGTTGTAATAGACGAGTAGAAGACGGTAATGTTCTCTTTTTTAATAAATAAAGATTGAACTGAGAGGAGAGTATTGAACAATCACAGGAAATGGAAGAAGGACCGTCCACATCGAAGCAGCCGGTCTTTCGGTTTCTTTCAAAATGCCGAAGAAGACCCCGGCAGAGGACCTCCCCAAACAGGCATCATAGAGCAGCAGATCAGTGTGCCTGGCAATCCGGTGCACACAACCCCGCCTTCTCCCTGGCCCCTTCCTTAGATTAGTAGCACCCTGGTCCTAAACAGGGCTGATAATAATTGTAACTGTGCTAGGTGGGAGCTATCCTGGCTGATTTGTAGTCTTTGTGATAATTTTCCTCCTAAGCCTGGTGACACACCGACTGAGCTGTCCCAGCTCCACCCTGGTGGCCAGGTCAGGAACCTGTAAAATCGTCCAGTGAGTAGAGAGTACCTAGAGCGGAGCTTCATCCTGGAATTGGGGTCCCCAGGAGGCCAGGAAGAGGGAGAGCCTCTCTGTGGCTGCAGAGAGAGAGGCACAGGATCTGGCAGAGGATTTGTCCTCCTCTCTGCTGCTGACTGCTGAGACAAGGTGGGAGCAGAGATAAGGGGGGGGGGGGGGGAACCACAGCTGCAGGAGAGGTGGGAGGGCCAGGTAATTAAAAATTACATAAAAAAAAAAACACTGCATAAATACTGCGTGACTGACATAAAAAAATGCAACGATCGTTCTTTCATTCTCAAGGGTCTCTGCTAATATATATATATATATACACACAGTATCCCACAAAAGTAAGTACACCCCTCCCATGTGACAACACTGAAGAAATGAGACTTTGCTACAATGTAAAGTAGTGAGTGTACAGCTTGTATAACAGTGTAAATTTACTGTCCCCTCAAAATAACTCAACACACAGCCATTAATGTCTAAACCGCTGGCAACAAAAGTCAGTACACCCCTAAGTGACAATGTCCAAATTGGGCCCAAAGTGTCAATATTTTGTGTGGCCACCATTATTTTCCAGCACTGCCTTAACCCTCTTGGGCATGGAGTTCACCAGAGCTTCACAGGTTGTCACTGGAGTCCTCTTCCCCTCCTCCATGATGACATCACAGAGCTGGTGGATGTTAGAGACCTCCCCCATGATGACATCACAGAGCTGGTGGATGTTAGAGACCTTGCCCTCCTCCACCTTCTGTTTGACAATGCCCCACAGATACTCAATAGGGTTTAGGTCTGGAGACATGCTTGGCCAGTCCATCACCTTTACCCTCAGCTTCTTTATTTAGCAAGGTGGTGTACTTACTTT
The DNA here is from genome assembly GCF_965119305.1 of Pelophylax lessonae. Lineage (NCBI taxonomy): Eukaryota > Metazoa > Chordata > Amphibia > Anura > Ranidae > Pelophylax > Pelophylax lessonae. The sequence goes on along the minus strand of NC_138776.1, from coordinate 271,648,106 downwards.
TGTGAGATACTGTATATATAAAATGTTTGGGGGTTATAAGTAATTTTCTAGCAAAAAACTCTGATTTGTACTTTTTTATTTCCCCGTAAACAAAAAAATGCCAGAAAAGGTCGGGTCCTTAAGCCCGAGTTCTGCGGGGGAGCATTGCTGAATGGTCTTTCAGTCTACACTCCTGTGTTTCCTGATCCTCAAACTTTGGCTCGACCTCATTACTGTCACTGCTCTCACCTGACATCATTTTCCAATTAAAAATGTCCATATAAATATATTTACATCTATGTTCCCCTTGGTGGGAGTGGAGATGACCCATCTACATACCTCCCAACTTTTGAACACTGAAAGAGAAACAAAACCGTCAAAATGGGTGTGTGGCCAATTGCTTAGCAGTGGGAGGGGCTTAAGGGATAGGGTAAACAAAACCCAGACTTCCTAGTACCCATAAAATATGCTTTGATTGCTCAGCCTACCTTAAAGAAGAACTTCATTAAAATAGTCAGAGACTGCATAGCAACCAGCAACTGTTGAAGGGGACAATGAAGACTTTGGTGAGAAGTATATAATGTACAGTCCTGTGTATATAGTGCAGGAGAGTGTAATGTACAGAATGCAGGAGACAGGAGTATGTAATGTACAGAATGCAGGAGACAGGAGTATGTAATGTACAGAATGCAGGAGACAGGAGTATGTAATGTACAGAATGCAGGAGACAGGAGTATGTAATGTACAGAATGCAGGGGTCGGACTCTGCACCATCCACCCCCCCAGCTCTATACACCCCAAATGCCCACCCAGCTCCATACACCCCCCCATCCACCCCAAATGCCCCCAGCAGCTCCATCCACCCCAAATGCCCACCCTAGCACTATCTATCCCAAACACCCATCCAACCTCCAAACACTCCAAATGCCCACCCCAGCTCCATCTACCCCCCCATCCAGCTCCATTCACCCCATATGCCCACCCCAGCTCCATCCAACCCAAATGCCCCCAGCTCCATCCAACCCAAATGCCCCCTTTTGGGGGGCGCAAACAGAAAAATGTAATAGGCATTGCTTTGCGGCAAAAAACGCTGTTAAAAATTGCGTGACTTTGAGGTCACAAAAGTGTGAAAGGGGCCTTCAGTAATCAAGGAAGAGTGTGCCCCCTTCAATGCAGAGTGACCAGCATGCCGTGCCCCCCTTCAATGCAGAGAGGCCAGTGTGCCCCCTTTCAATGCAGAATGGCCAGCGTGCCCCCTTTCAATGCAGAATGACCAGCGTGCCCCCTTTCAATGCAGAATGGCCAGCGTGCCCCCTTTCAATGCAGAATGACCAGCGTGCACCTTTCAATGCAGAATGACCAGTGTGCCCCCTTTCAATGCAGAATATCAGCATTCCGTGCCCCCCTTCAATGCAGAGAGATCATCGTGCCCCCTTTCAATGCAGAGAGACCAGCGTGCCCCCTTTCAATGCAGAGAGACCAGCGTGCCTCCTTCAATGCAGAATAACCAGCGTGCCCCCTTTCAATGCAGAATGGCCAGCGTGCCCCCTTTCAATGCAGAATAACCTGCGTGACCCCTTTCAATGCAGAATGGTCAGCGTGACCCCTTTCAATGCAGAGAGACCAGAATGACCCCTTTAATGCAGAATAACCAGCGTGACCCCTTTCAATGCAGAATAACCAGCGTGACCCCTTTCAATGCAGAATAACCAGCGTGACCCCTTTAATGCAGAATGACCAGCGTGACCCCTTTCAATGCAGAATGACCAGCGTGACCCCTTTCAATGCAGAATAAACAGCGTGACCCCTTTAATGCAGAATAACCAGCGTGATCCCTTTAATGCAGAATAACCAGCGTGATCCCTTTAATGCAGAACAGGGGGGGGGAGGGGGGATAGAAGACAGAAGGGGGATAGAAGACAGAGGGAGGGAGGAGGGGAGAGAGGACAGAGAGAGAGGGAGGAAGGGGGGAGAGAGGACAGAGGGGGGGGTAGAGAGGACAGAGGGGGGGGAGAGGGAGGGGGGAGAGAGGACAGAGAGAGGGAGGGGGGAGAGGACCGAGAGAGGACAGAGGGAGGGAGAGAGGACAGATATGGGTATGGGGGGGGAGAGGATGGAGAGAGGGAGAGGAGAGAGGACAGAGAGGGGGGAGAGAGGACAGAGAGAGGAGGGAGGGAGGAAGGGGGGAAGAGGACAGAGAGAGGAATGGGGGAGAGAGAGGGGGGCACAGGGAGGGAGGGGACAGAGAGAGGGAGGGGGAGGACAGAGAGGAAGTGAGGACAGAGGGGGATAAAGGATGGGAAGGGAGGGAGGAGAGAAGAAAATGGGGGGAGAAGAGAAGAGAAAAAGTTAGGAAGAGAGAAGAGAAAGGGGGGAGAGCTCCTCCTCCATAGACATGCTGGATATTGTAGTCTTACAAACTCCCCTCTACAATGGGGCACACGGCAATCGCTCCCCAACCTCTGCCTCTCTCACACAGCCGTCTACTCACAGGGCATGTACCTCTTCCAGGGCTGCTCCCGAGTCCCGCCCGCAGCCCGCAGGTCCTGTTCTCACTCAGCACTTCTCATGTAATGTGTCAGGGAAAGATAACTCCGCGGCCGCCTGACACAGACGGAAGTTTAAAAGTGCAGGAGTCAATTGGACAGCCCGCTGCAGCATGGAACACTTACAGAAACCATGCCCTGTATATCCAGCAGCTGAAAGCACTTTTTAACTACAATCTGTGTCAGGCTGCCGCAGAGTTATCTTTCCCTGACAGACAGCGGTTCCTCTGATTGTTCCCCACTGCAGCGATCGGGAGCCGAAGACGGAGGTGGAGCTGGGAGGAGGAGGGGGGAGAAGAGATGGCCGGCCAGATGATTTTCCGGGACTTCAGCCCGGACTCACTCCAAATTGTGGGACAGCCCCGCGGATTCCGGGACGGTTGGGAGGTATGCATCTATAAGGATATACAGTACATACACACACAGCACAAGGCCGTGTTCTCACTATGAGAGGTTTCTCGGGGCTGCAGTTCCTCTGAGCTCCACAAGGTGGTGATCTCACTTCTACCCAGACAGGAAGTCTCTATGGAAGACAGAAAGTGATGTCAGCTACAGACAGGAAGTTCCGGGTGAGAGGTGAGTCGGGAGGAAGTAGAGAGGAGACGTTGCTGGAAGTGGCAGCAGAGGAGGTAATACTTACCTAAAGAAATGTGATATCGAATTCTCCATTATAGTTTTTTTTTTATTTCAATTTTTATTGGAATTTTAATTTAACAATTTCAACAATAACATTTACAATTATTTGTTACTTCTGACTCATTGCTTGGTACATGGAACAACAGTTAGGAAAATGAAGAAAATTACGAGAATTACAGGAGTACCGGGTAACAGTTAAATGAGAAAAAACAATTAAAGGATATATATATAAAAAAAATGATTAAATAAAACACAGCATACCCAAACCGCCTACCGCTAATGGGAACTATCTGTAAGCGGATTTGGTTACCGTGTGCTGTGTTTTATTTAAAGCTGTAGTATACCGCTTTTTGCCTTTTTTAACCACTTTACCACCGGAGGATTTTGCTGTCTTCCGTCCAGGCCACTTTTTGCGATTCGGCGCTGTGCGACTTCAACTGACAATTGCGCGGTCGTGCGACGCCGTACCCAAACGAAATTTACATCCTTTTTTTCCCACAAACAGAGCTTTCTTTTGGTGATATTTGATCACCTGTGCGATTTTTACTTTTTGCGCTATAAACAAAAAAAGAGCGTTTATTTTGAAAAAATAACAATATTTTTCACATTTTTTTATATGAAATTCCCCCCAAAAAAGATGTAAAAACCAATTTTTTTAAAAATTTTTGGCCAATTTGTTTTCTGCTACATATGTTTGGTAAAAAAAATCGCAATAAGCGTATTTTGATTGGTTTGCGCAAAAGTTATTGCGTTTACTAACAAAGGGAAAGATTTCTGTCATTTTTGGTGTTTTTTTTTTTAACGCGTAATGGCGGCGATCTGCGATTTTTTTTGCGGGACTGCGACATTGCGGCGGACAGACCGGACCCCTGACTGACATTTTTGACACTTTTGGGGTTACCAGTGACATTACTGCAGTAATCAGTGCTATAAATATGCACTGTTACTGTAAAAATGACACTGGCAGGGAAGGGGTTAATTTTATTGGAGAGGGAGGGGTTAATGTATGCCTGGTGCTTACTGACGTGTAGGGGGGGAGGTGACTGTGTGAGTCATGGACAGATCGGATGTCCAGCTATGCTGAACAGTCCGATCTGTCACTCCCTGTCACTATGGAGATCCGCCCGCTGTGTTTACACACAGCGGGCGGATCTCCAGACTCGATCCCCGACGATCGGGTAAGAGCAGCGGCGATCGCCGCTGCTCCTCCCCTGGCCCGACTCCCGCTGTGAATGAAAACAGCGGGAGCGAGCCTCCGGCGGCGCGCAAGCGCCGCCCAGAAGGGGGAGTGTCCAATCACGTTAATACTACGTGGCTGGACGATAACGAACCACTCTGCCGCAGTAGTATTACTGTGAGCGGTTGTAGAGTGGTTAACTACAGGTAAGCCTATAATAGGAGCTATTTGCACTGCACGCAGCCGCTCATGCGAGCGGCGCAGGCGCTCTGAAGGTCGGCGGACCTTCAGCCTTCCTTGCCGGGAGCTTGCTGGAAAATGACACCCGCGCGCATGCGCGGGAGTGACGTCATCGCGGCTCCGGCCAATCACAGTGCCGGAGCCGCCGAACCTGGAAGAGACGCCGAGGGATCAGGTCAGCTCCCACAGCGGTGTCCGGAGGTCCGTGTCGGGGCTTCGTTTTAAGGTGAGTAATTCATAATGAGCTAGTATGCGATGCATACTAGCTCATTATGCCTTTGTCTTGCAGGGTTTTTTTTTTCTTTTTTTTTTTTTAGGTTTACAACCGCTTTAATCGTTTTTTTTTTTATATATATATCTTTTAAATGTTTTTTTCTCATTTAACTGTTACCTGGTACTCCTGTAATTCTCATAATTTTCTTCATTTTTCTAACTGTTGTTACATGTACCAAGCAATGAGTCAGAAGTAACAAATAATTGTAAATGTTATTGTTGAAATTGTTAAATTAAAATTCCAATAAAAATTTAAACACCAAAAAAAAATAAAAAAATTTCCAATAAAAATGCAAAATATAGAAAAAATAAGATCTTGTTTTCTATTTACACCCAGTAACCCCCCGTCATGTCCATCCTCTTCCTCCATAGTCACTGTGATGTCCTTTATCTCTTATTCACACACAGCACAAGGATGTTACTCAGGGCTGCAGTTCCTCTGAGCTCCACAAGATGGTGATCTCACCTCTACCCAGACAGGAAGTCTCTATGGAAGACAGGAAGTGATGTCAGATACAGACAGGAAGTTCCATTAAGTACGACGACGTACAAAGGAGACATTGCGGCTGAGGAGGTAATAAGATCTTATTTTCTATTTACACCCAGTAACCCCCCCCCCCTCCGTCATGTCCGTCCTCTTCCTCCATAGTCACTGTGACCTCTTTTATCTCCAGCAGATGATGATACACACATATATAGTGTGGAAATTATCCAGATTGGTCGGTAACTCCGGTGTTCTGTCCAAAAAGCCAACTCATCAAAATCTCCAATTACATCACTTCCCGTGACTCTCCAGCAGCAGATTTTGACGAGTTGGCCCTACTGCCCATGCACGCGGGGCGGGCACCCGACAAAACAACAGAAACCGGACGGATCTTCCAATCGCCGCAGTGCGCATGCGCAGGGCATCTCACTAACCTTTTTTAAAAACTCGTCGAGTTCTCCCAACTGCTGCCGGTGCGCATGCGTGCCGCTGTTACAGAAAACCCGTCAAGTTTTCCAATAACTGAATGCGCATGCGCTCCTTCGTCACCATTGAATACAAGCTGACCGCCGCACGACTATTTACGGCATCGGTCAGCCCCCTCCTGGGCAAAGTGATGTATATATACGTCACTCACCCGCGAGCCAATAGGGGGCGAGCGCGCGCCGCCCCCGCTCGTTCATGGATCCCCGCGCGAGTGACCGGCGGCTCCGATGTCCGCTTGTCACTCGCGATCTCCCGCTGGAGAGGGAGAATGGCAGGCGGCTGATGTAAATAAAGCCGTCTGTCATTTTCTCTGGTGTAACTGCAGAGATCATACGATCCTGCTATGTAGGATCGTATGTCTCTGTGGTTACATGAAAAGCCACAGTTAGAATCACACCCCTAGGGACACATTTAACCCCTGGATCTCTAATATAGTTAACCATTTCCCTGCCAGTGTCATTTTTACAGTAACCCTGCATATGTATAACACTGATTACTGCAGTAATATCACTGGTACCCCCAAAACTGTCAAAAATGTCAGTCAAGGGTCCGATCTGTCCACCGCAATGTCGCAGTCCCGCAAAAAAATCACAGATTCCCGCCATTACTCGTTAAAAATAAAAATGACAAAAATCTTTCCCGTAGTTAGTAGCTGCAATAACTTTTGCGCAAACCAATCAAAATACGCTTATTGCGATTTTTTTTTTCACCAAACATAGGTAGCAGAAAACAAATTGGCCTAAAATGTTAAAAAATTTAGATTTTTACTTTTTTTTGGGGGGGAATTTCATATAAAAAAGTGTGAAAAATATTGTTATTTTTTTCAAAATTGTCGCTCTTTTTTTGTTTATAGCGCGAAAAGTAAAAATCACACAGGTGATCAAATACCACCAAAAGAAAGCTCTGTTTGTGGGAAAAAAAGGACGTCAATTTAGTTTGGGTACGGCGTCGCACGACTGCGCAATTGTCCGTTAAAGTCACGCAGTGCCGAATCGCAAAATAGGGCCTGGTCAGGAAGGGGGTAAAATCTTCCATGGCTTAAGTGGTTTTAATGGTAAAAAGATGCTCTCTGATTGGCTGTGTATGCTTTTCCATGATTGGTTGATCCTCTGCTGAAAATATTTGTTTTTATACATCTTTATTACAGTTCTTGTTTGATATCGCCCCCGGTGACGGTGTTTTTTTTTCTTACTTCGGTGATCAGCGTTCTATCGCTACTTCGCATTTTCAGGTTAGTTACATTTTATGTTTCCCCCTATTATTATAAATATTCTATTTTTTATTACATGTCCGCAGTTATAATTGGTCATTTTTTTTTATACTTTTCTTATATCTGCAATGTGTGTGTGTATAAAAATATATATATTATTTAGATCTTATTTCTAATTATTATCTATAATCTGTGTGTGTATATATATATATATATATATATATAGTGTGTATGCTTGTCCTAAAATTTAGAATATAATTTTTTTTTATTTTTATATATATATCTTTTAATTATTTTTTTCTCATTTAACTGTTACCTTGTACTCCTGTAATTCTCATAATTTTCTTCATTTTCCTAACTGTTGTTAACCACTTTACCACCGGAGGATTTTCCTGCTTTATGTCCAGGCCACTTTTTGCGATTCGGCACTGTGCGACTTTAACTGACAATTGCGCGGTCATGCAACGCCGTACCCAAACAAAATTTATGTCCTTTTTTTCCCCACAAACAGAGTTTTCTTTTGGTGGTATTTGATCACCTCTGTGCTTTTTATTTTTTGCGATATTAATAAAAAAATGTGAAAATTTTGAAAAAATAACAATATTTTTCTACTTTGACAGTTAAAAAATATCCAATATATTCAATTTTTGTCATATATTTAGGCCAAAATGTATTTAGCTACATGTCTTTGACAAAAAAATTCTCAATGAGCGTATTTTTAAACGCTTTAAGACCGGAAGATTTTACCCCATTCCTGACCAGACTATATTTTGCGATTCGGCACTGCGTTATTTTAACGGACAATTGTGCGGTCGTGCGACGCTGTACCCAAACGAAATTCACGTCCTTTTTTTGCCACAAACAGAGCTTTCTTTTGGTGGTATTTGATCACCTGTGCGATTTTTACTTTTTGCGCTGTAAACAAAAAAAGAGCGACAATTTTGCAAAAATAACAATATTTTTCACATTTTTTTATATGAAATTCCCCCCAAAAAAATGTAAAAATCTAAATTTTTTTATCATTTTAGGCCAATTTGTTTTCTGCTACATATTTTTGTTAAAAAAAATCGCAATAAGCGTATTTTGATTGGTTTGCGCAAAAGTTATTGCGTTTACTAACTATGGGAAAGATTTTTGTCATTTTTGGTGTTATTTTTTTTTAACGAGTAATGGTGGCGATCTGCGATTTTTTTATTTTTTTATTTTTTTTTTTTTTGCAGGACTGCGACATTGCGGCGGACAGATCGGACCCTTGACTGACATTTTTGACACTTTTGGGGGTACCAGTGACATTACTGCAGTAATCAGTGCTATATAAATGCACTGTTACTGTAAAAATGACACTGGCAGGGAAGGGGTTCATTTTTATTAGAGAGGGAGGGGTTAATGTATGCCTGGTGCTTACTGACGTGTGTGGGGGGAGGGGACTGTGTGACACAGGGACAGATCGCAGGTTGAACTATGCTGAATCCTGTAATCTGTCCCTGCCTGTCACTTAGGAGATCCGCCCGCTCTGTTTACACAAGCGGGCAGATCTCTACACTCGATTCCCTGACGATCGGGGAAGAGCGGCGGTCATCACCGCATCTCCTCCCCTGGCCCGACTCCCGCTGTGACTGAATACAGTGGGAGCGAGCTTCCGGCAAAAAAAAAAAAAAAAAATTTTGAATATCATCAGAAAGTTAGTTCATCTCGAAGGTGTTCTATTGGGTCAGGATGAGAGGAACTTGACTGACCTGCACAGAGGCCTGACCTCAACCCAATAGAACACCTTTCAGCAGAGACTGCGAACGAGGCCCAACAGCAGCTTCAACTCTTCTAGGAAGGCCGTCCACAAGGTTTAGGAGTGTCTATGGGAATGTTTGACCATTCTTCCAGAAGCGCATTTGTGATGTCAGGCACTGATGTCATGTTGTGTACTGTGGTATATATATATATATAGTACAGTTGATAACTCTGTGCTGCTGTATATAACCCCGGTACTGCATACAGTAAGTGTTGAGGGGATCTCTGTTGCATGGCAGTCTCAGCTTTGACCAGACTCCTCGACCTTGAGTGATGCCCACATCCTGGTGACGTATTGACCTCACACTTTAGTCTTGACCTTCTGTTATTCTCTTACAGGTTTAGCATTTCACTTCCCAAGTAGTGTCCCGGTCTACCACACTCCCCGACGGTGAGTACAACCCATATCTTGGTGGCAGAGGTGGCTCTAGTCTTTGTGGGGCCTTGGGCAAAAAGGAAACGTGAGGCCCCCTGTGAGCTGTAGGGATGGTGACTGTAGTGATGGTGACTGTAGGGATGGTGACTGTAGGGACGGTGACTGTAGGGACGGTGGCTGTAGGGACGGTGGCTGTAGGGACGGTGGCTGTAGGGACGGTGGCTGTAGGGACGGTGGCTGTAGGGACGGTGACTGTAGGGACGGTGGCTGTAGGGATGGTGACTGTAGGGATGGTGACTGTAGGTAAGGGGACTGTAGGAACGGTGACTGTAGGGACGGTGGCTGTAGGGACGGTGACTGTAGGGAAGGTGGCTGTAGAGATGGAAGGTGGCTGTAGGGACGTGACTATAGGGAAGGTGTCTGTAGGGATGGTGTCTGGTGGCTGTAGGGACGGTGGCTGTAGGGACGGGTGACTGTAGGGACGGATGACTGTAGGGCTGGTGACTGTAGGGACGGTAACTGTAGGGACGGTGACTGTAGGGCTGGTGACTGTAGGGAAGGTGACTGTAGGGAAGGTGACTGTAGGGATGGTGGCTGTAGGGCTGGTGGCTGTAGGGACGGTGACTGTAGGGACGGTAACTGTAGGGCTGGTGGCTGTAGGGGACGGTGACTGTAGGGGACGGTGGCTGTAGGGACGGTGGCTGTATATATCTCTATAAATATATATATATATATAATTTTTGGGGGTTCTGAGTAATTTTGTAGCAATAAAATGAGGATTTTTACATTTAGGAGAGATGTGTCAAATAGTTTGGGGGGGGGGGGGAGTGGTTAACCTACAATAATTTCTTCATAGGGTTTACATTTGATTTCCACCTGTTTCTGAGCAGTGCCTGGTATTCGCAGACTTTACGCAGCGTGGTGTTATTTTGGGGACATTTGCCCCTTCCTATGTCGAAGGTCTATTTTTCCAGTTATCGGTTGTGTGACGATAGTCCCGTCACTGGGTATGATAGACAGACACTATATGTGGGGTTTGTTATTGGTAAGTGCCTTTATCCCATTGTTCTATTGTTTCTGTCTGCCTTGGGATCAACCTATTATGGGATGTATATGTGTATGTGGATTGGCTGCTAGAGGGGAGGGTGGGATTTCTCCAGCAGCTCTTCCAAAGGACTGCCTACTGTTGGAAAGTTGAATGTGTGTCATGTTACTGAATGTAGCTTACCCCGCCCTGTGTCATTATGTTGATTTACTCACCTATTGTCTACAGTGGGTTCTGTGTTTACACTTATGATAATGTGTATTGTACTTCAGGAGCTTGAGAAAGGCAAGTCTGCTAGTTCATTGGCTCAAGTTGATTGAATCATTGTCATTTATTAGTTCCTGGTGGGAAAGCAGAATACTGGTTGTATTGGTTGTTCCTACGTGATTTTCTCTCAGGCACAGAGGGAGGAGTCTTTGAAATGTTTACTTGTCCCAGGTCCAGCTGGGAATGCCCCTGGAAAATGATTTAAGAAACCCCTTGCCAGTAGGACATGTCATTTATGTCCTTCTAGATGTTCTCCATCACAATGCAGGGATCCTCAAACTACGGCCCTCCAGCTGCTGCAGAACTACACTTCCCATGAGGCATTGTAAAACTCTGACATTCCCAGACATGACTAGACATGATGGGAATTGTAGTTCCTGAACAACTGGAGGGCCATAGTTTGAAGAACCCTGTGTTAGAACTTCCTCAGATAGCAGATAGCTGCCATAACCTTGGTATTTTTCGAAACGGCGGGCAGTCCTCTTTAAGATAAGGGTGGTCCTAGCGGCAGATTCGCTGCGGGATCACCCTTACGGTGTGGCGGAAGAGGTGCTCCCTCCTGCCACGTCCCAGTCGTTTTCCCCACTTACCGGACCCGTCGGCACATCCGGTCCGCGCTCCTCACAGACAGGAAGTCGAATGAGGGCAAGATGGCACCCACTCCACTCTATGGTCTTGGAGGACTGGGGCGACGTCACACATCGTCTCCTAGCAACCGCTTTAAAGAGCCAATTTTTTTTTTTTTCTTTTTTAGTGTAGATGTGAGGTGTGAGGTCTTTATGACCCCAGATCTCACATTAAAGAGGTCCTGTCCTGCCTATTTCTATTACAAGGGATGTTTACATTCCTCGTAATAGGAATAAAAATGATCAAACGTTTTTTTTTTTTTTTTAAACTGTGTAAAAATAATAAATAAAATAAATGGGGGGAAAAAAATTAAAGCGCCCAGTCCCCGTTAGCTCGCGCGCAGAAGTGAACGCATGCGGAAGTCCCGCCCACATATGTAAACGGTATTCAAACCACACATTTGAGGTATCGCCGCGATTATTAGAGTGAGAACAATTATTCTATCCCCGGACCTCCTCTGTAACTCTAAGTTGGTAACCTGTAGAAATTGTTAAAGCGTCCCCTATGGAGATTTTTTATGTACCAATGTTTGTCGCCATTCCACGAACGTGCGCAGTTTTGAAGCATGACATGTTGGGTATCTATTTACTCGGCGTAACATTATCTTTCACATTATTGATAAAAATTGGGCTACTTCTATGGTTTTCTTATTTTTTTAATTCAAAAAAGTGATTTTTTTCCCCAAAAAATTGCGTTTGGAAGACCGCTGCGCAAATACGGTGTGATAAAAAAAATATTGCAACGATCTCCATTTTATTCTCTAGGGTCTCTGCTAAAAAAAAAAGTGGTTAATCCAGAAATGTTGTCTTAAGCCCCGTACACACGCACCGATTGTTGGCCGTAAATTTTCGGCCAACGTCCAAACGGCCGATTGTCGGCTTGTTAGTATGATGCTTCCGACAACCGACTGCGACTTTTCGGCCGAACAAAATCTAGTGTGCATGCTATAAAATTTTTGTTGGCCGTCAACAGAACAGCCGATTGTTCGACAGTCAGTACAGATTTCGGCCGACAAAAATCAGATGAGCAAGACTGGGCATGCTCAGAAAAGAAAAAACACACGGAAAGTAAACCTGAACATGACATCACTTCTGAAGTTGGTTGTTGTTGGCCGAAAAAATTTGTGTGCAGTCTAGAGCACATTTCAACCAACACAACAACACTTGACAAAAGTCGGCCGATCGGTCGGCCAACAATCGGTGCGTGTGTACGAGGCTTTAGTGAAACGTCTGTCCATGTACAGTATAGTATGCACTCCATATTTGGTCGGGGCTCCTTCGTAAATTTTTGGTGATGTTCTAATTTTTCGAGAGATGCTCCTGTATATAATCTGATCAGACGGCTACTGACAGGCGCAAATAAATGAACTATTTTAGCTAACAACAGTGTTTTACATTTATAGGAAATGGAAGCTAAATACGATGAGATTTTCAAATACCTCACTGACAGAGAATACCCATCATTGTTTGATAAATCCCAAAAATTCTACCTTAAGAAGCACGCCTCCAAATATTCACTAAAGGGTGAGTATCCGAAAAAAAAGAATCGGTTTTACGGGTTTTGGGAAGATGGCTTTGTAATGAAGGTGGCTCCTATTATTGTCACGTTTTTTGGGGGTTTGTGTTTGATATGAGCAAAGAAAGATCACACAAATACGTAAAAGTATATGTAGTGCTGCCCCCGTGGGAGCTAATTAGATTGGATTCCCGTGGGTTACCCATAGCAACAGTCTGTTAAATCTTGGCACTTGGCTCAGACAATGAACAGTCCAGGGGATTTGTTTTTTTGTATTTTATTTAGGAACTTGGATAGGAGAAGGGATGAGTGGGATACTCCAACTTGACAACTATGCACAAATTCTGAGGACTTCTAATTGGATTGAGCGCGGCAAGGCCGCTGCTTCACCTTTCCACTGAAGTGAAGATATGAAGGGTGAACTATTCTGTGAATTAATCTTCAAGGTCTAACTTGGCACCCCCTTTCTCACTGACCGTGTGTGCTAGCTCTTGACCTCTGCCCAGGAGTGGTCCATTCCTGGGCAGACCCCTGCCAGGCTCCCCGATACTCACAGACACTGTTTTTCCTCAGGTAGCTCTGCCTTCAGCTCCACCATGAGTATCCTGGACCTCTTGGCTCTGGCTCACCAGGCCGACTGCCTGTGACCACTTTCCTTGCTGACAGGAGGAAAGACAGCCGTCACCCTCCTCCTGGGACCTGGCTTCTCACCCAAAGACACCCTGTAACATGTGCCCTTGGCTTATAAGATCAATCCCAGGATGCACTGCCCTTGTGCCCTCCCACTGGGACTGTCACAAAAGCCTGTGCGTCACTGGCTGGGTTTCCTTCACTGTCCAACAGGCTCCCCTATTGGATACAGTGGGGACACTCCCTCAGACCAAATGAATCACACATGGACACATGTAACAGGCCTAACTAGAAATCCTGCTCCCTGATAAGCAGACAGAGCAACTATAGTTTTGCTGCTGCTTTCCTGATAAGCAGAAATGCCAAAGCTAAATCTACTATCTAGCACCTGACTAGGAGGATGTTACATTCAGGGTTCCGTACGGTCATGAGAAACCTGGAAAAGTCATGGAATTTTAAAATGGCAATTTCCAGGCCTGGAAAAGTTTTGGAATATAATTTAACCCACAAAGTTTTGGAAAAGTCATGGAAATTTGTTTCACAATCACTGAATATTCGAATATGCAGAAAAGAGAGAAAGGCGCCACTCGGTGTAGCAGAAGTAAATAATCTTATTGACACATTAAAAACTTAGATGAAGGTAAGACCCCGTTCAGACAGGGGCGACGCGACTTGCTGGGGCGACCTGTGTGCACCGCGACCTCGGCGCGACATGCACGGACTTCATATCATTGAAGTCAATGCAGGTCACCTCCAGGTCACCCCAAAGTAGTACAGGACCCTTTTTCTAAGTCGGAGCGACTTGTGTTCGCTCCTATTAGAACGGGTCCTGTGCTAATCAATGGCAGGCGGCCCACCGCGACTTGTCAGGCGACCAAGTCGCCTGACAAGTCGCGCTAGTGTGAATGGGGTCTTAGCGTCTATCTTCATAGCTCGACATCCTTCTGGGTCTGCGGTGTTTCCGTCCCTGACGCTGGCCAGCAGCCGGGAAATGACACTAGGGGAGAACCAATCAGGGGACTCAGTCAGATCGAGGCAGCAGTGAAGCGCATACCTCACTGGAGGGCCTTGGAGCGGTTCACGCATGCTCTGAAACCGGTTACCGCCCCCCCCACGTCATCATGTTTGTGCGGCCCTCCAGTGAGGTATGCGCTTCACCGCTGCCTCGATCTGACTAAGTCCCCTGATTGGTTCTCCCCTAGTGTCATCTCCCGGCTGCTGGCCAGCCTCAGGGACGGAAACACCGCAGACCCGGAAGGATGCCGAGCTATGAAGATAGATGCTTACCTCCATGTTAGTTTTTAACCACTTTACCACCGGAGGATTTTGCTGTCTTCCGTCCAGGCCACTTTTTGCGATTCGGCGCTGTGCGACTTCAACTGACAATTGCGCGGTCGTGCGACGCCGTACCCAAACTAAATTTACGTCCTTTTTTTCCCACAAACAGAGCTTTCTTTTGGTGGTATTTGATCACTTGTGCGATTTTTACTTTTTGCGCTATAAACAAAAAAAGAGCGTTTATTTTGAAAAAATAACAATATTTTTAACATTTTTTTATATGAAATTCCCCCCCAAAAAAGATGTAAAAACCAATTTTTTAAAACATTTTTGGCCAATTTGTTTTCTGCTACCTATGTTTGGTAAAAAAATCGCAATAAGCGTATTTTGATTGGTTTGCGCAAAAGTTATTGCGTTTACTAACAAAGGGAAAGATTTCTGTCATTTTTGGTGTTTTTTTTTTTTAACGCGTAATGGCGGCAATCTGCGATTTTTTTTGCGGGACTGCGACATTGCGGCGGACAGATCGGACCCTTGACTGACATTTTTGACACTTTTGGGGGTACCAGTGACATTACTGCAGTAATCAGTGCTATATATATGCACTGTTACTGTAAAAATGACACTGGCAGGGAAGGGGTTAATTTTATTGGAGAGGGAGGGGTTAATGTATGCCTGGTGCTTACTGACGTGTGTGGGGGGAGGTGACTGAGTGAGTCATGGACAGATCGGATGTCCAGCTATGCTGAACAGTCCGATCTGTCACTCCCTGTCACTATGGAGATCCGCCCGCTGTGTTTACACACAGCGGGCGGATCTCCAGACTCGATCCCCGACGATCGGGTAAGAGCAACGGCGATCGCCGCTGCTCCTCCCCTGGCCCGACTCCCGCTGTGAATGAAAACAGCGGGAGCGAGCCTCCGGCGGCGCGCAAGCGCCGCCCAGAAGGGGGAGTGTCTGACGACGTAGTACTACGTCGTCAGACGATAACGAGCCACTTTGCCGCAGTAATATTACTATGAGCGGTCGTAAAGTGGTTAATATGTGCCAATAAAATTATTTACATCTGCTACACTGAGTGGCGCCTTTCTCTCTTTTCTGCCTGTTGGTGGAACTGTTGCTTCGGCTAACAAAGAGCCGCCCTCGATGTAAGCGCGGCATTTGTGCATCTGTGCCATCCATACCAGTCCGGCTGCACCTTATCCATCATGACTGCCTAAACTGAAGCTTTATCCCCAAGCAGGAGCGTCCATCAAATCGTTTTCTTTCTCCAGTATATTCGAATATAGTTGATAATATTGGTTAAATTACAATAGTTACATATACATTTCATGAAACATTAGGTCATGAATATTTGCTTGAAGTCATGGAAAAGTCATGGATTTTTATTGGTAAAAATGTGTACGAACCCTGTAACATATAACATTTATTAAAAGATAATGAGAGATAAAGAAATTATAACAAGAATACTTAACTAAAGATGCTGTTTCGACCATGGAGTCCCGTTTTGCTCTTACGCAGCATGGCCCATGTAATCAGGAGCAGACACTGGCCTCATGGCCATTCTGGGTGAGACTTAAGCCTCGTACACACGCAACGATTATCGGCCGAACGATCGTCCGTCTTTTGTCCAGAGTGGTGTTTTGTTGGTTGGAATGTGCCTAGACTGCACACTAATTTTCTCGCCCAACAAAATTCTACTTCAGAAGTCATGTCATGTGTTGGGTTGCTTTCTTTGTGTTCTTTCTTCTCTGAGCATGCCCAGACTTGCTCATTAGATTTTTCCCTGTCGAAATCTGTACTGACTGCACGAAAATCGGCTGTGTTTTGACGGCAGACAAAAATTTTATAGCCTGCACACCAGATTTTTTTCGGCCAAAAAGTCGGAGTTGGTTGTCGGAAGCATCAGCCGATGATCGTCATAGATCGGTCGTTGGACGAAAATTCCCTGCCGATTTTCGGCTTGTTAGTATGATGCTTCCGACAACCAACTCCGACTTTTCGGGCGAAAAAAATCTGGTGTGCAGGCTATAAAATTTTTGTCCGCCGTCAAAACACGTCCGATTTTCGTGCAGTCAGTACAGATTTCGACAGGGAAAAATCTAATGAGCAAGTCTGGGCATGCTCAGAGAAGAAAGAACACAAAGAAAGCAAACCAACACATGACATGACTTCTGAAGTAGAAATTTGTCGGGCGAGAAAATTCGTGTGCAGTCTAGGCACATTCCAACCAACAAAACACCACTCTGGACAAAAGACGGACGATCGGTCGGCCGATAATCGTTTCGTGTGTACGAGGCTTAAGTCTCACCCAGAATGGCCATGAGGCCAGTGTCTGCTCCTGATTGTCTGGGCCATGTTGCGTAAGAGCAAAACGGGACTCCATGGTGGAAACAGCATCTTTAGTTAAGTATTCTTGTTATATTTTCTTTATCTCTCATTATCTTTTAATAAATGTTATATGTTACAGGGTTCGTACACATTTTTACAAATAAAAATCCATGACTTCATGCAAATATTCATGACCTAATGTTTCATGAAATGTCTATGTAACTATTGTAATTTAACCAATATTATCAACTATATTCGAATATACTGGAGAAAGAAAAAGATTTGATGGGCGCTCCTGCCTGGTGATAAAGCTTCAGTTCAGGCAGTCATGATGGCTAAGGTGCAGCCGGACTGGTACGGATGGCACAGATGCACAAATGCTGCCGATAATCGTTGTGTGTGTACAGGGCTTAAGCTCTTAGCAGCTTGGGCAGTGCGATTTAGACTTGTG
This sequence comes from Pelophylax lessonae, assembly GCF_965119305.1. Taxonomy (NCBI): domain Eukaryota; kingdom Metazoa; phylum Chordata; class Amphibia; order Anura; family Ranidae; genus Pelophylax; species Pelophylax lessonae. The sequence continues at coordinate 271,630,770 of NC_138776.1, read as the reverse complement.
TGTGTATAAGGAATAGACCACCCTCCAAGCCAATTCCCTTTTGCAATATGACCCCTCAAGGACCTGACCAGTTAACAATAACGTTCCTTGGGTATATGGTAAAGCTATGCTTATGTCCTTATATGGCTCCGTTACCGGGATTTGGAGGCCTAGAATGCATTAGTCATCCACTTTATTAATAAGGAAATATGTAATATGCAATTTTCCCAGCAGCTCTTGAACGTTCCCTTTCGTTACAGATGGAGAGCTCTTCTTTGGGAGCAAAAGAGTGATAAAATCAAAAGAAGAGGGAAAGAGGATCTTCAATGAATTCCATTCGTCTCCGATGGGAGGACACACGGGTATTGTGAAAACACGGTCAGCGATTTGCTCCAGATTCTACTGGCGTGGCATGACCATTGATATCGACAATTGGGTACACGTTCATTTTTATTTTTTTGTAATATTTATGTTTCATTTTTATTGAAAGATTTGTACAGTATCATAGAGTACAACAAGTGCTCCCCCGAGGGGTCACCTGGACATAAATAGTCAAGGAACCGAAGGATGGTTTCATACTCAGGTGTTGTACATAATATATAAACACATAGAGTGCATCCGGAAAGTAGCGTCTTTCTATGGCTATAATATTATATATACAATGTATCCAGAAACTATTCACAGCACTTCACATATTGTTATGTCACAGTCTAATTCCAACATGGATTAAATTCATTATTTTCCTCAAATTTCTACAAACAATCCCCCATAATGACAACGTGAGAGAAGTTTGTTTGAAATATTTGCAAATTTATTAAAAATAAATTCATAAGTATTCACACCCTTTGCTCAATACTTTAGTGAAGCTCCTTTGGCACCAATTACAGCCTCCAGTATTTCTGAGTATGATGCTAGAAGCTTGGCACTCCTATTTTTGGGCAGTTTCTCCCATTCTTCTTTGCAGGACCTCTCAAGCTCCATCAGGTTGGATGGGGGAGGGTTGGTGCTCAGCCATTTTCAGATCTCTCCAGAGATGTTCAGTCGGGTTCAAGGCTGGGCCACTCAAGGACATTCACAGAGTTGTCTCGTAGCCACTCCTTTTGTTATCTTGGCTGTGTGCTTAGGGTCGTTGTCCTGTTGGAAGATGAACCTTTCCCCCAGTCTGAGGTCCAGAGCGCTCTGGAGGAGGTTTTCATCAAGGATGTCTCTGTACATTGCTGCATTCATCTTTCCCTCCATCCTGACTAGTCTCCCAGTTCCTGCCGCTGAAAAACATCCCCACAGCATGATGCTGCCACCACCATGCTTCACTGTAGGGATGGTATTGGCCAGGTGATGAGCGGTGCCTGGTTTCCTCCAGACATGACGCTTGCCATTCAGGCCAAAGAGTTCAATCTTTGTTTCATCAGAGCAGAGAATTTTGTTTCTCATGGACTGAGAGTCCTTCAGGTGCCTTTTGGCAAACTCCAGGCGGGATGTCATGTGACTTTTACTGAGGAGTGGCTTCCGTCTGGCCACACCCATACAGGCCTGATTGGTGGAGTGCTGCAGAAATGGTTGTTCTTCTGGAAGGTTCTCCTCTCTCCACAGAGAAACGCTGGAGCTCTGTCAGAGTGACCATCGGGTCCTTGGTCACCTCCCTGTCTAAGGCCCCCCTCCCCCGATCACTCAGTTTGTCCGGGCGGACCGCTCTAGGAAGAGTCCTGGTGGTTCCAAACTTCTTCCATTTACAGAAGATGGAGGCCACTGTGCTCATTGGGGCCTTCAATGCTGCAAAAATGTTTCTGTACCCTTCCCCCGATCTGTGCCTCCATACAATCCTGTCTCCGAGGTCTACAGATAATTCCTTGGACTTCATGGCTTGGTTTGTGCTCTGACATGCACTGTTACCTGTGGGACCTTCTATAGACAGGTGTGTGCCTTTCCAAATCATGTCCAATCAACTGAATTTACCACAGGTGGACTCCAATCAAGTTGTAGAAACATCTCAAGGCTGGTCAGTGGAAACAGGAGGCACCTGAGCTCAATTCTCTGAGTGCCATGGCAAAGGCTGTGAATACTTATGTACATGGGAGTTTTAATACATTTGCAAAGATTTCAAACAAACTTCTCTCACGTTGTCTTTATGGGGGAGGGGTTTGTAGAATTTTGAGGAAAATAATGAATTTTATCCATTTTGGAATAAGGCTGTAACATAACAAAACACAATCAAAATGCCTGGCACTATCTCCATAGGATTCATAGTAGAAAAGCCCCCATGTCTCTCCAAATAGAAGAGAATGTGGGGAAAAGGGGATTTTTAAGTGCCAAAAAAAAGGATGCTGCATAGATACATCATATGCTTTATTAGTACAAAAATCATCAAAAACATATACAGTATCTCACAAAAGTCAGTACACCCCTAAGTGACAATGTCCAAATTGGGCCCAAAGTGACAATATTTTGTGTGGCCACCATTATTTTTTAACCCTCTTGGGCATGGAGTTCACCAGAGCTTCACAGGTTGTCACTGGAGTCCTCTTCCCCTCCTCCATGATGACATCACGGAGCTGGTGGATGTTAGAGACCTTGCGCTCCTCCCCCTTCTGTTTGAAGATGTCCCACAGATGCTCAATAGGGTTTAGGTCTGGAGAAATGCTTGGCCAGTCCATCTCCTTTACCCTCAGCTTCTTTAGCAAGGCAGTGGTCGTCTTGGAGATGTATTTGGGGTCGTTATGTTGGAATACTGCCCTGCGGCCCAGTCTCTGAAGGGAGGGGATCATGCTCTGCTTCAGTATGTCACAGTACATGTTGGCATTCATGGTTCCCTCAATGATCTGTAGCTCCCCAGTGCCAGCAGCACTCATGGAGCCCCAGACCATGACACCCCCACCACCATGCCTGACTGTAGGAAGACACACTTGTCTTTGTACTCCTCACCTGGTTGCCCCCACAAACGCTTGACACCATCTGAGCCAAATAAGTTTATCTTAGTCTCATCAGACCACAGGAGATGGTTCCAGTAATCCATGTCCTTAGTCTGCCTTGTCTTTAGCAGACTCTTTACGGCCTTTCTTGTGCACCATCTTTAGAAGAGGCTTCCTTCTGGGATGACAGCCATGCACACCAGTTTGATGCAGTGTTCGGTGTATGGTCTGAGCACTGACAGGCTGACCCCTCCCCAACCCCTTCAACCTCTGCAGCAATGCTGGCAGCACTCATACGTCTATTTCCCAAAGACAACCTCTGGATATGACGCTGAGCACGGCACTCAACTTCTTTGGTGGACCATGGTGAGGCCTGTTCTGAGTGGAACCTGTCCTGTTAAACCGCTGTATGGTCTTGGCCACCGTGCTTCAGCTCAGTTTCAGGGTCTTGGCAATCTTCTTATAGCCTAGGCCAGTGATGGCGAACCTTGGCACCCCAGATGTTTTGAAACTACATTTCCCATGATGCTTTACTACACTGCATCATGGGAAATGTAGTCCCAAAACATCTGGGGTGCCAAGGTTCACCATCATTGGCCTAGGCCATCTTTATGTAGAGCAACAATTCTTTTTTTTTCAGATCCTCAGAGAGTTCTTTGCCATGCGGTGCCATGTTGAACTTCCAGTGACCAGTATGAGAGAGTGAGAGCGATAACACCAGATTTTCCACACCTGCTCCCCATTCACACCTGAGACCTTGTAACACTAACGAGTCACATGACACCGGGGAGGGAAAGTGGCTAATTGGGCCCAATTCGGACATTTTCACTTAGGGGTGTACTCACTTACGTGAGATACTGTATATCATCAAAACATATTGAATAGTGCATCAAACGTGTGTTGTGACCATCCCGTGCAGACAATGCGTAGACTGATACATATGGATCAACACGTTTTGCCCGAACTCGAGGGCTTCTTCAGGATCCACATTCAGCATCCACAAGCAATCGGATATAAATATCTGGGGTGAGACAGAGATGAGGATTTCCTTCCAAGAACAAACCAAAGTGTGTGATATCCATGCCAGAGGTCCATATCGCACACTTTGGTTTGTTTTTGGATGTTAATTCTCATCTCTGTCTCACCCCACTGTTTTTGGTGCAATTTTTTCTATAATCAAATCTGATTGCTTACGAAAATTTGAAACGTGGATCCTAAAGAAGCCCTTGATTCGGGCGAAACGCGTAGATTCATATGTATCAGTCTATGAATTGTCCGCACTGGATGGTCATAATACATGTTTGATGCACTATTGAATATGTTTTGATGATATATATGTTTAATGATGTTTGTACTAATAAAGCGTATGATGTTTTTAGAATATAGTGTATCTAAGCAGTAATCTGATTTTGTCCCCCCCCCCCCCTCCTTTTCCCACGATCCCTTCTATTTACCTCAACCTACGCAACATCTCCAAATGACGCCCCTTTCTAACCAATGACACAACAAAGCTCCTAATTCACTCCCTGGTCATCTCTCACCTCTACTACCACAACTCCCTTCTTGTTGGCTTACCTCTACATAGGCTCCTCCCCCCCCCTTCAATCCATCATGAATGCTGTGGCCAGACTCATCCCACCTTACCAACGGCTCAGTGTCTGCTACCCCTCTCTGCCAACCCCTCCACTGGTTTCCATTCAGTGTCCTCCACCCCTCTCTGCCAACCCTTCCACTGGTTTCCATTCAGTGTCCTCCACCCCTCTCTGCCAACCCCTCCACTGGCCTCCATTCAGTGTCCTCCACCTCTCTCTGCCAACCCCTCCACTGGCCTCCATTCAGTGTCCTCCACCCCTCTCTTCCAATCCCTCCACTGGCCTCCATTCAGTGTCCTCCACCCTTCTCTGCCAATCCCTCCACTGGCTTCCATTCAGTGTCCTTCACCCCTCTCTGCCAATCCCTCCACTGACCTCCATTCAGTGTCCTCCACCCCTCTCTGCCAACCCCTCCACTGGCCTCCATTCAGTGTCCTCCACCCCTCTCTTCCAATCCCTCCACTGGCCTCCATTCAGTGTCCTCCACCCTTCTCTGCCAATCCCTCCACTGATCTCCATTCAGTGTCCTTCACCCCTCTCTGCCAATCCCTTTACTGGCCTCCATTCAGTGTCCTCCACCTCTCTCTGCCAATCCCTCCACTGGCCTCCATTTAGTGTCCTCCACCCCTCTATTGGCCTCCATTCAGTTTCCACCACCCCTCTCTGCCAATCCCTCCACTGGCCTCCATTCAGTGTCCTTCAACCCTCTCTGCTGATCCCTCTACTGGCCTTCATTCAGTGTCCTCCACCCCCCTCTGCCAATCCCTCCTATTGGCCTCCATTCAGTTTCCACCACCCCTCTCTGCCAATCCCTCCACTGGTCTCCATTTAGTGACCTCCACCCCTCTCTGCCAATTCCTCCACTGGCCTCCATTCAGTGTCCTCCAACCCTCTCTGCCAATCCCTCCACTGGCCTTCATTCAGTGTCCTCCACCCCTCTCTGCCAATCCCTCTATTGGCCTCCATTCAGTGTCCTCCACCCCTCTCTGCCAATCCCTCCACTGGCTTCCATTCAGTGTCCTCCACCCCTCTCTGCCAATCCCTCCACTGGCCTCCATTTAGTGACCTCCACCCCTCTCTGCCAATTCCTCCACTGGCCTCCATTCAGTGTCCTCCAACCCTCTCTGCCAATCCCTCCACTGGCTTCCGCTCACCCAAACATTATGCTGTAGGTGCTAAGTTTGCTTTTTATTTTATTTTGCAATATGTATTAAAGCTGGAGAGACGTTAACAACTTGATTTCTTACAGGTCCGTGAATGTGAGAAATGCCAGAAGGTGGTGAAACCTTTGCCCGTTGCACAACTCTCGCAGTCAATCCAGGTAAATGGGTACTATAGTAATAAATATTATATTAATTATTATTATTTTTAATAATAATATTATTTTAAATATTATATTATTTATAGTAACAAATATTACATTAGTCTTTTATAAAAATGTGTAATATTTGTTTGATCCCAATAGGCATCGGCTGTGTGGGAGATGGTCGGCATCGATCTGACCGGACCTTTACCCAAAACCGCGAACGACTTCCAATACATCCTGACCGCCACCGACTTCTTCTCCAAGTGGGTGGAGGCTTTCCCCCTGAAAAGTAAATGTGCTGCGGAGGTGGCGCAGCACATCTGTTCTATGGTCTACAGACACGGCTGCCCCAAACGGATCCTCTCCGACCAGGGCAATGAGTTCGTCAGTCAGGTATGTTCACTTTCTAAGTAACATTGTTGCAAAAATGATTTAATAATTTTTTTTTTCTTTCTTTATTAGAATTTTATATTTCTGTATTATTTTTTTATTTATTTTTTTCTATTTTTTTATTTTTTTTAAGCTCAACGAAAGGATGTGCGATCTTTTGGGGATAGAGAGGAGCGTGGCGGCTGCCTATCATCCGCAGGCCAATGGACTGGATGAAAAAACCAATCATAACCTAAAGCGGCAAGTTTTATTCTAGTTCAGGCTCTGGTTAGAACTTTGCTCTGCGGGTCTCACTCGAACCCCTTCTGGAACGCCCCCGACCCCTCACAGACAGATACACGGCGGCAGGGCCGGCCCTCCTGCATGAAATCGCACACCTGTAACGTCATTTTGTGCAGTGCGTCTGGAATGCACACGCACGCCGCCGGGCGACCCGCTGTGATTAGACACAGCGGGTCCGATGGACGCGATGTCCCCCGGGACCCGCCGATCCTTCTCAGGAGAGGCAGAACAGCAATCCATGAGAGGGGAAGATGGAGATCCTGTGTGTCTGCGAAGCAGGAACACAGATCTCTGTCTTCCCCCAGTCAGAGCACCTCCCACACACAGTACAGGAACCTCCTCTGCACAGTACAAGCACCTCCCCCCGCACAGTACAAGCGCCTTCCCCCGCACAGTACAAGCGCCTACCCCCGCACAGTACAAGCGCCTTCCCCCGCACAGTGCAAGCACCTTCCCCCGCACAGTGCAAGCACCTCCCCCTGCACAGTGCAAGCACCTCCCCCTCTACAGTGCAAGCACCTTCCCCGCACAGTACAAGCACACCTCCCCCCGCACAGTACAAGCACACCTCCCCCCGCACAGTACAAGCACACCTCCCCCCGCACAGTACAAGCATCTCCCCCCGCACAGTACAATTGCCCCCCCCCGCACAGTACAAGCGCCTCCCCCCGCACCGTACAATCACCTCCCCCCGCACAGTGCAAGCACCTCCCCCTGCACAGTGCAAGCACCTCCCCCTGCACAGCGCAGGCACCTCCCCCTGCACAACGCAAGCACCTCCCCCTGCACAGCGCAAGCACCTCCCCCTGCACAGCACAAGCACCTCCCTCTGCACAGCGCAAGCACCTCCCCCTGCACAGTTAGTAAGCTCCCTAAGACAGTGATGGGAAACCTCGGCTCCCCAGATGTTTTGGAACTACCGGTACATTTCCCATGATGCTTCATTACCCTGCAGAGTGCACGAGCATCATGGGAAATGTAGTTCCAAAACATGTGGGGAGCCGAGGGTCACCATCGCTGCTCTAGGAGCAGTTAACCCTTTAATCGCCCCTTCTGTTACCCCCCCCCCCCTTCCCTGCCAGTGTCATTAGTACAGTGACAGTGCATTTTTAGTAGGACTGCGACATTGCGGTGGACAGATCGGACCCCTAACTGACATATTTGACACTTTTGGGGGGACCAGTGACATTACTACAGTAATCAGTGCTAAAAATATGCACTGTCACTGTAATAATGACACTGGCAGGGAAGGGGTTAACACAGGGGCCATCAAAGAGTTAAATGTGTCCCTAGGGGGTGCTTTCTATCTGTGTGGGGGGAGGGGCTTGCTGAATGAACACAGAGACCCGTGTTCCTAAATAGTAGGATCCCTGTGTTCATCACAGACAGAACAGCGGTGTGCTGTGTTTACAACTGTTCTGTCTCAACGGGGAGCGATGGCGGTCGCTGGACCCACTGATTGGCTTCCCCTGTGGTGAATGGGCATGCGCCCCCCGCTAGCGGTCCCATGATGTGACGTACAGTTACGTCGTTTTGTGGGACAGAGCTGACCTGCTGGCGGTCGTTAAGGGGGGGTAAATCTTCCGGGGCTGGAGTGGTTAAGTAATGTGCTCTCAGCATTGCACAGGAGTGATATCTGGGTGTGGTTGGACGTAGAATCCTCGCATGGTTTCCCACACATGTGGTGTTTTATCCCGCTTTTTCCCTTTGTTTTCCATTGTAGAGTTCTGAATAAATTGGTGAAGGAGAAACAGAATACGTGGGATGTGTTCCTGGAGGCCACGCTCTTTTCTTTACGATCGAAGGTCCACACCACCACCAAAAACTCCCCCTTCCTCCTCATGTATGGCAGAGAAGCCGTCTTCCCCTCCGAGGTTCCCATTGACCTGCCTGTGAGTGTTTTCTATCGCAGTCTCAGTAAAATATTTCTCGGTAGTCTATAGAATAATTCTTCATTCTCCGCACATCTCGCCCCATTCTCATTGTTTGCCGCACATCTGTGCTGCCAATCAGTGCCTTACCAGTGCTGTCCATCAGTGCAGCCTCATCAGTGCCAGCTATTAGTGCCTCATCATCAGTTCCACCTACGAGTGCCCATCAGTGCCACCTATCAGTGCTGCCCATCAGTACCACCTATCAGTGCCTCCTGATCAGTGCAGCTTCATCGGCACACTTCAACGAAGAAGAAAAATTACCAGTTTGCAAAAGGGGGCAGGAAGGGGGGGAAAGTGCCCGGTATTGGGGGCAGGAAGTGGGGGAAGTGCCCGGTATTGGGGGGGCAGGAGGGGGGGGGGGAGTGCCCATTATTGGGGGGGCAGGAAGGGGGGGAAGTGCCTGGTATTGGGGGGGGCCAGGAAGGGGGGAAAGTGCCCGGTATTGGGGGCAGGAAGTGGGGGAAGTGCCCGGTATTGGGGGGGCAGGAAGGGGGGGAGTGCCCATTATTGGGGGGGGCAGGAAGGGGGGGAAGTGCCTGGTATTGGGGGGGAGGCAGGAAGGGTGGGAAAGTGCCCGGTATTGGGGGGAGAGGCAGGAAGTGGGGGAAGGGCCCGGTATTGGGGGGGGCAGGAAGGGGGGGGAGTGCCCATTATGGGGGGGGCAGGAAGGGGGGGAAGTGCCCGGTATTAAGGGGAGGCAGGAAGGGTGGGAAAGTGCCCGGTATTGGGGGGAGAGGCAGGAAGAGGGGCAAAGTGCCCGGTATTGGGGGAGAGGCAGGAAGGGGGGGAATTGCCTGGTATTGGGGGGGGAGGCAAGAAGGGGGGGGAAAGTGCCCGGTATTGGGGGTGGATGCAGGAAGGGGGGGGAAGTGCCCGGTATTGGGGGTGGAGGCAGGAAGGGGAAAAAGTGCCCCGTATTGGTGGGAGGGGGAGTGCTCAGTATTGGGGGGGGAGGCAGGAACGGGGGGAAGTGCCCGTTATGGGGGGGGGGGGAGAAGTGCTCGGTAGGCAAGTGCTTAAAGATGGCGGTGCTTATTTCTGTACAACATTTTTTTTTTTCTCTATATTTACAACCATTTTCATCCTGACAATTATCAGTAATATTTTATATGATGACTGGACTACAAAATTTAATTTCTGATTTACCCTGACAAAATTTCATTCAACCTTTTGTGGCGTTTTGTATTTACTAAACTTGCTTTTCTTTTCAGCTTACATCGATCGTCCTTCCGGAGGAGGAGGCTTACGCTTCATTCATGGAGGAAAAAATAACTGCGATGGAGGCGACCAAAGTCTCCACAATGGAAAACCTCGCCAAGTCGCAGGATAAGCGAAAGGATAAATTGACTACGGTTACTGAGATCTAGGGCTGTGCCGATACCGGTATCGGTGCCGATACTAGACATTTTTGCGAGTATCGGTACTCTCGAAAATGCTTTGATACTGGAAACCGATACCGGAAGTGACGTCAGGGGGTGAGACGCCGCCTCCTCCCCTCTGGCAGCAGGATTTGGAGCGGTAGCATACCTGCCTCTGAAAGTTAACTGTGTCCTGCGGATCTAAGCTATGTCCCGCAACCAAGAACCGCTGACGGTTACCGAACATTGAAAATACATCAGTGAGTCAGACCTCATCCTGTTCCAGTTTCTCAGCAGTGTTGGGTTTCAAAGTGGATGGTTCTCCTCTGCCTGTTACTGAACATTGAAAGTACATCCGTGAGTCAGACCTCCTCCTGTTCCAGATTCCCAGCGGTGATGGGTTTCCCGGTCGTGTTGGGTTTCCCGGACGAGTTGGGTTTCCCGGCCGTGTTCGCCATGTTGGATTTCCTGGCCGTCTTGGGTTTCCCGGCCGTGTTGGCCATGTTGGGTTTCCCGGCCGTGTTGGGTTTCCCGGCCGTGTTGGCCATGTTGGGTTTCCCGGCTGTGTTGGCCATGTTGGGTTTCCCGGCTGTGTTGGCCATGTTGGGGTTCCCAGTCATGTTGGCTTTGTTGGGTTTCCCAGCCGTGTTGGGTTTCCCGGCCGTGTTGGCCATGTTGGGGTTCCCAGTCATGTTGGCTGTGTTGGCCGAGTTGGGATTCCCAGCCATGTTGGGTTTCCTGACCATGTTGGGTTTCCCGGCTGTGTTGGTTTCCCAGCCGTGTTGGGTTTCCCATTGGATGGTTCTCCTCTGCCTGTTTGCATGCAAGGTAACGGCTGGACTTCTCTGGGTCTTTGACTTGTGTAGAACCATCACATGTGGGATGAGGCTGAAACCGTAGTGGGGGATGTTACAGCGAATGGAGGTATCATACTTATGTGGGGGAAACCTGGAAACTGCTTCGGAGACTGTCGGCTCTGGACTGTGTACTTTGCTGAATTGATGGTTAACATTCATTTGCAAGCCCCGTGATTTCACTGCTGGCATAGTCTGTTGAAACGGTCTTCTGTGAGTCCAACATTTTAGGAAAAAGTCTCCCAATGAACCTCCCATCCTCTTCCCCCAAGCGATCACAGCCTTTTCCATCCCAACTCTCCCACCCCACAATCCCTATTTCACCCCACCCTCAACTACCCTGCCCTCACTTACCCCTGTACTCCCACCCAGCCCTTACTTACCCCTCTACTCCCACCCTGCCCTCACCCAACTCCCTAACAAACCCAGTGCCGGGACAAGGGGTAGGCAGGAGGGGGCGGTTGCCCTGGGCACAGTGTTATCATGTGAGGTTTGGGGGCACAACACGGAGATTGGGGGGAGGAACTTTGCTTTGGGAGGAAGAGTTTTTAGAGGGGGGGGGAGCTTGAAGTAAGAATTGCTTTAGATGGGGAAATTTGGGGAGGAGTGCTAGTTGTGGATTTTTTGGGGGAATTTGTGTTGGGAAGGGAGATTAGAGACGAGGGTTTGTGCTAGGAGAGGGGGGGATTTTTGGGCTTGTGCTAGAAAAGGCAATATGGTTGGGCAATTTGGCATGTTCGCCCTGGCCTCTAGATGACCTTGTCCCGACACTGAACAGACCACACTCCTACCTATTCTTCCTAGGCGATAAGTATCGGTAATTGGTATCGGCGACTTCTTGGTGTATTCGTATCGGTACTCTGTGTTAAAAAATGAGGACTGATCAATTTTGTCCGTAAGAGACCAGACATTGCTACTTCTCCTCTCTGTATATAGGCCTGCTACTTCTCGGTTTAGTTACTGGGCAGAAAAGTATAAATAGTTATTGTTTGTCATATCATGTGCCATGCATGAGCTTGTATATCATACGGGGGGTTCCACTATTGGATGTATAGTTTTGAAACACACCACCCCATTGGTGGAAATCAATGTTATCCCCCACGTTTTTGTTTACTTAACATGATGTGACGTACTGAAATAAATTGGTTTCTCCTTTTCATGATCCTGTGTGTGTGTGTGTAAATTGCAGGACTTCCAGGACTCCAAATTAAAGGGTAAGATAGTAGTTAAGGTTGAATAAAGACAATCGTCCATCCAGTTCTTCCTGTGTAGGTGTGTGTGTCTCGCTGACGGTGTTGTGCCGAAAACTCCAACTGGCCGAGAAGAATGTGGAACTCTCTTCCACAATTGGTGGTGTCAGCGGGGAGTATGGATACTTAAAGAAGGCTCTTGGACCTGCATCTCAAAGAACACAATATACAGGGATATGGGAAATGATTACTGTTCTTTCCCAAAAAACTCCAACTTGCCGAGATCTCCAACGACGTTACTTCCGGTGAGTGTAGACCAGGAATAATTGGAGATTTCCACCACTTGGTGGTGTTTTCACAGAACAATCTTCAACTCCAACTTGCCGAGGTCTCCAACAACGTTACTTCCGGTGAGTGTAGACCGGGAATAATTGGAGATTTCCACCCCTTGGTGGTGTTTTCACTGAACAATCTCCAACTCCCAACTTGCCAAGGTCTCCAACGACGTTACTTCCGGTGAGTGTAGACCAGGAATAATTGGAGATTTCCACCACTTGGTGGTGTTTTCACAGAACAATCTTCAACTCCAACTTGCCGAGGTCTCCAACAACGTTACTTCCGGTGAGTGTAGACCAGGAATAATTGGAGATTTCCACCACTTGGTGGTGTATTCACAGAACAATCTTCAACTCCAACTTGCCGAGATCTCCAACGACGTTACTTCCGGTGAGTGTAGACCAGGAATAATTGGAGATTTCCACCACTTGGTGGTGTATTCACTGAACAATCTCCAACTCCAACGTGCCAAGGTCTCCAATGACGTTACTTCCAGTGAGTGTAGACCAGGAATAATTGGAGAATTCCACCACTTGGTGGTGTTTTCACCGCACAATCTTCAACTCCAACTTGCCGAGATCTCCAACGACGTTATTTCCGGTGAGTGTAGACCAGGAATAATTGGAGATTTCCACCACTTGGTGGTGTATTCACAGAACAATCTCCAACTCGCCGAGATCTCCGATGAGGTTACTTCCGGTGAGTGTAGACCAGGAATAATTGGAGATTTACACCAAAAGTATCCATACTCCCCGCTGACACCACCAATTGGGGAAGAGAGTTCCACATTCTTACCGCCCACCTGACAGTGAAAAAAACCCTACACAGCTTAAAAGGAAAAAAACCTCCAAGGGTTTTTTTGTTCAGGTCTTCCTGTAAAACTTCTATATCCTGATGTGAAGTTATTGCCCAGCTTATTTTTGTGTGTCGTCCGCAAACACTGAGATTGAGCGATTTATCCCATCCTCTATATCATTTATGAATAAATTAAACAGAATTGGACCCAAGACAGAACCTTGGGGTACCCCACTTACCACACTGGACCAGTCTGAGTACTCGTTATTTATCACCACCCTTTGGATGTGCCCCTGTAACCAGTTTTCTATCCAAGAACAAACCTTCTGGTCGATGCCTGCAGACCTCAGCTTGTAGATTAAGTGTTTATGGGGAACCGTATCGAATGCCTTTGTAAAATCCAGATACACCACATCCACAGGCCTTCCTTTATCCAGATACACCACATCCACAGGCCTTCCTTTATCCAGATACACCCCATCCACAGGCCTTCCTATATCCAGATACACCCCATCCACAGGCCTTCCTTTATCCAGATACACCCCATCCACAGGCCTTCCTATATCCAGATACACCACATCCACAGGCCTTCCTTGATCCAGATACACCACATCCACAGGCCTTCTTTTATCCAGATACACCACCTTCACAGGCCTTCCTTTATCCAGATACACCACATACATAGACCTTCCTATATCCAGATACACCACATCCACAGGCCTTCTTTTATCCAGATACACCACCTTCACCGACCTTCCTTTATCCAGATACACCATATCCACAGGCCTTCCTTTATCCAGATACACCACATCCACAGACCTTCCTTTATCCAGATACACCACATCCACAGGCCTTCCTTTATCCAGATACACCCCATCCACAGGCCTGCCTTTATCCAGATACACCACATCCACAGGCCTTCCTTTATCCGGATATACCACATCCACAGCCCTTCCTTTATCCAGATACACCACATCCACAGACCTTCCTTTATCCAGATACACCACATCCACAGTTATTCCTTTATCCAGATATACCACATCCACAGGCTTTCCTTTATCCAGATACACCACATCCACAGTAATTCCTTTATCCAGATACACCCCATCCACAGGCCTGCCTTTATCCAGATACACCACATCCACAGGCCTTCCTTTATCCGGATATACCACATCCACAGCCCTTCCTTTATCCAGATACACCACATCCACAGACCTTCCTTTATCCAGATACACCACATCCACAGTTATTCCTTTATCCAGATATACCACATCCACAGGCTTTCCTTTATCCAGATACACCACATCCACAGTAATTCCTTTATCCAGATACACCCCATCCACAGGCCTGCCTTTATCCAGATACACCACATCCACAGGCCTTCCTTTATCCGGATATACCACATCCACAGCCCTTCCTTTATCCAGATACATCACATCCACAGACCTTCCTTTATCCAGATACACCACATCCACAGTAATTCCTTCATCCAGATACACCACATTCACAGGCCTCCCCCTATCTAGATGGCAGCTCACCTCCTTATAGAATGTTAACAGAATGTTCTGGCAAGAACATCCCTTTTTAAACCCATGCTGATTACAACTAATGATACTATTTTCCTCCAAATTATTGGATATAGTCCCTTATAATCCCCTCCAATAATTTACCTACTATTGATGTCAGGCTGACTGGCCTGTAGTTCCAGGGAATATGTCTCTGTCCTTTTTAGAGTATTGGTACCACATTTGCTTTTCTCCAGTTAACTGGTACAGTTCCAGTAAGTATGCTGTCCGCAAAGATTAGGAACAATGGTCTAGCTATAACCTGACTGAGTTCTTTGAGGACTCTTGGGTGTAACCCATCTGGTCCTGGTGATTTATTTGTGTTAAGCTTATCTAAGTTTTTCCTTGATTCCAGCCTCTGTTAGCCATAGTGGTACATCCAGTGATGTGCTGCTAACAATACTTGTGTGGTCAGTATACCCCTCCTTTTCCTGTGAAGAGAAGAAAGCATTTACTAAGTAGGTCAAAACCTGACTAATGCTAAACCTAATCTATCTAACCCTGTAAAGCAATAATCACTGTACTCCCCTATTCTGCACCTGGTCTGGTCATGTCTCCAGCGAGGAGGACTGACAACGGCTGTGAAATGAATGGGAAGTGACGTCACCCATGTGCGGATCTGCAGCACCTCTCGCCCCGCTCGCTAGGAGGATGATAGCGGCAGCTGGGCCCGAGAAATGGGTTAGGATACACAACTGATAAATGGCACGAGTGCGGTCCAGACAGGACTGTTGCTCGGTCCAGTTCCGGACTGAGGTCTGCCATTTGGTGATCCCTGGTCTACGAGATAAAGCTCATGCAATGTTCCAGCAGTCTGAAAAAGTGGAATTAATTTATCTTCATAACTTTCTTGAGGGAGGTTGTCAATAAATATTTCTGTCCCAAGTGAAGGAGCCTCTCCAACTCAGTCTGCAGAAGGGCCACCATATTTCCTCCGACAATTAACTCGTATAAGATTAATATTACACCTTTCCATCCACTCCGGAAGGGAAGCAATATTGTCCTTATTCCGAGAATTAATCCAAGTCTCGCTCTCAGCGTTCATCACATTGTCCATCATTAGAGGATGATTGGCTCTCTCCATGGAATCAGAGGCTAAACTGAGCTCTTCTCCATGCTCTGACCTGGAGAAGCAGACAAAATCCCCAGTCTGCTCCATGGGCCATAATCAGTGGGTAGGAGGCTTGCCCCTAGTCTCCTCCAAAAGCCTCTGTCCCAGTTTGCTCTGTCACATTTCTCCCCCATCAAAGGTAGATTAACAAGGTTCCAGATCTTCACCTGCACTGCGTTTAGTCAGGCAGAGTGAACCCTCATAGTTGATCCACATGATTCCCATTCTGGGCTGCAGGTAATAGTTGTCATTAGTAGGTGTGGGGCAGAGGTCACGGACTCTGTGCCTGGCTGCCAGTGCTTCAGCTGGGGGGCCGTTGCCTTCCCAGGGATCGGTCTGCTGCTGGGGAGAGGGGCCTGACTGCCCCGGTTCCCTGGAGCCATGAAGACACTATAGGTGCTAGGCAGAGGCCAGCAGCCAGCGTCCTATGGTTCAAGAGAATTTACTTCTGAAAGGAGAGTTTTATCGATGCAAAGATCTTTTAGTAGGCCAAGTGAGAGACTAGTCTAATTTGGTCACAAGAAGCTCATCTACTCTTGTGGCATTGAGAGTATACTGGTGTTGTCACCAAGTGAAGGGTTTTGGGTTCAAATACCCACCTTTTCAGACTTCTTTATTGAAGATTTAGGCAGCAGTTGAGATTGTGCCCTGTAGTTCAAGAGAATTGCCTGGTAAAACTACATTTTTAACAGATGAAAAGATCCCTTAGTAAACCAAGCAGGAGACTAGTCTAAAGGCCCATACACACGTACCGATTGTCGGCCGAAACTGTTCGGCCGCCGAACGATCGGCCGATTTTCGGCTTGTTAGTATGATGCTGCCGACAGCGCACTTTCGGCCGAACAGAATCTTTAAAATTTTTGTATGCCGACACCAGAACGGCCGATTGTTCGCCAGTCAGTACAGAATTCGGCCGACAGACAGCAGATTTGCAAGACTGGGCATGCTCAGAAAAGAAAAAAGACCAGGAAAGTTAACCATCACATGACATCACTTCTGCAGTCGGCTGTTGTTGGCCGACAAAATTCGTGTGCAGTTTTCAACAGACAAGACAGCCCTCAGACAAAAGACGGCCGAATGTTCGGCCGACGATCGGTACGTGTGTACGGGGCTTTAGTCTGGGGATAGCAATTCAGTAAAATTTGTAGATATGAATCCATGCCCACTAATATGATAATATGTAATGATAATACAACTACTGTTTTAAACTCTCCCATCACCTTTGCTGGTGGCATTGTGTGTATGGTAATAGTTACATAAATTACGCCCCTTACTGCACGCCCCCAGCTCCACACCGGGCAAACTGCTCGGGAGCGCGCATCGACGTCACGCCTAGCAACCCTCTGGGCTGTCTGCGCGTCCTAGTGACCGGCGCGCTCCCAAGATCGGAGTGAGACATCTGTGAGTTGCCCGGGATCCGGGTCACCGAGCAGGACTAGAAAATGTTGGATTTCTTGCAGGATACGGGCAGAAATTTATTCCCAACACTCCCCAAACTCACAGACGAAGATAAAGTTCACGAGGGGATATCAGCGTATGAGACACGGTTGACCATGGATACCTGCTGAGAGCCAGTCTTATGCCCATTGATGTCTGTTATATGTATACTGCTCATAAGATGGTGAGATCTGGTAAGGGTATTTAAGATACCTCTCTTGGTGGTGGTTTATGTCACGTGGTCTTCCGAGGGATAGCTGATGAAACGCCATTTCTCATCTACACGTGGTTATCTACTGTTTGATTGATTTTAAAGGACTTTTCCTTTTTAACTATATGGACTTTTTATCATCAATTTTAAGCGCTACAATTTTATACTTTTTAAGTTCCATAAATGCAATGCACCTGGCTTGGTTCCATTTATTAAAGTTGTAGAACCTCTTAGCAACCAATTGGCTTTCAGACTAGGTACTTGGTTGCTGGAGGTTACTGTACTTTGTAGGCAGCAGTTGAGATGGTGTCCTGTGGTTCAACGCAATGGAGTTTTCAAAGTGCGCTTAGGAGGAGGGGAAGTGGGAGACTAGTCTAGGTCTGATGGTAACAATTTAGAAAAATGTTTGAATAATAATGCACTAGTCATATGGTATTCCATGATATTAAAGCTCTAGTTCTGAGAGCCACTTACCGTCAGAGCACTGCAACCAAGCATCCAAGCGCTGTGGCGCAGCATGTAGGGCGGAAAATGTGGAATCTTGAAGGCCATGAGTTCATTTCCCAAAGCAGAGCAAGCAAGTGTCTGCTCAGAGCTGTTTGGGGCGGAACAGCAGCTATGTGCTCGGTGACAAAGAGCCATCTCTGTGTAATGAGAGGTTAAGGAGTGGACCTTCTCACTGTGTAACCATGATGTGGGTGACCTTAGCACCATGTGAAGAAAGCCCAAACGAAATGAGCTCCAGCTATGTAACTCTGAAGTGGGTGACCTTAGCACCATGTGAATGAAGCTTCAATGAAATGGGTTGCAGCCATATAACCATCAAGGTGTGGACTTGAAACCACGTGACTGAATCCTCAAGGAAATTAGTTCCAGCCATGGGACCATCAATGGGTGACCTTGTGATTGAAAAACACCATCAGTAGTTACTAAGCCGCAAAGGTCAACATGAACATAGTAAGCAAAGGAAACTTGGCACAATGAGTGGTATAGACTTCTTAGGTCAAAGGTATAGTGCCAAGCCAATGTGGCACTATACGGAGGGAATTTTCACGTTTTATCAAAGAACCGCTTTTTTTTTCATCAACATTCTGCTCCTTCACAGTACTCCAGCTCAACATCTAGGGGGGTCACAAGTTCACTTATGCCAAGCTGATGGTGGTTCACACCACTTAATTCCTGCCCATTTCATTGCAGTCTGTACAATTTCATCCACCCTTCACACAACCCTCAGAGCTACTTTGAGGAAACATCTTTACTCACTCAATGGGAACCAAACCTACAGCCCTCTGATTCAACCTTCAGGAGCTTACATGCTGCGCCACAGAACTAGAAGACAATAGGAGCAGTTGCTATCGACCCTATATCATGTATCTAGGCTATCTAAACCTTTAAAACTGACACCACATCAGAGATTCGAACTACGAAATGCGGCACTTTCTATATTAAACTGCAACGCACCAACACCAAGCACCACAGGCTCTAACCAGCACTGGGTCTTCTCTGTAGAACTATATACCGAAGACGTCATGATGGGAATAAGTGGAAAACATTTATTTGCCCACAGAACACCATTAAACTGCAACACACCAACAACATGCACCACAGGCTCTAGCCAGCACTTGGACTTCTCTGTAGAACTATATATCAAAGACGACATGATGGGAACAAGTGGAAAACATTTATTTGCCCACAGAACACTTTAGTGTTAGCAGACCAGATTTGAACTAAGAAATCCACAGCTTTCAGCATTTAAGAGCAGCACAGCAACAACATGCACCACAAAGCCATGCCGGCAGCCCACCTTCTCTCTAGAACTACATACTTAAGAAGCCATGATGGGAACAATTAAAAAATGTTTAGTGGCCTACGACACTTAAGTGTTTCCACATGAGATTCAAACTAAGAAGTCCAGGGTCTTCAGCATTAACCAGCAGCACACCCAACACTATGCAGCACAAGCTCTAGCTGGCATTGCACCTTCTCTTCAGAACTATATACTGAAGTAAACATGATGAGAAAAATGAAAAACGTTTAGTGGCCGGCGAAACACTTGTGTTACCACAAGAGATCCAAACTAAGAAATTCAGGGATTTCAGCATTCAATAAAAGAGCACACCAACGCCATGCACCACAAGCTCTAGCCGGGACTCCACCTTCTCTCTAGAACTGTATACTGAAGACGACATGATGGGAACACTTGAAAAACATTTGGTGGCTCATGAAACACAAACATTGTTTATTCTTTTTTTTATAAATTCAATGTTTATTGAGAAAGGAAAAAGGGCATACAATATAATACAATACAGCAGAGCATATGGGTAGATGTCCAATAACCATAGATGTAAATGTAGCGGTTCAGGGAACAAGCAAAAGAAACACGTGAGATAACATGCGTTTGAACCGCTATAATAACATATGGAAGTTCAAAAAGTGGGCTAAGGTGCGTAGGTCTCCCAGACAGGACCTCCCCTCCACCGGCATCTCTCAAATGGCCGGTCTGTTAAGGAGAGGAGGAACCAAACTGACATCCCGACTGCCCTGCATCCATCACCGTATATGAAGAGTATAAACGCCCAGGGGAGGTAGTTTTCTAGAAGAGGGAAGAGCAGAAAGAAGAGGGAGGAGAAGGCAGGAGGGGGGGGGGGGGGGTAAAGAGTGGGGAGAATGGGGAGGGCAAGGATGGAAAAATAGGAGGGGGGGGGGAGATGGCCAGCCCCACGCCGACAGCCAGTTAAGCGATCAAATCTTTGTATTTAGCGGAGAAGATAAACTCATGCCAGTAATACCATAGTTTGAGGAACTTTTCTCACGAGCCCCGTTCAGTCGCCACCAGATCTTCCATTTCATTAATATTTGCTACTTTTCTCAACCACATAGCTACTGTGGGGGGCTGTGACTGCTTCCAGAGAAGAGGGATGCAACTCTTGGCGGCCGTGAGTAGGAGCGGCAGGATCGACTTCCGGTAGGACGAACGCGGAAAGCTATTGTGGTGGAGGAGGAAGAGTGCGGGATCCAGAGTGAGGGTATTGGCAATAATTTCTGAGGGATCATGTGACAGGGCGTCTTTGGGCGGGAAGCCAGGTCCCAGGAGGAGGTGGACAGCTGTCTCTCCTCCTGCAGATGTGAGGAAGGTGATTCGGGTGGTCGGCCTATTGAACCAGGTGTGGAGCTGGGCTGCAGAGGATCCAGAGAGCTGACCAGTGTAGCTGCCGGCAGAATCTTTTGGGAAAAACAGTATCGTGAGTACCACGGGGTCTGCCTAAGGGTCTGCCTAGGAGAGGGGACCACTCCAGAGAAGTCAGGGGATCAAGGAGCTAGCTCACACAGAAGGTTAAAGCAGAGTTCTGGCCTCAAAATCAAAAAAATTTATTTTGGGCCATCCGCTTGCTGAGGGCCACCTGAAAAAGAAATGGATGCTCCCGATTTTTTTCTGGTCACTTACCTTGTTATTTAAGAAAATATACTCACCTTCCTTCCACTTCCTCCCTCTGCGGCCGCGCCGTCTCTTCCTGTTTGCGATGACTCCTGGGAGCTGAACATCATCGATCCCAGGAGTCAATGCGCCTGCACTGGCCCCGCTCGTCACTTCTGGTGCAGGCGCGGCATTCCCTGCTAAACAGCTTCTGGGCATGCCAGTAAAGGGGATCCAGTGTAGTTGACCCTGAAGAATAGGAACAAAGGGGTGCCAGGAAGGGCCCTGAAGTTGTTAAGCAGTACAGTGCAGTTTACTTTAGGATACAGTTTACCTCAAGAAGCTCAAATATTCTACTTCACAGCCAAGGCCAAAGTGAAACAGCGGCCTAGCCGTGACTATCGTTACTCAACATTATTCAGCTTTCTCAAAACGTCCCAGCTAATTGTGCATAGTGCATAAAGTTGGAGTATCCCACTCATCCCTTTCTCCTATCCAAGTTCCAAATAAAACACAAAAAAACCAAAGCTACTGGACTGTTTCCTGACTGAGCTAAAACACTTGGGAAAATGTCAAACTGCCATGTTGTTGCTAATGGTAACCCAGGGGAATTCGTAACCAGCAGCTCCCAAGGGAGTAGTGCTACAGAACTCTAAAATGAAATTGCCAATTAAAAATGTCCATATAAATATATTTACATCTATGTTCCCCTTGGTGGGAGTGGAGGTGACCCATCTATAAAGAATTTTTTCGGCCGAGTCGGAGTCGGTTGTGGAGAGCACCATACTAACAAGTCGAAATTCGGCCGGGAATTTTCGTCCGACAACCGGTCTGCCGATTTTCGGCTTGTTAGTATGGTGCTCTCGACAACCGACTCGGCCGAAAAAATTCTGGTGTGCAGGCTATAAAATGTTGTCCACCGTCAAAACACGTCCAATTTTCGTGCAGTCAGTACAGATTTCGACAGGGAAAAATCTTATGAGCAAGACTGGGCATGCTCAGATATGAAAGAACACAAAGAAAGCAATCCAACACATGACATCACTTCTGAAGTAGAATTCTGTCATGCGGGAAAATTCATGTGCAGTCTAGAGCACATTCCAACCAACAAAACACCACTCTGGACAAAAGACGTACGACCGGTCGGAGGAAATTCGTTGCGCGTGTGTACGAGGCTTTAGGATATACAGTACATACACACACAGCACAAGGCCGTGATCACATTACGAGAGGTTTCTCTGGGCTGCAGTTCCTCTGAGCTCCACAAGGTGGTGATCTCACTACTACCCAGACAGGAAGTCTCTATGGAAGACAGGAAGTGATGTCAGGTATAAATAGGAAGTTCCGGGTGAAAGGTGAGTTGGGTGGAAGTAGAGAGGAGACATTGCTGGAAGTGGCAGCAGAGGAGGTAATAAGATCTTATTTTCTAATTGCACCCAGTAACCCCCCCACCCCCCGGTCATGTCCGTCCTCTTCCTTCATAGTCACTGTGACCTCTTCACAAGATCCCAAATGGAATGAAGACAGACAGTCCTTCACCCCTTGGTGGTCGCTCATACTTAGAGGAGGTCTGTATGTGCAGCATTCCCTAATGAATGGCCAACGTATCGATGCTTTGCATACAGGGATGGCATTTCAATACCTTCCCATGTCACAGGGTCTGACAGTGCCTGGTGCAGCTCTCTACACCACCAGCAGCATCCTCCTTCTATCCAATCCTTTCTCTTACTGTAGAGAGTGACATCACTCCTGTCAGTCAGCCGGCTGCCGGAGAATGGAGCCTTGCAGCCGTAGTTCTGGCAATTCTCCTGATTAGCCGGCAACTCCGGCCAAAAGCCAGCAAGTTCCTTTTAGGATGCACAAAAATTCTGGATGGTTGCACTCTGTAAAATTTTAATTTGGAAGTTTTGTGCATCCTAGTCTTCAGGTGATGACCTTGGCATTGCACCTGGGGTTACGAGGATATCGTGAGAGACCATGTAGCAGACCCACCAAGAGGTCAGTCTGTTTGTGTAGCAAGTTCCCCTTCCTGGACATCATGATGACCCTCCATTGACCTCAGGGCACTGCCTCAGAGCAAACAAGTCTAAGGAAGGATCGTACTTATCATTAATTGTCTGCAGATCTAAAACTAATCCAAATCAGTTCAGAAATCAAACAAACCCAACAGAGAAAATGGGATTCTGGCCAAGAGGGTTCTGAGTTTTCAGAAATATAGAAAACACAAAAAAGTCTAGACCAAATGTGTTCCCAAGGGGGGGCAGTAGTAGTTAAAAGTTCATCAACCCTCCTATTAGCCCCCCTCACTTCCACATCCTATTATTGTGTGACCAATACCATCCAAATAATTCTTACTTTCATTTCCCAAAGTTATCCACCTACAAGGAGACCTGTATAGATCAAATGACGGCACCAATGAGGATGAAGGAGGACCGGAGTCACATGACTGAGAAGATACTAAACTTCACCATGGAGATCATCTACCTGCTGACCGGAGAGGTGAGGAGGATTCTGGGAGGTCACATGACATCACTCTTATCTCTATAAATAAAACACAGACCTGACCGGAGGGGTGAGGAGGATTCTGGGAGGTCACATGACATCACTCTTATCTCTAATAATAAAACACAGACCTGACCGGAGAGGTGAGGAGGATTCTGGGATTCTAACATGATATTCCTATTGGTTCTCCAATACAGAGATTTCCTCTTCTGAAGTCAGGTGATCATATGACCATCACAGTGCCTCCATGTGACTCCCTAAAACCTGAGAGACACAACATGCAGAAGATTCTAGAAATCACCAAGAAGATGATGGAGCTGCTGACAGGGGAGGTGAGCGGTGCTGGGAATTCTGGGACATTATCCAGTAACAGACAAGGGATGTGTCTTGATGGTGACTGTATCATTGTGTGTGTCAGGTTCCTATAAGGTGTCAGGATGTCACTGTCTATTTCTCCATGGAGGAGTGGGAGTATTTAGAAGGACACAAGGATCTCTACAAGGACGTCATGATGGAGAATCAGCCGCCCCTCACATCCCCGGGTAAGAGGAGACTTTATTGTAAAGGAGAGAGCAGTACGGAGGCTCCACCTAGATCCCCCATCATCTGATAAACACATAGAAACAATGTATTCAGTCAGTGTGTGTGTTTCCTACAGATGGATCCAGTAATGGGAACCCACCAGAGAGATGTCCCCGTCCTCTGTATTCCTGGGATTCCACACAGGAAGATCACACCATCCCTCACCATCATCAGGTAGATGAGGAACAATTATTGGTAGTTCTGATTTATACACAACATGTTTGTTACAATGAATGTTTAATTATATATTCAGAGTGGAAACCTCGGGGATGATAATATTGTTGTAAAAGAAGAGTATAAAGAGGAGGATGAGGAGTATGGAGTGATGGAAAAGTTTTCAGAAGGACACAAGGATATGATGGAGCCACCTAATACCATGAACCCACCAGAGAGATGTCCCCGTCCTCTGTATTCCCGGGATTCCACACAGGAAGGTCACACCATCCCCCACCATCATCAGGTAGATGAGGAACAATCACTGATAGTATCATTAGGATCTGTACATTATCTGCATTGTTACCATTGATGTCATTTTTATTATATATTCAGAGTGGAGACCTGAGAGATTCTAAAGATGAGATTAAAGCAGAAGAAGAAGAGACGTATGTGAGGGATGATCAGCAGTCTATGGAGGAGGATGGAATAACGGGGACATTTATAGAGGAGGACACTCCTACAGAGATCAGCATAGGTGGGTCATTAACACTAAATTTTTTACTCCACCCATACTGCTCACTAATTGGTCCAGAGTAGGGCGGGGACTGGGTGATATCAGCCTGTAATACCCTGGTCACTTTCCTGATTGTCTAGTAATAATCTTTGTATTTCTATTTTAGTAGATGGACGGGAGATGAGGAAAACCTCAGAGGATTGTCTCACTTTGTCTCCAGACTGTAAAGTAGAAGATGAGGACATCACACAGTATAGTCCAGGAGAAAACCCGGCTACCTCAAATGTCCATCCGGCACCACACAGTGTAGATGGACCATCGTATTCCTCTTATCCTGAGGAACCTCAGACTGTGAGGGACAGTGCCGGACCATCGTATTCCTCTTATCCTGAGGAACCTCCGACTGTGAGGGACAGTGCCAGAACATCGTATTCCTCTTATCCTGAGGAACCTCCGACTGTGAGGGACGGTGCCAGACCATCGAATTCCTCTTATCCTGAGGAACCTCAGACTGTGAGGGACGGTGCCAGACCATCGAATTCCTCTTATCCTGAGGAACCTCAGACTGTGAGGGACAGTGCCGGAACATCGTATTTCTCTTATCCTGAGGAACCTCAGACTGTGAGGGACGGTGCCGGACCATCGTATTCCTCTTATCCTGAGGAACCTCAGACTGTCAGGAACAGTGCTGTCCTTCCATTAGATAAGAGGTTTTCCTGTTCTGAGTGCGGGAGGTGGTTCAATTTTAAATCCAATCTTAATGCGCATAAAAGATCTCACACAGGTGAGAAGCCACATTCCTGTCCTGATTGTGGGAAATGTTTCCGTTTGAAATCCAATTTTATTGAGCATAAAAGATCTCATACAGGTGAGAAGCCATACACCTGTCCTGAGTGCGGGAAATGTTTCCGTACTAAATCCAAACTTAATATTCATAAAAGATCTCACACAGGTGAGAAGCCGTATTCCTGTCCTGAGTGCGGAAAGTGTTTTGCTTCTAAATCAAATTATAATGAGCATAAAAGAACGCACACAGCTGAGAAGCCGTATTCCTGTACTGAGTGTGGGAAGGGTTTCAGTTTTAAATCCAAACTTAGTGAACATCAAAGGACTCACACGGGTGAAAAACTATATTCCTGCCCTGAGTGCGCAAAGTTTTTCCTAAAGAAGTCCCATCTTTCACTTCATCAGAGATATCACACGGGCGAGAAGCCATTTTCCTGTCCTGAGTGCGGAAAATGTTTTAGAGAGAGGTCCAATCTTTACAAGCATCGGAGGTCTCACTCGGGTGAGAAGCCATATTCCTGTCCTGAGTGTGGGAAATGTTTTTCACAGAAGTCCAATCTTAACACACATCAGAGGTCTCACACGGGGGAAAAGCCATATTCCTGTCATGAGTGTGGAAAATGTTTTTCCTACAAGTCCATGCTTTCCAGCCATCAGAGATTGCACACGGGGGAGAAGCCGTATCCTTGTCCTGAGTGCGGGAAATGTTTTTCACGGAAGTCCCATCTTTATAGACATCAGAGATCTCACACGGGGGAGAAGCCACTTTCCTGTCTTGAGTGCGGGAAATGTTTTTCAGATAAGTCCCATCTTTCCAGACATCAGAGATCTCACAGAGGAGAGAAGTCGTATCCTGGTCCTGAGTGAGGGAAATGTTCCTCACTGAAGTCCTGCCTTCCTGTAAATCAGGGGTCCCACACAACCCTGGAGGTGTATTAGTGCCTTGAGTGTGGGAAATGTCTTCTATATGAATGTTGGTGGACATGTGGGGAAGAAGCACACCCTGATATACACCTCAGATATACTCCATGGCTGATCTTCATCATGTAAGAAACACTTTATAAGGAGATCAGGGATCACCAAAGACATGGATGAAGTGTTGGCCATTGATAGCAGGAGAAAAATAAAAATGGAGTCATTACCTTTCATTGGCTGAGTGCATTTTGTGGTGGGAAAATTCATAAACACTTAGAGGTCTATGTTTTTTTTTAATTTGTTGAACAAATATGACACATTTTCACCCAACTCTCACAAATGTTGGCCATATTTTATTTCTTATGATCTCCCATGATCATTGGCTCCATCTAGTGGTCATAATGCTGTGTTGCGCTATTTTTACTAATAGGGCTCTTTCAGGAAAAAATACCACATTATGGCCAATAGATGGAGCTGAGGATCATGGGAAATCACTGTGTTTATTAAATTACGGCGTGACTGGCAAATGGTTCGCACATTCATCCAACAAATTTTTTTTTTTTTTTAATAAAATAGACCCCTTCATTTCCTTCCTCGGTTTTTTTACACAGGAAAGAGAGGGGTATAACGACCATGACCGTAATGTTAGTAACACGTCGGGGGGTACAAAAAAAAGACTAGAAAAGCATAACATAAATAAATCACCCGGGCAGGGTGGCTTACACCCGAGAGTCCTCAAATAACTCAGCCAGGTTATAGCCAGACCATTATTCCTAATCTTTATGGACAGCTTACTGACAGGAATGGTACCAACTGATTGGACGAAAGCCCATGTGGTGCCAATATTCAAAAAAGGGAAGAGATATATTCCTGGAATATCCTAACATCAATAGTATGTAAACTATTAGAGGGGATAATAGTCAGCCTAACATGAATAATATGTAAACTATTGGAGGGGATAATAGCCAGCCTAACATCATTAGTATGTAAACTATTGGAGGGGATGATAGCCAGCCTAACATCAATAGTATGTAAACTATTGGAGGGGATGATAGTCAGCCTAACATCAATAGTATGTAAACTATTGTAGGGGATAATAAGGAACTATATCCAAGAATTTGCTGATAAAAACAGTATTAGTAGTAATCAGCATGGCTTTACGAAGGGTCGTTCCTGCCAGATTAATCTGTTAACATTCTATGAGGAAGTGAGCTGCCTTCTGGAGAGGGGGAGGCCTGTGAATGTGGTGTATCTGGATTTTACAAAAGCATTCGATACAGTTCCCCATAAATGCTTAATCTACAAGCTGAGGTCTGTAGGCATCAGTGTTAATTTTGTTAACGAAAAATTTTTGTCATGCCATGATGTTGTTTTAAATCATTGATTGAGGTTCAGAAAAGACTATATGTGGGGTCTGATTGGTGATTCCACCTGAAGGGATCATCGCCTGGAAATGGTTCCTGTGCATTGGGGTCACTACAGGGTCCATTGCTAGCAATGCAGAGGTAGGTTGGAAGAGAGCCCTGGGGTCCTAGTCATGTCAGACTGGGTCATTCTCAGGGAGTTCCCCCCATATTGGAGAGGTGATGTGTGTAGAAAAGAATTCTCACAGTCAGGTGGCAAATGTGACAGTAGTTGAGTTCTAAACATTCCCTGAATGATGATACAGTGAGCATCTTCTCCCACTGAATTACAGATGGTTGCAGAGGCATATCTAGAACCTTCAGGGTCCCAGTGCAAGAAACCATGAAGGGTCAACCAACAGGAGGGGGAGCCATGTAACAGGAGTTGGGCAGTGTGACAGGAAGCGGGACAGTGGGACAGGAGGGGGGGGCATTATATCAGGAGGGGGCAGTGTAACAGGAAGGGGGCAGTGTAACAGGAAGGGGGCAGTGTGACAGGATGGGGGCAGTGTGAAAGGAGTGGGAGCTAAGTAACAGGAGGGGGGCATTATAACAGGAGGAGGGATTGTATGACAGGAGGGGGGCAGTGTGACAGGAGGGAAGGCAGTGTGACTGCAGGGGGGAGGTGAAAAGGGGTGGGGCAGTGAGACAGGAGGGGGCAGTGTGACAGGAGAAGGGGCAGTATGACAAGAGAATGAGCCATGTGACAGGAAGATGAGTCATGTGACAGGAGCGAGATGACAGGAGGGGGGCAGAAAATGCATTTGTAGACTTGGCCAAGAAGCAAGACTTACCCAGCAGGAGCAGCCTGGAGGAGCGGGAGCCGGAGTGGTGGAGCTGAGAGGCTGACCGATGACCCCTTGCCAACATCAGTGGATCACGGCACCAAGCTTGGTAGGAGTGGCGACGTGGCGGAGCCGATCCCCTCCATTATACTTCTGACTCCTGCAGCTGCTGATAGCCTCCTCCTCTCTCTCCCGCAGGCATTCAGCAGCTTCGGGAGTCATGACGATAATGGAAGGAATCAGGTTTTCTATAAGCAACTCTGCCACGCTGCCCCTCTTATCCAGGAGTGGACAAATCTGACAGGGGAGCCGCATGGGGCCCGGTCTTGATTGAGACCCCTATAGTCATGCTGAGATGTTGTTTTTTTCTGGTCATCCTATTTTGTAGTTAGAACTCACTTTAAAATTAAACTGCCAATTAAAAATGCTGATGTGTTTTGTGACAGTGAGAGGCCCTGCCGCTAAGGAAATGGATAAAGGAATGACACAGGGTTCGCAGTAGCGCAGATGGCAGGGGGTTCCGGCATGTTTATTGTGAGCAGAGAAGTCTATCATTTCGGTTTTCACCAAGTTTTGTAATCCCGGATCAGGGCCTGGTGCTTGAAGGCTTCAAGGTGTCCTGGTCGGGATGAAGCCTTCAATCCTATGTCTGGTTCTTGCTGGAGACCTGCAGGCTGTGTGAGTGGACAAGTGTGCAGATTCGTTATAAGCCAGACCTGACCATAACCTAAAGCTCCCATTTGGAGACAGAGCCTTTGTTTGGAGTGAGGTGTGTGCTCCAGCCAGGAGACGTGACCCACTCAGGAGAATGCACCCCATGCTGGAGGGAATCTTTTGCCACGGCCCTGGGAGCGTTGGGACAGCTGGGCAAATCTAGGGAGACTGAGAAAGCTGAGGGGACTGGAAGGAGTCTGTAAGTCTTGGGAGAGTGAGAGAGGCCGGGTGTCAGGAGAACCTCTATCCAGAGGCTGTGGGTGGGCCCATGCTGTGAGGTGCTGCAACAAAAGTCTAAGTGAGCCAGAAGAACCAGAGAACTGGGAGTTGGGAATACAAGCTGAGAGAGCCAGGTGGCTCAGTATTCTCTGTTATCTGTTTTTGCTGGAGAAGAACCCCTGCATGGACAACTGTGTCTGTGGCACTTTGGTTCTTTCGCTAAATAAAAGTGGTCCTCCAAGCCTTTAAAATACAGTTTGGACTTCACTCAAACGCATCTATCTCCTACTCTGTTTGCTTTTAGATAATTCCTGAAAATCCTTTTCTTCAGAATAGCCTATCCCGCCCCCACCTAACAACTGTACTTTTATTTTCTCCATCAGCCCATCCCCCACAGCTATTACCTTTGGTATCACATCACCCTCACTCTTAGATTGTAAGCTCCTATGAGCAAGACTGTATTAAATGGTATTGTAATTGTTCTGTCTGCCCTAAGCCCAGTGGCGTTGAGAGGGGGTGGGTGACCCGAGCTATAACCCCAAGTGAGCCCCTGAAAAAGCCCCGGGTCTCACATTGCTCATGAGAACTTATTAACCCCCGAGTCCCAAGGCCTGGGGATTGCTGGGAACTCGGGGCTATAGTATGCAGTTTGCATAACTAGCAACCAATCACCTGCTGGTTAATTTAACAAGGTGGCCCTAGCAACCAATCACGGTGTGCAAACTGCATACTATAGCCCCGAGTTCCCAGCCATCCCCAGGCCTTGGGACTAATAGATTAACTCCGGCAGCTCCCGCCTCCTGCTGTCTATTCAGCCCTGGCACTGCTGTTTCTCCCTCCAGTTTTGTCTCTGTCCTGCTCCCTGCTCCATTCCTGTGTCTCCCCCTCTGCATGCCCGAATAAGGTAGAAATGGGGGGGAGGGGGGCTGTGTAATGCAAAAGAGGTCCAGAGATACGGGGGCTGTGTAATGTAATGGGTTCCAGAGGTACAGGGGCTGTGTAATGTAAAGGAGTGCAGAGGTACAGGGGCTGTTTAATGTAAGAGGGTCCAGACGCCAGTGCTGATCTTCACGCCCCCTTCTAATGTCGGAAGGGGTTGTCGTGGGATCAAATTTACCTTCCGGCTGAAGCCCCTGGTCCTTTTCCAACCTAGAAACACCCGGCCTCAAACTGTTAGCACCATATAAATCCTGTATAATAACAATAATCGACCATTGAGCTAAGCATCCCCTATATCATAAAATATATTTATATATATATATATACAAACATCAGTGCAGCAGCGCTTTTTGTATTTATGTATGCCTTGTATTAGGATATTGTGCTGGCTGCTACTCAATAATTTTTTTTTTTGGGCATTCAGGGCAGTTTTTTTTGCGTCTTATATATATATATCCCTCTTGGTGGGAGTGGAGATGACCCATCTATAAGGATATACAGCACATACACACACAGCACAAGGCCGTGTTCACACTACGAGACGTTTCTCTGGGCTGCAGTTCCTCTGAGCTCCAAAAGGTGGTGATCTCTTCTACCCAGACAGGAAGTCTCTATGGAAGACAGGAAGTGATGTCATGTATAAATAGGAAGTTCCGGGTGAAAGGTGAGTTGGGAGGGAAGTAGATCGGAGACATTCCTGGAAGTGGCAACATGATGGAGAATCAGCCGCCCCTCACATCACCGGGTAAGAGGAGACTTTATTGTAAAGGAGAGAGCAGTACGGAGGCTCCACCTAGATCCCCCATCATCTGATAAACACATAGAAACAATGTATTCAGTCAGTGTGTGTGTTTCCTACAGATGGATCCAGTAATAGGAACCCACCAGAGAGATGTCCCCGTCCTCTGTATTCCCGGGATTCCACACAGGAAGGTCACACCATCCCTCACCATCATCAGGTAGATGAGGAACAATCACTGATAGTATCATTAGGATCTGTACATTATCTGCATTGTTACCATTGATGTCATTTTTATTATATATTCAGAGTGGAAACCTGAGAGATTCTAAAGTGGAGGTTAAAGAAGAAATAAAAGAGGAGGATGATGAGGATGGGGTGATGGAGGAAATACACAAAGATCTGTACCAGGACAGCATGGTGGAGTCATCCAGCTACAGAAACCCAAAAGAGAGATGTCCCCGTCCTCTGTATTCCCGGGATTCAATACAGGAAGGTCACACCATCCCTCACCATCATCAGGTAGATGATTGACAATTATTGGTAGTTATGATTTATACTCAAGAATGTTTATTACAATTATTTTGTTGTTATATATTCAGAGTGGAAACCTCGGGGATGATAATATTGCTATTAAAGAAGAGTATAAAGAGGAGGATGAGGAGTATGGAGTGATGGAGAAGTTTTCAGAAGGACACAAGGATATGATGGAGCCACCTAATACCAGAAACCCACCAGAGAGATGTCCCCGTCCTCTGTATTCCCGGGATTCCACACAGGAAGGTCACACCATCCCTCAATGTTACAAGGTTGGTGGAATTTAGAATCTAGAATATGGACTAATAGAGAGGATGTGTTTTTTTTTTATGTGGCGTCACAATAATAAAGCTTATATCTTACAGATGATATTTTCTCTCATTTTCTTGGTTTAGAGTGGAGATCCAATCGATATAGAATTTGAGGTTAAAGCAGAAGAAGAAGAAGAGACGTATGTGAGGGATGATCAGCAGTCTATGGAGGAGGATGGAATAACGGGGACATTTATAGAGGAGGACACTCCTACAGAGATCAGCACAGGTGGGTCATTAACACTAAATACATTCCTCCACCCATACTGCTCACTGATTGGTCCAGAGTAGGGCGGGGACTGGGTGATATCAGCCTGTAATCTCCTGGTCACTTTCCTGAGCTGTGTTCCCCGTCCTGTATTCCTGTATTTCTCTCGGATAATCTTCCCTCTCTGTGCTGCAGACACAATTTATGTCTCTAGACTGGATTTATGGAGATTCTGGGGTTCAGCTGGCAGCAAAATGTTGATGTTCACCATAGACTTTGTTCAACTTAAACACATAATGCGGGGGTGTCAGACTCAATTTCATCGTGGGCCGCGTCAGCATTCTGATTTCCCCCAACAAGTTGGTTGTATCTGTAAGGCTATATAAAAGTTTTTCACAGAAAAAAGATACAGGAACTCAATCACGCCGCCCCCACCAAACCACATCGGACATCTTAAGGAGATCTTAAGGAAGCAATAAATACCAAGAGTGTGTACTGTGCAGAGAGAGTGCAGCTTGAGGGATGCCCTATGCTCAGCGTTCAGGGGTACGCTATGTATAGAGTGCAGAGTTGAGGAGTGCGCTACATACAGAGTGCAGGGGTAAGGAGTGTGCTACATACAGAGTGCAGGGTTTAGGAGTGCACTGTGTACAGAGTGCAGGGATAAATAGTGCGCTACATACAGAGTGCAGGGGTAAGGAGTGTGCTACATACAGAGTGCAGGGTTTAGGAGTGCACTGTGTACAGAGTGCAGGGATAAGTAGTGCGCTACATACAGAGTGCAGGGTTTAGGAGTGCACTGTGTACAGAGTGCAGGGATAAGTAGTGCGCTACATACAGAGTGCAGGGTTTAGGAGTACACTGTGTACAGAGTGCAGGGATAAGTAGTGCGCTACATACAGAGTAAAGGGTTTAGGAGTGCACTGTGTACAGAGTGCAGGGATAAGGAGTGCGCTACATACAGAGTGCAGGGATAAGGAGTGCGCTACATACAGAGTAAAGGGTTTAGGAGTGCACTGTGTACAGAGTGCAGGGATAAGGAGTGCGCTACATACAGAGTGTAGGGTTTAGGAGTACACTGTGTACAGAGTGCAGGTATAAGTAGTGCGCTACATACAGAGTAAAGGGTTTAGGAGTGCACTGTGTACAGAGTGCAGGGATAAGGAGTGCGCTACATACAGAGTGTAGGGTTTAGGAGTACACTGTGTACAGAGTGCAGGGACTAAGGAGTGTGCTACATACAGAGTGTAGGGTTTAGGGTTGCACTGTGTACAGAGTGCAGGGATAAGGAGTGCGCTACATACAGAGTGTAGGGTTTAGGAGTACACTATGTTCAAAGTGCAGGGATGAGGAGTGCGGTACATACAAAGTGTAGGGTTTAGGGGTTCACTGTATACAGAGTGCAGGCTTGAGGAGTGCGGTACATACAAAGTGTAGGGTTTAGGGGTTCACTGTATACAGAGTGCAGGCTTGAGGAGTGCGGTACATGCAGAGTAAGGAGTGTGTCGTGCACAGCGTGCAGGGTTCAACTCTCTTTCACAGTCTATACACATCTCACTTCCAGCCCCCTTTGGCTCTGACCTCTGCACTACTCTCCTCCATCCCCCACTGCGGTACACATCTCCCTCCACAGCCACTCTCCCCCCGTGTCCGCCAAAACCTTGCTAGCATCTCACCTACCCAGCCTGTCTCTAGTACCTCGTGGCAGTGTAGGGGGCTCCGCCTCTTTCATTGGTTGTGTCTGTGCACCTGGACACAGATAGGGATCACAGGACAGCTTACTACATGATGCTCCCTCCCACACTGCACCTGTCTCTGGATCTCCCTTGTCCCCGCTTAGAGTGACGGGCAGGCAAGGATCGGTGAGAGACACGGAGAGGAAAGCTGTTCTTCTAATCACAGAAGGCTTCTATGTATACAAGTGATAGTGGTGGGCGGGAAACGGAGGACGAGAGCCAGGGGTGGCAGAATGGAGTTCCACCACGTTCTGGCTGAAAAAAAACCTTAGGTGTGAGGGCCACGTGAAAAAGCCTGGTGCTACACATTTTGCCAATGGGCCTTGTGCCTGCCCCATGCCCGGGTCTAGCAAGATCTCTGACATAACAATTCTCCCGGGGTTACTTGCTCCCTTTTTTTTTTTAAACCAGTGAGTTTATTGAACAAAAAAAAAAAGGATGTACAAAGTTTACAGAAATGATTGCATAAGAACAACAAGTATCAACTAGGACAGTGCATACAGATATAATCAAGGCAATGTGCGTCAACAGTACAGAACATTTTGCACAGTGAGAATACAAAACAGAAATGGAGCGCAGCAACCCGAGAGAGCCCCAACCGCTAACACTGAGTATCTCAATGCCCAGTATCTGGACTCTGAACCCATCTATCCCATATCTTGGCGAACTTAGCTGGATTTCCCCTGTTTTTGTACATGAGTTTATGGTACGGTATGACATTATTGATCTCAGCCTTCCACGCGCCAAACGTGGGCGGGGAGTCCCGCATCCACTTTCTGGCAATTCGCTTCCGAGCTATAAACAAAGTGGTCTATAGGAAGATAAGAAGGCTTTTGTCCATATCTTCATCTGGGTATATACCCAGTAGGCATTGCTTGGGGACCAATTGGACCGGGGAGCCCATTTTGTCATGAAGGAATGTAACAATTTGTTTCCAATACCCCTGGAGCTGAGGACAACTCCAAAGGAGGTGGAAAAAGGTGCCGGCACATTGGGCAGTTAGGAGACAGCTCAGGTCGGTAGCGCTGTAGGCCGAGGGGAGTACGCTCGATGCAAAAGGAACAACTGGGTGAGCCTATCGGACAGCCTAGGGGACACAGCCTTGCATGTCCCCAGGGCGTCGTCCCATTCATCATCATCAATGGTACCTACGTCCGTCTCCCAGGGGGTCTTAGCAGCGTAGGCAATAACTGTAGAGCAGGGAGTGTGGAGCTCTGCGTAGAGAATAGAGATCATGTGCTGGGGATCAGTACTTTTGATAAAATCAATCATGGAGGAGGTCTCCAGGGGGGGAGGAGGGGCCGGGAACTGGGCCCTAAATGCATGTCTGATCTGGTAATAATGAAAAAGCATAGAAGTCGGGAGAGAGTTAGTAGAGCTCAGATCTGCGAACGTGCGTAGAGTCGTCCCTTGCAACACATGTGAAAGGTAGTAAATTCCCTTACCACTCCAGAGTTCAGAGTCCGGCATGAACCTGAACTCCACCAGGGCCGCGTTATGCCACAAGGGGGTGTGAGTATGCAGAGCAGGGTACCGCATTGTGGTCATCACAACCTCCCAGATCCTACTATAGTGGTAGAGCATGGAGTCTGTCCCGCCTGAAACCTCGGAACCCCGCACACCCCGAAGTACGACAGTCAAAGGGTCATCAGTCAAGTGGGACCACTTAGGGCATATAAGCAATAGAAAGCAGGACCCATCAGTTTTATCTATGTGGAACAGGTGCGATAACTGGGCAGCTAGATAGTAAAGATTAAAATCGGGTAGGGCCACTCCGCCCAAGTTGGAGGGGTTTTTAAGTTTACGCCAGGAGAGCTTATGCCTACTCCGGCCCCACACAAAGGCTTTAAGAAGGGATTCCATTTGTTTAAAGAATTTTAAGGGCAGGTATATCGGGGAGTGCCACAATACATACAGTATCTTTGGGAGCAGAACCATTTTTATAAGATTTACTCTACCCATGACGCCCAGGGGCAGCTTCGCCCAAATTTGGGTCTTGGCCTTGATTAGGTCGTACAGTGGTTGGACATTGTCCTGGATATAATCCCGGGAGCTTGACGTGACCAAGACCCCCAGATATTTTATCCGCGTCACCCGCTGTAGGGGCAGGGGCGAGGACAGCTGAGGTGGGGGGGAGTGGTCAAGAGGTAGAATTTGGGACTTATCCCAGTTCATTTGGAGACTGGAATACCTGCCAAAGCGTTCTATTAGGGATAAGGCCGTAGTGAGGGAGACGTCCGAGTCTGCCAGATACAGCAGCGTGTCGTCCGCGTACATGCTAAGTTTTTCGGTTAGGGGGCCCGCTCGCAATCCACTAATACCAGGGTGATTTCGGATAGCGATAGCCAGTGGTTCGGCTGCTAAGGCATATAATAATGGGGGAAAGTGGACACCCCTGTCTCGTCCCCCTGGTAAGCGGGAACGGTTCGGAGGTCCTGCCATTCGCCAGGATTTTGGCAACCGGAGCACTGTACATCAAGCGAACCCACTTAATGAATCGTGGTCCAAACCCAAAGCTCTCCAGGCACGCCCAGAGAAAACTCCACTCCACGGAGTCGAAAGCCTTGGCCGTGTCCAGTGTCACCACCACCCTATGTCCCGAGTTCTCGTGCCGAGCTTGTATGTTTAGGAACAGTCTGCGAAGGTTAAAGGATGTGTTCTTACCGGGCATAAAGCTCATGAATCAGGGACAGGATAACCCGGTTCAAACGGATAGAGAGAATTTTTGCAAGTATTTTGACGTCCACTTGT
Source organism: Pelophylax lessonae (assembly GCF_965119305.1). Classification (NCBI taxonomy): domain Eukaryota; kingdom Metazoa; phylum Chordata; class Amphibia; order Anura; family Ranidae; genus Pelophylax; species Pelophylax lessonae. The sequence continues at coordinate 271,594,312 of NC_138776.1, read as the reverse complement.
AGAAGCGAGATCGGGCGGTAGGACTCCGGAAATCTAGGATCCTTGCCCGGTTTAGGAATCAACACGATCAGTGCCTCCTTCATGGATGCAGGTAACTCACCCTCCTCAAAAATGGCACTGAACAACGTCAGTAGCTGCGGCAGGAGAAGCTCAGAAAAATTGGCGTAGAACTCGATGGGGAGCCCATCCGTGCCCGGGGACTTGGATCTGGGAAACCTGGACACGGCCTCCGCAATCTCATCCTCCATTATCGGAGCTTCCAACCCAGTCTGTTCCTCTGTGAGTCTAGGGAACTCCACTCCGTCCAATAGAAGCTGCATGTCGGTAAGGTCACTAGAGGCCCTAGTGGTGTAGAGGTCTGCAAAGAAGGAGCGGAACCTGTCCGTCACCTCCGTAGGGTCAGTCACAAGGTCCCCTGCGTCAGTCTGTAGGGAAATGACAACTGGGGGTCTGTTTTCACAGTGCACCAGATATGCTAGTAGTTTCCCGGCCCTCTCCCCGTGTTCAAAAATCCTCTGGCGTTGAAAGAACAACTTAGTGTTGACCTGCTCGAACTCCATCTGGGCGACCACCCCCGTCATTGACCGAAGATGGAAAGCCCCAGTACTGAAAGGGTCAGCCAAAAAAGCAGCCTCCGCCTCCTGGAGATCGGTCACCGCTCGGTCGTATGCCGCCGCGGATCTCATCTTGCAGGTTTTTATCTGTGAAATCAGGGTGGCGCGAGCATGGAGCTTAAAAGCTTCCCACACCGCCAGGGGAGAAGCTGTACCCACATTCTCACTGAAGAACCGTTCCCACTGGGTGTCCAGCGAGGCCTCCGCCAGCAGTAATAACAGCCAAATCGTCTGTAGTCGCCAAGCCGGGGACGACTTGGCGTGCGGGAGCCCGATCGACACCCAGTAGGGACTGCGGTCTGACAAGGATCTGGGGAGGAACCCCGCGGACGCAAGCCTAGGAAGCAAAGTTTTAGAAAGCAAAATCAAATCAATGCGAGACATGGAATGATGAGTGGTTGAGAAACAGGAGAACTCCTGTCGTAGGGGATATTTGGCCCTCCACGTGTCCACCAAGCCCACACTCTCCATCAGGCGAGCGAACCGGGTGGAGGTAGGGGTCCCGCCCGTGTGAGGACCCGTCTGCAACCTGTCCAAGCTCGGGTTCATCACGGTGTTGAAATCCCCAAGCCAAACTGCAGGAGTCCCTGGATATTGAGCCATATATGACAAGCTCTCCGTGACCACAGACATTGCATTGACATAAAAAGCCAAAATCAACCAGGGTTCTCCAGATATTAGCACAGATAAAAAAATGAACCGACCCTGAGAGTCCACCCGAGATCCCTGAAGCTGGAAGTGAACATACTTGGATACCAGTATCGCAACCCCCCGGGAGTGGGAGGTATGGGCGGAGTGGTAAACCCAGCCTATCCAGGGGCGTTTGAGCGACAAATGTAGACGGCCCTCCAGGTGAGTCTCCACCAAAATCAAAATATCAGGGCAGTGTTTTTTAAGAGTGGCAAAGGCCGCCGAGCGTTTAACCTTATCTCTCAGGCCCCTGACGTTCCACGTCAGCAATTTTGTGGTAGCGATACGTAAATATACCAAATAAGCAGCTGGGTATGCACAGGGATCTCGGGGTTAGCTCTATCCCGCGGCAACCCAGGGTGCGAGCATAGTAGCAAAACTGGCCACAAGGGGGAATCGCACCATGCAGCACCCGGGTCCCCACCGGGGGCACATTCAAGTGAAAACACAGTGGTTAGACAACATGTATGCACAATCCAATAAACATCTGCAATAAAAAATAAAACAATAAAAACCCTAACCCCCCACCCCGCCCTGCACCCTCCCCAACTTGTGCGGGCATGAAGTCCCCAAAAACAAGGCCCCTGTTGCAGCCAGCCGAAAAGAAGGGGGAAGGAAGTTCAATTGCACGGTGTTTATCGGTGCCCCCCATGGCGTTGCGGAGTGCAGCACAGCATATAGATCTAAGTGCCATACTGGGGGAGGGAAAAGGGAGGCCAGCAGAACCAAAAAACAAACAGGAACTGGCCAAACAGGGGCCACGCACCTGGCCCCAGCAGGTGCCGGGGGCGGAACAACGCTGGCCAGCATGCCGTAGACCGGTCCTAGGTCCTGAGGCATGGTAGGTCGCAGCTGGGCCCATGTGCCCCGTCAACATCTCCAAGGAAACGAGCCCCCACAGCCAGGTGAGGTCAAATGCAACAGGTCAGTAACAGGCAGTGAGTACACGCCCACAGGGTCTTCCAGCCGCGGCTGAGGCAATGAAACCAGCATCAGGTGAAAGAAAAATAAGGGCAGCCACGGCCTAGGCTGCAGTCTCAGTCAAGGTAAATGGATGGCATTGGAAAGGAGAGGGAAGAAACAGCATTCTCATGAGAATAGAAAGTCTCCGGGTCAGGCGCGGGTCTCGAGGTGTTCAAGCCACGCTATGGCCGCTTCCGGATCGTCAAAAAAGTGGACCCGATCCTCGCCCTCAACTCGGAGTCGGGCGGGGTACAGCATTGCATATTTGAGGTGTTTAATTCTGAGTCTGCGTTTAGCCTCCATGAAGTTCTTCCTCTGGACTTCAGCCGAAAAATCCGGGAATATGGCCACCCTGCTGTTGTCCATAGGGATATTCCCCTTCTCCCTTGCCAGGCGCAGTATAGTGTCGCGGTCTCGATAATTTAAAAACTTGGCAATAAAGGTGCGGGGGACGCTCCCTGAGGTGGAGGGCATCCCGACAGGCGGTGGGCCCTCTCCACCACAAACATGGGAGAGAACGACTCCCGACCATAGGCTTGTATCAGGAGATTTTCCAGATAAGTGGAGGGGTCCTTTCCCTCGGAGCCCTCAGGGAGACCTATAAATCTGAGGTTGCAGCGTCTCAGGCGGTTCTCCATATCGTCCTGCTTTGAGAGAATCTGGGATACCTGGTCCTGAAGTCGAGCAGTAGAGTGCTGCAGCGGGGGCAGGGAGTCCTCAACCCCGCCGATCCGGTGTTCTGCCTCAGCAACCCTTTCCCGCAGCTGTCCTGGCGGATTAGGGATATATCCACCTTGACCTCATCAATTTTAGAGGTCAAGGTGGCCTGGCAGTTTGCCTCCTGTTCCGAACTCCTCCTACTCCTCTTCCTCATCCTGCCTTTAGGGTACAAAAAATTGTAATCGAGGCCTAGTCTGTGTTTGTACATGTGAGATACACGGTATTATAAAATTTTTCCTATTCCGCTATTCAATATACACCCTTTTGGAGTGTAAAAAATTAAATAACGGCATAGTCTGTATCGGTACGTGTGAGATACACCTTTTAAATTTGTTTGGCGCATCTCCTTCCACCGCCAAGGATTGCAGGGCGCTTCAGTTTGCCTCCTTTTCCGAACTCCTCCTACTCCTCTTCCTCATCCTCCCTTTAGGGTACAAAAAATTTTAATCGGGGCCTAGTCTGTGTTTGTACGTGTGAGATACACCGTTTTTTATCCTTTTTTCTATTCCGCTATTCAATATACACCCTTTTGGGGTAAAAAACATTAAATTGCGGCATAGTTTGCATATTTGACTGTGAGATACACCCGTGCGATACTGTTGTTGTTTTGTTCCGCTATTCAATAAACACCTTTCTAGGGCAAGATCATAAATTACAGAAATAGACCGTCAAATAGGGGCCGTGGCCTGGGTCGTGGTAGAGCTCCTGTTGCAAGGAGAGGACGTGGTCGATCTGTGCCAGCTACACGCACAAGTGAAACACCTTCCTCAAGTGTGAGTAGGCGACAGAACCTGCAGCAGTATTTGGTAGGGCATCATGCGCCTCTAGAAGTGATGAGGCCAGAAGAAGTACAGGCGATAGTAGATTGGGTTGTTGACAGTGCCTTCAGTTCCTTCACATTGTCTCCCACCCAGTCTACTGCAGAAAGGTCGGAGTTGGCACCTGCAGCCAATGTCCAACCGTCTTTCACCTCACCCCCTTGCAAATCAGGCAAGCAGTCTGAGCCCCAAGTCATACAGCAGTCTCTTCTTCTTTTTGATGACTCTGTCAGCAGGGTTTCCCAGGGCCATCCACCTAGCCCTGCCCCAGAAGTGGAAGAGATTGAGTGCAGCGATGCCCAACCACTTATTTCTCAAGATGAGTACATGGAAAGACCATCGCAGCACGTCTCCGATGATGACGAAACGCAGGTGCCAACTGCTGCGGCATTCAGAATTGTGGAGACCGACAAGGAGGGCAGGGGTGAAGACTGGGTGGAAGATGATGTGGAGGACGATGAGGTCCTCGACCCCACATGGAATGAAGGTCATGCAGGTGACCTGAGTAGTTTGGAGGAAGAGGCGGTGGTCGCACAGAGCCACCAGCACAGCAGAAGAGGGAGCAGGGTGCAGAAGCGGAGAGGCCGTGCCCTAGACACTACGCCTGCTACTGCCCAACGCAGCAAGGGAACGAGCGCACCAAAGCAAGCTCAAAGGAGTTCTCTAGCGTGGAAGTTCTTCAGAAAATGTGCTGATGACAGGACACGAGTGGTTTGCCCCCTGTGCAATCAGAGCCTGAAGCGAGGCATAAACCTTCTCGACCTGAGCACAACCTGCATGATCAGGCATCTAAGTGCAAAGCACGAGCTGCAGTGGAGTAGACACCTTCAAAACCAAGAAAGGTCTCTGGCTCCTCCTGCTTCCTCTTCTGCTGCAGTCTCGGCCTCTCCATCCACCTCTGTAGTGATACCAGCACCTGCCACCCCGCAAACAGACGATCTGTCAGCAACACCACCACCTGGGTCACCAACCATCTCCACAATGTCCCGTGGAAGCGTTCAGCTTTCCATCTACCAAACACTTCAGAGGAAGAGGAAGTACCCCCCTACCCACCCGCAAAATTCTTGGCCTTTGAAATGCTGTCATTCCGTCTGGTGGAGATGCACAGTTTTAAAAGCCTTATGTCGGTGGCACAGTACATAGTGCCCAGCCGCCACTACTTTTCCAGGCAAGCCATCCCTTCCCTGCACAACCAAGTGGGGGAAAAAATCAGGTGTGCACTGCGCAACGCCATCTGTGCCAAGGTCCACCTAACGTTATATCTCCCTAACGGCACACTGGGTAAATGCAGTGGCAGATGGGCCTGAGGCGGATAGCAATTTGGCGCACATCCTTCCGCCACCGAGGATTGCAGGGCGCTTCAGTTTGCCTCCTGTTCCGAACTCCTCCTACTCCTCTTCCTCATCCTCTACCGCCTCCTCATCCGGTCAGCGTAACACCTTCACCACCAACTTCAGCACAGCCAGGGGTAAACGACAGCAGGCAGTTTTAAAACTTGCCTGTTTGGGGGAAAAACCACACACCGCGCAGGAGTTGTGGAGGAGCATGGAACAGCAGACAAATGAGTGGTTGCTGCCAGCGAGCCTCAAGCCCGGCCTGGTGGTGTGCGATAACGGGCGAAATCTCATAGCAGCTCTGGGCCTAGCCGGTTTGACGCACATCCCTTGCCTGGCGCATGTGCTGAATTTGGTGGTGCAGAGGTTCCTTAAAAATTACCCCGATATGTCAGAGCTGCTGCAGAAAGTGCGGGCTGTCTGTGCGCACTTTCGGCGTTCTCACCCTGCTTCTGCTCGCCTGTCAGCGCTGCAGCGTAACTTCGGCCTTCCCGCTCACCGCCTCATATGTGATGTGCCCACAAGGTGGAACTCCACCTTGCACATGCTGGAAAGACTGTGCGAGCAGCAGCAGGCCATAGTGGAGTTTCAGCTGCAGCACGCACGCGTGAGTCGCTCTGCGGAACAGCACCACTTCACCACCAATAACTGGGCCTCCATGCGAGACCTGTGTGCCTTGTTGCGCTGTTTTGAGTACTCCACCAACATGGACAGTGCCGATGACGCCGTTGTCAGCTTAACTATCCCACTTCTATGCCTCCTTCAAAAAACGATTCCGGCGATGATGGAAGAGGATGTGGCACAGGATGAGGAGGAGGAGGATGAAGAGGTAACATTTCCAAGGCTTTCAGGGCAGTCATTCGCAAGGGGCTCCGAGGGTGGGTTCCTGCACACACAAACGCCAGGGACAGAATTGTCCAGCAGGGGCACAGTTCTGGAGGAGGAGGAGATGGAGGAGGAGATGGAATCATGTTCACAACAGGGTGGCACCCAGGCCAGCTCATGGCCATCACTGGTGCGTGGCTGGGGGGATACAGAGGACACAGATGATACACCTCCCACAGAGGACAGCCTTTCGTTGCCTCTGGGCAGCCTGGCACACATGAGCGATTACATGCTGCAGTGTCTCCACAACGACCGCCGAGTTGCCCACATTCTAACTTGTGCTGATTACTGGGTGGCCACGCTGCTGGATCCCCGTTACAAGGACAACGTACCGTCCTTAATTCACTCACTGGAGCGCGATCGCAAGATGCGCGAGTACAAGCGCACGCTGGTAGATGCGATGCTGCTGGCATTCCCACCTGACAGCGGGGCCACAGTGGAAGCACAAGGCCAAGGCAGAGGAGGAGGAAGAAGAGGTCGCCAACGCAACCAGGGCACCGCCAGCACCTCAGAAGGCAGGGATAGCATGGCCGAAATGTGGAAAAGCTTTGTCAGCACGCCACAACAAACAGCAGCACCAGAAGCTCATATGGAACGTCTTAGCAGGAGGCAGCATTTTACCAACATGGTGGAGCAGTACGTGTGCACACGCCTACACGTAGTGAATGACGGGTCTGCCCCCTTCAACTTCTGGGTCTCCAAATTGGGCACATGGCCTGAGCTTGCCCTTTACGCCTTGGAGGTGCTGGCGTGCCCTGCAGCCAGTGTATTATCTGAACATGTATTTAGCACGGCTGGGGGGCGTTATCACAGACAAGCGCAGCCGCCTGTCCAGAGACAATGTGGACAAGCTCACGTTCATTAAAATAAACCAGGCATGGATCCCACAGGACTTTTCCGTACCTTGTGCAGAATAGAGATGGATACCGACCTTACCCAGCCATTCTTTCTCACTCTTTTGGGGTGTACCCTCATTTAAAATGACTGAAAAAAAGCAGTGTTGGCTACCTCGTCCTCCTCCACCGCCGCTTCCACCTACACGCCACATCCACCACCACCTCAACCTCCCTCCTACTCTATATGGGCCTCGTCCTTCACAGATGAAGAAAATTGTTTTATTTTTCTGTTTTTTTGTTGTTGTTTTAAGTTATTTCCCTATCCACATTTGTTTGCAGAGCACTTGCCATGCTCTTAACTACGTTTTGCTGCCATTTGCAGCACTCTAGCCCTTTCCATTGGTGTTTTAGAGCCATTTTAGTGCCTGAAAGTTCGGGTCCCCATTGACTTTAATGGGGTTCGGTGTCCGGGTAAAGTTCGGAAAAAGTCCGGGACACGGACCCAGACTTTTTTTTCAAGTTTGGCCGATCCCGCCGAACATGGACATCCAGGTGTCCGCTCAACTCTAATTATGACTCCTCACCCCTGCACTCTATACTCTATGTTGTACATTACATACTCCTGACCCTGCACTATATACTCTATGTTGTACATTACATACTCCTGACCCCTGAACTATATACTCTATGCTGTACATTACATAGTCCTCACCCCTGCACTATATACTCTATGTTGTACATTACATACTCCTGACTTCTGCTCTCTGCCCACTGCTATATATACACATAATATGGATTCTCTTTTGTTACACCCATTTCCTACCAGCTGGACATTTTATATCTGATGATCTGATTGGAGGACAGTCTTTTACATGTTGATAATAATGTGATAACATCCTCCAACTTTGGAACCTTAAACAGAAAGTGATAATGAGGGAGGAGTCAGTAACCCAATGATGGTGGTCTTCAGGATCAGTCCGGTCTTCATCTTGGTTGTTCTCCCCCCATCCTCACTCTCTGACCTCTGGTGGGGCTCAGCCCCGCTGTTATTCATGACTAAATCATGGACTAAATAAGGAAGTGCGGGACTTCTTGTGTTGGGAAGATGGCAATGAGTGATAGAGGGGGAGGGGACACTCGTCCTATAATCCCCTCATCACTGTCACTCCTATAAAAGACAGTTCTTGTTGTTTCTTCACTCTCTGACTAAGGTCCATGAATAAAGAAATGAACTGGTAGGAGATCAGAGGACCCATTTACTAGTTACCTTGAGGGGGGAATTGTAAGATCCTCAGAGACAAAGCTGCCTGATGTGGGCGGAGTCCTGGTTTAGGGGAACCAATCTGCTGATGTCTAGTAATAATCTTTGTATTTCTATTTTAGTAGATGGACGGGAGATGAGGAAAACCTCAGAGGATTGTCTCACTTTGTCTCCAGACTGTAAAGTAGAAGATGAGGACATCACACAGTATAGTCCAGGAGAAAACCCGGCTACCTCAAATGTCCATCCGGCACCACACAGTGTAGATGGATCATCGTATTCCTCTTATCCTGAGGAACCTCAGACTGTGAGGGACGGTGCCGGACCATCGTATTCCTCTTATCCTGAGGAACCTCAGACTGTGAGGGACGGTGCCGTCCTTCCAAAACATAAGAGGTTTTCCTGTACTGAGTGCGGAAAGTGTTTCCGTTCTAAATTCGATCTTAATGTGCATGAAAGATCTCACACCAGAGAGAAGCCGTATTCCTGTCCTGAGTGCGGGAAGTGTTTCTATTCTAAATCCCATCTTAATGTTCATAAAAGATCTCACACAGGTGAGAAGCCATATTCCTGCCCTGAGTGCAAAAAATGTTTCTACATGAAGTCCAGTCTTTCCATACATCAGAGATCTCACACGGGGGAGAAGCCGTATTCCTGTTCTGAGTGTGGGAAATGTTTTTCAGATAAGTCCAGTCTTTACCCACATCAGAGATTGCACACGGGGGAGAAGCCGTATTCCTGTCCTGGATGCGGGAAAAGTTTTTCGCAAAAGTCCAGTCTTTACTCACATCAGAGATCTCACACGGGTGAGAAACCTTATTCCTGTTCTGAGTGTGGGAAATGTTTTTCACGGATAACCCATCTTTACTTACATCAGAGATTGCACACGGGTGAGAAGCCGTATTCCTGTTCTGAGTGTGGGAAATGTTTTTCACAGAAGTGCATTCTTTACAGCCATCAGAAATCTCACACGGGGGAGAGGCCGTATTCCTGTCCTGAATGTGGGAAAAGTTTTGTACATAAATCAGGCCTTGTCACACATCAGAGGTCTCACACGGGGGAGAAGCCGTTTTCCTGTCTTGAGTGTGGGAAATGTTTTTCACTTAAGTCACATCTTTATACACATCTGAGATTGCACACAGGAGAGAAGCCGTATTGCTGTCCTGAGTGTGGGAAATGTTTTTCAGATAAGTCCAATCTCTATAATCATCAGCAGAGATGTATAGTAACTAAGTAGAACTACTTCACTACTGTACTTAAGTACCGAAAGGTGGTATCTGTACTTTCCTGGAGTAGAATTTTTTTTCTCCTACTTCCACTTTTACTTCACTACATTTTTTCAATGATTTCAATACTTCTACTCCAATATTTTTTTTGTTGTGCTGCATAGTTACTCGTTACAATTATAAAAATTACCACTGCCAAAACAGTAGACGGCAGGTTTCATGAAGCTCAAAACATGTGTATTATCAGCGCATACGAAAATAAATGCTACTGTATGTATAAATAAAAGCAGCATTTGAAATAATAAAAAACAATATGATGTTCAAACTTTTGACTTCTTTCTTTAATAACTACATAACACAGTACTTGTACTTTTACTTTCAGTACTTGAGTAGCAAAATTTAAAAAAAAACTACTTGCAATACTTATGTACAAAAAATGTTGAATACTTTAGTACTTCTACTCAAGTCACTTTTTGATTGAGCACTTGTACTTTTACTCAAGTATGGTATATAGAAATTATAGTCACAATACACATTTAATCCTATATAAGGAAAGCATTCCTATCGGAACTCATATTTTCCTTTACTAAATACATTCTAATATTAGTGATTTATATTCATCTGAACCTCTTTCATGCTATTGTGTCTACAATTTTATATACTATTGTTTTGTCATTATTTTACTTATTATTGGATCACCGAGAATGTTGATCGGTATGATCTAACTGTTGTACCCTTTTCTAATGTGTTCTTTGTTCAATAAAGCTTTTTGGAACAAAAAAAAAAAAAAAAGTATGGGTTTCGAGTACTTTATACAACTCTGATCATCAGAGATCTCACACGAGGGAGAGACCATATTCCTGTTCTGTGTGCGGGAAATGTTTTTCTCTTAAGTCCCATCTTTATACGCATCAGAGATCTCACACGGGGGAGAAGCCGTATTCCTGTCCTGAGTGTGGGAAAAGTTTTGTACATAAATTAAGCCTTGTCACACATCAGAGGTCTCACACGGGGAGAAGCAGTTTTACTGTCTTGAGTGCGGGAAATGTTTTTCACTTAAGTCACATCTTTATACACATCAGAGATTGCACACAGGAGAGAAGCTGTATCCCTGTCCTGAGTACAGGAATTGTCAGTCACAGAAGTCCTCTGTTTACAGTCATCTGAGATTGGACACGGAGGACAATGAACTTTCCTGGTCTGAGTGAGGTAAAGGTTTCTCACTGAAGTCCTGTCTTCCTGTACATCAGGGGTCTCTCACAACCCTCAAGGTGTATTAGTGTGTATGGGAAATGTCTTCTATATGAATGTTGGTGGACATGTGGGGAAGAAGCACACTCTGATATACACCTCAGATATACTCCATGGCTGATCTCCATCATGTAAGAAACACTTCAAAAGTAGATCAGAGATCACCAAAGACATGGATGAAGTGTTGTCCCGTGTTGGCCATTGATAGCAGGAGAAAAATAAAAATGGAGTCCTTACCTTTCATTGGCTGAGTGCATTTTGTGGTGGAAGATTTTCCAACATAGAGATCTATTTTTACATAAAGTTATATATATTGTGATATGAGTCACGCGCTGTCTGAGGAATTGTATAATCTAAATAAACACTTCCTAGATGCTGCATGTACCAATACTGAAAACCATGCAGTAAAAAGCTAATAGTAAGGGGTGGGGGATACTGCGCTTCTGGGAAGTGATATGACTCGTCTATGAATAAATGTTTAAGTGCAGCTCAGATGTGAATTAATAAATGTGATTATCGTATAAATTAAGGTTCCTAAAAAATAGAGAAAATTAATGGTGATATTCGTTTGTAAATCAGTACATCAGGTGTAAAGTGCATTAGTGTAATCAATAAATTAAATAAATAGTAAAATTAACACTCTTATCTCAATAAAAAATGTATAAAGACATATGATTAATAAAGTGACAGGTAAAGTGCTCGGTGCAGTAGACAAAAAAGTGCATAAAATCACACAGTCCTTTATAAAATGCCACAGGTGACCAAAAAAGTTCAAAGGTGGAAAATAAATATTCCAATAATGTATCCAGGTGAAAGAAATTTCATAGAGGTGTAAACCCTCCACCTAACACCGTGTTAAATCTGTGGGGTGCTTCTTCTCACTCGTTTACCCCTCTGGGTGTGCTAATCGCTCACCTCCATATATCAGATCATGCGCCTTATAAAAAATACTCAGGGCTCCTCTCCACTCCTTCCTTGTTTTTCAATCAATGGTGGTATTCAATCTGCCTTAGATGGATCAGGCTTCTATACTCTCCAGGTGGCCAGCGAAAATCTCAAAATTAAAAGCTCACAATAGTGCAATATTGCCGTATATATTCTCAAATTTATTTCAATAGATTAAAAGCACTTACAATATCGCTCAAATATTGCGCCTTTGGTTTGCAAAAAAGGGAAGATCGCGGTCCTTACTTCCACGTACATGCATCACTTCCGGTTTAGCGGCCCTACGCGTTACGCCACTTCCGCTCACGTGGCTTCTTCAGGGGATTCCTCAGATCCATATATCACCATTCATTTTCCTTATTTTTTAGGAACCTTAAAGCGGAGTTCCACCCAGGGGATACTTTTTTTAATAAAAATACCCCTGGGACAGTCAGGGCTAGTGCATTCCACAATGGCTAGCCTCTGATCTGTCCCGGGTTGCACTTACCTTTTAGGAGAAATACTTACCTTGAAAAAGTATTCTCCAGCGCTGCCATCTCAGGTGTGGGCAGCTTGAAGCCAGCGCGATCCTCTTCGGTGTCCTCTTCCTTCTTCTTCGGTCCCACGATGCACTGCACCGGCCCCGCCGTCACTTCCGGTGCGCCCGCGTCATCCCTCCACAGCTTCTGGGCATGCCCAGAAGCTGTTTAGAAGGGAATGACGCGCGCGCACCGGAACTGACGTCGGGGCCGGTGCAGGTGCATTGATTCCTGGGAGCGATGACGTTCAGTTCCCAGGAATCATTGCAAAGCCAAGAAGTGACGAATCGCCGTGTCCGCCGAGGGGAGGAAGAAGGAAGTAAGGTAAGTATATTTTCTCTACAAGGTAAGTAAAAAATAAATAAAAATTGCGATTATCCATTTGTTTTTAAGGTGACCCGGAGCGAGAAGATGGAGGTAAGTATAAATTTAGGGTGGAACTCCGCTTTAATTTATACAATAATCACATTTATTAATTCACATCTGAGCTGCACTTAAACATTTATTCATGGACGAGTCATATCACTTCCCAGAAGTGCAGTATCCCCCACCCCTTACTATTTTTACATAATTTGAATAAAAAACAATATAAAAATATATGGCTGTATTTTATTTCTTGATTTTTCCTGATGCAAGCTAAAGGAGACACTGGCTAGTGTCTTGAAGAGGCAAGGTTCACTGAGTTCCTTCAGCTACAAAGGGACTTGTTCATCCCATACAGGTGCTTTATGGTCCTGCAGATGATCTGCGATACAGTTCTATTGAAAAAGTTGTCCTCATCTGTAAATAACTAATTTGGAGTAACCTACTAATTCCCTTCTCTTATCCAAGTGCTCCAAATAATACATAAAAACACAACCCCTAGACTGGTTATTGGAGACAATGAGTTGAAGTGTGTGCACCTGGCTCTGTGGAAATACCCTGTATCTGGCTGTGGACTAATCAGTGAGAGACCTGGGCACAAAAATTCAAGTGGCTCCTGTGGGGGTAGAGAGCATGCTGCATCTGTACCGTGTATAGAGCCTGCTGCATCTGTACTGTGTATAGAACCTGCTGCATCTGTACCATGTATAGAGCCTGCTGCATCTGTACTGTGTATAGAGCCTGCTGCATCTGTACAGTGTATAGAGCCTGCTGCAACTGTACTGTGTATAGAGCCTGCTGCATCTGTACCATGTATAGAACCTGCTGCATCTGTACCGTGTATAGAACCTGCTGCATCTGTACCATGTATAGAGCCTGCTGCATCTGTACCGTGTATAGAGCCTGCTGCATCTGTACCGTGTATAGAGCCTGCTGCATCTGTACCGTGTATAGAACCTGCTGCATCTGTACCATGTATAGAGCCTGCTGCATCTGTACCGTGTATAGAACCTGCTGCATCTGTACCGTGTATAGAGCCTGCTGCATCTGTACCGTGTATAGAACCTGCTGCATCTGTACCATGTATAGAGCCTTCTGCATCTGTACCGTGTATAGAACCTACTGCATCTGTACCGTGTATAGAACCTGCTGCATCTGTACCATGTATAGAGCCTTCTGCATCTGTACGGTGTATAGAACCTACTGCATCTGTACCGTGTATAGAACCTGCTGCATCTGTACCGTGTATAGAACCTGCTGCATCTGTACCATGTATAGAGCCTTCTGCATCTGTACGGTGTATAGAACCTGCTGCATCTGTACCGTGTATAGAACCTGCTGCATCTGTACCATGTATAGAGCCTGCTGCATCTGTACCGTGTATAGAGCCTGCTGCATCTGTACCATATATAGATCCTGCTGCATCTGTACCGTGTATAGAACCTGATGCATCTGTACCATGTATAGAGCCTTCTGCATCTGTACGGTGTATAGAACCTACTGTATCTGTACCGTGTATAGAACCTGCTGCATCTGTACCGTATATAGAGTCTGCTGCATCTGTACCGTGTATAGAACCTGCTGCATCTGTACCGTGTATAGAACCTGCTGCATCTGTACCGTGTATAGAACACGCTGCATCTGTACCGTGTATAGAGCCTGCTGCATCTGTACCGTGTATAGAGCCTGCTGCATCTGTACCGTGTATAGAACCTGCTGCATCTGTACCGTGTATAGAGCCTGCTGCATCTGTACCGTGTATAGAGCCTGCTGCATCTGTACTGTGTATAGAACCTGCTGCATCTGCACTGTGTACAGAACCTGCTGCAGCAAAACTAACATTTATAAAGCCAAAAAAATGTTGACGACCCTACGCTGTTTTTTCTTTAATTTTTGAATTGCCAGGAGCCAGCAGATGAAACGCAAGTCATTTTAAATATGATTTGACTTTTTTTTTTTTCTTTGAAAATCTCATGCTCGGGCCAAACTTTTCGCCCAACCCTAATGAGGAATGAGCCAGGAGAACCACAGACCTGGGAACTAGGACTACAAACTCCTCCTTTATTTAATTGTATTGTCACTGTACTGTGTGCCTTCAATCTGTTGGCGCTATATAAATCCTGTATAATAATAATCTACCATTGAGCTAAGCATCCCCCATATCATAAAATATATTTATATACAGTATCTACAAAAACATCGGTGCAGTGCTTTTTGTATTTATGTATCCCTTGTTTTATGTACTGTGCTGGCTGCTACTCATTAATTCATATTTATATGGCATTCAGCGCAGTTTTCTTTGCATTTTATAGATATATATATATATACAGTATCTATCCCCCTTGGTGGGAGTGAAGATGACCCATCTAGTGGAGATGACCCATCTGTAAGGATGTACAGTATACACACACAGCACAAGCCCATGTTCACACTACAAGACGTTTCTTGGGGCTGCAGTTCCTCTGAGCTCCACAAGGTGGTGATCTCACTTCTACCCAGACAGGAAGTCTCCATGAAAGACAGGAAGTGATGTCAGGTATATAATGGAACTTCTGGGTGAAAGGTGAGTTGAGAGGTAGTAGAGGAGAGACATAGCTGGAAGTGGTACGATGGTGGGCAATCAGCCGCCCCTCACATCACCGAGTAAGAGGAGACTTTATTGTAAAGGAGAGAGCAGTACGGAGGCTCCACCTAGATCCCCCATCATCTGATAAACACATAGAAACAATGTATTCAGTCAGTGTGTGTGTTTCCTACAGATGGATCCAGTAATGGGAACCCACCAGAGAGATGTCCCCGTCCTCTGTATTCCCGGGATTCCACACAGGAAGGTCACACCATCCCTCACCATCATCAGGTAGATGAGGAACAATCACTGATAGTATCATTAGGATCTGTACATTATCTACATTGTTACCATTGATGTCATTTTTATTATATATTCAGAGTGGAAACCTGAGAGATTCTAAAGTTGAGGTTAAAGTAGAGATAAAAGAGGAGGATGATGAGGATGGGGTGATGGAGGAAATACACAAAGATCTGTACCAGGACACCATGGTGGAGTCATTCAGCTACAGAATCCCACCAGAGAGATGTCCCCGTCCTCTGTATTCCCGGGATTCCACACAGGAAGGTCACACCATCCCTCACCATCATCAGGTAGATGATTGACAATTATTGGTAGTTCTGATTTATACACAAGAATGTTTGTTACAATGAATGTTTTATTATATATTCAGAGTGGGAACCTCGGAGATGATAATATTGATGTTAAAGAAGAGTATAAAGAGGAGGATGAGGATTATGGTGAGATAAAGGAGTTATCTGAAGTACACAAGAAAATAATGGAGCCACCTAATACCAGGAACCCACCAGAGAGATGTCCCCATCCTCTGCATTCCCAAGACCCAACACAGGAAGGTCACACCATCCCTCAATGTTACAAGGTTGGTGGAACAGAGAATCTAGAACATGGACTTGTGGAGAGGATGTGTTTTTTTCTGTATGATGTGACAATATTAAAGCTTATATCTTCCAGATGATATTCTCTCTCATTTTCTTGATTTAGAGTGGAGATCCAATCGATATAGAATTTGAGGTTAAAGCAGAAGAAGAAGAGACGTATGTGAGGGATGATCAGCAGTCTATGGAGGAGGATGGAATAACGGGGACATTTATAGAGGAGGACACTCCTACAGAGATCAGCACAGGTGGGTCATTAACACTAAATCCATTCCTCCACCCATACTGCTCACTGATTGGTCCAGAGTAGGGCGGGGACTGGGTGATATCAGCCTATAATACCCTGGTCACTTTCCTGAGCTGTGTTCCCCGTCCTGTATTCCTGTATTTCTCTCGGATAATCTTCCTTCTCTGTGCTGCAGACACAATTTATGTCTCTAGACTGGATTTATGGAGATTCTGGGGTTCAGCTGGCAATAAAATGTTGATTTTCACAATAGACGTTGCTCAACCTAAACACATAATGCGGGGGTGTCAGACTTAATTTCATTGCGGGTCGCATCAGCATTCTGATTGCCCTCAAAGAGTCGGTCGTATCTTTAAGGTTATATAAATTTTCTTCTCAGAAAATTAGTACAGCAGGAACTCAACCGCCCCCCCCCCCCCCCCGCACCGAACCGTATCGAACTCGAACAATGGGTGTGACCAAATTACAATATACTAACAGGATGGAGATCTTAAGATAATAAATACCAAGAGTGTGTTTTGTGCAGAGAGTGCAGCTCAGGGGCGCTCTATGTTTAGGGGTGCACTGTGTACAGAGTGCAGGGCTGAGGAGTTCACTATATACAGAGTGCATACTTTAGGGGTGCGCGGTGTACAGGGTGCAGGGATGAGGAGTGCGCTACATACAGAGTTTAGGAGTGTGCTGTATACAGAGTTTAGGTTTTAAAGATGTACTCTTTACAGAGTGCAGGGATAAGGTGCGCACTACATCCAGAGTGTAGGGTTTAGGGGTGCACTGTTTACAGAGTGCAGGGGTAAGGAGTGCCTTACATACAGAGTGCAGTGTATAGGGGTGCACTATGTACAGAGTGCAAGGTTTATGGATACGTGTGTACAGAGTGTAGGGTTAAGAAGTGCGCTACATAAAGAGTGCAGGGTAAGGAGTGGGCAGTGTGCAGGGTTCAGCTCTCTTTCACAGTCTATGCACATCTCACTTCCAGCCCTCCTTGGCTCTGACCTCTGCACCACGCTCCCCCATCCCCCACCTCTGCGCACATCTCCCTCCACAGCCCTCTTCTCTTCCCGCGCCCCCCAAAAACCTTTCTTGCATCTCCCCTAACCAGCCCAGCTCTAGTACGTCCTGGCAGTCTAGGCGGCTCCACCTCTCTCTCACTTGCAAGGAGGTCATTGGTTGGTGTCTGTGCACCCGAACACAGGGACCACAGTGCAGCTTACCACATAATGCTCCCTCCCACACTGCACCTGTCTCTGCGTCTCCCTTGTCCCCGCTGTGAGTGACGGGCAGGCAGGGATCGGTGAGAGACACTGAGAGGAAAGCTGTTCTTCTAATCACAGAAGGCTTCTATGTTTACAAGTGATAGTGGTGAGCGGGGAGAGGAGGAAGAGAGCTGGAAAAAAACCTTAGGTGTGAGGGCAACATGAAATAGCCTGGTGGGCCGAATTCGGTCAACGGCCCTTGTGTCTGCCCATGCCCGGGTCTAGCAAGATCTCTGACAGAGCGTCCTATAATCCCCTCATCACTGTCACTCCTATAAAAGACAGTTCTCATTGTTTCCTTACTCTCTGACTAAGGTCCATGAATAAAGAAATTAACTGGTAGGAGATCAGAGGACCCATTTACTAGTTACCTTGAGGGGGGAATTGTAAGATCCTCAGAGACAATGCTGTCTGATGTGGGCGGAGTCCTGATTTAGGGGAACCAATCTGCTGATGTCTAGTAATAATCTTTGTATTTCTATTTTAGTACATGGACGGGAGATGAGGAAAACCTCAGAGGATTGTCTCACTTTGTCTCCAGACTGTAAAGTAGAAGATGAGGACATCACACAGTATAGTCCAGGAGAAAACCCGGCTACCTCAAATGTCCATCCGGCACCACACAGTGTAGATGGACCATCGTATTCCTCTTATCCTGAGGAACCTCAGACTGTGAGGGACAGTGCCGGACCATCGTATTCCTCTTATCCTGAGGAACCTCAGACTGTGAGGGACAGTGCCGGACCATCGTATTCCTCTTATCCTGAGGAACCTCAGACTGTGAGGGACAGTGCCGGACCATCGTATTCCTCTTATCCTGAGGAACCTCAGACTGTGAGGGACAGTGCCAAACCATCGTATTCCTCTTATCCTGAGGAACCTCAGACTGTGAGGGACGGTGCCAGACCATCATATTCCTCTTATCCTGAGGAACCTCAGACTCTGAGGGATGATGCTGGACCATCGTATTCCTCTTATCCTGAGGAACCTCAGACTGTGAGGCATGATGCCGCCCTTCCAACAGATAGGACGTTTTCCTGTCCTGAGTTCGGGAAGTGTTTCTATTCCAAATCCCATCTCAATGTTCATAAAAGATCTCACACGGTTGAGAAGCCGTATTCCTCTCCTGAGCGCAAAAAACTTTTCTTAATGAACTCCCATCTTTCCATACATCAGAGATCTCACACAGGGGAAAAGCCGTATTCCTGTCCTGAGTGTGGGAAATTTTTTTCAGATAGGTCAGGTCTTTACAGACATCAGAGATCTCAAACGGGTGAGAAGCCGTATTCTTGTTCTGAATGCGGGAAATGTTTTTCGCAGAAGTCCAGTCTTTACATACATGAGAGATCGCACACTGGTGAGAAACCGTATTCCTGTTCTGAATGCGGGAAATGTTTTTCGCAGAAGTCCAGTCTTTACATACATGAGAGATCGCACACGGGTGAGAAACCGTATTCCTGTTCTGAATGCGGAAAATGTTTTTCACAGATAGCCCATCTTTACACACATCAGAGATCTCACACGGGGGAGAAGCCGTATTCCTGTCCTGAGTGTGGGAAAAGTTTTGTACATAAATCAGGCCTTGTCACACATCAGAGGTCTCACACGGGGGAAAAGCCGTTTTCCTGTCTTAAGTGCAGGAAATGTTTTTCAGATAAGTCCATTCTTTATAATCATCAGAGATCTCACACAGGGGAGAAGCCGTACTTCTGTTCTGAGTGCGGGAAACGTTTTTCCTTTAAGTCCAATCTATATGTACATCAGCGGTCTCACACAGGGGAGAAGCCATATTCCTGTCCTGAATGTGGGAAAAGTTTTGTACATAAATTAAGCCTTGTCACACATCAGAGGTCTCACACGGGGGAGAAGCCACTTTCCTGTCCTGAGTACGGGAATTGTCAGACACAGAAGTCCTCTGTTTACAGTCATCTGAGATTAGACACTGAAGAGAATGAACTTTCCTGGTCTGAGTGAGAGAATTGTTCCTCACTGAAGTCCTGTCTTCCTGTACATCAGGGGTCCCACACAACCCTGGAGGTGTATAAGTGCCTTGAGTGCGGGAAATGTCTTCTATATGAATGTTGGTGGACATGTGTGGAAGAAGCACACCCTGATATACACCTCAGATATACTCCATGGCTGATCTTCATCATGTAAGAAACACTTCATAAGGAGATCAGAGATCACCAAAGACATGGATGAAGTGTTGTCCCGTGTTGGCCATTGATAGCAGTAGAAAAATAAAAATGGAGTCCTTACCTTTCATTGGCTGAGTACATTTTGTGGTGGAAGATTTTCCAACATTTTGAGATCTATATTTACATAACTTGAATAAAAACTAATATAAAAATTTTAGTTGTATTTTATTTCTTGATTTTCTTATGATTTCCTATGGTCATTGGCTCCATCTTGTGATCATAATGTTGTGTTGCGCTGTTTTTACTAATGGAGGTACAGTATCTCAGGAAAAAATACTACACTATAGCCACTAGATGGCGCTGAGGATCATAGGAAATCACTGTGTTCAATAAAACTATGGACAGAATTTTTCATGGCTGGGCAAATGAAAATGTACCCTGACTCACAGTAGCTGTGTCAGTCTGAGTAATTGGTCTGCGTTACTATAAGTCAGGCTGGAGGACTCTACAGGTCAGGCCTCTAGTACCTTCCCCTGGTTCTGGAAGTTACCAGACCTTTCTAGAAGCTAGTGGGTGGAGGCTGGGTCATTCTCAGGGAGTTCCCCCTATATTGGAGAGGTGACGTGTGAAGAAAATAATTCTGGAAGTTGCACGGCAAATGTGACATTCGTTCTGAACATGAATGTTAATACAGCGACCACCTTCTCCTGCTGAATAACAGATGATGCAGAGGAGTAACTAGAAACTTCAGGGCCCCAGTGCAAGAAACCATGAAGGGCCCCCTGACAGAAGGAGGCAGTGGGACAGGAAGGGGGGGCAGTGTGACTGGAGGGGGGTGTAACTAGAAGCTTCAGGGCCCCAGTGCAGGAAACCATAAAGGGCCCCTTGACAGGAGGGGGCAGTGTGACAGGATGGGGATCAGTGTGACCGGAGGGGGGGCATAACTAGAAGCTTCAGGGCCCCAGTGCAGGAAACCATAAAGGGCCCCCTGACAGGAGGGGGGCAGTGGGACAGGAAGGGGGGGCAGTTTGACAGGAGGGGGATCAGTGTGACTGGAGGGGGGAGGGCATAGCTAGAAGCTTCAGGGCCCCAATGTAAGAAACCATTAAGGGCCCCCTGACAGGAGGGGTCCATGTTACAGGAGGAGGCAGTATGACCGGAGGATGAGCCATGTGACAGGAGGGAGATGTATGAATGGAAGGGGGGCAGTGTAACAGAAGGGGGGCAGAGAATGTATTTGTAGATCTGGCCAGGCAGCAAGACTTACTTAGCAGGATCAGCCTGGAGGAGGGGAAGTCAGAGGGGGGCAGAGCTGAGAGGTGGACCGATAACCCCTTGCCAACATCAGTGGATCAGGGCACCAGACTGGACAGGAGGGATGGCGCGGCGGAGCAGCTTACAGAAGAATCAATCCCCTCCAGTATTCTCCCAACTCCTGCAGCTGCTGAAAGCCTGCTTCTCCTCCTCTCCCTCCCGCAGGCATTCAGCAGCATCAGGAGGATAATGGAAGGGATCAGTTTGCCACTCCGCTGCGTTTCCTATCCAGGAGTAGACAAATCTGACAGAGTTTGCCACAGGAAAAGCTTTGTAATCCTGGATCAGGGCCTGGTGCTTGAAGGCTTCAAGGTGTCTTGGGTGGGATAAAGCCTTTAATCCTATATCCGGGTCCTGCTGGAGACCTGCAGGCCGTGTGATTGAACAGGCAAGGACTCACTGCTCAAGGTGGTGTAATTGCCTGATGACTCACACAGGTGCATGCCCCGGCTCGCCTCCGTGAAAACTTGATAAAGGAAAAGGAATTGGCAGCACTCTGGGTTGAGTCAAAATCCAGATTTATTGACTGGACTTCCAAATAATGACAATCGTGACAAGGTAGACGCGTTTCACACACTGACTGTGTGCTTAATCATTACGTTGAGTGGACAGGTGTAAAGATTCAGGAGAAAACAAACCAAAGGCGCCTTTTAAGTGCAGAAAACAAAATACTTTTTTTCCCAAAGGATAAAAATGCACTTACTAGCATTAAAATAAACCAGGCTCATCATAGGATGTGGCAAGGAATCGAATGACAGGTGGTCCCAAGGGTGGTCCAATGTGCAGCTTGATGGTGGAGATCCCAACCAACCAGCAGAGGGGGGCCACAGGAGAATGAACCAGGAAGGACGGCTGTGCTGCCCAGACCAGCGTTGAACACAAATACCAGGAAGTCGGTTGTGATCTCCACCATCAGGCTGCACATTGGACCATCCCCGGGACCACCTGTCACTGGGTTCCTTGCCACATCCTATGATGAGCCTGGTTTATTTTAATGCTAGTAAGTGCATTTTTTATCTTTTGACAATAAAAGTCTTTAGTTTTCTTCACTTAGAGGCCCCTTCTGTTTGTTTTCTTTGTACCAGAGTTTGCTTCCCTCTTGGAGCGTCTGCCCTAGTGCTGCTGAGACACCTGCTTGCCTGTTCTCTATTCAATCCATTGCGGACATCGCCTCTGGCCAGAATCCACTATCGAGAGCGCCCTCCATCTCCTTATCCCGTATAGATTCATAATAAGCCAGGCCTGACCATAGCTCAAGACTCCCATTTGGAGACTGAGCCTTTGTTTGGAGAGAGGTGTGTGCTCCAGACAGGAGAGCTCACCCACTCAGGAGAATACACCCCATGTTGGAGGGAATATTTGCCCACAGCCCTGGCAGCGTTGGGACAGCTGTGCAAATCTGGGGAGACTGAAAAAGCTGAGGTCCCTGGATGGAGCCTGTAAGTCTTGGGAGAGTGACAGAGGCCCAAGGTGTCAGGAGAACCTCTATCCAGAGGCTGTGGGTGGGCCCATGCAGCGAGGTGCTGTATCTAAAGGCTGAGTGAGCCAGGAGAACCAGAAATCTGGGAGCTGGAACTACAAGCTGACAGAGCCAGGTGGCTCGGTATTCTCTGTTATCTGTTTTTGCTGGAGAAGAACTCCTTCATGGACAACTGCGTCTGTGAAATTTTTGTTTTTTTTCGCTAAACAAAAGTGGTCCTCTAAGCCTTTAATATACAGTTTGGACTGGTGTGGACTTCACTCAAACGCATCTATCTCCTACTCTGTTTGCTTTTAAATGATTCCTAAAAACCCCAGAGAAGCCTATCCCGCCCCCACCTAACAACTGTACTTTTAGTTTCTCCATCAGCCCATCCCCCACAGCTATTACCTTTAGTATCACATCACCCTCACTCTTAGATCGCAAGCTCCTATGAGCAAGACCCTCTGATTCCTCCTGTATTAAATAGTATTGTAACTGCACTGCCTGCCCTCAATCTGTTGGCGCTATATAAATCCTGTATAATAATAATTATAATAATAATAATCTACCATTGAGCTAAGCATCCACCATATCATAATATATATATATATATATATATATATATATATATATATATATATATATATATATATATATACAAAAACATCAATACAGCACATTTTGTATTTATGTATGCCTTGTATCAGGGTATTGTGCTGGCTGCTACTCACTAAATACATTCTTTGGGGCATTCAGCGCAGGTTTATTTGCTTTACATATAAATAAATATATATATATAGCATCTATCCCCCTTGGTGGGAGTGGAGATGACCCATCTATAAGGATATACAGTACATACACACACAGCACAAGGCCGTGTTCTCACTACGAGACGTTTCTCGGGGCTGCAGTTCCTCTGAGCTCTACAAGATGGTGATCTCACTTCTACCCAGACAGGAAGTCTCTGTGGAAGACAGGAAGTGATGTCAGGTACATGACAGGAAGTGATGTCAGCTACAGACAGGAAGTGATGTCAGGTATAAATAACAAGTTACAGTTGAGCGCTGAGTCATGAGCAAGTAGAGAGGAGACGTTGCTGGAAGAGGCAACACGATGGACAATCAGCCGCCCCTCACATCACCGGGTAAGAGGAGACTTTATCGTAAAGGAGAGAGCAGTACGGAGGATCCACCTAGATCCCCCATCGTCTGATAAACACATAGAAACAATGATACAACAAAGCTCTTAATTCACTCCCTGGTCATCTCCCGCCTTGACTACTGCAACTGCCTTCTCATTGACTTAGCTTTACATAGGCTCCTTTCCCCTTATAAATGCTGCTGCCCGACTCATCCGCCTTACCAATCGCTCGGTGTCTGCAACTCCTCTCTGCCAATCCCTCCACTGGCTTCCCCTCACCCAGCAAATTAAATTCAGAATACTAACAACATCTTACAAAGCTATCCACAACTCGGCTCCCAACTACATCACTAGCCTAGTCTCAAAATACCAACCTAATCACTGTCTTCTTTCCTCTCAAAACCTCCTGCTCTGTAGCTCCCTCGTCACCTCCTCCCATGCTCACCTCCAGGATTTTTCCAGAACCTCTCTAATCTTATGCAAGTCCTTACCCCAATCTTTCCAACTATCTCCTACTCTATTAGCTTTTACACGATCCCTGAAAACTCTCCTCTTCAGAGAAGCCTATCCTACCCACACCTAACAACTATATTTTCATTTTCTCCTTTAGCTTACCCCTCACAGTTATTACCTTTTGTTTCACTTGACCCTCCCTTCTAGATCTTAAGCTCTAACGAGCCGGGCCCTCTGATTCCTCCTGTATTGTAACTGTATTATCTTCCCTCATGTTGTGCTGCACAAACTGTTGGCACCATATAAATCCTGAATAATAATAATATTGTATTCAGTCCTTGTGTGTGTTTCCTACAGATGGATCCAGTAATGGGAACCCACCAGAGAGATGTCCCCGTCCTCTGTATTCCCGGGATTCCACACAGGAAGGTCACACCATCCCTCACCATCATCAGGTAGATGAGGAACAATCACTGATAGTATCATTAGGATCTGTACATTATCTGCATTGTTACCATTGATGTCATTTTTATTATATATTCAGAATGGAAACCTGAGAGATTCTAAAGTTGAGATAAAAGAAGAGATAAAAGAGGAGGAGGATGAGGATGGGGCCATGGAGGAAATACACAAAGATCTGTACCAGGACACCATGGAGGAGTCATCCAGCTTCAGAAACCCACCAGAGAGATGTCCCCGTCCTCTGTATTCCCGGGATTCCACACAGGAAGGTCACACCATCCCTCACCATCATCAGGTAGATGAGGAACAATTATTGGTAGTTATGATTTATACACAAGCATGTTTGTTACAATGAATGTTTTATTATATATTCAGAGTGGAAACCTCGGGGATGCTAATATTGCAGTAAAAGAAGAGTATAAAGAGGAGGAGTATGGAGTGATGGAGAAGTTTTCAGAAGGACACAAGGATATGATGGAGCCATCTAATACCAGGAACTTACCAGAGAGATGTCCCTGTCCTCTGTATTCCCGGGATTCCACACAGGGAGGTCACACCATCCCTCACTGTTTCAAGGTTGGGATGGAGCATCTAGAACATGGACACATGGAGACAATGTGTGTATTTTGTATGTAAGCTTATATTTTACAGATGATATTCTCTCTCATTTTCTTGGTTTAGAGTGGAGATCCAATCGATATAGAATTTGAGGTTAAAGTAGAAGAAGAAGAGACGTATGTGAGGGATGATCAGCAGTCTATGGAGGAGGATGGAATAACGGGGACATTTATAGAGGAGGACACTCCTACAGAGATCAGCACAGGTGGGTCACTAACACTAAATACATTCCTCCACCCATACTGCTCACTGATTGGTCCAGAGTAGGGCGGGGACTGGGTGATATCAGCCTGTAATCCCCTGGTCACTTTCCTGAGCTGTGTCCCGGTCCTGTATTCCTGTATTTCTCTCGGATAATCTTCCTTCTCTGTGCTGCAGACACAATTTATGTCTCTAGACTGGATTTATGGAGATTCTGGGGTTCAGCTGGCAGCAAAATTTTGATTTTCACCATAGACGTTGCTCAACCTAAACACGTAATGCAGGGTGTCAGACTCAATTTCATTGCGGGTCGCATCAGCATTCTGATTGCCCTCAAAGAGACGGTTGTATCTGTAAGGCTATATAAAAGTTTTTCTCCGAAAATACGTACAGAAACTCAATCACACACCCCCCCCCCCACCGAACCGCATCCAACAGTGAGTGTGGCCAAATTTACCTAACAGGGTGGAGATCTTAAGAAGGCAATAAATACAAAGAGTGTGTTATGTGCAGAGGTAGTGCAGCTTCAGGGGTGCCCTATGCCCAGAGTTCATGGGTACGCTGTGTACAGAGTGCAGGGTTTAGGGGTGCACTATGTACAGAGTGTAGGGTTTAGGAGTGCACTACATACAGAGTAAGGAGTGTGTCATGCACAGTATGCAGGTGTCACGTACCTGATCCGAGGCCGAGATGCAGAGAGGGCTCCCCTTGCGGCTGAGTGCAGCACACCCCTGGGGTTGAGACAGAGGGTGTAGCGCGCACATAAGCACCGGTTGCCGGCAGGGTCCTGATGGTAGACAGGCGGTCTCTAGCAGTGTGCTGGGCAGGAATACACCGGACAGTCTAAGGAGTAATCAGGAACAACCAGGCAGTAGGTGTAAGACCGGCCGGGGGTCAAACACAGGAAGCTGCAACAGGTGCAAGCCAAAGGTATAGCAGGAAAGCCAGAAGCAGACAAGTCTGTGGGAAAGCCAAGATCAGGTACTGGAGGGCAGGTAGACAGGAAGCAATTCCGTGAGCTAAGCCGAGATCAGATAACGGGAGAGCCAAACTGGAGCAGGGATGGTCAGACGAAGCCGAGGGTCAAGCCAGGAGAGAGAGCAGACAGGTCAGGAACAAGCCGGGTCAAACTGGAATCCAGGCAGTAGCAATGCTCAGGAAAAAGGAAGAGCTGAAGACAATCCAGCAATCTGATGGGCTGAGCAGAGCCCTTTTATAGGCCAGTGAATTAGTCTATGGCCTGAGTCCATTGCAGCCATGGGAAGTACTGGCAAAGTTGCCAGTTTGCAGCACAGCCATTTCACTGACAATGAGTCTATGGCCTGAGTCCAATGCGGCCATTGGAAGTACTGGCAGAGTTGCCAGTTGCAGCATGGCTGTTTCTCTGACAGCAGGGCTCAGCTCTCTTTCACAGTCTATACACATCTCACTTCCAGCCCTCCTTGGCTTCCCCACCTCTGAATACATCTCCCTGCACAGCCCTCGTCTTTTACCCCTGCGTCCCCCAAAACCTACCCAACCCAGCTCTAGTACCTCCCGGCAGTGTATGCAGCTCCACCTCTCTCTCTCACTTGCAGGAATGTCATTGGTTGGTGTCTGTTCACCCGGACACAGCTAGGGATCACATTTGCAGTGTGGAAGGGAGCATTATGTGGTAAGCTGCACTTTCTCTGCATATCCCTTGTCCCCACTGTGAGTGCAGGCAGGGATCGGTGAGAGTTGCCGTGAGGAAAGCTGTTCTTCCAATCACAGAAGGCTTCTTTGTTTACAAGTGATAGTGGTGGGCGGGAAACAGAGGGCGAGAGCCGGAGGTGGCAGAACGGAGTATCACCAGGTTCTGGCTGAAAAAAACCTTAGGTGTGAGGGCCACATAAAATAGCCTGGTGGGCTGAATTCAGCCAACGGCCTTGTGTCTGCCCCATGCCCGAGTCTAGCAAGATCTCTGACAGAACAATTCTCCTTGCTCTGTTATTTGCTGGCTGTGCCGGGTGGAGGGATATGTCTGTATAGTCTCACACCCAAGTCACTGAGTGCAGTCTCAGGAGATGGGAGGCAGCAGTGTGGGACCTCTGCAACTGATTACTGAACACAAATATTATGAGTCCTGACCCCTGCACTATATACTCTATGTTGTACATTACATACTCCTGACCCCTGCGCTATATACTCTATGTTGTACATTACATACTCCTGACCCCTGCGCTATATACTCTATGTTGTACATTACATACTCTTGACCCCTGCACTATATACTCTATGTTGTACATTACATACTCCTGACCCCTGCACTATATACTCTATGTTGTACATTACATACTCTTGACCCCTGCACTATATACTATATGTTGTACATTACATACTCCTGACTTCTGCTCTCTCCCCTCTACCCACTGCTATATATACACATAATATGGATTCTCTTTTGTTACACCCATTTCCTACTAGCTGGACATTTTATATCTGATGATCTGATTGGAGGACAGACTTTTACATGGTGATAATAATGTGATAACATCCTCCAACTTTGGAACCTTAAACAGAAAGTGATAATGAGGGAGGAGTCAGTAACCCAATGATGGGGGTCTTCAGGATCAGTCCAGTCTTCATCTTGGTTGTTCTCCCCCCATCCTCACTCTCTGACCTCTTGTGGGGCTCAGCCCCGCTGTTATTCATGACTAAATCATGGACTAAATAAGGAAGTGTGGGACTTGAAGATGGCAATGAGTGATAGAGGGGGAGGGGACACTCGTCCTATAATCCCCTCATCACTGTCACTCCTATAAAAGACAGTTCTCGTTGTTTCCTCACTCTCTGACTAAGGTCCATGAATAAACAAATGAACTGGTAGGAGATCAGAGGACCCATTTACTAGTTACCTTGAGGGGGGAATTGTAAGATCCTCAGAGACAAAGCTGTCTGATGTGGGCGGAGTCCTGGTTTAGGGGAACCAATCTGCTGATGTCTAGTAATAATCATTGTAATTCTATTTTAGTAGATGGACGGGAGATGAGGAAAACCTCAGAGGATTGTCTCACTTTGTCTCCAGACTGTAAAGTAGAAGATGAGGACATCACACAGTATAGTCCAGGAGTAAACCCGGCTACCTCAAATGTCCATCCGGCACCACACAGTGTAGATGGACCATCGTATTCCTCTTATCCTGAGGAACCTCAGACTGTGAGGGACAGTGCCGGACCATCGTATTCCTCTTATCCTAAGGAACCTCAGACTGTGAGGGACAGTGCAGGACCATCGTATTCCTCTTATCCTGAGGAACCTCAGACTGTGAGGGACAGTGCCGGACCATCGTATTCCTCTTATCCTGAGGAACCTCAGACTGTGAGGGACGGTGCCGGACCATCGTATTCCTCTTATCCTGAGGAACCTCAGACTGTGAGGGACAGTGCCGGACCATCATACTCCTCTTATCCTGAGGAACCTCAGACTGTGCGGGACAGTGCCGTCCTTCCAACACATAAGAGGTTTCCCTGTACTGAGTGCAGGAAGCGTTTCAGTTCCAAAAGAAGTCTTAATGAGCATAAGAAATCTCACACAGGTGAGAAGCCGCATTCCTGTCCTGGCTGCGGGAAATGTTTTTCACAGAAGGCCCATCTTTACCGACATCAGAGATGTCACACAGGAGAGAAGCCGTATTCCTGTCCTGAGTGCGGGAAATGTTTTCGCTTGAAAGGCAATCTTACTGTACATAAAAGATATCATACAGGTGAGAAGCCATATTCTTGTACTGAGTGCGGGAAAAGATTTTCAAACAAATCGCATCTTTACAGCCATCAGAGATATCACACTGGAGAAAAACCATTTTTCTGTTCTGAGTGCGGGAAATGTTTTTCAAACAAGCCTGAACTTACCACACATCAAAGATTGCACACGGGAGAGAAACCGTATTCCTGTCATGAGTGCGGGAAATGTTTTTCACAGAGGTCAAGTCTTTACAGACATCAGAGATCTCACACGGGGGAGAAACCGTATCCTTGTCCTGTGTGCGGGAAATGTTTTGTACAAAAATCAGATCTTGTAAAACATCAAAATTCTCACACAGGAGAAAACCCAGCTCCCACAGATGTCCATCCGGCACCACACAGTGTAGATGGACCATCGTATTCCTCTTATCCTGAGGAACCTCAGACTGTGAGGGACAGTGCCGGACCATCGTATTCCTCTTATCCTGAGGAACCTCAGACTGTGCGGGACAGTGCCGTCCTTTCAAAACATAAGAGGTTTTCCTGTACTGAGTGCAGAAAGTGTTTCCGTTCTAATTTCGATCTTAATGTGCATAAAAGATCTCACACCAGAGAGAAGCCGTATTCTTGCCCTGAGTGTGGGAAGTGTTTCTATTCTAAATCCCATCTTAATGTACATAAAAGATCTCACACAAGTAAGAAGTCGTATTCTTGTCCTGAGTGCGGGAAGTGTTTCTATTCTAAATCCCATCTTAATGTTCATAAAAGATCTCACAGAGGTGAGAAGTCGTATTCCTGTCCTGAGTGCAAAAAAGTTTTCTTAATGAAGTCCCATCTTTCCATACATCAGACACTGCACACGGGGAAGAAGCCGTATTCCTGTCCTGAGTGCGGGAAATGTTTTTCAAATAAGACCAGTTTTTGTAGACATCAGAGGTCTCACACGGGTGAGAAGCTTTATTCCTGTCCTGAGTGCGGGAAATGTTTTTCGCAGAAGTCCAATCTTTACACACATCAGAGATCTCACACGGGGGAGAAGCCATATTCCTGTCCTGAATGTGGGAAAAGTTTTATACACAAATCAAGCCTTGTCTCACATCAGAGGTCTCACACGGGGGAGAAGCCGTTTTCCTGCCTTGAGTGTGGTAAATGTTTTTCGGATAAGTACATTCTTTATATTCATCAGAGATCTCACACGGGGGAAAAGCCGTATTCCTGTCCTGAGTGTGGGAAAAGTTTTGTACATAAATCAAGCCTTGTCACGCATCAGAGGTCTCACACGGGGGAGAAGCCGTATTCCTGTCCTGAATGTGGGAAAAGTTTTCTACGTAAATCAGGCCTTGTCTCACATCAGAGATCGCACAAAAGGGAAAAGGTACTTTCCTGTCCTGAGTGTGGTAAATGTTTTTTAGATAAGTCCAGTTATTACAAACATCTTAGATCGCACATGAGGGAAAAGGTACCTTCCTGTCCTAAGTGTGGGAAATGTTTTTCAGATAAATCCAGTTATTACAAACATCAGAGATCGCACACGGAGGAGAAGCCACTTTCCGGTCCTGAGTACGGGAATTGTCACTCAAAGAAGTCCTCTGTTTACAGTCATCTGAGATTGGACACGGAGGAGAATGAACTTTCCTGGTCTGAGTGAGGGAATTGTTCCTCACTGAAGTCCTGTTTTCCTGTACATCAGGGGTCCCACACAACCCTGGGGTTGTATTAGTGCTTTGAGTGTGGGAAATGTTTTTCATTTATGTCACATCTTAATACACATCTATATCAGAGATCTCACATGGGGGAGAAGCCGTATTCCTGTTGAATGTGGGAAATGATTTTCAGATAAGTCCACTCATAAAAGACATCAGAGATTGCACGTGAGGGAGAAGCCCTATTGCTGTCCTGAGTGAGGGAAATGTTCCTCATTAAAGTCCTGTCTTCCTGTACATTAGGGGTCCAAAAAACACTTGAGGTGTATTAGTGCCTTAGAGTGCGGGAAATGTCTTCTATATGAATGTTGGTGGACATGTGGGGAAGAAGCACACCCTGATATACACCTCAGATATACTCCATGGCTGATCTTCATCATGTAAGAAACACTTCATAAGGAGATCAGAGATCACCAAAGACATGGATGAAGTGTTGTCCCGTGTTGGCCATTGATAGCAGGAGAAAAATAAAAATGGAGTCCTTACCTTTCATTGGCTGAGTACAATTTGTTCGGGAAGATTTTTCAAAATTTAGAGATCAATTTTTACAAAATTTGAATAAAACCGAATATGAAAACATTGGCTGTATTTTATTTCTTGATTTTCTTGATGATTTCCTATGATCATTGGCTCCATCTAGTGATCATAATGTTGTGTGGCACTATTTATACTGATGGAGTTTCAGTATTTCAGGAACAAAATACCACATTATTGCCACTAGATGGAGCGGAGGATCATAGGAAATCACTGCGTTCATTAAATTACAGACAGAATTTTTCATTGTTTAGCAAATACTTTGTGAAAATTAAGAGAAAATGGCGCCTCCTACGATATTATATTCTAATCTCTGGTGCAGCTGCCATCAATTTTGGAAAGTGCGTAAGAATTAAATTGGAGACGCTACCTTAAATTGCAAAACGTGTTCATATACGTGCATGAGATAAAATAGTGCTATAAAAAAACAAGAGAATGGCGCACCGACCGAGTGCAATACCATAAAACGTTTTAAAGTCACAACATACATTATACTCACAAAAGTGTGCTGTGTATGAGCATCGAACCAGAGAAATCCTTCGGCTAACCAGAGACCTCAGGACCATAATCCTTGATAGGAACTTGCTACTGTCCATACAGTTAGGGCTAACGCGTTTCGAGGGAGAACCTTTTTCCTCAGAGCCATCAAGGATTTATGGTCCTGAGGTCTCTGGTTAGCCGAAGGATTTCTTTGGTTCTATGCTCATACACAGCGTACTTTCGTGAGTAGAATATATGTTGTGACTTTGAAATGTTTTATGGTATTGCACTAGGTCGTGCGTCCTTCTCTTTTTTTTGTTATGCTTTCAGTTTGTGTGGATCCCCATCATCCCGAGAGGGCAGCAAGACCTTAGATGCCAACTATCTAGCCACCAACTCTTTGGATTTTACGTAACATTTAAGCGCAGGAGACATTTACTTATAAAATAGTGCTATGTTTATAACAAAAACATTCCATTATTCAATTATAGCAAAATATATTAAAATCAGAAAAATGTCCCTTATCGCATTTCTTCAAAAACACAGCGTGCATAAGGGTGCTCAGTATTCTTCTTAAACGGTGCTCCTTAACCACTTTAGCCCCGGAGGATTTGGCTGCTCAATGACCAGGCCATTTTTTGGCACTGCACGAATTTAACTGACAATTTTGCGGTCATGCAACGCTGTACCCAAACAAAATTTACGTCCTTTTTTTCCCACAAACAGAGATTTCTTTTCGTGGTATTTGATCACCTCTGCGCTTTTTATTTTTTCCAATATTAAAAAAAGAGCGAAAATTTTGCGAAAAATTGACATTTTCGACTTTGACTGTTAACAAATATCCAATATATAAAGTTTTTCATATATTTAGGCCAAAATTTATTTAGCTACATGTCTTTGACAAAAAATTCTCAATGAGCGTATTTTTAACCACTTTAAGACCAGAAGATTTTACCCCCTTCCTGATTAGGCCATACTTTGTGATTCGGCACTGCGTTATTTAACTGACAATTGCGCGGTCGTGCGACGCTGTACATAAATGAAAATGACGTCCTTTTTTTCCCCACAAACAGAGCTTTCTTTTGGTGGTATTTGATCACCTGTGCAATTTTTTATTTTTGAAAAACAAGAGCGACAATTTTGAAAAAAAAAAAAAAACAATATTTTTTACATTCTGATATAACAAAAACGCAGGAGCGTTACACGAAGCCATCTACAGTGTGAGGGGAGGTACTAGAGAAGAAGAGGGATAAAAGTGAGATGTGGATGGGGGATGCAGAACTAAGCAGCTGTGGAAGAAGGATGAACTCTGCACTCTGTGTGTACCGTACCCCTGAACACTGTACACAGAACACCCCTGAACTCTGCACTATGTACGTAGCACACTCCCAAACCCTGCATGTAGCACACCTCTGAACCCGGCTTGCTTTATGGACTTTCTCCTGCCTGCTCCATATTGACTTCTCGTGTTGATCCCGACTACTCTACCTGCCTCTGTTCCTGATTGACCTTCTGTGTTTGACCCTCGGCCTGGCTACTGACCTTGATTGAACTGACCTGCCTGCTCTTCCACCGATCCAGTGGCGGTGACCACCTTATCCACTACGGATCTGATTCCTGAAGCTGCTTCACCAGCAGGCAACCCGTGCACCTTTGGGCACAGCACCCTCTGTCACCACTTCCAGGGGTGCTCTGCACTCAGCCGCAAGGGGAGCCCTCTCATCACCGCAGCCTCCAGCCTGATTCCTGACACAAAAAGACAGCCAGCAACTCTGTAAATCTTCCAACTCTTTATTGTCACGCCTATGTGAGTAAAAAGACAAGGTGGCTAATGTGTTTCGGCAATGAGCCTTGATCACAGCACACCTTTTGTTTAATTGTATGAGACCACTTGAGCCGAATGGTGGGAAGTGGGAGTTGTCACCCCTACACAATGTTTGGTATAAACCAATGGAGCCAATTGATATACATACACTTCCTGGTTAAATCATGTTATGATTACCAAGGAAACCAATGGGGTATAAGATACACGGATAATATGGCCGCTATACGACTTCCAGATGACGCCTTTCGGTTAAAAGCATTGAGGTCCAGTGTAGCGGTGATACTTCCAGTTTCGTAACGTCCGGCCCAGTGGAACGCACGCCACTCCGGAGTGTGGACGGCATTGATTGCACAGAACCAGGTGATTTTAGTAGGTGACGCTTGGAGGCACACACAAATGTGAGTTTTAATCCACATTTTTGTAACACAATATTTTAAATAAAACGTATTGCACGATTGTTTGCTATATTTTTTTTATTGTGGGAATTTCTACTGATGCTTTCAGCCTGCCCTGACACCATTTACACCTGATAAGTCTAAGGAAGACCTAGGGATATCTGGTATCGCTATCAGATGATTGTAGCTTTAACTACCTCCCATCCGGCAATAGTATATATACGTCCTGCAGTTTAAAGCTAAATACCGGTGTTATGGCAGCAGATAGCTGCCATAACCCTGGTATTTTTTTAAACTGCAGGCGATCGGCTTTCCGATAAGGGTGGTCCCAGCGGCGGATTCGCTGCGAGATCACCCTCCGGGATGGCGGAAGGGGTGCCCCCCCCCTCCCGCCGCGTCCCGGTCCTTTTCCCCGCTTACCGGACCCGCCGGCAGCGGGGAAAACGATCGGGTCCCGGATCCTCACAGACAGGATGTCGAGTGAGGGCAAGCTTGCCCTCACTCGACTCTATTGTCTTGGAGGACCGGAGCGACGGCAAACGTCGTTGCCGAGCAACCGGCTTAAAGGTCCCTTTTGTTTTTTTTTTGTCATTTTTTTTTTTTCCTTTCTATCTTTTAGTGTACTTGTGAGATCTGAGGACTTTTTGACCCCGGATCTCACAAAAAAGAGGTCCTGTCGTGCCTTTTTCTATTACAAGGAATGTTTACATTCCCTGTATTAGAAATAAAAATGATCAATTTTTTTTTTTAAAAAACGGTGTAAAAATAAAAAATAATAAATAAAATAAATAGTAAAAAAAAAAAAAAAAAAAAATGAAAGCGCCCTGTCCCCGTTAGCTCGCGCGCAGAAGCGAACGCACACGGAAACCCTGCCCACATATGTAAACTGTGTTCAAACCGCACATGTGAGGTATCGCCACGATCGTTAGAGCGAGAGCAATTATTTGAGCCCTAGACCTCCTCTGTAACTCTAAGATGGCAACCTGTAGAAATTTTTAAATTGTCGCCTATGGGGATTTTTAAGTACCAAAGTTCGTCGCCATTCCGTGAGCGTTTTGAAGCATGACATGTTGGGTATCTATTTACTCGGCGTAACATTATCTTTCACATTATGGAAATAAATTGGGCTAACTTTACTGGATTCTTTTTTATTAAAAAAAGTGATTTTTTTCCAAAACAATTGCGTTTGGAAGACCGCTGCGCAAATACGGTGTGATAAAAAATATTACAATAATCTCCATTTTATTCTCTAGGGTCTCTGCTAAAAAAATATATAATGTTTGGGGGTTCTAAGTAGTTTTCTAGCAAAAACAACTGATTTTAGCTTATAAACACCAAATGTCAAAAATAGGCCTAGAAGGCAAGTGGTTAAGGTGAGCTATTCTGGGATTAAAAGAGCTCCATAAAGGCAGTGAGGGTCTTGGTGGCCCAAAGCAATCTGGTGAGTAGCCCCCTCATTTAACCACTTCCTTACCACTGGACGTCATATGACGTCCAGGGCTTTAAGTGGGGATATCTGAATGATGGTGGGCCCATGCAGTGAGGTGCTGCATCTGGTGCTTGAAGGCTTCAAAGTGTCTTGGGTGGGATAAAGCCTTCAATCCTATGTCTGGGTTTTGCTGGAGAACTGCAGGCCGTGTGAGTGGACAAGTGTGTAGATTTGTTATAAGCCAGGCCTGACCATAACTTAAGACTCCCATTTGGAGAAAGAGCCTTTGTTTGGAGAGAGGTGTGCGCTCCAGCCAGGAGAGGTGCCCCACGCAGGAGAATGCACCCCATGTTGGAGGGAATCTTTACCCACGGCTCTGTGAGCGTTGGGACAGCTGAGCAAATCTGGGGAGACTGAGAAAGCTGAGGGGACTGGAGGGAGTCTGTAAGTCTCGGAAGAGTGAGAGAGGCCGGTATGTCAGGAGAACCCATATCCAAAGGTTTTGGGTGGGCCCATGCAGCAAGGTGCTGCAGCTAAAGGCTGAGTGAGCCAGGAGAACCAGAGAGCTGGGAGATAGGACTACAAGCTGAGAGAGCCAGGTGGCTCGGTATTCTCTGTTATCTGCTTTTGCTGGAGAAGATCCCCTGCATGGACAACTGTCTGTGGACTTTTCATTTCTTTCGCTAAACAAAAGTGGTCCTCCAAGCCTTTAAAATACAGTTCGGACTGGCGTGGACTTCACTCAAACGCATCTATCTCCTACTCTGTTTGCTTTTAGACAATTCCGGAAAGCTCTTCTCTTCAGAGAAATCTATCCCACCCCCACCTAACAACTGCACTTTTATTTTCTCCACCAGCCCATCCCCCACAGCTATTACCTTTGGTATCACATCACCTTCACTCTTAGATTGTAAGCTCCTATGAGCAAGACCCTCTGATTCCTCCTGTATTAAATTGTATTGTAACTGTACTGCCTGCCCTCAATCTGTTGGCGCTATATAAATCCTGTACAATAATAATAATTATAATAATAATCTACCATTGAGCTAAGCATCCACCATATCATAAAATATGTTCATATATACAAAAACATCAGTGCAGCGCTTTTTATATTGATGTATGCCTTGTATTAGGGTATTGTGCTGGCTGCTACTCATTAATTCACTTTTTTTGGGGCATTCAGGTTTCCTTTGCTTTATATATATATATATACACAGTATCTCTCCCCCTTGGTGGGAGTGGAGATGACCCCATCTATATATACTATACAGTACATACACACACAGCACAAGGCCGTGTTCTCACTACGAGACGTTCCTCTGAGTTCCACAAGATGGTGATCTCACTCCTACCCAGACAGGAAGTCTCTATGGAAGACAGGAAGTGATGTCAGGTATAAATAACAAGTTACAGTTGAGCGCTGAGTCAGGAGGAAGTAGATAGGAGAAATTGCTGGAAGAGGCAACACGATGAAGAATCAGCCGCCCCTCACATCACCGGGTAAGAGGAGACTTTATTGTAAAGGAGAGAGCAGTATGGAGGCTCCACCTAGATCCCCCATCATCTGATAAACACATAGAAACAATGTATTCAGTCAGTGTGTGTGTTTCCTACAGATGGATCCAGTAATGGGAACCCACCAGAGAGATGTCCCCGTCCTCTGTATTCCCGGGATTCCACACAGGAAGGTCACACCATCCCTCACCATCATCAGGTAGATGAGGAACAATCACTGATAGTATCATTAGGATCTGTACATTATCTGAATTGTTACCATTGATGTCATTTTTATTATATATTCAGAGTGGAAACCTGAGAGATTCTAAAGTTGATGTTAAAGAAGAGATAAAAGAGGAGGATGATGAGGATGGGGGGATGGAGGAGTCAGAGTTTCTAAAAGAACACAAAGATCTGTATCAGGACACCATGGAGGAGTCATCCAGCTACAGGAACCCACCAGAGAGATGTCCCCGTCCTCTGTATTCCCGGGATTCCACACAGGAAGGTCACACCATCCCTCACCATCATCAGGTAGATGAGGAACAATTATTGGTAGGTCTAATTTATACACAAGCATGTTTGTCACAATGAATGTTATATTTATTATTCAGAGTGGAAACCTTGGAGATGATAATATTGCTGTAAAAGAAGAGTATAAAGAGGAGGATGAGGAGTATGGAGTGATGGAGGAGGTTTTAGAAGGACACAAGGATATGATGGAGCCACCTAATACCAGAAACCCACCAGAGAGATGTCCCTGTCCTCTGTATTCCCGGGATTCCACACAGGAAGGTCACACCATCCCTCAATGTTACAAGGTTGGTGGAACAGAAAATCTAGAACATGGACTTGTAGAGAGGATGTGTTTTTTTCTATATGATGTGACAATATTAAAGCTTATATCTTCCAGATGATATTCTCTCTCATTTTCTTGGTTTAGAGTGGAGATCCAATCGATATAGAATTTGAGGTTAAAGCAGAAGAAGAAGAGACGTATGTGAGGGATGATCAGCAGTCTATGGAGGAGGATGGAATAACGGGGACATTTATAGAGGAGGACACTCCTACAGAGATCAGCACAGGTGGGTCATTAACATTCCTCCACCCATACTGCTCACTGATTGGTCCAGAGTAGGGCGGGGACTGGGTGATATCAGCCTGTAATCCCCTGGTCACTTTCCTGAGCTGTATTCCCCATCCTGTATTTTTCTCGGATAATCTTCCTTCTCTGTGCTGCAGACACAATTTATGTCTCTAGACTGGATTTATGGAGATTCTGGGGTTCAGCTGGCAGCAAAATGTTGATTTTCACCATAGACGTTGATCAACCTAAACACGTAATGCAGCAGTGTCAGACTCAATTTCATTGTGGGTCGCATGAGCATTCTGTTCACCCTCAAAGAGCCGGTTGTATCTGTAAGGCTATAGAAATGTTTTTCTCTTCAGGAACTCAACCACGCCCCCCCCCCCCCAAACCGCATCGAACCGTGGATGTGGCAAAATTAAGCTAGCAGGCTGGAGATCTTATGAAGGCACTACATACCACAAGTGTGTTATGTGCAGAGAGAGAGTGCAGCTCAGGGGTGCCCTATGCCCAGAGTTCAAGGCTGCGCTATGTACAGAGTGTAGGGTTGAGGAGTGCAATACATACAAAGTTCAGGGGTGCACTGTGTACTAAGTGTAGTGTTGAGGAGTGCACTATATACAGAGTGTAGGGTTTAGGGGTGCACTGTGTATAGAGTTTAGGGTTGAGGAATGCACTACATACAGAGTTCAGGGGTGCACTGTGTACAGAGTGCAGGGATTAGAAGTGCACTACATACAGAGTATAGGGTTGAAGAGTGCACTACATACAACGTTCAGGGGTGCACTGTGTACAAAGTGTAGTGTTGAGGAGTGCACTATATACAGGGTGCAGAGTTCAGGGGTGCACTGTGTACAGAGTGCAGGATTGAGGAGTGCTCTATATACAGAGTGTAGGGGTTAGGGGTGCACTGTGTACAAAGTGTAGTGTTGAGGAGTGCACTATATACAGGGTGCAGAGTTCAGGGGTGCACTGTGTACAGAGTGCAGGATTGAGGAGTGCTCTATATACAGAGTGTAGGGGTTAGGGGTGCACTGTGTACAGAGTGTAGGGTTGAGGAGTGCACTACCTACAGGGTTCAGGGGTGCACTGTGTACAGAGTGCAGGGCTGAGGAGTGTATTACATACAGAGTGTAGGGTTTAGGGGTGCACTGTGTACAGGGTGAAGGGATTAGGAGTGCACTACATACAGAGTGTAGGGTTTAGGCGTGCACTGTGTACATTGTGCAGGGATGAGGAGTGCGCTACATACAGTGTTCAGAGTTTAGGGGTGCACTGTGTACAGAGTGCAGGGTTGAGGAGTGCTCTATATATAGAGTGTAGGGTTTATGGGTGCACTGTGTACAGAGTGCAGGGATGAGGAGTGCCCTACATACAGAGGTAAGGAGTGTGCCGTGTACAGTGTTCAGGGTTCAGCTCTCTTTCACAGTCAATGCGCATCTCACTTCCAGCCCTCCTTGGCTTTGAGCTCTGCACCACGCTCCCCCACCCCCCACCTCTGCACACATCTCCCTCCACAGCCAACCTCTCTGCCCCCACGCCACCCACAACTTTCATGCATCTCACCTACCTGGCCCGTCTCTACTTCCTCCTGCCAGTGTAGGCGGCTCCACCTCTCTTTCTCACTTGCACGGTGGTCATTGGTTGCTGTCTGTGCACCCAGACACAGATAGGGATCACAGGACAGCTTACTACATGATGCTCCCTCCCACACTGCACCTGTCTCTGCATCTCCCTTGTCCCCGCTGAGAGTGCCGGGCAGGCAGGGATCGGCGAGAGACGCCGAGAGGAACGCTGTTCTTCTAATCACAGAAAGCTTCTATGTTCCTGGTTGTTCTCCCCCCATCCTCACTCTCTGACCTCTGGTGGGGCTCAGTCCCACTGTTATTCATGACTAAATCATGGACTAAATAAGGAAGTGCGGGACTTCTTGTGTTGGGAAGATGGCAATGAGTGATAGAGGGGGAGGGGACACTCGTCCTATATTCCCCTCATCACTGTCACTCCTATAAAAGGCAGTTCTCGTTGTTTTCTCACTCTCTGACTAAGGTCCATGAATAAAGAAATGAACTGGTAGGAGATCAGAGGACCCATTTACTAGTTACCTTGAGGGTGGAATTGTAAGATCCTCAGAGACAAAGCTGTCTGATGTGGGCGGAGTCCTGGTTTAGTGGAACCAATCTGCTGATGTCTAGTAATAATCTTTGTATTTCTATTTTAGTAGATGGACGGGAGATGAGGAAAACCTCACAGGATTGTCTCACTTTGTCTCCAGACTGTAAAGTAGAAGACGAGGACATCACACAGTATAGTCCAGGAGAAAACCCGGCTACCTCAAATGTCCATCCGGCACCACACAGTGTAGATGGACCATCGTATTCCTCTTATCCTGAGGAACCTCAGACTGTGAGGGACAGTGTCGGACCATCGTATTCCTCTTATCCTGAGGAACCTCAGACTGTGAGGGACGGTGCCGGACCATCGTATTCCTCTTATCCTGAGGAACCTCAGACTGTGAGGTATACTGTCGTCCTTCCAATACATAAGAAGTTTCCCTGTCCTGAGTGCGGGAAGTGTTTCCGTTTGAAAGGCAATCTTAATGTGCATAAAAGAACTCACACAGGGGATAAGCCATATTCCTGTCCTAAATGCGGGAAAAGTTTTTCAGTGAAGTCCAGTCTTTACAGACATCAGAAATCTCACACGGGGGAGAAGCCACTTTCCTGTCCTGAATGCGGGAAATGTTTTTCATTGAAAGCCCAACTTTACTCACATCTGAAGTCTCACATGGGGGGAAAGCCACATTCCTGTCCTGAGTGTGGGAAATGTTTTTCAGCGAAGTCCAGTCTTTTCAGACATCAGAAATCTCACACGGGAGAGAAGCCACTTTCCTGTACTTTGTGCGGGAAATGTTTTTCATTGAAGGCCAATCTTTACTCACATCTGAAGTGTCACACGGGAGAGAAGCCACATTCCTGTCCTGAGTGCGGGAAATGTTTTTCAATGAAGTCCAGTCTTTACAGACATCAGGGAACTCACATGTGGAAGAAAACACATTCCTGTCCTGAGGACGAGAATTGTCAGTCACAGAAGTCATCTGCTTACAGTCATCTGAGATTGGACACGGAGGAAAATGAACTGTCCTGGTCTGAGTGAGGGAATTGTTCCTCAATGAAGTCCTGTCTTCCTGTACATCAGGGGTCCCACACAACCCTCGAGGTGTAAGAATTCTGGCAGTCGGGCGGCAAATGTGACATTCGTTGAGTTCTAAACATTCCCTGATTGATAATACAGCTAGCGCCTTCTCCTGCTGAATAACAGATGTTGCAGAGGAGTAACTAGAAGCTTCAGGGCCCCAGTGCAAGAAACCATGAAGGGCCCCCTGACAGGAAGGGGGGCAGTGTGACAGGAAGGGGGCAGTGTGACAGGAGGGGGTACTATGACAAGAGGGGGGCAGTGTGACAGGAGGGGGGCATTGTGACAAGAGGGGGGGGAGTATGACAGGAGGGGGGTAGGAGGGGGGCATTGTGACAGGAGGGTGGTAGTATGACAGGAGGGGGGTAGTATGACAGGAGGGGGGCAGTGTGACAGGAGAGGGGTAGTATGACAGGAGGGGGAGCAGCGTGACAGGAGGGGGGTAGTATGACAGGAGGGAGGCAGTGTGACAGGAGGGGGGTAGTATGACAGGAGGGGGGCAGTGTGACAGGAGAGGGGTAGTATGACAGGAGGGGGAGCAGTGTGACAGGAAGGGAACAGTATGATAGCAGAATGACTAATGTGACAGGGGGCCGTATGACAGGAGGGTGAGAAGTGTGACAGAGGTGGCAGTATGACAGGAGGTTAAGCCATGTCACAGGAGGGGGGGCAGTGTGACAGGGGGGGCAGAGAATATATTTGTAGATGCAAGACTTACCCAGTAGGAGCAGCCTGGAGGAGTCAGAGGGGGGCGGAGCTGAGAGGTGGACCAATGACCCCTTGCCAACATCAGTGGATCAGGGCACCAGGCTGGATAGGAGGGGGCGGAG
This sequence comes from Pelophylax lessonae, assembly GCF_965119305.1. Classification (NCBI taxonomy): domain Eukaryota; kingdom Metazoa; phylum Chordata; class Amphibia; order Anura; family Ranidae; genus Pelophylax; species Pelophylax lessonae. Next base: position 271,552,459 of record NC_138776.1, on the reverse strand, counting down.
CAGCTTATAGTAGAATCGATCACCTCCAGTATCCTCCCAGCTCCTGCAGCTGCTAAAGGCCATTCAGCAGCTGGTGGAGTCAGGAGGATAATGGAAGGGATCAGTTCTTCTATAATGGCTCTGCTGCGCTGCCCTTCCTATCCAGTAGACAGATCTGACAGGGGAGCCTCAGGGGCCGCCTGAAGCATGGCGCCTGGTCTCAATTGCAACCCCTGTAGTTACGCTCCTGAGATGTTGTCTATTCTGGCCATCATATTTTTTAGTTAGGACTCACTCTAAAATGAAAGGCTTGAAGGCTTCAAAGAATATTGGGTGGGATAAAGCCTTCAACCCTATGTCCGAGTTTTGCTTGGACAAGTGTGTCGATTCGTTATAAGCCAGGCCTGACCATAAATTAAGACTCCCATTTGGAGAGAGAGCTTTTGTTTGGAGAGAGGTGTGTGAGACATTCAGGAGTGGTGACCCACTTGAGAGAATGCACCCCATGTTGGAGGGAATCTTTGCCCACAGCCCTGGGAGCTTTGGGACAGCTGTGTAAATCTGGGGAGACTGAGAAAGAGGGCTGGACGGAGTCTGTAAGTCTCGGGAGAGTGAGAGAGGCCCGGGTGTTAGGAGAACCTCTATCCAGAGGCCCTGGGTGGGCCCATGCAGCAAAGTTCTGAATCTAAAGGCTGAGTGAGCCAGGAGAAGCAGGGATCTGGGAGATAGAACTATAAGCTGAGAGAGCCAGGTGGCTCGGTATTCTCCGTTACCTATTTTTGCTGGAGAAGATCCCCTGCATGGGCAACTGTGTCCGTCTTTCTCTAAATAAACGTGGGCCTCCAAGCCTTTAAAATACAGTTTGGACTGGTGTGGACTTCACTCAAACGCATCTATCTCCTACTCTGTTTGCTTTCTGATGATTCCTAAAAATCCTTCTCTTCAGAGAAATCTATCCCACCCCCACCTAACAACCGTACTTGATGTCTGCCGGTACCCGCCAATCGTTCTGTACACAGGCAGAACGGCAGTCTATGTAAACAAGGAAGATCGCTGTTCTATCGGTATGAAAGACAGTGATCGTGTGTTCCTGCAAAGCAGAGACAGGGGTTTATGCCTTCCCTTGGTAAAAGCACCTCCCCACAGTGAGAAAACACTTGTTAGGCACACATTTAACCCTATGATTGCCCTAGATTAGGGATCCTCAAACTACGGCCCTTAACCTGTTGCGGAACTACACATCCCATGAGGCTTTGTAAAACTCTGACATGCACAGACATGACTAGGCATGATGGGAATTGTAGTTCCCGAATAACTGGAGGGCCATAGTTTGAAGACCCCCTGGTCTAGATGGTAACCGCTAACCCTGTCAGTGTTTTTAGTACAGTGACAGTGCTTATTTTTAGCACTGATCACTGTATTAGTGTCACTGGTTCCCCCAAAGTGTCACAAAAGGTGGATACACATTTATACAATTTTCTTTAGACTTTTTCCTTTAGACTTACCAAAGTCCAAAAAACCATATAATAGGAGGTTAGACCTAAACACTTTCCATTTGTATGCAATCAGGCAGGCCCGTGCACTACATAGTTGAAGGTAAATCTAAAGGACATCTACCAACAAAAGTTGTATAGTGTGTATCCAGCTTTAGTGTCCTATTTGTCCGCCTGGAAAATAGGTATATACAGGTATGTATAAAAATATATATGTCACTGATTGCCGCCCTTACTATTAAAAAACCAATATGTCCCCGGAATTCATTTTAAAAATCTGGTCACATGACTGCTAAATAATAATAATTTTTTTTGGGGCATTCAGCGCATGTTTTTTGCGTCACACAAACACACATATATATATATATATACAGTATATATCCCCCTTGGTCGGAGTGGAGTTGACCCCATCTATAAGGATATACAGTACATACACACACAGCACAAGGCCGTGTTCTCACTACGAGATGTTTCTCAGAGCTGCAGTTCCTCTGAGCTCCACAAGGTGGTGATCTCACTACCCAGACAGGAAATCTCTATGGAAGACAGGAAGTGATATAAGGTAGGAACAGGAAGTGATGTCAGCTACAGACAGGAAGTGATGTCAGGTATAAATAACAAGTTCGAGTTGGGCGCTGAGTCAGGAGGAAGTAGAGAGTAGACGTTGCTGGAAGAGGCAACATGATGGAGAATCAGCCGCCCCTCACATCTCCGGGTAAGAGGAGACTTTATTGTAAAGGAGAGAGCAGTACGGAGGCTCCACCTAGATCCCCCATCATCTGATAAACACATAGAAACAATGATACATCAAAGCTCTTAATTCACTCTCTTGTCATCTCCCGCCTTGACTACTGACACTCCCTTCTCATTGGCTTACCTCTACATAGGCTCCTCCACCCTTCAATGCATAATAAATACTGCTGCCAGACTCATCCACCTTACCAATCGCTCGGTGTCCGCTACTCCTCTCCGCCAATCCCTCCACTGGCTTCTGCTCACCCAACAAATTAAATTAAGAATACAAATAACTTACTAAGCCATTCACAACTCGGCCCCCACAATACCAACCTAATCACTCTCTTCGTTCCTCTCAAAACCTCCAGCTCTCTAGCTCCCTCGTCACCCCATCCCATGCTTGCCTCGAGGATTTTTTCAGAGCCTCTCCAATCCTATGGAACTTCTTACCCCTATCTGTCCAACTATCTCCTACTCTATTAGCTTTTACACAATCCCTGAAAACCCTCCTCTTCAGAGAAGCCTATCCTACCCACACCTAACAACCGTACTTCCATTTTCTCCAGCTCATCCCCCACAGTTATTGCCTTTTCTTTCACTTGACCCTCCCTTCTAGATTGTAAGCTCTAACGAGCGGAGCCCTCTAATTCCTCCTGTATTGAATTGTATTGTAACTGTATTGTCTGCCCTTGTGTTCTAAAGCGCTGTGCAAATTGTTGGCGCCATATAAATCCTGTATGATAATAATAATGTATTCAGTCAGTGTGTGTGTTTCCTACAGATGGATCCAGTAATGGGAACCCACCAGAGAGATGTCCCCGTCCTCTGTATTCCCGGGATTCCACACAGGAAGGTCACACCATCCCTCACCATCATCAGGTAGATGAGGAACAATTATTGGTAGTTATGATTTATACACAAGCGTGTTTGTTACAATTATTGTTTTATTATATAATCAGAGTGGAAATCTCGGGTATGATAATATTGTTGTAAAGGAAGAGTATAAAGAGGAGGATGAGGAGTATGGAGTGATGGATGAGTATTCAGAAGGACACAATGATATGATGGAGACACCTAATACCAGGAACCCACCAGAGAGATGTCCCCGTCCTCTGTATTCCCGGGATTCCACACAGGAAGGTCACACCATCCCTCACCATCATCAGGTAGATGAGGAACAATCACTGATAGTATCATTAGGATCTGTACATTATCTGCATTGTTACCATTGATGTCATTTTTATTATATATTCAGAGTGGAAACCTGAGAGATTCTAAAGTTGAGGTTAAAGAAGAGATAAAAGAGGAGGATGATGAGGATGGGGTAATGGAGGAGTCACACAAAGATCTGTACCAGGACACCATGGTGAAGTCATCCAGCTACAAAAACCCTCCAGAGAGATGTCCCCGTCCTCTGTATTCCCGGGATTCCACACAGGAAGGTCACACCATCCCTCACCATCATCAGGTAGATGATTGACAATTATTGGTAGTTATGATTTAAACACAAGCTTGTTTGTTACAATGAATGTTTTATTATATATTCAGAGTGGAAACTTCGGGGATTATAATATTGTTGTAAAGGAAGAGTATAAAGAGGAGGATGAGGAGTATGGAGTGATGGAGAAGTTTTCAGAAGGTCACAGGGATATGATGGAGCCACCTAATACCAGGAACCCACCAGAGAGATGTCCTCGTCCTCTGTATTCCCGGGATTCCACACAAGAAGATCACAACATTCCTCACTATTACAAGGTTGGTAGGACGGAGCATCTGGAATATGGACTGGTGGAGATGTGTGGATTTCTTATATGATGTCACAATATTAAAGCTTATTTTTACAGATGATATTCTCTCTCATTTTCTTGGTTTAGAGTGGAGATCCAATCGATATAAAATTTGAGGTTAAAGCAGAAGACGAGACGTATGTGAGGGATGATCAGCAGTCTATGGAGGAGAATAGAATAACGGGGACATTTATAGAGGAGGACACTCCTACAGAGATCAGCACAGGTGGGTCATTAACACTAAATACATTCCTCCACCCATACTGCTCACTGATTGGTCCAGAGTAGGGCGGGAACTGGGTGATATCAGCCTGTAATCCCCTGGTCACTTTCCTGAGCTGTGTTCCCCATCCTGTATTCCTGTATTTCTCTCGGATAACCTTCCTTCTCTGTGCTGCAGACACAATTTATGTCTCTAGACTGGATTTATGGAGATTCTGGGGTTCAGCTGGTAGCAAAATTTTGATTTTCCCCATAGGTGTTGCCCAGCCTAAACACATAATGCAGGGGTGTCAAACTCAATTTCATCGTAGGTCAAATCAGCATTCTGATTGCCCGGTTGTATCTGTAAGGCTATATAAATGTTTTTCTTAGAAAATAGGTACAGAAACTAAACCAACCCCCCCCCCCCCCCCCACTCACACACACACACACTGAACTGCATCAAGCAGTGGGGGTGGCCAAATTCATCTAACAGGGTGGAGATCTTAAGAAGGCAATAAATACCAAGATTGTGTTATGTGCACAGAGGGTGCAGCTTCATGGGAGCCCTATGCCCAGAATTTAGGGGTACGCTATATACAGAGTGCAGGACTGTGGTGTTCCCACATTACAGAATGCAGGGTTCAGGGGTCTACTGTGTACAGAGTGCGGGAATGAGGAGTGCAGCACATACAGAGTGCAGGTTTGAGGGGTACGCTACATACTGTACAGAGTGCAGGGTTCGGTGGGGGGGGGGGGGTGATGTACACAGTGTGAAGGGTTAAGGAGTGCAGTTCATGCAGGGTTGAGGAGTGCGGTAAATACAGAGTGCAGGGATAAGGAGTGCGGTAAATACAGAGTGCAGGGTTTAGGGGTGCACTGTGTACAGAGTGCAGGGTTGAGGAGTGGGGTTCATACAGAGTGCAGGGTTGAGGAGTGCGTTAAATACAGAGTGCAGTGTTTAGGGGTGTGCTGTGCACAGGGTGCAGGGTTAAGGAGTACGATACCCCCCTTCCCCTGGTTTAGGGGAACTAATCTGCTGATGTCTCGTAATAATCTTTGTATTTCTATTTTAGTACATGGACTGGAGATGAGGAAAACCTCAGAGGATTGTCTCACTTTGTCTCCAGACTGGAAAGTAGAAGATGAGGACATCACACAGTATAGTCCAGGAGAAAACCCGGCTACCTCAAATGTCCATCCGGGACCACACAGTGTAGATGGACCATCGTATTCCTCTTATCCTGAAGAACCTCAGACTGTGAGGGGCAGTGCTGTCCTTCCAACAGATAAGAGGTTTTTCTGTACTGAGTGCGGGAAGTGTTTCAGTTCCAAAAGTAGTCTTAATGAGCATAAAATATCACACACAGGTGAGAAGCCGCATTGCTGTCCTGAGTGTGGGAAATGTTTTTCACGGAAGGGCCATCTTTACCGACATCAGAGATGTCACACAGGAGAGAAGCCGTATTCCTGTCCTGAGTGTGGGAAATGTTTTCGCTTGAAAGGCAAACTTACTGTACATATAAGATATCACACAGGTGAGAAGCCATATTCTTGTACTGAGTGCGGGAAAAGATTTTCAAACAAATCGTATCTTTACAGTCATCAGAAACTTCACACTGGAGAAAAACCATATTTGTGTTCTGAATGTGGGAAATGTTTTTCAAACAAGCCTGATCTTACCACACATCAAAGATTGCACACGGGAGAAAAACCGTATTACTGTCGTGAGTGCGGGAAACGTTTTTCACAGAGGTCCAGTCTTTACAGACATCAGAGATCTCACACGGGGGAGAAGCCATATTCTTGTCCTGTGTGTGGGAAATGTTTTGTACAAAAATACGATCTTGTAAAACATCAAAATTCTCACCCAGGAGTAAACCCGGCTACTTCAAATGTCCAGTTGGCACCACACAGTGTAGATGGACCATCATATTCCTCTTATCCTGAGGAACGTCAGACTGTGAGGGACGGTGCCGGACCATCGTATTCCTCTTATCCTGAGGAACCTCAGACTCTGAGGGACGGTGCCGGACCATCGTACTCCTCTTATCCTGAGGAACCTCAGACTGTGAGGGACAGTGCCGGACCATCGTATTCCTCTTATCCTGAGGAACCTCAAGCTGTGAGGGACGGTGCCATCCTTCTAACGGATAAGAGGCTTTCCTGTATTGAGTGTGGGAAATGTTTCCGTTCTAAATCCCATCTTAATCTGCATAAAAAATCTCACACAGATGAGAAGCCGTATCCCTGTCCTGAGTACGGTAATTGTCAGTCACAGAAGTCCTCTGTTTACAGCCATCTGAGATTGGACACAGAGAAGAATGAACTCTCCTGGTCTGAGTGAGGGAAATGTTCCTCACTGAAGTCCTGTCTTCCCGTACATCAGGAGTCCCAAACAACCCTGGAGGTGTATTAGTGCCTTGAGTGTGGGAAATGTCTTCTATATGAATGTTGGTGGACATGTGGGGAAGAAGCACACCCTGATATACACCTCAGATATACTCCATGGCTGATCTTCATCATGTAAGAAACACTTCATAAGGAGATCAGAGATCACCAAAGACATGGATGAAGTGTTGTCCCTTGTTGGCCATTGATAGCAGGAGAAAACTACCTTTCGTTGACTGACTACATTTTGTGGTGGAAGATTTTACGACATTTTAGAGATCTATTTTCACAAAATTTGAATAAAAAAGAATATAAAAATGTTGGCCGTATTTTACTTCTTTTTTTCTTGATGATTTCCTATGGTCATTGGCTCCATCTAGTGATCATAATGTTGTGTTGCGCTATTTTTACGAATGGAGGTTCAGTATTTCAGGAAAAAATACCACATTATGGCCACTAGATGGCGCTGAGGATCATAGGAAATCACTGTGTTCATTAAATTATGGACAGAATTTTTCATGCTTTAGGAAATGTTTTGAACATTTTTAATAAAATAGACCCCTTAGTTTTCTTCAGCAGACATGGATTGCTACAAATAACTGAGATCTCCCTCGTCCACTTATGATTACAGCAGATATCGAACAATATAAATGAATTTAACAATATTTAACCAACCACTTGTAGTGTACATTCTAGCTATGAGGAAAATGTATTATCACTCACAGCTGCAGTGTGAGTTTGGTCAATTGATCGGGGTTACCGTAGGTCAGGCTGAAGGACTCTACAGGTCAGGTCACTGGTATGGCCACCTTCCCCTGGTTCTAGAAGTTGCCAGAATTTTCTAGAAGCTAGTGAGTGGAGGCTGGATCATTCTGAGGGAGCCCCCCTTATATAAGAGAGGTGATGTGTGAAGAAAATAATTCTTGCAGTCGGACAACAAATGTGACATTCGTTGAGTTCTAAACATTCCCTAAATGATAATACGGCGAGCATCTTCTGCTGAATAACAGATGTTGCAGAGGACTAACTAGAAGCTTCAGGGCCTCAGTGCAAGAAACCATGAAGCCCCCCCTGACAGAAGGGGGCAGTGTGAAAAGAAGGGGGGCAATGTGACAAGAGGGGAGGCAGTGTGACAGGAGGGGGCAGTGGGTCAGGAGAGGGGGCAGTATGACAGGAGGGGTGGCAGTGTGACAGGAGGGGGCAGTGTGACAGGAGAGGGGGCAGTGTGACAGGAGGGGAGGCAGTGTGACAGGAGGGTAGACAGTGTGACAGAAGGGAGCAGTGTGACAGAAGGGGGCAGTGTGACAGGAGAGGGGCAGTATGACAGAGAGCAGGCAGTATGACAGGAGGGCCTCCAAGCCTTTCAAATACATTTTGGACTGGCGTGGGCTTCACTCAAATGCATCTATCTCCTACTCTGTTTGCTTTTAGATGATTTCTGAAAATCCTTCTCTTCTGAGAAGCCTTTCCCGCCCCCACCTAACAACTGTACTTTTATGTTCTCCATCAGCCCATCCCCCACAGCTATTACCTTTGGTATCACATCACCCTCACTCTTAGATTGTAAGCTCCTATGAGCAAGACCCTCAGATTCCTCCTGTATTAAATTGTATTGTAACTGTACTGTCTGCCCTCAATCTATTGGCGCAATATAAATCATGTATAATAATAAGCGATGAGGTTCGAGTCGAACATTGGCTGTTTGCTCATTTGTCGAACGACGAACAAGGGGCTTCTTCGCAGTTCCTGCATTATCATGGACTCTGACCTCTGATTACAAAAAATCACCTTCTGGCCAGGGGAATTGTACCCAAAAGCCAACTCATTGCAAGCCTGATACTCTACCACATACACCACCGTTAAGCCTGCTTAATGCTGAACACACTCTCTAACTTTTATCTAATCCACTGTCTGTAGGGTGAGATAGGAGTTAGTTAGGCAGGGAAAGTATGTGCAGCCTAAGTGTGCTTGACGGTGGCGTAGCTGGTAGAATACCCGGCTTGCAATTGCAGGGTTGTAGGTTCAAATCCCTTGGTCAGCATTGCTTATACGTGTCACCTTATTCTACATCTTGAAACAGCCACACAACATGTTTTCAGAGAGTCCTGTATTTCACACAAGTTATTTGTGGGTTTTTCTTTGCATCTCGAACACTTTTCCTGGCAGTTATGGCTGAAATTGTGGCTGAAATTTTAGTTGGTCTCCCTGACTGTGGTTTGGTTTCAACAGAACCCCTCATTTTCCACTTCCTGATTAGAGTTTGAACACTGCTGATTGGCATTCTAAATTCCTTGGATATCTTTTTATATCCCTTTTCCTGTTTTATACAGTTCAACTACATTTTCCCGCACATCCCACAGACAATTCTTTTGCTTTCCCCATGACTCAGAATCCAGAAACGTCAGTGCAGCACTGGATGAAAAATGCAAGGGTCTGTCAGGAGTCCAGAAACTCATTGAACTTTTAGGCTCCTTTCACACAGCAAGTCCGTCAAACGTACTCCGCTTTTCTCAGCGGGGGATCGATCCGCCGATCCCCCGCTGAGCAGGAGAATGACAGCTGTTCTCCGCACTGTGTGCGGAGACACAGCTGTCACAGCCCCATAGATCTCTATGGGGGAATCGGATGAGAACGGACCGTCGGTCCGTTCTCATCCGATCCCATCCGATCCGATCCACTGGACGGATGGAAAATAGGGTTTCCATCCGTCCAGATTTGACGGATCGGATCGGGGGTCAGCGGACATGTCTCCGCTGACATCCGATGCCCCATAGAGATGCATTGGGGGACCGTTCAGACCCGCCAAAAAAACGGACAGGCGGATCTGAACGGTCCGCCTGTGTGAAAGGGGCCTTATACACACACACTAATTACAAGCAAACAGATCACAGGTGAGGATGGTTACCTTTAATAGCCATTCAAACCCCTTTGTGTCAACTTGTGTGCATGTTATCAGGCCAAAATCACCAGGGTGTGTAAACTAAAAAAGAGTAAACACAGTTGATTGATAATAAATGGCTTCAGCCCAACAATAACCATGAGGGAAAGAAACGTTTTTATGTTATTCATGTTCTCGGAAATATGGCCAAGAAATCATAAATTCTGCCAGGGTGTGTAAACTTATGAGCACAACTGTATATATACAGTATATATCTCCCTTTGTGGGAGTGGAGATCTATCTATAAGGATATACAGTACTTAAACACACAGCACAAGGCCGTGTTCTCACTACGAGACGTTTCTCAGAGCTGCAGTTTCTCTGAGCTCCACAAGCTGGTGAACTCACTTTTACTATAGAGATAGGAAGTCTCTATGGAAGACAGGAAAAATGTAAATTATTAATAACAAGTTACACTTGAGAGCTGAGTCAGGAGGAAGTAGAGAGAAGACATAGCTGGAATAGGCAACACGATGAAGAATCAGCCGCCGCTCACATCACCGGGTAAGAGGAGACTTTATTGTAAAGGAGAAAGCAGTACGGAGGATCCACCTAGATCCCCCATCATCTGATAAACACATAGAAACAATGTATTCAGTCAGTGTGTGTGTTTCCTACAGATGGATCCAGTAATGGGAACCCACCAGAGAGATGTCCCCGTCCTCTGTATTCCCGGGATTCCACACAGGAAGGTCACACCATCCCTCATCATCATCAGGTAGATGAAAAACAATATTGGTAGTTATGATTTATACACAAACTTGTTTGTTTCAATAAATGTTTTATTATCTTTCAGAGTGAAATCTTCTGTGATGATAATATTGATGCTAGAGAAGAGTATAAAGAGGAGGACGAGGAGTATGGAGTGATGGAGGAGTTTTCAGAAGGACACAAGGATATGATGGAGCCACCTAATACCAGGGAGATGTCCCATCCTCTGTATTCCCAGGATTCCACACAGTAAGGTCACACCATTCCTCACCATCATATTTATATATATTCAGTATCTATCCCCCTTGGTGGGAGTGGAGATGACCCATCTATAAGGATATACAGTACATACACACAGAGCACAAGGCCGTGTTCTTCACACTACGAAACGTTCCTCGGGGCTGCAGTTCCTGTGAGGTCCAAAAGGTGGTGATCTCACTTCTCCCAAGATACCCAGACAGGAAGTCTCTATGGAAGACAGGAAGTGATGTCAGGTACAGACAGGAAGGGATGTCAGGTATAAATGACAGGTTACCGTTGAGTCAGGAGGAAGTAGAGAGGAGATATTGATGGAAGAGGCTACACGATGGAGAATCAGCTGCCCCTCACATCACCGGGTAAGAGGAGACTTTATTGTAAAGTAGAGAGCAGTACGGAGGATCCACCTAGATCCCCCATCATCTGATAAACACATAGAAACAATGTATTCAGTCAGTGTGTGTGTTTCCTACAGATGGATCCAGTAATGGGAACCCACCAGAGAGATGTCCCCGTCCTCTGTATTCCCGGGATTCCACACAGGAAGGTCACACCATCCCCCACCATCATCAGGTAGATGAGGAACAATCACTGATAGTATCATTAGGATCTGTACATTATCTGCATTGTTACCATTGATGTCATTTTTATTATATATTCAGAGTGGAAACCTGAGAGATTCTAAAGATGAGGTTGAAGAGATAAAAGAGGAGGATGATGAGGATGGGGTGATGGAGGAGTCAGAGTTTCCAGAAGAACACAAAGATCTGTACCAGGACTCCATGGTGGAGTCATCCAGCTGCAGAATCCCACCAGAGAGATGTCCCCGTCCTCTGTATTCCTGGGATTCCATACAGGAAGGTCACACCATCCCTCACCACCATCAGGTAGATGATTGACAATTATTGGTAGTTCTGATTTATACACAGCATGTTTGTTACAATGAATGTTTTATTTTATATTCAGAGTGGAAACCTGAGAGATTCTAAAGTTGAGGTTAAAGAAGAGATAAAAGAGGAGGATGGGGTGATGGAGGAGTTTCCTAAAGGAAACCAAGGTCAGTACCAGGACTTCATGGTGGAGTCATCCAGCTACAAAAACCCACCAGAGAGATGTCCCCGTCCTCTGTATTCCCGGGATTCCACACAGGAAGGTCACACCATCCCTCACCATCATCAGGTAGATGAGGAACAATGATTCGTAGTTATGATTTATACACAAACTTGTTTGTTACAATGAATGTTTTATTATATAATCAGAGTGCAAACCTCGGGTACGATAATATTGTTGTAAAGGAAGAGTATAAAGAGGAGGATGAGGAGTATGGAGTGATGGAGGAGTTTCCAGAAGGACAAAGGGATATGATGGAGCCACCTAATACCAGGAACCCACCAGAGAGATGTCCCCGTCCTCTGTATTCCCGGGATTCCACACAGGATGATCACACCATCCCTCAATGTTACAAGGTTGGTGGGACGGAGCATCTGGAATATTGACTGGTGGAGATGATGTGTGTATTTTGTATGTAAGCTTATGTTTTACAGTTGATATTCTCTCTCATTCTCTTGGTTTAGAGTGGAGATCCAATCGATATAGAATTTGAGGTTAAAGCAGAAGAAGAAGAGACGTATGTGAGGGATGATCAGCAGTCTATGGAGGAGGATGGAATAACGGGGACATTTATAGAGGAGGACACTCCTACAGAGATCAGCACAGGTGGGTCATTAACACTAAATACATTCCTCCACCCATACTGCTCACTGATTGGTCCAGAGTAGGGTGGGGACTGGGTGATATCAGCCTGTAATCCCCTGGTCACTTTCCTGAGCTGTGTCCCCGTCCTGTATTCCTGTATTTCTCTCGGATAATCTTCCTTCTCTGTGCTGCAGACACAATTTATGTCTCTAGACTGGATTTATGGAGATTCTGGGGTTCAGCTGGCAGCAAAATGTTGATTTTCACCATAGATGTTGCTCAGCCCAAACACGTAATGCAGGGGTGTTAAACTCAATTTCATCGCGGGTCGCATCAGCATTCTGATTGCCCTCAAAGAGCCGGTTGTATCTGTAAGGCTATATGAATATTTTTCTCAGAAAATAGGTACAGGAACTCAAGCACACCCCCCTCCCCCCAAACTGCATCCAACAGTGAGTATGGCCAAATAAACTAACTGGGGGGAAATCTTAAAGAGGCAATAAATACCAAGAGAGTGTTATGTGCAGAGCGAGTGCAGCTCATGGGTGGGCTATGCTCAGAGTTCAGGGGTATGCTGTGTATAGAGTGCAGGGTTGAGTAGTGCGCTACATACAGAGTGCAGAGTTTAGGGGTGCACTATATACAGTGTGAAGGGTTCAGCTCTCTTTCACAGTCTATGCACATCTCACGTCCAGCCCTCCTGGGCTCCTGCCTCTGTACCACTCTCCTCCACAGCCCTCATCTCTCCCCTGCGCCCCCCAAACCTTCCTTGCATTTTACCTACCCAGCCCGTCTCTAGTACCTCCTGCCAGTGTAGGCAGCTCCACCTCTCTCTCTCACTTGCATGAAGGTCATTGGTTGGTGTCTGTGCACCCAGACACAGATAGGGATCACACATGATGCTCCCTCCCACACTGCACCTGTCTCTGCATCTCCCTTGTCCCCGCTGTTAGTTCCGGGCAGGCAGGGATCGGTGAGAGATGCCGAGAGGAAACCTGTTCTTCTAAACACAGAAGGCTTCTATGTTTACAAGTGATAGTGGTGAGCTGGGAGAGGAGGACGAGAGCCGGAGGTGGCAGAACGGAGTTCCACCTCATTCTGGCTGAAAAATCCTTAGGTGTGAGGGCCACATGAAATTGCCTAGTGGGCCTAATTCGGTCAATGGCCTTGTGTCTGCCCCATGTCTTGGTCTAGCAAGATCTCCGACAGAGCGTCCTATAGTCCCCTTATCACTGTCACTCCTATAAAAGACAGTTCTCGTTGTTTTCTCACTCTCTGACTAAGGTCCATAAACAAAGAAATGAACTGGTAGGAGATCAGAGGACCCATTTACTAGTTACCTTGAGGGGGAAATTGTAAGATCCTCAGAGACAAAGCTGTCTGATTTGGGCGGAGTCCTGGTTTAGGGGAACCAATCTGCTGATGTCTAGTAATAATCTTTATATTTCTATTTTAGTAGATGGACGGGAGATGAGGAAAACCTCAGAGGATTGTCTCACTTTGTCTCCAGAATGTAAAGCAGAACATGAGGACATCACACAGTATAGTCCAGGAGAAAACCTGGCTACCTCAAATGTCCATCCGAAACCATACAGCGTAGATGGACCATCGTCTTCCTCTTATCCTGAGGAACCTCAGACTGTGAGGGACAGTGCCGGACCATCGTATTCCTCTTATCCTGAGGAACCTCAGACTGTGAGGGACAGTGCTGGACCATCCTATTCCTCTTATCCTGAGGAACCTCAGACTGTGAGGGACAGTGCTGGACCATCCTATTCCTCTTATCCTGAGGAACCTCAGACTGTGAGGGACAGTGCTGGACCATCGTATTCCTCTTATCCTGAGGAACCTCAGACTGTGAGGGATAGTGCCGGACCATCGTATTCCTCTTATCCTGAGGAACCTCAGACTGTGAGGGACGATGCTGTCTCTCCAACAGATAAGAGGTTTTCCTGTACCGAGTGTGGGAAGTGTTTCCATTATAAATCCCATCTTAATGTACATAAAAGAACTCACACAGGTGAGAAGCCACATTCCTGCCCTGAGTGCAAAAAATGTTTCTTAATAAGGTCTCATCTTTCCCAACATCAAAGATCTCACACGGGGGAGAAGCCGTATTCCTGTCCTGAATGTGGGAAATGTTTTTCAGTAAAGTCCCATATGTACACACATCTGAGGTCTCACACGGGGGAGAAGCCACATTCCTGTTCTGAGTGTGGAAAATGTTTTTCAGTGAAGTCCAGTCTTTACAGACATCAGAAATCTCACACGGGGGAGAAGCCACTTTCGTGCCCTGAGTGCGGGAAATGTTTTTCACTGAAGGCCTATCTTTACTCACATCTGAAGTCTCACACAGGGGAGAAGCCACATTCCTGTCCTGAGTGCGGGAAATGTTTTTCAATGAAGTCCAGTCTTTACAGACATCAGGGAACCCACACGGGTGAGAAGCAGTATTCCTATCCTGAGAACGGGAATTGTCAGTCACAGAAGTCCTCTGTTTACAGTCATCTGAGATTGGACACAGAAGAGAATGAACTTTCCTGGTCTGACTGAAATCCTTTCTTCCTGTAAATCAGGGGTCCCACAGAACCCTTGAGGTGTATTGATGTTGAAAATGTCTTCTATATAAATATTGCTGGACGTGTGGGAAAGAAGCAAACCCTGATATACACCTCAGATATACTCCATGGCTGATCTTCATCATGTAAGAAACACTTCATAAGGAGATCAGAGATCACCAAAGACATGGATGAAGTGTTGTCCCGTGTTGGCCATTGATAGCGGGAGAAAAATAAAAATTGAGTTCTTACCTTTCATTGGCTGAGTAGATTTTGTGCAGGAAGATTTTCCAACATTTAGAGATCTATTTTTACAAAATATGAATAAAAACGAATATATAAAAATTTTGGCTGTATTTTATTTCTTGAAGATTTTCTATGATCATTGGCTCCATCTAGTGATCATAATGCTGTGTTGCGCTATTTTTACTAATGGAGGTTCAGTATTTCAGGAAATAATACCACATTATGGCCACTAGAGGCAGCTGAGGATCATAGGAAATCACTGCGTTCATTAAATTACGGACAGAATTTTTCATGGCCGGGCAAATTTTTTTTCACATTGTTCATGTGTGTCTGTATACTTTAATGAAACGTCCATGGACATTGCTATGTTTGAGTAGTTGGAGCCATCTAGTGACCAAATACTGGTAATGCAGCTATGTTTTTTTTCCTGAAATAGACAGGAAGTGATTGTTGGTTTTGGGAGGTTTGGTGACCTACCCATGAACACCTTCTTGTGCAGGGCATGCTGGGTAGGGGATAAAAGGGGCCTGAGCAGCCATTTTAATTCTCTTGGAATCGTGTGGCCTGCCTGAGAGTACCTGTGGGGAGACGGTGGCCGGATTGCAGAGACCCAGAGACACTCATCCAAGCATCGGAGGACGGGATCCACCCAGTGGGGCTGAACGGAGCGATTGGTCCAGCTGATGGAGAAGCAAGTTTCAGTCACCGGACAAAAGTCACCACACAGAGCCTCTATCCAGTGGGTGAGTTAGACTCCTATACAGGCCTCACTGGAAATTATAGTTCCATGAAGGAGCAGAGCAACTGATACTGCGAAGGTTTGAGGCCTATCTACCTTGATGTCTCAAGAAATGTTTAAATAGTTGTTACAGCTACACCAGAAGCATTTTCACTTCAATTTAATTCACCAAAACTGTGGATTACAAATCACAAGGAGCCACTTTAGCTAGCGAAGAAAAGAAGATCCAGGACTAAGTACTCCAAAAAGTAAGATCTCACACATAGCTTATAAAGTAGGGGGAGCTCCCAGGTATAGACATATATATATGTATACTGTTTCTTCCTAATTGTTTATATTGAAATCCATTGTGCTGTTGTATTATCCTGGAGTGACAATACAGGTGTTTTGTACTATCTTACATTGTATTGTATTGCATTGCATCACAGCTGTGCCAAGGGGATTGAGCCAAGTTAGTGGGGTTTATTGGTAGAGTGCAGGCCCAGATCAAACCAGCAGCCCTTTCGGGGGTCAGTGCTACATGTGGGGGGCTCGTCCGGGATCCTGTCACTCTACAAGCAAGCCTGCCCCCATTCAGGCTACCATGGACCCCATCAAAGTAGTCCAGTGGTGCGAAGCAGAGGGGACACGCTCAGAAGCAAGCGTGGCCATTGAATTTCCAGGGAGCGACTGGGGAAAGAAACAAATTAAAGAGGTGGTACAAACATTGTCCCCGGACAGAAAGGCTTACGTGGTCGCAGTGAAACCAGATCCTGGGACTGACTGCACCTATGCACTGATAGAGTGGGGACGGGATGTCCCTGAAAATTTCCACGGTGCCAGTGTAAAATTGTCTGAAAAGACAGAGTTTCACTTGACACATCCCAGCAAGCATGAAGGACACTCTCCCAGTCAGAAGCAGTTAGAACCTTTAGACCGGAAAGCAGGGGCTGCTGCTAAATCACTGGCAGAACGACAGCTGGCTGATCTGAAACGACAGCACCGTGACATACAGGAGAAGTTTCAAGAGACCTCCAGTATTATAGCTGAACGTATTAATGGGTTACGTGTCAGTTTGGAGGACCAGAGAGATAGCCAGATAACACCCAACCCTGGGAAGGTGCTGAAGAAACGCACCCAGGGCCGCTTGCAGGAAGTAACCATCCGGAGGGATTTCCACATTGATGGCCAGATAGGAGAGAAGGGGCAGAAGGACAAACTGTCCTACACCAAATAGAATTGGGGCTACAGAAAGGATATCTGGAATTAGAAATTAGAGAAGCTGTAATCCATGCCATCAGCCCAGGTTCAAGTGTCAGGGGTATGTTGAAGAGGAAGAGTGGATTGACCTTGAACCAGCTCAAGAGGATACTGAAAAGCTAATATGAGGAGGAAGATGCCACTGAGCTGTTTCATCGTCTGATAAATATGACACAGGATAGTAGAGAGACTCCTCAGAACTTCCTATTTCGGGCCATTGAGCTACAGGACCGCCTGCTGTTCGCATCAAGGGAAGAAAGAAGCGGAGAGCATTTTGGAGCCGAGTTAGTTAAGAGGAAATTCCCTAGATCTGTGACTACGGGATTGAGGAGTGACTATATCAAGCTACAATTGAAGCAGTATTTGGAAGATCCCTCAACTCCGGATGAGGTCCTCATTGGGAAAGTGAATGACGCAGATAAGATGGAGATTGAGAGAGACCAAAAACAGAGGAAACTTCAAGCTTCTAGCACCACAAGTGTTAAAATACAGCAGATAGGTGTCCCCTCAGGAACAGAATGTACTGGCAGCAAGCGTTGAACAGGGATCATGGCTTTCACCTGTTCACAACCTACCCGTAAGTCAGACTGGACTGGAGAAGCTGTTCCAGACCCAGAAAGAAATACTGGAGATGATGACCATGTTGATGACTCGTCTGGTGAAACCCCAGACAGAAGAAGTCCCGCCACTCAAGGCTCCGGAGACTCCTACCATTAACCGCCCTATGAAACAAACACAGAGAGTCTGCTTCAAATGTGGAGGGGTAGGACATCTCAAGCCCAGTAACCGAGACAAAATCCAAACAGCTGGGGGGAAACTTCAGAGGGCCCCAGTGAAGGAGTCAACTGGGCACCCGGTTGTAATAGCTAACTCCACACCGACTCATATGCCCCTGGCTGCTGGGGTCACCAACAAGCCAGGACCAAAAAGTGAGAGACCCCCAAAACCAAAGGCGAAGGTACAAGCCACCAAGCAGGCTAAAGGTACTGCAATCAGTGGATTCCCCCCCAAGCTAGTGGGACCCTCCCCAATTGTCCCCATCCAAGTAGAGGGGATTTATACGAAAGCCCTGCTGGACACTGGAGCCCAAGTAACCTTGCTCTACCGGGATTTCTATGACAGACATCTCAAGCACCTGCCGTTACAGAAATTGGAGGAACTAGAGATATGGGGATTTGGCACTCAGAACTTCCCATATGATGGTTACCTGCCGGTCAGACTCATTTTCGACCCAAGTACAGCAGGAGAGGCTGAGACTTTTGACACCTTGGCCATAGTGTGCCCTCGTCCCCCAGGGGCTGACAAAAATTCCCTCATCATTGGGACGAACACTGACTTAGTGAGGAGGCTACTTGCACTGCTTGTGCTGCAGAAGGGGACCCTCCCCACTAAAATACATCCAATGTTGGCCCAGACATACCGAGACCTTAGACAAGAGGAAGAGGCTCCTGAAGAGGGAGTGGGAAAAATCTGGCTCCTGAATAGGGAAAAAAAGGTTAGTCCAGCCGGGTGAAGTAATCTGCCTGAGAGCCTCTGTCAAGTTAAGCTGGAAAAAAACAGGTCCTTTCATTGTCCTTGAAAATACAAGCCAGGAAGAAAAAAAGGGGTTAGAGCTTATCTCTGAAGTGTTGCCCACCAGAGTATTGAAGAGGACTCACGGCAAAGTTCCAGTCAGTGTCCCCAACGCGGCAGCTGTGCCAGTGAGGGTGCCAGCCAGACTACTGTTAGGACAGGTCAGCCCAACAACTCCAGTCGCAGCATGTGGTTTGACGGAAGGACCAGCAGCAGAAATCCCTGTAGAAGAATTCTGCCTGAAAAATACGGCTCTTACCCCTGCATGGAGAGAAAGAGCTAAAACTCAACTTCTGAAATGGAGGGCAGCCTTCTCAAAAAGTGAATTTGATGTGGGGTTGGCAAAGAGTGCCACCCACCGAATTTGACTGGAGGAAGACAAGCCGTTTCGTGAAAGGGTTAGGCGAATCCCATTGGGAGATCTGGAAGATTTGAGAGAGCAACTGGCCGAACTCAAGAGGACGGGCATTATCTGGGAGTCCAGGAGTCCTTTTGCCTCCCCTATAGTGGTGGTCAGGAAGAAGAAAGGGTCCCTATGCCTATGTATCGATTACAGGACCCTGAACCGGAGGACCATTCCTGACCAGTACACCACACCTCGGATAGAGGATGCTCTGCAGAGACTAGCGGGAGAGAAATGGTTCAGTGTGCTGGACTTAAAGAGTGGGTATTATCAGATCCCCATGTGCCCCGAAGACAAAGAGAAGACCGCTTTTATCACCCCGGTGGGATTCTTTGAATTCAACCAGATGCCGCAAGGCCTGTCTGGGGCCCCAGCAACTTTCCAGAGGTTGATGGAAAAGACAGTGGGTGACATGAACCTTCTTGAAGTACTAGTTTACCTGGATGACATCATAGTGTTTGGAAGAACGTTGGAAGAGCACGAAGAATGCCTGGAGAAGGTCCTGAAGAGACTTCATGATGAAGGTCTGAAGCTCTCTATGGAAAAATGCCAGTTCTACCAGCCCTCAGTGAATTACCTGGGACACATTGTGTCTGAAGAGGGAGTGGCAACTGATCCCAAAAAGTTAGAAGCTGTCACTTCTTGGCCCAGGCCCACCAACGTGACTGAACTCAGGTCATTCTTAGGCTTCTGCTCGTACTACGAGCCTTTGGTTAGAGAAATGTGTTTGCACCAGCCAGGAGAGGTGACCCACCTGGGAGAAGGCATCCCAATGTTGGAGGGCTTTGTTGCAACAGCTGTGCGAATCTGGGGAGACTGAGATTACTGAGGTGACTAGTAAGTCCAGGGGACTGGAGGGAGTCTATAAGTCACGGGAGAGTGAGAGAGCCGGGGGTGTCAGGAGAAGCCCTATCCAGAGGCTGGGGTGGGCTCATGCAGCGAGATGATGCAGCTAAAGGCTGAGTGAGCCAGGAGGGCTAGAGAGCAGAGAGCTAGGACTACAAGCTGAGAGAGCCAGGTGGCTAGGTAATAATGTTATCTGTGTTTGCTGGAGAAGAACTGCTGAATGAGCCAGGAGAACCAGAGAGATGGTTTTGGAGCTTGTAGGGTCTTGAGTGGGATGAAACCTTTAGTCCTGTGTCTGAGACCTGCTGGAGACTTGCAGATCATGTGAGTGGACAAGTGTGCAGATTTGTTATAAGCCAGGCTTGACCATAACCTAAAAATCCAATTTGGAGACAGAGCCTTTGTTTTGAGAGAGGTGTGTGCGCCAGCCAGGAGAGGTGACCCACTCAGGAGAATGCACCCCATGTTGAAGGGAATCCATAGTTAAATAGTAGATGAGGTTGAATAAAGACATCAGTCCATCCAGTTCAACCTGTAAAGGTGTGTGTGTGTGTGTGTGTGTGTCAGTGGCCTGCTCATTTCCCATAACCCTGAATGTTATGATCTGTGAGATGCATGTCCAAAAGCCTTTTAAAATTAGCCATACTCACAGCTCACCTCTTCATAAAATGTTAGCAGATTGGTTTGGCAAGAACGTCCTGTTGTGAACCCGTGCTGATTATTGCTGGTGATACTGTTGTCCTTAGCAAAATCTTGGATGTAGTCCCTTATCAACCCTTCCAATAATTTACATACAATTGATGTCAGGCTGACAGGCCTATAGTTTTCTGGAATATCCATAGGCCGGTCAGCCTGACATCAATTGTATGTAAATTATTGGAAGGGTTGATAATCCTTACCCACAGGACTGGGAAAGTTGTTTTTCGAATATGAGGAGACTGAGAAAAGGGAGGCAACCAGAGAGTCCAGGGGACTTGAGGGCATCTGTAAATCTCAAGAGAGTGAGAGAGGCCTAGGGTGTCAGGAGAACCCTTTTCCAGAGGCTGGGAGTGGACCAATGCAGGGAGGTGCTTCATCTAAATGCTGAGTGAGTCAGGAGAACTAGAGAGTTGGGAGCTAGGACTACAATCTGAAATAGCCAGGTAGCGCAGTATTTTCTGTTATCTGTTTTTGCATGGGCAACTGTGGTGTATGTGGAATTTCCATTACTTCTGGTAATTTAAAAGTGGTCCTCTAAGCCTTTTAAACAGTTTGAAATGTAATGGAGTTCACTGAAATGCATCTACCACTGAGCTAAGCAAACCTCATATCACAAAATATATTTTGTGTCCCCCTTGGTGGGAGTGGAGATGACCCATCTATAAGGATATACAGTACATACACACACACAGCACAAGGCCGTGTTCTCACTACAAGATGTTTCTCGGGGCTGCAGTTCCTCTGAGCTCCACAAGGTGGTGATCTCACTTCTACCCAGACAGGAAGTCTCTATGGAAGACAGGAAGTGATGTCAGGTATAAATAGCAAGTTACCGATGAGAGCGGAGTAGGGAGGAAGTAGAGAGGAGACATTGCTGGAAATGGCAATATGATGGAGAATCAGCCACCCCTCACATCACCGGGTAAGAGGAGACTTTATTGTAAAGGAGAGAGCAGTATGGAGGCTCCACCTAGATCCCCCATCATCTGATAAACACATAGAAACAATGTATTCAGTCAGTGTGTGTGTTTCCTACAGATGGATCCAGTAATGGGAACCCACCAGAGAGATGTCCCCGTCCTCTGTATTCCCGGGATTCCACACAGGAAGGTCACACCATCCCCCACCATCATCAGGTAGATGAGGAACAATCACTGATAGTATCATTAGGATCTGTACATTATCTGCATTGTTACCATTGATGTCATTTTTATTATATATTCAGAGTGGAAACCTGAGAGATTCTAAAGTTGAGGTTAAAGAAGAAATAAAAGAGGAGGATGATGAGGATGGGGTAATGGAGGAAATACAGAACAATCTGTACCAGGACACCATGGTGGAGTCATCCAGCTACAGAGACCCACCAGAGAGATGTCCCCGTCCTCTGTATTCCCGGGATTCCATACAGGAAGGTCACACCATCCCCCACCATCATCAGGTAGATGATTGACAATTATTGGTAGTTATGATTTATACACAGCATGTTTGTTACAATGAATGTTTTTTTATATATTCAGAGTGAAAACCTCAGAGATGATAAGATTGATGTTAAAGAAGATTATAAAGAGGAGGATGAGGAGTATGGAGTGATAGAGAAGTTCTCTAAAGGACACAAGGATATGATGGAGCCACCTAATACCAGGAACCCACCAGAGAGATGTCCCCGTCCTCTGTATTCCTGGGATTTCACACAGGAAGGTCACACCACCCCTCACTATTACAAGGTTGGTGGAGAGGAGATTATAAAGCACAGACTCATGGAGACGATGTGTGGATTTCTTCTATGATGTCACAATAATAAAGCTTATCTTACAGATGATATTCTCTCTCTTATTTTCTTGGTTTAGAGTGGAGATCCAATCGATATAGAATTTGAGGTTAAAGCAGAAGAAGAAGAAACGTATGTGAGGGATGATCAGCAGTCTATGGAGGAGGATGGAATAACGGGGACATTTATAGAGGAGGACACTCCTACAGAGATCAGCACAGGTGAGTCATTACCACTAAATACATTCCTCTACCCATACTGCTCACTGATTGGTCCAGAGTAGGGGGGGGGGGGGCTGGGTGATATCAGCCTGTAATCTCCTGGTCACTTTCCTGAGCTGTGTCCCCGTCCTGTATTCCTGTATTTCTCTTGGATAATCTTCCTTCTGTGTGCTGCAGACACAATTTATGTCTCTAGACTGGATTTATGGAGATTCTGGGGTTCATCTGGCAGTAAAATGTTGATGTTCACCATAGACGTTGCTCAGCCTAGACACCTGGGGTATGTACCTTGGGTCTTCTGCCCAATGCCCGGGTCTAGCAAGATCTCTGACAGAAGAATTCTCCCGGGGTTACTTGCTCTGTTATTTGCTGGCTGTGCCGGGTGGAGGGATATGTCTGTATAGTCTCACACCCAAGTCACTGAGTGCAGTCTCAGGAGATGGGAGGCAGCGGTGTGGGACCTCTGCAACTGATTACTGAACACCAATATTATGTGTCCTGACCCCTGCACTATATACTCTATGCTGTACATTACATAATTACATTATGTAAGGACACAGGGACATTTTATATCTGAGGATTTGATTGGAGGACAGACTTTTACATGGTGATAATAATGTGATAACATCCTCCAACTTTGAAACCTTAAACAGAAAGTGATAATGAGGGAGGAGTCAGTAACCCAATGATGGTGGTCTTCAGGATCAGTCCACTCTTCATCTTGGTTGGTTAGTAGAACCAATCTGCTGATGTCTAGTAATAATCTTTGTATTTCTATTTTAGTAGATGGACGGGAGATGAGGAAAACCTCAGAGGATTGTCTCACTTTGTCTCCAGACTGTAAAGTAGAAGATGAGGACATCACACAGTATAGTCCAGGAGAAAACCCGGCTACCTCAAATGTCCATCCGGCACCACACAGTGTAGATGGACCATCGTATTCCTCTTATCCTGAGGAACCTCAGACTGTGAGGGACAGTGCCGAACCATCGTATTCCTCTTATCCTGAGGAACCTCAGACTGTGAGGGAGGATGCCGTGCTTCCAACAGATAAGAGGTTTCCCTATACTGAGTGCGGGAAATGCTTCTATTCTAAATCCAAACCTAATGTGCATAAAATATCCCACACTGGAGAAAAGCCACATTCCTGTGCTGAGTGCGGGAAGTGTATCTATTCTAAATCCCGTCTTAATATTCATAAAAGATCTCACACAGGTAAGAAGCCGTATCCTTGCCCTGAGTGCAAAAAACTTTTTTTAATGAAGTCCCATCTTTCTATACATCAAAGATTGCACACAGGTGAGAAGCCGTATTCCTGTCCTGAGTGCGGGAAATGTTTTTCGCAGACGTCCATTCTTTACAGACATCAAAGATTGCACACAGGTGAGAAGCCGTATTCCTGTTCTAAGTGCGGGAAATATTTTTCACAGATAGCCCATCTTTACACACATCAGAGATCTCACACGGGGGAGAAGCCGTATTCCTGTCCTGAGTGCGGGAAAAGTTTTGTACATAAATTAAGCCTTGTCACACATCAGAGATCTCACACGGGGGAGAAGCCATTTTCCTGTCTTGAGTGCGGGAAATGTTTTTCAGACAAGTCCATTCTTTATTATCATCAGAGGTCTCACACAGGGGAGAAGCCGTATTCCTGTCCGGAGTGTGGGAAATGTTTTTCACTTAGGTCACATCTTTATACACATCAAAAATTGCACACGAGGGAGAAGCCACTTTCCTGTTCTGAGTACGGGAATTGTCAGTCACAGAAGTCCTCTGTTTACAGTCATCTGAGATTAGACACTGAGGAGAATGAACTTTCCTGGTCTGAGTGAGGGAAATGTTCCTCACTGAAGTCCTGTCTTCCTGTACATCAGGGGTCCCACACAACCCTCGAGGTGTATTAGTGCCTTGAGTGTGGGAAACGTCTTCTATATGAATGTTGGTGGACATGTGTGGAAGAAGCACACCTTGATATACACCTCAGATATACTCCATGGCTGATCTTCATCATGTAAGAAACACTTCATAAGGAGATCAGAGATCACCAAAGGCATGGATGAAGTGTTGTCCCATGTTGGTCATTGATAGCAGGCGAAAAATAAAAATGGAGTCCTTACCTTTCATTGGCTGAGTGCATTTTGTGCAGGAAGATTTCACAAACACTTACAGATCTGTTGTTTTTCTCCTTGAAGAAATATAATGCACATTCACCCAATTGTGACAAATTTTGACCATATTTTTTTTTCTTGATTTTCTTAGTTTCCTATGATCATTGGGTCCATCTAGTGGTCATACAGTTGTGTTGCGCTATTTATACTAATGGAGGTATTTTAGGAAAATATACCACATTATGGCCACCAGATGGCGCTGAGGATCATAGGAAATCACTGTGTTCATTAAATTACAGCCAGAATTTTTCATGGCTGGGCAAATGCTTCTGAAATTCGTCCAACTAATAATAAAATAGACCCCTTAGTTTCCTTCAGCAGACATCATTAGAGCTTACAATCTAGAAGGGAGGGTCATGTGATACAAAAAGGTAATAACTGTGAGGGATGGGCTGATGGAGAAAGTAAAAACACAGTGTATTAGAGGCAGTATAGGCTTCTTTAAAGAGAAGGGTCGTCTAAAGATCGATAGATTTGGAGATAGTTAAACAGATTGTGGTAGGGAATTCGAAGGGCTGGGGGAAGCTCAGGAGAAGTCCTGGAGGTGAGAATGGGAGGAGGTGACAAGGGAGCTAGAGAGCAGAGGGTCTTGGGAGGACCGAAGAGAGCAACTTGGTTGGTATTTTGAGACCAGGCTAGTGATTTTGCTACGCCCTAGTTGTGAATTGCTTTGTAAGTTGTTGTTAGAACTGACAGAGAGGGGTTGAGGTCACTGAATGGAAGCCAGTGGAAGGATTGGCAGAGAGGGGTGGAGGACACTGAATGGAAGCCAGTGGAGGGATTGGCAAAGAGGGGTGGAGGATGCTGAATGGAAGCCAGTGGAGGGATTGGCAGAGAGGGGTGGAGGACACTGAATGGAAGCCAGTGGAAGGATTGGCAGAGAGGGGTGGAGGACACTAAATAGAGGTCAGTGGAGGGATTGGCAGAGAGTGGTGGAGGACACTAAATGGAGGTCAGTGGAGGGATTGGCAGAGGGGGTGGAGGACACTGAATGGAAGCCAACGGAGGGATTGGCAGAGAGGGGTGGAGGATGCTGAATGGAAGCCAGTGGAGGGATTGGCAGAGATGGGTGGAGGACACTGAATGGAGGCCAGTGGAAGGATTGGCAGAGAGGGGTGGAGGACACTAAATAGAGGTCAGTGGAGGGATTGGCAGAGAGTGGTGGAGGACACTAAATGGAGGTCAGTGGAGGGATTGGCAGAGGGGGTGGAGGACACTGAATGGAAGCCAGTGGAAGGATTGGCAGGGAGGGGTGGAGGACACTGAATGGAGGTCAGTGGAGGGATTGGCAGAGGGGGTGGAGGACACTGAATGGAAGCCAGTGGAGGGATTGGCAGAGAGTGGTGGAGGACACTAAATGGAGGTCAGTGGAGGGATTGGCAGAGAGTGGTGGAGGACACTAAATGGAGGTCAGTGGAGGGATTGGCAGAGAGGGGTGGAGGACACTGAATGGAGGTCAGTGGAGGGATTGGCAGAGAGTGGTGGAGGACACTAAATGGAGGTCAGTGGAGGGATTGGCAGAGAGGGGTGGAGGACACTGAATGGAAGCCAGTGGAGGGATTGGTAGAGAGGGGTGGATGACATTAAATGGAGGTCAGTGGAGGGATTGGCAGAGAGTGGTGGAGGACACTAAATGGAGGTCAGTGGAGGGATTGGCAGAGAGGGGTGGAGGACACTGAATGGAAGCCAGTGGAGGGATTGGTAGAGAGGGGTGGATGACATTAAATGGAGGTCAGTGGAGGGATTGGCAGAGAGGGATGGAGGACACTAAATGGAGGTCAGTGGAGGGATTGGCAGAGAGGGGTGGAGGACATTAAATGGAGGTCAGTGGAGGGATTGGCAGAGAGTGGTGGAGGACACTAAATGGAGTGCTTGGAGTCCTCGGGAAGCACTAGGAGCATCCGTCAACAGAGGTACCCAGTCGAAGTTGCCGGTTGATCCATTACAGCTTCCATTTAGAGATAGAGAATTTATTTGGAGAGAGGTGTGTGCTCCATCCAGGAGAGGTGACCCACTTGGGAGAAGGCTTCCCATGTTGGAGGGATTTGTTGCCCACAGCACTGGAAGAATTGGGACAGCTGTACGAATCTGGGGAGACTAAGATAACTGAGGCGACTTGTGAGTCCATGGGACTGGAGAGAGTCTAAGTCCTGGGAGAGCGATAGAGACCGAGGTGCAGCGAGGTGCTGCAGCTAAAGGCTGAGAGGACAGGTGTGAAGATTCATTATAAGCCAGGCCTGACCATAACTCAAGGCTACCATTTGGAGACAAACTTTTTTTGTAGAGAGGTGTGTTCTCCAGTCAGGAGAATTCACCCCATGTTGGAGGGAATTCTTGCTCACAGGACTGGGAAAGGTGGGACAGCTGAGTGAATATGGGGAGACTGAGAAAATGAAAGCAACTAGTGAGTCCAGGGGACTGGAGGGAGTCTGTAAGTTTTGGGAGAGTGAGATGGGCCTGGATGTGAGGAGAACCCCTATCCAGATATAGCGCTACCCCCGCAGGAGCCGTCCCACCCAGCACAGCCAGGCACATGAATTTCTCAATCACTCCTGAGACAAGAAGCAGTCCTTGCAGCCTTGTTTTTTTTTTTTATTTAGCGGAAGTAAACTTGGATGGGGATAGGGTTGTAATGGGATGCCCATTAGATCAGTAGAAACTCCTCACAAAATTATCGGCTCAAAAAAAATGAAAGGAACACTTTGAAAACACATCAGATCTCAATGGGGAAAATCTTGTGCTGGATATCTATACTGGTATGGACTGGGTAACGTGTTTGGACCTATACTGGTATGGACTGGGTAACGTGTTTGGACCTATACTGGTATGGACTGGGTAATGTGTTAGGATCTATACTGGTATGGACTGGGTAATGTGCTAGGATCTATACTGGTATGGACTGGGTAATGTGTTAGGATCTATACTGGTATGGACTGGGTAATGTGTTAGGATCTATACTGGTATGGACTGGGTAATGTGTTAGGATCTATACTGGTATGGACTAGGTAATGTGTTAGGATCTATACTGGTATGGACTGGGTAATGTGTTAGGATCTATACTGGTATGGACTAGGTAATGTGTTAGGATCTATACTGGTATGGACTGAACAGTTTGAGATGCAACCTGGCGGCGGTGGATGTACCAAAACATAATGTCCCAGAGGTGTTCTATTGGATTCAGGTCAGGTGAGTGTGGGGCCATTCAATGGTATCAATTTCTTCATCCTCCAGGAACTGGCTGCATACTCTCGCCATATGAGTCCGGGCATTGTCGTGCACCAAGAGGAACCCAGAATCCACTGCACCAGCGTAGGGTCTGACAATGGGTCCAAGGATTTCATCCCGATACCTAATGGCAGTCAGTGTTCCATTGTCTAGCCTGTAGAGATCTGTGTGTCCCCCCATGGATACGCCTCCCCAGACCATCACTGACCCACCACCAAACCGGCCTCGCTGAATGATGTTACAGGCAGCATAACATTCTCCATGGCTTCTCCAGATCCTTTCACGTCTGTCACATGTGCTCAGGGTGAACCTGCTCTCATCTGTGAAGAGCACAGGGTGCCAGTGGTGGTCCTGCCAATTCTGGTGTTCAATGGAAAATGTCAATCAAGCTCCACGGTCCCGGGCAGTGAGCACAGGGCCCACTAGAGGACGTCAGGCCCTCAGGTCACTCTGATGAAGTCTGTTTCTGATTGTTTGGTCAGAGACATTCACACCAGTGGCCTGCTGGAGGTAATTTTGTAGGGCTCTGGCAGAGCTCATCCTGTTCCTCCTTGCACAAAGGAGCAGATACCGGTCCTGCTGATGGGTTAACCTCTTTACGACCGCCCACATTTACACTACTGCGGCAATGTGGCACGATCCCGTCCAGCGACGTTGACCTACGTAGCTGGACTCCTCCCCGATCGTCGGGGAATCGAGTTTGGAGATCCGTACGCTTGTGTAAACAAAGCGGGCGGCTCTCCTAAGTGACAGGCAGGGTCAGATAGCATGGTTCAGCATAGCTGAACATGCGATCTGTCCCTGTGTCACTCAGTCCCCTCCCCCCACACACGTCAGTAAGCACCAGGCATACATTAACCCCTCCCTCTCCAATAAAATTAACCCCTTCCCTGCCAGTGCCATTTTTACAGTAACAGTGCATATTTATAGCACTGATTACTGCAGTAATGTCACTGGTACCCCCAAAAGTGTCAAAAATGTCAGTCAAGGGTCCGATCTGTCTGCCGCAATGTCGCAGTCACGCAAAAAAAATCGCAGATCGCCGCCATTACTAGTTTAAAAAAAAAACACCAAAAATGACAGAAATCTTTCCCTTAGTTAGTAAACGCAATAACTTTTGTGCAAACCAATCAAAATACGCTTATTGTGATTTTTTTTACCAAACATAGGTAGCAGAAAACAAATTGGCCAAAAATTTTAAAAAAATTAAATTTTTACATTTTTTTTTGGGGGGGGGGGGGGGGGGGAATTTCATATAAAAAAAATGTAAAAAATATTGTTATTTTTCAAAATAAACGCTATTTTTTTGTTTATAGCGCAAAAAGTAAAAATCGCACAGGTGATCAAATACCACCAAAAGAAAGCTCTGTTTGTGGGAAAAAAAGGACGTAAATTTCGTTTGGGTACGGCGTCGCACGACTGCGCAATTGTCAGTTAAATTTGCACAGTGCCGAATCGCAAAAAATGGCCTGGACGTAAGACAGCAAAATCCTGCGGTGGTAAAGTGGTTAAGGACCTTCTACGGCCCTGTCCAGCACTCCTAGAGTAACTGCCTGTCACCTGGAATTTCCTTCATGCTCCTGAGACTGCTGGGAGACACAGCAAACCTTCTGGCAATGGAATGTATTGATGTGCCATCCTGGAGGAGTTGGGCTGCCTGTGCAACCTCTATAGGGTCCAGGTATGGCCTCATACTAGCAGTAGTGACACTGACCCCCTGTATAGGGTCCAGGTATGGCCTCATACTACCAGTAGTGACACTGACCCTAGCCAAATTTCACTAAAACGCATCTACCACTGAGCTAAGCAAACTCCATATCACAAAATACATTTGTGTCCCCCTTAGTGGGAGTGGAGATGACCCCTTCTATAAGGATATACAGTACATACACACACAGCACAAGGCCGTGTTCTCACTACGAGACGTTTCTCTGGGCTGCAGTTCCTCTGAGCTCCACAAGGTGGTGATCTCACTTCTACCCAGACAGGAAGTCTCTATGGAAGACAGGAAGTGATGTCAGGTAAGGAGAGGAAGTTATATATGGCAGGAAGTTGATAAGAGACATTGCTGGAACTGGCAATATGATGGAGAATCAGCCGCCCCTCACATCACCGGGTAAGAGGAGACTTTATTGTAAAGGAGAGAGCAGTACGGAGGGTCCACCTAGATCCCCCATCATCTGATAAACACATAGAAACAATGTATTCAGTCAGTGTGTGTGTTTCCTACAGATGGATCCAGTAATGGGAACCCACCAGAGAGATGTCCCCGTCCTCTGTATTCCCGGGATTCCACACAGGAAGGTCACACCATCCCTCACCATCATCAGGTAGATGAGGAACAATCACTGATAGTATCATTAGGATCTGTACATTATCTGCATTGTTACCATTGATGTCATTTTTATTATATATTCAGAGTGGAAACCTGAGAGATTCTAAAGTTGAGGTTAAAGACGAGATAAAAGAGGAGGATGATGAGGATGGGGTGATGGAGGAAATACACAAAGATCTGTACCAGGACACCATGGTGGAGTCATCCAGCTACAGAAACCCCCCAGAGAGATGTCCCCGTCCTCTGTATTCCCAGGATTCCACTCAGGAAGGTCACACCATCCCCCACCATCATCAGGTAGATGAGGAACATTCAATGCTAGATATAATTTATACACAAGCATGTTTGTTACAATGAATGTTTTCTTATATATTCAGAGTGAAAACCTCGGGGATGATAAGATTGATGTTAAAGAAGAGTATAAAGAGGAGGATGAGGAGTATGGAGTTATAGAGAAGTTCTCTAAAGGACGCAATGATATGATGGAGCCACCTTATACCAGCAACCCACCAGAGAGATTTTCCCGTCCTCTGTATTCCCGGGATTCCACACAGCACCATCCCTCAATGTTACAAGGTTGGTGGGACGGAGATTATAAAACAGACTCCTGAAGATGATGTATGGATTTCTTATGTGATGTCACAATGATAAATCTTATCTTACAGATAATATTCTCTTCTCTTGGATTAGAGTGGAGATCCAATCGATATAGAATTTGAGGTTAAAGCAGAAGAAGAAGAGACGTATGTGAGGGATGATCAGCAGTCTATGGAGGAGGATGGAATAACGGGGACATTTATAGAGGAGGACACTCCTACAGAGATCAGCACAGGTGGGTCATTAACACTAAATACATTCCTCCACCCATACTGCTCACTGATTGGTCCAGAGTAGGGTGGCGACTGGGTGATATCAGCCTGTAATCCCCTGGTCACTTTCCTGAGCTGTGTTCCCCGTCCTGCATTCCTGTATTTCTCTCGGATAATCTTCCTTCTCTGTGCTGCAGACACAATTTATGTCTCTAGACTGGATTTATTGAGATTCTGGGGTTCAGCTGGCAGTAAAATGTTGATGTTCACCATAGACGTTGCTCAGCCTAGACCCCTGGGCTATGAAACTTGGTTCTTCTGCCCCATGCCCGGGTCTAGCAAGATCTCTGACAGAAGAATTCTCCCGGGGTTACTTGCTCTGTTATTTGCTGGCTGTGCCGGGTGGAGGGATATGTCTGTATAGTCTCACACCCAAGTCACTAAGTGCAGTCTCAGGAGATGGGAGGCAGCGGTGTGGGACCTCTGCAACTGATTACTGAACACAAATATTATGACTCCTGAACCCTGCACTATATACTCTATGTTGTACATTACATACTCCTGACCCCTGCACTATATACTCTATGTTGTACATTACATACTTCTGACACTCGTCCTATAATCCCCTCATCACTGTCACTCCTATAAAAGACAGTTCTCGTTGTTTCCTCACTCTCTGACTAAGGTCCATGAATAAAGAAATGAACTGGTAGGAGATCAGAGGACCCATTTACTAGTTACCTTCAGGGGGGGAATTGTAAGATCCTCAGAGACAAAGCTGTCTGATGTGGGCGGAGTCCTGGTTTAGAGGAACCAATCTGCTGATGTCTAGTAATAATCTTCGTATTTCTATTTTAGTAGATGGACGGGAGATGAGGAAAACCTCAGAGGATTGTCTCACTTTGTCTCCAGACTGTAAAGTAGAAGATGAGGACATCACACAGTATAGTCCAGGAGAAAACCCGGCTACCTCAAATGTCCATCCGGCACCACACAGTGTAGATGGACCATCGTATTCCTCTTATCCTGAGGAACCTCAGACTGTGAGGAACAGTGCCGGACCATCGTATTCCTCTTATCCTGAGGAACCTCAGACTGTGAGGGACAGTGCCGGACCATCGTATTCCTCTTATCCTGAGGAACCTCAGACTGTGAGGGACAGTGCCGGACCATCGTATTCCTCTTATCCTGAGGAACCTCAGACTGTGAGGGACAGTGCCGTCTTTCCAACAGATAAAAGGTTTTCCTGTACTGAGTGCGGGAAGAGTTTCCGTTATAACTCCCGTCTTAATATGCACAAAAGATCTCACACAGGTGAGAAGCCGTATTCCTGTCCTGAGTGCGGAAAATGTTTTTCAGAGAAATTCCGTCTTAAGACACATCAAAGGTCTCACACGGAAGGGAAGCCGTATTCCTGTCCTGCGTGTGGGAAGTGTTTTTCACAGACGTCCATTCTTTACAAACATGAGAGATTGCACACGGGTGAGAAGCCATATTCCTGTACTAAGTGCGGGAAATGTTTTGTACACAAGTTAAACCTCATCACACACCAGAGATCTCACACCCGGGAGAATCCGTTTTCCTGTCTTGAGTGCGGGAAATGTTTTTCAGATAAGTCCAGTTATTACAAACATCAGAAATTGCACACGAGGGAGAAGCCACTTTCCTGTCCTGAGTACGGGAATTGTCCATCACAGAAGTCCTCTGTTTACAGTCATCTGAGATTGGACACGGAGGAGAATGAACTCTCCTGGTCTGAGTGAGAGAATTGTTCCTCACTGAAGTCCTGTCTTCCTGTACATCAGGGGTCCCACACAACCCTCGAGGTGTATTAGCTCCTTGAGTGTGGGAAATGTCTTCTATATGAATGTTGGTGGACATGTGGGGAAGAAGCACACCCTGATATACACCTCAGATATACTCCATGGCTGATTTTCATCATGTAAGAAACACTTCATAAGGAGATCAGAGATCACCAAAGACATGGATGAAGTGTTGTCCCGTGTTGGCCATTGATAGCAGGAGTAAAATAAAAATGGAGTCCTTACCTTTCATTGGCTGAGTGCATTTTGTGCGGGAAGATTTCACAAACATTTACAGATCTGTTACAGAGGAGGGTGGAGGACACTGAATGGAAGCCAGTGGAGAGATTGGCAGAGAGGGGGGGAGGACACTGAATGAAGGCCATGTGAAGGATTGGCAGAGAGGGGTGGAGGACACTGAATGGAAGCCAGTGGAAGGATTGGCAGAGAGGGGTGGGGGGACACTAAATAGAGGTCAGTGGAGGGATTGGCAGAGAGGGGTGGAGGACACTGAATGGAAGCCAGTGGAGGGATTGGCAGAGAGGGGTGGAGGACACTGAAAGAATGCCAGTGGAGGGATTGGCAGAGAGGGATGGAGGACACTGAATGGAGGCCAGTGGAGGGATTGGCAGAGAGGGGTGAAGGACACTGAATGGAGGTCAGTAGAGGGATTGGCAGAGAGGGGTGGAGGATACTGAGTGGAGACAAGTGGTGTGATTGGCAGAGAGGGGTGGAGGACACTGAATGGAGGTCTTTGGAGGGATCGGCAGAGAGGGAGGGAGGACACTGAAAGAATGCCAGTGGAGGGATTGGCAGCGAGGGGTTTTGGCTTCTGACCTCGCTTCTGTTTCTGACTGACCCCCTGTGCATGATCCTGGTTCTTGCTCCTGACCTCGCTTCCTGTATCGCCCACCTATTAGGATCTGCCTATGCATCTAGAGTTACTCCTGTTTTACTGGTGCCTCTGCACGGTTAAGACTTCACCTGCTCATTCAGACTGTCTTCAGTCCTGTTGACACAGGCGCATGGTTAAGTCCCCTTTTGGTGCCTCATCTACACAGATCTTCAGGCAACTTTGCAGCTGGCAACCCTTGCTTGTTTGGGCGCAGCACTCCCTGTCCCCACCTTTAGGGGTGCTCTGCACTCAGCCGCAAGAGAAGCCTCTGATTAGGTACGGGACAAAACGGTTAAGTAAAAACCATCTCTGTGGTCTGATTGTTGATTCCACCAGAAGGGATCATGGTTCCTGTGCATTGGGGTCACCATGGGGTCCATTGCTAGCAAAGCAGAAGTGGGTTGGAAGAGGGCCCTGGTCATGCCAGGCTGGGTTATTCTCAGGGAGTTTCCTCTATTTTAGAGAGGTGATGTGTATAGAAAAAAATTTGGGCAGCAAATGTGACATTCGTTACAGTTCTAAACATTCCCTGAATGATAATACAGTGAGAACCTTCTCCCTAGTTACTGTAAAACTCACTCGAAAATGTAACTGCCAATTAAAAATGCCGATATGCATTGTGACAGTGAGAGGCCCTGCCGCTACGGAAATGGATGAAGGAATGACGCAGGGTTCGCAGTAGAGCAGATTGCGGGGCTCCGGCATGTTTATTGTGAGCGGAGAAGTTTGTCTTTTCTTTTTTCGCCAAGCTTTGTATTCCCAGATCAGGGCCTGGTGCTTGAAGGCTTCAAAGTGTCTTGGGTGGGATAAAGCCTTCAGGTCCTGCTGGAGACCTGCAGGCCATTTGAGTAGACAGGTGTGTAGATCGTTATAAGCCAGGCCTGACTATAACCTAAAGCTTCTCTGGCCGTGTTCAGCGTCACCGGGAGTGAGGGACAGATACTTGGGGGACGCTGAGAGAATGGTTTGGATGGTTTCAGATGGGAGAGTGATATTTGTCAACGGTGTCTCTCAAGAGATGTGGAGATTTGATCCTACTTTGCACCGTGAGACCCGTGTCCTGTTGCCATGGAGTCTGTGACACCTAGATGTGTATTCCATGTGTTTCAATTTATTAGACGTTCAGACTGTTATTGACAGACTTGTCCTATTGTCTATCTATTGAGGTGGCATGTGTATTGTGTGAAGTCTGCCTGTCCCATTGTTAAATGTTAATGACCTCACATTGTTCTGTCCAGATGGCCAGATAAATCGTTCAGGTTAATTCTGTTCCTGTATACAATTTCATCTGCATATGAAAATGTAATCGGTAGGGGGAGGTCCATGCTGTATATAAATTCTGTGTGACTGTTCAATAAAGAGTTCTACTTCACCCTCAATCTAGAGTCCTGTCTCTTATTGGGGGAATCTGCTACGCTCTTCATACTACCTTGGATAATCACTAAGCTCTTGTAAGAGCGTGTTCCTGTTCCTGCGGCACTCTCTGGGGAAAGAGAGGTTCACCTACTGGAACCTGGAGCCTTGTCATAGGTCCAGTGTGGGTAGGAGACGGCGAGACCCCAACCAAGCTGCGACGGTTTGTGTGGTCTGTGGTGGTTATGGTGTCTGGTGGAGTGCTTGGAGCCCTTGGGAAGCACTAGGAGCATCCGTCAACGGAGGTACTCAGTCGGGGTGCTGGTTGATCCGTTACAGCTTCCATTTAGAGATAGAGCTTTTATTTGGAGAGAGGTGTGTGCTCCATCTAGGAGAGGTGACCTACTTGGGAGAAGGCTTCCCATGTTGGAGGGATTTGTTGCCCACAGCACTGGAAGAATTGGGACAGCTGTACGGATCTGGGGGAGACTAAGATAAAATTTAAAAAAAAATGAAAGGAACACTTTGAAAACACATCAGATCTCAATGGGGAAAATCTTGTGCTGGATATCTGTACTGGTATGGACTGGGTAACGTGTTTGGACCTATACTGGTATGGACTGGGTGACGCGTTAGGATCTATACTGGTATGGACTGGTTAATGTGTTAAGATCTGTACTAGTATGGATTGGAAAATGTTAGGATCTATACTGGTATGGACTGGGTAATGTGTTAGGATCTATACTGGTATGGACTGGGTAATGTGTTTGGATCTATACTGCTATGGACTGGGTAATGTGTTTGGATCTATACTGGTATGGACTGGGTAATGTATTAGGATCTATACTGGTATGGACTGGGTAATGTATTAGGATCTATACTGCTATGGACTGGGTAATGTGTTTGGATCTATACTGGTATGGACTGGGTAATGTATTAGGATCTATACTGGTATGGACTGGGTAATATGTTAGGATCTATACTGGTATGGACTGGGTAATGTGTTTGGATCTATACTGCTATGGACTGGGTAATGTGTTTGGATCTATACTGGTATGGACTGGGTAA
Organism: Pelophylax lessonae; assembly: GCF_965119305.1. Lineage (NCBI taxonomy): Eukaryota > Metazoa > Chordata > Amphibia > Anura > Ranidae > Pelophylax > Pelophylax lessonae. The sequence goes on along the minus strand of NC_138776.1, from coordinate 271,516,325 downwards.
TGTGCTTGGATCTATACTGGTATGGACTGGGTAAAGTGTTAGGAAGGAAAGGATGCCGCATAGTTTGATGGAAATTAAAATTATCACCCTACAGAGGGCTGAATTCAAAGACACCCCAAAAATCAAAGTGAAAAAATGATGCAGCAGGCGAGTCCATTTTGCTGAAATGTCATTGCAGGACCTCAGAATGGTCTTCAGTAGTTTGTGTGGCCCCCACGTGCTTGTATGCATGCCTGACAGATGGTGTCCTGGGTTATTTCCTCCCAGATCTGGACCAGGGCATCACTGAGTTCCTGAAGAGTCTGAGGTGCAACCTGGTGGCGTTGGATGGACCGAACCATAATGTCCCAGAGGTGTTCTATTGGATTTAGGTCAGGTGAGCGTGGGGGGCCATTCAATGGTATCAATTCCTTCATCCTCCAGGAACTGGCTGCATACTCTCGTCACATGAGGACAGGCATTGTCGTGCACCAGGAGGAACCCAGGACCCACTGCACCAGCGTAGGTACTGACAATTGATCCAAAGGTTTCATCCCAATACCTAATGGCAGTCAGGGTGCCATTGTCTAGCCTGTAGAGGTCTGTGCGTCCCTCCATGGATATGACTCCCCAGACCATCTGTCACGTACCTGATCCGAAGCCGGAGTGTAGAGAGGGCTCCCCCTTGCGGCTAGGTGCAGAGCACCCCTGGAAGTGGGACAGGGAGTGCTGTGCCCGAAGTTGCACGGGTTGCCGGTTGGGATGACCAGATGGTAGCAGGAACAAAGCTTGTTGTAAAGTTCCAAGCAGGTCCGGAACACTTTGGCAAGCCAGGCAGTAGCAGGATGCAAACAGGAACAGACTGGGAGTATGCTGTAGAGAAGTCAAGAGCCAAGCCGAGGTCAAGTATAGGAGCAGACAGCAGGAAACCAGGAGTAAGCCAAGGGGTCAGGAGCCAGGAGAAACAACGTCAGACAGTCCGGGTCGGCAACAGGGAATCACGATCAGCAGGTTACAAAAGGCACAGGGAACACGGGAGGCTGTTGATCATCCAGCAACTTGTTGTTGAGATTGCTGGCTTTAAATAGGCCGTTTAGCGCCAAGCGCCATTACGCACTTGCGTATGCGCGTGCGCATTGGCGCACGCACATTTCGGACTGCGTTCGCCCGTGATTGGGCGCGCATGCGCGTTCGCGCCAATGCGCGAATTCGCTGATTAGCAATGACGTTGGTAGTGCCCTGACAGTGCCCCCCCCCCCCCCGAGGGGCAGCCTCCGGATGCCCAAGTAAGATCGCTTTTCAGGGAATCTGTTGAAGAACACTCGCAGGAGTCTGGGAGCGTGTATGTTCTTCGCCGGTTCCCACGAACTCTCCTCAGGTGCATAGCCTTTCCATTTTATCAGGTACTGAACCTGCCTTCCTCTTTTCCGGCAATCCAAGATGGATTCAATCTCGTACTCAGTTTCTCCATCTACCGTAACAGGAGGTGGAGGCAAGTCATCTCTTCCAGGAAAGGGGCCAGGATTTGCAGGCTTTAGCAGGGAGACGTGGAAGACTGGGTGAATCCTGTATGTGCTTGGAAGACAAAGTTCAAAAGCCACGGGATTGATCATCCTTTTGATCGAAAAGGGGCCAATGAACTTCGGACCCAGCTTTCTGGATGGGCAGGACAACTTAAGGTTTACTGTGGAGAGCCACACTTTGTCTCCTACCTTCAGAGCTGGACTGTCCTTCTTCCTCTTGTCATAGAATTCCTTGTAATCCATTTGTGCTTTTTGCAAAGTTTCCTGTAAGAGTAGGAAGTTTTCTTGTATAAGGGCTACCCTGTCTTGGACGGCAGGTACAGTAGCTTCGGGCATAGGTGTAGGCAGAGATGATGGGTGGAATCCGTAGTTCGCCCAGAATGGAGATTGACGAGTGGAGGCATGGATGGAGTTGTTATAAGCGAATTCCGCACATGGCAGTAAGACTGCCCAGTTGTCCTGGGAAAAGGTAGAAAAGCAGCGGAGGTATTGCTCCAATGTCTGGTTAGTTCTTTCAGTTTGGCCATTAGTTTGAGGGTGGTAAGCTGAAGACAAGCAGACCTGGATGTTTAAGACCTTACAGAGCGCCCTCCAGAATTTGGAGGTAAATTGTACCCCACGATCGGACACGATACTGCCGGGTAGACCATGTAGCCTTAGGATCTCTTTCACAAAAGTGTGTGCCGTGTCCATGGCTGAAGGAGTACCTATCATGGGCAAGAAGTGGGCCATTTTTGATAGGCGATCCACCACCACCATGATTGTGGAGAATACGTCTGAAGAGGGTAGATCTACTATGAAGTCCATAGACAACATTTCCCATGGCCGACTTGGGACAGGAAGTGGTCTTAGTAGACCCCAGGCTTGGACGTGGCTGCCCTTGTTACGAAGGCAGATTGTACAGGAGCTCACGTAATTTTGACAGTCCTGCCTTAAGTTTGGCCACCAATAGGCTCGTTGGATTAGTTCCAGAGTTTTGCGGACCCCGAAGTGGCCAGCTAGTTGGTGATCGTGGCATGCTTTAAAGACTGCGAGTCTGGTTTCCTGAGGTACAAAGATCTTGTCCTTGTGCCAAAAAAGTTTTCCTCGTTTCTCGAGTGAAGGGATCTCAGGAACAAAACATTGGGCAGAGGCTGATTCCAGGGTAGACCTAAGGTCTGGTTGCATTAGGAGAAAATTTTGGGAGGACAGGATAGTGCTGGGGGTGGTATCCACAGGGGTTTCAGGGAACATCCGTGAGAGAGCGTCCGCCTTCCCGTTCTTGGAGCCCGGACGGTACGTGAGATGAAAATTGAATCTTGAGAAAAATAATGCCCATCTGGCTTGTCGAGGTCTCAAACGTTTGGCCGATCTGAGATATTCAAGATTTTTGTGGTCAGTGAATATCATTATCGGATGTGCTGCACCTTCTAACAGATACCGCCATTCTTCAAAAGCAGCCTTAATGGCCAACAGTTCCCGATCACCCACATCGTAATTCCTTTCAGGTTGGCTGAGCTTCCGGGAAAAAAAAGCAACTGGGTGAAGCATCGCCTTGGGTCCTTGGCGTTGGGAGAGAACTGCTCCTGTGGCCACTTCTGAAGCATCGACTTCTAGGACGTAAGGCAAGGCTGGATCTGGATGTTGTAACACAGGGGCACAGGTAAACAGGGCTTTGAGCTTGTCAAATGCCATCTGAGCTGCTGAGGACCATTGAAAACGGGTGTGTTGCCGGGTCATTTGGGTAATAGGAGCAATAATGCGAGAAAAGTCTTTGATAAACCTCCGGTAGAAGTTTGCAAAACCCACAAACCTTTGGATGCCTTTCTTGTCTGTGGGAGCAGGCCACTCCAGGATGGCAGATACTTTTTGAGGATCCATTGCCACTCCATCTGTTGAGATGATCAAGCCCAGAAATTGTATAGACGATTTTTCGAATTCGCACTTTTCTGATTTTGCATAAAGTCCGTGTTTCCTTAGAGTAGCCAGTACCTTCCTTACATGCATTCTGTGCAGTTCCAGGGTGGCAGAAAAAATAAGGATATCATCCAAGTAAACAATGAGAAAGTTGTCCAAAAATTCTCTGAAGATATCATTCACTAGGTGTTGAAAAGTGGCCGGGGCGTTGCACAGCCCGAAGGGCATGACAAGGTATTCGTAGTGCCCGAAGCGGGTTCGAAAGGCAGTTTTCCACTCGTCACCCTCGCGGATCCGTACCAGGTTGTAGGCTCCTCGCAAGTCTAGTTTAGTGAAAACTCGGGCGGTACGGAACCTTTGAAAGAGTTCGGGAACGAGGGGAAGAGGGTACCGATTTTTAATGGTAATTTTATTTAGGTCCCTGTAATCCACACATGGCCTGAGAGTGTGATCCTTCTTCTCCACGAAGAAGATCCCAGCTCCTGCCGGGGAAGAAGAAGGACGAATAAATCTCTTCTTGAGGTTCTCATCAATATATTGACGTAAGGCTTCAAGCTCTGTTTCAGAAAGTGGAAAGATACGCCCAAAGGGAATTTCTGCACCGGGCAACAGTTCAATTGGGCAATCATAGGGACGGTGAGGTGGTAGTGCGTCCGCTTTTTTCTTGTCAAAGACATCCAGAAAGTCGTGATAAACTGAAGGGACCTCTTGGCTGGCATTAGAGACAGGTTGGATGGAGAGACAGCTTGTAGACTGCGGGATTCCAGGTGGCATACAGTGTTGGAGGCAGTACATTGATTTGAAGGAAACCTCCCCTTTGAGCCAGTCTATCTGTGGGTTATGTGCCCGTAACCAAGGAATTCCCAAAATTATGGGAAACATGGGTGAAGGAAGGACATCAAAGTGAAGGAATTCCTGATGGTTGGGGCCAGTTGTGGAAAGGATAGGTAGGGTTTCCTGAGTAATGGGCCCTGATCTGGGCGTGGTGCCATCTGCAAGATGGATCTCTAGTTTATGGCCTTTAGTCTGAAGCGGGATATGAAGGGCCTTTGCTAGAGAGATATCCAGGAAGCAACTGCAAGCTCCGGAGTCAATGATGGCGGGCAGCTTGACTTCCCCTTCCGAAACCTGTAAAGACACAGAGAGGACTAGGTGAGTTGGGGAAGGTCCCGGAATCTGGAGATGCATGTAGCTGGGAGAAGGAGCCTTACTTGGTCTCACCGGGCAGTTGCGAAGAAAGTGTCCATCTCCTCCACAGTAAAGGCACAGGTTTGCTTGCCGGCGACGAAGTCGTTCAGCAGGAGTTAAAGCTGCGCGGACCGCCCCAATCTGCATCGGTTCATCAGGGGGAATCGGACTGGCAGCCGTGGGCAGCGGTGCCGGAGTTGGCGGAACTTTGGGCAGCATCCAAGATGGCTGGAATAATTGTGCACGTTCCGACCGACGCTCCCGTAAACGTCTGTCCAGCTGAATAGAAAGCTGAATGAGACCTTCCAATGTGGTGGGGGTCTCTATTCTTGCGAGTTCATCCTTAAGGGTCTCGGAAAGGCCTAGCCGATACTGATATTTGAGGGCGGCCTCATTCCAACCCGTGTCTGCAGCCCACCTAAGAAAGTCCACGGTATAGTCCTCCACAGGGCGTCGGCCTTGCTGTAACTTGTGGAGGGTAGCTTCGGCAGTGGCCGTGCGTTGCGGGTCATCATACAATTGACCCATAGAAGCAAAGAAAACGTCTATAGAGTTCAATACAGGGTCTTTCTGTTCCAACAGATGGTGGGCCCATGATTGGGGTTCATCGGATAATAAGGAAATAACAAACCCCACTTTAACTGTCTCTGAGGCAAAAGTTCTAGGCTGTAGAGCCAGATATAGCAGGCAAGCGTTTTTAAATGACTTGAATTTCTTGCGGTCACCAGAGAAACGTTCCGGAGTGGGTACCCTCGGCTCAGGGGGAGGAGCCATCACAGCAGGTGCTGAGGGTCCTGAAGCTGAAGGAGCGGAGGCGGAGACTGCAGCGGATGGACCAGGAGTTGCCGGCAAAGATGGTGCTGACAGGTTCTGGAGGCGACCTTCTATCTGGAAGTAACCATCTTGGAGGTTCTTAACCGCTTGGGTCAATGCTGTAACTTGTTGACATAAAGCTTCCAACGGGGAGACACCTCTCTCGGCTTCTGTCATGGCTGGATGATACTGTCACGTACCTGATCCGAAGCCGGAGTGTAGAGAGGGCTCCCCCTTGCGGCTAGGTGCAGAGCACCCCTGGAAGTGGGACAGGGAGTGCTGTGCCCGAAGTTGCACGGGTTGCCGGTTGGGATGACCAGATGGTAGCAGGAACAAAGCTTGTTGTAAAGTTCCAAGCAGGTCCGGAACACTTTGGCAAGCCAGGCAGTAGCAGGATGCAAACAGGAACAGACTGGGAGTATGCTGTAGAGAAGTCAAGAGCCAAGCCGAGGTCAAGTATAGGAGCAGACAGCAGGAAACCAGGAGTAAGCCAAGGGGTCAGGAGCCAGGAGAAACAACGTCAGACAGTCCGGGTCGGCAACAAGGAATCACGATCAGCAGGTTACAAGGCACAGGGAACACGGGAGGCTGTTGATCATCCAGCAACTTGTTGTTGAGATTGCTGGCTTTAAATAGGCCGTTTAGCGCCAAGCGCCATTACGCACTGATGTTACAGGCAGCATAACGTTCTCCACGGCTTCTCCAAATCCTTTCACGTCTGTCACATGTGCTCAGGGTGAATCTGCTCTCATCTGTGAAAAGCACAGGGTGCCAGTGGTGGAGCTGCCAATTCTGGTGTTCAATGGCAAATGTCAATCAAGGTCCAAAGTGCCAGGCAGTGAGCACAGCGCCCACTAGAGGACATCAGGCCCTCAGGTCACTCTCATAAAGTCTGTTTCTGATTGTTTGGTCAGAGACATTCACACCAGTGAGCTGCTGGAGGTCATTTTGTAGGGCTCTGGCAGAGCTCATCCTGTTCCTCCTTGCACAAAGGAGCAGATACCGGTCCTGCTGATGGGTTAAGGACCTTCTACGGCCCTGTCCATCTCTCCTAGAGTAACTGCCTGTCTCCTGGAATCTCCTCAATGCTCTTGAGGCTGTGCTGGGAGACACAGCAGACCTTCTGGCAATGGGACGTATTGATGTGCCATCCTGGAGGAGTTGGACTGCCTGTGCAACCTCTATAGGGTCCAGGTATGGCCTCATGCTACCAATAGTGACACTGACCCCCCTCTATAGGGTCCAGGTATGGCCTCATGCTACCAGTAGTGACACTGACCCCCCTCTATAGGGTCCAGGTATGGCCTCATACTACCAGTAGTGACACTGACCCTCTATAGGGTCCAGGTATGGCCTCATGCTACCAGTAGTGACACTGACCCCCCTCTATAGGGTCCAGGTATGGCCTCATACTACCAGTAGTGACACTGACCCCCCTCTATAGGGTCCAGGTATGACCTCATACTACCAGTAGTGACACTGACCCTCTATAGGGTCCAGGTATGGCCTCATACTACCAGTAGTGACACTGACCCCCCTCTATAGGGTCCAGGTATGGCCTCATACTACCAGTAGTGACACTGACCCCCTCTATAGGGTCCAGGTATGGCCTCATACTACCAGTAGTGACACTGACCCTCTATAGGGTCCAGGTATGGCCTCATACTACCAGAAGTGACACTGACCCCCCTCTATAGGGTCCAGGTATGGCCTCATGCTACCAGTAGTGACACTGACCCTCTATAGGGTCCAGGTATTGCCTCATGCTACCAGTAGTGACACTGACCCCCCTCTATAGGGTCCAGGTATCTCCTCATACTACCAGTAGTGACACTGACCCCCCTCTATAGGGTCCAGGTATCTCCTCATACTACCAGTAATGACACTGACCCCCTCTATAGGGTCCAGGTATGGTCTCATACTACCAGTAGTGACACTGACCCCCCTCTATAGGGTCCAGGTATGGCCTCATACTACCAGTAGTGACACTGACCCCCCTCTATAGGGTCCAGGTATGGCCTCATGCTACCAGTAGTGACACTGACCCTCTATAGGGTCCAGGTATTGCCTCATGCTACCAGTAGTGACACTGACCCCCCTCTATAGGGTCCAGGTATCTCCTCATACTACCAGTAGTGACACTGACCCCCCTCTATAGGGTCCAGGTATCTCCTCATACTACCAGTAGTGACACTGACCCCCCTCTATAGGGTCCAGGTATCTCCTCATACTACCAGTAGTGACACTGACCCCCTCTATAGGGTCCAGGTATGGTCTCATACTACCAGTAGTGACACTGACCCCCCTCTATAGGGTCCAGGTATGGCCTCATACTACCAGTAGTGACACTGACCCCCTCTATAGGGTCCAGGTATGGCCTCATACTACCAGTAGTGACACTGACCCCCTCTATAGGGTCCAGGTATGGCCTCATGCTACCAGTAGTGACACTGACCCCCCTCTATAGGGTCCAGGTATGGCCTCATACTACCAGTAGTGACACTGACCCCCCTCTATAGGGTCCAGGTATGGCCTCATGCTACCAGTAGTGACACTGACCCTAGCCAAATTTCACTAAAATGCATCTACCACTGAGCTAAGCAAACCCCATATCACAAAATATATTTGTGTCCCCCCTTGGTGGGAGTGGATATGAGCCCATCTACAAGGATATACAGTCAGGTCCATAAATATTGGGACATTGACACAATTCTAATCTTTTTGGCTCTATACACCACCACAATGGATTTGAAATGAAACAAACAAGATGTGCTTTAACTGCAGACTTTCAGATTTAATTTGAGGGTATTTACATCCAAATCAGGTGAACGGTGTAGGAATTACAACAGTTTGTATATGTGGGAATAGTTTGTAATAAGAATATTATTACATCAACAGCGCATACCTAGTAGCAGGAATAGAAAGTGAGGGATCTTGTTGCCAATAGCCCTGATAATTGTTTGTACGCAGCCTATGCTGTGGTGTGGTGGATTGTGGCCACCTATGTGCTGCTTTTTATAAACCACTTACGTTACCTACATATATATGTGCAATTCATGCGTGTTTAAAGTGCTAAAGTTGTGCTGGTTGCTATTCTAATAATAAATTAATTAACATTTCATGATAAAAAAAGATGGATAGTCATATGCATATATTACTATATACTGGTCTATAAATGAAAATACGTATTGACACAGTATCTCATAAATAGATAAAAACCATCTGAAAAGTTTTTAAAAATAATAGAAAGTGCTCAGTGCCAAAGGAAAATGTCCATATATTTCCAAGAAAATGGTATTAGTTCAAATAGTGATTCAAATAATAATTCAATCTTGAATGTGATGGTGAAGTTCAAAACAATCAAAAGTGCATAAGTGATGACACCCTCTCTGTGCCTGTGTATGAGGGGCAAACCTTCCATTCCTGCTACTAGGTATCCCTCACCTTCCATTCCTGCTACTAGGTATGCGCTGTTGATGTAATAATATTCTTATTACAAACTATTCCCACATCTGTTACCCCAAAAGGTTTATCACAGCAGCTACCTTTTTATATATATATATTGTTACATATATTTTTTTAAAAATATACATTGGCGCGAGTGTTCTTCTCCATTCACACAGTTTGTATATGTGCCTCCCACTTTTTAAGGGACCAAAGGTAATAGGACAATTGGCTGCTCAGCTGTTCCATGGCCAGGTGTGTGTTATTCCCTCATTATCCCATTTACAAGGAGCAGATAAATGGTCCAGAGTTCATTTCAAGTGTGCTATTTGCATTTGGAATCTGTTGCTGTCAACTCTCAATATGAGATCCAAAGAGCTGTCACTATCAGTGAAACAAGCCATCATTAGGCTGAAAAAACAAAACAAACCCATCAGAGAGATAGCAAAAACATTAGGTGTGGCCAAAACAACTGTTTGCAACATCCTTAAAAAGAAAGAATGCACCGGTGAGCTCAGCAACACCAAAAGACCACGGAAAACAACTGTGACCGAAGAATTCTTTCCCTGGTGAAGAAAACACCCTTTACAACAGTTGGCCAGATCAAGAACACTCTCCAGGAGGTAGGTGTGTGTGTGTCAGATCAAGATCACTCTCCAGGAGGTAGGTGTATGTGTGTCAGATCAGGAACACTCTCCAGGAGGTAGGTGTATGTGTGTCAGATCAAGAACACTCTCCAGGAGGTAGGTGTATGTGTGTCAAAGTCAACAATCAAGAGAAGACTTCACCAGAGTGAATACAGAGGGTTCACCACAAGATATAAACCATTGGTGAGCCTCAAAAACAGGAAGGCCAGATTAGAGTTTGCCAAACAACATCTAAAAAAGCCTTCACAGTTCTGGAACATCCTATGGACAGAGGAGACTAAGATCAACTTGTACCAGAGTGATGGGAAGAGAAGAGTATGGAGAAGGAAAGGAACTGCTCATGATCCAAAGCATACCACCTCATCAGTGAAGCATGGTGGTGGTAGTGTCATGGCGTGGGCATGGGCGGCACAGTGGTGTAGTGGTTAGCACTTTCACCTAGTAGCAAGAGGGTTGCTGGTTCGAATCCCAACCACGACACTACCTGCCTGAAGTTTGCATGTTCTCCCTGTGCCTGCATGGGTTTCCTCCGGGTACTCCAGTTTCTTCCCACACTCCAAAGACATGCTGGTAGGTTAATTGGATCCTGTATAAAATTGGCCCTACTATGTATGTATGTATGAATGTGAGTTAGGGACCTTAGATTGTAAGCTCCTTGAGGGCAGGGACTGATGTGAATTTGTAATGTATATGTAAAGCGCTGTGTAAATTGACAGCGCTATATACTGTAAGTACCTGAAATAATAATGTATGGCTGCCAATGGAACTGGTTCTCTTGTATTTATTGATGATGTGACTGCTGATAAAAGCAGCAGGATGAATTCTGAAGTGTTTCGGGGAATATTATCGGCTCATATTCAGCCAAATGCTTCAGAACTCATTGGACGGCGCTTCACAGTGCAGATGGACAATGACCCGAAGCATACTGCGAAAGCAACCAAAGAGGTTTTTTAAAGGAAAAAAGTGGAATGTTATGCAATGGCCAAGTTAATCACCTGACCTGAATCCGATTGAGCATGCATTTCACTTGCTGAAGACAAAACTGAAGGGAAAATGCCCCAAGAACAAGCAGGAACTGAAGACAGTTGCAGTAGAGGCCTGGCAGAGCATCACCAGGGATGAAACCCAGCGTCTGGTGATGTCTATGCGTTCCACACTTCAGGCTGTAATTGACTGCAAAGGATTTGCAACCAAGTATTGAAAAGTGAAAGTTTGATTTATGATTGGTAATCTGTCCCATTACTTTTGGTCTCTTAAAAAGTGGGAGGCACAAATACAAACTGTTGTAATTCCTACACCGTTCACCTGATTTGGATGTAAATACTAGGGATGCACCGAAATGAAAATTTTGGGCCGAAACCGAAACCGAAAATGCAGGATGCCCTTGGCCGAAAACCGAAACCGAAAATGACTTTTTCCCCAAAAAAAATTTGAAATGGATAGAACAGGGACATAAACCAAAAACAGGCAGCGACGTACACCTACACCTGTCGCTGCCACCCTGTCACAGTATATGTACTGTGATGGGTTGGCAAGAGGTTAATTTAATTACCAATGGTATTTGTATTATGAGGCATGAGGGGTTAATGTATTGTCACTGCTGGTCACTCATCTATTAGTGACTGACCAGTGGCAGGTAATTAACCCCTTTGTGCTGCATTAGTGCAACCAGTGTTAATTAACACTGACACTGGTTGCACTAATGCAGCACAAAAGGGGTTAATTAACTGCCACTGGTCAGTCACTAATAGATGAGTGACCAGCAGTGACAATACATTAACCCCTCATGCCTCATAATACTAATAGCATTGGTAAGCTGCCTCAGCTCCCCTCCCCCTTCCCCCACTGCCTCAGCGTCCTCCTCCTCGGGTGTCCTCTCCTGCATTCAAAAGTCCCGCCTCTGGCCGGCGGCACCGCCTCTCAATGATGTCCCTACTACTCTGTGCATTATGAATGGACATACTAGGCGGGGGGCGGGGCGAGCGGCCGCTATAGAGAGAACTATTGTGATCCTTCACTGTCAGCTCCTCACGTCTATGTATGAATGAGAACTGAACTGAGCTGACACCGGGCGGGGGGGCGGGCGGAGCGGCCGCTATTAGCTGTGACTATGTGAGAGCTTCTCTTCCTTGTCAGCGGAGATACGTGCCTGTCAGGGAAGTGAAACTCTCACATAGTCACAGCTAATAGCGGCCGCTCCGCCCGCCCCCCCGCCCGGTGTCAGCTCAGTTCAGTTCTCATTCATACATAGACGTGAGGAGCTGACAGTGAAGGATCACAATAGTTCTCTCTATAGCGGCCGCTCTCCCCGCCCCCCGCCTAGTATGTCCATTCATAATGCACAGAGTAGTAGGGACATTATTAAGAGGCGGACGGCCGGCCAGAGGCGGGACTTTTGAAACCTGCCCTGCGCTGCGCTGCGCCCTCCTCCTTCCCCACGGCGGCCATTTTTATTTTCGGCACTGTTAACCCATTATCGGCCGAAATGAGAGAGGCTCATTTTCGGCCGATAATTTCGGTGGCCGAAATTTCGGTGCATCCCTAGTAAATACCCTCAAATTAAAGCTGAAAGTCTGCAGTTAAAGCACATCTTGTTTGTTTCATTTCAAATCCATTGTGGTGGTGCATAGAGCCAAAAAGATTCAAATTGTGTCGATGTCCCAATATTTATGGACCTGACTGTACAGTACATGCACACACAGCACAAGGTCGTGTTCTCACTACGAGACGTTTCTCAGGGCTGCAGTTCCTCTGACCTCCACAAGGTGGTGATCTCACTTCTACCCAGACAGGAAGTCTCTATGGAAGACAGGAAATTATATCAGGTAAGGAGAGGAAGTTACATATAGCAGGAAGTAGAAAGGAGACATTGCTGGGACTGGCAATATGATGGACAATCAGCCGCCCCTCACATCACCGGGTAAGAGAAGACTTTATTGTAAAGGAGAGAGCAGTACGGAGGATCCACCTAGATCCCCCATCATCTGATAAACACATAGAAACAATGTATTCAGTCAGTGTGTGTGTTTCCTACAGATGGATCCAGTAATGGGAACCCACCAGAGAGATGTCCCCGTCCTCTGTATTCCCGGGATTCCACACAGGAAGATCACACCATCCCTCACCATCATCAGGTAGATGAGGAACAATAATTGTTAGTTATGATTTATATACAAGCATGTCTGTTACAATGAATGTTTTATTATGTATTCAGAGTGGAAACCTCGGGGATGATAATATTGTTGTCAAAGAAGAGTATAAAGAGGAGGATGAGGAGTATGGAGTGATGGAGGTGCTTTCAGAAGGACACAAGGATATGATGGATCCACCTAATACCAGGAACCCACCAGAGAGATGTCCCCGTCCTCTGTATTCCCGGGATTCCACACAGGAAGGTCACACCATCCCTCACCATCATCAGGTAGATGAGGAACAATCACTGATAGTTATAATTTATACAAAAGCATGTTTATTACATTGAATGTTTTATTATATATTCAGAGTGAAAACCTCGGGGATAATAAGAGTGATGTTAAAGAAGAGTATAAAAAGGAGGATGAGGAGTATGGAGTAATAGAGAAGTCTTCTGAAGGACGCAATGATATGATGGAGCCACCTAATACCAGGAACCCACCAGAGAGATGTCCCCGTCCTCTGTATTCCCGGGATTCCACACAGGAAGGTCACACCATTTCTCAATATTACAAGGTTGGTGAGACGGAGACTATAAAACAGACTCATGGAGACGATGTGTGGATTTCTTCTTTGTGATGTCACAATAATAAATCTTATATCTTACAGTTGATATTCTCTCTCATTTTCTTGGTTTAGAGTGGAGATCCAATCGATATAGAATTTGAGGTTAAAGCAGAAGAAGAGACGTATGTGAGGGATGATCAGCAGTCTATGGAGGAGGATGGAATAACGGGGACATTTATAGAGGAGGACACTCCTACAGAGATCAGCACAGGTGGGTCATTAACACTAAATACATTCCTCCACCAATACTGCTCACTGATTGGTCCAAAGTAGGGCGGGGACTGGGTGATATCAGCCTGTAATACCCTGGTCACTTTTCTAAACTATAAGTGAACATAAAATCACAGGGCTATAACAGTGAATTATATTGAATATAGTTCACTGTTATAGCGCTGTGTTTTTATATTCACTTATTATTTTCACTTGCTGATGAACAGCAGCTTTAACATTTAAGAAATAATTTACTACACATTCAAATCATTTTTCACATATGCGCAGGGTGGACCCGTTTGGTCTATTTATATTCACTTTCCTGAGCTGTGTTCCCCGTCCTGTATTTCTCTCGGATAATCTTCCTTCTCTGTGCTGCAGACACAATTTATGTCTCTAGACTGGATTTATGGAGATTCTGGGGGGCAGCTGGCAGCAAAATGTTGAATTTCACCATTGGTGTTGCCCAGCCTAGGCACCTGGGGCATGCAACTTTGATTTTCTGCCCCATGCCCGGGTCTAACAGGATTTCTGACAGAACAATTCTCCCGGGGGGTTACTTGCTCTGTTATTTGCTGGCTGTGCCGGGTGGAGGGATATGTCTGTATAGTCTCACACCCAAGTCACTGAGTGCAGTCTCAGGAGATGGGAGGCAGCGGTGTGGGACCTCTGCAACTGATTACTGAACACAAATATTATGGGTCCTGACCCCTGCACTATATACTCTATGGTGTACATTACATACTCCTGACCCCTGCACTATATACTGTATTTTGTACATTACATACTTCTGACACTCATTCTATAATCCCCTCATCACTGTCACTCCTATAAAAGACAGTTCTCGTTGTTTCCTCACTCTCTGACTAAGGTCCATGAATAAAGAAATGAACTGGTAGGAGATCAGAGGACCCATTTACTAGTTACCTTGAGGGGGGAATTGTAAGATCCTCAGAGACAAAGCAGTCTGATGTGGGCGGATGCCTGGTTTAGGGGAACCAATCTGCTGATGTCTAGTAATAATCTTTGTATTTCTATTTTAGTAGATGGACGGGAGATGAGGAAAACCTCAGAGGATTGTCTCACTTTGTCTCCAGACTGTAAAGTAGAAGATGAGGACATCACACAGTATAGTCCAGGAGAAAACCCGGCTACCTCAAATGTCCATCCGGCACCACACAGTGTAGATGGACCATCGTATTCCTCTTATCCTGAGGAACCTCAGACTGTGAGGGACAGTGCCGGACCATCGTATTCTGCTTATCCTGAGGAACCTCAGACTGTGAGGGACAGTGCCGTACCATCGTATTCCTCTTATCCTGAGGAACCTCAGACTGTGAGGGACGGTGCCGGACCATCGTATTCCTCTTATCCTGAGGAAACTCAGACTGTGAGGGACAGTGCCGGACCATCGTATTCCTCTTATCCTGAAGAACCTCAGACTGTGAGGGACGGTGCCGGACCATCGTATTCCTCTTATCCTGAGGAACCTCAGACTGTGAGGGACGGTGCCGGACCATCGTATTCATCTTATCCTGAAGAACCTCAGACTGTGAGGGACAGTGCCGGACCATCATATTCCTCTTATCCTGAGGAACCTCAGACTGTGAGGGACGGTGCCGGACCATCGTATTCCTCTTATACTCAGGAACACCAGAATGTGAGGGAGGATGCCATCGTTCCAACGGATAAAAAGTTTTCCTGTACTGAGTGCGGGAAGAGTTTCCGTTTTAACTCCCGTCTTAATATGCACAAAAGATCTCACACAGGTGAGAAGCCGTATTCCTGTCCTGAGTGCGGAAAATGTTTTGCAAGAAAATCACAACTCGTCCCACATCAAAGGTTTCACACGGGGGAGAAGCCATATTCCTGTCCTGAGTGCGGCAAATGTTTTTCAGAGAAATTCAGTCTTAACAGACATCAAAGGTCTCACACGGAAGGGAAGCCGTATTCCTGTCCTGTGTGTGGGAAGTGTTTTTCACAGACGTCCATTCTTTACAGACATGAGAGATTGCACACGGGTGAGAAGCCATATTCCTGTACTGAGTGCGGGAAATGTTTTGTACACAAGTTAAACCTCATCACACACCAGAGATCTCACACCGGGGAGAAGCCGTTTTCCTGTCTTGAGTGCGGGAAATGTTTTTCGGATAAGTCCAATCTTTATTATCATCAGAGGTCTCACACGGGGGAAAAGCCTTACTCATGTCCTGAGTGCGGGAAATGTTTTTCACTTAAGTCACATCTTTATACACATCAGAGATTGCACACAGGAGAGAAGCCGTATTCCTGTCCTGAGTGCGGGAAATGTTTTTCAGATAAGTCCAGTTATTACAAACATCAGAAATTGCACACGAGGGTGAAGCCACTTTCCTGCCCTGAGTACGGGAATTGTCCGTCACAGAAGTCCTCTGTTTACAGTCATCTGAGATTGGACACGGAGGAGAATGAACTTTCCTGGTCTGAGTGAGGGAAATGTTCCTCACTGAAGTCCTGTCTTCCTGAACTTCAGGGGTCCCACACAATCCTTAAAGTGTATTAGTTCCTTGAGTGCGGGAAATGTCTTCTATATGAATGTTGGTGGACATGTGGGGAAGAAGCACACCCTGATATACACCTCAGATATACTCCATGGCTGATCTTCATCATGTAAGAAACACTTCATAAGGAGATCAGAGATCATCAAAGACATGGATGAAGTGTTGTCCCGTGTTGGCCATTGATAGCAGGAGAAAAATAAAAATGGAGTCCTTACCTTTCATTGGCTGAGTACATTTTGTGCGGGAAGATTTCACAAACACTTACAGGTCTGTTTTATAAAAAAATTAGTTGAAGAAATGTGACCCGCATTCCCCCAGCTGTGAGAAAGGTTGGCCGTAATTTATTTCTTGATGATTTCCTACGATCATTGGCTCCATCTAGTGTCCATATTGCTGAGATGCACTATTTATACTTATGGAGGTTCCGTTTTTCAGGAAAAAAAGTCCTCATTATAGGCACTAGATGGCACTGAGGATCATAAGAAATCACTGTATTCACGGCTGGGCAAATGCTTCCTACATTCGTCCAACTATTTTTTTTTTTTTATATAAAATAGACCCCTTAGTTTCCTTCATCAGACATGGATTGCTACAAATAACTGAGATCTTCCTCATCCACTTATGATTACAGCAGACGCAGACATCGAACAATATAAATTAATGAAACTAACAATAATAATCCAAGCACTTGTAGGGCCCTCTAGTGTACAGTCTAGCTATGAGGAAAATGTATTCTGACTCACACTAGCTGTGTGAGTTTGGGTAATTGGTCGGAATTACTGTAAGTCAGGCTTGAGGACTCTACAAATCAGGCCTCTGGCACCTCCCCTTGGTTCTAGAACCTACCAGACATTTCTAGAAGCTAGTGGGTGGTGGCAAAGATCTGTATATTATCTGTAAATTCATGGGAATCTGACCAATCCCCAGGCAGGTGGCTTGGTAGGGTGGTTGGGTCAGCCCATAAATATTGTGGAGCCTGGCCAGCAATGAAAGTTTTGTTGTTGTCGTGTGGAAGATGGAGTGCTGAGGTTGGATGTCGTGGAGCCTGGGAAGGGACCCCGGGGCTGAGGGGGGCTCTGCCTCCAGGCTGGGGCTGAGTAAGGGGAAAATCTGAATAGAGGGATCTCCACTACCCTACAGTCTCTTCTAGGAGACACACTGTCTAGCATGGGAGGACCTGGACAGCAAGAGGCCTGAACAGAATTCTTATCCAAAGCAACAGGATTCATGGGACAGTGTGAGTAGCTCTACACCCCCGGGGCCAAAGACTGGTTCTGCTCCTGACCTTGCCCCTGTTCCTGACTGACCTCCTGTGCATGATCCTGGTTCTGGCTCCTGATCTCACTTCCGTTCCTGTTCCTGACGGACCTCCTGTGCATGATCCTGGTTCTGGCTCCTGATCTCACTTCCGTTCCTGTTCCTGACTGACCTCCTGTGCATTATCCTGGTTCTGGCTCCTGACCTGGCTTCCACTCCTGTTATTGACTGACCTCCTGTGCATGATCCTGGTTCTGGCTCCTGACCTGGCCTCCGCTCCTGTTATTGACTGACCTCCTGTGCATGATCCTGGTTCTGGCTCCTGACCTCGCTTCCGCTCCTGTTCCTGACTGACGACCTGTGCATGATTATGGTTCTGGTTCCTGACTTTGCTTCCGCACCTGTTCTTGACTGAGCTCCTGTGTATGATCCTGGTTTTGGCTCCTGACCTCATTTCTGCTCCTGTTCATAACTGACCTGTGCATGATCCTGGTTCTGTCTCTTGACCTTGCTTCCGCTCCTATTCCTAAATAACCTCCTGCGCATGATCCTGGTTCTGTCTCCTGACTTCTCATCCGCTACTGTTCCTGAATGACCTCCTGTGCATGATCCTGGTTCTGTCTCCTGACCTTGCTTTCTATATCGCCCACCTGTTAAGATCCACGTGTACATCTACAGTTTCTCCTGTTGACTTCACCTGCTCATGTAGAGTCTTCTGTCCTGCTGTCACAGGCACATGGTCAAGTCCCCTTCTCTGCCTCATCTACTCAGATCTTCAGGCAACTTCGCAGCTGGCAATCTGTGCTTCTTTGTTTCCAGCACTTCCTGTCTCCACCATCAGGGGGTGCTCCGCAAGGGAAGCCCTCTTGTTACTTCGGCATCCAATCAGGTATATGACAAAATGGTTAAAAAAAGACTATCTGTGGGGTCTGATTGCTAAATGGATCATCTCCTCGAAATGGTTCCTGTGCATTGGGGTTACTACGGGGTCCATTGCTAGCAAGGCAGAAGTGGGTTAGAAGATGGCCCTGAGGTCTTGGTCATGCCAGGCAGGGTTATTCTCAGGGGAGTTCCCCCTATTTTGGAGAGGTGATGTGTGGAGAAAATAATTTTGCCAGTTGGGCAGAAACTGTGACATTCGTTGAGTTCTAAACATTCCCTGAATGATAATACAGTGAGGAACTCTGCCAACACTCAACTTGGCCACGCTAATGTGTGCAGAAATGCAAGCAGACCTTGTGTACGGGTGCCTGGGCCCGTGCAAATACACGCACGGCCACGGGCAGTGGTGCGCAACTGCGCACGCCTGGATAACAGATGTTGCCTATTCTAGTCATCGTACTTTGTAGTTAGAACTCACTCTAAAATTAAACTGCCAATTAAAAATTGCAACAGTGCGAGGACCTGCAGCTATGGAAATGGATAATGGAATGACGCAGGGTTCACATTATCGTAGAGTGCGGGGTCCCAGCGTGTTTATTGTAAGCAGAGAAGTCTGTCTTTTCAGTTTTCGGAATCCTGGATCAGGGTCCGGAGCTTGAAGGCTTCAACCACATCCCACCCAGCCTATAGCAGCCGTCGCGGGCTCCATTATCCTGACTGGACATCATATGATTTTGAGCAGAACAAGCCACTCGTGCGCACCCCTGGGGCCACGCAGCACGGTGATCGCTAGTGCGGTGTGTCGCTCCGATGCGCCACATCTCCGATCTCAGTAAAGAGCCTATGATGTAGGCTCTTTACCATGTGATCAGCTGTGTCCAATCACAGTGTAACTAGAAAGTGACGGTTATCGGCATTCCTCTATTCACGCTTACAGGGGGGCTCTACATTGATAATCAGTGCAGCCTCATCATCAGTGCACACCTGTGATACCCACAAGTGCCCAGCTGTGATACAGATTAGTGTCCACCTGTTATGCCAATCAGTGCCCATCAGTAATGCCTGTCTGTGCCTCCTCATCAGTGCTGCCTAAAAGTGTCCATCACTGCCGCCCATCAGTGCCCATCATTGCTGCCTATTAGTGACCATCACTGCCGCCCATCAGTGCCCATCATTGCTGCCTATTAGTGACCATCACTGCCGCCCATCAGTGCCCATCATTGCTGCCTATTAGTGACCATCACTGCCGCCCATCAGTGCCCATCATTGCTGCCTATTAGTGACCATCATTGTCCTTGGAACAGGATGCAGAAGCACCTTAGCACCAGAGCGTGGGACAGAAGCAGAACCAAGCGATGAGCAGAAGCGAGCAGCAATTGGGCAGTGAGACATCGAATCAGCAGGCAAAGCAAGTCCAGGAGACAGGTCAAGGTTGTTCGCAGCCGGGTAACACAGTACAGAGTCAGATCCGATCCAGTACACAAGCCAAGGTCGGAGTAGTAGGTGCTAGAGCCAGAGCAGGAGTGAAGTCCAAAGTCAAGCCGCGTCATACACATGTAAGCCGGTGCAGCAGAGCAGGTCTTCGGAACACAGGAATGAGCTGAAGACCATTCACCAACTGCTCAGAGTGATAGACCAGTTTAGAAAGACCACTTGGCACCAAGAGCTGATTGGAATGTGCACGTGCTCCCGCACAAACTGGCACTGCAAAAGTTACATTGGTCCTTTGCTCATTAATATTAGCACGCGTGCAATGTGCACGAGCATCAGCATGAATCTGCACTGGCTTTTGACTGCTAGAAATCCGGTTTACCTTACACAGACACAGGAATACAGCAGAAACACACTGGAGATGTTGACCATGAAAAGGCACAGGGAATGAGCAAAGCTGTTTATGTAGCCAAAAGGGGCTGGCTGTAGGTTGGACTAATTAGGCGGGTAATGGTAACCAGCAGCACCAACAGTGGGGCACTATTCCTTCCACTGACACCAACAGTGGGGCACTATTCCTTCCACTGACACCAACAGTGGGGCACTATTCCTTCCACTGACACCAACAGTGGGGCCCTATTCCTCCCACCAACACCAACAATGGGGCACTATTCCTTCCACCGACACCAACAGTGGGGCACTATTCCTCCCACCGACACCAACAGCGGGGCACTATTTCTTCCTCCGACACCAATGATGGGGCACTATTCATTCCACCGACACCAACAGTGGGGCACTATTCCTTCCTCCGACACCAATGATGGGGCACTATTCCACCCACCGACACCAACAGAGAGGCAATTTTCCTTCCACCGACACCAACAATGGGGCACTATTACTTCCACCAACACTAACAGTGAGACACTATTCCTCCTACTGGCACTAACTATTTTTCCCCCGAATACCAAAGATGGGACATTGTTTTCTCCCACTGGCCACAGTCTTGCCCCCCCTAAAGTCTGAAGGACAGTAAACTGGTCCATTGTTTTGAAAGTTTGGAGTCCCCTGCCCTGGGCTCTTCATTGAGCCAGAAGAGTGTCGGTTGTTGTGTGCCTGGCTGCTATTACACTAATCTGGGAAAGGAACCTGGGACAAATCAGTAGCCCCTTCTGGGGGTGAGCACTACAGCAACATGCAGGCCGAGAGGGCAAAAATAACAGCTTCCATCAGTGCCTTCTCACAAAGGTATTTTTTTTATCTTTTAACAAAGTCTTTTTAAAAAGCAAGCCTGTCCCTTGGATGATTGTGTTTCGGTGAGAAAAGGACCTAAAAGTACAAACTTCAAGATGCTTCTATGTATTGTTAGTTGTGAAGTTCTCCATGGGGCCCCTGTCCTCAGTATATAGGGCCTGTGTCTGGCTCCAGCGTGGGCCCTTCACCACCCATCCCCCATATCAGTGCATATTGTGTAATCTGGGGTCAGAGGCTCCCGGGTTGCTCAACTTTGTAGTGTTTGCAGAGCACAGACGGTCAGATTGGAAAGCCTGTATGTTCCTCAGACATTGCAGAGTGGTAATCTGAACGTCACATACATTTATTGGCCTGGGATAGGCACTCCTGCCAATAGCTTTCTGCCAGGGGACCAATAGCAACTCAGTCTGGTTGTTGGCCAAAATAAACTCCACTTCTGGATGTGCTTTGCATCCAATGTGCATGTAGATGCTTTCTAACTGAGCCTGTAGCCATAAAGATAACCTGCCAAAAATAAAAAAAAATGGTAGCCACCACTGGCGTCTAATTTTGGAAGCTGTAACCCTTACCTTTAAAGCCCCGTACACACGAGAAGAAATTAGGCCGGGAAATTTCGTCCGACGACCGATCTGCTGATTTTCGGCTTGTTAGTATGGTGCTTCCGACAGCCAACTCCGTCTTTGGGCCGAAAAAATCCTGGTGTGCAGACTATAAAATTTTTGTCCTCCGTCAAAACACGTCCGATTTTCGTCTCATTAGTACAGATTTCGATGGGGAAAAATATTATGAGCAAGACTAGGCATGCTCAGAGAAGAAAGAACACAAAGAAAGCAATCCAACACATGACATCACTTCTGAAGTAGAATTCTGTCGTGCGGGAAAATTCGTGTGCAGTCTAGAGCACATTCCAACCAACAGACACGCACTCTGGACAAAAGACAGACGACCGGTTGGCGGAAATTCGTTGCGTGTGTACGAGGCTTTACTTTACTGCTTAGTGGATCTCTAACCCAAAACTGATTTACGGCCAATAAAATGAGCGCTGCATTTATGAAGGTCTGAAAAATAGAAAGGTCTGCAGGGTAGGCGACCATGTTCTTGACGTAGCTCAACGTGTAGAGCGCTTGTCTTGTAGCTTCAAGGTTGTGGGTTCCAATCTGCATGTAAAAAACCCAGTTTTGTGTTTCATGAACCACCAAATGTTTTTCAAGTGTTCTCACCATGTCGTCTTCAGTATATAGTTCTACAGAGAAGTTACACTACTGGCTAGAGCTTGTGGTGCATGTTGTTGGTGTGCTTATGTTGAATGTATGAAGCTGTGGATTTCTTAGTTCGAATCTCTGATGCGGTACTTGTTTTATGTTTTCTAAAGGGTAAGAGAATCTAGATCCATGATATATGCGCACTAGCAACAGTGTCTGTTGTCTTCTGTTGTCTTCTGTTGTCTTCTGTTGTCTTCTGTTGTCTTCTGTTGTCTTCTGTTGTCTTCTGGTTCTGTGGCGCATCATGTATGCTTCTGAAGCTTGAATCAGAGAGTCGTAGGTTCGATTCCCATGAGTAAGCACAGATGGTTCCTCAAAGTAGCACCAAGACTTTGGAGGTTCTGTGAAAGGGTGGCTGAAGTTGTAAAACTGCGATGAAGTGGCCAGGACTTGACTATGGTGGTTGTGTGGATCACCTGTGACCCTACAAGCTGGGACAGGACCACTGTAATGAAGGTGGGCATGTTGATGAAAATTATCAGATTTAGTGGTAAAATTCCAAAAAGTGTTGCCAGATGAGGTTTGTGAGTTCCTCCAACTGGCTCCATTCTACCTTCAGTTCTCCTTCCTCTTTGTTCCATCGTGTCACACTATCCGCTTGCAGTGCTCATTCACATTGTTTCAAGGTCACCCCAATTGATGGTAACACGGCTGGAATGCATTTCATTGAGTTGTTATTTCACACGGTACCAAGGTCAGCCCACTTGATGGTAACAGGGCTGGAACATATTCCATTGACTCTTTATTCACATGGTGCCAAGGTCACCCCAATTGATGGTAACACAGCTGGAATGCATTTCATTGAGTTGTCATTCACATGGTACCAAGGTCACCCCAATTGATGGTAACACAGCTGGAATGCTTTTCATTGAATTGTCATTCATATGGTGCCAAGGTCACCCACGTCATGGTTACACAGTGAGAAGGTCCTCTCATTACATGGACACGCCCCTTTGCCACCAAGCACATAGTTGCTGTCTTGCCCCTAACAGCTCTGACACCTGCTTGCTCTGCTCTGGGAATTGAACTCATAGCCTTGAGATACCACATCCACCACCCTGCATGCTGCGCCACAGACCTGGATGCTCAAGCTAGACAGCAGAGCCTAAACATCCTAAATTCAAATGATGCGGCATGTAGCAACCAATATGAAGAGGATTGGTTGATATTGGTTTCAGCAGTTTATACAACATAAAAAAAAAAAAACTGGAAAGTTGACCCCTTCAGGATTCAAACTCATGACCATTCCAATCATGAGATCACCAATATAACCCCAAGGCTATAGTCTCAGATGGTGGATGTGCTTTCAAACCAGAGTTGGAATAAAACCATCTACCATATGATCAGCGGATGTGTGTTCAAATATTGTACTAAATAGCCATCATCTAACAAAAACGAGTCTCCCGGTTGACCTTCCAAAGGATATTCCCATCTGGTAAAAATGTATTTTCAAGAATACGTTCCCTTGATCATTATCATAATTGCTGCTTGCAAAGTACAATAACCCAAAGCAACCAGAATGAAATAATATCTGCGGTCTGAAAGTTGGTTGGTTATTATGGGCGTCCTCAGTTTATGTAACTTTAATAAATGAATCATGAAAAGTTGGCTGCTTCGGGATTTGAACTTGCAAACTTATCGTTATGAGATGTTGCGAGATCAGCAACATAGATGCAAGGCTGTTGTCCCGTATGGTGGGTAGGACTTAAGTACTAGAGCTTTAATAATCATGAAATCACACGTGACTAGGGGCTTAACATTTGAATATTTTTATTAAATTGCTACCATTCTGAAAGTTGATTGGTTGCTTTAGGTTATTGCAATTTTAAAAAAATTAATCTGAAAAGGCGGTCACCCGGGGATTCGAACTTGCAACCATTTTACTTGCAGCCCAGAGTTATAGATACAAGGGCACAGCCTCAGGATGGTGGGTGGGGCTCAAAACTAGACCTTCAATTTCATGTAATTTCATATGGCTAGTGCATGATATTCAAACATTCTACTAATTAAATAAAGAAGTCTGAAAAGGTGGCTATCGTAGGATTCGAACTCACAAGCCTTTGTATGTTCTAACACCAGCACACACTCAATGCCACAACTCCAAACTGCAGGTGGGAGCTTAGTGACCAATCATGCCTAGTCTCTCACATAACCTACTAAAAGATCTATGTAGTTGTTAAAAAGCTAATTTTAAGGGTAAATTCTTTGGACCATAGGACATTGTCCAAAAATAATCCATTATCTTCAAGAGCTCTCACTCAGTTTCGAACTCACAATCCTTTGCGTATAGTAAGACCAGGATACACTCAACGCCATGGCCTCAGATGGGAAGTGGGCCTGCTATGACCAAACTAGACTAGTCACTCACTTGACCTACTAAAAGATCTTTGCATCTGGTAAAACTCTCTTTCAAAAGTAAATTCCCTTGAACCATAAGACATTGTCCCAACTGATGCCATTATCTTCAAGCTCGTTCAGTACACATGATCTCCATCTCTACTTCATCGACAGTCTCAGACACTGACCTGGTTTACTAAGGGATCTTCTCATCTGGTAAAAAAAGTAGTTTTACCAGACCATTCTCTTGAACCACAGGGCACAACTGCTGCCTAAATATTCAATAAAGAACTCTAAAAAGGTGGTTATCTGAGGATTCAAACTCATAACCCTTGACTTCTGAAAACACCAGCGTACCCTTGATGCCACAACAGTAGATCAGCAACTAGAGACCAAGCTAGCCTAGTTTCTTACTTGGCCTACAAAAAGATGTTTGCATCTAATAAAACTCTCCTTTCAAAAGTCACTTCCCTTGATCCATAGGACATCATCTCAATGGATGCCATTATCTTCAAGATCTTTCACTACACATGGTCTCCATCTCTACTCCATCAACAGTCTCGACACTGACCTGGTTTACTAAGGGATTTTCTCATCTGGTAAAAATGTGGTTTCAGCAGTTCATTCTCTTGAATCACAGGGCAGAGTCTCAACTGCTGCCTAAAACTTCAATAAAAAAAATCTGAAAAGGTGATTTGTGGAGGATTTGAACTCACAAACAATTGTATGTTCTGAACACAGCATATACTCAATGCCACAGCAGTTGAGAGCTTTGCAACCAAACTTGACTATTGTCTCACATAACCTACTAAAAGATCTTTGTAGCTACTAAAATGCTTTTTTAAGGGTCAATTATTTGGACTATAGGACAAAAAGAGGCCATTATCCTCAAGATCTTTTACTTGGTTTTGAACTCACAAACCTTTGTATATAATAACACCAAGATACACTCAATGCCATGGCCTCAGATGGAAAGTACGCTTGCTTTGACCAAACTTGACTAGTCTCTCACTTGACCTACTAAAAGATCTTTGCTTCTGGTAAAACTCTCTTTCAAAAGTAAATTCCCTTGAACCATAAGACATTGTCCCAACTGATGCCATTATCTTCAAGCTCGTTCAGTACACATGATCTCATCTCTACTTCATCGAATGTAGGGATCTTCTCATCTGGTAAAAATGTTGTTTCAGCAGTTCATTCTCTTGAATCACAGGGCAGAGTCTCAACTGTTGCCTAAAACTTCAATAAAGAAGTCTGAAAGGGTGGTTCTCTTAGGATTTGAACTCATAAGCCTTTGTGCGTTATAACACCAGCACACACTCAATGCCACAGCTCCAAAGTGCAGGTGACATTTTTGCCACCAAACTTGCCTAGTCTCTCACATAACCTTCTAAAAGATCTTTGTAGTTGTTAAATTGCTCCTTTTAAGGGTAAATTCTTTGGACCATAGGACATTGTCCAAAAATAATCCATTGTCTTCGAGAGCTCTCACTCACAAACTCACAATCCTTTGCGTATAGTAAGACCAGGATACACTCAACGCCATGGCCTCAGATGGCAAGTGGTCTTGCTGTGACCAAACTAGACTAGTCACTCACTTGACCTACTAAAAGATCTTTGCATCTGGTAATACTCGCCTTTCAAAAGTAAATTCCCTGAGGGGCGTGGCGACCGCCAGTGAAGATGGCCGCTTAACATCAGACCTCCGGCGTGTACCTCCGCATCGATCCATCCACAGCCTGCCACAGCGACGGTCACCTTCCACAACCCACAGCTCCGGTTGTCCGAAGGCCTCCTGCACCCTCCGATCATGTCCAGAAAGAAGCTGGACGCTCCGGCAGTACGGAAACTCTCCGAGTTTTTTAAACCGGCGGCCGCCGGTCTTCAACAATATGGCGCCGGCGTCCCTCCTCTTCCCCAGCGTGTCCGCCCTCTTGTGGCGGCACGCACGGATGACGACACATCTGCGGCTCCCGGGCTCTCTTCACCAACGGACCCGATGCGCTCCTCCCGATCCTCAGACTCATCCCCATCAACGCCCTCTACACACAGCCCTGTGAAATCAAAACCTCGCTGGGAAGAGCCCTTACCGGATCTCGAGCACCCTGGCATGGAGGTGAGTGCTACCCCAACGCAGGCCCTGCATGGTGTGCCTTACACACAGCTACCGGACCCCTTTGCCAACATAGTCACCACAGGTCAGCCAGTGTCTGACTCAACCTTAAGGGAAATGATGTCTTTACTCCATACTTCCATGCAAAGTAACATTAGTGCATCCATCGCTTACTGCCAAAGAGAGCTACATGGGCTGGGAGATAGAGTGCACACTGTGGAGGATAAGCTGGGTGAAATTACCACATCCTACAATACTCTAGTGGACTCCCATACATCACAGCAAACTGATATTCATCTCATACAAGCCAAATTGGTGGACCTGGAAGATCGGTCAAGACGCAACAACCTTAAGATACGTGGCATTCCGGAATCCGTCCTTCCCAATCAACTGCCCTCCTTTGTGCGGGATCTGTTCCAAAAATCCGTCCCTGAGCTCACCAATGCTGACTTGACCATCGATCGGATTCATTGCATCCCTAAACCTTCCTTCTTACCACAAGAACTTCCCAGAGACGTCCTGCTCAGGATACACTTTTTCCAAGCGAAAGAGAAGATATTGGACACCTTCCGCCGCAAAGACCGCCTGCCTGAACAAGCTGCATCTCTCCAAATCCTCCCGGATTACTCCCAATACACCCTTCAACAACGACGCAACTTGAACTCTATCACCAAAGCTCTCCGCAACCACAAGATCATCTATAAGTGGAAATACCTGGCCAAACTCTGCGTCACCCATCAGGGGTCAACGTCCCACATAACATCTATCGACCAAGGGATCCGCGTGCTTCGACAATGGGGAATTGTGCCAGATCCTCCTGACAACCTAACACTCAACTCCGCTCCTCCACCTCAACAAGTTCAACCGGACTGGAATGTTGTAACCCGACCGTCCAGATCATCCCACCGTAACAAATGACCACCTTCAACCTTGCCTTCATTAGGTACACCCGGCCCTGATGCCTATGATGGACACCCACCACCGTGTCCATGACCCCCGCTACTTTTGCAATTTAGTTTGCGCACCTGGTCTTAACGGACCAAATTTTTTTTACCCTTTTTCTCTTTGTTTTTGTGCTTTGTTTTTTGTTTATTGTCAGGTATGTCCCTTTTGTTTTTGTCTCTGATCCTTTTTGTAGCTATGGAACTTGGATCCAGTTTTGGACTCACTAGATGCTCATCCTTAAGGGCACCTCCTACGGCTCGACCATGCTACTGGACACGACCTACACTACAATCTGCTGTTGCATCTTCAGCCCTGCATGACCGCTCTACTGTGACCTTCTTACACCCAGGTACTCTCTTTTCTAGCATCACTGCTCCTTCCCACACCACGTTTTGGGCCTCGCCTTCCTTCCACCCTTTTACGGCCCCTACGGGTCCTGTGAGACTGTCCGGCCTCACTGTTTTTGGCACCTCTGATATTCCTGTATTGACACCATGACACCGCTCCAATTTCTCTCCTTGAACACCAAGGGTCTCAACCACCCTGCGAAACGCCACTCTATGTGGCAGGAGGCATTGTCATCAAAGGCAGACGTCATAGCGGTCCAGGAGACTCACTTTAAGTTGGGTTCTACCCCCAAATGCTCGCACCCGGAGTTCCCTGAAGTCTTTTTAGCCTCCTCGAATGAGAAGAAAAGGGGTGTGTTGCTGGCGTTCCGTGCCTCTGTGCCCTTCATCTATTCTAGGGTGGTGCAGGACACAGAGGGGCGTTACATTATTGTCAATTGTACCCTGGATGGCTGTCCTTATACAATAGTAAATGTCTATGCGCCTAATACTCACCAACTTAGGTTTTTACGCAAACTGTTTTCTAAGGTAGCCAAATTAACAACGGGTAAGCTGATCATATGCGGCGATTTTAACTTGGTATCGGACCACGTCATGGACTCCTCCTCCAGAGGGAAATCAAAATTACCCACCCTGGCTGCCCTGGTGCATGCTGAGGGACTTCACGACGTGTGGCGATACCAACACGCAGAGGAAAGGGACTATACCTATTTCTCCCCTTGCCATAACAGCTACACGAGAATTGACATGTTTTTCGTAGACTCTGCCACTTTGCCTCTGGTTATCGACACACGCTTGTCCCCTATCACTTGGTCCGACCACGCGGCCATACACATGACAATCTCCGCGAGCCCATCAGACCCATCTACGTTTATTTGGCGTTGTAACAACTCCATCTTATCGGACCCAGACTCCTTTCAATACCTACAGTCCCAACTACGCGAATTCTTTCTCACTAACGATACCCCTGAAGTCACCCCCACCACCATATGGAACACCCACAAAGCATTCGTTAGGGGACTCCTCATTCAGTTAGGTTCTAGATTGAAAAAGAAGTACAATTTAAAACTACAAGCTCTTACCGAAGAGATCCATTCCCTGGACACCATTAATAAGACAGCTCCTTCTCCTGCCCATGCCTCCAAGCTCACGTCCTTGCGCTCAGACCTTCGGCGGCTACTCGTTGACCGACACGACAAACTACTGGCGCGTCTGCGATTACACTACTACTCATCCCACAATAAAGCGGGTAAATTCCTGGCCTCTCGATTGAAAGCCAGACGTGTTAAAACGAAGATTGACTCCATCACCCACCCCCACACCGGTGAAAACCTGAAACATCCGCACAAAATTGCGGATGCCTTCGCTGATTATTACAGCTCACTTTATAATCTTAATACAGACAAAGATAACCCCCAGCCTACTGACACGGACATTAACTCATTCCTAGACCGCCTCGCCCTGCCCTCCCTCTCTGCAGAATCCCTTACTCAGTTGAATCGACCCTTCTCGACCCAGGAACTGGCTAAAACTTTGAAAAATCTTCCCCTACACAAATCCCCAGGCCCTGATGGCCTGACGAATGAATACTACCAATCCATGCAAGACACTTTAATCCCACATTTGCTTCCCCTCTTTTCTGAAGCAGTCGAGACTGGCGTTCTCCCTCCTGAAATGCTTCAGGCTAATATCACGACCCTTCCCAAACCCGGCAAGCCACCTTCCACCCCCGCCAATTTCAGGCCTATCTCACTACTAAATAATGATATAAAAATCTTTGCCAAGCTCATAGCCAATAGAGTTGCAGCGATCCTTCCTACACTAGTTGGTACCGATCAGATGGGATTCATGAAGGGTCGGCAGTCTCCGGATGCCACCAGGAGATTAGTCAATCTGATTCATCATGCGGAGCGCACTGGGACGCCTTCTCTGCTCCTTTCTATAGATGCAGAGAAGGCGTTCGACCGCGTTCATTGGGGCTATATGAAGCTGGTCCTGCGGAGGTTTGGCTTCTCGGGTCCCATCTTATCGGCTATGCTCACCCTTTACACTTCCCCATCAGCCAGGGTTTTATCGGCTGGATTTCTATTACCAATGGCACTAGACAAGGTTGTCCATTGTCACCCCTTATATTCAACCTCCTCATAGAGCCATTAGCAGCTACATTCAGACAGAGCCCCTTGATTTCTGGTTTTAAAATTAATCGCTCGAATCATGTCGTCACACTATTTGCTGATGATGTGATTCTTAGTCTCACCAATCCGGTAATTTCCCTTCCTGCAGCCCACGAAATATTGCAAACCTTTAGCAAATTATCATACTACAAGGTTAATTACGGTAAATCAGTTATAATGGGTATGGGTGTCCACGCCACTGCACGTTCCCATCTACAATCTACTCTCCCATACACATGGTCCACGTCGCCTTTGCGTTACCTGGGCATAAACCTTACATTCCCGTCCGTTAACCTAGCTGCCTCTAACATAACGCCGCTGGTTTCTACTATCTCTGAGGATATTGTCAAACTTAAAAACGCGGAACTATCATGGACTGGCAGAATTGCTGCCTTCAAGATGGTCTGTTTGCCCAAAATACTGTATCTCTTTCGCACCCTCCCAGTTCCCATCCCCCTCAAACTCATTAAACCTCTTGTTTCCCTCTTACGCTCCTACGTCTGGCAAAAGAAAAGAGCGAGATGCTCTTATGCCCACATCATCCGCCACAGATCTGTCGGGGGGCTAGGCCTGCCCGACCTTTTAGACTACTACTATGCAGCCCATCTTGCACCACTACGACATTGGTTCTCCAAAACCTCGACTCTCCCATGGGTTCCTATAGAGGCAGCACTCGCCAAGGTAGAGTCTCTAGGCACTTTATTGCTGGCAGACAGATGGAAACAACTCCCCCTACATACTTTCCCTCTACCCACGCAGGCATCATTAATGTCTTGGAGAGTGCTGCTTCAACACCTCCCTGGCCCCCAACCGTCCGTTAGGGTTCCAATCCCGCTTGAGGTCCTTGGCGTCCTCCTCCCTTGCGTTAATCTGTCTAAATTAACCTCGGCGGGTATTACCTCTGTCACAGAACTCTACCATGACGGTAATCTCAAATCGTTTGCGAGGCTCGTGCACTAATTTTTGTTACCCACGCAAACTATTTTTATCTACAACAGCTTATCAAGCTTCCTGCGGAAGCATCCCCCACCGGACGTTTCCCTCTCATCTCAATTATGGCAATTCCTCACATACCCCAACTGCCCCCAAAAAGGCATTTTCATGTTCTATAACACCATCCAACATAAGGCTATATTCAGGAAATCGCCGCACATGGTCACTTGGGAAAGAGAACTCAAACGAGAGTTCTCAAACACACAATGGCAAGTAGCCATTCGAGCTACTTTTAAAGCATCCAAGTGTGTATCCCACTGGGAGCAGGCACAGAAACTCCTTACCCATTGGTACTTAACACCATATCGTATATCTAAAATTTACGATACCCAAAGCCCTCTCTGTTGGCGCAACTGCGACCAGGTGGGCACGATTGCTCATGTCTTTTGGCATTGTAGGGGGTTGACCAGCTTCTGGGGAAGGATATTCAAAATTATCTCAGACACTACTGGTATACTTTGTAAACCGGATCCTGCCTTAGCACTCCTCTTCCTGGGCCTAGACACGTTTCCAGCCCATATGCGTATAGTTGTAGCACATATCTTGATCGCAGCCAGAACTATCATAGCGAGATGCTGGAAGCAACCTATTGCTCCATCACATTTGGAAGCATTGAAACAAGTTAACCTCCAATTCTCCCTAGAGCGGGCCTATGCCTTTTCGACCCTCACAGGCCCTAAGTTCCACAGAGACTGGTCAATTTGGTCTAACATCAGATATTTTATTCCCTCCTGCTGACATTCTTATAGACACTTAGTTCACTGTGTCGTTGTTTGTTTGTTATAACCCTGTTTTGCTTTTCCTGCTGACAGTTCTGGTAACAGTTAGTCCACGTTATGCATATTTCATGTCCTATGCTACCGCGACAGGTCAAATGTTTCTCCACCGTATACACTGCCTTTCATGATTTTGTGACATCCTGACTCCTCATGTATCCATTATCTCATGTTCCTTCACATTGTTCATTATGTTTTATTCTCTTGTATGTCTATTTTGAATATTTCAATAAAAATTATTGAAAGTAAAAGTAAATTCCCTTAAACCATAAGACATTGTCCCAACTGATGCCATTATCTTCAAGCTTATTCACTACACATGATCTCCATCTCTACTTCATCAACAGTCTCTGACACTGACCTGGTCTACTAAGGGATCGTCTCATCTGGTAAAAATGTTGTTTCAGCAGTCCATTCTATTGAATCACAGGGCAGAGTTCTCAACTGTTGCCTAAAACTTCAATAAAGATGTCTGAAAAGGTGGTTATCGTAGGATTCAAACTCATAAGCCTTTGTACGTTCTAACACCAGCACACACTCAATGCCACAACTCCAAACTGCAGGTCAGAGCTTAGTGACCAATCATGCCTAGTCTCTCACATAACCTACTAAAAGATCTTTGTAGTTGTTAAAATGCTCCTTTTAAGGGTAAATTCTTTGGACCATAGGACATTGTCCAAAAATAATCCATTGTCTTCGAGAGTTCTCACTCAGTTTCAAACTCACAATCCTTTGCGTATAGTAAGACCAGGATACACTCAACGCCATGGCCTCAGATGGCAAGTGGGCCTGCTATGACCAAACTAGACTGGCCACTCACTTGACCTACTAAAAGATCTTTGCATCTGGTAAAACTCTCCTTTCAAAAGTCAATTCCCTTGAACCATAAGACATTGTCCCAACTGATGCCATTATCTTCAAGCTCGTTCAGTACACATGATCTCCATCTCTACTTCATTGACTGTCTTCGACACTGACCTGGTTTACTAAGGGATCTTCTCATCTGGTAAAAATGTTGTTTCAGCAGTTCATTCTCTTGAATCACAGGGCAGAGTCTCAACTGTTGTCTAAAACTTCAATAAAGATGTCTGAAAAGGTGGTTATCGTAAGATTCAAACTCACAAGCCTTTGTGCGTTATAACACCAGCACACACTCAATGCCACAGCTCCAAACTGCAGGTGAGAGCTTAGTGACCAATCATGCCTAGTCTCTCACATAACCTACTAAAAGATCTTTGTAGTTGTTAAAAAGCTAATTTTAAGGGTAAATTCTTTGGACCATAGGACATTGTCCAAAAATAATCCATTATCTTCAAGAGCTCTCACTCAGTTTCGAACTCACAATCCTTTGCGTATAGTAAGACCAAGATACACTCAACGCCATGGCCTCAGATGGCAAGTGGGCCTGCTATGACCAAACTAGACTAGTCACTCACTTGACCTACTAAAAGATCTTTGCATCTGGTAAAACTCTCCTTTCAAAAGTAAATCCCCTTGAACCATAAGACATTGTCCCAACTGATGCCATTATCTTCAAGCTCGTTCACTACACATGATCTCCATCTCTATTTCATCGACAGTCTCAGACACTGGTCTACTAAGGGATCTTCTCATCTGGTAAAAAGATTTGTTTTACCAGACCATTCTCTTTAACCAGAGGGCACAACTGCTGCCTAAATATTCAATAAAGAAGTCTAAAAAGGTGGTTATCTGAGGATTCAAACTCATAACCTTTGACTTGTGAAAACACCCGCGTACCCTTGATGCCACAACAGTAGGTTAGCTACTAGAGACCAAGCTAGCCTAGATTCTCACTTGGCCTACAAAAAGATCTTTGCATCTGATAAAACTCTCCTTTCAAAAGTAAATTCCTTTGAACCATAGGACATCGTCTCAACTGATACCATTATCGTTGAGCTCGCTCACTACATATGATCTCCATCTCTACTCCATCAACAGTCTCTGAAAGTGACCTGGTTTACTAAGGGATTTTCTCATCTGGTAAAATGTCGTTTCAGCAGTTCATTCTCTTGAACCACAGGGCAGAGTCTCAACTGTTATCTAAAACTTCAATAAAGAAATCTGAAAAGGTGATTAGCTGAGGATTTGAACTCACAAGACATCGTGCGTTCTGCACACAGCATACACTCAATGCCACAGCCTCAACCAGCAGGTGAGAGCTTTGTGACCAAACTTGACTATTGTCTCACATATCCTACTAAAAGATATTTGTAGCTGCTAAAATGCTTCTTTTCAGGGTCAATTCCTTGGACTATAGGCCATTATCCTCAAGATCTTTTACTTGGTTTTGAACTCCCAGCCCTTTGCATATACTAACACCAAGATACACTCAAAGCCACGGAATCAGGTGGGAAGTGAGCTTGCTGTGACCCAACTAGACTAGTCACTCACTTGATCTACTAAAAGATCTTTGCATCTGGTAAAAATCTCTTTTCAAAAGTGACTTTCCTTAAACCATAGGACATCATCTCAACTGATAGAAAAGCAGATAAGCACCACTCTAAAGAGTGAAGCTGTGAGTGTAACGGGAGAAATCGAAAAACCCTTCCAGGTGCTCAGGCTCAGATGTCCTCTCGTCCATCAATAGGCAATGACTTCAAACAAACAGAAGAGTCGGCAACTCGGGAAATCCATCTGAAAGCTTTATTTCAACATGACCAGGTTAAAAGCAAACGGCTAACGCGTTTCAGCAGCAAGTCTTGTTCACAGCACAAATTAAAATTAAGAAACAAAACATATATATATATATATATATATACAAAAGGTAATGAGGTCCACCCCCACTCATTTCGTGATGTCATTCAATTGAGGTAAATGAGAAACACCACTGCAGGGAGGTCTTCATCAAAACTTATCATGATAATACCTTTAAAGTCAATGAATGAGTAACATGGATCTGACAGAAACAAAGATAAAATTCAAATGAAAGTACAATAAAAAAAAAAGATATACACTTCTCAAAAAAAATTAAAGGAACACTTTTTAATCAGAGTTTAGCATAAAGTCAATGAAACACCTGGGATATTGATCTGGTCAGGTAAGTAGCAGAGGGGGGAGGGGTGTACACAGAGGGGGGAGGGGTGTACACAGAGGGGGTTGTTAATCAGTTTCAGCTGCTTTGGCGTTAATGAAATGAACAAAAAGAGGACTAGATGGGCAACAATGAGACAACCTCCAAAACAGGAATGGTTTACCAGGTGGAGGCCACTGACATTTTTTTCCCTACTCATCTTTTCTGACTGTTTTGCATTTGGCTGGGGTCAGTGT
Source organism: Pelophylax lessonae (assembly GCF_965119305.1). NCBI lineage: Eukaryota > Metazoa > Chordata > Amphibia > Anura > Ranidae > Pelophylax > Pelophylax lessonae. The sequence continues at coordinate 271,481,270 of NC_138776.1, read as the reverse complement.
CACTACTGGTAGTATGAGGCCATACCTGGACCCTATAGAGGGGGGTCAGTGTCACTACTGGTAGTATGAGGCCATACCTGGACCCTATAGAGGTTGCACAGGCAGTCCAACTATTTCAATACGTGCCATTGCCAGAAGGTTTGATGTGTCTCCAAGCATGGAGGAGATTCCAGGAGACCGACAGTTACTCTAGGAGAGCTGGACAGGACCATAGAAGGTCCTTAACCCATCAGCAGGACCGGTATCTCCTCCTTTGTGCAAGGAGAAACAGGATGAGCACTGCCAGAGCCCTACAAAATGCCCTCCAGCAGGACACTGGTGTGAATGTCTCTGACCAAACAATCAGAAATAGACTTCATGAGGGTGGCCTGAGGGCCCAACGTCCTCTACTGGGCCCTGTGCTTACTGCCCAGCACCTTAGAGCTTGATTGGCATTTGCCATTGAACACCATAATTGGCAGCTCCGCCACTGGCACCCTGTGCTTTTCACAGATGAGAGCAGGTTCACCCTGAGCACATGTGACAGACGTGAAAGGATTTGGAGAAGCCGTGGAGAACGTTATGCTGCCTGTAACATCGTTTAGCATGACCAGGTTGGTGGTGGTTCAGTGATGGTCTTGGGAGTCATATCCCTGGAGGGGCCTACAGACCTATACAGGCTAGACAATGGCACCCTGACTACCATTAGGTATCGGGATGAAATCCTTGGACCCATTGTCATACCCTACGCTGTTTCAGTGGGTCCGGGTTTCCTCCTGGTGCATGACAATGCCCGGCCTCATGTGGTGAGAGTATGCAGCCAGTTCCTGGAGGATGAAGGAATTGATACCGTTGAATGGCCCCCACGCTCGCCTGACCTAAATCCAATAGAACACCTCTGGGACATTCTGTTTCAGTCCATCCGACCAGTCTCCTCCTCAGTCTGTTCAGGAGCTCAGTGATGCCCTGGTCCAGATCTGGGAGGAAATACCCCAGGGCCCCATCTGTCGTCTCATTAGGAGCATTCCCCGACGTTGTCAGGCACGCATACAAGCACATGGGGGCCATACACACTACTGAGGACCATTCTGAGGTCCTGCAATGATATTTCACCAAAATGGACTCACCTGCTGCATCGTTTTTTCACTTTGATTTTCGGGGAGTCTTTGAATTCAGCCCTCTGTAGGGTGATAATTTTCATTTCCATCAAATGATGTGGAATCCTTTCCTTCCTAACACATTACCCAGTCCATACCAGTATAGATCCTAACACATTACTCAGTCCATACCAGTATAGATCCTAACACATTAACCAGTCTATACCAGTATAGATCCTAACACATTACCCAGTCCATACCAGTATAGATCCCAACACATTACCCAGTCCATACCAGTATAGATCCTAACACATTACCCAGTCCATACCAGTATAGATCCTAATACTGGTGTGAACTGGGTAATGTGTTGGGATCTATACCAGTATAGATCCTAATACATTCCCCAGTCCATACCAGTATAGACCCTAACACATTACCCAGTCAATACCAGTATAGATCCTAATACATTCCCCAGTCCATACCAATATAGACACTAACATATTACCCAGTCCATATCAGTATAGATCCCAACACATTACCCAGTCCATACCAGTAAAGATCCTAACACATAACCGAGCCCATACCAGTATAGATCCTAACACATTCCCCAGTCGATACCATAATAGATCCTAATACATTCCCCAGTCCATACCAGTATAGACCCTAACACATTACCCAGTCCATACCAGAATAGATCCTAACACATTACCCAGTTTATACCAGTATAGATCCTAACACATTACCCTGTCCATACCAGTATAGATCCTAATACTGGTGTGAACTGGGTAATGTGTTGGGATCTATACCAGTATAGATCCTAATACATTCCCCAGTCCATACCAGTATAGACCCTAACACATTACCCAGTCAATACCAGTATAGATCCTAATACATTCCCCAGTCTATAACAGTATAGATCCTAACACTTTACCCAGTCCATACCAGTATAGATCCTAACACATTACCCAGTCCATACCAGTATAGATCCTAATACATTCCCCAGTCAATAGCAGTATAGATTCCAACACATTACCAAGTCTATAACAGTAAAGATCCAAACACATTCCCCAGTCCATACCAGTATAGATCCTAACACATTACCCAGTCCATACCAGTATAGATCCTAATACATTCCCCAGTCCATACCAGTATAGACCCTAACACATTACCCAGTCCATACCAGTATAGATCCTAACACATTCCCCAGTCTATAACAGTATAGATCCTAACACTTTACCCAGTCCATACCAGTAAAGATCCTAACACATTACCCAGTACATACCAGTATAGATCCTAACACATTACCCAGTCCATACCAGTATAGATCCTAACACATTACCCAGTCCATACCAGTATAGATCCTAATACTGGTGTGAACTGGGTAATGTGTTGGGATCTATACCAGTATAGATCCTAATACATTCCCCAGTCCATACCAGTATAGACCCTAACACATTACCCAGTCAATACCAGTATAGATCCTAATACATTCCCCAGTCCATACCAATATAGACACTAACATATTACCCAGTCCATATCAGTATAGATCCCAACACATTACCCAGTCCATACCAGTAAAGATCCTAACACATAACCGAGCCCATACCAGTATAGATCCTAACACATTCCCCAGTCGATACCATAATAGATCCTAATACATTCCCCAGTCCATACCAGTATAGACCCTAACACATTACCCAGTCCATACCAGAATAGATCCTAACACATTACCCAGTTTATACCAGTATAGATCCTAACACATTACCCTGTCCATACCAGTATAGATCCTAATACTGGTGTGAACTGGGTAATGTGTTGGGATCTATACCAGTATAGATCCTAATACATTCCCCAGTCCATACCAGTATAGACCCTAACACATTACCCAGTCAATACCAGTATAGATCCTAATACATTCCCCAGTCTATAACAGTATAGATCCTAACACTTTACCCAGTCCATACCAGTATAGATCCTAACACATTACCCAGTCCATACCAGTATAGATCCTAATACATTCCCCAGTCAATAGCAGTATAGATTCCAACACATTACCAAGTCTATAACAGTAAAGATCCAAACACATTCCCCAGTCCATACCAGTATAGATCCTAACACATTACCCAGTCCATACCAGTATAGATCCTAATACATTCCCCAGTCCATACCAGTATAGACCCTAACACATTACCCAGTCCATACCAGTATAGATCCTAACACATTCCCCAGTCTATAACAGTATAGATCCTAACACTTTACCCAGTCCATACCAGTAAAGATCCTAACACATTACCCAGTACATACCAGTATAGATCCTAACACATTACCCAGTCCATACCAGTATAGATCCTAATACATTCCCCAGTCAATAGCAGTATAGATCCCAACACATTACCAAGTCTATAACAGTAAAGATCCAAACACATTCCCCAGTCCATACCAGTATAGATCCTAACACATTACCCAGTCCATACCAGTATAGATCCTAACACATTACCCAGTCCATACCAGTATAGACCCTAACACATTACCCAGTCCATACCAGTATAGATCCTAACACATTCCCCAGTCTATAACAGTATAGATCCTAACACTTTACCCAGTCCATACCAGTAAAGATCCTAACACATTACCCAGTCCATACCAGTATAGATCCTAACACATTACCCAGTCCATACCAGTATAGATCCTAATACATTCCCCAGTCAATAGCAGTATAGATCCCAACACATTACCAAGTCTATAACAGTAAAGATCCAAACACATTCCCCAGTCCATACCAGTATAGATCCTAACACATTACCCAGTCCATACCAGTATAGATCCTAACACATTACCCAGTCCATACCAGTATAGACCCCAACACATTACCCAGTCCATACCAGTATAGATCCTAACACATTACCCAGTACATACCAGTATAGATCCTAACACATTCCCCAGTCCATACCAGTATAGACCCTAGCACATTACCCAGTCCATACCAGTATAGATATTCAGCATTAGATATTTCCCCATTTAGAGCTGATGTGTTTTCAAAGTGTTCCTTTCATTTATCTGAGCAGAGTATAACACACTAATTTTCACCGAAGAAAAAGATCTACATCATACCGAACGTTCATGCCAGATGGTATTCTGGTTGGAGGTAAAACTCCACCATACTTCTCTTTTCTAAGAATCTGTGATGAACATCTCCTCCACCAGGTGGCGTTTTTACGCTCTCCAGACCATAAACTACAAAGGATTACATATCACCAAGGATCTCATGTATAAATCATCTCAACTGATGCCATTATCTTCAAGATCGTTCACCACACGTGATCTCCATCTCTACCCCATCAACAGTCTCCGACACTGACCTGGCTAGAGACTAGAGAAATATGTGACCTCACACTTACAGATACAATGGGTGAAATAACGAATGTCATATCTTAGAAAATAAACTTTATTGAACAAAATGGGAAGTACATAGCAGCAAATTCCAGGTATAATTACATAGACAAGACATCATCTCAATTATAGTAGTATCTTGCGGTTATCGAAAGAGCAAACATAAAAGGCAAAAAATAAAGAGAGAATCACAGTTCACAGAACAAAGTATGTGAAAGAGTCCGATATTAATGTTGAGCCTGATACATATTACCCAATAACATGTAATCATGCCAAAGGGGATTAAAATCACATGTTATATTGAAGCCTCAGAACTCTGAGGACAAAACAAATGACCATGGAAAGAGGAGAAGTGAGTAAAGTATCAAGGAAGAACAGGAAAAGAGAAAGAAGTAAGGTTGTGAATACCGGGGCCCCGGCTGGCTGATATACATTTGTGCGGCAGAGTCCGCATCGTACTGCCATAGATCCGGACCAGCGTTCTCTCCAGTGGTAGCCGCTCCGAACGCCCGCCGTTCGGGAGATCAGGTGAGCAGTCTCCATTTAATGGAAGGTTTCCACAACTACAGGTCTTTCCTCAATGCCAGTTAAAGCCAATAATAATTCCACCTCACAAACGCATCTCTGCCAGTGAATACCAGGGACCCGGCTGGCTGATATACATTTGTGCAGCAGAGTCCACATAGCACTTCCATGGATGCAGACCGGCTTTCTCTCCAGCAGTAGCCACTCTGAGCGCCCGCCGTTCGGGAGATCAGGTGAGCAGTCTCCATTTAATGGAAGGTTTCCACAACTACAGGTCTTTTCTCAATGCCAATTAAAGCCATAATCGCTGTACATAGCGATTACCAGTAAACTGACACTGGGACACTATCAAAAACCATATTTGATAGTGATCATGTGAGCCATTATTCCAGCTAAAGGGCAGATACTTATCAAAACGATAAGAATTCCACATCACAAACAAATCTCCGCAGTGAATACCGGGGCCCCGGCTGGCTGATATACATTTGTGCGCTGGAGTTCGCCTTGCGCTGCCATAGATCCGGACCAGCACTGCCAATTGGGATGATCAGGCTACAAGTTAGTGTGCAGTCTCCATTTAATGGAAGGTTTCCACAACTACAGGTCTTTCCTCAAGGCCAGTTAAAGCCATAATCGCTGTGCATAGCGATTACCAGTAAACTGACACTGGGACACTATCAAAAACCATATTTGATAGTGATTATACTATTGTTCCAGTAAATGGGACGATATCTGCAAAGGACAATAGCAGCAGTGTTTCAATCATGCGGATCGAGCATAATAGAAAGCTACCACCCATTATTCCAGCTAAAGGGCAGATATTTATCAAAACGATAAGAATTCCACATCACAAACATATCTCTGCAGTGAATACCGAGGCCCCGGCTGGCTGATATACATTTGTGCGGCGGAGTCCGCATCGTATTGCCATAGATCAGGACCGGCGTTCTCTCCAGCGGTAGCCGCTCAGAGCGCCCACCGGCCAGGATGATCAGGCGAGTGGTATGCAGTCTCCATTTAATGGAAGGTTTCCACATCTACAGGTCTTTCCTCAAAGCCAATTAAAGCCATAATCGCTGTACAAACTGACACTGGAGCACTATCAAAAACCATATTTGATAGTGATTATACTATTGTTCCAATAAATGTATCTGCAAAGGACAATAGCAGCAGTATTTTAATCATGCGGATCGAGCATAATAGAAAGCTACCAGCCATTATTCCAGCTAAAGGGCAGATATTATCAAAAGGAATTCCACATCACAAACATATCTCCACAGTGAACACCGGGGCCCCGGCTGGCTGATATACATTTGTGCGCTGGAGTTCGCCTTGTGCTGCCTTAGATCCGGACCGGCACTGCCAATTGGGATGATCAGGCTACAAGTTAGTGTGCAGTCTCCATTTAATGGAAGTTTTCCACAACTACAGGTCTTTCCTCAAGGCCAGTTAAAGCCATAATCGCTGTGTATATCGATTACCGGTAAACTGACACGGGGACACTATCAAAAACCATATTTGATAGTGATCATGTTACTGTTCCAGTAAATGGGACTTTATCTGCAAAGGACAATAGCAGCAGCGTTTCAATCATGCGCATCGAGCATAATAGAAAGCTACCAGCCATTATTGTAGCTAAAGGGCAGATATTTATCAAAACGATAATAATTTCACATCACAAACATATCTCCGCAGTGAATACCCGGGGCCCCGGCTGGCTGATATACATTTGTGCGGCAGAGTCCGCATCGTGCTGCCATAGATCTGGACCGGCGTTCTCTCCAGCGGTAGCCGCTCAGAACGCCCGCCGTTCAGGAGATCAGGCGAGTGGTATGCAGTCTCCATTTAATAGAAGGTTTCCACAACTACAGGTCTTTCCTCAAGGCCAGTTAAAGCCATAATCGCTGTACATAGCGATTACCGGTAAACTGACACTGGGAGACATACTGGCAATTTTAATAAAACACTTCCTGGAAAATGTCCACAGAAATATTAATAAAGTTTCCACAACACCTCCTCTCTGCTGCCGACTGCTGAGACAGCCTCTCTGTAGCTACACAGAGAAGAGCATGATCTGTAGAAGGAGCTCTGTCCTCCTCTCTGCTGCCGACTGCTGAGACAGGGAAGAGGGGGGCAGAGATAAGCCTCTCTGTAGCTACACAGAGAAGAGCATGATCTGTAGAAGGAGCTCTGTCCTCCTCTCTGCTGCCGACTGCTGAGACAGGGAAGAGGGGGGCAGAGATGAGCCTCTCTGCAACTACAAAGGGAAGAGCAGGATCTGTAGAAGGAGTTCTGCCCTCCTCTCTGCTGAGACAAGGAAGAGTGGGGCAGAGATAAGCCTCTCTGTAGCTACACAGAAAAGAGCAGGATCTGTAGGAGGAGTTCTGTCCTCTTCTCTGCTGCCAACTGCTGAGGCAGGGAAGAGGGGGGCAGAGATGAGCCTCTCTGTAACTACAGGGAGAAGAGAAGAATCTGCAGGAGGAGTTATGTCCTCCTCTCTGCTGCCAATTGCTGAGACAGGGAAGATGGGGGCAGAGATGAGCCTCTATGCAACTACACAGGGAGGAGCAGGATCTATAGGAGGAGTTCTGTCATCCTCTCTGCTGCTGACTGCTGAGACAGGGAAGAGGAGGGGGCAGAGATAATCCTCTCTGTAGCTACACAGAGAAGAGTAGCATCTGAAGGAGGAGTTCTGTCCTCCTCTCTGCTGCCAACTGCTGAGACAGGGAAGGGGGAGCAGAGATGAGCCTCTCTGCAGCTACACAGAGAAGAGCAGAATCTGTAGGAGTAGTTCTGTTCTCTCTGCTGCCAACTGCTAAGACAAGGTGGAGGCAGAGATAAGGGGTGTGCCGATGCTGCAGCAGAGGTGCGAGGGCTTCTTGTCACATTTGTCCAACTAATTTTTTTTTTTTTAAGTAGACCCCTTAGTTTCATCCAGAAGGCATGGTTTGTTACAAATAACTGAGATTATAAATATGAGTACAGTAGACATTGAAAAATATAAGTTCAATTACCAACCATTGATTTCGAATTGAAATTACTGCATTAGACCCCCTTATATCAGAGGTCAGTGTAGTGGTCCCTTACTGTATATTGGTGACCAATGGGAGAAGGACCCCCTTATATCAGAGGTCAGTGTAGTGGTCCCTTGCACTGGTGACCAATGGGAGAAGGACCCTTATATCAGTGGTCAGTGTAGTGGTCCCTTACATTGGTGACCAATGGGAGAAGAACCTTCTTATATCAATGGTCAGTGTGGTGCTCCCTTACATTGGTGACCAAAGGGAGAAGGACCCCCTTATACAGTATGTGTGGTCAGTGTAGCGGTCCCTTTTATTGGTGACCAATGGGAGAAGGACCTCCTTATATCAGTGGTCAGTGTAGTGGTTCCTTACATTCGTGACCAATGGGAGAAGAACCACTTTATATGAGCAGTCAGTGTAGCGGTCCCTTATATTGGCGATCAATGGGAGAAGGACCCCCTTATATCAGTGGTCAGTGTAGTGGTCCCTTGCACTGGTGACCAATGGGAGAAGGACCCCCTTATATCAGTGGTCAGTGTAGTGGTTGCTTACATTGGTGTTCAATGGCAGAAGGACCCCCTCATACATTGAGGCTGGGGTGTCAGGAGAACCTCTATCCAGAGGCCCGGGGTGGGTCCATGCAGCGAGGAGCTGCAGCTAAAAGCTGAGTGAACCCGGAGAACCAAAGACCTTGGAGCTGGGACTAAAACCAGAGAGAGCCAGGTGGTTCGGTATTCTCTGTTATCTGTTTTTTGCTGGAGAACTCAATGCATTTAGGCATCTAGACGTGGTGAGGACAACTTGCTGAAGTTCAAACTGAGCATCAGAATGGGGAAGAAAGGGGTTTGAAGTGATGTTGAACATGGCATGGTTGTTGGTGGCAGACGGGCTGGTCGGAGTATTTCTGGGATTTTCACACACAATCATCTCTCGGGATTACAGAGAATGGTGGGAAAAAAAGAAAATATCCAGTGAGCGGCAGTTGTGTGGAGGAAAATGCCTTGTTGAGGTCAGAGGAGAATGGGCAGACTGGTTCCAGATGATAGAAAGGCAACAGTAACTCAAATAACCACTCGTTACATCCAATGTATGCAGAATACCATCTCTGAACCCACAACACATCCAACCTTGAAGCAGATTTGCTACAGCAGCAGAAGAGCACACCGCGTCCCATTCCTGTCAGCTAAGAACAGGAAACTGAGGCTACAATCGGCACAGATCACCAACATTGGACAAAAAAAGATTGGAAAAATGTTGCCTGGTCTGATGAGTCTGGATTTCAGCTGCGACATTCAGATGGTGGGGTCAGAATTTGGCGCATGGATCCATCCTGCCTTGTATCACCGGTTCAAGCTGGTGGTGGTGTAATGGTGTGGGGGAGGGGGGGGGTAATGGTTCAGGCTGGTGGTGTGGGGGATCTTGGCACACTTTGGCCCCTTAATACCAAGTGAGCATGGGTTATACACCACGGCCTACCTGAGTATTGTTGCCGACCATGTCCATCCCTTTATGACTGCAGTGTCCCCATCTTCTGATGGCTCCTCCCATCTTCTGATGGCTCCTCCCAGCAGGATAATGCACCATGTCACAAAGCTCCCATCATCTCACCACTGGTTTCTTGAATGTATATAAATTCCTTGCTTTGGGAGTGGAGACGAGCCCATCTATAAGGATATACAGTACATACAGTATCTGACAAAAGTAAGTACACCCCTCACATTTGTGTAAATATTTTATTCTATCTTTTCATGTGACAACACTGAAGAAATGAGACTTTGCTACAATGTAAAGTAGTGAGTGTACAGCTTGTATAACAGTGTAAATTTACTGTCCCCTCAAAATAACTCAACACACTTTAATGTCTAAACCGCTGGCAACAAAAGTGAGTACACCCCTAAGTGACAATGTCCAAATTGGGCCCAATTAGCCATTTTCCCTCCCCGGTGTCATGTGACTCCTTAGTGTTACAAGGTCTCAGGTGTGAATGGGGGGCAGGTGTGTTAAATTTGGTGTTATCGCTCTCACTCTCTCATACTGGTCACTGGAAGTTCAACATGGCACCTCATGGCAAAAAACTCTCTGAGGATCTGAAAAAAAGAATTGTTTCTCTACATAAAGATGGCCTAGGCTATAAGAAGATTGCCAAGACCCTGAAACTGAGCTGCAGCACGGTGGCCAAGACCATACAGCGGTATAACAGGACAGGTTCCACTCAGAACAGGCCTCGCCATGGTCCACCAAAGAAGTTGAGTGCACGTGCTCAGCGTTATATCCAGAGGTTGTCTTCGGTAAATAGACCTATGAGTGCTTCCAGCATTGCTGCAGAGGTTGAAAGGGTTTTGGGTCAGCCTGTCAGTGCTCAGACCATACGCCGCACACTGCATCAAATTGGTCTGCATGGCTGTCATCCCAGAAGGAAGCCTCTTCTAAAGATGATGGACAAGAAAGCCTGAAGACAAGCAGACTAAGGACATGGATTACTGGAACCATCTCCTGTGGTCTGATGAGACCAAGATAAACTTATTTGGTGTCAGATGGTGTCAGGCGTGTTTGGTGGCAACCAGGTGAGGAGTACAAAGACAAGTGTGTCTTCCTACAGTCAGGCATGGTGGTGGGAGTGTCATGGTCTGGGGCTGCATGAGTGCTGCCGGCACTGGGGAGCTACAGATCATTGAGGGAACCATGAATGCCAACATGTACTGTGACATACTGAAGCAGAGCATGATCCCCTCCCTTCAGAGACTGGGCCACAGGGCAGAATTCCAACATAACGACCCCAAACACCTCCAAGACGACCACTGCCCTGCTAAAGAAGCTGAGGGTAAAGATGATGAGGCCAAGCATGTCTCCAGACCTAAACCCTATTGAGCATCTGTGGGGATCCTCAAACAGAAGGTGGAGGAGTGCAAGGTCTCTAACATCCACCAGCTCTGTGATGTCATCATGGGGGAGGGGAAGAGGACTCCAGTGACAACCTGTGAAGCTCTGGTGAACTCCATGCCCAAGAGGGTTAAGGCAGTGCTGGAAAATAATGGTGGCCACACAAAATATTGACACTTTGAGCCCAATTTGGAGATTGTCACTTAGGGGTGTACTGACTTTTGTTGCCAGCGGTTTAGACATTAATGGCTGTGTGTTGAGTTATTTTGAGGGGACAGTAAATTTACACTGTTATACAAGCTGTACACTCACTACTTTACATTGTAGCAAAGTCTCATTTCTTCAGTGTTGTCACATGAAAAGATAGAATAAAATATTCACAAAAATTTGAGGGGTGTACTTACTTTTGTCAGATACTGTACACACCCAGCCCAAGGCCGTTGTTCTAAAATTTTGTCGGACCCGTGAAAAAATCGGACCTCGTCACTTCCGGTGACAGAGCGTCACAAAACAGTTGATAGGAGTCGTCCGTGCGCATGCGCAGAAGACATTTTTCGAGGTTTGGCAAAATTATAACAGAGAACGGACAGCTGATTGAGAGAAGGCGGGGCTGAGGTGCGACGGGACGGAGGCACATATGCAGAGCTGGCGGAGGAGGCGGGACGGAGGTGCGGCCGTGTAATATATGCAGGGCTTAAGCGACTCCCTGTTTTATTATCTTTAGTAATTATCGTATTATTTATCCTTTGGATTTCATGACATTTAGTATTTCTATAATGCAAAATAAGAAATAGTAAATGTAATGAAATCCTAAGGGTAAATAATACGATAATTAGTAAAGATAATAAAACAGAAGGAGTCGCTAAAGTCCTGCATTTATTACACGGTCGCACCTCCGTCCCGCCTCCTCTATTCAGCTCTGCAGATGACGCGGCGGTGTCTTCCGTCCCACCTCAGCCCCGCCTCCTCTCATTCAACTGGTCGCTCTGTGTTATAAGTTTACCAAACCAAGATAATGTCTGGTGCGCATGCGCACTTGAGACTCCCATAACCGGAAGTGACGAGGTCCGATTTTTTCACGGGTCCGACAAAATTTTACAACACCGTGTTCACACTACAATACGTTTCTCAGGGCTGCAGTTCCTCTGAGCTCCACAAGATGGTGATCTCACTTCTACCATAAAGACAGGAAGTTTCTATGACAGACAGGAAGTGATGTCAGGTCCAGACAGGAAGTGATCTTAGATAAAGACAGGAGGTTCCATGAGGTACTTGTAGACAGGAGACGTTGCTGGAGGTGGCAGCAGAGGAGGTAATGAGATCTTATTCTCTATTTACACCCAGTAACCCCCCCCCCCCCCTCCGTCATGTCCGTCCTCTTCCTCCATAGTCACTGTGACCTCTTTTATCTCCAGCAGATGATGATACACACATATATAGTGTGGAAACCTAGATTAACCCCTTCAGGGGCAGAACATTCCCCACTTACGGGGCCGGAACATTCTCTTAATTTTGGAGAGTCCCTTGGAAGTTGGAAGGAGGCCACCAGCTGTCCTAACCCCTTCTGGTGTGCTATATAGTCTGCTGAGGATCCAAACAAGCAGGGCTGGCCCAAGACAATGTGCTGCCTGGGTCCAAGAATGAAATGCTGCCCCCCCCCCCCCAACAAAAAAAAATCCACGCCCATCAAAATATAAAACGTAGCGAATATTATATATACTGTTCTTTTCTTCCATAACTCGCCACCGGACCAGTCCCCCAAACACCCGCTGCCTGTCCTCGGTCCTCCTGTCACTCCTGTGTCTGCTGCGGTCACCGCCCTAGAAGATCCAGCCTGCCCTGCGTGAGATGGAGTGCGCTGACGTCATTGCGCACACCACGATTACGTGAGGGATGTTCCCCGGAAGGAGACGCTCCTCCTCCTACTCATCAGTTTGCCCTACAGGCGGCAGTATGTGATGGGGAAATGCCACCCGTAACACGCCGCAAACTGATGACACCCAAAGCTGCTGGAAAAAAAATCTTGGGAGTCAATTTGCCGCCCCTCTCCAAGTTCCGCCTAGGTCCAATGGACCCAGCGGGACCCATGGTAGAGCGAGCCCTGGAAAAGGGAACACTGGCTAGGACTTCGCTCAGTTTCTGCTACGTTTAACTGCCAAATGTAGGAGCAGTCTTCCGTAACTGGCTGGTGTCTTCAGGAGCTTTGCCCTTCTACTTCTACTGAGGGACTTTGCTCAATCCCGAACTACTTTGTTGCTACTGCCAAGGAGAAGTCTTCTATATGACTTCACCAGATCTTAACCGAGAGATCAGTTAGATGTCCTCAGTTGTGAATAGTGTTTATTTCTTGGAGTGTCCCACTAAATCCCCTTCCCTATCTAGGTTCCCCAAAAATAAACCAACAAAAACAAAACCCCTAGACTGGTTTATTGAAGACAATGAGCGGAAGTCTGTGTGCCCCTGGCTGTGTGAAACTTACCTTGTGACTGGCTGCGGAGCAAAAGACCTGGGCAAAATACCAGTGGCTCCTATGGGGGGTGGCGCTACATTAACAACATCCTTGTCTGCAGATCTAAATAGAATCTAAACCAGTTCAGAAACCAAACAAACCCAACAGAGAAAAGGGAATTTCTCTATTTGTTCATTGAAGGACACAGCTCCAGAATCTTCTGACCATTGGGTTATGCTGCCCCCTACAGAAGTAGGACACTAGGCAGGATAAAGCTTTACTATGCCTATGCGGCAGTCCCAGGGGATATACTCCCACTTCCTGCTATAGGCATTCAGTTTTCTTCTGCCTAGTCAGGAGTAAGGACCTAGTTCTTTGCTGGGATCTCTGGTCCTAGCATGTTACTTTTTTAAACTGATTTTTTTCCTCTTTTATTATTTCCTGTTTCTGTGATAACTACAATCAACTGCCGGACTGGGCGACGCACTGGATATTCTAGATCCTTACGGTGCCCCCAGTCCAGCGAGCGCGACCCGATCTCAGCTCCGCGCTAGGTCAGCCATGACATAGCCCCACTGGACGGGGGCTGGCCGGCGAGTTAAATGTCTCGCGAGGATGCTCAGAACTCGTGGCGTACCTCTGGCCCGAGGAACCGCCATTTCAAAATAGTGCAGTGGTCTGCCTGGAGTGGTGCCCACCCGATTCCATGGTGTGGTAAGTGGTGTCCCCTCCTCCTCTCCCTCAGTGGTCTTTCGGGTGGACGTGGGCCCCTCCCTGGGATAGTCCGACTCCCGGGTTCCCCTTCAACCCCCCTAGCCCCTCTAAACAGTCACTGTGGGTCTTTTGGCCCCCAACTAACCCCTGCCCTGATGTTTTATCATCCGAAGGTACGCACCTCACGCGGCTGGAACGGGCCAAAAATTTAGGCCGCGGCCTTGCGACCTACTCGCGGCCGATGGACCAAGCTGCTAACCAAGCTGTCCGAGCTGCTGAAGCTGACAGAGCTGCTGACGGGCATCCGCCTTCCTACCTCCCCTGCTGCCCTGGGTGGTCGGCTCCGCTGGGGCTCGCGGCTGGGCACCCTCAAATTTAGGTCGTGGGCTACTGGACGCTGCCGTTGGGGGGTAGCCTCGGTGAGTTTAACTAAAGCCCCCAACTCTCTCCCTGGACATCTGCCGGACTGTGAATCCGGGCAAATGCGGCTGGGCCTCCACTGAAATTTAGGCAACGGCCTGCGACCTGCTGGGCCATATGGTCAGCCTAGCGCCTGTCCTGAACTGGGTAGCGCTTAATTTTTAGTGACAATGTAGCAGCTATTATTCTGTGGGTGAGGGTACTCTGCCTGCGCAGTTGCGTCACGGTAAGCGCCCACCCCTCAAGGGGGCTATGTCCTATTATGTTCTCTATGGAGGGTAACCCTCTTGCTTTTTTGCAGAGTATAATAGGTGGTCCTTTTGTTGACTTTTGGCCGGCGTCTCCTTGCGGGACTGAGGTCGGCGGCCTCCCATGGTTGTTATGTTTTCAGGGTGAGCTTAGTATATAGCGACCCTACTGGGTCTGCGTCCACGCATTTTGAGTACTCTGAGGATGATTCATCTTTTAACGCATTCGCGCATGAAAAGGCGCTGGTGGATGCACTGATTGTATAGATGCAGGAAATTTTAAACATAGGGGGATGCAGCTGCTGCTGCGTCAGAGGTGCTGGTCCCCTGGATGCCCGCAGATCCTCTAAAGCGGCAAAGATTTTCCCGCCTACTGTAACAAAATTGTCGCGAGTCAGTGGAGTTGTCCTAAACGCTTTATAGCGGTGCCTAAGCATTTCCATAGACTGTATCTCTAAAGGAGTCTCTATTGAATAATTGGGCAGTTCCACCTGTGGTGGACTCTCAGGTCCCTGGGCTGAATAAATTCACCCTAATTCCAGTGAAGGCGTCTCCAGATCTTTTTGACAGAAGAGCAGAGACTTTTGGTCCGCCACCTGTTTGCTGTGGCCGGTTTGGTCCTTAGGGCGGTCTTTATCATAGCATTGGTGTCCCAGACTTTAACGGAGTGGGAAAAGCTTTTGCGCCAGGATCTGGAGGGAAAACAGTTTCTCCCTGCCTTTGCGGAGCTGGCAGACCAGTTGGTCCAGGGGTTGCAGTTCGTCTGTAATGTCTCTCTGGATGCGGCTCCCTTAAGGCCCGTACACACGATAAGAAATTTGGCCGGGAAATTTCGTCCGACGACCGATCTGCAGATTTTCGGCTTGTTAGTATAATGCTTCCGACAGCCGACTCCGACTTTTCTGTCCGAAAAAATCCTGGTGTGCAGGCTATAAAATTTTTGTCCTCCATCAACACACGTCTGATTTTCATCTCATTAGTACAGATTTCGACGGGGAAAAATCTTATGAGCAAGACTAGGCATGCTCAGAGAGAAAGAACACATACAAAGCAATCCAACACATGACATCACTTCTGAAGTAGAATTCTGTCGCACGGGGAAAATTTGTGTGCAGTCTAGAGCACATTCCAACCAACGGACACGCACTCTGGACAAAAGACGGAGGACCGGTCGGTGGAAATTCGTAGCGTGTGTATGGGGCTTTAGTCTTTAGGCTGTCCGTGAAATGCTGGTCTGCGGACCAGACTCCCAAGAAGGCCGTTTTTGATCTTCCCCTTGTGAGGATCACGTGTTCGGATCCTCCCTGGATGATATCGTTAAGCAGGATTTCAAGACAAGAGATTCAAGTCTGTAAGGACCTCCTCCGGAGGTTCCAATAGGACCTGGTCTGGTAAGCCGAGAGTGGGTCCTTCCGGACCCGTGGACCTCCCTGATTCAAGACAAGTGGGTCCATGAGCTGATTCAGTCTGGATAAAAGATCGAGTTTTGGGCTTATCCTCCAGAAAGGTTCTTTCCTTCCTACCTGCGTTCATCCACACACTGCCTGCGGGGTCTCTTCAGGGCGATGCAAGACTTGCTACTACCAGGGGTGATTGTTCGGGCCTTCCGGGTGTACCTGGCGGCTACCGAGTCGATTAGGAAATCAGACTCGCTATTTGTCCTTTATGGATGGACCTCGCAAGGGTTCGGCCGTGTTTGCCCCGACCATTTCCAGATAGATCAGACGGTGGTGCAGGCCTATTAAATCAAGGCTCAGGTTCTCCTTTCCCTGTTATGGTGCTTTTTACATGGGCCCTTACTGCCTCCTGGGCCTTACGCCATCAGGCGTCAGTGATGCAAGGTGGCCACTGGTAATCTGTGCACACTCTCACAACATTTTTACAAAGTGAATGTGTTGACATCTGCGGATGCTGGTTTGGTTTGGATGCTTTTTGAGAGAACTATTCCTCTGAGGGTGTAGGTTTCAGGTGAGCTCCAGTTGTTACTGGTTGAGCTCCGTGTTCCCTAGTTGGCTAGGTTTAGCCTTTAGGAATTTATTTCTGCTGTGTTTTTTCCACCCCTCATGTTTTGACACTGCTTTGGGACGTCCCAGTGGTCAAGAAGATTCTGGAGCTGTGTCCGTCAATTAACGAAAGAGAAAATTTAGATTTTTGTCTTACCGTAAAATCCTCATTCATTGACGGACACAGCTCCCACCCCTCTTTGGAGTTGGGTTTTTTTCTTCTAAAACTGTTTGCGACAAGCAGCAGTGCCTTAAACAGGAAGTGGGTGTATACCCCCCCGGGACTTCAAGAAGATTCTGGAGAGGTGTCCGTCAATGAACATCAGAGAAAAGGATTTTACGGTAAGACAAAAATCCAATTTTTCTGATCTGGCAGGCCAAGAGGGTCCCGGGTCCTTGATAACGCAGCAAAACGCTAAACAGGCCAAACTAAATGAGTTCCCACGGGGACCGTTGTTCTTAAAGTGGTTGTAAACCCTCCATATACTCAGTGAAGGGACTGGCCTCAGGTGATACACGGAGATGAAACAAATCCTCCTACATAAGGTGTACCTGTTTATCTGCAGTCTTCTCTTCTCTACATCCATTCAAAGTGCTGAATTTATACAGCTTGTCTGGGCTGTCAGATAAATGAGGGCAGAGAGTTAAAATTACTTTGCGGAGCTCAGTGGGGAAAGCTGTTTGGCGGGAAGGGGCACGCCCCCCTCGCACACAGCATACAGGAACAGAGCGGAGGCTGTCAGTCACAGGCTGTGTGCTGGAGACCCCTCCCGGTCACCTTTTTTCTCTTGGTGTCAGGAAAACTTGTCAGAAGTGATTTATGCAGATAGCAGAGGAAGGAGGCAGCAGATAGAAATTACACTCTGTGCTCCGGATAGAGTCAAGTATACACTATAGAGGGATATACTATGTTCAAATTTAATGTCTGAGGTTTACAACCACTTTACTTGTGCAGAAACCCTTCTTTTACCCCCCCCCCCCACATCCACATCCTATTATTGTGTGATCAATACCATCCAAATAATTCTTACATTAATTTCCCAAAGTTATCCGTCTACAAGGAGACCTGTATAGATCAAATGATGTCACCAATGGGAATGGAGGAGGATCGGAGTCACATGACTGAGAAGATACTAAACTTCACCATGGAGATCATCTACCTGCTGACCGGAGAGGTGAGGAGGATTCTGGGAGGTCACATGACATCATTCTTATCTCTATTAATAAAACACAGACCTGACCGGAGAGGTGAGGAGGATTCTGGGAGGTCACATGACATCACTCTTATCTCTATTAATAAAACACAGACCTGACCGGAGAGGTGAGGAGGATTCTGGGATTCTAACATGATATTAATATTGGTTCTCCAATACAGAGATTTCCTCTTCTGAAGTCAGGTGATCCTATGACCATCACAGTGCCTCCATGTGACTCCCTAAAACCTGAGAGACACAACATGCAGAAGATTCTAGAAGTCACCAAGAAGATGATGGAGCTGCTGACAGGAGAGGTGAGCGGTGCTGGGAATTCTGGGACATTATCCAGTAACAGACAAGGGATGTGTCTGGATGGTGACTGTATCATTGTGTGTGTCAGGTTCCTATAAGGTGTCAGGATGTCACTGTCTATTTCTCCATGGAGGAGTGGGAGTATTTAGAAGGACACAAGGATCTCTACAAGGACGTCATGATGGAGAATCAGCCGCCCCTCACATCACCGGGTAAGAGGAGACTTTATTGTAAAGGAGAGAGCAGTACGGAGGCTCCACCTAGATCCCCCATCATCTGATAAACACATAGAAACAATGTATTCAGTCAGTGTGTGTGTTTCCTACAGATGGATCCAGTAAAGGGAAGCCACCAGCGAGATGTCCTCGTCCTCTGTATTCCACACAGAAAGGTCACATCATCCCTCATCAGGTAGGTGGGTCGGAGCATCTAGACCATGAAAGTAACTCATAGAGAAGGTCTATAGACCCTACATGATAATATTTTCTATCATGTCGTTTAGGATGAAGATCTGATAGATATAAAAGTTGAGGTTAAAGCGGAAGAAGAGGATGTTGAGGATGATCAGCAGTCTATGGAGGAGGATGAAATAATGAGAATATATATAGCGGAGGACGCTCCTACGAAGATCGGCACAGGTGGGTCATAAAGACTGAATACAGCCCTGTGTTCGTACTGATCACTGATAGGTTTGGAGTAGTGTTGGGCAAACGGTTGGGTCCGAGCATGAGTTCTGCCCAAACATCCAAATTATCATGGCATTTGACCGTTTGCTCGGCCCGCTGAATGAACACAATTCGCCGCACTGTGCATTGGAAGCCCCAATCAGGGCACATGACAGTGTCCAATCATGGCTCATTGCTCTTAGACCCACCCTACGCTATAAAAAATATTCTCCCCATAGCGGTCATTTGCAGTGCGATATTGGAGTGTAGAGAGATAAGAGCAGGGCTCTGTTCATTGTTATTAGGAGTGTAAAGTGTCAGTTTAATGTGAATCTAGTGATAGTGCAGCGTGAGTGTAGTGCGACTATTCATTTTTACTATAGTGTCATTTTAATTTTTCAGGGCACGCTTACCGCAGTATATTTCAGTGCGTTGGTACATGTTTAACGCAGTATATTGCAGTGTGTTGGTACATGTTTAACGCAGTATATTGCAGTGCGTTGGTACATGTTTAACGCAGTATATTGCAGTGCGTTGGTACATGTTTAACGCAGTATATTGCAGTGCGTCAGTGCAGTTTTACTGCAGTATATTGCAGTTTGTCAGTGCAGCTTTACTGCAGTATATTGTAGTGTGTCTGTGGTGAGTTAAGGTGCACCAAACACCACTTTCCATTGATTAAACTGCATCCATCCCTTCTGCATCATGTCTGGGAGACCAGCAAGGAGAAGCTGACGTTCCCATGGCACTATGAGGGGGCATAATTTCCTCTGTTTAGTGATGTTGCCCATGCCATCCACCCACAGTATGCAGAGGAGGTGGTGTACAGCCTTACTAAACCATCCTCCTCCTCTGTCACCCAAGCAGAGACTAGTGCGCAGTCCACTGCAGCTGCCAGAGTTGCTTATTCTGCCTCCTTGTCCACAGCTTCTCCTGCCATAGCCCCAGCATCAGGCATGGGGGAGTCAGCTGAGTTATTTGAACACAGCGTCAGCCACTTGCTCCTTGATGATGCACAGCCATTACTAGATTCAGATGTTGGTTCTGAGGTTGAGGAAGGTAGGAACATGACAGGGGAGGACACTGCTACACAAATTGGCAGTCATGTTTACCCAGCTGCAGGGTATTGCCAAGTTGTCTTCAGTGATAATGAGGATGGACAGGATGATGATAATGATGTCACTGACATGACTTGGGTGCCGGATAGAGCAAAGGAAGAAAGTTAGGGTGAGGCACAACCCCAATGAGGCAGCCAGCACGGAAGAGTAGAGAGCAGCCACCCTATTCCATCACATTGTGGAGCTGTTATCTCCTGGCACTCTTCCCACAGCACAGCCTACGGACCTTTTTAGCACATGTGCAGCCGATCGCACTGTTGCAATTTGCAAACTTTGCCTCATGCAGATCAAGCGTGGCAAAAACACCAGCTATTTGGGTACCACATGCTTGACAAGGCATTTAACCTCCCACAACTCAGCCTGTTGACAAGAGCATCTGAAAGCCACACAAAAGGGCACAATTCTGCTCCTCCTCACTTTTCCGGTTCTCCACCACTAAACCTCATGACCTCTCAGCAGCCACCATTGACAGGGATGATGGTATAGAGAAGGGTGTCACAGGTCTTTGCAGCATGTCTACCAATGAGACACCACCAGCTGTAGACTATAGCTGGCAAGTTTCTCTTCCCTGTCTGCTGCAGCGAAAAAAAAAAAAAGTCACTGCCACCTACATGCCCAGCATCTAAATTCAAGCTTGTCAAAATTGCTCGCTTTACAACTTCTGCCTTTCCATCTGGTGGATTCTGCCCTCTTCCGTAAATTTGCAGAATGTGCTGTACCACAATGGCAGGTCACTATTTCTTTGCACATAAGACAATTAGAGCTCTGTACCATCACATGGAAGGCAATGTTGTGTCATCATTGGGCAAGGCAGTCAGCCGAAAGGTCCACATTACTGCTGACACGTGTTCCAGCATGCATGGTCAGGGACGAAATACACTGCTTAAAACAAAGAAATTCTTTGAAAACACAGCAGATCTGAATGGGGAAACATCTCATGCTAGATATCTGTACTGGTATGGACTGGGTAATGTTAGGATCTATACTGGTATGGACTGGGTAATGTGTTAGGATCTATACTGGTATGGACTGGGTAATGTGTCAGGATCTATACTGGTATAGACTGGGTAATGTGTTGGGATCTATACTGGTATGGAGTGGTTAATGTGTTAGAATCTATACTGGTATGGACTGGGTAATGTGTTAGGAAGTCAATGTGTTTGATGGAAATGAAAATTATCACCCTACAGAGGGCTGAATTCAAAGACACCCGGAAAATCAAAGTGAAAAAATGATGCAGTAGGGCTAGTCCATTTTGGTGAAATGTCATTGCTGGACCTCAGAATGGTCCTCAGTAGTGTGTATGGCCCCCACGTGCTTGCATACATGACTGACAATGTCAGGGCATGCTCCTAATGAGATAACAGATGGTCTCCTGCGGTATTTCCTCTCAGATCTGGACCAGGACATCACTGAGCTCCTGAACAGACTGAGGTGCATCCTGGTGGCATTGGATAGACCGAAACATAATGTCCCAGAGGTGTTCTATTGGGTTTAGGTCAGGCGAGCGTGGGGGCCATTTCATGGTATCCATTCCTTCATCCTCCAGGAATTGGCTGCATACTCTCGCTTCATGAGGCCGGGCATTTTCGTGCACCAGGAGGAACCCAGGACCCACTGCACCAGCGTAGGGGCGTCTGACAATGGGTCCAAGGATTTTATTCCAATACCTAATGGGAGTCAGGGTGCCATTGTCTAGCCTGTAGAGGTCTGTGCATCCCTCCATGGATACGCCTCCCCAGACCATCACTGACCCACCACCAAACCGGTCATGCTGAACGATGTTACAGGCAGCATAACGTTCTCCACGACTTCTCCAGACCTTTTTACGTCTGTCACATGTGCTCAGGGTGAACCTTCTCTCATCTGTGAAAAGCACAGGGTGCCAGTGGTGGACCTGCCAATTCTGGTGTTCAATGGCAAATGCCAATCGAGCTCCACAGTGTCGGACAGGGAGCACAGGGCCTACTAGAGGACGTCGGGCCCTCAGGCCACCCTCATGAAGTCTGTTTCTGATTGTATGGTCATTCACACCAGTGGCCTGCTGGAGGTCATTTTGTAGGGTTCTGGCAGTGCTCATCCTGTTCCTCCTTGCACAAAGGAGCAGATACCAGTCCTGCTGATAGTTTAAGGACCTGGAATGTCCTGTGAACCACAAGTACCCCCTAAGCAATCAAGGGGTTATTCAATGAGTCAGGCTAAAAGGTGCCATGCACTGCTTCAGCTGGTCTGTCTAGAGGACAGAAGCCACACTGGAACAGAGATTCTTGCAGTTCTGCAGGGGACAGCCCAGAGATGGTTCACACCAAGCCAGCTGGAGCCAGGAATGGTGGTGTGCGATAATGGCACACATCTCCTGTCTGCCCCTAGACAGAGAGTGTTGACATGACTGGTACATGTCCTCAATTTGGTGGTTTTCCTAAACAAGTACCCAGATCAAGATTTTCTGTAGCCATTTCAGGCGGTAATACACAGCCAGTACTGAAATTCAGCAGGAATCCCACCTGCCTGTAAACCACCACCTGATTTGTGACATGACCACCAGCAGGAACTCAACTTTGGCAATACTGCAACGGCTGTACATGCAGCAGAGGGCCGTCAACAAGTACCTGTGTGAGTATGGCACAAGGACAGGCTCAGGGAGCTTGGCTTTTCCCCCCCCACGCCAATGGCTGCTGATAAAGGATGCATGCACTGTTCTGTCACCATTTGTGGAGGCGACAAGGATGGGGTGACAATGCATGCATCAGTGACACAATCCCTGTTGTGTTCCAGCAGAAGAGGAAATCTTTTGAGGACACCTTCAAGAGGAGTTTATGTAATGCCTTTCCCAATTCTGGTAGGTTACACTCTGGTGGAGTAGTGGAAAAGGGAGCCGCCAAAGTGAGTCATTTTCAAATTTTTGTTTAGTCCTCGGCACCCAGGGCTGTCAGCTTCTACATCACATTGGCAGCATCTGCATCATATGGTGGAAGATTATCTGAGGGACGAAAACAGACGTGGAGAGATTTCCAGTTGAAGATCCACTGGGTTATGTGGAAAGACCACAGGCCAGAACTTGCCCAGTTTGCAATTGAGCTGCTGGGCTGCCCTGCTTCCAGCGTGCTTTCCGAACGGGCATTCAGTTCTGCCGGAGGTTTTGTTACAGATAAGAGAGTGTGCCTGTCCACAGACTCCGTGGACTGGCTGACATTTATCAAAATGAATCAGTCTTTGATTAGCGGCAGCTATCAAGCCTCTGGTGCCGATGTCACTGATTAGGTGCTTTCTGGATCTGGAATCTCTGCAAGACTGTCTAGGCTGCTTAGCTTTGTGCGCATCGATTTCTTCAGGAACACATTTTTTGGTGTAGGTTTCATGGGCACAATTCTAACACCCAAGGACCAATTTTTCCGCACCTGTTTGACAGGTGCATATTATTTCAATTTTTGACAGCATGGCCAATTCTTGCTTTTTGTTAAGATTACCTCTATAGGGTTACGGTGTGAAGGCACCACCGACACCCAAAGACCAATTTTCCCGCACTTCTATCCAAAGTCTGTGAGACGCCATAATTTATACAAAAAACTCTAATCTTGTTCCCAGTGCACTACATTGTGGCCTCATCATACAGACTGGCTTCCCAAGCCGTTGTTTACAAAAGAAAGAAAGCTTGCAGGAAGATGTCATCTTTTTTTTAATTAAATGTCAGATTTGCTGCAGCAGGTTCTATACATGGTACAGATGCAGCAGGCTCTATAAATGGTACAGATACAACAGGTTTTATACACGGTACAGATGCAGCAGGTTCTATACACGGTACAGATGCAGCAGGTTCTATACACTGTACAGATGCAGCAGGTTCTATACACTGTACAGATGCAGCAGGTTCTATACACTGTACAGATGCAGCAGGTTCTATATAAGGCGCAGATACAGCAGGCTCTATACACGGTACAGATGCAACAGGTTTTATACACGGTACAGATGCAGCAGGTTCTATACACAGTACAGATGCAGCAGGTTCTATACACGGTACAGATGCAGCAGGTTCTATACACAGTACAGATGCAGCAGGTTCTATACACGGTACAGATGCAGCAGGTTCTATACACGGTGCAGATGCAGCAGGTTCTATATAAGGCGCAGATACAGCAGGCTCTATACACGGTACAGATGCAGCAGGTTCTATACACGGTACAGATACAGCAGGCTCTATACACGTTACAGATGCAGCAAGTTCTATACAAGGTGCAGATGCAGCAGGTTCTATATAAGGCGCAGATGCAGCAGGCTCTATACACGGTACAGATGCAGCAGGCTCTATACACGGTACAGATGCAGCAGGCTCTATACACGGTACAGATGCAGCAGGTTCTATACACGGTACAGATGCAGCAGGTTCTATACACGGTACAGATGCAGCAGGTTCTATACACGGTACAGATGCAGCAGGCTCTATACACGGTACAGATGCAGCAGGCTCTATACACGGTACAGATGCAGCAGGCTCTATACACTGTACAGATGCAGCAGGCTCTATACACAGTACAGATGCGCCACTTTACAGGCAGACTAAGGGGATCCCCCAGGCACTATATTTAAATTCATTTTTATTGTTTCTCATTTTTTAGGGTTTCACTTTAAGCATCATTAAATCACTGCTTATTTAAAAATGTTTTTTACAAACTTTCTTTTAATTGATACATGTCCCCCCAGGACAGTAACCGGACCCCCATAACCATTGTATGACAGTTACTTGCATATAAGCCTTCAAAAAAAGCTACTCCCCCCCCCCCCCAAAAAAAAAGAAAGAAAAAGGAGGAAATATAGGGGTGTGCACTACACCAAATTGTGGGCGTTGGCAAAACCTGGGCCTCCCAGTGTGGGTATTCACGGTCCTCACACAAGACCTAAATATTATGTTGGTCAGATAGCAGGAAAGCAGAGGTGTCAGAAATATATCTTCACACAGCCCATCTGTCTGCTCCTGTTTGACATTACTTGTAATAATCGATAAATGTCCTCATATGTTGTGTCTTTACCGACTCAAGGATCACCCTCCAGGGACCAGACATGCTCTCCCTCAGTCCAGGCTTTAGGTCCAGGCTCTTTTTCCCTGAATCCATGCAAATCCTCTTCTATTCTGTGGCCTCCAGGCACCTCCTTTCCTAGTCTGTGGTCTCCAGGCACCTCCTTCCTAGTCCATGGTCTCCAGGCACCTCCTTTCCTAGTCCGTGGTCTCCAGGCACCTCCTTTCCTAGTCCATGGTCTCCAGGCACCTCCTTTCCTAGTCCTGGCTCGCAGTCTGCACTCTAATTCATCTTAAAGGTGTTCTATCGGGTTGAGATCAGATCCTCCACCCCAAACTCGCTCATCCATGTTTTTATCGACCTTGCTTTGTGCACTGGTCCAAATCATTTGGTGGAGGGGGATTATGGTGTGGGGTTGTTTTTCAGGGGTTGGGGTTGGCACCTTAGTTCCAGTGAAGGGAACTCTTAAGGTGTCAGCATACCAAGACATTTTGGACCATTTCATGCTCCCAACTTTATGGGAACAATATGACTGCCCACCAGTGCACAAAGCAAGGTCCATAAAGACATGGATGAGCGAGTTTTGGGTGGAGGAACTTGATTGGCCTGCACAGAGACCTGACCTCAACCTGATAGAACACCTGCACATACAGCCACGGCCCAGGGCAAATGCCCCTAAAGGCCACTTGTCCTATAATCCCCTCATCACTGTCACTCCTAGAAAAGACAGTTCTCGTTGTTTCCTCACTCTCTAAGGTCCATGAATAAAGAAATGAACTGATAGGAGATCAGAGGACCCATTTACTAGTTACCCTGAGGGGGGAATTGTAAGATCCTCAGAGACAAAGCTGCCTGATGTGGGCGGAGTCCTAAATTAGGGGAACCAATCTGCTGATGTCTAGTAATAATCTTTGTATTTCTATTTTAGTAGATGGACGAGAGATGAGGAAAACCTCAGAGGATTGTCTCACTTTGTCTCCAGACTGTAAAGTAGAAGATGAGGACATCACACAGTATAGTCCAGGAGAAAACCCGGCTACCTCAAATGTCCATCCGGCACCACACAGTGTAGATGGACCATCGTATTCCTCTTACCCCAAGAAATCTCAGACTGTGAGGGACAGTGCCAGACCATCGTATTCCTCTTACCCCAAGAAATCTCAGACTGTGAGGGACAGTGCCAAACCATCGTATTCCTCTTACCCCAAGAAACCTCAGACTGTGAGGGACAGTGCCGTCCTTCCATCAGATAAGAGGTTTTCCTGTTCTGTGTGCGGGAAGGGTTTCCGTTTTAAATACGCTCTTAATGAGCATGAACGATGTCACACGGGGGAGAAGCCGTATTCCTGCCCTGAGTGCCGGAAATGTTTTTCAAAGAAGTCCTATCTCTCCATACACCGCACATCTCACACGGGGGAGAAGCCGTATTCCTGTCCTGAGTGCGGGAAATGTTTTTCCTTTAAGTGCAATCTTTATAAACATCAGAGATTGCACACGGGTGAGAAGCCGTTTATCTGCCATGATTGCGGGAAATGTTTTGTACAAAAGTCAGAACTTGTCACACATCAGAGGTCCCACACGGGGGAAAAACCGTATTCTTGTTCTGAGTGCGGGAAATGTTTTTCCGAGAAATCCAATCTCAACAGACACCAAAGGTGCCACACGGGGGAGAAGCTGTATTCGTGTGCTGAGTGCGGAAGATATTTTTCGCAGAAGTCCAGTCGTGACAAGCATAAGCGATTGCACGAAGGAGAGAAGACGTATACCTGTTCTGAGTGTGGGAAATGTTTTGTAAAAAAATCAGAACTTGTTGCTCATCAGAGATTGCACACGGAGGAGAAGCTGTATTCCTGTGCTGAGTGCGGGAAATGTTTTTCAGATAAGTCCAGTCTTCACACTCATCAGAGGTCTCACACATGGGAGAAGCCGTATTCCTGTTCTGAGTGCGGCAAATGTTTTTCACAGGCATCAACTTTTTACAGACATCAGAAATTGCACACTGAGGAGAAGTAACTCGCTCTCCTGTCCTGAGTGCGGGAAAGGTTTTTCAGTGAAGTTCTGTCTTCCTGTACATCAGGGGTTCCACACAACCCTTGAGGTGTATTAGTTGCTTGAGTGCGGGAAATGTCTTCTATATGAATGTTGGTGGACATGTGGGGAAGAAGCACACCCTGATATACACCTCAGATATACTCTATGGCTGATCTTCATCATGTAAGAAACTAGACTAGACTCATTACCTATTGTAAATTTTGTGGTGTAAGCAGTTTTTTGAACATTTGTTGAACCAATATGACCAGCTATCGCCCAAGTGTGACGAATTTTGGAAACTGATTTGGATACAATGATTTCCTTTGATCAACAGCTCCATCGAGTGGCCGCATGGCACTATTTCTGTCTTATAGCCACTAGATGGAGCTCCATCGAGCGGCCGTGTGGCACTATTTCTGTCTTATAGGCACTAAATGGAGATCCATCTGGTGGCCACATGGCACTATTTCTGTCTTGTAGCCACTAGATGGAGCTCCATAGAGTGGCTGCATGGCACTATTTCTGTCTTATAGCCACTAGATGGAGCTTCATCGAGTGGCCGCATGGCACTATTTATGTCTTGTAGCCACTAGATGGAGCTCCATTGAGTGGCCGCATGGCACTATTTCTGTCTTATAGCCACTAGATGGAGCTCCATCGAGTGGCCGTATGGCACTATTTCTGACTTATAGCCACTAGATGGAGCTCCATCGAGTGGCCGCATGGCACGATTTCTGTCTTATAGCCACTGGATGGAGCTCCATCGAGTGGCCGCATGGCACTATTTCTGTCTTGTAGCCACTAGATGGAGCTCCATCGAGTGGCCGCATGGCACTATTTCTGTCTTATAGCCAGTAGATGAAGCTGATGATCATAGGAAATCACCGTAATAATTAAATGGTTCACTCCTAGGTAAATGCTTCTCACATTGGTCCAACAAGTTTTGTTGTAATAGACCCCGTAGATTCCTTCATCAGACATGGTTTCCTATAAATATTTGTGTTGTGAGTACGGGACACATCGAAGAACATCGGATAATTAAATGATTTAGTTAGAACAGAAAATAACAGTATTTGGCCTTTAGATGGCGCTAAGTATCATTAGAATTATTCTGTCCCCACATTTCAGACAAGTCATTTTCCTGACCAGTTGGATGTCTATCTTTACTGTTTCTGGATTTTATGACTGCAATCTTGTAAAATTATAATAAAAATGTATTAAATGGAGAAGAAAAAAACATTTGTGTGTGTCGGTGCAATGACTACAAAATTTCGAAATCCTAGAATTGCTCGTAGGAGATGCTTCAAAAGGCTTTACAGATCATTAATGATAATAACACACAAGGAGAAGTGTTCCATCTACTCTTTCAGAACTCAGAACAGGCTTTCTCTGGGTCTTCTACTGATCTTAATTAGTGAGGAAACTCTCTCCTGTATCGTTCTCTTCTTGGCATATCCTAGAATGAAGCCGTATTGTTCTTTCAGTGTCATCATCCCGTGTTCTGTCCATTTTTACACTGACATCAACAGCTCCTCCACCATCCCGCTGTATTTGTGGCCTCACCATGGTTCCAATGATGGAGATCCAGAGATTGACCGGAACACACAAGGAGAAGTGTTCCATATGCTCTTTCAGACAGCAGAACAGGCTTTCTCCGGGTCTTCTGATCTTAGTTAGGAAAGTCTCTCCCGTACCGTTCTCTTCTTGATATATCGTAGAATGAAGCCGTATTGTTCTTTCAGTGTCCTCATCCCGTGTTCTGTCCATTTCCACACTGACACCAACAGCTCCTCCACCATCCCGCTGTATTTGTGGCTTCACCATGGTTCCAATGATGGACATCCAGAGATTGACCGAAACACACAAGGAGAACACACAAGGAGAAATGTTCCATCTGCTCTTTCAGACAACAGAACAGGCTTTCTCCGGGTCTTCTACTGATCTTAATTAGTTAGGAAAGTCTCTCCCGTATCCTTCTCTTCTTGACATATCGTAGAATTAAGCCTTATTTTTCTTTCAGTGTCATCACCCCGTGTCCTGTTCATTTCCACATTGACACCAACAGCTCCTCCACCATCCCGCTGTATTTGTTGTCTCACCATGGTTCCAATGATGGAGATCCAGAGATTGAACAGAGTCTTCTTCTCCCTGTCACCAGACCACCTCTTTCTCTACTATTGGGGTGCTGGGCCTTGCTATGACTACTCAGGACTCCCAACCTCTTCTATAGGATTGTGAAGATTTCTATGATATTTTCTAAGAAGCTGAAGAAAATATCCATGACGTAGATGAGGGTTACATATAGTATGAGCAGCATCACCCTTCACTCTGTAACCAAGACCTAGTCTGGCAAGGCACACAATGATACCAATTAGTCTCTGACCAATCTCACGCATTGGATGTACGTTCTCCTTTTCAATTTTTCCAGAGTTCCAATATCTCCCCTGTGTTCTGCAGACAGATATACGTTTCCTGATGTCATATGTTGTACAGATCCCTCATGTTCCCTGATACGAGCTCATACATTGGACTTGTTTAACTTTCCAACCTGGAGGGAATGGACTTGGCAAAGGTACCCATACATGTTGAGGACATATGGCCTGCTATAGTTCAGGTAGTGGGGGGGAATGCTTATCCTCCCTTTACCTTGCAAGCCAGGCTGTGTGGTCAGATGAGGGTCTGGTATGAATTTTGGGGGCACACCATTACTTTTTTTTTTATACACCTTCCCTGCTCCCTTTTGATAACATTCACCTGTCCGCCAAAAATGCCAAGTTGACAGCTGAATGGGCGAGACCAGGATTTGTTACTGGTTGTTAGGATGCTGGAAGCTCTCAGATATAACACCTGTAGTAATACCACTAAAAATAGTATCACTTCCCACTACATCTGAAGGTTCATCTTGGACAAACACTCCACTAATATTGGATCTTCCCCAAACCTCCGAACAGCCAAGATTCAGTTCAAACCCTGAGATCAGTCCTAGTAGTCACTGTAGTGGTCCCTTACTTTGGTGACCAATGGGAGAAGGTCTTTCTTATAACAGTGGCCCGTGTAATGGTCCCTTAAATTGGTGACCACTGCGAGAAGGACCCCCTTATGTCAGTGCAGTGGTCCCTTACATTGGTGACCAATAGGAGAAGGACCCCTTATAACAGTGCCTAGTGTAGTTGTCTCATCAATTGGTGACCAATGGGAAAAGGATCCTCTTATATCAGTGGTTAGTGTAGTGGTCCCTTACATTGGTGACCAATGGGAGAAGGATCCTCTTATATCAGTGGTCAGTGTAGTGGTCCCTTATATTGGTGACCAATGGGAGAAGGACCCCCTTATATCAGTGGTCAGTGTAGTGGTCCTTTGCATTGGTGACCAATGGGAGAAGGACCCCCTTATATCAGTGGTCAGTGTAGTGGTCCTTTGCATTGGTGACCAATATGAGAAGAACCCCTTATGTAAGTGGTCAATGTAGTGGTCCTTTACATTGGTGACCAGTGGGAGATGGACCCTCTTACTGTATATCAGTGGTCAGTGTAGTGTTCATTACATTGGTGACCAGTGGTAGATGGACCTTCCTATATAAGTGGTCAGTGTAGTGTCCATTACATTGGTGACCAATGGGAGATAGCCCCCCCTTAAGTCAGTGTAGTGGTCCCTAACATTGGTGACCAATGGGAGAAGGACCCCCTTATATCAATGGTCAGCGTAGTGGTCCTTTACATTGGTGACTAATGGGAAAAGGATCCCCTTGTGTCAGTGGGAGAAGATCATTCTTACATCATCATCAGTGGAAAGACTGCCCCCCTTACAGATCATTGATGTCAGTTGTTACTGAGAGACATAAATTGTTCATTGCTCATGGAACCCCTAGAACCCTTTGGAGGAACCCTGGCTGAGAAAGGCTGGACTAGGCAGTAATATATTTCTCTCCCATCATCTGGAGATGCCCCATCTATAAGAATATACAGTACGTGTAAGCAGGTTGAAATTCTGGCTAGTGAGGCAGCTGCTGCCCCAGTGGGGACGGAAGGAATTATTGTGGTTGGTGGGCTTTCTGCTGGGCTCTATTTATTGTGCAAGTGTACACGGTGTGCGGCCATCTCTAGAGTTGGAGGTCCACCTTAAGGTATCCCTGAAAGCGGCCTCTCTCCCCGCCCTTTTTTTCTTTTTTTCCCCAGGGCATTGATGAGCATGGCACAGTAGACTTACCCCATGTGTAAGGCGAGGGACCCTGTTGAAAGTGCCCAGAAGAACCCACCCTGTGGTAGGCCTCTCATGTGACCCACACTTGGCACCCAACGAAGAGAGGAACATGGAGAGAGTGTCACCCGTGTGCCCTACATACAGTACATACACACATCACAAGGCCGGGCTCACACTGCGGAGTTTATTTACTAAAGGCTAATAGACTGTGCACTTTGCAAGTAAAGTTGCTTCAGATCTTAGTAAATGAGGGAACGCTCTGCTAATTTCCATCATCCAATCATGTCTAAGCAAAAATGCTGTTTTTTTTTTTACATTCTCCTTGAATGTGATTGGATATTCTTTGCAAACTCAAGCTTTACTAATCTGCATTTGCAAAGTGCACAGTATATTTGACCTAAATTAACCCCTATTAGACGTGTCCCGGGGCTGCAGTTCTTCTGTACTCCAGAAGGTGGGGGGTCTCATCTTTACTCAGACAGGAAGTCTCTATGGAAGACAGGAAGTGATGTCAGGTACATACAGGAAGTTCCGGGTGAAAGGTGAGTCGGGAGGAAGTAGAGAGGAGACATCGCTGGAAGTGGCAGCAGAGGAGGTAATAAGATCTTATTATCTATTTACGCCCAGTAACCCCCCCCCCCCCCCCCCGTCATGTCCGTCCTCTTCCTCCATAGTCACTGTGATGTCTTTTATCTCCAGCAGATGATGATACACTCATATATAGTGTGGAAACCTAGATTAACCCCTTCAGGGGCATATAATTTCCCCACTTACGGGCCGGAACATTCTCCTTGTTTTGGAGATGTGTCACCTTTCCCACCAATCACCTTCTCACCTCATCTGTCTATACTAACGGATTATAAGATGTTACGTGATAGGGTTTTTTTTATCGGAGGATTTATAATCTTGAACTCCTTGTCCACAACCGTATGAGTTGCTACCTCACTGACAACAACCTTCTCGATCCCCTACAGTCCGGCTTCCGTCCACAACATTCCGCTGAAACTGTCCTAATAAATCTCACCAACGACCTGCTAACTGCTAAAACCAATGGCCAGTACTCCATACTCGTACTCTTAGACCTTTCTGCTGCCTTCGACACGGCTGACCACCCGCTCCTCCTCAACAAACTCCTCTCCCTTGGCCTCCGTGACTCTAGCCTTTTCTGGTTCTCCTTATACCTATCTCAGCTTACTTTCAGTGCCACCTACAACACCGCCTCTTCCGCTACTTCCTCTTTCTGTTGTGGTACCTCAAGGCTCTATCCTTGGGCCCCTCCTATTCTCTCTCTATACCTCTTCTCTGGGCCAATAGATAACCTCCCCTGGCTTCCAATACCACCTCTATGCTAATGACACCCATATATATCACCACTGTTTAACTCCTCACGTATCACAAACTACTGAGCGACATATCAGTATGGATGTCACACCACTTCCACCATCTCAATCTTTCTAAAACCGAGCTTGTAATATTTCCTCCTCCCTGACCCCCCTCCCCATGACTTTACCGTTAAGATCAACCGCACAACCATTGGTACCTCCACATATGCCAGGGTGCTAGGACTCTTACCTTCCCTCCAGCCCCCACATCCAATCACTGGCTAAACCTTACCTCCTCAACGTCTGCAACGCTTCCAGAATTTGCCGCTTCCTGACTAACGACACCACAAAACAACGTATTCACTCCTTGGTTATTTCCCACCTCAACTACTGCAATTCCTTCCTCATTGGCCGACCTTCACACAGGCTCCTCCCCCTTCAGTCTATTATGAATGCTTCTGCTAGAATAATACACCTTACTAACTAATCAATGACTGCTGCCCCTCTCTGCCAATCCCTTTACTGGCTTCCATTCAGTGTCCTCCACCCCTCTCTTCCAATCCCTCCACTGGCTTCCACTATCCCAAAGTATAGTACCCTATACATATCCCTCACCTACTGCAACTCCCTCCTCATTGGTCGACCTTTACACAGGCCCCTCCCCCTTCCGTCTATTTTGAATGCTCCTTCTAGAATAATACACCTTACTAACCGATCCGTGACTGCTGCCCCTCTCTGCCAATCCCTTCACTGGTCTCCATTTAGTGTCCCCCCCCCCTCTGCCAATCCCTCCACTGGTCATCCATTCAGTGTCCTCCACCCCTCTCTGCCAAACCCTCCACTGATCTCCATTCAGTGTCCTCCACCCTCTCTGCCAATCCCTCCAATGGTCTCCATTCAGTGTCCTCCACCCCTCTCTGCCAATCCCTCCACTGGCTTCCACTACCCCATCGTATAAAAATCAAAATACTAACCAAACATACCCAACCTTTCTCCCCACCCAAATCATCCTCTCTGCTCCTCCCAAGACCTCCTGCTCTCCAGTTCCTGTGTTGCCTCCTCCACCACTTGCCTCCAAGACTTCTCCAGAGCCTTTCCTCTGGAACTCCCTGCCCCAGTATTTCCAGTCAGTTCCTACCCTGTCCGCCTTTAGACAATCCTTGAAAACTGATTTATTCAGGGAAGGCTACTTCACCTCCACCTAAGAACTGTACTTGAATCACCTCCATCAGATCACCCCCTGCAGCTATTACCCCCTTCCCCTCCCTTTAGATTGTAAGCTCCATGAGATGGGCCCTCCTAATTCTTCTGTATTGAACTGTATTGTAATTGTAATGTTCCCCCTTTATATTGTAAAGTGCTATATAAACTCTTGGCACTATATAAACCCTGTATAATAATAAAAATATAATAATTACTTTTGTGTTTTATAAGCTTTATGTAGATATATTGAGGGATAATAACTGTTCCTGATGTCTGTGAAGGTTCAACCCAAGGGATGTGTCTGGATGGTGACTGTATCATTGTGTGTGTCAGGTTCCTATAAGGTGTCAGAATGTCACTGTCTATTTCTCCATGGAGGAGTGGGAGTATTTAGAAGGACACAAGGATCTCTACAAGGACGTCATGATGGAGAATCAGCCGCCCCTCACATCACCGGGTAAGAGGAGACTTTATTGTAAAGGAGAGAGCAGTACGGAGGCTCCACCTAGATCCCCCATCATCTGATAAACACATAGAAACAATGCATTCAGTCAGTGTGTGTGTTTCCTACAGATGGATCCAGTAATGGGAACCCACCAGAGAGATGTCCCCGTCCTCTGTATTCCCGGGATTCCACACAGGAAGGTCACACCATCCCCCACCATCATCAGGTAGATGAGGAACAATCACTGATAGTATCATTAGGATCTGTACATTATCTGCATTGTTACCATTGATGTAATTTTTATTATATATTCAGAGTGGAAACCTGAGAGTTAAGATTAAAGAAGAAATAAAAGAGGAGGATGATGAGGATGGGGTGATGGAGGAGTCAGAATTTCCTAAAGGGCACAAAGATCTGTACCAGGACACCATGGTGGAGTCTTCCAGCTACAGAATCCCACCAGAGAGATGTCCCTGTCCTCTGTATTCCCGGGATTCCACACAGGAAGGTCACACCATCCCTCACCATCATCAGGTAGATGATTGTCAATTATTGGTAGTTTTAATCTATACACAAGAATGTTTGTTACAACTAATATTTTATTATATATTCAGAGTGGAAACCTCGGGGATTATAATATTGTTGTTAAAGAAGAGATAAAAGAGGAGGATGATGAGGATGGGGTGATGGAGGAAGTACACAAAGATCTGTACCAGGACACCATGGGGAAGTCATCCAGCTACAGAAACCCACCAGAGAGATGTCCCCGTCCTCTGTATTCCCGGGATTCCACACAGGAAGGTCACACCATCCCTCATTGTTACAAGGTTGGTGGGACAGAACTTCTAGAACATGGACTTGTGGAAGCAATGTGTGGATTTTTTTAGCGTGATGTTACAATATTAAAGCTTATATTTTGCAGATGATATTTTCTCTCATTTTCTTGATTTAGAGTGGAGATCCAATCGATATAGAATTTGAGGTTAAAGCAGAAGAAGAAGAGAAGTATGTGAGGGATGATCAGCAGTCTATGGAGGAGGATGGAATAACGGGGACATTTATAGAGGAGGACACTCCTACAGAGATCAGCACAGGTGGGTCGTTAACACTAAATCCATTCCTCCACCCATACTGCTCACTGATTGGTCCAGAGTAGGGCGGGGACTGGGTAATATCAGCCTGTAATCCCCTGGTCACTTTCCTGAGCTGTGGTCCCCGTCCTGTATTCCTGTATTTCTCTCGGATAATCTTCCTTCTCTGTGCTGCAGACACAATTTATGTCTCTAGACTGGATTTATGAAGATTCTGGGGTTCAGCTGACAGTAAAATGTTGATTTTTACCATATGTGTTGCTCAGCCTAGACACCTGGGGTATGTACCTTGGGTCTTCTGCCCCCATGCCCGGGTCTAACAAGATCTCTGACAGAACATTTCTCCCGGGGTTACTTGCTCTGTTATTTGCTGGCTGTGCCGGGTGGAGGGATATGTCTGTATAGTCTCACACCCAAGTCACTGAGTGCAGTCTCAGGAGATGGGAGGCAGCGGTGTGGGACCTCTGCAACTTGTCTCCAGTAAACATTTCATCCGCCACTGATTACTGAACACCTAAGGGAAGGTGCCCCCCTAAAAGTGATTCACGGTTTATTGGGAAGTATAGGACCTAAGACCCTATCATTTTTAAGAACATCCCAATGTTTTGCAAAGATTTGTTTGATGAACTTATGATGGACCGAATACTCTGCGAAAAGAGACCATTTAGCAAAGTTTGAAGAATTAGTAATCGGTTGTGATGTAGCTAATAATTGGGCCCTGTCTCTTTGGGCCACCTCAGCAATAGTAGCATCAAGATCACTAGTATCATATCCTTTAGATATAAATCTATTTTTTAGGGTAGTGGATTGTCTGACAAAATCCTTATCCAATGTGCAATTCCTCCTAAGTAGGATAAACTGACTCTTAGGTATACCTTTAAGCCACGGCCTATGATGGCAACTATCTGTTGGCAAGTAGGAATTGCGATCTGTGGTCTTGAAATATGTACTCGTGACCAAACGATCATTGTCCTTAGTGATTTCAAGATCCAAAAAATGAATATTGGTCTCACTGAACTCGTATGAAAGTTGTATGCCCCGATCATTAGAGTTCAAAAATGTCATAAATGAACTCAACGATTCAGGGTCACCTTTCCATAGGAGGAGGATGTCGTCTATGTAACAAACCCAAAGGGCCAACTCAGGCCTCTGTGTGGGATAGACGACATCCTCCTCCCATTTGGCCATAAAGAGGTTGGCTAGGTGAGGGGCAAATTTAGCCCCCATAGCCACACCTTTTTGCTGCAAATAATATTGGCCATTGAACCAAAAATAATTTCGCCCTGTAGCTAACAATACCAACTCAAGAATTAATTCTTGTTGAGAGAAAGTACCAGTGTCGCAAAGGTTGCACTTCTCTCTCCCCTCTCTTTTGTTACACCCATTTCCTACCAGCTGGACATTTTATATCTGATGATTTGATTGGAGGACAGACTTTTACATGTTGATAATAATGTGATAACATTCTCCAACTTTGGAACCTTAAACAGAAAGTGATAATGAGGGAGGAGTCAACCCAATGATGGTGGTCTTCAGGATCAGTCCAGTCTTCATCTTGGTTGGTTAGAAGAACCAATCTGCTGATGTCTAGTAATAATCTTTGTATTTCTATTTTAGTAGATGGACGGGAGATGAGGAAAACCTCAGAGGATTGTCTCACTTTGTCTCCAGACTGTAAAGTAGAAGATGAGGACATCACACAGTATAGTCCAGGAGAAAACCCGGCTACCTCAAATGTCCATCCGGCACCACACAGTGTATATGGACCATCGTATTCCTCTTATCCTGAGGAACCTCAGACTGTGAGGGACAGTGCCGAACCATTGTATTCCTCTTATCCTGAGGAACCTCCGACTGTGAGGGACGGTGCCGAACAATCGTATTCCTCTTATCCTGAGGAACCTCAGACTGTGAGGGACAGTGCCGAACCATCGTATTCCTCTTATCCTGAGGAACCTCCGACTGTGAGGGACGGTGCCGGACCATCGTATTCCTCCTATCCTGAGGAACCTCCGACTGTGAGGGACGGTGCCGGACCATCGTATTCCTCTTATCCTGAGCAACCTCAGACTGTGAGGGACGGTGCCGTCCTTCCAGCAAATAAGATGTTTTCCTGTACTGAGTGCGGGAAATGTTTTACAAAGAAGTGCTCTCTTTCCATACATCAGAGGTGTCACACGGGTGAGAAGCCGTTTTCCTGTTCTGAGTGCGGTAAATGTTTTTCAGATAAGTCCAATCTTCACACTCATCAGCGACTGCACACGGGGGAGAAGCCGTATTCCTGTTCTACGTGCGGGAAATGTTTTATAAAAAAAGCAGAGCTTGTCACACATCAATGGACTCACACTGGGGAAAAGCCTTATTCTTGTTCTGAGTGCGGGAAAAGTTTTACAAAGAAATCCATTCTCAGCAGACACCAAAGGTCTCACACGGGTGAGAAGCCGTTTTCCTGTCCTGAGTGTGGCAAATGTTTTTCAGTGAAGGCCGATCTTTTCACACATCTGAGGTCTCACACGGGGGAGAAGCCACATTTCTGTCTTGAGTGTGGGAAATGTTTTTCACTAAAGTCCACTCTTCACACACATCAGAGACTGCACACTGGGGAGAAGCCGTATTCTTGTCCTGAGTGTGGGAAATGTTTTTCAGAGAAGTCCAGTCTTTACAAACATCAGAGGTGTCACACGGGGGAGAAGCCTTATTCCTGTCATGAGTGCGGGAAAAGTTTTTCAGCTAAGTCCAGTCTTTACTTACATGAGAGATCTCACACAGGGGAGAAGCCGTTTTCCTGTCTTGAATGTGGGAAATGTTTTTCAGTGAAGTCCAGTCTTTACAAACATCAGAGATTGCACATGAGGGAGAAGCCGTATTCCTGTCCTGAGTGAGGGAATTGTTCCTCACTGAAGTCCTGTCTTCTGTACATCAGGGGTCCCACACAACCCTGGAGGTGTATTAGTGCCTTTAATGTGTGGGAAATGTCTTCTATATGAATGTTGGTGGACATGTGGGAAAGAAGCACACCCTGATAAACACCTCAGATATACTCCATGGCTGATCTTCATCATGTAAAAAACACTTCATAAGGAGATCAGAGATCACCAAAGACATGGATGAAGTGTTGTCCCGTGTTGGCCATTGATAGCAGGAGAAAAATAAAAATAAAGTCCTTACCTTTCATTGGCTGAGTACATTTTGTGCAGGAAGATTTTACAAACACTTACATATCTGGTTGTTAAAAATAATCATTAGACATACTGCATGTGGCACACATTCGCCCAATGGTTCTGAATTTTGGCAGTATTATAACTAACAGGGTGATTTCCTATAATTTTCAGCTCCATCTAGTGGCCATAATGTGGTATTTAACAATTTTTCCTGATTGAGTTATTTCAGGAAAAAAAAAAAAAAAAAACATTATGGCCACTAGATGGAGCTGATGTTCATAGGAAATCACTGTGTTAAATTATGGTCAAAGTTTGTCACCGCTGTTCAAACTTGGTCCAGAAATCTTCTATGTATGGCACCCTTAGTTTCCTCTGTCAGGCACGGCTTCATGCTAATACCTGAGATCAGACTCATCTACTTATGAGTACAGCACACTTTAAAGGACATAAGTTAATGAAACCAATGATATTAAACCAAGAATTGATTTCAAACAGAAAACACTGAATATGGCCATTAGATGGTGCTAGGGATCATAGGTGTTAGCATCATCTAGTGGCCAAATGTGGTATATTCCTTTCTAAATCAATGGAAAACATTCAACCAGCAAGAAATCCGAATAACATTCACCTTCAATCGTATTTGCAGAGAAGGAATGTACATTCACTTGCATCCGTTGAATCGCTGTGCACATTTTTTATGAATAGACCCCTAAATGTCAGGAGACGTTTATATAAAGATGGGAATTATGTAGAACGACGTCGTCATTGCTGACGAAACGCGTTGGGTGGGACTGGGACGTCATCGCGCTTCGGGACGCAGTGGCCATCTTTGCGGTTGGTAACACCAGATTTGTACACGTGCTTATAAAACTCTGCTTCATGTGAGTGCATATCATCTGTTACTAATAAAATGTATATGTTTCAAACGTACTACCCTAAGAGCATTTCCTTTGTTTCTGGGGCCTTGTTTGGGTGCTTATCCCTGGATGCTTGAGTATATGGAGATATTACCATTGCACAGGGCCGTAGATAATTTTTTTTTTCTGGCGGGGGGGGGGGGGGGGGGGTTCAGCCTTGAGTACCCAGAGAACAATAATTGTCCACGCCTGCCACGCTGTGACAAATTGCGGTGTGTAAATATATATATATAGTATATACAGCACCCCCAGCAGGCATATTTGTTAGTGAAGCAAATAGTAAACATGGCTTCAATGTAAGCCGGGCCCTGCCTGTCAGCCTCGTGGATGAGACAGGTGGTCTTCCCAGTGACAGTTCGACTCCTGCTGCTGATAGGCTACACAAGCCTAGCTGCTTTGAAATTGACCAATACTCTGGGGGTGGGTTTGGACCCCCCCCCCTTATCTACGCCCTTGCCATTGCAACAAGGATCGGTCTAAGTAAGGAGACTGGCTGAGTCCACTGTGGGATGTTTTATGCTCTATTACAATCAGCTGGAGGGTAAGAGACAGTGTGGTTGGTGTCTGCTGGTGGTGGTGGTGGTAAATGTCCTTAAAGGTTCCAGGACAATACGCTTGTAGAGCACATCTGTTTGAAGTAACTAATTATGCCTTATCGTAACCCTTAGAACAAGTCTGATGTAATGCCAAATATAACTATGCCGTATTTTAATTAGCTCACATGCAAGTACGTGACTCGAAGCACATAATGGTAAACTGCTATTCTTGTATCAAATCTATGTATAATCTCCTGGAAAGGGACTTTCCCTTTTACTTTCTCTATAAAACGTTCTTCACTGTCTGAATAGAGCCGAGCATTCTGTGACGTCGTACCTTCCATCTCTGTGTCTCATTGAGTGCTCCTAGATATCTGAAGGAACTTTGATGCCTAGGGCAATGCGAGTCTGAATTATTGCCAACAGGAACTCATCTGAGAGGCAGTATTTGCTTGTTGCTCAAGGAGCCCCTAGTAACCTCTGGAGGAGCCCCATGGTTACGTGGAACACTTGTTGAGAGACCCTGATGTATAAGCTCAATGAATAGTCCTCCTAGCAATGTTATTACCAGGCTGCAGCTAGGGGGAGCTCGAATGTGACCACAGCAGAGTGATCCCATCTACCTCACATTAACCCTTTTCACTGTCAGAGCTGTTTTTTGCATTATTTTTGCACACATGTTGAAATGCTCGTTCGGACCTGAAGATTCAGTATGTTCTTAAAGCAGATGCCCTTGAGAATATAATAGTGGTGATTGTTAAGGTGTTCTTCGTACATAAATTCCGGGTTTATTTTCTCTTTTTAAAAATGAATACTAATAATATGTCCATGTGTTCACCTCCTTTGTTTGTATGTTTTTTTGGGCTGAAATGTCCTGGTTGCTGCTGCTCCTCTCTCACTCCAGCAGCGCAACCATGAGTATAAATTTAAATCATTAATAACAAATCGAATCGTGAGTCCAATGTGCATCAGTGCCAAAAAACAGTCCAAACTGGTAGCTATCTGCTCAACCCCTATGAAAACTCCACGTGACAGTTCAAAATATCACTCAGTGACCACCACCTATAGGCAGAAAGCCTGCTCACCTCCCAGTTATGACCCCATAACAGAGTCACAATCACCTGGTACCATGTCTTTTTAGGATGATGTTGGAACACACCTGTAGAGAACGTACTTGAACTACGTCATCCACTTCTAAGAACTCCATCATCCATACATAACCATAAAAACAAAATGGAAAACCATAGTGCTCTCTTCTAAAATCATTTATTTAAAACTAAACACAGGAAATAAAAACTCATGTAAAAAAGTGAATATCAGCATATTATCAGCTCACCATGATGATTGATGTTTTTGTTCAGTCATTTAGTCACGTCCGACTCTTCAGTCCAGTCTTCTTCAGTGATCTGGATATTCAAAGCAGCCCATCGGGGCTGTGCAGTCGCAAACCTTGGGTTAGAATCAGCCATTGTTGTTTAGTCGTTTAGCCATGTCCGACTCTTCGTGACCTCATCAACTATAGCTGGCCAGGCTTTTCTGTCCTGAATTGCCTCCCGGAGCTTGCTTAACTTTATGTTCATTGTTTCCATGATGCTATCTATCCATCTTGTTTTCTGTCGTCCTCTTCTCCTTTTTCTTTCCATGTTTCCCAGCATCAGAGTCCTCTCTTCGCATTAGGTGGCCAAAGTATTCGAGTTTAAGCTTCAGGATCTATCCTTCCAGTGAATATTCAGGGTTGATTTCCTTCAGGATTGTCTGGTTTGATCTTCTTGCTGTCCAAGGGACTTTCAAGAGTCTTTACCAACACCATAGTTCAAAAGCATCAATTCTTCAGCGTTCAGCCTTCCCTATGGTCCAACTTTCACAGCCATAGGTTACTACTGGGAATACAAAAGCTTTGACTATTCGGAAGTTTGTCGGTAGGGGGATGTCTCTGCTTTTTATAATGTTGTCTAGGTATGCCAGTGCTTTCCTCCCATGAAGCATGCGTCTCTTAATCTCTTGGCTATTGTCACCGTCTGCCATGCACCACGAGAGCAGGGATAAACTAAGCAACTGCCAAAAAAACGAGAGAAGTTAGGGAAGGACCAACAGGGTCAAAATAGCGATGTGTCAATAGGGTCAAAAGCAGTCATGGTAATATGATATGACATAGTGGGGTTCCATCTACTGCAACATATTTATGTAAATATGAGGGTCAGAGGCATGTAAGGAGGCTGACTGCATGCATGATGATTCAGCAGGGATGAGGGGAAGATCATCTATGTTCCTCCAGGGAAGGCAGATGAGAGGGGAATAAACAGTTCAGCAGAGGCAAGCATGCAAATATAGTCAATGAGCTTGTAGCAAAGTTTCAAGCCACTGCAAGGCCTCCTCAGAAGAAGTAAAGTAAGGGGTAGACTCACCATCCACCACAATTAGGCGGGACGAGAACAGCATGCTGTGTTTCAGGCCCCAGGTACGAATTTGGGCTTTGACATGATCAAATGTTCTGCGGAGTCGCTGTGTTTCCACCGAGTAATCCGGAAATATCATCAGCTTGGCGTTCTCATGGCGCAGCACTTCCATTTTTCTTGCCTCCCGCAGTACAAGGTCTCAGTCTCTTAAGTTCAGCAGGCAGAATATGAAGGCGTGCGGTGGTGCGCCCTGAGGGCCTCTCATGGGTGGCATCCTGTGGTCTCTCAACCGCGAATTGAGGAGAAAATGGCACCTGAGGGAGGAGCATACGCAGAAGGTGCTCCATGAAGGCTGCAGGGTCTTGGTCCTCAGCACCCTCAGGTAAGCCTACTACTCGTAGGTTGTTCCTGCAGTTCCTATTTTCACTGTCCTCAGCTCGCGACTCCAGGGCTTTCACTTTTATCCGCAATGTGTGTATCGAGGCCTGCTGCTCCCATACCAAATCCTCTGTCGCTAACTCATCGTTCCGTTTCTTTTAGTCGGTCTCTGAACGTATCCATATCTCATGTGATGAACCCGATGTCCGTTTGCATAAGATCGATTCTAGCCGTCAGCGTAGTATGGCACCCCGATATAGCTTTTATGAGGGCTTCAAATTGGTCCGAGCTCATTGGCGGCGAATCTGCCTGATCCGTCTGAGACGCCATGCTGTGACGGCCAGCCGCGTGCTGTCCCTTAGCCGACGGAGATGTTTTGGGGGCCAAATTCTGTTTTCGTCTAGGGCGGAACTCCCTTTTTTCATGCCCAGAGATCAGCGGGTAAGTAAACCGGGGTTAAGGAGTAGTGGATCCCACTAAAAACTGATAAAAAGGCCAGACAAATGTGGAGCTCCGATAACACACGTCCATCGGTTGTTAAGGATGCGGCGACCGGCTATTCTTGACACAGAATTTGAATTGGTCGATCAGCAGCAGCCATAGGAGGAGAGGAGGGCTCTGCCTGTTCAGGGCATTCCAGCGGTGGTGAAGCTGTGCCAGCCTGGGCACGGCTCTCCTCTTTTTGGGTTGTGATGTCTCCGGGAGGTGGGCTCAGGGCAGATTAGCCCCCTCTACAGCGCCGTCGGGGGGTTATCGATGGGTCCTAGGAGACAGGATGGAAGGAGGGAGCCGCGGAACGCACAGCGGAATTTGTAGTAAGGCAGTGGTTCTTAACTCCGGTCCTCAGGACCCACTAACAGGCCAGGTTTGCAAGATAACTGAAATTCATCACAGGTGATATAATTTGCTACTCTAGTCTGCATCTCCCAAAGGTAATACTTAAAATCTGGCCTGTTAGTGGGTCCTGAGGACTGGAGTTGAGAACCACTGGTGTAAGGTGTAGGGACAGTCCGGTCTTAATAATGTGTCTGGGTTTCAGACTGTCCGGGTGAAGCCCAGAAAAGTGGCAACCCTAGAGCAGTTCCACCTCAAAGAACAAGCCTGCCTGCTGTCACATCCACCATGTAGGGGATTGCTGGGATCTGCAGTCTGTCATGGGGTCACCAGCTGCTGGATACTGCCATTATGGACTCTTACCTGTGCAGGTATGCTGGGGCAGCCACAAGCTTGAGTTAGGGATTGGGGTCGTTAGGGAAAGACTGTTACTCTTGTTATTGTTTTTCATGAAAGCTTTTGAAA
Organism: Pelophylax lessonae; assembly: GCF_965119305.1. Classification (NCBI taxonomy): domain Eukaryota; kingdom Metazoa; phylum Chordata; class Amphibia; order Anura; family Ranidae; genus Pelophylax; species Pelophylax lessonae. The sequence continues at coordinate 271,437,260 of NC_138776.1, read as the reverse complement.
CTTTGTCATTGCCTTGTCTAAAGTTTTGAAAGGAGTGTTTGTGAGTAGCTGGCACATTGTACATAGTCATCTACAGCTGGGGTCAGTAAAGCACACTGGGGTATGAAGATGGCTAACACGGTGCAGAGTAAAGCACGTGGTTGCCAAGGGTAATAAAAAGCAGCCTGTAACCCTAAATGGTGGGACACCCTCTTGTAACAAAGGAGTTGTTTTCGGCATTATCTCCTCTGGCTGTCCATCTCCCATAGCAACAGGAGATCAGCGCTCAGAGGTTCCCAGCATGGACACTAGGTACGGAAGAGGAAGAGATTACAGAGTACACATGGAGTCAGCGATAGATGCTCTCTGGGACTCCATTCCATTGCTGGGAGTAGCAGGGATACGCCAGACAGGTGGAGTGGGTATAGGCTCAACGTGTCCCTCCTAAATGCGGCTGTGATAGGGAAGGTGTACATTGACTCTAGAACAAGAGCGCAAACTGGAGGGCAGTTTAGTGTTCATGTGTACACGGTGTATGGCCATCTCTTGGAGTTGGAGGTCTGCCTTCAGATCAAGGCATCCCTGAAAGCGGCCTCACCCTTGTCTTGGGGCACCTATGAGCAAACTTACCCCGTGTGTAAGGTGAGTGACCCTGTTCAAGGTGCCTAGCGAAACCCAGAAGAACCCACCCTCGGGGCAGGCCTCCCATGTGACCCACACTTGGCGCCCAACGAGGAGAGGAACATGGAGAGAGTGTCACCTGCGTACCCTACGTACAGTACATACACACAGCACAAGGCCGGGTTCACACCGTGCACTTTGTAAGTGCAATTGCTCCAGAGCTTAGTAAATGAGGGGAAGCTCTGCTGATTGCCATCATCCAATCATGCGTAAGCAAAAATACAGTTTGTTTTCCTTGAATATGATTGGGTACTCTTTGCAAAGTCAAGTGTCACCTCATTTACTAATCTGCACTTGCACGGTGCACAGTCTATTTGGTTTTAAGCTCAGTTCATACTGCTGCAACCTAAAACTTTGCCAGGTGACTTCGGTGCAATTTTGCACGACTTTGAAGCAACTTCAGGGAATGCTTGGGTAATCTTGCTGTAATGTCGGATCCAAATCACATCAATTAAGATGAGGATCCGACTTGAAGGCAACTTCCAATAAAGCCTACGGACACAAGTTTAATAGAAGTCACCTTGAAGTAGTACAGGAACCTTATCTAAAGTCAGAGCGACTTCAGTAGTGCTAATTAAGGGACGGCTCTTATTGTCTAACATGGGATTTCACAGGTCACACAACATCAGGTTTCACAAAAAGGATCCACGTCACGGCAGTGTGAACCGAGCCTAAGTAAATCAACACCTATGAGACGTTTCTCGGGGCTGCAGATCCTCTGAGCTCCACATGGCGATGATCTCACTTCTACCCAGACAGGAAGTCTCTATGGAAGAAAGGAAGTGATGTCAGGTATAAATAGGAAGTTCTGGGTGAGAGGTGAGGCGGGAGGAAGTAAAGAGACGTTGCTGGAAGTTCCAGCAGAGTAAGTAATAAGATCTTATTTTCAATTTATTAATATTATATAGGAGTTATATATTATTATACAAGAGTTATATATTATTATACAGGAGTTATATATTATTATACAGGATTTATATAGTGCAGACAGATTGCTCAGCGCTGTACAACACGAGGGCAGACAATAAAGTTACAATACAATATAATACAGGAAGAATCAGATGGCCCTGCTCCTGAGAGCTTACACTCTAGAAGGGAGGCTCAAAGGATACAAAAGTTAAGAGCTATAAGGGATACGCTGATGGGTAAAATAAAAGTACAGTTGTTAGGCGGGTGGGGGATAGTCTTCTCCGAAGAGGAGATTTTTTAGGGATCGCCTAAAAGCAGAGTAGGGGATTATCTGACAGATTGGGGACGGGAGCTCCATTGGATAGGAGAGGCTTGGGAGAAGTCCTGGAGGCAAACATGGGAGGAGGTGACGAGAGAGCAGGAGGTGTTGGGCAGAATGAACAGTAAACTAGGTTGGTATTGTGAGACTAGGTTAGTGATGTAATTGGGGGCCGAGTTGTGGATGACTTTGTAAGTTGAATTTGTTGTATTTTGAATTTAATTTGTTGGGTGAGAGGAAACCAGTGGAAAGATTGGCAGAGATGGGTGGAGGACACTGAATATAAACCAGTGGAGGGATTGGTAGAGAGGGGGGGACACTGAATGGAAGCCAGTGGAGGGATTGGCAGAGAGGGGTGGAGAACACTGAATGGAAGCCAGTGGAGGGATTGGCAGAGAGGGGTGAAGGACACTGAATGGAAACCAGTGGAGGGATTGGCAGAGAGGGGTGGAGGACACTGAATGGAGGCCAGTGGAGGGATTGGCAGAGAGGGGTGGAGGACAGTGAATGGAGGCCAGTGGAGGGATTGGCAGAGAGGGGTGGAGAACACTGAATGGAAGCCAGTGGAGGGATTGGCAGAGAGGGGTGAAGGACACTGAATGGAAACCAGTGGAGGGATTGGCAGAGAGGGGTGGAGGACACTGAATGCAGGCCAGTGGAGGGATTGGCAGAGAGGGGTGGAGGACACTGAATGGAGGCCAGCGGAGGGATTGGCAGAAAGGGGTGGAAGACACTGAATGGAGGCCAGTGGAGGGATTGGCAGAGAGGGGTGGAGGACACTGAATGGAGGGATTGGCAGAGAGGGGTAGAGAACACTGAATGGAAGCCAGTGGAGGGACTGGCAGAGAGGGGTGAAGGACACAGAATGGGGGCAAGTGGAGGGATTGGCAGAAGGGGGATGGGGGGAGGATAGTGAATGGAGGCCAGTCGAGGAATTGGCAGAGAGGGGTGGAGGACACTGAATAGTGGCCAGTGGAGGGATTGGCAGAGAGGGGTGGAGGACACTGAATGGAGGCCAGTGGAGGGAATGGCAGAGAAGGGTGTCAGACATCGAGCGGTTTGTAAAGTGGATGAGGCTGGCAGCAGCATTCATGATGGACTGAAGGGGGGATAGTCTATGTAAAGGAAAGCCAATGAGGAGAGACTTGGCGTAGTCGAGGCGAGAGATGACCAGGATGGTTGTGCTATCGATCTTGATAGCAAGGTCAGGGGAAGGGTCACGTGGGGGAGGAAATATTGTGAGCTCGGTTGTGGATAGATTGAGTTTGAGGAAGTGGCATGACATGTAGGCTATGTGTTAGTGAATTAGTGATATGTGAGGACACTGATAGATAGATTTTGGGTGGAGATGGTAAGGGGAGTCATGGGAGGTTACCAGCTGACCGGCAGGGTATAGATTGAGAAAAGGAGAGGTCCAAGAACAGAACCTTGGGGGATCCTGACAGAGAATGTAAGTGGCACTGAAGGTGTGGCTGGATAAGTCGGAAGAGAACCAGTGAAGAGTACAGTCAGGGAGACCAAAGGCGTGGTGATTTTTAAGGATGAGGGGATGGGCAAACTGTATCATAGGCAGCAGAGAGGTCCAGTAGTAGGAGTACAGAATAGTATCCACTGGAATTTTGGCTGTTAGTAGATCGTTTGTTATTTTTAGGAGGGCAGCTTCTGTGGATGTTGAGGGAGAAATCTAGTGAAGGGGATCCAGAAGGTCGTTCTCAGTCAGATGGTCGCTCAGTCGGTTGTAGACCAGATTTTCAAGGAGTTTGAATAATAAGGCGAGCAAGGAGATGGGCATAGGTTTTAAGGATTGGTGGGGTCCATTGAGGGCATTTTAAGGGTGGGGTGACTAGTGCATGTTTTAGAGAGTTGGGGAAGATGCCAGAAGAGAGGCAGTGATTGAAGATGTGAGTTAGAGTGTGTAGAATAGAGCCAGAGGGTGACCGTAGTATTTGCGATGGAGCAGGGTCCAGAGGGCAGATGGTTATGTGGATGTTGAAATGACGTGATAAGGGGTTCGCTGACAAATCAAAAAAGCTTCTACCTGTGTATGGTTAAGTGCGCTAAATATCTGCAATGAGTGTGTCACAATGCAAAATAAATCAAATACAAATGTAAATGATATAATGAAGTGCACTAACAAATCAACCAAAAAGTTCAATAATGCAACAAGTGTATCAAAATGGACTGTGGGTCATAACAACATAAATTTTAGTCCAGAGTGAATAGGGTGAATGCATAAAAGTCCAATGTGAATCTTCACCAAGTGTTTATGAGACACCTAAATCAAAAGAGATGTGTCCAATGTAGAGTGGATGAAAGGATCCCACCACCAGCTAGAGTTCCTCCTTACCAAAATTAATAAGGGGGAACGCAGAAATGACTCTGATCTTGGATAGATGGAGATACCTTCTAGAAAATCACCCGGTGGTATGGTACAAATGGCTTCTTACCAGACAGTATATGAATCAAGGTTAAATTCAGTGGGAGACGCTGATCCAATGGATGAGTGGCCAATGGTACTGTCCCGCTCCTGGTGTCTTTTCAACACCATACCGCTGGTTATTCCCTCCTAACTGTAAGTGCAACTCTTATTTAAATAAACTTATTTGCAATAATGCACCATGGTTTATTTCTTGCCCCATATGCTCATCTGGGGGAAGAGTTATAGCACCCACTGACACCAGGAGCGGGACAGTACCATTGGCCACTCATCCATTGGATCAGCGTCTCCCACTGGATTTATCCTGCGCTTGATTCATATACTGTCTGGTAAGAAGCCATTTGTACCATACCACCGGGTGATGTTCTAGAAGGTATCTCCATCTATCCAAGATCAGAGTCATTTCTTCGTTCCCCCTTATTAATTTTGGTAAGGAGGAACTCTAGCTGGTGGTGGGATCCTTTCATCCACTCTACATTGGACACATCTCTTTTGATTTAGGTGTCTCATAAACACTTGGTGAAGATTCACATTGGAATTTTATGCATTCACCCTATTCACTCTGGACTGAAATTTATGTTGTTATGACCCACAGTCCATTTTGATACACTTGTTGCATTATTGAACTTTTTGGTTGGTATGTGGACGTTAGCAAGAAGCTTAGCAATCTCCTCTATAGTGGTGGAGTTGAATGAGGAAAGTAATGATTGTACCTGTGGGCATGGAGTGTTAAGTGGAGAACGTATCTGCACAGCGGAGATCTCATAACAAATTGTAACAATCTTATGTTTGAAGTGATTGGTGATCTCCTGGGTAGTGAGTGAGTTATAGTGGAGGGCTAAGTAGAAAGTTGAAGGTAGAGAAGATTTGACGAGGACGGGATAATAAGTTGTGAATGAGAGTGATAAAAGAGGTCTGCCTGGCAGGGCTGGACTGGCCTACTGGAATAGTGGAAAATTTCCTGATAGGCTGCCTGCTCTGGGGCCGCTTTGCGGGGCTGATCCTGGGCAGGTGCACCGCTCCCAGGCGCCGCAAGCTGAGGCAGAAGGGGGTCACCCAAGGCCGGCCCTACCATGGGTCCCGCTGGGTCCATTGAGCTGCCTTGGAGGGGAAGGGGGATCGAGCGCCGCTAGATTACACTGAGCGGGGATCTCCCGCTTACCCGGCGGCCGCTGTCAGATGCATTTCCACCTCCTGGACCAGCTTCTTTGATAGACAGAACACTGGTCCAATGCCAAGACTTGTGATGTCTATCATAGTAAGGCTGTGCTGATGGGCACTGGTGAGGCTGCATTCATGGGTACTGGTGAGGCTGAGCTGATGGGCACTGATTAGGCTGCATTGATAGGCACTGGTAAGACTGCACTGATGGGCACTGGTGAGGCTGCACTGATGGGCACTGGTGAGGCTGCATTGATGGGCATCAGTAAGGCTGAGCTGATGGGCACCAATGAGGCTGCTTTATTGGGCACCAGTGAGGCTGCATTGATGGGCACCGGTGAGGCTACATTAATGGGCACCAGTGAGGTTGCACTGATGGGCACTGGTAAGACTGCACTTATGGGCACTGGTAAGGCTGTGCTGATGGGCACTGGTGAGGCTGCATTGATGGGCACTGGTGAGGCTGCATTGATGGGCACTGGTGAGGCTGCATTGATGGGCACTGATCAAGCTGCATTGGTGGACACTGGTGAGGCTGCATTAATGGGCACTGATGAGGCTGAGCTGATGGGAGCTAGTGAGGCTGCATTGATGCGCACTTATTAGCCTGCATTGATGGGCATTGATGAGGCTGCCCTGATGCATGGCTTTACTTTTCACGAATAAGAAAATAATGGCGTTATGCTGTTTGGTTGGTATTCAATTATTTTTAGGGTTTTTATTCCCAGTCCAGCCCTGCTGCTTGGCAGTGAGGAGGCAGGAATTGTACTTTTAGAGGGAAGAATTATATTGGTTAAAATCTTTTTGAGACTTCATTTTATGCCATGGGCATCCAGTAATCCCCCCCCCCCCCCCAATCATGTCTGTCCTCTTCCTCCATAGTCACTGTGACCTCTTTTATCTCCAGCAGATGATGATACACACATATATAGTGTGGAAACCTAGATCAACCCCTTCAGGGTCAGAACATTCCTCCACTTACGGGGCCGAATATTCTCTTCATTTTGGAGATGTCACCTTTCCCACCAATCACCTTCTCACCTCATCACTCTATAGTAACAGATTATAAAATATTACGAGATTTTTTTTTTTTTTTAGCGGTGATAATATTGATGTTAAAGAGGAGTATAAAGAGGAAGATGAGGAGTATGGAGTGATGGAGGAGTTTTCTGAAGGACCCAAGGATATGATGGAGCCACCTAATATCAGGAACCCACCAGAGAGATGTCCCCGTCCTCTGTATTCCCGGGATTCCACACAGGAAGGTCACACCATCCCCCACCATCATCAGGTAGATGAGGAACAATCACTGATAGTATCATTAGGATCTGTACATTATCTGCATTGTTACCATTGATGTCATTTTTATTATATATTCAGAGTGGAAACCTGAGAGATTCTAAAGTTGAGGTTAAAGACGAAATAAAAGAGGAGGATGATGAGGATGGGGTGATGGAGGAGTCAGAGATTCCAGAAGGACACAAAGATCTGTACCAGGACACCATGGTGGAGACATCTAGCTACAGAATCCCACCAGAGAGATGTCCCCGTCCTCTGTATTCCCAGGATTCCACACAGGAAGGTCACACCATCCCCCACCATCATCAGGTAGATGAGGAACAATTATTGGTAGCTATGATTTATACACAGCATGTTTGTTACAATGAATGTTTTTTTTTATTATTTAGAGTGGAAACCTCAGGGATGATAATATTGATGTTAAAGAGGAGGATGAGGAGTATGGAGTGATGGAGGGGTTTCCAGAAGGACACAAGGATATGATGGAGCCACCTAATACCAGAAACCCACCAGAGAGATGTCCCCGTCCTCTGTATTCCCGGGATTCCACACAGGAAGGTCACACCATCCCAACATGTTACAAGGTTGGTGGGATGGAGCTGCTAGAACACAGACTCGTGAAGGCGATGTTCAGATTTTTTTATGTGATGTCACAATAATAAAGCTTATATCTTCCAGATGATATTCTCTCTCATTTTCTTGGTTTAGAGTGGAGATCCAATCGATATAGAATTTGAGGTTAAAGCAGAAGAAGAAGAGACGTATGTGAGGGATGATCAGCAGTCTATGGAGGAGGATGGAATAACGGGGACATTTATAGAGGAGGACACTCCTACAGAGATCAGCACAGGTGAGTCATTAACACTAAATCCATTCCTCCTTTTGTTACACCCATTTCCTACCAGCTGGACATTTTATACCTGATGATCTGATTGGAGGACAGACTTTTACATGGTGATAATAATGTGATAACATCCTCCAACTTTGGAACCTTAAACAGAAAGTGATAAGGAGGGAGGAGTCAACCCAATGATGGTGGTCTTCAGGATCAGTCCAGTCTTCATCTGCGTTGGTTTAGGGGAACCAATCTGCTGATGTCTAGTAATAATCTTTGTATTTCTATTTTAGCACATGGACGGGAGATGAGGAAAACCTCAGAGGATTGTCTCACTTTGTCTCCAGACTGTAAAGTAGAAGATGAGGACATCACACAGTATAGTCCAGGAGAAAACCCGGCTACCTCAAATGTCCATCCGGCACCACACAGTGTAGATGGACCATCGTATTCCTCTTATCCTGAGGAGCCTCAGACTGTGAGGGACGGTGCCGGACCATCGTATTCCTCTTATCCTGAGGAGCCTCAGACTGTGAGGGACAGTGCTGGACCATCGTATTCCTCTTATCCTGAGGAACCTCAGACTGTGAGGGACAGTGCCGGACCATCGTATTCCTCTTATCCTGAGGAACCTCAGACTGTGAGGGACAGTGCGGGACCATCGTATTCCTCTTATCCTGAGGAACCTCAGACTGTGAGGGACAGTGCTGGACCATCGTATTCCTCTTATCCTGAGGAACCTCAGACTGTGAGGGACAGTGCCGGACCACCGTATTCCTCTTATCCTGAGGAACCTCAGACTGTGAGGAACGGTGCCGTCCTTCCAACAGATAAGAGGTTTCTCTGTACTGAGTGCGGAAAATGTTTCAGTTTTAAATCACATCTTCATGTGCACAAAAGATGTCACACGGATAAGAAACCGTATTCCTGTCCTGAGTGTGGGAAATGTTTCGCACAGAAGTCCTACCTTTACAAACATCAGAAAACTCACACAGGTGAGAAGCCGTATTCCTGTCCTGAGTGCGTGAAATGTTTTTCAAAGAAGTGCTCTCTTTCTATACATCAGAGGTGTCACACAGGTGAGAAACCGTTTTCTTGTTCTGAGTGCGGGAAATCTTTTTCAGATAAGTCCAGACTTAGCACTCATCAGCGACTGCACACGGGGGAGAAGCTGTTTTCTTGTTCAACGTGTGGGAAATGTTTTATAAAAGAAGCAGAGCTTGTCACACATCAATGGACTCACACAGGGGAAAAACCTTATTCTTGTTCTGAGTGCGGGAAATGTTTTACAAAGAAATCCATTCTCCACACACACCAAAGGTCTCATACGGGGCAGAATTCACATTCCTGTCCTGAGTGCGGGAAATGTTTTTCAGTGAAGGCCCATCTTTACTCACATCTGAGGTCTCACACAGGGGAGAAGCCGTATTCCTGTCTTGAGTGCGGCAAATGTTTTTCACAGAAGTCCGATCTTGCTAGACATCAGAGATCTCACACGGGGGAGAAGCCATTTTCTTGTGCTGAGTGTGGGAAATGTTTTTCGGTTAAGTACTCTCTTAATATTCATCAGAGATTGCACACGGGTGAGAAGCCGTATTCCTGTCCTGAGTGTGGAATATGTTTTTCACGAAAGTGCAATCTATATGCACACCAGAGATCTCACATGGGGCAGAAGCCATATTCCTGTTCTGAGTGTGGAAAATGTTTTTCAGTGAAGTTCAATCTTTACAGACATCAGAGATCTCACACGGGGGAGAAGCCGTATTCCTGTCCTGAGTGTGGGAAATGTTTTACACTGAAGTCCAGTCTTTCCAAACATCAGAGATTGCACACTGGTGAGAAGTCGTATTCCTGTGCTGAGTGATGGAATTGTTCCTCACTGAAGTCCTGTCTTCCTGTACATCAGGGGTCCCACACAACCCTGGAGGTGTATTAGTGCCTTGAGTGCGGGAAATGTCTTCAATATGAATGTTGGTGGACATGTGGGGAAGAAGCACACCCTGATATACACCTCAGATATATTCCATGGCTGATCTTCATCATGTAAGAAACACTTCATAAGGAGATCAGAGATCACCAAAGACATGGATGAAGTGTTGTCCCGTGTCGGTCATTGATAGCAGGAGAAAAATAAAAATGGAGTCCTTACCTTTCATTGGCTGAGTATATTTTGTGCGGGAAGATTTCACAAACACTTACAGATCTGGTTGTTATAAATGTGTTGATGAAATGTGACCCGCATTCCCCCAGTCATTGCGAATTGGGATTTCCATCTAGTGGCCATAATGTCCTTTCCTGACAGATGTCCATGGCAGCATACGTTTGGGTAGCCTCGCTCTCGTTCCTCCCCCATAAGACCCCACCCCCATAAATGTTCAGGATAAGCCAATGGCTGCGTTCCTTTTTTGTCCTCCCCACTTCTAGGACCAGTTTTGTATGAAGTTTTCCTACCTATTGGAAGTATTGATGGGCGGGTCTGGTGCTGGGCAGCTGTGCGGGATGTCAGGAGCTTCCTTTGGTATCCAGAAGTCTTCCAGGATGTCCAGAGTGGTCATTAAGACCCCAGCTATTATCGGGGTGGTGTTATGGCACACATATGTAGAGGATCCATGCCTGGAGAGTAGGGCTGCATGATATTGGGGAAAAAAGTATATTGCGATATTTCGTTTTTAACGCTATATATCGCGATATTTCTCCAGACAGTCTCCGGAGGAGGGATCAGTTAGCAGAGCTCAGCTTTCAGGGGATCCACCACACTCGTAGTTCTCCCGCCCGAGCCTTGTGTCGGAGCCAGAGTGTCGGTAGCAGCCTGCCTTTGTCCCGCGGTGCTCCTTCGGCATTGCTCCGGACGTCTCTCCCCCCCTCTCCTGCTGCACGTAGCCTCTCCGCCGCCATACAATCCGCCCCGTACTCCAGCCCTCCCAGCTCTCCCTCTTAGTCAACAGCCGACCATTACTCCGCCCTGCTCCGCCCATTGAGAAATATTACAGCCTGATCCCGCCCCCGATGCAGCCAGGAGAGACAATGGGCGGAGCAGGGCGGAGTAATGGTCGCTGGATACTAGAGGCAGAGCTGGGAGGGAAGTGTGGGACGGATGCAATCACTGGGAGTCCTCCTCCTAACCCCCCCCCCCCCGAGTCCAGACTTCTCCCCGCCCTGCCTAATGCCTGAAATATCGTGGCTTCGGCGATATGAATATCGCCCGTGCCTGCAGAACGATAGTCGATATCACATCGACTATCGTTCAGCCCTACTGGAGAGTGGGCCCTGCCATCAGCGGCCATTTGCATTGGCTGGGAGCCCAGCTGTTAGCGGGAGTACATTTTGTGGTGGGAGATTTCACCAACACTTACTGGTTTCTTTGCTAAAAATAATCATTCCTCATACTGTACGTGACACTCATCCCCCCCCAATGGTTCTGAATTTTGCCAGTATTTTAATTAACACAGTGATTTTCTATGCTCATCAGCTCCATCTAGTGGTCACAATGTGGCATTTCGTGATTTTTCCTGATTGAGGTATTTCAGAAAAAATATCCTGTTATGGCCACTAGATGGAGCTGATGATCATAGGAAATCACTGTGTTAAATCTTGGCCAAAGTTGATCAACGCTGGTCACACTCGGCCCATAAATCCTCTATGTATCGACCCCTTAGTTTCCTCTGTCAGGCACGGCTTCATACTAATACCTGAGATCAGACTCCTCTACTTATGAGTACAGAACACATTTAAAGACGTAAGTTAAAAAAACAAACATTGATTTCTAATGTGAGACCGCAGCAGAGTGATCCAATCTAGCTTGCATTAACCCAGTGATGGGGAACCTTGGCACCCCAGATGTTTTGGAACTACATTTCCCATGATGCTCACCTACACTGCAGAGCGCATGAGCATCATGGGAAATGTAGCTCCAAAACATCTGGGGAGCCAAGGTTCACCATCATTGCGGATTAATCTTGTTACTGCCAGAACTTTTTTTGCAATATTTTTGCACACACGTTAAAATGCACATTTCGGACCTGAAGATTTGTCATGAAAGCAGAGACCCCGGAGAATAAAATGGTGGTGATTGTTAAGGTGTTCCTCGTACACAAATTTCTCCTTAATATCCGTTCTCCTCCTCCCCCATTCTCTATGCTGTGATCTTTTCTACAATACCTTGTTATAATAATGTAACACGTTGTGTATTGTATTCTACACAGCGCACCTCTTCCTCAAGCCAAAGCTGAACCCCCTTAGTGGCGCACGCCAGTTTTTAATTTTTTTTTCTTAGTAGACACTGTAGCACGGGTCTCAAACTGGTGGCCCTCCAACTGTTGCAGAACTACAATTTCCATGAGGCATTGCAAGGCTGACAATTACAAGCATGACTCCCATAGGCAGAGGCATGATGGGACCTTCCTCTTTGGACAGTTTTATACCACTATTCATATCTTCCAATATGTATTCGTTACATTCTTTAAACTGATAGTTTATCATCCAGCATGTAATTTCGCATCCAGGGATACCAAACACAGAATATGTCACGATTACTGGATCAGGCTCAGAGTCCAGTTGCAGAAAGTAGCAGCACAACCATGGTGGACAAGCAAAAATATAGGATGGTGGTGGCGCTCAGAGGTAGTGCTGAGGGGGTAATCAGCTGCTAATGGGGGTAGGATGACAAGTGATGTATCCGGGGTGTGTGGCCGAGATGCAATGGGCGTCATGCGATGGACTTTAAATAATGTGCACAAGGGGGGATTGGAAAGTCCATGTGCAAGTCCCAGGAAGAGAAAGGTATGGGTTAACCTGAAATCCAGTACAGGATGAGTGGGTCCAGGGTGGATCCAAGAATGGATGGATGGGTAAGCACTCAGGGGTGCTGACCGGAAGAGTGAAGCCAACTCTGTGTAGACAAGTAGAGGAAAGGGAAAGCGCCTCTTGAGTGTGGTAAAAACTTTTTATTACAGTAAATGCAGTAGCAACTTACATGGAGGTAAGTGAATTCTCGTGTACAGCACATCACATTCCGGGGCCAGATGTGGATATTCACAGCATCCAGGCAGTGTCCATGAGCTTGTGGAGGACTTGAGGCCCGCTCTGGCGTCTTCTGGGTCGCGGTGGACAAGGAGGAGGAAGCTGGTGCGGCGGCAGCGTCCGTCGTCACGGAGTAGGTAAGGGCAGTGGTGGACAAGCAGGGACTGGTACACAAGAGATCATCTGGAGTGAGGGAGCAAGCAGAAGAGTAGTCATAGTCGTAGCCAAAGATCGGTACACAAGCAGTGAAGAGCAAAATGGCAGCAGGCAGAGGCTTAGTCCTGGAACGTAGCTGGAGGTCGGTACACAAGTAGAAGATTTGGGAAGATGTGGCACACAAAGCTAGATCTTGGGAAAAGCACAATAATCTGGCATCAGGAAGTTCCCAGATCAGCCTTCAATAGGAAGTTCAAAGGAGTGACCAAAGGTTCAGAGTTCACAGGAGGCTGGGCAAGGAAAAAGACTGTACAAGGTCTAGGTCACCACACAGATCAAGAATACATAGGTATCAACTGCTTGATAGCTCAGCAAGAAGAAGCACCGTCAGAAGGAACCAAGAACCTCGGTTCGAATCTGGGCCCTGACAGTAGGTCTTCTACAGCTAGACCAGGGGTATTCAAACTATGGCCCTCAAGTTATTCAGGAAGTACAATTCCCATCACGCCTAGTCATGTCTGTGAATGTCAGAGTTTTCCAATGCCTCATGGGATGTGTAGTTCTGCAACAGCTGGAGGGCCGTAGTTTGAGGATCCCTGAGCAAGAGTGTTGCCAGTTTGAGACCCCTGCACTGTAGGATTGTAAAAGACCTGGGACACCTTTTGGGTGGCTTAAGAAAAGTAGTGATGTGGCTACACAGTGGGTGTGGCCAATTTGGCTTAACAGTGGGAGGGGCTTAAAGGGGCATGGGTAACTAAATCAAAGAGCATTTTTGTAAACCGAATGTAAGAATATAGAGGTGCCGCTCTGGGGCGTCCCAGTTCAATGCCAACCGCTGAGAGTGCGGGATGGGAACGGAGCTCGTCTGGGCTCCAAATGTCAAAATGTAGCAGAGAAAGTATCCCACATTGCTGCAAATCCACTGTGAAGGTATATAAGGCAGCCTCAGCTCGGGCTCCCGCCAGGCCATGCCTCCGATGCGTTTTGCTCTGCCCCTGGAGCTTAATCATGGAGCATTTTTGTACCCATAAAATATGCTTAGATTAAGTAACTGTGGCACAGAGAAGTATATGTGCAGCCATAAGTGACAGAGAGTGCAGCGCAGAAATCTGCTGTGAAGGAATAAGAGGCAGCCTCAGCTCGGGCTCCAGCCTGGCCATGCCTCTGATGCATTTCTCTCTGCCCCCAGAGCTTAATCATTTTTGTACCCATAAAATACGCTTAGATTAAGTAACTGTGGCAGAAGGAAGTCACTGGGCAGCTGTAAGTGACAGAGTGCAGTGCAGAAATCCACTGTGAAGGAATATGAGGCAGCCTCAGCCCAAGCTCAGGCCATGCTCCCGATGCATTTCGCTCCACCCCTATTGAGCTTAAACATGTACCCCCAAAAAAAGCTTAGGTTACACAACAATGGCACAGGGAAGTCACTGGGCAGTCGTAATTGACAGAGCGCAGCGCATGTTCTACTATGTGTACACCCAGATCCAGAGTGACAGTACAGTGTGTCTTGCTATGTGTGTACACAGATACAATGTAGCAGAGTCCCCCCCCCCCCATGTCCCACCCCCTGTTCACACACACATACATTCAGGGTGGGATGTATACTTTGTTTCCAGTAATAATAAAGTTGGTAGTGAAGTTCCTGTCTCCTCCCCAGCTCTCCCCTCTCACCAGCCTTGCGGACGTCCTTGCCTTCCCTGGGTCATCCAGCTACTGGTACAGGTTGAGGAAGTCGTCCTCCCTCCAGTGGGATCACCCCGAGCCAGAGCAGCCATAGGAGGAGAGGTGGGACTCTGCCTGTCCAGGACATCACCACGTTGACAGAGCTGTGCCAGCCTGGGCACTGCTCTCCTCTTTTTGGGATGTGAGGTCTCTGGGAGGTGGGCTCGGTGCAGATCAGCCCCCTCTCTACATCCTGGCTGGGGGGGCTGATCTGCACCGATCCCACCTCCCCCCTTATCCGGCCTTCCTCCCTGAAAGTGACCTCACCCTTGTCTTGGGGCATTGATGAGCAAATTCACCCCGTGTGTAAGGTGAGTGAACCTGTTCAAGGTTCCCAGCAAAACCCAGAAGAACCCACCCCCAGGGTGGGTCTCTAATTTGACCCATGGCACATTGCACATAGTCATCTGCAGCCGGGGGTATGAAGACGGCTCCAGAAGAGTTAACACAGTGCGGAGTAAAGCAAGTGGTTGCCAAGGGTAATGGAGATCTAACAAGCAGCCTGTACCCGTAATTGGTGGGACATCCTCTTGTAGCGAAGGAGTTGTTGTCGACATTATCTCCCCTGGTGGTCCGTCTCCCATAGCATACCCACTAGGTATGGAAGAGGAAGAGATAACAGAGCAGGCGTGGAGTCAGCGCTAGGTGCCCGAAAGGACTCCATTTCATTTCTGGGAGTGAGGTAGCCAAAATACACTGGACAGGTGGAGTGGGCTTAGGCTCAGCGTGTCCCTCCTAAATGCGGTTGTGATAGGGAAAGTGTACATTGACACAGGAACGAGAGAGCTAACCGGAGGGCAGTTTATTGTTCAAGTGTACATGGTGCACGGCCATCTCTAGAGTTGGAAGTCTGCCTTAAGGTTGAGGTATCCTTGAAAGCAGCTCCCCCTTGTCCTGGAAAAACAAATATATCAGGCACATCTGCCGCACAGTTTATTCAAAAAGTCCATGAAAGTCTATGTATGGGGAGGAAGTCTAACATATAGGGCAGCCATCAAGTGAACCAAGAAGCCAGGGGTTCCAACAGGGCTAAGGATGAACAAAAACCATTTATTAGTGTGCAATAAAACACTCACATTGGTTCAGGGTAACAGGTACAGGTAGGCACCCACCTGGGTGTATCCCGTGTGGGGGTGTGCATCATCCAGTAAGCGCCGCCATCAGAAGAAAGCGTATCCCCTCTTTACCGTAGCCGGCAATAGCGGTGGATGGAGCAGGAGTGGGAACGAAGCTAGAGATTCCTTCAGATGAAACTGAGGCTTGGTAAGCGGTCGTGGGTGGATGATGTCACAAGAGTGCGACGCGTTTCTGAGCGTGCGTGCTGCTGATGGACAGGCAGCCGCACTCCTTCTTCATAGCAATTTACCTGTTACCCTGAACCCATGTGAGTGTTTTATTACACACTAATAAATGCTTTAAAAGTCTACACTTAGAGGCGCCTCTTCTTATTGTTCAACCCCCCCCCCCCGTCCTGGGGCACTTATGAGCAAACTTACCCTGTGTGTCAGATGAGTGATACCGTTCAAGGAGGCCAGAGTAACCAAGAAGAACCCACCCTGGAGTAGGCCTCTCATGTGACCCACACTTTGTGGCCGACGAGGAGAGGAACATGGAGAGAGTGTCACCCGCGTGCCCTAAATACAGTACATGCACACAGCACAAGGCCAGGCTCACAGTGTGGGGTTGATTTACTAAAAGCTAATAGACTAGTAAGTGCAGTTGCTCCAGAGCTTAGTAAATGAGGGAAAGCTCTGCTAATTTCCTTCATCCAATCATGTATAAGCAAAAATGCTGTTCTTTTTTTAAAATTTTCCTTGAATGTGATTGGGTGTTCTTTACAAAGTCAAGCTTCACCTCATTTACTAGCTGCACTTAGCTATACAGTAAACCCCCCTCCATTGCGGGGGTTACGTTCCGGACCCAGCCGCGAAAAGTGAAAATCCGCAAAATAGAAAAACCCTATTAAAATGCATTGTAGGCATGTTTTTTTTTACTGACATTGTACGTGTAAAAGCATTTTAAGGTCTTTAACCCTCCTCTTGTGTTAGGGTCAGAACTGACCCATTTTCAGGTTTTGAATGTCTATAAGTATCACATAAATTTGTTTATTGCATCAAGATTTTTTTACTTTGTCAGGAACCTCTATTTAAACAATGTAATAGAAAAATAATCCTTTTCACTAAATTATAAAATACTGTGGTGAAAATTAAGACGTTCATGGTGTTAGGGTCAATTCTGACCCAGTTATAATAGAAAGGTCTAAGGGGTCACACCAAAAATATTAAAACCAATCTTTTCAAGGATAAAGAAGCCTAACAAGGTAACCAAGAGGTAAGAAACAAATTTGATGATAAATAATTATTCAGAAGGTATTTTATGGCTGATTTAAAACACTGACCCTAAACATCATGGATAGTAACGGAATTCTAACATAAGAGGAGGGTTAAACACACTTTTAAAACAATAGAAACTCATTTAAACACATAAAAGATACTGAGAGACAGAGCAAGAGCTATGGAAAACACAAAAATATTTCATTTTTAATGATTTATATAGTAAAATAACATTACAAAAAAAACCGCAATATACCGGGACAGCAAAAACTGAACCGCGATGGAGCGGGGGTTTACTGTATTTGACTTTAGTAAATCAACCTCTACGAGAAGTTTCTCAGGGCTGCAGTTCCTCTGAGCTCTACAAGGTGGTGATCTCACTTCTAGCCAGACAGGAAGTCTCTATGGAAGACAGGAAGTGATGTCAGCCACAGACAGGAAGTGATGTCAGGTTATAAATAGGACGTTCTGGGTGAGAGGAGTTCGGGAAGACGTAGCGAGTAGACGTCGCTGAAAGTGGCAGCAGAGGAGGTAATAAGATCTTATTTTCTATTTACACCCAGTAACCCCCCGTCATGTCCGTCCTCTTCCTCCATAGTCACTGTGACCTCTTTTATCTCCAGCAGATGATGATACACACATATATAGTGTGAAAACCTAGATTAACACCTTCAGGGTCAGAACATTTCCCCACTTACAGGGCCGGAACATTCTCTGCATTTTGTAGATGTGTCACCTTTCCCACCAATCACCTTCTCACCTCATCAATCTATACTAATGGATTATGCGATAATACGGGATGGGGCTTTATGTAGAGGAGGATTCATAATACGTATGTTTAATGTTATAATCTTTAAGCCTCCTACACAGGGGACATTGTTACAGCGGCTGCTTTTGGCTTCCAGCATTTTTTCTGCAGCCAGTAAACTCCCCAGCATGTTATCCAATGTGTCCAATCACACATAAGGCTTTTATCAGCGTTTTTTGGCAGGGGCATTTTCTCGCTAGAAAAAAAAATCCTCAAAACGAATGGGTTTGATCCTCATCCTTTAAAAATGCTCTAAGGCTGGATTCACACATATGTGAATTGTATGTGGGTTTCCACAGCTCCAATTCACATGACATGCGAGTGTGACCGGCTCTTGATGGAGCCATTCACGTATATGTCTGGGGCGGCCGCAGTCCAGATTGAAAAAGGATCCTGTGCTTGTTGGGTCTGAGTTAGGTGCGAATTCAGACAAAAATTCACAGCTGAATTTCTGAACAGACACCCACCGGACCCTAGGTCCGAACCTGCGGCCGCACATATGTGAACCCGGCCTTACTCTGAAAACAGCTAAAAAACACGTTCTACAGCTAACCCTACTGCTGTTTTTATAACATCCAGTGTGTCTGAGGCGTTATGGAGATGGTAATAACTATTCCTGATGTCTGTGAAGGTTCAACACAAGGGATGTGTCTGGATGGTGACTGTATCAAGGCTACTTCACCTCCACCTAAGAACTGTACTTGAATCACCTCCATCAGATCGCCCCCTGCAGCTATTACCCCCTTCCCCTCCCTTTAGATTGTAAGCTCCATGAGATGGGCCCTCCTAATTCTCCTGTATTGAACTGTATTGTAATTGTAATGTTCCCCCTTTATATTGTAAAGTGCTATATAAACTCTTGGCACTATATTAACCCTGTATAATAATAAAAATATAATAATTACTTTTGTGTTTTATAAGCTTTATGTAGATATATTGAGGGATAATAACTGTTCCTGATGTCTGTGAAGGTTCAACACAAGGGATGTGTCTGGATGGTGACTGTATCATTGTGTGTGTCAGGTTCCTATAAGGTGTCAGGATGTCACTGTCTATTTCTCCATGGAGGAGTGGGAGTATTTAGAAGGACACAAGGATCTCTACAAGGACGTCATGATGGAGAATCAGCCGCCCCTCACATCACCGGGTAAGAGGAGACTTTATTGTAAAGGAGAGAGCAGTATGGAGGGTCCACCTAGATCCCCCATCATCTGATAAACACATAGAAACAATGTATTCAGTCAGTGTGTGTGTTTCCTACAGATGGATCCAGTAATGGGAACCCAACAGAGAGATGTCCCCGTCCTCTGTATTCCCGGGATTCCACACAGGAAGGTCACACCATCCCTCACCATCATCAGGCAGATTAGGAACAATCAATGCTAGTTATGATTTATACACAAGCATTTTTGTTACGATAAATGTTTTATTATATTTTCAGAGTGGAAACCTCGGGGATGATAATATTGTTGCTAATGAAGAGTATAAAGAGGAGGATGAGGAGTATGGAGTGATGGAGGAGTATTCTGAGGGACTCCAGGATATGATGGAGCCACCTAATACCAGGAACCCACCAGAGAGATGTCCCCGTCCTCTGTATTCCCGGGATTCCACACAGGAAGGTCACACCATCCCTCACCATCATCAGGTAGATGATTGACAATTATTGGTAGTTATGATTTATATACAAGCATGCTTGTTACAATGAATGTTTTATTATATATTCAGAATGAAAACCCCAAGGATAATATTGTTGTAAAAGAAGAATTTACAGAGGAGGATGAAGAGTATGGAGTGATAAAGTTTCCAGAAGGACACAAGCAGCTCTCCAAGGATGTCATGATGGAGCTTCCAAATACCAGAAACCCCCCAGAGAGATGTCCCCGTCCTCTGTATTCCCAGGATTCCACACAGGAAGGTCACACCATCCCTCACCATCATCAGGTAGATGATTGACAATTACTGTTAGTTAAGATTTCTACACAACCATGTTTATTGCAATGAATTTTCTATTATATATTCAGAGTGGAGACCTGGAGGATTATAATATTATTGTTAAAGAAGAGGATGAGGAGTGTGGAATGATGGAGGAGTTTTCAGAAGGACACAAGGATATGATGGAGCCACCTAATGCCAGAAACCCACCAGAGAGATGTCCCCGTCCTCTGTATTCCAGGGATTCCACACAGGAAGGTCACACCATCCCTCAATGTTACAAGGTTGGTGGGATGGAGCTGTTAGAACATGGACTCGTGGAAGCAATTTGTGTATTTTTTTTATGTGATGTCACAGTTATAAAGCTTATATTTTACAGATGATGTTCTCTCATTCTCTTGGTTTAGGGTGAAGATCTGATAGATATAAAAGTTGAGGTTAAATCAGAAGAAGAAGAGACGTATGTGAGGGATGATCAGCAGTCTATGGAGGAGGATGGAATAACGGGGACATTTATAGAGGAGGACACTCCTACAGAGATCAGCACAGGTGGGTCATTAAATACATTCCTCCACCCATACTGCTCACTGATTGGTCCAGAGTAGGGCGGGGACTGGGTGATACCAGCCTGTAATACCCTGGTCACTTTCCTGAGCTGTGTTCCCCGTCCTGTATTCCTGTATTTACATAGTTAGAGTTAGTGAGGTTGAAAAAAGACACAAGTCCATCCGGCTCAACCAATAAAAAACAAAAACCAGTAGAGAAAACACAACCATACAAACCCATATACACAATCCTATACCCGCTGTTGATCCAGAGGAAGGAGAAACCCCCCCCAGCAAAGCATGATCCAATTTCCTTCAACAGGGGGAAAAAAATCCCTTCCTGATCCACCGAGAGGCAATTCGGATATTTACCTATAAATATTAGTACCCACTACCCAGTTATATTATGTATTTCTGTCGGATAATCTTCCTTCTCTGTGCTGCAGACACAATTTATGTCTCTAGACTGGATTTATGGAGATTCTGGGGTTCAGCTGGCAACAAAATGTTGATAGTCACCATAGACGTTGCTCAGCCTAGACACCTGGGGTATGTACCTTGGATCTTCTGCCCCATGCCCGGGTCTAGGAAGATCTCTGACAGAACAATTCTCCCGGGGTTACTTGCTCTGTTATTTGCTGGCTGTGCCGGGTGGAGGGATATGTCTGTATAGTCTCACACCCAAGTCACTGAGTGCATTCTGACCCCTGCACTATATACTCTATGTTGTACATTACATACTCCTGACTCCTATTCGGCCCGTGTGCAGGGCACCCCTGAAGGTGGTGAGAGCAAGTGCTATGCCCAACGAAGCAGGGGTTGCCAGCTGCAACAGGCTGAAGTGATGAGGAGATGGCGGCTGGACGAGCAGGATCCCTCAGATGTTCCAGATGAGACTTGGCAGAAGGGAGAGTTGAAAGCAGGGTCAGGAGCAAGGCCAGTAGTTATTCACGGAATATCAGCGAGGGGTAAGGCAGCAAGCAGAGTCAGAAGTACGCCGGGGTCATACCCTGGCTATCAGGCAGCAGCGAGTCAATGGAGCAAACCAAGGGTCAAAGCTAGGAATGGAGACAAGACAGATCAAAGGCAAGCCGGGTCGGTAACAGGAAATCCAATGATAGCAGAGACAGGAAAACGGGAACCCACGGGGAAGCTGAAGATCATCCAGCAACTTGTGGATCAGACTGCTGGCTTTAAATAGGGTACTGGGCGCCAGGATCTGTCACACATTGCTTGCATAAATGCAGTTTATTGTTCGCGGATGTGCACGCAAGCGCAATTGCAATGGCGAACACCTAGATGCCCACAATCTGCAATTCCATTGGGCATTAGAAGAACCTTAAACAGAAAGTGATAAGGAGGGAGGAGTCAGTAACCCAATGATGGTGGTCTTCAGGATCAGTCCAGTCTTCATCTTGATTGTCCCCCCCCCCCCCCCTTTTCCCCCTCCGGAAGACCCATTTACTAGTTACCTTGAGGGGGGAATTGTAAGATCCTCAGAGACAAAGCTGCCTGATGTGGGCGGAGTTCTGGTTTAGGGGAACCAATCTGCTGATGTCTAGTAATAATCTTTGTATTTCTATTTTAGTACATGGACGGGAGATGAGGAAAACCTCAGAGGATTGTCTCACTTTGTCTCCAGACTGTAAAGTAGAAGATGAGGACATCACACAGTATAGTCCAGGAGAAAACCCGGCTACCTCAAATGTCCATCCGGCAACACACAGTGTAGATGGACCATCTTATTCCTCTTATCCTGAGGAACCTCTGACTGTGAGGGACGGTGCCGGTTCATCGTATTCCTCTTATCCTGAGGAACCTCAGACTGTGAGGGACAGTGCCGGGCCATCGTATTCCTCTTATCCTGAGGAACCTCAGACTGTGAGAGACGGTGCCGTCCTTCCAACACATAAAAGGTTTCCTTGTCCGCAGTGTGGGAAGCTTTTCCGTTCTAATGCCCATCTTATTGTCCATAAAAGATTTCACACGGGTGAGAAGCCGTATTCCTGTCCTGAGTGCGAGAAATGTTTTTCAGATAAGTCCAATCTTCACACTCATCAGCGAGTGCACACGGGGGAGAAGCCATATTCCTGTTCTACATGTGGGAAACGTTTTATAAAAAAAGCAGAGCTTGTCACACATCAATGGTCTCACACGGGGGAAAAGCCTTATTCTTGCTCTGAGTGCGGGAAATGTTTTACAAGCAAATCCATTCTCAGCAGACACCAAATGTCTCACACAGGGGAGAAGCCACATTCCTGTCCTGAATGTGGGAAATGTTTTTCAGTGAAGGCCCATATTACCATACATCTTAGGTCTCACACGGGGGAGAAGCCACATTCCTGTCCTGAGTGCGGGAAATGTTTTTCAGTGAAGTCCAGTCTTTACAGACATCAGAGATCTCACATTGGGGAGAAGCCACTTTCCTGTCCCGAGTGCGAGAAATGTTTTTCATTAAAGGCCCATCTTTACTCACATCTGAAGTCTCACACGGGTGAAAAGCCACATTCCTGTTCTGAGTGTGGGAAATGTTTTTCAATGAAGTCCAGTCTTTACAGACATCAGAGAACTCACACGAGGGAGAAGCCGTATTGTCCCAAGTGAGGGAATTGTCACTCACAGAAGTCCTCTGTTTACAGTCATCTGAGTTTGGTCACGGAGGAGAATGAACTTTCCTGGTGTGAGTGAGGGAATTGTTCCTCACTGAAGTCCTGTCTTCCTGTACATCAGGGGTCCCACAGAACCCTGGAGGTGTATTAGTGCCTTGAGTGCAGAAAATGTCTTCTATATGAATGTTGGTGGACATGTGGGGAAGAAGCTCACCCTGATATACACCTCAGATATACTCCATGGCTGATCTTCATCATGTAAGAAACACTTCATAAGGAGATCAGAGATCACCAAAGACATGGATGAAGTGTTGTCCCGTGTTGACCATTGATAGCAGGAGAAAAATAAAAATGGAGTCCTTACCTTTCATTGGCTGAGTACATTTTGTGCGGGAAGATTTCACAAACACTTACAGGTCTGCTTTTTTTTAAAAAAAAAAATCATTCCCCCAATGGTTCTGAGTTTTGGCAGTATTATTTTAATTAACAAGGTTATTTCCTGTAATCATCAGCACCATCTAGTGGCCAAAATGTGGTATTTTGCAATTTTTCCAGATTGAGGTATTTCAGGGAAAATATCTCACTATGGCCACTAGATGGAGCTGATGATCATAGAAAATCACTGTGGTAAATTATGGCCAAAGTTTATCCCGGCTGAACAAATGCTCGTTCACTGCCAGAGCTGTTTTTGTATCATTTTTGCACGCGTGGTAAAATGCAGATTTTTGGGCCTGAAGATTAGATTAAACCCCCAAACATTTTCTGAAAGCAGAGACCCTGGAGAACAAAATAGTAGTTATTGTTAAGGTGTTCCTCGTACACAAATGTCCCCTTAATATCCAGGTTTGTTTTCTCCTTCTCCCCATTTTCTATGGTGTGATATTTTCTACAATACTTTGTTATAATAATGTAACACGTTGTGTATTGTATTCTACACAAATTATTAATTACTTTGCGGCAGTTCCACCTCGAAGAACAAGCCTGCCTGCTGTCACATCCACCATGTAGGGGATTTCTGGGACCTGCAGTCAGCCCTGGGGTCACCAGCTGCTGGATACTGCCATCATGGACTCTTACCTGTCCAGGTATGCTGGGGCAGCCACAAGCCTGAGTTGAGGGATTAGGGTTGTTAGGGAAAGACTGTTACTCTTGTTATCCGGAATGACCAAGCTTTTCAGTAAAGCTTTTGAAACTTTGTCCTTGTCTTGTCTGAAGTTACTGAAGGAGTGTATGCGAGTAGGCGGCACATTGTACATAGTCATCTGCAGCCGGGGTCAGTAAAGCACACCGGGGGTATAAAGATGGCTACAGAAACAATAACACGGTTCAGAGTACAAGCAAGTGGATACAAGCTAGAGATCTAACAAGCAGCCTGTCCCCGTGATTGGTGGGACATCCTTTTGTAGAGAAGGAGTTGTTGTAAGGCATTATCTCCTATAGCAATGGGAGGCAATCAGGACTTAGAGGTTCCCAGTCTGGGCACTAGGTACGGAAGAGATAACAGAGCGTTAGTGTGACGTTTTTGGTGGGACTCCATTCTGTTGCTGGGAGTGGGGTAACGGAGATACGCTGGGTGGGTGGAGTGGGCATAAGTTCAGCGTGTCCCTCCTAAATGCGTCTGTGATAGTGAAGGTGTACATTGACACAGGAACGGGAGAGCTAACTGGAGGGCAGTTTATTGTTCAAGTGTACACAGTGCACGGCCATCTCAAGAGTTGGAGGTCTGCCTTAGGGTTGAGGTATCCCTGAAAGCGGCCTCCCCCTTGTTCCAGGGCATTGATGAGCAAACTTACCCCATGTGTAAGGTAAGTGACCCTGTTTAAGATGCCCAGCATAACCCAGAAGGACCCACCCTGGAGTAGGCCTCTCATGTGACCCACACTTGGCGGCCAACGAGGGGAAGAACATGCAGAAAGTGTCACTTGTGTGCCCTACATACAGTACATACTAAGCACAAGGCCGGGTTCACACTGTGGGGTTGATGTACTAAAGGCTCAGAGTCTGTGCATTTTCAAGTGCAGTTGCTCCAGAGCTTAGTAAATGAGGGAAAGCTCTCCTGGTTTCCATCATCCAATCATATGTAAACAGAAATGCTGTTTTTTTTTTAAAAATGTCCTTGAATGTGATTGGGTATTCTTTGCAACGTCAAGCTTCACTTAATTTACTAAGCTGCACTTGCATGGTGCACAGTCTATTTGCCTTTAGGCTCAGTTCACACTGTTGCGACCTGCAGTGCAACTTTGCCAGACGACTTCGGTGCAACTTTTAAGCGACTTCAGGGAATGCTTGGGTAATCTTCCCGCAATGTCGGATCCAAATGACATCAATTAAGATGAGGATCCGACTTGGAGGCAACTTTCAATAAAGCCTATGGGCACAAATCAGATAGAAGTCGCCTTGAAGTTGTACAGGAACCATTTTTAAAGTCGGAGCTACTTCAGTAGTGCTAATTGAGAGACGGCTCTTATTGACTAAAACGGGATCTCACAGGTGTCTCACAAGTCGGATCCAAGCCATGGCAGTGTGAACTGAGCCTAAGTAAATCAATACCTACGAGACGTTTCTCGGAGCTGCAGTTCCTCTGAGCTCCACAAGGTTATGATCGCACTTCTACCCAGACAGGAAGTCTCTATGGAAGACAGGAAGTGATGTAAGGCAAAAACAGGAAGTGATGTCTGGTATAAATAGGAAGTTCCGGGTTAGAGGTAATCAGACGGAAGTCGAGAGGAGACATTGCTGGAAGTGGCAGCAAAGGAGGTAATAAGATCTTATTTTCAATTTAGTTGTTATCATACAGGATTTATATATTATTATTATTATACGGGATTTATATATTATTATTATACGGGATTTATATAGTGCAGACAGATTACTCAGCGCTGTACAACATAAGGGCAGTTATTATACAATATAATAATGGAGGAATCAGAGGGCCCTGCTCCTGAGAGCTTACAATCTAGGAAGGAGGGTCAAGTGATACAAAAGGTAATAGCTTTGAGGATGAGCTGATGGAGAAAATAAAAGTACAGTTGTTAGATGGGTGCGGGATAGGCTTCTCTGAATAGAAGGTTTTCAGGGATCGTCTAAAAGCAAACAGAGTAGGAGATAATCTGACAGATTGGGGACAGGAGCTCCATAGGATGAGAGAGGCTCGGGAGAAGTCCTGGAGGAGGTGATGAGGGAGCTAGAGAGCAGAAGGTGTTGGGAGGAATGAAGAAAACGATTAGGTTGGTATTGTGAGACTAGGCTAGTGATGTACCTGGGGGCTGAGTTGTGGATGACTTTGTAAGTTGTTGTTAGTAATTTAAATTGAATTTGTTGGGTTAGAGGAAACCAGTGGAGGGATTGGCAGAAAGGGGTGGAGGACTCTGAATGGAAGCCAGTGGAGGGATTGGTAGAGAGGGGTGGGGGACACTGAATGGAGACCAGTGGAGGGATTGGCACAGAGGGATGGAGGACACCGAATGGAGGGCAGTGGAGGGATTGGCACAGAGGGATGGAGGACACCGAATGGAGGGCAGTGGAGGGATTGGTAGAGAGGGGTGGAGGACACCGAATGGAGGCCAGTGGAGGGATTGGTAGAGAGGGGTGGAGGACACTGAAGGGAAGTCAGTGGAGGGATTGACAAAGAGGGTTGGAGGACACTGAAGGATAGCCAGTGGAGGGATTGGTAGAGAGGGGTGGATGACACCGAATGGAGGCCAGTGGAGGGATTGGCACAGAGGGGTGGAGGCCAGTGGAGGGATTGGCTGAGAGGGGTGGAGGACACTGAAGGGAAGCCAGTGGAGGGATTGTCAGAGAGGGGGTGGAGGACACTGAAGAGAAGCCAGTGGAGGGATTGGCAGAGAGGGGTGGAGGGATTGGCAGAGAGGGGAGAAGGTCACTGAAGGGAAACCAGTGGAGGGATTGTCAGACAGGGGTGGAGGAAACTGATTGGAGATCAGTGGAAGGAGTGGCAGAGAGGGGTGGAGGACACTGAATGGAGGCCAGTGGTGGGATTGGTAGAGAGGGGTGGAGGACACTGAATGGAGGGCAGTGAAGGGATTGGTAGAGAGGGGTGGAGGACACCGAATGGAGGGCAGTGGAGGGATTGGTAGAGAGGGGTGGAGGACACCGAATGGAGGGCAGTGGAGGGATTGGTAGAGAGGGGTGGAGGACACCGAATGGAGGCCAGTGGAGGGATTGGCACAGAGGGGTGGAGGCCAGTGGTGAGATTGGCTGAGAGGGGTGGAGGACACTGAAGGGAAGCCAGTGGAGGGATTGGCAGAGAGGGGTGGAGGAAACTGAATGGAGATCAGTGGAGGGATTGGCAGAGAGGGGTGGCAGACACGGAGCAGTTTGTAAAGTGGATGAGTCTGGCAGCAGGGTTTAAGATGGACTGAAGGGGGGATAGTCTATGTAATGGTAAGCCAATGAGGAGAGACTTGCAGTACTCGAGCCGAGAGATGACCAGGATGGTTGTGCTATCGATCTTGACAGCAACGTCAGGAGAAGGGTCACGTGGGGGAGGAAATATTGTGAGTTTGGTTGTGGATAGATTGAGTTTGAGGAAGTGAATTAGCTGCTTTGTGGTGTCATTGGTTAGGAAGGGGCGTATCTTGGAGATGTTGCAGAGGTTGAGGTGGCAAGCTTTGGACGGTGATTGAAGAGTCCCTACCCTTCCTTACTTCTCTTTTCCCCCCACTAACCTTTCCTGGTGGTTATTCTTTCCCCTACCTCTCGCTTGTCTTTCCCTCCCCCTTCAATTTCTTCTCTTTTTACTCTCTAACTACCCTGAGGTCTGCCACTTAGCTATTTGATTGCTTAACGACTATTTACTGTGGTCTCAGATATTATTCTCGTTGCTTTGTGGTATTTTGTGTATTCATTGTACCTCTACCTGTTGGTTAACCATGATCCTCATTTGAATTACGAATACTACTGTTTGTACAATGTTTGCTTTTTTATTCTTAAATAAAAGTTTACTTTCTTGAAAAAAAAAAAAAGATTTAATGTCTGAGGTTTACAACCACTTTACCTGTGCAGAAACCCTTCTATTACAGCCCCCCCCCCCCCTTTTCACATCCACATCCTTTTATTGTGTGACCAATACCATCCAATTAATTCTTGCATTCATTTCCCAAAGTTTTCCGTCTACAAGGAAATCTGTATAGATCAAATTACGTCACCAACGAGGATGGAGGAGGACCGGAGTCGCATGACTGAGAAGATCCTAAACCTCACCCTGGAGATCATCTACCTGCTGACCGGAGAGGTGAGGAGGATTCTGGGAGGTCACATGACATCACTCTTATCTCTATTAATAATACACAGACCTGACCGGAGAGGTGAGGGGGATTCTGGGAGGTCACATGACATCACTCTTATCTCTATTAATAATACACAGACCTGACCGGAGAGGTGAGGGGGATTCTGGGAGGTCACATGACATCACTCTTATCTCTATTAATAAAACACAGACCTGACCGGAGAGGTGAGGAGGATTCTGGGATTCTAACATGATATTCCTATTGGTTCCTCAATACAGAGATTTCCCCTCCTGAAGTCAGGTGATCATATGACCATCACAGTGCCTCCATGTGACTCCCTAAAACCTGAGAGACACAACATGGAGAAGATTCTAGAAGTCACCAAGAAGATGATGGAGCTGCTGACAGGAGAGGTGAGCGGTGCTGGGAATTCTGGGACATTATCCAGTAACAGACAAGGGATGTGTCTGGATGGTGACTGTATCATTGTGTGTGTCAGGTTCCTATAAGGTGTCAGGATGTCACTGTCTATTTCTCCATGGAGGAGTGGGAGTATTTAGAAGGACACAAGGATCTCTACAAGGACATCATGATGGAGAATCAGCCGCCCCTCACATCACCGGGTAAGAGGAGACTTTATTGTAAAGGAGAGAGCAGTACGGAGGATCCACCTAGATCCCCCATCATCTGATAAACACATAGAAACAATGTATTCAGTCAGTGTGTGTGTTTCCTACAGATGGATCCAGTAATGGGAACCCACCAGAGAGATGTCCCCGTCCTCTGTATTCCCGGGATTCCACACAGGAAGGTCACACCATCCCTCACCATCATCAGGTAGATGAGGAACAATCACTGATAGTATCATTAGGATCTGTACATTATCTGCATTGTTACCATTGATGTCATTTTTATTATATATTCAGAGTGGAAACCTGAGAGATTCTAAAGTTGAGGTTAAAGAAGAGATAAAAGAGGAGGATGATGAGGATGGGGTGATGGAGGAGTCAGAGATTCTAAAGGAATGCAAAGATCTGTATCAGGACACCATGGAGGAGTCATCCAGCTACAGAAACCCACCAGAGAGATGTCCCCGTCCTCTGTATTCCACACAGAAAGGTCACATCATCCCTCATCAGGTAGGTGGGACGGAGCATCTAGACCATGAAAGTGACTCAGAGAAGATCTATAGACCCTACATGATAATATTTCCTTCTCTTGGTTTAGGATGAAGATCTGATAGATATAAAAGTTGAGGTTAAAACAGAAGAAGAGGATGTTGAGGATGATCAGCAGTCTATGGAGAAGGATGAAATGAGAATATATATAGCAGAGGACGCTCCTACAAAAATCGGCACAGGTGGGTAAGGTGACTAAATACAGCCCTGTGTTCGTACTGATCACTGATAGGTCCGGAGTAGTGTTGGGCAAATGGTTGGGCTAGAGCATGAGTTCTGCCCAAACATCCAAATTATCATGGCATTTGACCGTTTGGCCCGCTGAACGACCACAACTCATTGCGTCGCCACACAGTGCATTGGAAGCCCTAATGAAAGCTTTGTCCAATCAAGGCACATGACACTGTCGTCATGACTCTATCCAATCATAGCTCATTGCTTTTAGACCCACCCCATACTATAAAAAATATTCTCCACATAGCGGTCATTTGCAGGCTGGCTGATACAGGCCTAGGGCCTGTGGTTGGCTGGCTGGTACAGGCAGGGCCTGTGGCTGGCTGGCTGGTACAGGCCTGTGGGTGTGTGGGTTGCTGGCTGGCACTGGGCAGCTGTGCGTGGGTGTATGTATGTGGCGGCTGTGTTAAACACACTTTGTGCACTGTACACTCACTTTCCCGAGACTCCCCAACTCCAGACGAGGCTGAGGGAGGCGGCCTAAGAAGGCAAAAGCTGTCCCAGTGCGCGGAGGCGTGTGGCGCAACATACGCAATGACGTTACAACATTATCGGTAACCTCCGGGCCAATTCCGATATATCGGGGAAAGTGCATATCGGCCTTGCCGATAATCGGTCGATCCCTAGTTGGTACATATTTAACGCAGTATATTTGTCAGCTCCACCTCCTCCTCCTCCTCCATGCCCTTCTCTGCTGGAATGTCCTATGAACCACAAGTACCCCCTAAGTGTTCAAAAGGGCTATTCAATGAGTAAGGCTAAAAGGTGCCATGCACTGCTTCAGCTGGTCTGTGTAGAGGACAGGAGCCACACCGGAGCAGAGATTCTTGCAGTTCTGCAGGGGAAAGCCCAGAGGTGGTTCACACCAAGCCAGCTGGAGCCGAGAACGGTGGTGTGCGATAATGGCACAAATCTCCTGGCCGCCTTTAGACAGAGAAAGTTGACATGACTGGTACATGTCCTCAATTTGGTTGTGTAGATTTTCCTAAATAGGTACCCAGGTTTGCAAGATCTTCTGAAGCAGGCCAGAAGAGTCTGTAGGCATTTCAGGCGGTAATACACAGCCAATGCTCAGCTGGCTGAAATTCAGCGGGAATTCCACCTGCCCGTAAAACGCCTGATTTGTGACATGGCCACCAGGTGGAACTTAACTTAGGCAATACTGCAGTGGCTGTACATGCAGCAGAGGGCCGTCAACGAGTACCTGTGTGAGTATGGAGCAAGGACAAGCTCAGGGGAGCTTGGCTTTTTTCTCCATGCCAATGGCTGCTCATAAAGGATGTTCTGTAACCATTCATGGAGGCGGCAAGGATGATGATCCGTGACAATGCATGCATCAGTGACACAATCCCTTTTGTGTTCCAGCAGAAGATGAAATCTTTTGAGGACATCCTAAAGAGGAGTTTATTTAAAGCGGAGTTCCGGGCACAGAAAAAATTTTTCAGTGAACATACCCCCGGGACAGTCAGGGCTAGTACATTCCACAATGGCTAGCCTCTGATCTGTCCCGGTTCGCACTTACCTGCGAGAAGAAATACTTAGTTATAAAATTTCTTCCACAGCGTTTCCATCTCTCTTGTGGGCAGCTGAAGCCGGCGCGGTCCTCTTCTGCGTCTTCTTCTGCGTCCTCTTCTCCCAGAATGCGCCTGCACCGGCCCCTCTCGTCACTTCCAGTGCGGCGCCGCATTCCTCCACAGCTTCTGGGCTTGCCCAGAAGCTGTTTAGCAGGGAATGCGGCGTCGCCCCGGAAGTGACGAGCGGGGCCGGTGCCGTCGCATTGATTCCTGAGAGCGATGACGTTCAGCTCCCAGGAATCATTGCCAGGAAGTGATGGCGGAGCCACGGCGCAGAGGGAGGAAGTGAAGAATAGGTGAGTATATTCGATCTCCAATTACAAGGTGAGTAAAAAAAAAACCTAAACTATCCAATTCCTTTTCAGGTGAAGGAGAACAAGCGGACGGGCACAAAAAAAAAAGATCGATTTTGTGCCCGAAACTCCGCTTTAATGCCTTTCCCGACTCTGGTAGATTACAGTCTGGTGGAGCAGTTGAGAAGGGGGCCGCCTAAGTGATGCATTTCAAAATTGTTTTAGTCATCGGCGCCCAAGGCTGTCAGCTTCTACATCAAATCAGCAGCGCCTGCATTATATGGTGGCAGATTATCTGAAGGCGAAAGCAGACATGGAGAGATTTCCAGTTGAAGATCCACTGGGTTGTTGGGTCATGAGAAAAGACCACTGGCCAGTATGCAATTGAGCTGCTGGGCTGCCCTGCATCCAGTGTGCTTTCCGAACGGGCATTCAGTGCTGCCAGAGGTTTTGTTACAGATAAGAGTGTGCCTGTCCACAGACTCCGTGGACTGGCTGACATTTATCAAAATGAATCAGTCCTGGATTAGCAGCAGCTATCAAGCCCCTGATGCCGATGTCACTGATTAGGTGCTTTCTGGATCTGGAATCTCTGCAAGACTGTCTAGGCTGCCTAGCTTTGTGCACATTGATTTCTTCGGGAACACATTTTTTGGTGTAGGTTTCATGGGCACAATTCTAACACCCAAGGACCAATTTTTCCGCACCTGTTTGACAGGTGCATATCATATCATTTCAATTTTTGACAGCAAGGCAATTCTTGCTTTTTGTAAAGAGTTACGGTGTGAAGGCACCACCGACACCCAAAGACCAATTTTCCCACACTTCTATCCAAAGTCTGCGAGACACCAAAATTTATACAAAAAAATCTCTAATTTTGTTCTTTTTTTTTTCTTTATAAATGTCAGATTTGCTGCAGCAGGCTCTATACATGGTACAGATGCGCCACTTTACAGGCAGACTAAGGGGACCCCCAGGCACTATATTTAAATTCATTTTTATTGTTTTTCATTTTTTAGGGTTTCATTTTAAGCATCATTAAATTATTGCCTATTTAAAAATGTTTACAAACTTTTTTTTCATTGATACATGTCCCCCAGGACAGTATCCGGACCCCCATAACTATTGTATGACAGTTACTTGCATATAAGCCTTCAAAAGAAGCTACTCCCCCCCAAAAGAAAAAGATGGTAGGGGGAAATATAGTGGTGTGCACTACACCAAATTGTGGGCTTGGGCAAAACCTGGGTGCATTCAGGGCTGTGCACCTGTCACATTGGGAGCAGCAACTGTCCGTGCAGCCACTGCATCTCAATTGACTTCAATAGGACTGCTTGCATGAGGACGAATGGAGTACCTGGGCCTCCCAGTGTGGGTATTCACGGTCCTCACACAAGACCTAATTGTAATGTTGGTCAGATAGCAGGAAAGGGGAGGTGTCAGAAATATATATTCACACAGCCCATCCGTCTGCTCCTGTTTGGCATTACTTGTAACAATTGATAAATGTCCTCATATGTTGTGTCTTCAACAACTCCAGGATCGCCCTCCAGGGACCAGACATGCTCTCCCTCAGTCCAGGCTTTAGGTCCAGGCTCTTTTTTCCTGAATCCAGC
This sequence comes from Pelophylax lessonae, assembly GCF_965119305.1. Classification (NCBI taxonomy): domain Eukaryota; kingdom Metazoa; phylum Chordata; class Amphibia; order Anura; family Ranidae; genus Pelophylax; species Pelophylax lessonae. The sequence continues at coordinate 271,404,369 of NC_138776.1, read as the reverse complement.
AGGGCCTCCATGCACATCCTCTTCTAGTCCATGGCCTCCAGGCACCTCCTTTCCTAGCCCATGGTCTCCAGGCACCTCCTTTCCTAGTCCGTGATCTCCGGGCACCTCCTTTCCTAGTCCGTGGCCTCCAGGCACCTTCTTTCCTAGTCCGTGATCTCCAGGCACCTCCTTTCCTAGTCCGTGATCTCCAGGCACCTCCTTTCCTAGTCCGTGGTCTCCAGGCACCTCCTTTCCTAGTCCGTGGTCTCCAGGCACCTCCTTTCCTTGTCCGTGGTCTCCAGGCACCTCCTTTCCTGGTCTGTGGTCTCCAGGCACCTCCTTTCTTAGTCTGTGGTCTCCAGGCACCTCCTTTCTTAGTCTGTGGTCTCCAGGCACCTCCTTTCTTAGTCTATGGCCTCCAGGCACCTCCTTTCCTAGTCTGTGGCCTCCAGGCACCTCCTTTCCTTGTCCGTGGTCTCCAGGCACCTCCTTTCCTTGTCCGTGGTCTCCAGGCACCTCCTTTCCTTGTCCGTGGTCTCCAGGCACCTCCTTTCTTAGTCTGTTGCCTCCAGGCACCTCTTTTCATAGTCCTGGCTCACAATCTGCACTCTAATTAATCTTAAAGATGTTCTATCAGGTTGAGGTCAGGACCTTGCTTTGTGCACTGGTCCAAATTTGGTGGAGGGGGATTGTGGTGTGGAGTTTTTTTTCAGGGGTTGGGCTTGGCCCCTTAGTTCCAGTGAAGGGAACTCTTAAGGCGTCAGCATACCAAGACATTTTGAATAATTTCATGCTCCCAACCTTGTGGGAGGAGTTTGCAGATGGCCCCTTCCTGTTCCAACATGACTGCACACCAGTGCACAAAGCAAGGTCCCTAAAGACATGGATGAGCGAGTTTTGGGTGGAGGAAATTGATTGGCCTGCACAGAGTCCTGACCGCAACCTGATAGAACACCTGCACATACAGCCATGGCCCAGGGCAAATGCCCCTAATGGCCACTCATCCTATAATCCCCTCATCACTGTCACTCCTATAAAAGACAGTTCTCATTGTTTCCTCACTCTCTGACTAAGGTCCATGGATAAAGAAATGAACTGGTAGGAGATCAGAGGACCCATTTACTAGTTACCTTCAGGGGGGGATTGTAAGATCCTCAGAGAGACAAAGCTGCCTGATGTGGGCGGAGTCCTGGTTTAGGGGAACCAATCTGCTGATGTCTAGTAATAATCTTTGTATTTCTATTTTAGTACATGGACGGGAGATGAGGAAAACCTCAGAGGATTGTCTCACTTTGTCTCCAGACTGTAAAGTAGAAGATGAGGACATCACACAGTATAGTCCAGGAGAAAGCCCGGCTACCTCAAATGTCCATCCGGCACCACACAGTGTAGATGGACCATCGTATTCCTCTTATCCTGAGGAACCTCAGACTGTGAGGGACGGTGCCGGACCATCGTATTCCTCTTATCCCAAGAAACCTCAGACTGTGAGGGACAGTGCCGTCCTTCCATCAAATAAGTGGCTTTCCTGTTCTGTGTGCGGGAAGGGTTTCCGTTTTAAATATGCTCTCAATGAGCATGAACGATGTCACACGGGGGAGAAGCCGTATTCCTGCCCTGAGTGCCGGAAATGTTTTTCAACGAAGTCCTATCTTTCCATACATCGAACATCTCACACGGGGGAGAAGCCGTATTCCTGCCCTGAGTGCCGGAAATGTTTTTCAACTAAGTCCTATCTTTCCATGCATCGGACATCTCACACGGGGGAGAAGCCGTATTCATGTCCTGAGTGCGGGAAATGTTTTTCCTTTAAGTGCAATCTTTACAAACATCAGAAATTGCACACGGGTGAGAAGCCATTTATCTGCCCTGATTGCGGAAAATGTTTTGCAAAAAAATCAGAACTTGTCACACATCAGAGGTCCCACACGGGAGAAAAACCGTATTCTTGTTCTGAGTGCGGGAAATGTTTTTCTGCGAAATCCAATCTGAACAGACACCAAAGTTGCCACACGGGGGAGAAGCTGTATTCGTGTCCTGAGTGCGGAAGATATTTTTCGCAGAAGTCCACTCGTGACAAGCATAAGAGATTACATGAAAGAGAGAAGCCGTATTCCTGTTCTGAGTGTGGGAAATGTTTTGTAAAAAAATCTGAACTTGTTGCTCATCAGAGATTTCACACTGAGGAGAAGCTGTATTCCTGTGCTGAGTGCGGGAAATGTTTTTCAGATAAGTCGAGTCTTCACACTCATCAGAGGTCTCACACATGGGAGAAGCCGTATTCCTGTTCTGAGTGAGGGAAATGTTTTTCACAGGCATCAACTTTTTACAGACATCAGAAATTGCACATGGAGGGGAAGTAACTCGCTCTCCTGTCCTGAGTGCGGGAAATATTTTTCAGGGAAGTCTTGTCTTCCTGTACATCAGGGGTCCCACACAACCCTCGAGGTGTATTTAGTGGCTTGAGTGCAGGACATGTCTTCTAAATGAATGTTGGTGGACATGTGGGGAAGAAGCACACCCTGAGATACACCTCAGATATACTCCATGGCTGATCTTCATCATGTACGAAACTAGACTAGACTCATTACCTATTGTAAGTTTTGTGGTGTAAGCAGTTTTTTTGAACATTTGTTGAACCAAATATGACCAGCTATCGCCAAAGTGTGACGAATTTTGGAAACTGATTTGGATACAATTATTTCCTTTGATCAACAGCTCCATCGAGTGGCCGCATGGCACTATTTCTGTCTTATAGCCACTAGGTGGAGCTGATGATCAGAGGAAATCACTGTATGTATTAAATTACGAGCAGAATGTTTCACTCCTGGGTAAATGCTTCTCACATTGGTCCAACAAGTTTTGTAGTAAAAGACTCCATAGATTCCTTCATCGGACATGGTTTCCTATATAAACATTCATGCACTTGTGAGTACGGGACACATCAAAGAACATAGGATAATTAAACGATGTAGTTAGAGCAGAAAATACAGTATTTGGCCTTTAGATAGCGCAAAGTATCATTATAATTATTCTGTCCCCACATTTCAGACCAGTCATTTTCCTGACCAGTTGGATGTCTATCTTTACTGTTTCTGGATATTATGACTGCAATCTTGTAAAATTATAATAAAAATGTATGAAATGGAAATAAAACATTTGTGTGTGTCGGTGTAATGACTACAAACTTCGATATTCTAGAATTGCTCGTAGGAGATGCTTCAAAAGGCTTTACAGGTCATTAATGATAAGAACACACAAGGAGAAGTGTTCCATCTACTCTTTCATACAACAGAACAGGCTTTCTCCGGGTCTTCTACTGATCTTAATTAGTGAGGAAAGTCTCTCCCGTATCGTTCTCTTCTTGACATATCATAGAATGAATCCATATTGTTCTTTCAGTGTCATCACCCCGTGTTCTGTCCATTTCTTCACCGACACCAACAGCTCATCCACCATCCCGCTGTATTTGTATCCTCACCATGGTTCCAATGATGGAGATCCAGAGATTGACCAGAAGACACAAGAAATGTTCCATCTGCTCTTTCAGACAACAGAACAGGCTTTCTCTGGGTCTTCTACTGATCTTAGTGAGGAAAGTCCCTCTTGTACCATTCTCTTCTTGACATATTGTAGAATGAAGCCATATTGTTTTTTCAGTGTCATCATCCCGTGTTCTGTCCATTTCTACACTGACGCCAACAGCTCCTCCACCTTCCTGCTGTATTTGTGGCCTCACCATGGTTCCATTGATGGAGATCCAGAGATTGACCGGAACACACAAGGAGAAGTGTTCCATCTGCTCTTTCAGACAACAGAACAGGCTTTCTCTGGGTCATTTACTGATCTTAATTAGTGAGGAAAGTCTCTCCTGTACCGTTCTCTTCTTGACATATCGTAGAATGAATCCATATTGTTCTTTCAGTGCCATCATCCCGTGTTCTGTCCATTTCTACACCGACACCAATAGCTCCTCCACCATCCCGCTGTATTTGTAGCCTCACCATGGTTCCAATGATGGAGATCCAGAGACTGACCAGAAGACACAAGGAGAAGTGTTCCATCTGCTCTTTCAGACAACAGAGCAGGCTTTGTTCGGGTCTTCTACTGATCTTAATTAGTTAGGAAAGTCTCTCCCGTACCGTGCTCTTCTTGACATATCGTAGAATGAAGCCGTATTGTTCTTTCAGTGTCCTCATCCCGTGTTCTGTCCATTTCTACACTGACACCAACAGCTCCTCCACCATCCTGCGGTATTTGTTGTGTAGCACTGCCCCCCCCCCCCTTGAGGACTGCTGGATTGTACACCTTGGGATCCCTCTGGGTTACCGTTAGCAACTGCAGCATGCACAATTTAACTCTTTACTCTCTGGCTCCGTCAATGGGCAGTGATGGCGAACCTTGGCTCCCCAGATGTTTTGGAACTACATTTCCCATAATGCTCATGCACTCTGCAGTGTAGTTAAACATCATGGGAAATGTAGTTCCAAAAATTCTGGAGTGCCACGGTTCACCATCACTGGTCTAGGAGATGTAGTTGTTTTTGTGGTTTTATTTAAATTAGGGATGGGAGAAGGGAAGAGTGGGATACTCCAACTTGAACTATTCACAGTAGATGAGGATTCCGGTCTTAAGATGCAGCCAGGCTGCTGATTCACCTTGCCACTTGATGATGATGAATTTAGAATTACTTCTTAGGATGAATTCTATTCAGGATATACACCTTTCACTCCACCTGCTGACACCCGTCCTCTGAGGGTGGTCCCCCTCAGGTCAGGATCCTAGACACGATCCCCTGTACTCACAATACTGTTTTTCGAGGGTCCCCAGTGTCTCAACCCCTCCAGTCAGCTCTCATTGACCTCTGGGTTCAGCTCCTTCCTTCCTGGTCCCCAGGCCGGCTGCCTGTGACCACGTGCCACTGCTACAGAGGACGAGACAGCCTCCACCCTCCCTCCGGGACTCTCCTGGCTTTTATACCACACTCCACAATGCACCGAGACAATCATTCTGTGTCAATCACTGGGGCTGTATTAGAGCCTGTGTACCCATTGGTCAGATTTCCTCCACTGTCCAATATGCCTCCCTATTGGACCAGTGCGAAACACTCCCCAGACCAGATGAATCACACTGAACACTATGAGCAGACCTCACTAAACGATCCTGCTCTCTGGTAGGCAGAAAGCAATATAGATTTGCCTGCTGCACCTCTGATAGGCAGACAGAGCCAAAAACTATTCTCTCTCACTAGCACCTTCCTAGGAGGGTGCTACAGTTGTTTCACCATGGTTCCAATGATTGAGATCCAGAGATTGACCGGAGTCTTCTTCTCCATGTCACCAGACCACCTCTTCCTCTACTATTGGTGTGCTGGGCCTTTCTCTGACTAGTCAGGACCCCCAACCTCTTCTATAGGATTGTGAAGATTTCTATCCTATTTACTAAGTACTAAGAAGCTGAAGAAAATGTCCATGACGTAGATGAGGGTCACATATAATATGAGCAGCATCACCCTTCACTCTGTAACCAAGACCTAGTCTGGCAAGGCACACAATGATACCAATTAGTCTATGACCGATCTTACGCATTGGATGGACTTTCTCCTTTTCATTATTTCCAGATGACCATGAATTAGAGTTCCAATATCTCCCCTGTGTTCTGCAGACAGATATACATTTCCTGACGCCTTCTGTTGTACAGATTCCTCATGTTCCCTGATATGAGACGATACATGGGACTTGTCTAACCATCCAACCAGGAGTGAATGGACTTGGCAAAGGTACCCATACATGTTGAGGACATGTGGCCTGCTATGGTTCAGAAACAGAGGGGGGGGGGGGGGAATGCTTATCCTCCCTTTTCCTTGCAAGCCAGGCTGTGTGGTCAGATGAGGGTCTGGTATGAATTTTGGGGGCACACCATTACTTTTTTTTTTGGTTTTTATACACCATCTTCGCCCCTTTGATAACATTGGTTGTTAGGATGCTGGCACCCGCTGGCTCCTTAGCAACCAGGCTGAGCTGGAAGCTCTCAGATAGAACTCCTGTTAGCATCACTTCCCACTACAGCTGAAGGTTCATCTTGGACAAACACTTAACTAATATCAGATCTTTGCCCAACCTCCGAACAGCCGAGATTCAGTTAAAACCCTGAGATCAGTCCTAATAGTCAGTGTAGTGGTCCCTTACATTGGTGACCAATGGGAGAAGGCCTTTTTATACCACTGGTTAGTGTAATAGTCCCTTAAATTGGTGACCACTGCGAGAAGGACTCCCTTATGTCAGTGCAGTGTGCCATTACAATGGTTACTAATTGGAGAAGGACCCCCCTATAACAGTGGCTAGTGTAGTGGTCTCATCAATTGGTGACCAATGGGAAAAGGATCCTCTTATATCAGTGGTTAGCGTAGTTGTCCCTTATATTGGTGACCAATGGGAGAAGGACCCTGTTATTACAATGGTCAGTGTAGTGGTCCCTTACATTGGTGACCAATGGGAGAAGGACACCCTTATATCAGTGTAGTGGTCCTTTACATTTGTGACCAATGGGAGATTGCCCCTCTTACTGTATATAAGTGGTCAGTGTAGTGGTCCATTAAATTGGTGACCAATGGGAGATGGAGCTTCCTATATAAGTGGTCATTGTAGTGTCCATTACATTGGTGACCAATGGGAGATAGACCCCCTTATGACAGTGTAGTGGTCCCTTACATTGGTGACCAATGGGAGAAGGACCCCCTTATATCAGTGGTCAGCGTAGTGGTCCCTTACATTGGTAAGCAATGGGAGAAGGACCCCCTTATATCAGTGGTCAGCATAGTGGTCCTTTGCAATGGTGACCAATGGGAAAAGGATCCCCTTGTGTCAGTGGGAGAAGATCATTCTTACATCATCATCAGTGGGAAGACCCACTTACAGATCATTGATGTCAGTTGTTACTGAGAGACAGAAACTGTTCATTGCTCATGGAACCCCTAGAAACCTTTGGAGGAACCCTGGCTGAGAAAGGCTGGACTAGGCAGTAATATATTTCTCTCCCATCATCTGGAGATGCCCCCATCTATAAGGATATACAGTACGTGTAAATGCTGGTTGGTGAGACCGCTGCTGCCCCAGTGGGGACGGAAGGAATTATTGTGGTTAGTGGGCTTTCTGCTGGGCTCTATTTATTGTGCAAGTTTACATGGTGTACCGCTATCTCTAGAGTTGGAGGTCTGCCTTAAGGTATCCCTGAAAGCGGCTTTCCCCCCTCCCCTCTTTTCCCAGTGCATTGATGAGCACGGCACAGTAGACTTACCCCATGTGTAAGGCGAGTGACCCTGTTGAAAGTGCCCAGAAGAACCCACCCCGTGGTAGGCCTCTCATGTGACCCACACTTGGCACCCAACGAAGAGAGGAACATAGAGAGAGCGTCACCCGTGTGCCCTACATACAGTACATACACACATCACAAGGCCGGGTTCACACTGCAGGTTTATTTACTAAAGGCTAATAGACTGTGCACTTTGCAAGTAAAGTTGCTTCAGATCTTAGTAAATGAGGGAACGCTCTGTGGCTTTCCATCATCCAATCATGTGTAAGTAAAAATGCTGTTTTTCTTTTTGTTTTGTTTTTTTACATTTTCCTTGAATGAGATTGGATATTATTTGCAAACTCAAGCTTTAATATGCACTTGCAAAGTGCACAGTATAGTTGCCCTAAATTAACCCCTATTAGACGTTTCTCGGGGCTGCAGTTCTTCTGTACTCCACAAGGTGGTGATCTCACTTCTACCCAGACAGGAAGTCTCTATGGAAGACAAGAAGTGATGTCAGGTACAGACAGGAAGTTCCGGGTGAGAGGTGACATTGTTGGAAGTGGCAGCAGAGGAGGTAATAAGACCTTATTTTCTATTTACACCCAGTAACCCCCCCCCCCCCCCGTCATGTCCGTCCTCTTCCTCCATAGTCACTGTGATGTCTTTTATCTCCAGCAGATGATGATACACACATATATAGTGTGGAAACCTAGATTACTCCTTCAGAGGCATATCATTTCCCCACTTACGGGGCCGGAACATTCTCCTTGTTTTGGAGATGTCAACTTTCCCACCAATCATCTTCCCACCTCATCAGTTTATACTAATGGATTATAAGATGTTACGTGATAGGGGTTTTTTTATCGGAGGATTTATAATCTTGAACTCCTTGTCCACAACCGTATGAGTTGCTACCTCAATGACAACAACCTTCTCGATCTCCTACAGTCCGGCTTCTGTTCACAACATTCCGCTGAAACTGCCCAATTAAAACTCACCAATGACCTGCTAACTGCTAAAACCAACGGTCAGTACTCCATACTCGTACTCTTAGACCTTTCTGCTGCCTTCGACACGGCTGACCACCCGCTCCTCCTCAACAAACTCCTCTCCCTTGGCCTCCGTGACTCTGCCCTTTACTGGTTCTCCTTTTACCTATCTCAGCTCACTTTCAGTGCCACCTACAACACCGCCTCTTCTGCTACTTCCTCTTTCTGTTGGGGTACCCCAAGGCTCCATCCTTGGGCCCCTCCTATTCTCTCTGTATACCTCTTCTCTGGGCTGATAGATAACCTCCCATGGCTTCCAATACTACCTCTATGCGGACTACACCCAGATCTATCTCTCCACTGCTCAACTCACCCCCTCAATCTCCTCACGTATCAAAAATGAACTGAGCGACATATCAGTATGGATGTCACACCACTTCCTCCATCTCAATCTTTCTAAAACTGAGCTTGAAATATTTCCTCCTCCCCGATCCCCTCCCTATGACTTTGCCATTACGATCAACCACACAAACATTGGTCCCTCCACACCCACCAGGGTGCTAGGTGTAATCATGGACTCTTGCCTTCCCTTCAGCCCCCACATCCAATCACTGGCTAAACCTTACCGCCTCAACGTCTGCAACATTTCCAGAATTTGCCCCTCCCTGACTATCGACACCACAAAACAATGTATTCATTCCCTGGTTATTTCCCACCTGGACTACTGCAACTCCCTCCTCATTAGCCGACCTTTACACAGGCTCCTTCCCCTTCAGTCTATTATGAATGCTGCTGCTAGGCTAATACACCTTACTAACCGATCCATGACTGCTGCCCCTCTGCCAATCCCTTCACTGGCCTCCATTCAGTTCCCCGCCACTCTGCAAATCCCTCCACTGGTCTCCATTCAGTGTTCTCCACCCCTCTCTGCCAATCCCTCCAATGGCCTCCATTCAGTGTCCTCCACCCCTCTCTGCCAATCCCTCCACCGGTCTCCATTCAGTGTCCTCCACCCCTCTCTGCCAATCCCTCCAATGGCCTCCATTCAGTGTCCTCCACCCCTCTTTGCCAATCCCTCCAATGGCCTCCATTCAGTGTCCTCCACCCCTCTCTGCCAATCCCTCCAATGGCCTCCATTTAGTATCCTCCACCCCTCTCTGCCAATCCCTCCACTGGCTTCCACTACCCCATCGTATAAAAATCAAAATACTAACCACAACATACCCAACCTTTCCCCCCACCCAAATCATCCTCTCTTCTCCTCCCAAGACCTCCTGCTCTCTAGTTTCCTTGTTGCCTCCTCCAACACTTGCCTCCAGGACTTTTCCAGAGCCTTTCCCATCCTCTGAAACTCCCTACCCCAGTATGTCCAGTCAGTTCCTACCCTGTCTGCCTTTAGACAATCCTTGAAAACTGATTTATTCAGGGACGACTACCTGACCTCCACCTAAGAACTGTACTGGAGTCCTCTCCATCAGATCATCCCCTGCAGCTTTCACCTTTTGTACCACCTTCCTCTCCCTTTAGATTGTAAGCTTCATGAGATGAGCCCTCCTACTTCTTCTGTATTGAACTGTATTGTAATTGTACTGTTCCCCCTTTATATTGTAAAGCGCTATATAAACCCTGTATAATAATAAAAATATAATAATTACTTTTGTGTTTTATAAGCTTTATGTAGATATATTGAGGGATAATAACTGTTCCTGATATCTGTGAAGGTTCAACACAAGGGATGTGTCTGGATGGTGACTGTATCATTGTGTGTGTCAGGTTCCTATAAGGTGTCAGGATGTCACTGTCTATTTCTCCATGGAGGAGTGGGAGTATTTAGAAGGACACAAGGATCTCTACAAGGACGTCATGATGGAGAATCAGCCGCCCCTCACATCACCGGGTAAGAGGAGACTTTATTGTAAAGGAGAGAGCAGTACGGAGGCTCCACCTAGATCCCCCATCATCTGATAAACACATAGAAACAATGTATTCAGTCAGTGTGTGTGTTTCCTACAGATGGATCCAGTAATGGGAACCCACCAGAGAGATGTCCCCGTCCTCTGTATTCCCGGGATTCCACACAGGAAGGTCACACCATCCCCCACCATCATCAGGTAGATGAGGAACAATCACTGATAGTATCATTAGGATCTGTACATTATCTGCATTGTTACCATTGATGTCATTTTTATTATATATTCAGAGTGGAAACCTGAGAGGTTCTAAAGTTGAGGTTAAAGAAGAGATAAAAGAGGAGGATGATGAGGATGGGGTCATAGAGGAAGTACACAAAGATCTGTACCAGGACACCATGGTGGAGTCATCCAGCTACAGAAACCCACCAGAGAGATGTCCCCGTCCTCTGTATTCCCGGGATTCCACACGGGAAGGTCACACCATCCCTCAATGTTGCAAGGTTGGTGGGAAAGAGCTTCTTGAACATGGACTTGTGAAGGCAATGTTTGGATTTTTTGTTTATGTGATGTCACAATATTAAATCTTCTATTTTACAGATTATATTTTTTCTCACTTTCTTGGTTTAGAGTGGAGATCCAATCGATATAGAATTTGAGGTTAAAGCAGAAGAAGAAGAGACGTATGTGAGGGATGATCAGCAGTCTATGGAGGAGGATGGAATAACGGGGACATTTATAGAGGAGGACACTCCTACAGAGATCAGCACAGGTGGGTCATTAACACTAAATACATTCCTCCACCCATACTGCTCACTGATTGGTCCAGAGTAGGGGGGGGGGGGACTGGGTGATATCAGCCTGTAATACCCTGGTCACTTTCCTGAGCTGTATTCCCCATCCTGTATTCCTGTATTTCTCTCTGATAATCTTCCTTCTCTGTGCTGCAGACACAATTTATGTCTCTAGACTGGATTTATGGAGATTCTGGGGTTCAGCTGGCAGCAAAATGTTGATGTTCACCATAGACGTTGCTCAGCCTAAGCACCTGGGGTATGAACCTTGGGTCTTCTGCCCCATACCCAGGTCTACCAAGATATCTGACAGAACAATTCTCCCTGGGTTACTTACTCTGTTATTCGCTGGCTTTGTACTCCTGACCCCTGCACTATACACTCTATGGGGACACTCGTCCTATAATCCCCTCATCACTGTCACTCCTGTAAAAGACAGTTCTCGTTGTTTCCTCACTCTCTGACTAAGGTCCATGAATAAAGAAATGAACTGGTAGGAGATCAGAGGACCCATTTACTAGTTACCTTGAGAGGGGAATTGTAAGATCCTCATAGACAAAGCTGTCTGATGTGGGCGGAGTCCTGGTTTAGGGGAACCAATCTGCTGATGTCTAGTAATAATCTTTGTATTTCTATTTTAGTAGATGGACGGGAGATGAGGAAAACCTCAGAGGATTGTCTCACTTTGTCTCCAGGCTGCAAAGTAGAAGATGAGGACATCACACAGTATAGTCCAGGAGAAAACCCGGCTACCTCAAATGTCCATCCGGCACCACACAGTGTAGATGGACCATCGTATTCCTCTTATCCTGAGGAACCTCAGACTGTGAGGGACAGTGCCGGACCATCGTATTCCTCTTATCCTGAGGAACCTCAGACTGTGAATGACAGTGCCGGACCATCGTATTCCTCTTATCCTGAGGAACCTCAGACTGTGAGGGACAGTGCCGTCCTTCCAACACACAAGAAGTTTTCCTGTACTGAGTGTGGAAATTTTTTTTCACACATATCAAATCTTTACAGACATCAGAGATTGCACACGGGTGAGAAGCCGTATTCCTGTACTGAGTGCGGGAAATGTTTTTCAAAGAAGGCCCATCTTTCCATACATCGGAGGTCTCACACAGGGGAGAAGCCATTTTCCTGTTCTGAGTGTGGGAAATGTTTTTCAGATAAGTCCAGTCTTCGCACTCATCAGCGACTGCACACGGGGGAGAGGCCGTATTCCTGTTCTATGTGTGGGAAATGTTTTAATCAAAAAGCAGAGCTTGTCGCACATCAATGGTCTCACACAGGGAAAAAGCCATATTCTTGTTCTGAGTGCCAGAAATGTTTTACAAAGAAATACATGCTCAGTAGACACCAAATGTCTCACACAGGGGAGAAGCCACATTTCTGTTCTGAGTGCGGGAAAAGTTATTTATTGCAAACCAGTCTTTACAAACATCAGAGATCTCACACAGGGGAAAAGCCATTATCCTGTCCAGAGTGTGGGAAAAGTTTTTCAGTGAAGTCCCATCTTTACATACATCTGAGGTCTCACACGGGGGAGAAGCCATATTCCTGTCCTGAGTGCGGGAAATGTTTTTCAGTGAAGTCCCATCTTTGCACACATCTGAGGTCTCACACAGGGGAGAAGCCATATTCCTGTCTTGAGTGTGGGAAATGTTTTTCAGAGAAGTCCAGTCTTTACAATCATCAGAGATTGCACACGGGGGAGAAGCCGTATTCCTGTTCTGAGTGTGGGAAATGTTTTGCAGTGAAGGCCCAGCTTTCCACACATCAGAGGTCTCACACTGTGGACGAGCAGCATTCCTGTCCTGAGTGTGGGAAATGTTTTTTACTTAAGTCCAGTCTTTGCAGACATCAGAGATCTCACACGGGGGAGAAGCCGTATTCCTGTCCTGAGTGCAGAAAATGTTTTTCACGGAAGTCCTATCTTTACACACATCAGAGATCTCACACAGGGGAGAAGCCGTATTCCTGCCCTGAGTGTGGGAAATGTTTTTCAGATAAGGCCAATTTTAACAAACATCAAAAATTGCACATGAGGGAGAAGCCACTTTCCTGTCCTAAGTGAGGGAAATGTTCCTCACTGAAGTCCTGTCTTCCTGTACATCAGGGGTCCCACACAACCCTGGAGGTGTATTAGTGCCATGAGTGCGGGAAATGTCTTCTATATGAATGTTGGTGGACATGTGGGGAGAAGCACACCCTGATATACACCTCAGATATACTCCATGGCTGATCTTCATCATGTAAGAAACACTTCATAAGGAGATCAGAGATCACCAAAGACATGGATGAAGTGTTGTCCCATGTTGGCCATTGATAGCAGGAGAAAATTAAAAATGGAGTCCTTACCTTATATTGGCTGAGTACATTTTGTGCGGGAAGATTTCAAAACATTTGTAGAGATGTTTTTACAAAATTTTAATAAAAACGAATACAAATATTTTGGTTGTATTTTATTTCTTGATGATTTCCTTTGATCATTGGCTCCATCTAGTGATCATAATGTTGTGTTGCGCTATTTTTACTAATGGAGGTTCAGTATTTCAGGAAAAAATACCACATTATCGCCACTAGATGGCGCTGAGGATCATAGAAAATCGCTGTGTTCATTAAATTACGGACAGAATTTTTCATGGCTGGGCAAATGCTTCTCACATTTTTTATAAAATGGACCCCTTAGTTTCCTTCAGCAGACATGGATTGCTACAAATAACTGAGATCTTCCTCATCCACTTAGCAGACATATTAATATCAGACAATAATAATCCAACCACTTGTAGCGCCCTCTAGTGTACAATCTAGCTATGAGGAAAATGTATTCTGACTCACAGTAGCTGTGTGAGTTTGGGTAATTGGTCGGGGTTACTGTAGGCCAGGCTGGACGACTCTACAGGTCAGGCCTCTAGTACCTCCCTCTGGTTCTAGAAGTTACCAGGCGTTTCTAGAAGCTAGTGGGTGGAGGCTGGGTCATTCTCAGGGAGTTCCCACTATATATGAGAGAGGTGATGAGTGAATAATGGAATTCTTGCAGATGAGCGGCAAATGAGACATTCATTGAGTTATAAACATTCCCTGATTGATAATACAGCGAGCGCCTTCTCCCGCTGAATAACAGATGTTGCAGAGGAGTACATTTTGTGGTGGAAGATTTCTCTATGGAAAACAGGAAGTGATGTCAGCTATGGACAGGAAGTGATGTCAGGAATAAGTAGGAAGTGATGTCAGGTATAAGAAGGAAGTTCCGGGTGAGGGGTGAGTCGGGAGGAAGTAGAGAGGAGACGTTGCTGGATGTGGTTGCTGAAGAGGTAATAAGATCTTATTTTCAATATCACTTACATTTCCTTTGGAGGGAGTGATTTTCCTCCTCTGCTTTAGAGGGCTGCTGGTGTCATCTTGCATCTGCAGACTGCATTCATTTGGGGCATTCTGTGATCCTTCTCCAGCATTTATTTCTTGCTCTCTAGCATTGCCATGAGAGGGGGAGGAGTCAGCACCATTTTGGTATTTTCCTGGAGTCTCGGCCGGGCTCCTAAAGTCAACTAATTTGCGGGGAATTCCTCTTTCTTTCCTTTTCCCCATCCTCCCGCTAGATTGCTGCTGCTTTTGGGTGTTTTTTCAAGCCCTCAGGAGTGCTGAAAGTCGCTTTCCTTTACTGCAGGGAGCCCATTTTCAGAGAGCTCTATGCAGCTGCGTCCATCTGCCTTCACAGCCGGCCACGCCCCCCCCCGTCATGATCAATATCACTTACATTTCCTTTGGAGGGAGTGATTTTCCTCCTCTGCTTTAGATACCCCCTGATACCCCCCCAAATTTTTCACGCAGATGAATATTAAATTAAAACATTTTATATGGAATAAGAAAAAACCCAGTAGGGCTGCTACTAACGATTAATTTGTCTGTCGACTAATCTATCGATTATTTTTATGATTAGTTGACTAATCTAACGATTATTTTTATTTTATTTTTTTTGCTTAATTGAGTGTTTTTTTGATTAGCTAATTAATCCTGTAATTAATACAGACCCCTCAGTAAGCCCTCTCCCAGTACAGACCCCTCAGTAAGCCCCCTCCCAGTACAGACCCCACAGTAAGCCCTCCCACCTAGTACAGACCACTTAGTAAGCCCCCCTCCCAGTACAGACCCCACAATAAGCCCTCCCACCTAGTACAGACCACTTAGTAAGCCCCCCTCCCAGTACAGACCCCTCAGTAAGCCCTCCCACCTAGTACAGACCACTTAGTAAGCCCCCCCTCCCAGTGCAGACCCCTCAGTAAGCCCTCCCACCTAGTACAGACCACTTAGTAAGCCCCCCTCCCAGTATAGACCCCTCAGTAAGCCCTCCCACAGTCTGTTACTGAGGGGGTCTGCACTGGGAGGGGGGCTTACTAAGGGGTCTGTACTAGGTGGGAGGGCTTACTGAGGGGTCTGTACTGGGAGGGGGGCTTACTAAGTGGTCTGTACTGTACAGACCACTTAGTAAGCCCCCCTCCCAGTACAGACCCCTCAGTAAGCCCTCCCACCTAGTACAGACCATTACAAGCCGGTGTAGCGCCGCACATGTGACATCTCTAAGTACCTGGATGATCGGGGAGGATGGCGAATGTGTTGCGGCAGAAGCTGTGGCGGAGTACGGGGGTGCTGGAGACGGTCAGCGCTCACCTCTTGTCTCCGACATCGGTGTGGACGGAGCCCGGCTGGGGATTTCACCCGGCCGGCAACGCTTCAAGCGGCGCTGCGGCCGGCCAGGGAGCATGTGACTTCACGCGTTGACGCGTCGACGCCTTTCACACACGTCGACGATTTTTTGTAGTCGACGCGTCGTGGCAGCCCTAAAACCCAGAGTAGCATTCTCAATATTAACTACTCCCAAAGCCTTAGGAGGAATGGGTCTGCCAGATATAAAAAATTACTACTATGCATCACTATTAGACCAAATGAAATTCTGGTTCTCCTATCATGAGGACAAACTATGGACAAACATTGAAAAAGAGATCACTAAAGGACGCGATCCATTTGCCCTTTCTATGGCTAAAATTATAATACCCAAAAAAATAGTCATACCCAACTTTCTTTCTATCAAAACAACACTATTAGCATGGAAGCATATCCTATCCAAAACTAAAACTGGAAACATATACTCGAAAGTAGCATTACCTACAAGAATAATAGACTACTATAAAATAAGATTATCGGCCGAAGAGTGGATAAATCAAGGTTACCATTATTATAATAACCTTCCGTTGCATCTCAGGAATGTTGTGGAGGATAAACTAAGGAAATACGCCCGACTAAAAGATCTGAAAACTCAATGATAATATTGATATTCCCACGGAAATATGGCAATTTTTTACAGGCCAAAATTCACAAAAAAAGAAAGGAATAAAACTATTCTTTAATCTACTTTCCTTTTCCAATAATAAAAATCCTAATATGACTAAATGGGAAAAGGATCTCTCACAAAATTTTACGTGGGAACAATGGCAAAAAGCATTATTGATTAATAATAAAGCATCCTCATGCATTGAGCATTGGGATAATTCACAAAAAATTCGAAACAGATGGTACCTGACACCTGTAAGATGTAATGAAGTAACAGGAAATCTTCACCACACTCTCTGGGCCTGCAAGAATTTAAACATTTTTGGAAAGCTATTTCCTCACTTATAGCCGAAATAACCGGTAACCTGACAGAACTGACACCTGCGATGGCACTATTGGGAATAGACCTAGATTTATACCCTATATGTTATAGAACTATAGTAGCACACATTCTGATAGCTGCAAGACTTAAGCCTCGTACACACGCATCGATAGTTGGCCGTGAATTTTCGGCCAACATCCGATCGGCCGATTTTCGGCTTGTTAGTATGATGCTTCCGACAACCGACTCCGACTTTTTGGCCGAACAAAATCTGGTGTGCATGCTATAAAATTTTTGTTGGCCGTCAACAGAAAGGCCGATTTTTCGTCAGTCAGTACAGATTTCGGCAGACAAAAATCCAGATGAGCAAGACTGGGCATGCTCAGAGAAGAAAAAACACACGGAAAGTAAACCAGAACATGACATCACTTCTGAAGTTGGTTTTTGTTGGCCGTTAAAATTTGTGTGCAGTCTAGAGCACATTTCAACCAACACAACAACACTGGACAAAAGATGGCTGATCGGTCGGCCGATAATCGTTGCGTGTGTACGAGGCTTTACTATTGCTAGTATGTGGAAATCTACCGAATCTCCCAACCAGTCCAACGTAATTATATAAAGTAATAGGTGCAGTGCTAGAGAACAAGCGTATAAAAGTTCCAAAAAAATCTGTGTGTAGTCCTATTCGGTTTAAATCAGCAAATGTCTGATTCCAAAATGGTATTGCTGGGTTAAACATATCACCACCACCAGATGTCACCAAACACACTGACCCTTACCGTCAGGCTGATAAGACTGCACCAGATAAATAATCTCCACGCTGGTTCATCCAAACTTAACCACAGATCTCCATAAGTTCTCAGGAACATGAATAGCAGATGAGTCACAGATCCTCATATGGCCCCAAAAATAGTGAAAAGGCTCATAGTGCAGTAAGTTAAATTGAAGTAGTGCTTTATTAAATAATAAAATACACTCACATTCTATCAGGATGGCCTCAGCGTATAAACAGTGTGGGTTTTTTCCTTCCAAGAAGATGGCCGCTGCGTCCTCCAGCGCAATGAAGTCACACGTTCCGTAGCCCGCCCGACGCGGCGTTTCGTCAACAATGACGTCGTCAGGGGCGTGGTTCCGTAGCCCGCCCGACGCGACAAAGTCGTTGACGAAACGCTGAATATAGCTCAGATCAATTGGTAATAATGTCCCATCCCTAATAAACATTAGTACACGGTAACCAAATCTGCTTACAGATAGTTCCTATTAGGGGTAGGCGGTTTTGGTATGCTGTGTTTTATTTAATCTTTTTTTTTTTTTTTTTTATATATATATATATATATATATATATATATATATATATATATCTTTTAATTGTTTTTTCTCATTTAACTGTTACCCGGTACTCCTGTAATTCTCATAATTTTCTTCATTTTCCTAACTGTTGTTACATGTACCAAGCAATGAGTCAGAAGTAACAAATAATTGTAAATGTTATTGTTGAAAATGTTAACTTAAAATTCCAATAAAAATTAAATTAAAAAAAAAAAAAAAAAAAAAAAAAAAGATCTTATTTTCTATTTACACCCAGTAATTCCCCCCCCCCCCCCCCATGTCCGTCCTCTTCCTCCATAGTCACCTTTTTTATCTCCAGCAGATGATGATACACACATATATAGTGTGGAAACCTAGATTAACACCTTCAGGATCAGAACATTTCCCAACTTACGGGGCTGGAACATTCTCTTCATTTTGGAGATTTGTCACCTTTCCCACCAATCATCTTCTCACCTTAGCAGTCTATATACTAACGGATTATAAGATATTACAGGATGTTTTTTTTTTTAAAGTGGTGGATTTATAAGGCATACTTTTGTATTTTATAATCTTTATGTAGATATATTGAGGGATAATAACTATTTCTGATGTCTGTGAAGGTTCAACACAAGGGATGTGTCTGGATGGTGACTGTATCATTGTGTGTGTCAGGTTCCTATAAGGTGTCAGGATGTCACTGTCTATTTCTCCATGGAGGAGTGGGAGTATTTAGAAGGACACAAGGATCTCTACAAGGACGTCATGATGGAGAATCAGCCGCCCCTCACATCACCGGGTAAGAGGAGACTTTATTGTAAAGGAGAGAGCAGTACGGAGGCTCCACCTAGATGCCCCATCATCTGATAAACACATAGAAACAATGTATTCAGTCAGTGTGTGTGTTTCCTACAGATGGATCCAGTAATGGGAACCCACCAGAGAGATGTCCCCGTCCTCTGTATTCCCGGGATTCCACACAGGAAGGTCACACCATCCCTCACCATCATCAGGTAGATGATTGACAATTATTGGTAGTTATGATTTATACACAAGAATATTTGTTACAATGAATGTTTTATTATATATTCAGAGGGGAAATCTCGGGGATAATATTGTTGGTAAAGAGGAGTATAAAGAGGAGGATGAGGAGTATGGAGTGATGGAGGAGTTTTCAGAAGGACACAAGGATATGATGGAGCCACCTAATACCAGGAACCCACCAGAGAGATGTCCCCGTCCTCTGTATTCCCGGGATTCCACACAGGAAGGTCACACCATCCCTCGCCATCATCAGGTAGATGAGGAACAATCACTGATAGTATCATTAGGATCTGTACATTATCTGCATTGTTACCATTGATGTCATTTTTATTATATATTCAGAGTGGAAGCCTGAGAGATTCTAAAGTTAAGGTTAAAGAAGAGATAAAAGAGGAGGATGATGAGGATGGGGTCATAGAGGAAATACACAAATATCTGTACCAGGACACCATGGTGGAGTCATCCAGCTACAGAAACCCACCAGAGAGATGTCCCCATCCTCTGTATTCCCGGGATTCCACACAGGAAGGTCACACCATCCCTCAATGTTACAAGGTTGGTGGGACAGAGCTTCTAGAACACGGACTTGTGAAGGCAATGTTTGGATTTTTTGTTTATGTGATGTCACAATATTAAATCTTCTATTTTACAGATGATATTCTCTCTCATTTTCTTGGTTTAGAGTGGAGATCCAATCGATATAGAATTTGAGGTTAAAGCAGAAGAAGAAGAGACGTATGTGAGGGATGATCGGCAATCTATGGAGGAGGATGGAATAACGGGGACATTTATAGAGGAGGACACTCCTACAGAGATCAGCACAGGTCGGTCATTAACACTAAATCCATTCCTCCACCCATACTGCTCACTGATTGGTCCAGAGTAGGGTGGGGACTGGGTGATATCAGCCTGTAATCCCCTGGTCACTTTCCTGAGCTGTGTTCCCCGTCCTGTATTCCTGTATTTCTCTCGGATAATCTTCCTTCTCTGTGCTGCAGACACAATTTATGTCTCTAGACTGGATTTATGGAGATTCTGGGGTTCAGCTGGCAGTAAAATGTTGATATTCACCATAGACGTTGCTCAGCCTAGACCCCTGGGGTATGTACCTTGAGTCTTCTGCCCCATGCCCAGGTCTAGCAAGATCCCTGACAGAACAATTCTCCCGGGGTTACTTGCTCTGTTATTTGCTGGCTGTGCCGGGTGGAGGGATATGTCTGTATAGTCTTACACCCAAGTCACTGAGTGCAGTCTCAGGAGATGGGAGGCGGCGGTGTGGGACCTCTGCAACTGATTACTGAACACAAATATAATGAGTCCTGACCCCTACACTATATACTCTATGTTGTACATTACATACTCCTGACCCCTGCACTATATACTCTATGTTGTACATTACATACTCCTGACCCCTGCACTATATACTCTATGTTGTACATTACATACTCCTGACCCCTGCACTATATACTCTATGTTGTACATTACGTACTCCTGACCCCTGGACTATATACTCTGTTGTACATTACACATACCTAGACATAATTAGAACCTTCAAGGCCCTGGTGCAAGAAACCATGAAGGCCCCGGCCCTGGTGCAAGAAACCATGAAGGGCCCGGCCCTGGTGCAAGAAACCTTGAAGGTTCCCCCCCTTACATTGGAGTCCACAGAGTTTCCTACCCCCCCCCTTACATCGGAGTCCACAGAGTTTCCCCCCCCTTACATCAGAGTCCACAGAGTCCGCCCCCTTACATCAGAGCCCACAGAGTCCGCCCCCTTACATCAGAGTCCAGAGTCCCCCACTTACATCTGAGTCCACAGAGGTATTATTATACGGGATTTATAACATCCTCCAACTTTGGAACCTTAAACAGAAAGTAATAATGAGGGAGGAGTCAGTAACCCAATGATGGTGGTCTTCAGGATCAGTCCAGTCTTCATCTTGGTTGTTCTCCCCCATCCTCACTCTCTGACCTCTGGGGGGCTCAGCCCCGCTGTTATTCATGACTAAATCATGGACTAAATAAGGAAGTGCGGGACTTTTTGTGTTGGGAAGATGGCAATGAGTGATAGAGGGGGAGGGGACACTCGTCCTATAATCCCCTCATCACTATCACTCCTATAAAAGACAGTTCTCGTTGTTTCCTCACTCTCTGACTAAGGTCCATGAATAAAGAAATGAACTGGTAGGAGATCAGAGGACCCATTTACTAGTTACCTTGAGGGGGGAATTGTAAGATCCTCAGAGACAAAGCTGTCTGATGTGGGCGGAGTCTCGGTGTAGGGAAACCAATCTGCTGATGTCTAGTAATAATCTTTATATTTCTATTTTAGTAGATGGACGGGAGATGAGGAAAACCTCAGAGGATTGTCTCACTTTGTCTCCAGACTGTAAAGTAGAAGATGAGGACATCACACAGTATAGTCCAGGAGAAAACCCGGCTACCTCAAATGTCCATCCGGCACCACACAGTGTAGATGGACCATCGTATTCCTCTTATCCTGAGGAACCTCAGACTGTGAGGGACAGTGCCGGACCATCGTATTCCTCTTATCCTGAGGAACCTCAGACTGTGAGGGACAGTGCCGGACCATCGTATTCCTCTTATCCTGAGGAACCTCAGACTGTGAGGGACGGTGCCGTCCTTACAAAGGATAAAAGGTTCTCCTGTGCTGAGTGTGGGAAGAGTTTCCATTGGAAAGGCAATCTTAATGTGCATAAAAGATCTCACACCGGTGAGAAGCCGTATTCCTGTCCTGAGTGCGGGAAATGTTTTTCAGATAAGTCCAGTCTTTACAGACATCAGAGATCTCACACTGGTGAGAAGCCGTATTCCTGTTCTAAGTGTGGGAAATGTTTTTCAGAGAATTCCACTCTTTCCACACATCAGAGATCGCACACAGGTGAGAAGCCGTATTCCTGTTCTGAGTGCGGGAAATGTTTTTCAGATAAGTCCACTCTTTACACACATCAGAGATTGCACACTGGTGAGAAGCCGTATTCCTGTTCTGAGTGTGGAAAATGTTTTTCAAGGAAGTCCCATCTTTCCAAACATCAGAGAACTCACACGGGTGAGAAGCCGTATTCCTGTTCTGAGTGCGGGATATGTTTTTCAGATAAGTCCACTCTTTACACACATCAGAGATTGCACACTGGTGAGAAGCCGTATTCCTGTTCTGAGTGTGGAAAATGTTTTTCAAAGAAGTCCCATCTTTCCACACATCAGAGAACTCACACGGGTGAGAAGCCGTATTCCTGTTCTGAGTGCGGGATATGTTTTTCAGATAAGTCCACTCTTTACACACATCAGAGATTTCACACTGGTGAGAAGCCGTATTCCTGCCCTGAGTGCGGGAAATGTTTTTCACACAAGTTTGATCTTTCCAAACATCAGAGAACTCACACGGGTGAGAAGCCGTATTCCTGTTCTGAGTGTGGGAAATGTTTTTCACAGAAGTCTGAGCTTTCCACTCATCAGAGATCTCACACGGGGGAGAAGCCATATTCCTGTCCTGAGTGCGGGAAATGTTTTGCACACAAGTGCCATCTTTACAGACATCAGAGATCTCACACGGGGCAGAATTCACATTCCTGTCCTGAGTGCGGGAAATTTTTTTCACAGAAGTCCGCTCTTTCCACACATCAGAGATCTCACACGGGGGAGAAGCCATATTCCTGTCCTGAGTGCGGGAAATGTTTTTCAGTGAAGTCTGCTCTTTCCACACATCAGCGATCTCACACGGGGGAGAAGCCATATTCCTGTCCTGAGTGTGGGAAATGTTTTGCACACAAGTGCAATCTTTACAGACATCAGAGATGTCACATGGGGGAAAAGCCGTATTCCTGTCCTGAGTGCGGGAAATGTTTTACAGAGAAGTCGTATCTTTCCACACATCAGAGATCTCACACTGGGAAGAAGTCGTATTCCTGTCCTGAGTGCGGGAAATGTTTTTCAGTGAAGTCCAATCTGTCCACACATCAGAGATTGCACACTGGTGAGAAGCCGTATTCCTGTCCTGAGTGCGGGAAATGTTTTACACAGAAGTGCAATCTTTACAGACATCAGAGATCTCACATGAGGGAGAAGCCACTTTCCTGTCCTGAGTGAGGGAATTGTTCCTCACTGACATCCTGTCTTCCTGTACATCAGGGGTCCCACACAACCCTGGGGGTGTATTAGTGCCTTGAGTGCGGGAAATGTCTTCTATATGAATGTTGGTGGACATGTGGGGAAGAAGCACACCCTGATATACACCTCAGATATACTCCATGGCTGATCTTCCTCAGGTAAGAAACACTTCATAAGGAGATCAGAGATCACCAAAGACATGGATGAAGTGTTGTCCCGTGTTGGCCATTGATAGCAGGAGAAAAATAAAAATGGAGTTCTTACCTTTCATTGGCTGAGTACATTTTGTGCGGGAAGATTTCACAAACACTTACAGATCTGGTTGTTATAAATGTGTTGATGAAATGTGACCCGCATTCCCCCAGTCATGGTGAATTGGGGTTTCCTATAATGGTCAGTTCCATCTAGTGGCCATAATGTGCTTTCCTGACAGATGTCCATGGCTGCATACGTTTGGGTAGCCCCGCCCTCGTTCCTCCCCCATAAGACCCCACCCCCATAAATGTTCAGGATAAGCCAATGGCTGGGTTCCTTTTTTGTCCTCCTCACTTATAGGACCATTTTTGTATGAAGTTTTCCTACCTATTGGAAGTATTGGTGGGCGGGTCTGGTGCTGGGCAGCTGTGCGGGATGTCAGGAGCTTCCTTTGGTATCCAGAAGTCTTCCAGGATGTCCCGAGTGGTCATTGAGTCCCCAGCTATCAGCGGGGTGGTGTTATGGGACACATATGTAGAGAATCCATGCCTGGAGAGTGGGCCCTACCATCGGCGGCCATTTGCATTGGCTGGGAGCCCAGCTGTTAGTGGGTGGCCATTAAGTGTTAGACACGTGAAATTCGTTTTGTTGCGAATACAAATTCTGACAAATTTTTAGTTATTTCTAGATTCCGATATATCCAAATGAAATTAAATTGAAACGAATTTCGTTGAAATCTGTTAAAATTTGTTTGGTTTATTCATTTTCTAACGAAATCCAACTTTTCAGAACGATTCGAATTCGGATCAGTCCAAATAAAACGATCCATCGATGCAAATTCTGTGTGAAGAAGTAGCTGGTTGTTAAGCAGCAAGCCAGGAAGCTGGCTGCCCACATCCTTACCAACCATGACTCATCAGCTGTCAGCGGGCTTCCTCACTGACAGATGAATGGAAAGAAAAGAGTGCCAGCAATAGAAAAAAAACAGCGTGGTCCCCCTCCCCCCAGTCCTTACCAGACCCTTCGGGGACCAAAATGTAAAAAAAAAACAGCGTGGGTTCTCCCCTAAAATCCATACCAGACCCTTTATCCCAGCATGCAGCCCAGCAGGTCAGGAAAGTGGGAGGGACGAGTGAGGCCCCCCCTCCTTTACCATACCAAGCCACATGTCCTCCAACAGGGGAGGATGGGTGCTTTGGAGAAGCTCTGTCCCCCCCCCACCCCACCCCAAAGCACCTTGTCCCCATGTTGATGGAGACAAGGACCTCTTCCCCACAACCGTGGCCTGTGCTTGTGGGGGTCTGCAGGCAGGGGGCTTTGCCAAGGGGGCCCCCAGATCCCGCCCCCCATGTGAATGAGTATCTGGAACATATTACCCGTACCTATTCACCAAAAAAGTGTCAAAAAATAATAAGAACACACACACAATTTTTGAAAAATCCTTTATTAAAAAATAACTACTGCAGGCTCCTCCTCCATTTGACATTTCTTACATAGGTAAGGGGCGGTAAGTATATCCAAGCGATATACCTAACCTACAGGTAGGCTGAAACCTACATTATTAAAGATAAGAGTACACTAACTATGAGTCATAAAAAAGATGGGCATTGATCATATACCTAGGTGACCCCTATAGAGAGAGACACCCACATATTATGGGAGTATAAACTCCATCCGGTGTATACCAACCTGCTATCCTCATAAGGTGATTATCCTTCCTCCTTTCTGTATGAATAGATATAGAATATAGAATGTAATTACTCCTCCCACTACTACACATATATATTTTATCTTGTACCTAGGATCATCAGGACAGATACCTATATATACAACACATTTTGGTCTGATTTTCCCCCCTGTGTCCGCCCCAGGTCGGGTAATTTGTTGGGGGTTGGAAGGAAGGCCGTGTGCTAGTAAGTCATGTTTGTGTTTATTATGATGTACATAAATTTCAGATTATGTTCTATGTGTATGAAACACTAATATCGAGTCTGTTTATAAGAGAAAACTGTCTGTACATCTTCATAGTCCTGAAGAAGCCTTGTGCGAAACGCATAGACCAGTGAACAGAGAAAATATCTATACCTACACGAACCTTATGATATATAACAACTTATCCTTATATATGTATGATGTACATGAGGGAAATTAGTAGGAGACATTGATCTCCTGTGTACGAGCTGAGCTCAGTTTGGGGCCAGTTTCCTCATTTTATGGAGATCTGGTTTTAGATAAATCAATAAATCTTATTTTAGGCTAAATCTATGTAGTTGTTATCTGTCTCATAGACAACAATCCACACACAATATGTGAAATATCACCAGAAAAAAGGCGCTGATCCTCTATACAGTCCCAGCTTGCTGTGGTGTGCGTATAGCAGTTTGTGGTCGTTGCAGCTCCTCCTATTATCCACTGGGTGGTGGACTTGATCAAAAACACAGCTGCAAAAATGGGAGACAAACAGCGCACGCCGACCTCGAGTAGTAACGTTTTATTGTAAGACACACAATACAAGACTATTCAATTGCACTCACATTTTCCATTTTTAATGACAGGCACATCTGCAAGAGCCTTCTCCTCCTCTCCCTCCTGGGTGGCCTACGGTCCACCCTGCAGCTTTCATCCAGCTCGGGACACCGCTACTGCCAGCTCTTCCGTCTGCTTCTTCCTCCAGTCTCCCCGCCGAGTGCCTACGTACCAGACCTCAGTGTGCTTGCGCACCAGTCCGCCGACTATCTCAGCTGTGCAAGTGCGCCAGAGCCTCAGCCGAGGCTACACTTGGTTGTGGACGGGAGTTTGAAGGGGTGTGAAGGGATTCAGCACTGCAAAGTGATTGCCATGACTACGCGTTTTGAAGGCGGAGCCTCCTTCTTCAGGTCCCTTCACACCCCTTCACACTCCCGTCCACAACTGAGTGTAGCCTCAACCGAGGCTCTGGCGCACTTGAGCAGCTGAGATAGTCGGCGGACCGGTGTGCAAGCGCACTGAGGTCTGGTACGTAGGCAGTCGGTGGGGAGACAGGAGGAAGAAGCGGACGGAAGAGCTGGCAGTAGCGGTGTCCTGAGCTGGATAAAAGTCTTGTATTGTGTGCCTTACAATAATACGTTACTACTACTCGAGGTTGGCATGCGCTGTTTGTCTCCCATTTTTGCAGCTGTGTTATCTGTCTCATGCTGTGCCCTTAAAGTCCACACATATGACAGTGGTTCCTTGTGAACATCTGTAGTTTCCCATTTTTTTTGGATAAGAGAAGGGATTTAGTAGGATACTCCAAATAACTGTTCACAGGTGAGGACATCTCTGTCAATATAACTATATCGCAGATCATCTGAGGGGACCATAAAGCACCTGTATGGGATGAACAAGTCCCTTTGTAGCTGAAGAGAACCTTGCCTCTTCAAGACACTAGCCAGTGTCTCCTTTAGCTTGCACCCAGTAACTGACTTCTAACACCCAAAGGAGGATCTAACAGCACAAGTCCCAAGGATCCCTTGTGGGGGGGTCTATACTCACAAGGCTCCGGGAGCACACAGAGCAGCCTTCCTCAGTAGTATCAGACACGATCCGCAGACATCCTCCCTCAGTCAGCCCTCGTAAGGACCAATGGGTTACAACTTCAATGTTTTAGGTCACCCACCCGAGGCCACATGGCAGCCTCTGCAAGGGAGAGGCAGCAGCCCCCTCCCCACTTAGACCTCTCTCCCTAGAGGTAGACTGGACTGACTACGAGCCCATGTGCTCTTCAGATATAAATGCAGGTACCCAGCATGCCTTGGGGCACATCCCTTT
The DNA here is from genome assembly GCF_965119305.1 of Pelophylax lessonae. Taxonomy (NCBI): domain Eukaryota; kingdom Metazoa; phylum Chordata; class Amphibia; order Anura; family Ranidae; genus Pelophylax; species Pelophylax lessonae. The sequence continues at coordinate 271,377,281 of NC_138776.1, read as the reverse complement.
CTAATTGGCCAGGGCTGTACAGACATCCATGCTCTCATCTGCCAGGTTTCCACCCACTGTCCAATATACTCCATGGCTATTGGATCAGTATGAATCATCAAGACAGCATGAGCTGTGTCCCTGTTAGGCAGAGAAACCAAAAACTATATCCACTCATTCTAGCACCTACCTAGGAGGGCTCTACATCTATATGGCAGGGTCTGTTTGATTATTCACCTGCTGGGACGGTGCTCTGATGTGAGAAGCTGCAGTGTCAGTATTCCTTTAGCCTTAATTAACCCCTTACGGGTTTTTCTTACCTAGCAAACAGAAACAACTGTTACACTGTCTTTTATGACAGCTTAGGAGACTTTAGCAGCCGTAGTTTGAATTGCGATTTTTTTTTTTTAATTACTGTGAGGGAAATGTGCACCTTGAAATGTTTGGCTTAGCATATTGATATATCAGTTTATATTGAAAGTTAGAGTTACCCTTTATATCTTAAAATGTCTTAAAGAATATATATATTTTGCTTATAATTGATACATGAATTACTGCTGATATACAAGGCCTAATTTCTCACCTGCTTCAGCTTGCGGTTATAATATAAGATCAACATCTATAACGGATATTTAGCATATATCTAGTTTCACCGAGTCCTAGTTGTTCTCAGAATAATGTTGTTTGTGGTTAAGATATATGTAAGTGCATAGATGTTCCATAGATAAGATGTTATGTCATGATTGGCTTACAAAAAGTATATATTGACTGTTACGAGTTTCAATAAATTGTAATCATAATTCAACCATAACCGATTTGTAGTCTTGGTGTTCTTATTACCCGATCGATCGAAGAAGTTCTATACACACCCGGAACCAGACCCAAACCCTTACAATTACTACATAGCTTGAGTAGCAATTATATATGGTATAATATTTTTTTTCTTAACAATATGGAGTTCTCCTTTGCACCGTGTCTGTTTATCATGGATTTATTTCTTACTGTGACAGGTCCTTGTGCCGCTGCAGCCTAATCCCTCTATGCTGTGGCTGCTCTATGCAGGATGTAGCTGGAGGGGGGCAGCGTCTTCCTTACTGATACTGTTCCTGGATTGTCAGCTCTTCTGCAGGCCTCATAAAGCTGGTGTATGGGAAGCTGACTAATGGACACTTTCTATTAAACCTCTCCAGATCTGCATGTACAAGGAGTCTCAACTCTGACCATGTCAAGCTTTTCCCTTGCAGAATCAGTCAAGTGACCAATTTAATCCTCTTCAAACAATTCCTAAAAGGAAGATGAGGATAGTCTATAAGCAGGTTTTTGTACCTCCCTTCCTGCAGAGGTATCTTCAATGCAAGTACCGTATTTATCGGCATAAAACACGCACAGGCGTATAACACGCACCCTAATTTTAAGGGGGAAGTTTCAGGAAATTTTAAATAAAGAACTGTGAAGCAAAATAAGGGTCAGTGTCCATCAATTCAGCCTTATAAGTGCCCATTTGCAGCCTCACCAGTGCCCATCAATGCAGCCTCACCCTTGCTGCCAGATAAGTACCCATCTGCTACCTCATAAATGCAGCCAGATCAGTGCCGATCTGTAGCTTCATAAATTCAGCCAGATCCGTGCACATATGCAACCTCATAAGTGCAGCCAGATCAGTGGCCATCTGCAGCCTCTTAAATGCAGCCAAATCGGTACCCATCTGCAGCCTCTTAAATGCAGACAGATCAGTACCCATCTGCAGCCTCTTAAATGCCGACAGATCAGTACCCATCTGCAACCTTTTATAAATACATTGGAAGTGGCTTTGAGGGAATTTAGAAACATATGTTCTCCAGAGTGATAGTGACTGAGAGACGATTAAATTTAAGGATTTGAGTTTTGGTAGTGGAATATTTTTAGACCATAGAATACCGGAGATATGATAAGGGAGAATAGACTGTTTCTAAATTCCATTTGTCCTCTACAACTCCTATTAATGTCACATTCCTTGGTGACCCAAAATTTCCATTAGGTCTCTATTACACGAGTATCCTCTCTCCTTGGATTAGTAAAAACCTAATGACTTTATCTGAATTCATCACAGATTCGAGTTTTGTTGATTTCTCTTCCCTACAATCAAAATACAATCTTCCGAATTCGGAGCATTGCAACTTTCTACAAATTCGACGTTTTTTTTCATAAATATTATCCACTTTCCAATCTAGATTCCCCTACCTTTTATGAAAATATAATTTTTTTTTATAAGTGCCCATTTGCAGCCTCACCAGTGCCCATTAATGCAGCCTAATCAGTGCCCATCAATGCAGCCTCACCCTTGCTGCCAGATCAGTACCCATCTGCTACCTCATAAATGCAGCCAGATCTGTGTCAATCTGTAGCTTCATAAATTCAGCCAGATCCGTGTACATATGCAGCCTTATAATTGCAGCCAGATCCGTGCCCATCTGCAGCCTCATAAATGCAGCCAGATCCGTGCACATATGCAGCCTCATAAATGCAGCCAGATCCGTGCACATATGTAGCCTCATAAATGCAGCCAGATCAGTGCACATATGCAGCCTTATAATTGCAGCCAGATCCGTGCCCACCTGCAACCTCATAAGTGCAGCCAGATCAGTGGCCATATGTAGCCTCATAAATTCAGCCAGATCAGTGGCCATCTGCAGCCTCTTAAATGCAGCCAAATCGGTACCCATCTGCAGCCTCTTAAATGCAGACAGATCAGTACCCATCTGCAGCCTCATAAATGCAGACAGATCCGTGCCCATCTGCAGCCTCATAAATGCAGACAGATCCGTGCCCATCTGCAGCCTCATAAATGTAACCAGATCCGTGCCCATCTGCAGCCTCACAATTGCAGCCAGATCAGTGCCTATCTGCAGCCTCATAAATGCAGCCAGATCCGTGCCCATCTGAAACCTCATAAATGCAGCCAGATCAGTGTCAATATGCAGCCTCATAAATGCAGCCAGATCAGTGTCAATCTGCAGCCTCATAAATGCAGCCAGATCAGTGTCAATATGCAGCCTCATAAATGCAGCCAGATCAGTACCAGTACCCATCTGCAGCCTCATAAATGCAGCCAGATCAGTGTCAATCTGCAGCCTCATAAATGCAGCCAGATCCGTGCACATATGCAGCCTTATAATTGCAGCCAGATCAGTGCCCATATGTAGCCTCATAAATGCAGCCAGATCAGTGCCCATATGTAGCCTCTTAAATGCAGCCAGATCAGTGCACATATGCAGCCATATAATTGCAGCCAGATCCGTGCCCACCTGCAACCTCATAAGTGCAGCCAGATCAGTGCCCATCTGTAGCCTCTTAAATTCAGCCAGATCCGTGCCCATCTGCAGCCTCATAAATGCAGACAGATCCGTGCCCATCTGCAGCCTCATAAATGCAGACAGATCAGTGGCCATATGTAGCCTCATAAATTCAGCCAGATCAGTACCCATCTGCAGCCTCTTAAATGCAGACAGATCAGTACCCATCTGCAGCCTCTTAAATGCCGACAGATCAGTACCCATCTGCAGCCTCATAAATACAGACAGATCCGTGCCCATCTGCAGCCTCATAAATGCAGCCAGATCCGTGCCCATCTGCAGCCTCATAAATGCAGCCAGATCAGTACCCATCTGCAGCCTCATAAATGTAGCCAGATCCGTGCCCATCTGCAGCCTCATAAATGCAGCCAGACTGCAGTGGTCAAGTAAAGTAGAGTATTAGGACCATGTCAGCCATATCCTCCTAAGTATGGCATACCACAACACCTTTGAGACTTTTTTTTAAAGCCTAACCACATAGAGGGCCCCAAAATCCAAGGAGGACCTTTGGGATTTCAAGGAGCATAAATTACGCATCTAATTTCCTGACCACTTACTGTTTCATTTTTTTGTCGTAAGTTTTTGGGAGAAAATGACACAAAGTTGTCAATTAATGAGATATTTCAAACACACAGCATAGACATAACTAGAATTACACCCCAAAACACATTCTACTACTTCCCCCGGTTATAGGAATAGACATTTCACAGCTTGGCCATGCAGAGGGACCCCAAAATCCAAGGAGCACCTTCAGGCTTCCTTGGAGCACCAGGTCAGTGAAAAAACCCATAAAATGACCAGAGTTATTACAGGCGACAATCAGGGATGCAAACTGTGACTGGATGCGCTATTAGGGCTCATTCACACATGAGGTTGGTGGGTGGTAGAACCATCTCGGTTATACAGCTTTTCAACCGCTATGCCCTTCAGTTGCAGAGACAGTGAACGGGGGGTAGAGATGGGCCGAACATCCCTCTATTCGGTTTGCAGCAGAATTCCTGCACAGGAGAAAACTTCTGCCCAAGCCGCGAACTCTATTAAAGTCTATGGAGCTGAACATGAAAAATCAAAAGACCCCATTTTGAAGGCTTATATGCAAGTTACTAGACATAAAAAGTGTATGGGGGGCCTGAGAATTGCCCTGGGGGACATGTATCAATGCAAAAAAAGTTTTAAAAACAAATGTTTTTAATAATTTTGATGATTAAACTTCAAAAAAGAAAAATTCCTTTAAATATCGTACCTGGGATTCCCTTATTCTGCCTGTAAAGTGGTGCATTTGTACCATGTATAGAACCTGCTGCAGAAAAACTGACATTTCTAAAGAAAAAAAAAAACAAGTCAAATCCCATTTAAATTGATTCGCGGTTGAAATTGCGAGCCGGTAATTTAAAGAAAAAAATGTCGTGGGATACCCCTCTAGTCCATACCAGGCCCTTTGGGTCTGGTATGGGTTTTAAGTGAAACCTCAAGCAAAATTTGTTTTAAAAAACGGCATGGGGTCCCCACCAGAATCCATACCAGACCCTTATCTGTGCGAGTAAGCACCCCCCCTCCTTAGCCATACCAGGCCACATGCCCTCAACATGAAGGGGAGGGTGCTTTGGGACACGGGTGACTCTGCCCTCCTACCCAAAGCACTTTGTCCCTATGTTGATGGGAACAAGGGCCTCTTCCCCACAACCCTGGCCAGTGGTTGTGGGGGATGACTTTTCGAAATCTGGAAGCTACTTTTTTTAATGTTTTTTAATAAAGGACTTGTCAAAAACGGTTGTGTGTTGAACACTTTTTCACATGGGAGGGCTTCCAGATTCGGATAAGTCACCCCCCCTAATACCCCCCCCCCCCCCCACCCACAACAACAGCCAGGCCGGCTGGGTGTTGGAGAAGAGGTCCTTGTCCCCATTGACATATTATTGCATAAATCAGCTATTCTTCACACAGAATTTGAATCATTTTTCTACCAATCCGAATTTGAATCATTCCAAAGGTTTGGAATTCGTTAAAAAATTAGTATATGAAACTAAACAAATTTCAGCTAAATGTATTATTATTTTTTTCTGGGATTCAGATACGACCTGAATCTCTGAATAACCAAAAATTAGTCCAAATTTATATTCTGACCGAAAAAATTTTTTCTAGTGGTTACCAAGGGTAATCAAGGCTTAATAAGCAGTCTGTAGCCGTGATTGGTGGGACATCTTGTAGCGAGGGAGTTGTTCTCGCCATTATCTCCCCTGGTGGTCCATCTCCCATAGCAACGGGAGCAGATCAGCAGTTAAAGGTTCCCAGCCTGGGCACTAGGTATGGAAGAGGAAGAGATACAGTAACAGAGCAGGCGTGGAGTCCGCACTAGGTGCTCGGTGGGACTCCAGTCTGTTGTTGGAAGTGGGGTAGCAGAAACACGCTGGATAGGTGCAGTGGGCATAGGCTCAGTGTGTCCCTCCTAAATGCGGCTGTGATAGGGAAGGTGTACATTGACACGGGAACGAGAGAGCTAACCGGAGGGCAGTTTATTGTTCAAGTGTACACAGTGCATGGCCATCTCTAGAGTTGGAGGTCTTCCTTAAGTTTAAGGTATTTCTGAAAGTGGCCTCACCCTTGTCCCGGGGCATTGATGAGCAAACTTACGTAAGGTAAGTGACCCTGTCCAAGGTGTCCAGCGTAACCCAGAAGAACCCACCCCAGGGCAGGCCTCTCAGGGGACCCACACTTGGGGGCCAAGGAAGAGGGGAACATGGAGAGAGTGTCACCCGCGTGCCCTACATACAGTACATACACACAGCACAAGGCCGGATCCACACTGCGAGGTTTATTTACTAAAGGCTAATAGTCTGTGCACTTTGTAAGTGCAGTTGCTCCAGAGCTTAGTAAATGAGGGAAAGATCTGCTGATTTCCATCATCCAATCATGTGTAAGCAGAAATGCTGTCTTTTTTTTTTAGGTTTTCCTTCAATACTCATATTCATTGAAAAGTCAAGCTTCACCTCATTTACTAAGCTGCACTTGCACGGTGCACAGTCTATTTCCCTAAATACCCCCCCCCCCCCCCCCGCCGTGTGAGACGTTTCTCAGGACTGAAGTTCCATGAGCTCCGCAAGGTGGTGATCTCACTTCTACCCAGACAGCAAGTCTCTATGGAAAACAGGAAGTGATGTCAGGTACGGACAGGAAGTGTTGTCAGGTATAAGTAGGAAGTTCCGGGTGAGAGGTGAGTCAGTAGGAAGTAGAGAGAAGACATTGCTGGACGTGGTTGCCGAAGAGGTAATAAGATCTTATTTTCTATTTACACCCAGTAACCCCCCTCCCCGTCATGTCCGTCCTCTTCCTCCATAGTCACTGTGACCTCTGTTATCTCCAGCAGATGATGATACACACATATATAGTGTGGAAACCTAGATTAACCCCTTTAGGGTCAGAACATTTCCCCACTTACGGGGCCCGAACATTCTCTTCATTCTTTCCCACCAATCACCTTCTCACCTCATCAGTCTATATACTAATGGATTATAAGATATTACGGGATGGTTTTTTGTTTTTTTTTTCTTTTTAGTGGTGGATTTATAAAGCATACTTTTGTATTTTATAATCTTTGTGTAGATATATTGAGGGACAATAACTATTTCTGATGTCTGTGAAGGTTCAACACAAGGGATGTGTCTGGATGGTGACTGTATCATTGTGTGTGTCAGGTTCCTATAAGGTATCAGGATGTCACTGTCTATTTCTCCATGGAGGAGTGGGAGTATTTAGAAGGACACAAGGACCTCTACAAGGACGTCATGATGGAGAATCAGCCGCCCCTCACATCACCGGGTAAGAGGAGACTTTATTGTAAAGGAGAGAGCAGTACGGAGGGTCCACCTAGATCCCCCATCATCTGATAAACACATAGAAACAATGTATTCAGTCAGTGTGTGTGTTTCCTACAGATGGATCCAGTAATGGGAACCCACCAGAGAGATGTCCCCGTCCTCTGTATTCCCGGGATTCCACACAGGAAGATCACACCATCCCTCACCATCATCAGGTAGATGAGGAACAATCACTGATAGTATCATTAGGATCTGTACATTATCTGCATTGTTACCATTGATGTCATTTTTATTATATATTCAGAGTGGAAACCTCGAGGATGATAATATTGATGTTAAGGAAGAGATAAAAGAGGAGGATGAGGAGTATGGAGTGATGAAGGAGTTTTTAGAAGTACCCAAAGATATGATGGACTCACCCAGTAACAGAAAATGTCCCCATCCTCTGTATTCCCGGGATTCCACACAGGAAGGTCACACCATCCCCCACCATCATCAGGTAGATGATTGACAATTATTGGTAGTTCTGATTTATATACAGCATGTTTGTTACAATGAATGTTTTATTATATATTCAGAGTGGAAACCTCGGGGATGATAATATGGTTCCTAAAGAAGAGTATAAAGAGGAGGATGAGGAGTATGGAGTGATGGAGGAGTTTTCAGAAGGACCCAAGGATATGATGGAGCCACCTAATACCAGGAACCCACCAGAGAGATGTCCCCGTCCTCTGTATTCCCGGGACTCCACACAGGAAGGTCACACCATCCCCCACCATCATCAGGTAGATGAGGAACAATCACTGATAGTATCATTAGGATCTGTACATTATCTGCATTGTTACCATTGATGTCATTTTTATTATATATTCAGAGTGGAAACCTGAGAGATTCTAAAGATGAAGTTAAAGAAGAGATAAAAGAGGAGGAGGATGAGGATGGGGTGATGGAGGAGTCAGAGTTTCCAAAAGGACACAAAGATCTGTATCAGGACACCATGGTGGAGTCATCCAGCTACAGAAACCCACCAGAGAGATGTCCCCGTCCTCTGTATTCCCGGGATTCCACACAGGAAGGTCACACCATCCCTCACTGTTACAAGGTTGGTGGGACAGAGCTTCTAGAACATGGATTGTGAAGGCAATGTTTGCATTTTTTGTTTATGTGATGTCACAATATTAAATCTTCTATTTTACAGATGATATTTTCTCTCATTTTCTTGGTTTAGAGTGGAGATCCAATTGATATAGAATTTGAGATTAAATCAGAAGAAGAGACGTATGTGAGGGATGATCAGCAGTCTATGGAGGAGGATGGAATAACGGGGACATTTATAGAGGAGGACACTCCTACAGAGATCAGCACAGGTGGGTCATTAACACTAAATACATTCCTCCACCCATACTGCTCACTGATTGGTCCAGAGTAGTGCGGGGACTGGGTGATATCAGCCTGTAATACCCTGGTCACTTTCCTGAGCTGTGTTCCCCGTCCTGTATTCCTGTATTTCTCTCGGATAATCTTCCTTCTCTGTGCTGCAGACACAATTTATGTCTCTAGACTGGATTTATGGAGATTCTGGGGTTCAGCTGGCAGTAAAATGTTGATGTTCACCATAGACGTTGCTCAGCCTAGACCCCTGGGGTATGTACCTTGGGTCTTCTGCCCCATACCCAGGTCTAGCAAGAGTATGAAAGATCCAAATGTGAGACCGCACTCAGGGTATTTATGATGAAATCAAAAGTTTCTTTATTCCTCAAAATAAAGTAGACAGACAGTGTACAAAACAGACGTGTCCGGTTGACGCGTTTCACGACATTGTTAGTCGCTTACTCATAACCACACATCTTCTACTCTTCTACTTTCCGGGTCTACCAAGACCTTTGACAGAAGAATTCTCCCTGGGTTACTTGCTCTGTTATTTGCTGGCTGTGCCAGGTGGAGGGATATGTCAGTATAGTCTCACACCCAAGTCACTGAGTGCAGTCTCAGGAGATGGGAGGCAGCGGTGTGGGACCTCTGCAACTGATTACTGAACTCCAATATTATGAGTCCTGACCCCCTGCACTATATACTCTATTTTGTACATTACATACTCCTGATCCCTGCACTATATACTCTATGTTGTACATTACATACTCCTGACCCCCTGCACTATATACTCTATGTTGTACATTACATACTCCTGATCCCTGCACTATATACTCTATGTTGTACTACAGTCCTGAGAACAAGAACCTTCAAGGCCCTGGTGCAAGAAACCATGAAGGGTTCCCCTAACTCCCCTTTCCCATTGATCCCAGGGTCCTTTATTCCCATTGCAGGGATCTTTATTTTGGGCCCACAGCGGGACCCTTCCACATGTTCTGCAGCGGGCCCCCTTTCCGGCCATCTTGGGTATTTTTGCCTTTTCTTGAAGCCAAACCCGAACACTTTAGCGGTGCACTGCAAAATGTTTGTAATATACACTATATATAGATTTTGTGATTACATTTCTAATCATGTGGATTTAATCACAAGAGTTTCCCTTTACATCAGAGTCCACAGAGTTCCCCCCCCCCTTACATCAGATTCCACAGAGTTCCCCCCCCCCCTTACATCAGAGTCTACAGAGTTTCCCCCCCTTACATCAGAGTTTCCCCCTTACATCAGAGTTCCCCCCTTACATCAGAGTCCACAGAGTTGCCCCCACTTACATCAAAGTCCACAGACTTCCCCCCCCACTTACATCAGATTCACAGAGTTCCCCCCCCCCCCCGTTACATCCACATATTCCCCACCCTTACATCTGAATTCACAGAGATCTCCTTTACATTTGAAGCAGCAGAGTTTTCCCTTACATCTGATTCCACAGAGTTTCCATGCAAGGGGAGGAGCCGATCCAAGTTTTTCTCTCTTCTCCCGTCCCTGCGAGAGGGGCTGAACTGTCAGTGCTGGCTCTGGGCTGTGTGAGAGACACTCTCAGCTCAGAGCACTGCAGCCAGGAATCCCGCCTGGGGAGCCACAGTCTGGGCTCTTGGGCCCCCAAGGTGGTGGAACGCCAGGGCCCAATCTCAAGTAAAACCTTTGCAACTCCAGTAGTAACACCATTGGCCCTGACCCCTGCACTATGTACTCTATGTTGTATGCTAAATAATTCTGATACTATACAGTACTAACTGCTGTACCCTATATAATATAATCCGATTCGCCATAGCTTTTTGACCACTGACAGGTGTGACAGTGCGAGGCCCTGCTGTGATTAAAGCTTATCACCGAAACGCGTTAGCTGATATGCAACAATAAATAATATAAGGATTTACGGAGTGTCCGGCTTTTCCCTTTGTTTGACACGGTGCGGGTTTACTTGGAATAGTAGGAAAAAAGGAGCACCCGATGTCTGAAAGTCTACAATTTTGGTGGTAGATTAACCACTTGCCGACCGCTCACAGTAATATTGCTGCGGCAGGTCGGCTCCCCTGGGTCCAGCGACGTAGACCTACGTCGCTGGACTTCTAGTGATCTTGGCGGCTGTGTTTAGACACAGCGGGAGTCGGGCCTGGAGGAGGAGAGGCGGCGATTGCCGTCTCTCTTCCCCGATCGTCCGGGAAAGTGTGAGAAGATCCGCCTGCTTGTGTAATCAAAGCAGGCGGATCTTCTCTGTGACAGACAGGGACAGATCACAGGATTCAGCATAGCTCAACCTGCGATCTGTGTCTGTGTCACAGAACCCCCTCCCCCCACACACGTCAGTAAGCATGAGGCACACATTTAACCCCTCGATCACCAACAGTGTTAACCCCTTCCCTGCCAGTGTCATTAGTACAGTGACAGTGCATATTTTTAGCACTGATTACTGTAGTAATGTCACTGGTAACCCCAAAAGTGTCAAAAATCTCAGTTAGGGGTTCGATCTGTCCGCCACAATGTCGCAGTCCCGCAAAAAAATCGCAGATCGCCGCCATTACTAGTAAAAAAAAAAAAAAAAAGAAAACCACAAAAATGACAGAAATCTTTCCCGTAGTTAGTAAACGCAATAACTTTTGTGCAAACCAATCAAAATACGCTTAATGCGATTTTTTTATTTTTTTTTACCAAACATAGGTAGCAAAAAACAAATTGGCCAAAAATGTTAAAAAAATTTGATTTTTAATTTTAATTTTTTTTTTTTTTGGGGATGTTATTTTTTTTTTTTCAAACGTATTTTTCAAAATTGTCGCTCTTTTTTTTTTTTATAGAGCAAAAATCGCGGAGGTGATCAAATACCCCCAAAAGAAAGCTCTATTTGTGGGGAAAAAAAGCACATAAATTTTATTTTGGTACAGCATCGCATGACCGCGCAATTGTCCGTTAAACTAACGCAGTGCCGAATCGCAAAATATGGCCTGGTCAGGAATGGGGTAAAATTTTCCGGTCTTAAAGTGGTTAAAAATACGCTCATTGAGAATTTGTCAAAGCCATGTAGCTAAATACATTTTGGCCTAAATATATGACAAAAATCGAATATATTGGATCTTTTACAACTGTCAAAATAGAAAATGTCAATTTTTCGCAAAAAATTTTGCTCTTTTTTTATTAATATTGCAAAAAATGAAAAGCGCAGAGGTGATCAAATACCACCAAAAGAAAGCTCTGTTTGTGGGAAAAAAAGGACTTAATTTCGTTTGGGTACGGCGTTGCATGACCGCGCAATTGTCCGTTAAATTCGCGCAGTGCCAAGTTGAAAAAAGTGGCCTGGACGTTAAGCAGGAAAATCCTCCGGTCTTAACCACTTGCCGACTGCCACACGACTATTTACGTCGGCAGTCAGCCCCTCACAGGCAGAGCGACGTAGTACTACGTCGCTAGCCTGTGAGGGTCTAGGGAGTGAGCGCTCGTCCCCAGAGGCGCGCTCCCGCGTGGTCACGGACCCCCCTGCGCATGTGACCCGATGTCCGCCGGTCACTCGGGGATCGTCGGTGCAGAGGGAGAAAGGCGGGCGGCTGATGTAAACAAAGCCGCCTGTCATTATCCCCTGTGTAGAAACAGTGATCATACGGTTCTACTATGTAGGACCGTTGATCAGTGTTCCTACAGCTCAAGCCACAGCCAATCACAGTTAGAATCACACCCCTAGGGACACACATAACCCCTCCCTCTCAAAAAAGTTAACCCCTTCACTGCCAGTGTAATTTTACAGTAACAGTGCATATTTATAGCACTGATTACTGTAGAAATGTCACTGGTACCCCCAAAAATGTCAGTCAGGGGTCCGATCTGTCCGCCGCAATGTCGCAGTACCGCAAAAAAAAAAAAAAAAAAAAAAATCGCAGATCGCCGCCATTACTCGTTAAAAAAAAAAAAAAACAACGACAAAAATCTATCCCTTTGTTAGTAAACGCGATAACTTTTGTGCAAACCAATCAAAATACGCTTATTGCGATTTTTTTTTTTTTTTTTACCAAACCTATGTAGCATAAAACAAATTGGCCGAAAATGTTAAAAAATTTTGATTTTTACATTTTTTGGGGGGGGGGGGGGGGATTTCATATAAAAAGTGAAAAATATTGTTATTTTTGCGAAATTTACGCTCTTTTTTTGTTTATAGCGCATGATCAAAAAATCGCACAGGTGATCAAATACCACCAAAGAAAGCTCTGTTTGTGGGAAAAAAAGGACATCAATTTCATTTAGGTACAACGTCGCACGACCGCGCAATTGTCCGTTAAAGTCACGCAGTGCCGAATCGCAAAATAGGCCCTGGTCAGGAAGGGGGTAAAATCTTTCGGGGCTTAAGTGGTTAAAGTAGTTAAAATCAGTATTTTTTGCTAGAAAAATACTTTGAACCCCCAAACATAATAAATATATATATTTTTTTTGTTAGCAGAGACCCTAGGGCAGTGATGGAGAACCTCGGCACCCCAGGTGTTTTCAAACTGTATTTCCCACGATGCTCAACTACCACTGCAGAATGCACGAGCATCATGGGAAATGTAGTTCCAAAACATCTGGGGTGCCAAGGTTCGCCATCGCTGATCTACATCATAAAATGGAGATCGTTGCAATACTTTATGTCACACCGTATTTGTGAAGCCGTCTTACAAACGCAATTTGTTTTGGAAAAAAATACAATTATTTTAAATTAAAAAATAAGAAAACAGTAAAGTTAGCCCATTTTTTTTTCTATAATGTGAAAGATAACGTTATACAGAGTTAATAGATACCCAACATGCCATGCTTCAAAATTGCGCACGCTCGTGGAATGGCGACAAGCACTAGTATTTAAAAATCTCCATAGGTGACCATTTAAAAAATGTCTACAGGTTACCAGCTTAGAGGTACAGAGGAGATCTGGTGACAGAATTATTGCTCTCGCTCTAACGATCGTGGCGATACCTCACATGTGTGGTTTGAACACGATTGACATATGTGAGCGTGACTTGCGTATGCGTTCCTTTCTGCGCGCGAGCTCGAAGGGACGGGGTGCTTTACTTTTTTTTTTCTTATTTATTTTACTTTATATTTTTTATTTTTTTATTTTCTATTTTTTATATTTATTTTATGTTTTATTTTATATATTTTTTTATTTACACTTTCCCTTGAAAAAAGTTTTTTGATCACTTTTATTCCTTTTGATCGCTTTTTATTCCTATTACAAAGAATGTAAACATCCCTCGTAAAATAAATAAGCAGGACAGGACCTCTTCAATGTGAGATCTGGGGTCAAAAAAGACCTCACATCTCACATCTACACTAAAAAGCAATAAAAAAAAAATAAAAAAATTGTATCTTTCAAGCCGTTGGGTAGAAGTGACGTTTGACGTCGCTCTGGTCCTCCAAGGGCATAGAGATGAGTGAGTGCCATCTTGCCCTCACTCCACTTCCTGCCCATCAGGGGAGCGGATCGTTTTCCCCGCTACCGAGAGCTCCAGTAAGCAGGGAAAATGACCGGAGTGGGCGGTGGGTACCACTCCCGCCGCCCATAAAAGTGATCTCGTGGCGAACCCGCCACTGGGACCACTTTCATGTCCAAAGTAGACCGCCCACCGCGTAAGAAAATACCGCGGTTATGGCAGCTATCTGCTACCATAACTCTGGTATTTGACGTCAAATTAGCGACTTAAATACACTCTGGGCGGTCCTAAAAGAAAAACACTCACCAGGATATATAAAAATCGGGCTTATAATCCACTTACTACACTGCTAAAAATGTCTGCTTCTGACATCTCCTACTCCCCTACGCGTTACGCCCCCTCCTCTCCTACTCCCCTCTACGCGTTACGCCCTAAAATCGGGCTTATAATCAGCTTACTACACTGCTAAAAATGTCTGCTTCTGACATCTATTAACCCTACGCGTTACGCCCTAAAAATCCGGCATATAATCCGCTTACTACACTGCTAAAAATGTCTGCTTCTGACATCTATTAACCCTACGCGTTACGCCCTAAAAATCCGGCATATAATCCGCTTATTACACTGCTAAAAATGTCTGCTTCTGACATCTACTACCCCTACGCGTTACGCCCCCTCCTCTGGGCTTCTTCAGCTCCTTCTTTCCTACTATTCCAAGTTTACATGACCTTAACCACTTCCCGCCCGCCCTATTACAGATTGACGGCGGGAATGTGGTTGTATTATCCTGACCGGACGTCATATGACGGCGGCAGGATAATACAGCTCTGGGCGCCCCCCGGGGGCGCGCAGAGCGGCGATCAGTGATGCGAGGTGTCAGCCTGACACCCTGCATCTCCGATCTCGGTAAAGAGCCTCTGAATAGGCTCTTTACCATGTGATCAGCCGTGTCCAATCACGGCTGGTCACATAGTAAACAGGAACAGCCGTTGATCGGCATTCCTTAGTTCGTGCCTGACAGGCACGAGTAAAGGAGCGCCGATCGGCGGCTCCCCTGACAGGGGGGGGGGGGTCGGCACTGGTAATCAGATCATTGATTACCAGTGCAGACCCTCGGGGGGGGGGGGGGGGATGCCACTAGAACCACCAGGGATGTCCACTATGACCCCAGGGATGCCCACTATGACCCCAGGGATGCCCACTATGGCCACCAGGGATGGCAATCAGCCCCCCATTGCCCTCCCCATCAGTGCTGCCTGCCAGTGCCCTCCCTATCAGTGCTGCCCACAAGTGCCCATAATTGCCAGATTTCAGTGTCGCCCACAAGTGCCCATTATTGCCCACCAGTGCCGCCTATCAGTGCCCATTAGTGCCCATCAGTGCCGCCCGTCAGTGCCCATCAGTGCCGCCCATCAGTGCCGCCTATCAGTGCCCATTAGTGCCCACCAGTGCCACCTATCAGTGCCCATCAGTGCCAACTATCAGTGCCCATCAATGCCGCCTATCAGTGCCTAGCAGTGCCGCCTATCAGTGCCCACCAATGCTGCATATCTGTGCTACCTATCAGTGCCACATATAAGTTCCGCCTATCAGTGCCACCCCATCAGTGCCACCCCATCAGTGCCTCTTCATCAGTGCAGGAAAAAACTTTATTACAAAATTGTATAACATAAACAAAAAAACTTTTTTTTTTTTTCAAACTTTTCGGTCTTTTTTTATTTGTTTAGCAAAAAGGAAAAAACCCAGAGGTGACCAAATACCACCAAAAGAAAGCTCTATTTGTGGGGGGAAAATGACATAAATTTGGTGTAGGTACAGTGTTGCATGACCGCGCAATTGTCTTTCAAAATGCAACAGCGCTAAAAGGGGAAAATTGGCCTGGGTTGGAAGGGAGGAAAGTGCCCGGTATTAAAGTGGTTAAAGTGATTGTACAATCTTGTGTTTTTTTTTTTAAATAACAAACATGTTATACGTCCCTCCTCTGTGCAGTTGGATTTGCACAGAGCAGCCCAGGTCCTCCTCTTCTCGGGTCCCTCTTCTCTGCTCTTGACCTCTCCCTCCTGTTGAGTGTCCCCACAGCAAGCAGCTTGCTATGGGGGCACCGGAGCCGAGTCGCAGCTCCCTGTGTCCATTCAGACATGGAGCCACGACCTGGCCCTGTCTCCTCCCTCTCCTGATTGGCTGAATGATTTTGATTGACAACAGTGGGAGCCAATCGCTCACCCAATAAGGAGGGGAGTCTGGGGCAGTTTAGACACTCCTGCTACATTGCTAGATAAAGACGGGTTCAGGTAAGTATTAGCGGGGCTGCTGCACACAGGTTTTTTTTTTTTATCCTAATGCATAGAATGCACCTTCTGCCTTTACAATCCCTTTAGGACCATACCAGAAAAGGCCCCAGCCCTAAGAGGATTCACTGCCAATATCCAACACTGGGCGCACCCTACCAGAGAGACCTCTCCCTACTCACCCACACAATCACCCACCCATCACCAGTGACTGATCCAGTCAATTCCTCACCGTCTTCAGCACAAACAAGTAACGGTGTGAGCTTAGGAAATCGATATGGAAATGAAACCAGATTCTTAAAGTGTGAGAAACTCCAGAGTATTTGGGGTATCTGAGTGGAGAAATCTGCCTTCTGAGCTTTCTCAGCATCTGGTATTCCCAGATTGGGGCCTGGAGTTCGAAGGCTCCAAGTGATGTGGTTGGGACAGAACCTTCGATCCTGTATCTTGGTTTTCCTGGAGTCCTGCCAGTTGTGTGTGTCCAGGTGCACACACTCATTAGAAGCCTGATCAGATCTACTGCTGGGGCAGTTGCTGCCATTTGGGGACCAAGCCATGTCAGGAGGGCTGGGTTTTCCTGCCGGAGACTACATCCCTTGTTGGGGGGATTCCTTGCCACAGGATGGAGAAAACTGAGATGGCTACACGGGTCTGGAAGGCCAAGAGAGGGTCAGGGAAGCCGAGAAAGCTGAGGTTGCTAGCAAGTTCAGGAAGCTGGAGGGATTCCAGAAGTCTCTGGAAGAGTGAACAAGCTCAGGGTGGGCTGGAGAACCCTATCTAGAGGACAGGAATGAGCCTGTGCAGTGAGACAGACCAGAGCCAAGAGCAGAGGTGCCGTCAAACTGTAGCCAGGTGGCTTGGGATTATTAGTTACTGTGTCTTTGCTGAATAAGAACCCCTGCACGGGCACAACTGCTTGGGCTGCCACTCTATAATTCAGATTAACATGAAACGCGTCGACCACCTGAGCTTAATCACCCCATATCACACAGGCTAAGTCAATAACATTGATTATCTCATTACAGTGGCATCTGAAAGTGGGTGGGATATATTTGGCAGCAAGTAAACATGTTGTTCCTGAAGTTGATGGGGCCACAGACAGGTCTGGGTGCCCATGCTGACCCGTGTCCACAGCCAAAAGTGCCTATAAGGAGCACAGGAGAATCAGAACTGGGCCAATGGAAGAAGGTGGCCTGGTCTGAAGAATTCAAGAATAGTTTGAGGAACACAACAATAAGCTAGAGATGTTGGGTGACTAGGCCTCCATATTTTCCAGATCTCAATCCGATCAAGCCAAGGGATGTGCTAAAAAAACAAATCCGATCCATAGAGCCCCCACCTCACACCCTACAGGATATTAAAGGATCTGCTATTGCGGGCTTAGTGCCAGATACCAGAGCATACCTTCAGGGGTCTAGAGGAGTCCATTCCTTGACGAGTCAGAGTCAGGGCTGTTTTGGTGGCAAAATGGGGACCTACTCAATATTAGATGGGTGGTTATAAAATATTACGGGATCCAGGGCCATAACTACAGGGGTCGCAGTTGTGACTCAGGCCCATGCTCCAGGGGGGCCTGTGTGGCTCCTCGGTACACCTGCATAGCAGGGTCAGTGGGAGCAGCATATAGAGCAGGGTTTCTCAACCAGGGTTCCTCCTGAGGTTGCTAGGGGTTTCTCCTGAGGTTTCTAGGGGTTCCTCCTGAGGTTCCTCTTGAGGTTTCTAGGGGTTCCTCCTGAGGTTCCTAGGGGTTACTAGGGGTTCCTCCTGAGGTTTCTAGGGGCTCCTCCTGAGGTTTCTAGGGGTTCCTCCTGAGGTTTCTAGGGGTTCCTCCTGAGGTTCCTGGGGATCCTCCTGAGGTTGCTAGAAGTTCCTTGAGCAAAGGGCAAATTCTGCCTCTCAGGTAAGTTCCCAATGACACCATTGTTCCTTTTAGCTATCTGTAAGGGGGTAATTCTTCCCAATGATGAGAAGAGTAAGGAGCATTCTTCCCACTGACTGTCACACTAATGCGTCATGAGTTGTAGAATTTTAATTTTTAGCAGGGGTTCCCCCGAGATCAGAAATTTATTCCAAAGGGTCCCTCTGTGTTGAAAAGGTTGAGAAAGGCTGATATAGAAGAACCTATCCCTTCCATTTTCCACCTGCAGCCCCTGAAAATCGGCCTGAAAGACATCTCACAGGCATTAGGTGGCTATAGGAGGAAAATGGGGGGGGGGGGGGTGGTTTCCTCCTGCATATGCCACCCCTTCCACCCTTCCTATCCAAGTCCTTCTGCCCACGGGCCCCTGTGTATTCTCCCGGTTTCCCCTGCAGCTCTGCCAGCTTCTCCCCTCCCTTCTCCTGCCGGCTGCTGCAAGGGATGCTTTTAGGATAGAAAGCAGGGAAAAGCGGGTAAATGTATAATTTACCGGCCCCTTCATTTTCTGAATGGACAGAGTCAGTGATCAGTACCAATCACTGAATCTGTTCATTCTTAACTGAAGCATAGTAAACTGTGTTCATTCAAAACTGTTTCCTATGCTTCAGTTTATGAATGAACGGGAAGTCTCTGTACAGAACTCTTCCTGTCCATTCATTGTGTGCAGCTGAGGCTGCAGGGATGGAGATTGGAGGGCCGTGTCTTCAATCTCCTTTCTTGGTCTCAAAGGTGAAACATCAGAGGTCTGTTTAGACCTCCTGATATCTCACCAATGCCCTCCATGGGGGCTCCTAATTTTTTTTTTAAAAAAGATTAAATTAAAATTGTATAAACAAAAAATGCTAAAAAATCTACTGACACCAGTGGCGGAACTACCAGGATCGCAAAGGTCGCACTTCTGCTCTCTCCCCTCTACCCACTGCTATATATACACATAATATGGATTCTCTTTTGTTACACCCATTTCCTACCAGCTGGACATTTTATATCTGATGATTTGATTGGAGGACAGACTTTACATGGTGATAATAATGTGATAACATCCTCCAAGTTTGCAATCTTAAACAGAAAGTGATAATGAGGGAGGAGTCAGTAACCCAATGATGGTGGTCTTCAGGATCAGTCCAGTCTTCATCTTGGTTGTTCTCCCCCCATCCTCACTCTCTGACCTCTGGTGGGGCTCAGCCCCGCTGTTATTCATGACTAAATCATGGACTAAATAAGGAAGTGCGGGACTTCTTGTGTTGGGAAGATGGCAATGAGTGATAGAGGGGGAGGGGACACTCGTCCTATAATCCCCTCATCACTGTCACTCCTATAAAAGACAGTTCTCGTTGTTTCCTCACTCTCTGACTAAGGTCCATGAATAAAGAAATGAACTGGTAGGAGATCAGAGGACCCATTTACTAGTTACCTTGAGGGGGGAATTGTAAGATCCTCAGAGACAAAGCTGTCTGATGTGGGCGGAGTCCTGGTTTAGGGGAACCAATCTGCTGATGTCTAGTAATAATCTTTGTATTTCTATTTTAGTAGATGGACGGGAGATGAGGAAAACCTCAGAGGATTGTCTCACTTTGTCTCCAGACTGTAAAGTAGAAGATGAGGACATCACACAGTATAGTCCAGGAGAAAACCCGACTACCTCAAATGTCCATCCGGGACCACACAGTGTAGATGGACCATCGTATTCCTCTTATCCTGAGGAACATCAGACTGTGAGGGACAGTGTCGGACCATCGTATTCCTCTTATCCTGAGGAACCTCAGACTGTGAGGGACAGTGCCGGACCATCGTATTCCTCTTATCCTGAGGAACCTCAGACTGTGAGGGACAGTGCCATCCTTCCAACACACAAGAGGTTTCCCTGTACTGAGTGCGGGAAGCGTTTCAGTTCCAAAGCCACTCTCAATGAGCATAAAAAATCTCACACAGGTGCGAAGCCGCATTCCTGTCCTGAGTGCGGGAAATGTTTTTCACAGAAGGCCCATCTTTACCGACATCAGACATTGCACACCGGAGAGAAGCCGTATTCCTGTCCTGAGTGCGGGAAATGTTTCCGCTTAAAAGGAAATCTTACTGTACATAAAAAATATCACACAGGTGAGAAGCCATATTCTTGTTCTGAGTGCAAGAAAATTTTTTCAAAAAAATCGCATCTTTACAGTCATCAGAGATCTCACGCTGGAGAAAAACCATATTCCTGTCCTGTGTGCAGGAAATGTTTTGTACAAAAATCAGAGCTTGTAAAACATCAAAATTCTCACACAGGAGAAAACCCGGCTACCTCAAATGTCCATCCGGCACCACACAGTGTAGATGGACCATCGTATTCCTCTTATCCTGAGGAACCTCAGACTGTGAGGGACGGAGCCGGACCATCGTATTCCTCTTATCCTGAGGAACCTCAGACTGTGAGGGACGGTGCCGGACCATCGTATTCCTCTTATCCTGAGGAACCTCAGACTGTGAGGGATGGTGACGTCCTTCCAACAGATAAGAGGTTCTCCTGTCCTGAGTGTGGGAAATGTTTTTCACACATATCAAATCTTAACATACATCAGAGATTGCACACAGGTGAGAAGCCGTATTTCTGTCCTGAGTGCGGGAAATGTTTTTCAGCGAAGTCCAATCTTTACAGCCATCGGAGATCTCACACAGGGGAGAAGCCGTATTCCTGTCCTGAGTGTGGGAAGTTTTTTTCAGTGAAGACCCATCTTCACACACATCTGAGGTCTCACACGGGGGAGAAGCCGTATTCCTGTCCTGAGTGTGGGAAATGTTTTTCAGCGAAGTCCTATCTTTACAGCCATCAGAGATTGCACACGAGGGAGAAGCCGTATTCCTGTCCTGAGTGCGGGAAATGTTTTGCGGTGAAGGCCCATCTTTCCACACATCAGAGATCTCACACTGTGGACAAGCAGCATTCCTGTCCTGAGTGCGGGAAATGTTTTTTTCTGAAGTCCCATCTTTACAGACATCAGAGATCCCACACAGGGGAGAAGCCGCATTCCTGTCCTGAGTGTGGGAAATGTTTTTCACAGAAGTCCTATCTTCACACACATCAGAGATCTCACACGGGGGAGAAGCCGTATTCCTGTCTTGAGTGCGGGAAATATTTTTCAGTTAAGGCCAATTTTACCAAACATCAGAGATTGCACACGGGGGAAAAGCCACTTTCCTGTCCTGAGTGAGGGAATTGTTCCTCACTGAAGTCCTGTCTTCCTGTACATCAGGGATCCCACACAACCCTGGTGGTGTATTAGTGCCTTGAGTGTGGGAAATGTCTTCTACATGAATGTTGGTGGACATGTGGGGAAGAAGCACACCCTGATATACACCTCAGATATACTCCATGGTTGATCTTCATCATGTAAGAAACACTTCATAAGGAGATCAGAGATCACCAAAGACATGGATGAAGTGTTGTCCCGTGTTGGCCATTGATAGCAGGAGAAAAATAAAAATGGAGTCCTTACCTTTCATTGGCTGAGTGCATTTTTTGGTGGAAGATTTTCCAACATTTAGAGATCTATTTTCACAAAATTTGAATAAAAACAAGTATAAAAATGTTAGTTGTGTTTTATTTCTTGATGATTTCCTATGATCATTGGCTCCATCTAGTGATCATAATGTTGTGTTGCGCTATTTTTACCAATGGAGGTTCAGTATTTCAGGAAAAAATACCACATTATGGCCGCTAGGTGGCGCTGAGGATCATAGGAAATCACTGTGTTCATTAAATTACGGAAATAATTTTTCATGGCTGGGCAAATGCTTCTCACATTTTTTATAAAACAGACCCCTTAGTTTCCTCCAGCAGACATGGATTGCTACAAATAACTGAGATCTTCCTCATCCACTTATGAGTACAGCAGACATATTAATATCAGACAATAATAATCCAACCACTTGTAGCGCCCTCTAGTGTACAGTCTAGCTATGAGGAAAATGTATTCTGACTCACAGTAGCTGTGTGGGTTTGGGTAATTGGTCGGGGTTACTGTAGGTCAGGCTGGAGGACTCTACAGGTCAGGCCTCTGGTACCTCTCTCTGGTTCTAGAAGTTACCAGACATTTCTGGAAGCTAGTGGGCGGAGGCTGGGTCATTCTCAGGGAGTTCCCCCTATATTCGAGAGGTGATGTGTGAAGAATGGAATTCTTGCAGTCGGGTGGCAAATGTGACATTCGTTGAGTTCTAAACATTCCCTGACTGATAATACAGTGAGCGCCTTCTCCCGCTGAATAACAGATGTTGCAGAGGAGTACATTTTGTGGTGGAAGATTTCACAAACACACGTCTGTTTCAAAACAAATTGTCGAACGAATGTGACACGCATTCGCCCAGTGGTTATGAATTTTGTCAGTGTTTTAATTACCAGGCTTATTTCCTATAATTGTCAGCTCCACCTAGTGGCCATAATGTGGTATTTTGCAATTTCTCCTGATTGAGGTATTTCAGAAAAAAATATCCCAATATGACCACTAGATGGAGCTGTTTATCATAGGAAATCACTTTGTTAAATTATGGCCAAAGTTTATTATGGCTGGACGCAAGCTTGTCAAACTCGGCCAAGAAATCTTCCGTAGCCCAGCCCCCAGGGGAGCTGCTGAGATTGGATTCCCCTGGGCTACTCATAGCAACAGTCTGTAAAACTTATCGCTTGGCTCAGTCAATGAACGGTCCAGGGGATTTGGTTTTTTGTGTTTTATTTTAGAACTTGGATGGGAGAAGGGATGAGTGGATACTCCAACTTGAACTATGCAAAATCTCTGAGGACAACTGACTGTCGTGTGTGCGGCAAGGCCGCTGCTTCACCTTGCTAACTGAAGTAGAAGATGTGTTCCTGACTGCATTTCTCTTCAGGGTCCTAACTTAGCACCCCCTTTCTCACTTCCCGTGCATGCTAGCCCCTTGTCCACTGACTCTCCACTGGAGTGGTCCCCTTCCTGGGCAGACCCCTGGCAAGCTTCCCGGTACTCAAGGACACTGTTTTTCCCTGGGTTGCTCTGCCTTCAGCTCCACTCGACAGTATCCTGGACCTCCTGGCTCAGCATCACACACTTTTTCCACTAGGCCGACTGCCTGTGACCACCTTCCTTGCTGATAGGAGGAGAGACTGCAGTCACCCTTCTGCTGGGACCTGGCTTCTCGCCCAAAGACGCCCTGTCACATGTGCCCCTGGCTTTTATGACCTATCCCAGGATGCACCACTGTTGTGCCCTCCCACTGGGACAGCCACAAAAGCCTGTGTGTCACTGGTGGGTTTTCCTCCACTGTCCAACAGGCTCCACTATTGTATACAGTGGGGTCACTGCCTCAGACCAAGTGAATCACACATGGACACATGTAACAGGCAAATCTACTGATCAGGCTCCCCTGATAAGCAGATGGAGCAAACAATGCTTTTACCTAGCACCTACCTAGGAGGGTGCTACATCCCCCCCCCCCACACCAAAAATGAGCCATGTCCCCCATTACAAAAATTCCTACTGGAAAAAACTTAGGAGTATCCCACAAACCTGGAAAGGGGGAAAAGGGAAGAACAAATGTACATAATAAATTACGTAGAAAAATATATATAAATACTCCCCCCCACCAAGCAAAAAATCTGCTCTGGTGAGTGAACAGGGCATCCTAACTATCTGTCTCTACAGTTCTGAAGAACCTGCAGATCGAAGAAAGAAAGGGGTTAGACACTTCATCATAAGTACATTTTTCGTAAAATTGCCTAACTCATTTTAAGAGGAGAACACCCTCCCCTCAAGGGCAGCCTTCTCATCCAGCATCCCTATCTACATAACTTGGTAGACATCTACTTGTCAGTCTTGACTCAAGGCTCAGTGTTGCTCCTTCAGGGCGACCCTGAGCCCTATCACTGACTGTCTGCAGACACCCATTTCATTGGATTATTTGTAATGTTCTCTTCACTGCAATGGTCAACACCCATTTTTCTCCCTTTCAGAGACTTGGTTGCCGGAGCCTGGACAACCCATCAGTCCCACAGGGGTTTGTAGGCAACTTCTTCAGGGGCCCTGGCACCAGGACACCCCCCCACCAAAAGACTTCTAGGGTACCACCCACTTTTTCCAGGCAGTTACCCTCAGAGTTCTGCTGTTGGCCCAAAGGTAGTTCACCTGAGACTCTGAATATTGTAATCCATGATCCCAGCGCGATGGCTCAACAACATACTATAGTCTTTTATTTCTCCTGAGAGGGTCGGCCCTCTAGCACAAGTCCACTAGCCAGTGGTATTGTAACAATCCTGCAGGCTCACCTGAGTCAGAGGACTGCAGGCTGGAGGTAGGAGTGGAGCCCAGTGGCAAGGACCGCAGGCCGGTAGTAGGTGCAGGAAGTCTGGCAGAGGCGTGGTCAGACAATCCGGGTTAGCTACAGTGGTAGCAGTGCTGGAACCCGGTTGGACACCAGGTAGTACTCTGATGAGGACACGAGTTACCCTGAGGTGCGGAAACGAAGTGCTAGCTGGTTTTCACTAGAGCCCTGATGGTGGGGATAGACTGCGCTGCAAGCTAACACCAGGTCGTGGTCCCCAGGATCACCCAGCCAGGCAGAGTGCAGGTTTGGTCCGAAGGTGGAGAAGCAGACAAGGGACAACCAGAGAGAAGTCAGATGAGCCAAAGGTCAGGGCGGGCAGCAGTAAGCGTGGTCAGACAATCCGGATTGGCAACGGAGGTAGCAGTTCATAGGTAGGGACAAAGCAGAAGAGTAGTCGGTAGTCAATTCCTGGTCAGCAGTGGATTTGTGGTAGTAGATAAGAGCAGCAGGTGAGGAGACGCTTGATCAAAGCTCAGGAGCTCAATAATCAGCAAGCTGGAGTGCAAGGGGCTGGACTTATATAGGGAAGTACCAGGTGTGGGGAATCAAGGGTGATGAGCAAGGCTTGGCAAGACTAAGGTTGAAATAATAGGCTTCAGGGAAGAATGTTCAGGGAGGAATGTCCAGGAAGGAATGTCCAGAGAGGACGATAGCCTAGTAAGCAGGGCTACTGCCTGGGATGTGGCTGGTCACGGGTTCAAATCCCGACAGGTATCTTGAATTGTCCTCAAACCCTTTCTGCAAGGATAGAAGGGGAAGGGGGAATTGACATAGGGCATAAGCCCCAACAATAATTGGACTTGAATATTCCTTAGTTGTAGTATATCTTTTCCTTCTCCAGACAGTAAACTTAGGCTAGCCAGCCTTAATTGAACTTGGTAAGTTTTTTCAGCCATAGAAATCTGGATGGGGAATCCGCACAGTCTTCCCATCCTTTTCCTGAATTCAGATCGACCAGGCCTGGCCCGATCCATCTGGGCGGCGAAACTCCACTCAATCCAGATAGATCGCCCACCCATGGTTCCATTGAGCTTTTACAGATAGAAATGTCTTCCACAAGTCCAGCCTGGACTGATTGCGGTATGACTTGGGTACAAAGAGGAAGTCCCATATAGCTTTATCACACCAGGACTCTCTTCTGGCCTCTATCTCTAGCATGACCTCCCGTGGAGCATAGGGATAGTCATACCCATACTCTAAAGCCCCCTTCCTCTGTATCCACCTCTGCATTCTGGAAAATCTGGGGAGGGTCTTCCAATTACCTCTCCCAGCTGGGGAGTATGGGGTCTCTTCTCTTTTGATGAGGGAGGTGTAGGCCTCTTTTTGATCCCAAGCCCAGGCATAGTCCTTAGGTTGGGTTAGGTCTGGGACCCAATTAGCATAGGCTTCAGAGAACCCCAGATTTCTGGCACACTCTCCTCACACCACTGAATCCCTAGTCTTCTCCTCAGGTGTATTAAATCTGGCTGGACTGCTCCGATCTTCGGACCCCCAGTCCCATTCAGTCTCTTCCTTAGACTTCCTTAGACCTCCAAGGATCCGAACCGATTCTGGAAGCTGGGAGACCCCACATCAATGACCCTGGCCTCTTCCTCGCTGGTCACACTCACATTAGCACCCCCATTCACCACTGGCCATTTTCTGCCCTCTTCCTGTATGGGAGCAGACTTCTTCTCTGCCGCTGCAGTTTTCAATGCATCAGGTGGCCACTCCCCGGCCCGTACTACCTGCATGCATCCTGGCCCGGACATTCGGGTCTCCTTCCATCTGCACGCTGGACCACTAACAGACTGCATGGACTCCAACTGCATCATGAACCGCAGCACTCCTCTTCCACGGCCAAGGAGAGGTCCCGACTCCGCAGCCAACCGGGCATAAGTGACCCCGGTCTCCCATGTCACACTCAATTTTCTGGGCCGACCTTCACTCCTCTCTGCCCACAGCAGCAGATTGCCGCAGCGCCCACAGGCTTGCATCCGCATGGTAACACTCAGACACTGACTACATACCAGGCCCAAGTGTTCCACACCTCCCCTGGTGCACAACGCCAGTCTTCCGTCAAGCACTATGCGCACCCCTGTATCCCAGTGGATGTCTTCAGCACTCCGGTCTTTTCCGCAGGTTCTCCACCACATGTGGGGTAGCATTTACTCCACTCTGGCTCTCTCCAGTACTCGCCATCTTGCACCTCGGCACACGTGTCTCCCTCTCAGCCCCACCCCGAGGCAGAAATAATTTTTAGACTTTCCCTCCTGTTCCAGATTGGCTGTGCATGAGCCGCGTCTCCGCCCACAACTCCATATTGGCGGTGGCTCCTCCTGCTAGGCAGAACTTTCCAGCGCACGCTGCTCTCTCTCAGCTGACCCTGCGTGGAAGTTACTGTAAAGCAGACCGTGCCTCTCAGCTTGCACACATCCGCCATCCTTGCTTGTACCAGGGCTCCAACTGCGCCTCCATCACTCTGAGCCAGTTGGCCCTATTTGCTAGTCAGTAGAATTGTCCCGCTGTCGAATGCACGGCCAACATTCCTCTTTTTAACACTTGTACAAGCAAGACTTGCCATACTGTAGTTGAAAAATATCCCACTGTCATTAAATGCATGGTCAACAGATTTCTGTACAGCATCCACATTGCCACTATCTTGGAAGAATGTGCCGCTGTCATTGGATGCACGGTCAACATTTTCCTACATAGCTCTGGCACACACATGGCCCCCCGGCACACTGATCCACATGCCCTGGGCTGCAATTTTCTCCGTCCACACTTCCACCATTTACTGTTAAGCAGACACAGTCCATTTTCATAGCAAGATGCAACTCTCCCACTCTCCAACACATCTGACAGGAATTCTTTTGTTGCCACGGGCAACCATTATTGATTCCTCATCCCACTCTCCCTATATCCTGTAGAGCAGGGCTCACACTTCTCTTGAGCATAAAAACACAGTCCTTGAGAGAAAAATTGCATTTTTGGAATTTTTCTGCGGCCATTGCCGTTAGCAACCGTTCCGGTAACCCAGGGCGATATTCCGGACAAGCCCCCAAATGTAGCACTGCCCCCTAGAGAGCTACTGAAAATGGATTTCCCTGGGATACACATAGCAACGGTCTGTAAAACTTATCTCTTTATCGCTTGACTCAGATAATGAACAGTGTAGGGGATTTGGTTTTTGTGTTTTATTTTAGAACTTGGATGGGAGAAGGGATGAGTGGGATACTCCAACTTGAACTATGCATAATTTCTGAGGACAACTAGCTGTAATGTGTGCGGCAAGGCCGCTGCTTCACCTTGCCACTGAAGTGAAATAGAAGATATGTTCCTGACTGAATTTCTCTTCAGGGTCCTGACTTGGCACCCCCTTTCTCACTTCCCATGCATGCTAGCCCCTTGTCCCCTGACTCTCTACTGGAGTTGTGCCCTTCCTGGGCAGACACCTGGCAAGCTTCCCGGTACTCACGGACACTGTTTTTCCCTGGGTTGCTCTGCCTTCAGCTCCACTCGTCAGTATCCTGGACCTCCTGGCTCAGCATTACACACTTGGTACACTAGGCCAACTGCCTGTGACCACCTTCCTTGCTGACAGGAGGAGAGACTGCCGTCACCCTCCTCCAGGGACCTGGCTTCTCGCCCAAAGACGCCCTGTCACATGTGCCCCTGGCTTTTATGACCTATCCCAGGATGCACCACTGTTGTGCCCTCCCACTGGGACAGCCACAAAAGCCTGTGTGTCACTGGCTGGGTTTCCTCCACTGTCCAACAGGCTCCCCTATTGGATACAGTGGGGACACTCCCTCAGACCAAGTGAATCACATATGGACACTCAGAGGTTCCCAGCCTGGGTACTAGGTATGGAAGAGGAAGATATAACAAAGCCCGCATGGAGTCAGCGGTAGGTGCTCTGTGGGAATCAATTTGTTTGCTGGGAAATGGGCTAGTGGAAATACGCTGGACAGGTGGAGTGGGCATAGGCTCAGCGTATCCCTCCTAAATGCAGGTGTGCATTCACACGGGAACGAGAGAATTACCTGGAGGGCAGTTTATTGTTCAAGTGTACATGGTGTACGGCCATCTGTAGAGTTGAGGTCTGCGTTAAAGTTAACCACTTGCCGTCTGCTTACGATAATAGTACTGCAGCAAAGTGGCTCCTTATCGTCTGACGACGTAGATCCAAGTCATCAGACACTCCCCTTTCCCGGCGGCGCGCGCGTGCCGCCGGAGGCTCGCTCCCGCTGTATTCAGTCACAGTGGGAGTCGGGCCAGGGGAGGAGCAGCTGCTCTTCCCCGATCGTCGGGGATCTAGTGTGGATCTCCTAAGTGACAGGCAGGGTCAGATTGCAGGGTTCAGCATAGCTGAACCCTGGATCTGTCCCTGTGTCACTCAGTCACCTCCCCCCACACACGTCAGTAAGCACCAGGCATACATTAACCCCTCCCTCTCCAATAAAATTAACCCCTTCCCTGCCAGTGTCATTTTTACAGTAACAGTGCATATATATAGCACTGATTACTGCAGTAATGTCACTGGTAACCCCAAAAGTGTCAAAAATGTCAGTCAAGGGTCCGATCTGTCCGCCGCAATGTCGTAGTCCTGCAAAAAAAATCGCAGATCGCCGCCATTACTTGTTAAAATAAAAAACACCAAAAATGACAGAAATCTTTCCCTTAGTTAGTAAACGCAATAACTTTTGCGCAAACCAATCAAAATACGCTTATTGTGAATTTTTTACCAAACATAGGTAGCAGAAAACAAATTGGCCAAAAATTTTAAAAAAAATTTGATTTTTACATTTTTTTGGGGGGAATTTCATATAAAAAATGTGAAAAATATTGTTGTTTTTTCAAAATTTACGCTCTTTTTTTGTTTATAGCGCAAAAAGTAAAAATTGCACAGGTGATCAAATACCACCAAAAGAAAGCTCTGTTTGTGGGGAAAAAAGGACGTAAATTTCGTTTGGGTATGGTGTCGCACGACCGCGCAATTGTCAGTTAAATTCGCACAGCGCCGAATCGCAAAAAGTGGCCCAGACGTAAGACAGCAAAATCCTCTAGTGGTAAAGTGGTTAAGAGTTACTCTGAAAGCGGCCTCCTTGTCCCGGGGCATTGATGAGCAAACTTACCCCGTGTGTAAGGTAAGTGACTCTGTTCAAGGTGACCAGAGTAACCCAGAAGAACCCACCCCATGGCAGGCCTCTCATATGACCCACACTTGGGGGCTAAGGAAAAGCGGAACATGGAGAGAGTGTCACCCGCGTGCCCTACATACAGTACATACAGAGCACAAGGCCGGGTTCACACTGCGAGGTTTATTTACTAAAGGCTAATAGTCTGTGCACTTTGTAAGTGTAGTTGCACCAGAGCTTAGTAAATGAGGGAAAGCTCTGCTGATTTCCATCATCCAATCATGTGTAAGCAAAAATGCTGTTTTTTTTTAAATTCTAATTGAATGTGATTGGGTATTCTTTTCAAAATCACGTTTCACCTCTATTTCCCCTAAATCAACCCCTGTGAAACGTTTCTCGGGGCTGCAGTTCCTCTGAGCTCCACAAGGTGGTGATCTCACTTCTACCCAGACAGGTAGTCTCTATGGAAGACAGGAAGTGATGTCAATTATAAATAAGAAGTTCCAGGTGAAAGGTCAGGAGGAAGTAGAGAGAAGACATCGCTGGAAGAAGCTGCTGAGGAGGTAATAAGATCTTATTTTCCATTTACACCCAGTAACCCCCCGTCATGTCCGTCCTCTTCCTCCATAGTCACTGTGACCTCTTTTATCTCCAGCAGATGATGATACACACATATATAGTGCGGAAACCTAGATTAACCCCTTCAGGGTCACAGCATTTCCCCATTTTCGGGGCCGGAACATTTTCTTAATTTTGGAGATGTGTCACCTTTCCCACCATTCACCTTCTCACCTCATCAGTCGAAACTAACCGATTATAAGATATTATGGGATGGGTTTTGTTTTTTAACAGTGGATTTATGATGCATACTTTTGTATTTTATAAGCTTTATTTCGATATATATTATGGGGTAATACCTATTTCTGATGTCTGCGAAGGTTCAACACAAGGGATGTGTCTGGATGGTGACTGTATCATTGTGTGTGTCAGGTTCCTATAAGGTGTCAGGATGTCACTGTCTATTTCTCCATGGAGGAGTGGGAGTATTTAGAAGGACACAAGGATCTCTACAAGGACGTCATGATGGAGAATCAGCCGCCCCTCACATCACCGGGTAAGAGGAGACTTTATTGTAAAGGAGAGAGCAGTACGGAGGATCCACCTAGATCCCCCATCATCTGATAAACACATAGAAACAATGTATTCAGTCAGTGTGTGTGTTTCCTACAGATGGATCCAGTAATGGGAACCCACCAGAGAGATGTCCCCGTCCTCTGTATTCCCGGGATTCCACACAGGAAGGTCACACCATCCCTCACCATCATCAGGTAGATGAGGAACAATCACTGATAGTATCATTAGGATCTGTACATTATCTGCATTGTTACCATTGATGTCATGTTTATTATATATTCAGAGTGGAAACCTGAGAGATTCTAAAGTTGAGGTTAAAGAAGAAATAAAAGAGGAGAATGATGAGGATGGAGTGATAAAGGAGTTTTCAGGACACAACGATACGATGGAGCCACCACCTAGTAACAGAGAATGTCCCCGTCCTCTGTATTTCCGGGATTCCACACAGGAAGGTCACACCATCCCTCACCATCATCAGGTAGATGAGGAACAATTATTGGTAGTTATAATTTAGACACAAGCATGTTTGTTACAATGAATGTTTTATTATATATTCAGAGTGGAAACCTTGATGATCATAATATTGTTTGTAAAGAAGAGTATAAAGAGGAGGATGAGGAGTATGGAGTGATGGAGGAATTTTCAGAAGGACACGAGGATATGATGGAGCCACCTAATACCAGGAACCCACCAGAGAGATGTCCCTGTCCTCTGTATTCCCGGGATTCCACACAGGAAGGTCACACCATCCCTCACCATCATCAGGTAGATGAGGAACAATCACTGATAGTATCATTAGGATCTGTACATTATCTGCATTGTTACCATTGATGCCATTTTTATTATATATTCAGAGTGGAAACCTGAGAGATTCTAAAGTTGAGGTTAAAGAAGAGATAAAAGAGGAGGATGATGAGGATGGGGTCATAGAGGAAGTACACAAAGATCTGTACCAGGACACCATGGTGGAGTCATCCAGCTACAGAAACCCACCAGAGAGATGTCCCCATCCTCTGTATTCCGGGGATTCCACACAGGAAGGTCACACCATCCCTCAATGTTACAAGGTTAGTGGGACGGAGCATCTAGATCAGTGATGGTGAACCTTGGCCCCCTGATGTTTTGGAACTACATCTTCCATGATGCTCTACTACACTGAAGAGTGCATTAGCATCATAGGAAATGTAGTTCCAAAATGTCTGGGGTGCCAAGGTTCGCCGTCACTGATCTAAAACATGGACTGGTGCAGATGATGTGTGGATATTTTTTATGTGATGTCACAATATTAAAGTGCATATTTTACAGATGATATTCTCTCTCATTTCCTTGGTTTAGGATGAAGATCTGATAGATATAAAAGTTGAGATTAAAGCGGAAGAAGAAGAGACGTATGTGAGGGATGATCAGCAGTCTATGGAGGAGGATGGAATAATGAGGACATTTATAGAGGAGGACACTCCTACAGAGATCAGCACAGGTGGGTCATTAACACTAAATACATTCCTCCACCCATACTGCTCACTGATTGGTCCAGAGTAGGACGGGGACTGGGTGATATCAGCCTGTAATCCCCTGGTCACTTTCCTGAGCTGTGTTCCCTGTCCTGTATTCCTGTATTTTCCTGAAAAATAGCTTCTTCCTGTCCTTGCGGAGCTGACAGACTGGTTGGTCCAGGGGCTACAGTTTGTCTGTGATGCCTTTTTGGATGCGGCTCCTTTTGATTTCTAGGCTGTGGTCCTTTGGCATATTGTCTGGCTGAAATGCTGGTCTGGGGACTAGACTTCTAAGAAGGCCCTATCTGATCTTCCTCTTGTAGAGGATCGCCTGTTTGGAGCTTCCTTGGATGACATTGTTAAGGGTCTCACGGGGGAGAAGAGTACTCTTCTTCCGCAGGCTACCCAGGGCAAGGAGCCCCGTCTTAGACGTGGGTCATTCTCCTCGGCTCCTAAGCGGCCTCTTCGTCTCTCAGGATCTCAAGACAAAGGGTCAAAAGTCAGGGCCTCCACCGGAGGTTCCAAGAGGACCTGGTTTGGCAAGCCACGAGCGGGCTCTTCCAGACCTGCGGATCAGGCTGCCTCTGCATGAAGGGGCGCCTTCACCCATTTCTGGGGTGGGGGGGGGACGTCTTCGCTGGTTTCTGGATCCATGGACCTCCCTGGTACAGGACAAGGGGTCCACAAAGTTATCCTGTCAGGCTACAAGATCAAGTTCAGTCTAGTTCTCCCGAAAAGTTTTTTTTCCCTTCCAACCTGCACTTGTCTCCAGATCACTTACGGGGTCTCTTTGGGGCAGTGCAAGACTTGTTACTTCAAGGGGTGATTGTTCCGGTTACAACTTTGGAACATTTTCAAGGTTTTTTTACTCAAACCTCTTTACAGTCCCACGGAAGGAAGGCAAGGTACGTCCAATTCTGGACCTCAAGACGCTAAGCTGCTTTTTGTGAGTACAGAAGTTCCCCATGGAGTCCATTCACATGGTAGTGGCATCCCTACATCAGGGGGATTTATTCTCGCTTCCATCGACGTCAATGACGCATACCTTCACATTCTAATATGTGCCAGTCACCAGCGCTTCCTCCATTTTTCTGTGGACGAGGAGCATTATCAGTTTGTGGTGCTAACCTTTGGTCTCACCTCTACACCCCGGGTCTTCCCAAGAGTGTTGGCCACGGTGCTGGCATTGTTTGAGTCAGCGGGGGATCGCGGTACTGGGGTACCTAGACGATCTTCTTCTGCGAAGTCTCCGACTGCACTGATGGACTACTGGAGATTGCTCTGTGAACTCTGAGGGAGTTTGGTTGGATCCTGAACATTTAGAAGTCTGCTTTGGTTCTGTCCACAAAAACTGGACTATCTGGGTCTGACTCTGGCCTCGGCCTCAGCCAGAGTGTTTCTTCCTCAGGAATAAAGTCCAAACATTGCAGGAGGCAATTAAGCTGCTGTTGTTCAGCAGAGATGTATCCCTCCGGGCTTGCATACGCATGTTGGGCCCGATGTCCACCCTCGAGGTGTTCTGTTTGCACAGTTCCACACAAGATCTCTGCTAAAGAGTTTCTGGTGAACTGGATCAAGGATCCACGGTCTCTAGAAGTGGCTTCATTCTCCAGCACTTCGACAGGGAAAATCCTTCTCCCCCTATACTGGACGGTTGTCTCCACAGATACCAGCCTGTCCGGGTGGGAAGTTGTCCTCAGCACAGATGTACTCAGGAGGTCTGGACTCTGGCAGAGCCCAGACTGCCAATTAGTGTACTGGACCTCCGAGCGATCAGACTTTGTCTGGCTCGTTGGACAATCGTCTTCAGGGGTGTCTGGTACGAATTCATTTGGACAATGCCACGAATGTGGTCTATGTCAATCACCAAGGGAGCACAAGAAGTGTCCTGGTGGCTCGGTGTGTAGCCAAATTCTAAGGTGGGCTGACTGATTCGTTCTAGCCCTCTCAAACTTCTGCCATGACTCCTGTGCAGGATTCAGGCAGAAGGGATCCTGGTCATTCTAGTGGCTCCAGACTGCCTCGCCGGTCTTGGTATGCCGATCTGGTGCAGCTGGTCACCAATGCTCCTTGGGGACTTCCTCTCTGGTAGGATCTGCTGTCCGAAGGCCAAATCTTCCATCCTGCTTTACAGTTGCTGGCTTTAACGGTTTGGCTGTTAAACGCTAGGTGCTGAAAGATGGCGGTTTGTTTGAATCGGTAATAGCTACACTGTTCAAAGCTTGGAAATCTGCCTCTAGGAAGATCTACCATTGTATGTGGAAGAGGCACATTGCGCGGTGTGAGTCTCTTGGGGGTTCATCCTCACTCCTTCTCGGTGTATCTGATCTTAACCTTCCTTCAACAGGTTTTGGCTGTCTTTTTCCAACGACCTTTGGCCACACACTCCCCTGGTGCATACCTTTACTTCAAGGTGTCCAACATCTGGTTCCTTCAGTGCGGGCTCCGTTCCCGCCCTGAAATCTTAATGTGTTGCTTTCAGCTCTACTAAAGCTTCTCTTTGAAAATATTTGGGAGGTTTCCCTGCTTACGCTGCCCCAGAAGGTGACCTTCTTGGTGGCTATCACCTCTGCATGCAAGGTGTCGGAACTGATGGCGTTATCCTGTCATTCACTTTATGGTGATTTACAAGGAGAAGGTGGGGCTTTGCCTCTGGCCGTCATTCCTTCCTAAGGTGCTCTCTGACTGTCTTTTGAATGAAGACCTTGTGTTGCCTTCCCTGTGTCCCAGGTCTAAACATCTGAAGGAAATTGCAATAGCTCCTACTACCCCTACGTGTTACGCCCCCTCCTCTGGGCTTCTTCAGCTCATTTTTTCCTACTATTCCAAGTTTACATGACCTTAAAATTATTTATTTATTTATTTTTTTTATGATACCCCTCTTCTCGGGTCCCTCTTCGGCACTCCTGGCCCCTCCCTACTGTTGAGTACCCCCGCAGCAAGCAGCTTGCTGTTGGTGCACCCCAGCCGAGTCACAGCTCCCTGTGTCCATTCAGACACGGAGCCGCGACCCCCCCCCCCCTCTCCTAATTGGCTGAATGATTTTGACTGGCCAATTGCATGCGAAAAATGAGGGGAGTCCCAGGCAGCTTAGACACTCTTGCAGCATAACTGGATAAAGATGGGCTCAGGTGAATATTAGCGGGGCTGCTGCACACAGAAGACCGTACCACAAAAGGCCCAAGCCCTAAGAGGGTTCACTGCCAATATCCAACACTGGGCACACCCTACCAGAGAGACATCTCCCTACTCACCCACACAATCACCCACCCATCACCAGTGACTGATCCAGTCAATTCCGCGTGGTCTTCAGCACAAACAAGTAACGGTGTGAGCTTAGGAAATCGATATGGAAATGAAACCGGATTCTTAAAGTTTCAGTTTGAGAAGCTGTGAAGTTTCTGGGTGGAGAAATCTGCATTTGAAGCTTTCTTAGGTTCCGGAATTCCCAGATTGGGGCCTGGAGTTTGAAAGCTCCAAAGTGTAGTGGTTGGGACAGAACCTTCTATCCTGTGTCTTGGTTTTCCTGGAGTCTTGCCAGTTGTGTGTGTCCAGGTGCACACACTCATTATAAGCCTGATCAGATCTACTGCTGGGGCAGTTGCTGCCATTTGGAGACCAAGCTATGTCAAGGGGACCGGGTGTTCCTGCTGGAGACTACATCCCTTGTTGGGGAGATTCTTTGCCACAGGACTGAGAAAACGGAGATGGCTACACGGGTCTGGGAGGCCAAGAGAGGGTCAGGGAGGCAGAGAAAGCTAAGGTGGCTAGCAAGGGGGCTTGGTGCCAGATACCAGAGCATACCTTCAGACATCCAGAGGAGTCCATGCCTTGGCAGGTCAGGGCTGTTTTAGAGGCAAAAGGGGGACCTACTCAATATTGGAAGGGTGGTTATAAAATTATGCCTGATCCAGGGGCGTAACTACAGGGGTCACAGTTGTGACCCAGCCCCGTGCTCCAGGGGGGCCTGTGTGGCTCCTCTGTACACCTGCATAGGAGGGTCAGTGGGAGCAGTATAGAGGAACCTATCCCTTCCTTTTTCCTTTTAGGATGGAAAGAGTGGGTAAATGTAGAATTTACCGGCCCCTTTTTTTTCTGAATGGACAGAGTCAGTGATCAGTACCAATCACTGAATCTGTTCATTCATAACGGAAGCATAGTAAACTGTGTTCATTCAAAACTGTTTCCTATGCTTCAGTTTATGAATGAATGGGAAGCCTCTGTACAGAACTCTTCCTTCCATTTCATTGTGTGCAGCTGAGGCTGCAGGGATGGAGATTGACCTCTGGTGGGGCTATTCATGACTAAATCATGGACTAAATAAGGAAGTGCAGGACTTCTCATGTTGGGAAGATGGCAATGAGTGATAGAGGGGGAGGGGACACTCGTCCTATAATCCCCTCATCACTGTCACTCCTATAAAAGACAGTTCTCGTTGTTTCCTCACTCTCAGACTAAGGTCCATGAATAAAGAAATGAACTGGTAGGAGATCAGAGGACCCATTTACTAGTTACCTTGAGGGGGGAATTGTAAGATCCTCAGAGACAAAGCTGTCTGATGTGGGCGGAGTCCTGGTTTAGGGGAACCAATCTGCTGATGTCTAGTAATAATCTTTGTATTTTAATTTTAGTAGATGGACGGGAGATGAGGAAAACCTCAGAGGATTGTCTCACTTTGTCTCCAGACTGTAAAGTAGAAGATGAGGACATCACACAGTATAGTCCAGGAGAAAACCCGGCTACCTCAAATGTCCATCCGGCACCACACAGTGTAGATGGACCATCGTATTCCTCTTATCCTGAGGAACCTCAGACTGTGAGGGACGGTGCCGGACCATCGTATTCCTCTTATCCCGAGAAACCTCAGACTGTGAGGGACAGTACCGCTCTTCCAACACACAAGAAGTTTTTCTGTACTGAGTGTGGGAAATGTTTTTCACACATATCAAATCTTTACAGACATCAGAGATTGCACACAGGTGAGAAGCCGTATTCCTGTACTGAGTGCGGGAAATGTTTTTCAAAGAAAGACCATCTTTCCATACATCAGAGGTCTCACACAGGGGAGAAACCGTTTTCCTGTTCTGAGTGCGGGAAATCTTTTTCAGATAAGTCCAGTCTTCGCCCTCATTTGCTACTGCACACAGGGGAGAAGCCGTATTCCTGTTCTACCTGTGGGAAATGTTTTATACGAAAAGCAGAGCTTATCGCACATCAGTGGTCTCATACAGGGGAAAAGCCATATTCTTGTTCTGAGTGCGGTAAATGTTTTACAAAGAAATCCATTCTCAGCAGACACCAAATGTCTCACACAGGGGAGAAGCCACATTCCTGTCCTGAGTGCGGGAAATGTTATTCCGTGAAGGCCCATCTTTACACACATCTGAGGTGTCACACGGGGGAGAAGCCGCATTCCTGTCCTGAGTGTGGGAAAACCTTTTCAATGAAGTGCAGTCTTTATAAACATCAGAGATCTCACACAGGGGAAAAGCCGTATTCCTGTCCTGAGTGCGGCAAATGTTTTTCACTGCAGTTCAGTCTTTACACTCATATGAGATTGCACACAGGAGCTAAGCCGTATTCCTGTCCTAAGTGCGGGAAATGTTTTTCAGCAAAGTCCAGTCTTTACAGCCATCAGAGATCTCACACAGGGGAGAAGCCATACTCCTGTTCTGAGTGCGGGAAATGTTATTCAAAGAAGGACCATCTTTACACACATCTAAGGTCTCACACAGGGGAGAAGCCGTTTTCCTGTCCTGAGTGCGGGAAATGTTTTTCAGTGAAGGCTCATCTTAACACACATCTGAGATCTCACACGGGGGAGAAGCCGTATTGCTGTCCTGAGTGTGGGAAATGTTTTTCAGTGATGTCCAGTCTTTTCAAACATCAGAGATTGCACACGGGGGAGAAGCCGTATTCCTGTCCAGAGTGCGGGAAATGTTTTGCAGTGAAGGCCTATCTTTCCACACATCAGAAGTCTCACACCGGGGAGGAGCAGAATTCCTGTCCTGAGTGTGGGAAATGTTTTTCACTGAAGTCCAGTCTTTACATACATCAGAGATCTCACACAGGAGAGAAGCCGTATTCCTGTCCTGAGTGCGGGAAATGTTTTTCAGCGAAGTCTTATCTTTCCACACATCAGAAATCTCACACAGGGGGGAAGCCGTATTCCTGTCCTGAGTGCGGGAAATGTTTTTCAGCGAAGTCCTCTCTTAACACACATCGGAGATCTCACATGGGGGAGAAGCCATATTCATGTCCTGAGTGCAGTAAATGTTTTTCAATGAAGTCCAGTCTTAAGTCACATCAGAGATCTCACACGGAGGAGAAGCCGCATTCTTGTCCTGAGTGTGGGAAATGTTTTTCACGTAAGTTTGATCTTTCCATACATCAGAGATCTCACATGAGGGAGAAGCCGTATTACTGTCCTGAGTGTGGGAAATGTTTTTCACGGAAGTCCTATCTTTACACACATCAGAGATTGCACACGGGGGAGAAGCCGTATTCCTGTCCTGAGTGCGGGAAATGTTTTTCACAGAAGTCTAGTCTTACCTTACATCAGAGATCTCACACGGGGGAGAAGCCGTATTCCTGTCCTGAGTGCGGGAAATGTTTTTCACAGAAGTGCAGTCTTAACACACATCAAAGATCTCACACGGGGGAGAAGCCATATTCCTGTCCTGAGTGCGGGAAATGTTTTTCAAGGAAGTCCAATCTTTACACGCATAAGAGATCTCACATGGGGGAGAAGCCGTATTCCTGTCCTGAGTGCGGGAAATGTTTTTCAGTGAAGTCCAATCTTTCCACACATCAGAGATCGCACACTGGTGAGAAGCCGTATTCCTGTCCTGAGTGTGGGAAATGTTTTTCACAGAAGTCCCATCTTTCCACACATCAGAGATCTCACACGGGGGAGAGGCCATATTCCTGTCCTGAGTGAGGGAATTGTTCCTCACTGAAGTTCTGTTTTCCTGTTCATCAGGGGTCCCACACAACCCTGGAGGTGTATTAGTGCCTTGGGTGCGGGAAATGTCTTCTATATGAATGTTGGTGGACATGTGGGGAAGAAGCACACCCTGATATACACCTCAGATATACTCCATGGCTGATCTTTATCATGTAAGAAACACTTCATAAGGAGATCAGAGATCACCAGAGACATGGATGAAGTGTTGTCCCGTGTTGACCATTGATAGCAGGAGAAAAATAAAAATGGAGTCCTTACCTTTCATTGGCTGAGTGCATTTTGTGTGGGAAGATTTTCCAGCTTTTAGAGACATGTTTTTCCAAAATTTGAATAAAACTGAATATAAAAATGTTGGCTGTATTTTATTTCTTGATTTTCTTGATGATTTCCTATGATCATTGGCTCCATCTAGTGATCCTAATGTTGTGTTGCGCTATTTTTACTAATGGAGGTTCAGTATTTCAGGAAAAAATACCACATTATGGCCACTAGATGGCGCAGAGGATCATAGGAAATCACTGTGTTCATTAGATTACGGACAGAATTTTTCATGGCTGGGCAAATGCTTCTCACATTTTTAACAAAATTGTAACGGAGGTCCAATACCCAGCCTAGGTATCTCCGCTGTATAATCCTTGAAGCTGAGGAAGTGCTAAAATATCCAAGGCAAAATCCCCCCCAGTAATTGGACGGCACACAGTTCTGGGAGTCACACTAGAATGCCTTGTTTATTTAAAACACAAACACAAGGGATCTACACTCTGCCAAAACCCCTCCCTCTTCGAGACATTCCACACACAAAGCCGAACATCCCATAATAACCTTACTCTAGCCAGATAGGAACAATAGAACAAAGGAATGCAGGTATTTAACAATAACAAACCCCCACCCATCTCCTGAGGGACACTGCTCCCTCACTCTTAGTGTCCATTCCGCTACACTGCTCCCCCTTAACCACAAGCTAGCATACACAGTCTGATCCATAACGGATCGGCTTGGGGATGTCCGGGGAGTACTCACAGATAATTTGTCCAGTTCAGTCTGTCGCGATAACCCGTCAGCATTGCCATTCTGTTTTCTGGGGCGG
This sequence comes from Pelophylax lessonae, assembly GCF_965119305.1. Classification (NCBI taxonomy): domain Eukaryota; kingdom Metazoa; phylum Chordata; class Amphibia; order Anura; family Ranidae; genus Pelophylax; species Pelophylax lessonae. The sequence goes on along the minus strand of NC_138776.1, from coordinate 271,337,003 downwards.
TAGTGAATAGTAAAGTCATACGGTTGTAACGCCAAACTCCAGCACAACAATCGGGCATTGTTCCCTGCCACTCGGTTTAGCCATACCAATGGGTTGTGATCCGTGCGTAGGGTGAACTGTTGTCCATACAAGTAGGGCTGAAGCTTCATTCCCTGGGGAGAAGCTTTCTGCTCAAGTAGGTTACGGGTTGTTCTCTGCCATCTTCTCCAACCAGGCTCAATACTGTTCTTAATCCAAACATTGAAGCGTCTGGACCTCAGAAGGCCAGTAGGTCTCTGTGATGTTTGCCTGGGATCTAGACTGGCAGGAACGCTGAGGGCAACTGGCCTAGATTTTTCCCCAGTAAGATGTCGGTGGGGAGCTCCCGTATCAACCCCACATCAATCAGACCTGACCTGGCACCCCAATTCAAGTGGACCCTCGCAGTGGGTAGTCGGTGTACTGCTCCCCCTGACATCCGTACCACTGCTGAGCCTCCGATTCGGGCAGCATCTGGGACCAGGTGGCGCTTGACCAAGGTGAGAGTGGCTCCCCGTGTCTCGGAGACCTTGAGCGGGCATTCCATTTAACTGGACCGATTGTAGATGGTGCTGTTGGTTCTCCGTAGCGGCTTGCACCGGGTTAGCTTCATGAAGGGTACCCAATTGCTCCTCGGTGTGTTTGAACCTGGGTACGACTGGGGGAACCTCTGTGGGATAGTAGGGGACCGTTGTCCTTGCTGAAGGGGGTGACCCTGGTCGGATCCATGCAGATTGATTCCTGCTCTGAGTACAGTCTCGTCGATAGTGCCCAAACTGCTTGCACATGTAGCACTGTACCCCACTGTGGGACGGGTATCTGGGTGTCTGGTGTTTGGAGGAGTTTCGCCCCCTCTGTGGTAGTAGTGGTCCTGTTTGAAACCATGAAGCGTGGTTCCAGTTCTGGGTGCAGTCCCTCCGATAGTGCCCAAATTTCTTGCACAAATGGCACTGCATTCCGTTGTGCTCGTGGTACCGCTTTGCTGGGGGGTTAGGGATTAGTCCTGATCGTTGTGGTGCTGGTGACCCTGGGTTATTGTTCAGCGGTCTGGGGTTTAGTCTGAAGCTAATCTGTGATTGCCTGCAGGCATCCTGATATTCATCGGCCTGCCTGGCCACTTCAGGGAGAGTGGTTGGTTTGCGGTCCCTTACCCACTCCTGTACCCCTGGGTTTAGTCCATTATAGAATTGTTCCAGCAAAATCAGCTGGGTGATCACATCTGCTGTGGTTGCCTGACAGGCTTGTAGCCGGGCTTGGGCTGCCCTCTGCATACGGCAAGCCCATTCGGTGTGGGAGTCCTTCTCCTGTTTCTTGGTTTCCCTGAAGCGTCTCCTGTACGCTTCTGGGGTGATGGCATATCTTGCCAAAATCACTTCCTTTACCCGGCTATAGCTTGAGATTTCCTCCTCTGGCACGGCTCTGTAGGCTTCTGCTGCATGGCCTGACAGTTTACCAGCTAGGATCCGTACCCAGTCTGTTAGTGGTACTTTGTACAGCCTGCATTGCCGTTCAAAATCTTACAGGAAGCCATCAATCTCTTCCTCTGCTTCCACAAACTTTTTAAAGGCATCATGTGGAACCTTTAATCTTGTCTCTGGTGCCTGTGATGTAGTTGGCAGTTTCTCCATGGCACGCTGCTCTGCCAGCCGCAGTTGGTTCTCCCGGTCCTCTCTTGCTGTGATAAAGGCATCCACTTGGGCTAACGTTGCCTGTACCAGCTCTATTGAGGGGTTTTCCCCATAAGACGCTAGCCTGCGTTTCACTTCTTTGTCAAATTCTGTATCCATGGCTTCCGTAGCCATACTGCGTGCCCGATCCTCCTCGGTCAGCTCTGCAATCAGCGTGGCTTTGGTTTTATTGCTGGCTATCTTCCCTCTCGCTTCCAGCAAATCCTTTAACGTGGCTCTTTTTAATCCAGCATAGTTCGTCTCCATTCACACTTCCATTCGTATAACCGAATTTTTACAAACTGCTTCCTCTTGCTGCAAGGCTTGTATCCCACCGCTTGCCATTAAACGTAACGTAGCTTCAATACCCAGCCTAGGTATCTCCACTGTATAATCCTTGAAGCTGAGGAAGTGCTAAAATATCCAAGGCAAAATCCCCCCCAGTAACTGGACGACACACAGTTCTGGGAGTCAAACTAGAATGCCTTGTTTATTTAAAACACAAACACAAGGGATCTACACTCTGCCAAAACCCCTCCCTCTTTTCGAGACATTCCACACACAAAGCTGAACATCCCATAATAACCTTACTCTAGCCAGACAGGAACAATAGGACAATAGAATGCAGGTATTTAACAATAACAAACCCTCACCCATCTCCCGAGGGACACTGCTCCCTCACTCTTATGCCCCATACACACGTGCAGATTATCTGAAGACTTTTGTCTGCAGACTTACCAAAACCATATAATATGAGGTCAAACCTAAACACTTTCAATTTGTATGCAATCCGGCAGGCCCTTGCACTACATAGAAAAGGTAAATCTGAAGACAAAAGTCTTCAGATAATCTGCACGTGTGTATGGGGCATTAGTGTCCATTCCGCTACAAAAATAGACCCCTTAGTTTCCTTCAGCAGACATGGATTGCTACAAATACCTGAGATCTTCCTCATCCACTTATGAGTACAACAGACATCGAACAATGTAAATAAACTAAACTAACAATATTAATCCAACCACTTGTAGCGCCCTCTAGTGTACAGTCTAGCTATGAGGAAAATGTATTCTGACTCACAGTAGCTGTGTGGGTTTGGGTAATTGGTCGGGGTTACTGTAGGTCAGGCTGGAGGAATCTACAGGTCAGGCTTCTGGCACCATTCTCTAGAAGTTACCAGATATTTCTGGAAGCTAGTGGGTGGAGGCTGGGTCATTCTCAGGGAGTTCCCCCTATATTAGAGAGGTGATGTGTGAAGAATTGAATTCTTGTAGTCCGGCAGCAAATGTGACATTCGTTGAGTTCTAAACATTCCCTGAATGATAATACAGCGAGCGCCTTCTCCCGCTGAATAACAGATGGTGCAGAGGAGTACATTTTTCACTTACAGGTCTGTTTTAAAAACGAAAGTTGAACGAATGTGACACGCATTCGCCCAATGGTTCTAAGTTTAGGAAGTATTTTATTTAACAGGGTTATTTCCTGTAACTGTCAGCTCCATCTAGTGACCATAATGATGTATTTCACAATTTTTCCCACTTTGAGTTATTTCAGAAAAAATATCCCATTATATCCTTTCATTATGTAGAATACAGCTGGCCTGGTCAGTATCTCACGCTAATACTGTGTGTTACACGGCTCATAACAATAAGAGGAACACTTTGAAAACACATCAGATCTCAATGGGTAAAAATCTCATGCTGGATATCTATACTGGTATGGACTGGGTAATGTGTTAGGATCTATGCTGGTATGGACTGGGTAATGTGTTAGGATCTATAATGGTATGGACTGGGTAATGTGTTAGGATCTATACTGGTATGAACAGGGTAATGTGGTAGGATCTATACTGGTATGGATTGGGTAATGTGTTAGGATCTATACTGGTATGGACTGGGTAATGTATTAGGATCTATACTGGTATGGATTGGGTAATGTGGTAGGATCTATACTGGTATGGACTGGTATGACTGTATACAGGAAGAGTTGTCTCTGAAGTTGTTCTGAAGTCTAATGGGTATCCCAATATTTCCCAATCCCTATCCAAGTTTTAATAACTTAAAAAAAACAAAAAAAAAAAAACAAAGCCCTGGACTGTTCTCTGACTTTGGAGTGACTGTGAAAATTCGGGATCCCAGTTACTTGCAGCCTTTAAGGGGGTGCGCAGTGTATTTGCCTTTAGTAAATCAACAACCTACGAGACGTTTCACTGGGCTGCAGTTCCTCTGAGCTCCACAAGGAGGTGATCTCACTTCTACCCAGACAGAAAGTCTCTATGGAAGACTGGAAGTGATGTCAGGCACAGACAGGAAGTTCCAGGTGAAAGGTCAGTTGGGAGGAAGTAGAGAGAAGACAAAGCTGGGAGTGGCAGCAGAGGAGGTAATCAGATCTTATTTTCTATTTACACCCAGTAACCCCCCCCCCCCCCCCCCCCCGTCATGTCCGTCCTCTTCCTCCATAGTCACTGTGACCTCTTTTATCTCCAGCAGATGATGATACACACATATATAGTATGGAAACCTAGATTAACCCCTTCAGGGTCAGAACATTTCCCCACTTACAGGGCCAGAACATTCTCTTCATTCTGGAGATGTGCCACCTTTCCCACCACTCACCTTCTCACCTCATCAGTTTATACTAACGGATTTTACGATAATACGGGATGGAGGTTTTTTTTTAGAGGTCGGATTTATAATACATATGTTTGATTTTATAAGCTTTAAGGAGGAGAAAATAACTATTCCTGATGTCTGTGAAGGTTCAACACAAGGAATGTGTCTGGATGGTGACTGTATCATTGTGTGTGTCAGGTTCCTATAAGGTGTCAGGATGTCACTGTCTATTTCTCCATGGAGGAGTGGGAGTATTTAGAAGGACACAAGGATCTCTACAAGGACGTCATGATGGAGAATCAGCCGCCCCTCACATCACCGGGTAAGAGGAGACTTTATTGTAAAGGAGAGAGCAGTACGGAGGATCCACCTAGATCCCCCATCATCTGATAAACACATAGAAACAATGTATTCAGTCAGTGTGTGTGTTTCCTACAGATGGATCCAGTAATGGGAACCCACCAGAGAGATGTCCCCGTCCTCTGTATTCCCGGGATTCCACACAGGAAGGTCACACCATCCCTCACCATCATCAGGTAGATGAGGAACAATTATTAGTAGTTATGATTTGTACACAAGCGCGTTTGTTACAATGAATGTTTTATTATATTTTCAGTGTGGAAACCTCGAGGATGATAATATTGTTGTAAAAGAAGAGTATAAAGAGGAGGATGAGGAGTATGGAGTGATGGAGGAGTTTTCTGAGGAACACAAGGATATGATGAATCCACCCAATACCAGGAACCCACCAGAGAGATGTCCCCTTCCTCTGTATTCCCGGGATTCCACACAGGAAGGTCACACCATCCCCCACCATCATCAGGTAGATGAGGAACAATCACTGATAGTATCATTAGGATCTGTACATTATCTGCATTGTTACCATTGATGTCATTTTTATTATATATTCAGAGTGGAAACCTGAGAGATTCTAAAGTTGAGGTTAAGGAAGAGATAAAAGAGGAGGATGATGAGAATGGGGTGATGGAGGAAATACACAAAGATCTGTACCAGGACACCATGGAGGAGTCATCCAGCTACAGAAACCCACCAGAGAAATGTCCCCGTCCTCTGTATTCCCGGGATTCCACACAGGAAGGTCACACCATCCCTCAATGTTACAAGGTTAGTGGGATGGAACATCTAGATCAGTGATGGTGAACCTTGGCCCCCTGATGTTTTGGAACTATATTTACCATGATGCTCTACCTGCATTAGCACGATAGGAAATGTAGTTCCAAAACATCAGGGGTGCCAAGGTTCGCCATCACTGATATAAAACATGGACTGGTGCAGATGATGTGTGGATATTTTTTATGTGATGTCACAATATTAAAGCTTCTATTTTACAGATGATATTCTCTCTCATTTTCTTGGTTTAGGGTGAAGATCTGATAGATATAAAAGTTGAGATTAAAGCAGAAGAAGAAGAGACGTATGTGAGGGATGATCAGCAGTCTATGGAGGAGGATGGAATAACGAGGACATTTATAGAGGAGGACACTCCTACAGAGATCAGCACAGGTGGGTCATTAACACTAAATACATTCCTCCACCCATACTGCCCGGGTCTACCAAGATCTCTGACAGAACAATTCTCCCGGGGTTACTTGCTCTGTTATTTGCTGGCTGTGCCGGGTGGAGGGATATGTCTGTATAGTCTCACACCCAAGTCACTGAGTGCAGTCTCAGGAGATGGGAGGCAGCGGTGTGGGACCTCTGCAACTGATTACTGAACACAAATATTATGACTCCTGACCCCTGCACTATATACTCTATGTTGTACATTACATACTCCTGACACCTGCACTATATACTCTGTGTTGTACATTACATACTCCTGACCCCTGCACTATATACTCTATGTTGTACATTACATACTCCTGACCCCTGCACTATATACTCTATGTTGTACATTACATACTCCTGACCCCTGCACTATATACTCTATGTTGTACATTACATACTCCTGGCCCCTGCACTATATACTCTATGTTGTATTTTACACATACCTGAGCAGAGGCATAACAAGAACCTTCAAGGCCCTGGTGCAAGAAACCATGAAGGGCTCCCCTAACCCCACCTTTCCATTGATCCCAGGGTCCTTTACGCCCATCGCAGGGCTCTTTATTACAGTCCTGCAGTCGGACCCTTCCACATGTTCTGCAGCAGGCCCCCTTCCTGCCATCTTAGGTATTGTTGCCTTTTCTTCAAGCCAAACCCGAACACTTTAGCGGCGCACTGCAAAATGTTTTTAGTATACACTATATATAGATTTTGTGATTACATTTCTAATCATATGGATTTAATCACAAGAGTCCCCCCTTAACATCAGAGTCCCCCCCCCCCTTACATTAGAGTCCACAGTGTTCACCCCCTTACATCAGAGTCCCCCCTCCCCCTTACATCAGAGTCCACATAGTTCCCCCCCCCCCCTATATCAGAGTCCACATAGTTCCCCCTCCCTTGGAGGTCCCCTTACACCTGAATCCGCATTGTTTCCATTTACATCAGAGTCCGCAGATTTCTTGCTTACATCTGAGTCTGCAGAATTTCCACTTATACTGTAAGGGGGATCTCTGTGGACTGTGAAATGTAAATGGGAACTCTGATGTAAGGGGTACTTTTGTACCCCAGATTTAGGGAGGGGTGATGTAAGGGGGAAGGCTGTGGACTCTGGTGTAAAGAAGATTTCTAATGTAAGGGGGTCTCTGCTCATCTGCGTACATCCCCCTACCTCAGTGTACTCTCTCAGAGACAAGAAGAAGAAGAGAGGGAGGGGGGAGACTTCACTCTCAGTGGATGGATGGTGGGTGAGCTCACCCCAGGATGGAGGCTCGGGCATCTACTGTTGTCATCTTTTATCATCTGGGTGCTGGTCTTCAAACTTCCTGCCCAAACATCCCTTTTTCTGAGGCACAGCACTGCGGAGATTAGTAGTTCCATTATTGGTCCTGACCCCTGCACTATATACTCTGTTTTATGCTTCATAGCCCTGATACTATACAGTCCTAACTGCTGTACCCTATATAATATAATCCGATCAGCCATTAGCTTTTTGACCACTGACAGGTGTGACAGTGCGAGGCCCTGCTGTGATCCAGGCTTATCGCCGAAACGCGTTAGCCACTGTTTTACTCGCTGGTATGCAACAATAAATAATATAAGGATTTAAGGAGTTTTCGGCTGTTCCCTTTTGTGTGACACGGTGCGGGTTTACTTGGAATAGTAGGAAAAAAGGAGCACCCGATGTCTGAAAGTCTACAACTTTGGTGGTAGATTAAGAGGCGTTTATTGAGATTAGCGACAAGTACGTTGAGGAAACGCGTTTCGGGAGAGAGGCGCTCCCTTCTTCAGGGCTGTTGCTGCACACTATTAGATGGGAAAGATTCTCATGCTGGTCATAGCTTGCAGCAACAGCCCTGAAGAAGGGAGAGCCTCTCTCCCGAAATGGGCTGGCTTGATGTACTTGTCGCTACTCTCAATAAAAGCCTCTTCCTCTACAATTCAAAATTGTATTGTATATACTGTGTGTGTGTGTGTGTGTATATATATGTGTATATATATATATATGTGTGTGTGTGTGTGTGTGTGTGTGTGTGTGTATGTGTGTATATATATATATATATATATATACACACACAATATATAATATATCATTTTAATTTTTTTTCATTAAAATAAAATGTGGTCCTTTTTAAGGCCGTTGGGACATTAGTGACATTTGACGTCGCTCCGGTCCTCCAAGGGCATAGAGATGAGTGGGGGCCATCTTGCCCTCACTCGACTTCCTGCCCCTCAGGAGAGTGGATCAGATAATTTTCTCCGCTACCGATGGCTCCAGTAATCGAGGAAAACGATCAGGAAGCCGCGGGAAGGGGGCACCTCTCCGGCCACCCATAAAAGTGATCCCGTGGCGAATCCGCCCCTAGGACCACATTTATGTTAAAGCGCACCACCCGCCGTGTAAGAAAATACCGGGGTTATGGTAGCTATAGTGGTTATAAAGTTTATGGCTGATCCGGGGGGGTAACTACAGGGGTTGCAGTTGTGACCCAGCCCCATGTTCCAGGGTGGCCTGTGTGACTCCTATGTACACCTGCATAGGAGGGTCAGTGGGAGCAGTATAGAGGAACCTATATGTTGGCTTTTCTTCTTCTACCTCTCACAGGCATTAAGTGACTGTAGGAGACAAATGGGGGGGTGGGGGAGGGGGTGGAGATCAGCTCCTGCATATGCAACCTCTGCCGCCCTTCCTATCCAAGTCCTTCTGCCCAGGGGCCCCTGTGTATTCTCCCTGTTTCCCCTGCAGCACTGCCGGGTTCCCCCCTCCCTTTACCCGCCGGCTGCTGTGAGGGATGCTTATAGGATGGAAAGCAGGGAAGAGCGGGTAAATGTGTAATTTACCGGCCCCTTCATTTTCTGAATGGACAGAGTCAGTGATCAGTACCAATCACTGAATCTGTTCATTCATAGCTGATGCATAGTAAACTGTGTTCATTCAAAACTTGTTCCTTTGCTTCAGTTTATGAATGAACGGGAAGCCTCTGTACAGAACTCTTCCTGTCCATCCAATGTGTGCAGCTGAGGCTGCAGTAATGGAGATGGAGGGCCGTGTCATCAATCTCCTTTCTCTGTCTCAGAGGTGAAACATTCGAGGTCTCCAAGGGGGCTCCTAACTTTTAATTTTTTTATAAAATATGAAATTAAAATTGTAAAAATATGAAATTCTAAAAAATAACAAAAAAAAAAAATCTACTGACACCAGTGGCGGAACTACCGGGGTCGCAAATGTCGCACTTCTCCCTCTCCCCTCTACCCACTGCTATACAGTTGTGCTCATACCCAGTTTTCATACCCTGGCAGAATTGATGATTTCTTGGCCATTTTTCCGAGAATATGAATGATAACACAATAAAATTTCTTTACTTTGTGGTAGAAGGTTTGAGGCCTGTCTCTGTGCTGTTTGGTGTAGTGTAAGCGGGATACTTTGTGGCAGAAGGTTTGAGGCCTGTCTCTGTGCTGTTTGGTGTAGTGTAAGAGGGATACTTTGTGGCAGAAGGTTTGAGGCCTGTCTCTGTGCTGTTTGGTGTAGTGTAAGCGGGATACTTTGTGGTAGAAGGTTTGAGGCCTGTCTCTGTGCTGTTTGGTGTAGTGTAAGAGGGATACTTTGTGGCAGAAGGTTTGAGGCCTGTCTCTGTGCTGTTCAGTGTAGTGTAAGCGGGATACTTTGTGGTAGAAGGTTTGAGGCCTGACTCTGTGCTGTTTGGTGTAGTGTAAGTGGGATACTTTGTGGTAGAAGGTTTGAGGCCTGTCTCTGTGCCGTTTGGTGTAGTGTAAGCAGGATACTTTGAGGTAGAAGGTTTGAGGCCTGTCTCTGTGCTGTTTAGTGTAGTGTAAGCGGGATACTTTGTGGTAGAAGGTTTGAGGCCTGTCTCTGTGCTGTTTGGTGTAGTGTAAGCGGGATACTTTGTGGTAGAAGGTTTGAGGCCTGTCTCTGTGCTGTTTAGTGTAGTGTAAGCGGGATACTTTGTGGTAGAAGGTGTGAGGCCTGTCTCTGTGCTGTTTAGTGTAGTGTAAGCGGGATACTTTGTGGTAGAAGGTTTGAGGCCTGTCTCTGTGCTGTTTGGTGTAGTGTAAGCGGGATACTTTGTGGTAGAAGGTTTGAGGCCTGTCTCTGTGCTGTTTAGTGTAGTGTAAGCGGGATACTTTGTGGTAGAAGGTTTGAGGCCTGTCTCTGTGCCGTTTGGTGTAGTGTAAGCGTGATACTTTGTGGTAGAAGGTTTGAGGCCTGTCTCTGTGCTGTTTGGTGTAGTGTAAAGGGGATACTTTGTGGTAGAAGGTTTGAGGCCTGTCTCTGTGCTGTTTGGTGTAGTGTAAGCGTGATACTTTGTGGAAGAAGGTTTGAGGCCTGTCTCTGTGCTGTTTAGTGTAGTGTAAGCGGGATACTTTGTGGTAGAAGGTTTGAGGCCTGTCTCTGTGCTGTTTGGTGTAGTGTAAGCGGGATACTTTGTGGTAGAAGGTTTGAGGCCTGTCTCTGTGCTGTTTAGTGTAGTGTAAGCGGGATACTTTGTGGTAGAAGGTTTGAGGCCTGTCTCTGTGCTGTTTGGTGTAGTGTAAGCGGGATACTTTGTGGTAGAAGGTTTGAGGCCTGTCTCTGTGCTGTTTAGTGTAGTGTAAGCGGGATACTTTGTGGTAGAAGGTATGAGGCCTGTCTCTGTGCTGTTTGGCGTAGTGTAAGCGGGATACTTTGTGGTAGAAGGTTTGAGGCCTGTCTCTGTGCCGTTTGGTGTAGTGTAAGCGTGATACTTTGTGGTAGAAGGTTTGAGGCCTGTCTCTGTGCTGTTTGGTGTAGTGTAAGCGGGATACTTTGTGGTAGAAGGTTTGAGGCCTGTCTCTGTGCTGTTTGGTGTAGTGTAAGCGGGATACTTTGTGGTAGAAGGTTTGAGGCCTGTCTCTGTGCTGTTTGGCTTATTGTAAGTGGGGATACTTTGTGACATTTGCGTATTAATGGCTTTCTTTTGGTGACTGGACCATGCAGCCCATATTTCTTCAACTGCCTCCTTGTTGTGCATCTAGAAACAGCCACCCCACATGTTTTCAGAGAGTCCTGGATTTCACCTGAAGTTATTTCGGGGTTTTTCTTTGCATCCCAAACAATTTTCCTGGCAGTTGTGGCTGAAATTTTAGTTGGTCTACCTTGGTTTGGTTTCAACTAGGGATCGACCGATTATCGGCAACACAGAAAAGATTTTGTGTTCTCATTCATATTCTCTGAAAAAATGGGCAATAAATCCATAAATTCGGCCAGGGTGTGTAAACTATACTCTCTCACTAACACCTACCTAGGAGGGTACTACACACATAATATGGATTCTCTTTTATTACACCCATTTCCATTTTACATCTGATGATTTGATTGGAGGACAGACTTTTACATGGTGATAATAATGTGATAACATCCTCCAACTTTGAAGCCTTAAACAGAAAGTGATAATGGGGGAGGAGTCAGTAACCCAATGATGGTGGTCTTCAGGATCAGTCCAGTCTTCATCTTGGTTGTTCTCCCCCCATCCTCACTCTCTGACCTCTGGTGGGGCTCAGCCCCGCTGTTATTCATGACTAAATCATGGACTAAATAAGGAAGTGCAGGACTTCTTGTGTTGGGAAGATGGCAATGATTGATAGAGGGGGAGGGGACACTCGTCCTATAATCCCCTCTTCACTGTCACTCCTATAAAAGACAGTTCTCGTTGTTTCCTCACTCTCTGACTAAGGTCCATGAATAAAGAAATGAACTGGTAGGAGATCAGAGGACCCATTTACTAGTTACCTTGAGGGGGAATTGTAAGATCCTCAGAGACAAAGCTGCCTGATGTGGGCGGAGTCCCTGTTTAGGGGAACCAATCTGCTGATGTCTAGTAATAATCTTGGTATTTCTATTTTAGTAGATGGACGGGAGATGAGGAAAACCTCAGAGGATTGTCTCACTTTGTCTCCAGACTGTAAAGTAGAAGATGAGGACATCACACAGTATAGTCCAGGAGAAAACCCGGCTACCTCAAATATCCATCCGGGACCACACCGTGTAGATGGACCATCGTATTCCTATTATCCTGAGGAACCTCAGACTGTGAGGGACAGTGCCGGACCATCGTATTCCTCTTATCCTGAGGAACCTCAGACTGTGAGGGACAGTGCCGAACCATCATATTCCTCTTATCCTGAGGAACCTCAGACTGTGAGGGACGGTGCCATCCATCCAACACACAAGAAGTTTTCCTGTACGGAGTGTGGGAGATTTTGTTCAAACCTATCAAATCTTTACAGACATCAGAGATTGCACACAGGGGAGAAGCCATATTCCTGTACTGAGTGTGGAAAATGTTTTTCAAAGAAGGCCCATCTTTCCATACATCAGAGGTCTCACACAGGGGAGAAGCCGTTTTCCTGTTCTGAGTGCGGGAAATCTTTTTCAGATAAGTACAGTCTTCGCACCCATCTGCGTCTGCACACGGGGGAAAAACCGTATTCCTGTTCTACGTGCGGGAAATGTTTTATACGAAAAGCAGAGCTTAGTGCACATCAATGGACTCACACAGGGGAAAAGCCTTATTCTTGTTCTGATTGCGGGAAATCTTTTACAAAGAAATACATGCTCAGCAGACACCAAATGTCTCACACAGGGGAGAAGCCCCATTCCTGTCCTGAGTGCGGGAAATGTTATTCCGTGAAGGCCCATCTTTACACACATTTGAGGTCTCACACTGGGGAGAAGCCGCATTCCTGTCCTGAGTGTGGGAAAACTTTTTCAATGAAGTCCAGTCTTTCCACTCATCAAAGAATGCACACAGGAGCGAAGCCGTATTCCTGTCCTGAGTGCGGGAAATGTTTTTCAGCGAAGTCCAGTCTTTACAGCCATCAGAGATCTCACACTGGGGAGAAGCCGTATTCCTGTTCTGAGTGTGGGAAATGTTATTCCAAGAAGGCCCATCTTTACACACATCTAAGGTCTCACACGGGGGAGAAGCCGTTTTCCTGTCCTGAGTGCGGGAAATGTTTTTCAGTGAAGGCCCATCTTAACGCACATCTGAGATCTCACACGGGGGAGAAGCCATATTGCTGTCCTGAGTGCGGGAAATGTTTTTCAGTGATGTCCAGTCTTTTCAAACATCAGAAATTGCACACGGGGGAGAAGCCGTATTCCTGTCCTGAGTGCGGGAAATGTTTTGCAGTGAAGGCCTATCTTTCCACACATCAGAGGTCTCACACCGAGGAGGAGCAGAATACCTGTCGTGAGTGCGGGAAATGTTTTTCACTGAAGTCCAGTCTTCACATACATCAGAGATCTCACACAGGGGAGAAGCCTTATTCCTGTCCTGAGTGTGGGAAATGTTTTCCAGCGAAGTCCTATCTTTACACACATCGGAGATCTCACACGGGGGAGAAGCCATATTCCTGTCCTGAGTGCGGAAAATGTTTTTCAATGAAGTCCAGTCTTAAGTCACATCAGAGATCTCACACGGGCGAGAAGCCATATTCTTGTCCTGAGTGTGGGAAATGTTTTTCATTAAAGTCCAGTCTTAAGTCACATAAGAGATCTCACACTGGAGAGAAGCCGCATTCTTGTCTTGAGTGCGGGAAATGTTTTTCCCGGAAGTCCTATCTTTACACACATCAGAGATCTCACATGGGGGAGAAGCCGTATTCCTATCTTGAGTGAGGGAATTGTTCCTCACTGAAGTCCTGTCTTCCTGTACATCAGGGGTCTCACACAACCCTGGAGGTGTATTAGAGCCTTGAGTGCGGGAAATGTCTTCTATATGAATGTTGGTGGACATGTGGGGAAGAAGCACACCCTGATATACACCTCAGATATACTCCATGGCTGATCTTCATCATGTAAGAAACACTTCATAAGGAGATCAGAGATCACCAAAGACATGGATGAAGTGTTGTCCCGTGTTGGCCATTGATAGCGGGAGAAAAATAAAAATGGAGTCCTTACCTTTCATTGGCTGAGTGCATTTTTAAAGAGATGTTTTTACAAAATCTGAATAAAACCGAATATAGAAATGTTGGCTGTATTTTATGTCTTGATTTTCTTGATGATCTCCTATGATCATTGGCTCCGTATCCCATTATATCCTTTTATTATGTAGAATAGCGCTGGCCTGGTCCGTATCTCACCCTAATATACACGGCTCATAACAATGAGAGGAACACTTAGAAAACACATCAGATATCAATGGGGAAAAATCTCATGCTGGATTATCTGTACTGATATGGACTGGGTAATGAATTACGATCAATGCTAGTATGGACTGGGTAATGTGTTAGGATCTATACTGGTATGGACTGGGTCATGTGTTAGGATCTATACTGATATGATCTGGATAATGTGTTAGGATCAATACTGGTATGGACTGGGTAATGTGTTAGGATCTATACTGGTATGGACTGGGTAATTCGTTAGAATCTATACTGGTATGGACTGGGTAATGTGTTAGGATCTATACTGGTATGGACTGGGTAATGTGTTAGGATCTATACTGGTAAGGACTGGGTAATGTGTTAGGATTAATACTGGTATGGACTGGGCAATGTTTTGGGATCTATACTGGTATGGACTGGGTAATGTTTTGGGATCTATACTGGTATGGACTGGGTAAATTGTTGGGATCTATACTGGTATGGACTGGGTAATGAGTTACGATCAATGCTAGTATGGACTGGGTAATGTGTTAGGATCTATACTGGTATGGACTGGGTAATGTGTTAGGATCTATACTGGTAAGGACTGGGTAATGTGTTAGGATTAATACTGGTATGGACTGGGCAATGTTTTGGGATCTATACTGGTATGGACTGGGTAATGTTTTGGGATCTATACTGGTATGGACTGGGTAAATTTTTGGGATCTATACTGGTATGGACTGGGTAATGAGTTACGATCAATGCTAGTATGGACTGGGTAATGTGTTAGGATCTATACTGGTATGGACTGGGTAATGTGTTAGGATCTATACTGGTATGGACTGGGCAATGTTTTGGGATCTATACTGGTATGGACTGGGTAATGTTTTGGGATCTATACTGGTATGGACTGGGTAAATTGTTGGGATCTATACTGGTATGGACTGGGTAAATTGTTGGGATCTATACTGGTATGGACTGGGGAATGTGTTAGGATCTATACTGGTATGGACTGGGTAATGTGTTGGGATCTATACTGGTATGGACTGGGTAATGTGTTGGGATCTATACTGGTATGGACTGGGTAATGTGTTGGGATCTATACTGGTATGGACTGGGTAATGTGTTAGGAAGGAAAGGATGTCACATCGTTTGATAGAAATGAAATTTATCACCCTACAGAGGGCTGAAATCAAAGTGAAAAAATGATGCAGCAGGCGAGTCCATTTTGGTGAAATTTCATTGCAGGGCCTCAGAATGGTCCTCAGTAGTTTGTATGGCCCCCATGTGCTTGTATGCATGCCTGACAACGTCAGGGCATCCTCCTAATGAGATGACGGATGGTATCCTGCGGTATTTCCTCCCAGATCTGGACCAGGACATCACTGAGCTCTTGAACAGACTGAGGTGCAACCTGTCAGCATCGGATGGACCGAAACATAATGTGCCAGAGGGGTTCTATTGGATTTAGGTCAGGCGAGTGTGGGGGCCATTCAATGGTATCAATTCCTTCACCCTCCATGAACTGGCACCAGTGTAGGGTCTGACAATGGATCCAAGGATTTCATCCCGATACCTAATGGCAGTCAGGGTGCCATTGTCTGGCCTGTAGAGGTCTGTGCGTCCCTCCATGGATACGTCTCCCCAGACCATCACTGACCAACCACCAAACTGGTCATGCTGAACGATGTTACAGGCAGCATAACGTTTTCCACGGCTTCTACAGATCCTTTCACGTCTGTCACATGTGCTCAGGGTGAACCTGCTCTCATCTGTGAAAAGCACAGGGTGCCAGTGGTGGAGCTGCCAATTCTGGTGTTCAATGGCCAATGCCAATCGAGCTCCACAGTGCCGGGCAGTGAGCACAGGCCCCACTAGAGGACGTCAGGCCCTCAGGCCACCCTCATGAAGTTTTTTCTGATTGTTTGGTCAGAGACATTCACACCAGTGACCTGCTGGACGTCATTTTGTAGGGCTCTGGCAGTGCTCATCCTGTTCCTCCTTGCACAAAGGAGCAGATACCGGTCCTGCTAGTAGAACTGTGGCAGAAGTCCTATCAAGAAAGCCATGATGAAAGCAACCACTTGAAAGAGAAATGCAAAAGTTTAACTTAAGAATTAAGTGTTAAGCAAGGAAAAATGCCCCCTAGCAAGAGTTGCCCAGTAACCAGCAGTGGAAAACTAGACAAAGAAGTGGAACAGCTCAAGTTAGGACAAGAACTCCTTATTAAACAAATAGGAGGGTTGCAAGAGTACATGGTGTCCATGCAAAAAAGTAATTCTTACCAGTCCTATCTTAAAAATGAAGGGATTAATCATAGACCCAGATATGGCTCCCATTTTGAGGGTTATGACCCAGACAGCGGAGAGAAGTCTGACAGAGAGTCCACATATTACCCCCAGCCACCTTCTAAACATACGAGGGCAAAAGTTGAGCAGTCAGGTATGGACAGGTATGAATCGTATCAAGACCTAAGCAAACAAAAGGGCAGCCCCAAAAATGCTACAGGACGCCTCCAAAATCATAACATTTTTAAAGAGTACCGTCCCGATTTTTGTTAAGAAAAGGTCCTTGTACATCACCGATCACCTTGAAGCCTATGAAAACACCTTCTCTGTTTTAGGCCTGGAGGATGACCAGTCTAAGATTAATTTCTCACCATGGGTATTTGAGACCAAATGCCGTAAATTCTTTGAATCTCTGAAAAGTCTTTACAGGACTTCCTGGCAAGATATTAAACACCGCTGTCATTTAGAATTCGGCCCGTACAAAACATTACCGCTGCTAGAGCCGCTATCTACAATCTAAGATGTGCCAATCACCAAAGCCCCACTGAATTTCTGGCTGTACTCAAAAGTGCCTACCACCTAACGATGAAGGAGCCAGAGTATAATCACCCGGATTTTAAATCTCTATTCTTTGAGGAGTTACCCACATACGTAAAAATGAGTTTGGCAAGAGACTACCAGTTGGGGTGCTCACTGGAATGGTTGGTGAAAGAGAGTGACAATTTGTACTCCATCCAACAGACCAGTGAATACAAGGAAAAGCGTGAACCTGTCACCAAATTTGTGGCAGAAACACACATTTCCCCTCAACCCTTAAACTTAGAGACCATGAGTAAAACGTACGCTGAGGTAGTCAGAGGAGATATGCCACCCAGGGCCCCAAGGGGAACACTGAATACCCCACCAGTCAGGAGGGGGGAGCAGAGGCCACCTTAGGATTTCCCTCCAAGGGGACAGGGCCCAAAGATTCAGGAGAAACTATCGGGAGTATCCCCAAAGGGCCCGATTTACCCCTGAGGATGGAAACCCTCGCTCTACCCAATATCCTCAACAGGGGAACCCCCACCAATAAATAGGGATCCACCACACCCTAGAGCTCCCCAAAATCCTCGGGAAGATCAAGAACCATTAAGGCCCAGACCCCCCACGCCAAAACGGAGCAAGTGGTTCTGACGGGGATCTGTCCAATCAGTCTGAACGCGAGAGACCTAGGCATCACAGAAGGCGGGGCCAACGACCCGATTCTGAAGAAGTTTTAAACAGGCTAGATGCAAAGTTGGATCGGATGATCACCTTGTTCAGTAATGATGACTACAACACTTCAATATGCTTCAACACACACGCTACTACATTGATACTCCATCTTGCTCCATCCCTCAGCTGAAACTCTGAAGGACGCCAGAGGAAAGTCCTCCATAACCGTCCCCCATTTTGGGAAAGGCAGCCATCTTAAGGACTCTGGTAACGACCATTTTAAGCTAGCAGCTATTTTAAGTGGTAAATATCCATTGCTGATTATTAATTACTATTGTTTATTTCCTTCCTTATAGGTTTTGGATTTTATGCTAAAGGGTAACAAGTCCCAGCCGTATTAACCATAGTAGATTTTTCTCTAAAAACTGATTTTTGTTTTTCTACGTTTTTGTATTAGTACAAATTTAGCGCAATAATAGCGATTTAGTCTCCCGTTTTGCATGGTCTATTCTCACTCGGAGTGACTGTTGGCTGCGCAATTCGCAGACAATTTTGGTCTGATTATATAGAACAATTATCTATGGTGTTTACTATACCTGGGAAAAACGTAATCCTGCTTTCTATTTAATTTTATTACTGAGTTACATATCACATTTGCATTGATCGCTTAAGCTTGTATTTTATGTGAAATTCTCTTTTTGTGGCACCTCAAGTCTAACCATTTATTGTGAATACATGTCTTGTGAATAAATATACTTATATATTCCCGACTCTATTCTGTATTCACTATGATTGGTATATGCTGTTAAAAAGAAATTAATCGATTAAAAAGAACTCGTTATAATTTGTTCAGAATAATATTCTCAAATGTGTAACGCACATGTGAGTTAAGGACCTTCTACAGCCCAGGGTACAGAGTGCAGGGGTCAGGAGTATATCCTATACAGCCCAGGTGGTGCTTTGGTCTATATCCCGGGAGCTGCGATGTATTAAGAGGGAGGCCTCGCCCCCCTTGCTGTCCCCACCCCTCCCCCGCATTGGGATGAGCGGGTCCACCTTTACATCGGCGTAATGCCGCACCTCCAGCGCCGTGCGTCGGCCTCCTCACTGACGTACTCACGCTGGTGCGTGCTGTCATATCTGCGGGACGGGGAGGTCCGCTTCATTAGCGTTCCTCTCCCATACGAGATCACAGATGCCTCGGCTCTGTCAGATCCTCTCACACCCGCTGCATGACGCTAGGGTCCCTTCCTTGCTGCCAGCCACGGAGCTACCTGACAGGTAAGTCACCGCAACAAATTTCCACCATCTCCTCACGGTCCCATCCTCTCTTCCTCTCACTTCCCCCAGCAGAGCACCCCACCCACTCTCATTTCACTCCTCACACCACTTTTACCCCTGTCATCACACACTGTCACCCTTTCTTCTGCTATCGCTTTTTGGGCTTCCTCTCCCTCTCTTCCGCCCCCCCCTCCCATTTTTCCTCCCTCTGTTCCCCTCCTTACCTTCCCCTTCTCCCCTTCCTTCCCCCCCCTCCCTTCCCCCTCTCTCCCCCCCCCCCATTCCTTCCTCCTCCCTCCCTTTCCCCCTCCCCCCTCCTTCCCCCTATTTTCCTTTTTCCTTCTTTCACTTCCCTTCACCCTCATCATGCAACCCCCTTTCTATATATTTCCATCACACTAGCCCTTCCTACCTGACACAAATCACACATGTTTTCTATTATTGATAGCATATATGCTACACCTCGAATACTATGTCTACTCATATATACACAACAGGTATGGAAGGTCCTTTATTATACACATACTTGCCTGCCATGGACCCCCCTCTCTGGCTGCTGACATATTGGGACCCTTCAGCTCCCGGGTTAGACGTGACGCACTGCTGCCTACTGGAGTTTATTTTTGCCATTTGAGTTCCAGTGATTTGTGAGTATTTAGTATTCCTTTGAGTTCTTATTATTCGACTGAATTTTTTTCATTCAAACTCCATCTTGACTGTAGACTTGAATATATTGTTTTTTTATAGAGATATCTTGAACACATTGATCTCTGAAGAAGGGAGATGTTGCTCCCGAAACGCGTCAGTTCACAATGTATATTCCAATATCTCATATTATTATTCATGGTATTATAGAAATCAAGAGGTTACACCAAGATGCCTACTAAAAACTTTGTGAACATATCATACATGTTACATGTTATTTATACTTGAGCCTTCGAGCTATATTATGTGCCTTTGAGCACACATTGTCATGTCTATGTATACAATGCAATAAAATGTATTATTGTTTTATTTATTACTGTGCATGTCATTATTACCAGCCACTGAGCACGTACCTCATACAAAGTCCCGCGGGCCAATTTTCTTGTGTTGATACATATTTTGGGATGGAGGAGTGCTTTTGGTGGGAACCAGACCATTACCCCTTTGTACATATACAGCCCAGGGTACAGAGTGCAGTGGTCAGGGGTATATCCTATACAGCCCAGTGTACAGAGTGCAGTGGTCAGGAGTATATCCTACACAGTCCAGGGTAGAGTGCAGTGGTCAGGAGTTTATCATATACAACCCAAGGTACAGAGTGTAGTGGTCAGGAATATGTCATATACAGCCCAGGGTACAGAGTGCAGTGGTCAGGAATATGTCATATACAGCCCAGGGTACAGAGTGCAGTGGTCAGGAATATGTCATATACAGCCCAGGGTACAGAGTGTAGTGGTCAGGAATATGTTATATACAGCCCAGGGTACAGAGTGTAGTGGTAAGGAATATGTCATATAAAACGCAGGGTACAGAGTGCAGTGGTCAGGAATATGTCATATACAGCCCTTGGGTACAGAGTGTAGTGGTCAGGAATATGTCATATACAGCCCAGGGTACAGAGTGTAGTGGTCAGGAATATGTCATATACAGCCCAGGGTACAGAGTGCAGTGGTCAGGAATATGTCATATACAGCCCTAGGGTACAGAGTGTAGTGGCCAGGAGTATGTCATATACAGCCCAGAGTACAGAGTGTATTGGTAAGGAATATGTCATATACAGCCCAGGGTACAGAGTGCAGTGGTCAGGAGTATATCATATACAGCCCTAGGGTACAGAGTGTAGTGGTCAGGGATATGTCATATACAGCCCAGGATACAGAGTGCAGTGGTCAGGAATAGGTCATATACAGCCCTAGGGTACAGAGTGTAGTGGTCAGGAATATGTCATATACAGCCCAGGGTACAGAGTGTAGTGGTCAGGAATATGTCATATACAGCCCACGGTACAGAGTGCAGTGGTCAGGAATATGTTATATACAGTTCTGTGTATAGAGTGCAGTGGTCAGGAATATGTCATATACAGCCCTGGGTACAGAGTGCAGTGGTCAGGAATATGTCATATACAGCCCAGGGTACAGAGTGCAGTGGTCAGGAGTATATTATATACAGCCCAGGGTACAGTGTGCAGTGGTCAGGAGTATATCATATACAGCCCAGGGTACAGAGTGCATCGGTCAGGAGAATATCATCTACAGCCCAGGGTACAGAGTGAAGCTAGCCCCCCCCATCCTGGACCATACCAGGCCACATGCCCTCAACATGAGGGGGTGGGTGCTTTGGGACAGGGGGGCCTTTTCTCCACAACCCTGGCCGGTGATTTTGGGGGTCTACATGCAGAGGGCTTATTGGAATCTAGAATCCCCCTATAACAAGAAGCCTCCAGATCCCAACCCCCCCCCCCCCAATGTTAATGAGTGTGGAGTACATTGTACCCCTACTCATTGGCCAAAAAAGGTTTAAAAAAAATAGACAGAAGCTGGTTTTTGATAATTCCTTTGTTAAAAAAACAAAACAAAAAACAATGTTCCCCGATGTAGACCCAATGTCAATCACCACCCCCCCCCCCCCCCCGCACCTGGAAAACAAAGAAATGTATAAAAGGCTCTACCCGCAATTACGGCTGCCCGTTGAATGCCCCCTCTGCCGGGTGACATTTCCTACATAGGTAAGGGGCAGGGCCAACCCTGTGATGTCACCTGATGGCCCGCCCCTTGTGATGTCACTGACACCCCCCCTGAACCATACCAGTCCACATGCCCTCATCATTGGTGGGGTGCTTTTGGGCAGGGAGGTGGGTTCTGCTTCACACAGCATTTGAATAATTTTTAGACCGATCCGAAATCGAATGATTACACAAATTTGGAATTCTTTAGAAAACAAATAAATGAAACTAAACTAATTTCAATGCAATTCATTACTATTTCAGATTCATCCAGATCTACGAATAACCAAAACTTAGTCTGGATTTATATTTGGACCGAAATTAATTGCACATGTCTAGTGGTTACCAAGGAGATGGAGGTTTAACAATCAGCCTGTAGCTATGATTGGTGGGACAACCTCTGGAAGAGAGGGAGTTGTCGGCATTATCTCCCCAGGCTCAGCGTGTCCCTCCTAAATGCAGCTGTGGTAGTGAAGATGTACATTGAAACAGGAAGGAGAGCACTAAAT
The DNA here is from genome assembly GCF_965119305.1 of Pelophylax lessonae. Classification (NCBI taxonomy): domain Eukaryota; kingdom Metazoa; phylum Chordata; class Amphibia; order Anura; family Ranidae; genus Pelophylax; species Pelophylax lessonae. Next base: position 271,315,034 of record NC_138776.1, on the reverse strand, counting down.
GGAGGACAGTTTATAGTTCAAGTGTACACAGTGAACGGCCATCTCTGAAGTTGGAGGTCTGCCTTAAGGTTGAGTTATCCCTTAAAGCGGCCTCCCACTTGTCCCGGGGCATTGATGAGCAAACTTACCCCATGGGTAAGGTGAGTGAGCCTGTTCAAGGTGCCCAGCATAACCCAGAGGAACCCACCCTGGGGCGTGCCTCTCATGTGACCCACACTTGGCACCCAATGAGGAGGGGAACATATAGAGTGTCACCATGTGCCCTACATACAGTACATACACACGCCACGTCCCCTGCCTCCCCACAGCCTGGTACTACCGATGTGATGGCCGCCATTGCTACCGGTCAGGCCACGCTCACCACTAAAATCCAGGCAGTGCAGCTAGATGTGGGTCTCCTACGGCAGGACATAGATAAGCTCTGCTCCAGAGTGTCGAAGACAGAGCAGCTGGTGGGCCAAGTAGAGGACACTGTCACAGAGCACACTACGGCCATCCATTCTCTCCAGACTAACCTCCGTGCCCTGAAGTACAAAGTTGAGAACGCAGAGAACAGGAATAGGAGGAATAACCCCCATATTGTGGGGTTGGCAGAAAGTGCAGAGGGGACTAACCCAAAGTTTTTTGTAGAAGATTAACCCTAAGCTGGGACCTCCCGTCTCTTCTGGATTGATTTGCTGCCACCCCACCGCTAATCCAAAGATCTGTGAGTTTATTCATCCGGATTGCTGCTACATTGCTTTTACCTGTAGCGTCCTCCTAGGTAGGTGCATGTGAGAGAGTATAGTTTTTAGCTCTGTCTGCTTACCAGAGGGGTTGCAGGCAAATCTATATGGTTCTTTGCTTACAAGAGAGCAGGATCTGTTAGTGAGGCCTGCTCAGTTTGCGATTCATTGTGTCTAGAGAGTGTTTCACGCTGGTCCAATAGGGAGGCATGTTGGACAGTGGGAGGATACCTGACAAGAGAATGCACAGGCTTTGATACAGTCCTGGTGATTGGCAGTGGCAAGTTGCCTCAGTGCATTCTGGGATACTGTATAAAAGCCAGGAGCACATGTGCTGTGGGGTCTTTGGCTGGAGAGCAGAGTCCCGGAGGGAGGGGGCGGCTGCCTCCTCCTCTGTAGCAGTGGCACGTGGACGCAGGAGGTCGTCCTGAGGCCAGAGGAACGGAGCTGAACGAAGAGGTCCAGGAGAGCAGACTAAAGGGGAGACCCTGGAAAAACAGTATCATGAGTACAGGGGCCTGTCAGGGCACCTGACCTGAGGGGGGCCACCTCAGGAGTAGAGTAGTCAGTGGACAGGTGTCGGCAGGCAAGAGAGTGAGAGGATGCTGAGGAGATTGTCCGGAAGATAATCAATAGTTCACCAAGTCATCTAAGGAAAGAGACATAACCCAAATTCACCTTTAGTGGCTGGGTGAATCAACAGCCTGGCTGTACATGAAGATAGAGGTCCTTCAACGTTGTGCATAGTTAATTCAGAGTATCCCACTATTCCCTTCTCCCATCCCTAATTAATTCCCTAACTATAATAAAACAATACCCTTGGACTGATTATTGGAGGAAAGAGTGAGAAACTGTTCATGTCAAGGTTCCTGTTGGTAACTCAGGGAGACCCGAAAAGTGTACATGTGGCAGTCCTTGCAGGGGGGGGGGGGGGTGTTTGGCAGTGCTACATACCAATCCTCATAGTTTTCCTGCTGTGCTTTACAAGGCTTACCTATCGGATGTGCCTTCTGGATAATGGGGCTGAATAACCTTCCACCATGATAATACACATGTATATAGTGTGGGATCCTAGATTAAACCCCTTCAGAGTCAGAACTTTTCCCCACTTACGGGGCCGGAACATTCTATTCATTTTCTGTTCAGTTTACTGTTACTCAAGTTTTTGCCCCTGACATTGCTGCATTTTATTGTCTCAGGGATGTGCTATTGTGAAAGGGGCCTCGGGTTCCTGCCCTTAATGAGGCTTTTGCTTTAATCAGGTTTACTATCAGTGTGCCAATGAAGTTCTGCAAGCAAATGAGAGCTGGAGGAATCCGAGGAGTGTATAAAGACTGTATACAGGAAGAGTTGTCTGAAAGTCTAATGGGCATTCCAATATTTCCCAATCCCTATCCAAGTTCTAATACCTTAATAAAACAAAACAAAGCCCTGGACTGTTCTCTGGTTTTTGAGTGCCTGTGAAAATTCGCTGTGCCTGGAGTGCAGAGTGGGGGATCCCAGTTACTTGCTGCCCTTAAGGGGGTGTGCTACATTTGCAGGGTGAACAGTGTATTTGCCTTTAGTAAATCAACATCTACGAGAAGTTTCTCGGCGCTGCAGTTCCTCTGAGTTCCACAAGGTGGTGATCTCACTTTTTCCCAGACAGGAAGTCTCTATGGAACACAGGAAGTGATGTCAGGCACAGACAGGAAGTTCCAGGTGAAAGGTGAGTTGGGGGGCCGTAGAGAGGAGACAAAGCCGGGAGAGGCAGCAGAGGAGGTAATCAGATATTATTTTCTATTTACATCCAGTAACCCCCCCGTCATGTCCGTCCTCTTCCTCCATAGTCACTGTGACCTCTTTTATCTCCAGCAGATGATAATACACACATATATAGTGCGGAAACCTAGATTAACCCCTTAGGGTCAGAACATTTCCCCACTTACGGGGCCAGAACATTCTCTTCATTGTTTCCCACCAATCACCTTTTCACCTCATCATTATACGGATTATACGATAATATGGAGTTTTTATTTAGAGGTGGATTTACAATACGTTTGATTTTAGGAGAAAATAACTATTCCTGATGTCTTTGAAGGTTCAACACAAGGGATGTGTCTGGATGGTGACTGTATCATTGTGTGTGTCAGGTTCCTATAAGGTGTCAGGATGTCACTGTCTATTTCTCCATGGAGGAGTGGGAGTATTTAGAAGGACACAAGGATCTCTACAAGGACGTCATGATGGAGAATCAGCCGCCCCTCACATCACCGGGTAAGAGGAGACTTTATTGTAAAGGAGAGAGCAGTACGAAGGCTCCACCTAGATCCCCCATCATCTGATAAACACATAGAAACAATGTATTCAGTCAGTGTGTGTGTTTCCTACAGATGGATCCAGTAATGGGAACCCACCAGAGAGATGTCCCCGTCCTCTGTATTCCTGGGATTCCACACAGGAGGGTCACACCATCCCTCACCATCATCAGGTAGATGAGGAACAATTATTGGTAGTTATAATTTAGACACAAGCGTGTTTGTTACAATTAATGTTTTATTATATCTTTCAGAATGAAAACGTCATGAATAATATCGTTGTAAAAGAAGAATTTACAGAGGAGGATGAGGAGTATGGAGTGATGAAGGAGTTTTCAGAAGGACACAAGGATATGATGGAGCCACCTAATACCAGAAACCCACCAGAGAGATGTCCCCGTCCTTTGTATTCCCGGGATTCCACACAGGAAGGTCACACCATCCCTCACCATCATCAGGTAGATGAGGAACAATCATTGATAGTATCATTAGGATCTGTACATTATCTGCATTGTTACCATTGATGTTATTTTTATTATATATTCAGAGTGGAAACCTGAGAGATTCTAAAGATGAGGTTAAAGAAGAGATAAAAGAGGAGGATGAGATGATAGAGGAGTTCCATATTCCCAAAGGACACAAAGATCTGTACCAGGACACCATGGTGGAGTCATCCAACTACAGAAACCCACCAGAGAGATGTCCCCGTCCTCTGTATTCCCGGGATTCCACACAGGAAGGTCACACCATCCCTCAACGTTACAAGGTTGGTGGGGCCAAGCTTCTAGAACATGGACTGGTGGAGACAATGTGTGGATATTTTTTATGTGATGTCAGAAGATTAAAGCTTCTATTTTACAGACTATTTTGTTGATCCTTCTCTTGGTTTAGGGGGAAGATCTGATGGATATAAAAGTTGAGGTTAAAGCAGAAGAAGAAGAGACGTATGTGAGGGATGATCAGCAGTCTATGGAGGAGGATGGAATAACGGGGACATTTATAGAGGAGGACACTCCTACAGAGATCAGAACAGGTGGGTCATTAACACTAAATACATTCCTCCACCCATACTGCTCACTGATTGGTCCACAGTAAGGTGGGGACTGGGTGATATCAGGCTTCCTATGCTTCAGTTTGTGAATGAACCGGAAGCCTCCGTACAGAGCTCTTCCTATCCATTCATTGTGTGCAGCTGAGGCTGTGTCCTCCATCTCCTTTTCCCTGTAAGAAAGGTGGAACATCAGAGGTCTATCTAGGCCCCTGATATCTCACCAAAGAACCTCAAATGGGGCTCCTAAAAAAATTGGAAAAAAATAAGATTGGAATAAAAATAAAATTGAAAAAAAAAAAACATGAATAATAATAAAAACAAAAATCTACTGACACCAGTGGCAGAACTACTGTGGTCACAAAGGTCGCACTTCTCTCTCTACCCTCTAGGTTTAGAGGAACCAAGCTGCTCATGTCTAGTAATAATTTTATAATAAAATTAATGTGTTGTTTTTATTTTTAGTACATCGGTGGAGTATAAGGAAAACCTCAGAGGATTGTCTCACTTTGTCTCCAGACTGTAAAGTAGAAGATGAGGACATCACACAGTATAGTCCAGGAGAAAACCCGGCTACCTCAAATGTCCATCCGGCACCACACAGTGTGGCTGGACCATCGTCTTCCTCCTATCCTGAGGATTCCCAGACTGTTAGGGACCGTTCCATCTTTCCAAGAGATAAAAGGTTTCCTTGTCCTCAGTGCGGGAAGCGTTTCCGTTCTAATGCCCATCTCATTGTGCATAAAAGATCTCACACGGGGGAGAAGCCGTATTCCTGTCCTGAATGCGGGAAATGTTTTTCAGATAAGTCCAATCTTCACACTCATCGGCAACTGCACACGGGGGAGAAGCCGTTTTCCTGTTCTACGTGCGGGAAATGTTTTATAAAAAAAGCAGAGCTTGTCACACATCAATGGACTCACACAGGGGAAAAGCCTTATTCCTGTTCTGAGTGTGGGAAATGTTTTACAAGGAAATCCATTCTCAGCAGACACCAAAGGTCTCACACAGGAGAGAAACCGTATTCCTGTCCTGAGTGCGAGAAGTGTTTTCCAGTGAAGGCCCATCTTTACTCACATCTGAGGTCTCACACGGGGGAGAAGCCACATTCCTGTCCTGAGTGTGGGAAATGTTTTTCGGTGAAGTCCAATCTTTACACACATCAGAGATTGCACACGGGGGAGAAACCCTATTCCTGTTCTGAGTGTGGGAAGTGTTTTTCAGATAAGCCCAAGCTTTATAAACATCAAAGATCTCACACGGGGTTGAAGCCGTATTCCTGTTCTGAGTGCGGAAAATGTTTTTCTGTGAAGTGTAGTCTTTCCAAACATCAGAGATCACACACAGGAGAGAAGCCGTATTCCTGTACTGAGTGCGGGAAATGTTTTTCAGTGAAGTCCAGTCTTTACAGACATCAGAGATCGCACACAGGGGAGAAGCCGTTTCCCTGTCCTGAGTGTGGGAAATGTTTTTCAATGAAGTCCAGTCTTTACACACATCAGAGATTACATACGAGGGAGAAGCCGTATTCCTGTCCTGAGTGAGGGAATTGTTCCTCACTGAAGTCCTGTCTTCCTGTACATCAGGGGTCCCACACAATCCCCGAGGTGTATTAGTGCATTGAGTGCGGGAAATGTCTTCTATATGAATGTTGGTGGACATGTGGGGAAGAAGCACACCCTGATATACACCTCAGATATACTCCATGGCTGATCTTCATCATGTAAGAAACACTTCATAAGGAGCTCAGAGATCACCAAAGACATGGATGAAGCGTTGTCCCGTGTTGGCCATTGATAGCAGGAGAAAAATAAAATTGGAGTCCTTACCTTTCATTGGCTGAGTACATTTTGTGTTGTAACCTTTTACAAACAATGTTTTTTTTTGTTCTTACAAAACAGGAGTGTTTTATTGAACAAACGAGTACATTTTTTGGTGGAAGGTTTCACAATTTTTTTTAAAAAAAATCATTGGACAAATGTGACACGCATTACCCCCCAATGGTTAAAAATTCAGGCAGTATTTTAATTAAACACAGTAATTTCCTATCATCATCAGCTCCATCTAGTGGCCAAAATTTGGTATTGCGCTTTTATTTTCCTGATTGACATATTTTAGGAAAAAAAATTCATTATGGCCACTAGATGGAGCTGTTGCTCATAGGAAATCACTGTGTTAAATTATGGCCAAAGTTTATCACGGCTGGACGAATGCTTGTCACACCCGGCCCAGAAATCTTCTATGTATCTCCCCCTTAGTTTCCTCTGTCAGGCACACACACACACACATTTCTCTATAACGAATGGCTCTGCTATTCCTGCATACATTGACCTTTTCTGACCTCACAGATGGTCACATTGTCTCAGCACTGTTAGCCATTCTTTTGTTAGAACTGGATAAAACCAGCTTAATGGCGCCTTTTTCCAATGCTAAATACCATACACACTAGAGATTAATCAGAACCTCATCCAAGACGAAGCATTGTGCTTGGAGATATAGAGACTGTCGATTTCCAGGACTTTCTGATGGCTTCAGAAGTTGAGGGGTTCCCTAGATTGAAACCGAAGTTGACTTATCTGTATTATCATTTGTATTCCATCTTTATTCGAAGCCAAGTAAATCTTTTTATTACTGTACTACTTGTGTGTGGTCTTAATGATTGTACTTCATCCACAAATCTGAAAGGGTAAATATATCGAACCTGACAATAAATGAATATATGTAACATGAAAATGAACCCTTTGTTACAATACTCCAGAATGTTATGAAGAGCGATCAGATGAAAGAAGTCCCTCTTTGCCACGAAAATTAACTCCATCCCATAAAAAACATTTCCACTGCATTTGTGAAGAAGGCTTCAGGGCGCCCAAGAAAGTCCAGCAAGCTTCAGGACCGTCTTCTATAGGTGACCGAGCTGTGGGATTGGGGCACCACCAGTGCAGAGAGGGGGGGCACCACCAGTGCAGAGAGCTGCGGGATTGGGGCACCACCAGTGCAGATGGGGGCACCACCAGTGCAGAGAGGGGGGGCACCACCAGTGCAGAGGGGGGGCACCACCAGTGCAGAGAGCTGCGGGATTGGGGAACCACCAGTGCAGATGGGGGCACCACCGGTGCAGAGAGGGGCAGGGGCACCACCAGTGCAGAGAGCTGCGGGATTGGGGCACCACCAGTGCAGAGAGCTGCGGGATTGGGGCACCACCAGTGCAGATGGGGGCACCACCAGTGCAGAGAGGGGGGGCACCACCAGTGTAGAGAGCTGCGGGATTGGGGAACCACCAGTGCAGATGGGGGCACCACCGGTGCAGAGAGGGGCAGGGGCACCACCAGTGCAGAGAGCTGCGGGATTGGGGCACCACCAGTGCAGAGAGCTGTGGGATTGGGGCACTACTAATGCAGAAAGCTGCGGGATCGGGGTACCACCAGTGCAGAGAGCTGTGGGATTGGGGCACCACCAGTGCAGAGAACTGCGGGATCCGGGCACCACCAGTGCAGAGAGCTGCAGGATCAGGGCACCACCAGTGCAGAGAGCTGCGGGATCCGGGCACCACCAGTGCAGAGAGCTGCAGGATCAGGGCACCACCAGTGCAGAGAGCTGTAGGATCAGGGTACCACCAGTGCAGAGCTTGCTTAGGAATGGCTGCAGGCAGGTGTGAGTGCGTTAGCAAGCACAGTGAGACTTTTGGAGGATGGCCCGGTGTCAAGAAGGGCATCAAAGAAGCCACTTCTCTCCAGGAAACCCATCCAGGACAGATTGATAATCTGCAGAAGGTACAGAAATTGGACTGCTGAGGACTGGGGGAAAGTCATTTTCTCTGTTGAATCCCCTTTCCCATAGTTTGGGGCATCAAGGAAAAAACCTTGTCTGGAGAAGAAAAGGTAAGCGCTACCATCAGTCCCGTGTCATGCTGCCTAAGACCATTCATGGGTGTGTGGGGGGGGGGGGGGTTCTTTTCAGCCAAGTGAAGGGCTCACTCACAATTTTGCCATGATTAAAGAATGGTACAAAAACATCCCCCGAGATCAACGTCTCCAAACCATCCAAGAAGAGTTTGGTGAGGAACAATGCCTTTTCCAGCGTGATGGACCACCATAAGGCAAAAGTCATGACTAAGTGGCATGGGGAACAAAACATGGGAATTTTGGGTCCATGGCCAGGAATCTCCCCAGACCTTCATCCCATTGAGAACTTGTGGTCAATCCTCAAGAGGCCGGTGAACAAAAAAAAAAAAAACACAAATTCTGACAAACTCCAAGCATTGATTATGCAAGAATGGGGGCTGGGGGGGGGGGGGGGCGGCCATCAGTCAGGATGTGGCCCAGAAGTTGATGGACACCATGCCGGGGAGAATTGCAGAGATCAGGAAAAAGAAGGTTCACCGCTGCAAATATTGACTCTTTGCATAAATGTCATGTCATTGTCAGTAAAAGCCTTTGCCACTTATGGAATGCTTGAAATTATACTTCGGTATCCCATAGTAACATCTGACACCTATGATGTCATTATACTTCAGTATCCCATAGTAACATCTGACACCTATGATGTCATTATACTCAAGTATCCCATAGTAACATCTGACACCTATGATGTCATTAAGAACTTAGTAAGATTATATCTAGACCACTGTTCCTGATCTTTGCTGACAGTATTATGACAGGAAATGTACCAGGGGATTGGAGGAAAGCTAACGTGATACCGATATTCAAAAAAGGGCCAGAGGCATATCCCGGGAAATTATAGGCCGGTCAGTCTGACATCGATAGTATGTAAACTTCTGGAGGGGATGATAAGGGACTATATCATAGAGTTTGCTAAAGACAACAACATCATCAGCAGTAATCAGCACGGGTTTACAAATGGGCGTTCTTGTCAAACCAATCTCTTAACATTCTACGAGGAGGTGAGCTGTGAGCTAGATAGGGGGAGACCAGTGGATGTGGTGTACTTGGATTTCGCTAAGGCGTTTGATACAATTCCCCATAAGCGCTTAATTTATAAAATAAGGTCTGCAGGCATCGACCGCAAGGTCTGCTCTTGGATACGGAACTGGCTAAAAAGGCGTGTCCAAAGGGTGGTAATAAATAGCGCATACTCGGACTGGTCTGAGGTGGTAAGTGGGGTCCCCCAAGGCTCAGTCTTGGGACCAACCTTGTTCAATTTATTCATAAACAGCATTGAGGACGGGATCAGTAGTTCGTTATCAGTTTTTGCAGATGACACAAAATTGGGCGGGGCAATAACTGCACAGCATGAAGCAGATATCCTACAGAATGACCTGGACAAAATAACGGAGTGGGCAACGACATGGCAAATGAGGTGTAATGTGGAGAAGTGTAAGGTTTTGCACTTGGGGACTAAAAACATAAAAGCACAATACACTTTAGGGGGGGGGAACCTTTGGGGGAGTCGAGGATGGAGAAGGATCTGGGAGTCCTGGTGGAGGATAGACTAGGCAATAGCATGCAATGTCAAGCGGCAGCTGCCAAAGCCAGCAGAATATTAGCATGTATTCCAGAGATAAGACTATAATCCTTCCACTTTATAAAACTCTGGTCCGACCGCATCTGGAGTATTCTGTCCAGTTCTGGTCATCAGTCCTCAGAAGGGATGTGTTGGAGCTGGAGAGAGTCCAGAGAAGGGCAACTAAACTGATTAGGGGATTGGAGGACCTTAATTATGAAGAGTGTCTGCAATCGCTTGATTTATTCTCCCTGGAGAAGAGATGCCTGAGAGGGGACATGATAGCAATTTATAAATATCTCAATGGTGATATCAGCATAGAAAAAAAGCTATTCAGTCAAAAGGATTGCATGAGGACTAGAGGGCATACAATGCGATTAGAGGAGAAGCAGTTTAACGTGGGAGGTTCTTTACTGTTAGGGCTACAAGATTGTGGAATTCTCTACCACAAGAGGTGGTTTCTGCGGGAAGTATGGTGGCTTTTATAAGACTCTTAGACTTACATCTCAAGGATCAGAACATTCAGGGGTATGAGAGATGATTACAGCCACATACACCTACACAGGTTTAACTGGATGGACTATTGTCTTTATTCAACCTCACCTACTATGTAATTATACTTCCGTATCCCATAGTAACATCTGACACCTATGATGTCATTATACTTCACACAACATTGGCAAACCTGAGGAGCAATGGGGTTCATCAGGGGCCCATCAAGAAGATGAGGAGTAGCACTATCACACAAGAACAAAGGATAAAAAAATATGTAGCACACCCTCTATGGAGCCGCAAGGACAACTGGGATCCCCAACGCTGCACAGCCAGGCACCCCACATTATTTACAGGTACTCCAGAGTCAGAGAACAGTCCAGTGCCTTGTTTTGTTATTTTTTTGAGGGATTAGAACTTGGATTGGGATTGGAAAATTATGGGATGTCCATGTGACTTCAACTTCAGGGACAACTTTCCTATATACTGTACAATCTATATACACTCCTCTTCCTCCAGCACTAACTCCAGCTGGAACACTAATAGATAAGATCTGACAAAAGCAGTCAGATTTGAAGCACTTGCCCTTTACAGGCAGGATCCCGAGGCCACATTTAAGTGTGTAGCAAAAAGTCAATGCCCAGCTTAACACCCCTGTGGCTACTGATCCCAGCACCACCTCTCCAGGCACTGCCAACGTGCCTGGCTGCAGTTGCCCCTTTCAATAGCCCTTCTGGCTAACTTCTCCACAGTCCTCTCCAGACTGAAACACTCACCAGCCGATCCGGCTGACTCCTCAGGAGATCTTCCAGACGTGCTGACCCTATCCCACTGTCCTCTCCTTGTTCCGTCCCTCCAGGAAGGATATCCTCCGTGTGTTGTAGAGGGTCTATCCAGCACCCAAGCCCAGGGTCACCCCCCCCCTAGATTAGGGGGCACCCTCAAGGGCCTCTTAAGCACTCCATATTCCACCCGAATGCCCCTGCTGGCCTGACCCATGCATATTTATGAGGTAAATAGGCCCCCTTCCAGCCCCCTTCTGCTGGATATTGGTTAAGACCTCATAAATATGCAAAGAAGCTCCTCCTAACCTCTGCCCACCACTTCTAGAAGCTTCTCCAATGTTTTAGAAAGCAGGGGGAGGTACCAGAGATGCAGGCTGTTGAGCCATCCAGTCTCCTTGAGTCACTTAGCCATGACCCAGATTCAACCCCAGCCTGGCTCTCAGCCAAGTTAAATGTTCCCACTCTTTTCCCACATTTTATTTTTCATTGGTTGAACTAGATGTGTCTTTTTTCAACCTGACTAACTATGTAACAGCTAAACCTATTTACATCTAGCACACTAGAGGATGCTACAAATAGAAAAAGAAGTGAGAAAAAAAAGAGAGAAAGGAATTTGGGCTAAGGGGCCTGACAGTCCAACAGAACCAGCCAATAGGAAACATCAGTGAAGTCGGGCTAAAAAAAAAGGGGAAGTAAACAAAACGTTGGGGTGGGAAGGGTTGTATCAAAAAAGCGGTGTCCCTCTTGCAACGACGGGGGGAGAGCTGAGGGAGAAGAAGTAGCCCCGGCAAACTCCTAAAAGTATCACCTGGAAAGCAAAGTTTTAACCACTTCCTGATCATGCTACGCCGACAATGGCTACAGTGCGGTCATCCAGTTCTGGGAGGGCGTCATATGATCGCGGGTGTTGCTCTCTGTGATTGCTGTGTCCTTAGGATGCAGCTGATCAAAGATCGGGGTAAAAAAGTGTCCAATCAGCAGAGTGTCATTGACTCTATCCATCCATTAGGATATGGGGGGAGTAGTTTTAGACTTCCGTAATCTAGAAATCAGTTGCTAAAAGAAAGAAAGGCAACAGGCATTTTTTCGGGGACTTAATGGAGTGCGGGAGTATTGATAGTAAGGCATTGGTGGCAGACGGGGTGAAAGACTCGTCCTAGATCTGGTTATGAATTTGATAGATCGTATTCCAAAGTGACCGTTTCAAAGTAAACACCCACCAGATATGCTCCCACTTGAAATCTCGGGATGGTCCTGCTGAATCCGGGACGGTTGGGAGGTAAACCCAGCAGCTCTCTGAAGTGGTAAGGAAAATGTGATGGAGGGTGACAGGGTCCCTGTACCATCTGGAAAGCAAGCTTCTAGTTTTTCTCTTGGGCATAACGGGATGTGGAAGATTTATGCGTAAACTCAAAAGCCATTTGCCAATCCTCAGGAGGGATCTCACGCCCCAAATCTCTGGACCACAATCTAGTAAAAGTTGTAAAAGGTCCCATGAGTGTGTTGTATCACGGATTTGTATACAGTGGAGAGAATGTGGCAAAGTGCATCCCAAGGAAATACAAGTCCCCAAAATCAGTGAGGGGCTTGTTTACTAAGCCTATGGAATGTAAAGCTGAAGCTTTGTGAGACAATTCAACAAGGATGCCTCACTGAAAGAGTAAAATATAAAGGACCCAGTTGTTGAGTGAACAAAGAAACAAGCCAGAGGCCAATCTGATCTGTCATATGTCCCAAAATTGGTCACACGGAGCCCGGCTGGTAAGAGAGGATTATCAAACAGTGAGGAAAGTGGACTCGGATCAGTGCAGAGTGCATACAGCCCACCTCAATGGTACCATTTTCGTAATGAGGCCGCTGTTAACAGTGAGAGAGTAGAGAGGGACCAATATGAGCTACCATAATGCCAGGTAAGCGCCTTCAAATGTACTAGGGACACGTCTTGCTCCACAATTGTAGAAGCTTTCATAAATAGGCGCGGGAACCAGTCTAACATGCGGGAAAAAAATGCTGAGGAGTGATAAAGTTCGGGGAGGTTGGGTTACATAATACCTTGTACTTCATATAGGACAAGCTCTGCGTTAACAGTGGGAGAAGCTTAAAAGGGCATGGTTAAATAAGACCAAAGCATTTTTGTAAGCCGAATGCAAAAACATATAGGTGCCACTTAGACTCTGCTGCGTCCTAGTCCAACGACAACCGATGAGCATGCCGGTCGGGAAAAGAGCTTGTCTCAGCTCAAAAAATTAATATGTATTAGAGAAGGTATCCAATCAGCCGCACATCGCTGTAAATCCACTGTGAAGGAATATAAGGCAGCCTCAGCCCTTGCTCCGGCCAGGCCATGCCCCGACGCGTTTCATTCTGAGCCCCCCCCCCCGAGCTTAGTTATGGAGCATTTGTTGTACCCAGGGCTTTTTTTCTCGGAGAATAGGTGCAGGAACTTCCCCCCTCTGAGTGACCCCTTATCTCCACCCACTACCCACCTCTGAGCACTGTTCCTTGGTTCCATCCCCGACCCACCTCCCACGCACAACAAAATACCTCACCCAGCAACAAAATACCTCACCCAGCAACAAAATATCCACCCCAGCAAGGCAGCAACATTAGACCCCCTCCAGTAGCAATAACGGCTCTCCCAGCAACCAGTATCAATAGATCACCCAACAATAGACCTCTACCTCAACAGGAGATCCCTACCAACAGACCCCCCAGCAACAATAGATCCCCCAGCACCAACAACAGACCCTCACACAATAACAGATCCCTGCCAGTGACAATAGATCCCCAAGCAGTCAGCATCAAGAGACCCTTCAACACACCCCACTCCCCTTGCGATCACATATATACATTTGAGGTTCCGGAACTGTGTTCCCCCACATTCCTGCTGCAAAAAAAAGCCCTGGTTGTACCCATAAAATACATTTAGATTATGTAACTATGGGAACGGGAAGTCGCTGGGCAGCCGTAAGTGAAAGAGTGCAGTGCTTGTCCTGCTATGTACGTACACAAGATCCAGAGTGACACAGTGCAGTGCATGTCCTACTTTGTGTGTGCACAAAGCCCCTCCATGTCCCACCCGCTGTATACACACACATACATTTAGGGTGGGATGTATACTTTGTTTCCAGTAATAATAAAGTAGGAAGTAAAGTTGCTCCCTTCCTCCTGTCTCCCTCCCCCCTCTTTCTTCCTGGCTTTCCCCTCACACCAGCCTTGCAGGAGTTCTTGTCTTCCTCCGGCTCAACCAGCTCCTGGTACAGGTCAGGGCAGTCGTCCTCACCCAGCAGGTTCACCCTGGGCCAGAGCAGCAGCCATAGGAGGGGAGAAAGGCTCTGCCTGTCCAGGGCATGCCAGCTGCGGTGGAACTGTGCCAGCCTGGGCACTGCTTTCCTCTTTTTGAGATGTGAGGTCTCCGGGAGGTCGGCTCAGTGTGGATCAGCCCCTCTACAGCCCGGCCGGGGGATTTCACTGAATCCTGGGATAGAGACAGGCTGGAGAAAGGGAGCCGTGAAACGCACAGGGGAATCTGTTCTGAATAATGTGTCTGGGTTTCAGGTGGACTGTCAGGGTGAATCTCGGACAGGTGGCAAACCTAGCTCCGTCTCCACATTCCAGACAAGTGTCCATAAAGCAAGGTTCATAAAGACATGGATGAGGAGTTTGGGGTGGAGGAACTTGACTGGCTTGCGCCTCAACCCAACCTCAACCAGATAGAACACTTTTGGGATGAATTAGAGCGGAGACTGTGAGCCAGGCCTTCTTGCCCACCACCAGTGCCTGACCTCACAAATGAGCTTCTGGAAGAATGGTGAAACATTCCCATAGACACTCCTAAACCTTGTGGACAGCCTTCCCAGAAGAGTTGAAGCTGTTATAGCTGCAAAGGGTGGGCAAACTCAATATTGAACCCTACGGACTAAGACTGGGATGCCATTAAAGTTCATAGGCATCCCAATACTTTTGGTAATATAGTGTATATCTATCCCACTTGAGAGTGGAGATGACCCCATCTATAATGATATACAGTGCATACACACACAGCATGAAGCAAAGCTCTGCTGATTTCCATCATCCAATCATGTGTAAGCAAACATGCTTATATATATATATTTTTTTTCCATGAATGTGATTGGGTATTTTTTTTTGCAAAGTCAAGCTTTAGCTCTGAAGTAACGGCACTTGCAAAATGCACAGTATATTTTCCTTCGGTAAATCAACCCCTATGGGATATTTCTCAGGACTGCAGTTCCTCTGAGCTCCACAAGGTGGTGATCTCACTTCTACCCAGACAGGAAGTCTCTATGGAAAACAGGAAGTGATGTCAGTGATGTAAAGACAAGACGTTCCATGAGGTATGAAGTAGAGAGGAGACATTGTTGGAACTGGCAACGGAGGAGGTAATAAGATCTTATTTTCTATTTACACCCAGTAACCCCCCCCCCCCCCATTACGTCTCTGTCCTCTTCCTCCATAGTCACGGTGACCTCTTTTATCTCAAGCAGATGATGATACACATATATAGTGTGGAAACCTAGATTAACCTCTTCCACTTACGAGGCCACAATATTTTCTTCATCCTTGAGATGTATCATTCATTCCGACAATTTTGACTCATCAGTCAATCCCTTCTGAGAGGACCTAACTCCTTCCTCTGAAGGTTTTTCTTTTTGCAGATGGACATACAGTGTTGGATTTTCTTTCCAGCGTTCGTAGAACAATCATTCCTCAGACCATACTTTTTTTGCTATCATCAAGTCAGCTAATCTCTACTAAATGCGATTTTGATCCAGACTCGCTATTTGAATGGAATCCCAGACGTATTAAACGGGTTTCATTACGATATGTATGATTTTTCTGAAGGAAAAATCACATCCACAGTAAAAAATTTTGTTCATTTGAGAAAAACATTCCATCCTGCTCCCCTTGGATTTTCTTGTCACTATGGATCGAAAACGAAGGCTGATTTGACCTCACTAACCATTGGAAAATTGAACCAATATTCCAAAATATAAATTTTTCAAAGTTCTACTATGTGTGGTCAACTTCAGATGCTTCTTCTTTCCGGATTCCTGGCTTCACCACAGCGATCGCATCCTTTTCTGCCGCTTCTACATCGGTTGACTCCTCAGCTCAACCTTGAGGGAACCCTACCCTGACCCCCACTTGGATGAAGATGCGGGGTCAGACTATAATGTTACTTAACCACTTTACGACCGGAGGATTTTGCTGTCTTACGTCTGGGCCACTTTTTGCGATTCGGCACTGTGCGACTTTAACTGACAATTGCGCGGTCATGCAACGCCGCACCCAAACGGAATTTACGTCCTTTTTTTCCCACAAACAGAGCTTTCTTTGGTGGTATTTGATCATCTCGGCGATTTTTATTTTTTGCGATATTAAAAAAAAAGCGACAATTTTGAAAAAATAACAATATTTTTCTACTTTGACAGTTAAAAAATATCCAATATATTAAATTTTTGTCATATATTTAGGCCAAAATGTATTTTGCTACATGTCTTCATACTGTACTGCACAGTGATATTTGGACGTTGCCTGGATTATGGAGCCTTTAGTGCCTGGCACAGAAGGCTTCACCTTTCCTTCTTCAAACCTGAGGAAGTCGTGAGTACCCTTTTGAGGACGCATTTTTCACCATACGTAGCAGATCACAGGGGTAAGGAGTCAGATGGCCTTGCTAGTTCATACTCTGTACATGGCTCCAGGGGTTGTTGAAGATCTTTTTCCACAGGGCCCTAGTAGTCTATCTCCACAGTTGCCCTCAGTCTGATTGTTGACATTCCATTCCTTTGATAACTCTACTGGCCATTTGGCTACACAGCCTTGACCTTGCTTCCAGCCCCCCAGGTTCATACAGATGGCCAGGAACCCAGGGCTGGCCCAAGACATTGTGCTGCCTGGGTCCGAGAATGAAATGCTGCCCCCCCCCCCCTCCGCCCAAAAAAATGGTGCAGGAGAATGTGGGGCTGCGGGCATGGTGCAAGAGAATGCAGTGCTGCGGGCATGGTAGAGGAGAATGCGGGGCTGCAGGCATGGTGCAAGAGAATGCAGTGCTGCGGGCATGGTAGAGGAGAAAGCGGGTCTGTGGGCATGGTACAAGAGAATGCGGGTCTGCGGGCATGGTACAAGAGAATGCGGGGCTGCGGGCATGGTGCAAGAGAATGCAGTGCTGCGAGCATGGTAGAGGAGAATGTGGGTCTGCGGGCATGGTACAGGAGATGCAGTGCTGGGGGCACGTTTCCAGCATCAGGCTTCTGTTTCTCATATTTGCAACACTGCCACCTTGGCTTCTGTTCACTCGTTTATTACGTTCTACCAAGTGAATGTTTAGACCTCTTCCAAAGCCAGTATTGGATGCTTGGTACCACAAGCTGCTCTTTGAGTCTGTCTAGCCATTTTGACCTGTTTGTTATGTGGGCCTGTTGGTGAAGAGGATTCTGGGAGGTCACATGACATCACTCTTATCTCTATTAATAAAACACAGACCTGACCGGAGAGGTGAGGAGGATTCTGGGAGGTCACATGACATCACTCTTATCTCTATTAATAAAACACAGACCTGACCGGAGAGGTGAGGAGGATTCTGGGAGGTCGCATGACATCACTCTTATCTCTATTAATAAAACACAGAGCTGACCGGAGAGGTGAGGAGGATTCTGGGAGGTCACATGACATCACTCTTATCTCTGTTAATAAAACACAGACCTGACCGGAGAGGTGAGGAGGATTCTGGGAGGTCGCATGACATCACTCTTATCTCTATTAATAAAACACAGAGCTGACCGGAGAGGTGAGGAGGATTCTGGGAGGTCACATGACATCACTCTTATCTCTACTAATAAAACACAGACCTGACCGGAGAGGTGAGGGGGATTCTGGGAGCTCACATGACATCACTCTTATCTCTATTAATAAAACACAGACCTGACCAGAGAGGTGAGGAGGATTCTGGGAGCTCACATGACATCACTCTTATCTCTATTAATAATACACAGACCTGACCGGAGAGGTGAGGAGGATTCTGGGAGGTCACATGACATCACTCTTATCTCTATTAATAATACACAGACCTGACCGGAGAGGTGAGGAGGATTCTGGGAGCTCACATGACATCACTCTTATCTCTATTAATAATACACAGACCTGACCAGAGAGGTGAGGAGGATTCTGGGAGCTCACATGACATCACTCTTATCTCTATTAACCACTTAAGCCACGGAGGATTTGGCTGCTAAAAGACCAGGGTTTTTTTTGTGATTTTTTTACTGCGTGACTTTAACGGACAATTGCGCGGTCGTGCGACGCTGTACCTAAACGAATTTGACGTCCTTTTTTTCCCACAAACAGAGCTTTCTTTTGGTGGTATTTGATCACCTGTGCCATTTTTTGATCATGCGCTATAAACAAAAAAAGAGCATCAATTTTGCAAAAATAACAATATTTTTCACATTTTTTTATATGAAATTCCCCCAAAAAAAATGTAAAAATCAAAATTTTTTAACATTTTCGGCCAATTTGTTTTATGCTACATATGTTTGGTAAAAAAAAAAATCGCAAAAAGCGTATTTTGATTGGTTTGCGCAAAAGTTATCGCGTTTACTAACAAAGGGAAAGATTTTTGTCCATTTTGGTGTTTTTTTTTTAACGCTTAATGGCGGCGATCTGCAATTTTTTTTCCGGTACTGCGACATTGCGGCGGACAGATTGGACCCTTGACTGACATTTTTGACACTTTTGGGGGTACCAGTGAAATTACTGCAGTAATCAGTGCTATACATATGCACTGTTACTGCAAAAATGACACTGGCAGGGAAGGGGTTAACTGTATTGGAGAGGGAGGGGTTAAGTGTGTCCTAGGGGCGTGATTCTAACTGTATAGGGACATGGCTATTGGTGTAAAAACAAAGATCAACGGTCCTACATAGTAGAACCATCTGATCTTCATTTTTACACCAGGGAGAATGACGGGCGGCTTGTTTACATAAGCCGCTCCGCCTTTCTCCCTTCACCGGAGCGATCGTAGTGTGACCGGCGGACATCGGGTCCGCCGGTCACACGCACTGACTTGTCAGTGAACAAGCCGCGGCGGGCGCGCGCCCGCCCACAATTGGCTCTCAAGTCAATGACAGGCGAGTGACGTACCCATACGTCACTCTGCCTGGCCGGGGCTGACCACCGCAGTATATAGTCGTGCGGCGGTCGGCAACCGGTTAATAAAGCACAGACCTGACCGGAGAGGTGAGGAGGATTCTGGGAGGTCACATGACATCACTCTTATCTCTATTAATAAAACACAGACCTGACCGGAGAGGTGAGGAGAATTTCTCTGGTGAAGCTTGGTGTCCATTTGACCATTACGGCGCCCACACCTCACTCGAAAGACGAGAGAGAATAATAAGAGAAGTTGTATTGTAATCCTCACACACCTTACAGGTTTTCCCACATTGTATGGGGAGTGTTTAGGTGAATTGGTGGATTTTGCCTCTGTACAATCATAGGAAACTAGAAATCTTCACCAGCATTTTATATCATGCAAATCTTGTGTCTGTATGGTGACTGTATCATTGTGTGTGTCAGGTTCCTATAAGGTGTCAGGATGTCACTGTCTATTTCTCCATGGAGGAGTGGGAGTATTTAGAAGGACACAAGGATCTCTACAAGGACGTCATGATGGAGAATCAGCCGCCCCTCACATCACCGGGTAAGAGGAGACTTTATTGTAAAGGAGAGAGCAGTACGGAGGATCCACCTAGATCCCCCATCATCTGATAAACACATAGAAACAATGTATTCAGTCAGTGTGTGTGTTTCCTACAGATGGATCCAGTAATGGGAACCCACCAGAGAGATGTCCCCGTCCTCTGTATTCCCGGGATTCCACACAGGAAGGTCACACCATCCCCCACCATCATCAGGTAGATGATTGACAATTATTGGTAGTTATAATTTCTACACAAGCATGTTTGTTACAATGAATGTTTTATTATATATTCAGATTGGAAACCTCGGAGATTATAAAATTATTGTAAAAGAAGAGTATAAAGAGGAGGATGAGGAGTATGGAGTGATGGAGGAGTTTTCTGAAGGACGCAATGATATGATGGAGCCACCTAATACCAGGAACCCACCAGAGAGATGTCCCCGTCCTCTGTATTCCCGGGATTCCACACAGGAAGGTCACACCATCCCTCACCATCATCAGGTAGATGAGGAACAATCACTGATAATTATGATTTATACATGAGCATAAATGTTCCAATGTTAGTTTTTTATTATTTTTCATTATTTTTCAGAGTGGAAATCTTGAGGACTATAATATTATTGTCAAAGAAGAGTTTAAAGAGGAGGATGAGGAGTATGGAGTGATGGAGGTGATTTCAGAAGGACACAAGGATATGACGGAGCCACCTAATACCAGGAACCCACCAGAGAGATGTCCCCGTCCTCTGTATTCCCGGGATTCCACAAAGGAGGACACTCCTACAGAGATCAGCACAGGTGGGTCATTAACACTAAATCCATTCCTCCACCCATACTGATCACTGATTGCTCCAAAGTAGGGCGGGGACTGGGTGATATCAGCCTGTAATGCCCTGGTCACTTTCCTGAGCTGTGTTCCCCGTCCTGTATTCCTGTATTTCTCTCGGATAATCTTCCTTCTCTGTGCTGCAGATACAATTTATGTCTCTAGACTGGATTTATGGAGATTCTGTGGGGCTGCACTCAGTATTTGGTGGGTGGTCATGATGTTATGGCTCATCGGTTTATTCTATGATACATACCCCTGACCCCTGCACTATATACTCCATGTTGTACATTACATACTCCTGACCCCTGCACTATATACTCTATGTTGTACATTATATACTCCTGATCCCTGCACTATATACTCTATGTTGTACATTACATACTCCTGACCCCTGCACTATATACTCTATGTTGTACATTACATACTCCTGACTTCTGCTCTCTCCCCTCTACCCACTGCTATATATACACATAATATGGATTCTCTTTTGTTACACCTATTTCCTACCAGCTGGACATTTTATATCTGATGATCTGATTGGAGGACAGACTTTTACATGGTGATAATAATGTGATAACATCCTCCAACTTTGGAACCTTAAACAGAAAGTGATAATGAGGGAGGAGTCAGTAACCCAATGATGGTGGTCTTCAGGATCAGTCCAGTCTTCATCTTGGTTGTTCTCCCCCCATCCTCACTCTCTGACCTCTGGTGGGGCTCAGCCCCGCTGTTATTCATGACTAAATCATGGACTAAATAAGGAAGTGCGGGACTTCTTGTGTTGGGAAGATGGCAATGAGTGATAGAGGGGGAGGGGACACTCGTCCTATAATCCCCTCATCACTGTCACTCCTATAAAAGACAGTTCTCGTTGTTTCCTCACTCTCTGACTAAGGTCCATGAATAAAGAAATGAACTGGTAGGAGATCAGAGGACCCATTTACTAGTTACCTTGAGGGGGGAATTGTAAGATCCTCAGAGACAAAGCTGCCTGATGTGGGCGGAGTCCTGGTTTAGGGGAACCAATCTGCTGTTGTCTAGTAATAATCTTTGTATTTCTATTTTAGTAGATGGACGGGAGATGAGGAAAACCTCAGAGGATTGTCTCACTTTGTCTCCAGACTGTAAAGTAGAAGATGAGGACATCACACAGTATAGTCCAGGAGAAAACCCGGCGACCGCAAATGTCCATCCGGCACCACACAGTGTAGATGGACCATCGTCTTCCTCCTATCGTGAGGAACCTCAGACTGTTAGGGACGGTGCCGTCCTTCCAATAGATAAGAAGTTTCCCTGTCCTGAGTGCGGGAAACGTTTCCGTTTCAAATCTGGTCTTAATGAGCATAAAAGATCTCACACGGGGGAGAAGCCACATTCCTGCCCAGAGTGTGGGAAATGTTTTTCAAAGAAGTCCAATCTCTCCATTCATCAGAGAACTCACACAGGTGAGAAGCCGTATTCCTGTTCTGAGTGCGGCAAATGTTTTTCAGTGAAGTCCTTTCTTTATAATCATCAGAGATCTCACACGGGAGAGAAGCCGTTTTCCTGCCCTGTGTGTGGGAAATATTTTTCAAACAAGTGGTATCTTTCCATACATCAGAGATCTCACACAGGAGAGAAGCCGTTTTCCTGTCCTGAGTGCGGGAAAAGTTTTTCAGATAAGTCAAATCTTTACAATCATCGGAGATTGCACACGGGGGAGAAGCTGTATTCCTGTTCTGATTGCGAGAAATGTTTTATACAAAAATCAGACCTTGTCACACATCAAAGATCTCACACGGGGGAGAAGCCATTTTCTTGTACTGAGTGTGGGAAAAGTTTTTCAAAGAAATCCAGCCTCAGCAGACACCTAAGGTCTCACACGGGGGAGAAACCATATTCCTGTTCTGAGTGTGGGAAATGTTTTTCAAAGAAGTCCAATCTCTCCATACATCAGAGATCTCACACGGGGGAGAAGCCATTTTCTTGTGCTGATTGCGGGAAATGTTTTTCGGATAAGTCCTTTCTTAATAATCATCGGAGATTGCACACAGGGGAGAAGGCACATTCCTGCCCTGTGTGCGGAAAATTATTTTCAAAGAAATCCTATCTTACCACACATGAAAGATCTCACACGGGGGAGAAGCCGTTTCCCTGTCCAGAGTGTGGGAAATGTTTTTCAGATAAGTCCAATCTTTACAAACATCAGAGATTGCACACGGGGGAGAAGTAACTTTCCTGTCCTAAGTGCGGGAAATGTTTTGTAAAAAAAATCACAACTTGTCACACATCAGAGATCTCACACGGGGGAGAAGCCGTATTCCTGTCTTGAGTGAGAGAATTGTTCCTTATTGAAATCCTGTCTTCCTGTACATCAGGGGTCCCACACAAGCCTGGAGGTGTATTAGTGCATTGAGTGCGGGAAATGTCTTCTATATGAATGTTGGTGGACATGTGGGGAAGACGCACACCCTGATATACACCTCAGATATCCTCCATGGCTGATCTTCATCATGTAAGAAACACTTCATAAGGAGATCAGAGATCACCAAAGACATGGATGAAGTGTTGTCCCGTGTTGGCCATTGATAGCAGGAGAAAAATAAAAATAAAGTCCTTACCTTTCATTGGCTGAGTACATTTTGTGGTGTAAAAAACACATAGAGGTTTATTTTTTTAAAAATGTTGGATAAATATAACACGCATTTCTCCAGCCTTGACAAATTCTGTCTGTATTAGAATGAGGCATATCCCGGGAAATTATAGGCCGGTCAGTCTGACATCGATAGTATGTAAACTTCTGGAGGGGATGATAAGGGACTATATCCAAGAGTTTGCTAAAGAGAACAACATCAGTAATCACGGCAGTAATCAGCACGGGTTTACTAAAGGCCGTTCTTGTCAAACCAATCTGTTAACATTTTACGAGGAGGTGAGCTGTGAGCTAGATAGTGGGAGACCTGTGGATGTGGTGTACCTAGATAGTGGGAGACCTGTGGATGTGGTGTACCTAGATAGTGGGAGACCTGTGGATGTGGTGTACCTAGATAGTGGGAGACCTGTGGATGTGGTGTACCTAGATAGGGGGAGACCTGTGGATGTGGTGTACCTAGATAGGGGGAGACCTGTGGATGTGTACCTAGATAGGGGGAGAGCAGTGGATGTGGTGTACCTGGTTTTTGCTAAGGCATTTGATACAGTTCCCCACAAACGCTTAATATATAAAATAAGGTCTGCAGGCATCGACCACAAGGTTTGCTCTTGGATACGGAACTGGCTAAAGGGGCGTGTCCATAGGGTGGTAATAAATAACGCATACTCAGACTGGTCTGGGGTGGTAAGTGGGGTCCCCCAAGGCTCAGTCCTGGGAACAACCTTGTTCAATTTATTCATAAACAGCATTGAGGACGGGGTCAGTAGTTCTATATCAGTTTTTGCAGATGACACAAAATTGGGCAGGGCAATAACTGCACAGCATGAAGCTGAATACAAGTTAGGAGGGGAACCCTTGGGGGAATCAAAAATGGAGAAAGATCTGGGAGTCTTGGTAGATGATAGACTAAGCAACAGCATGCAATGTCAAGCGGCAGCTGCCAAAGCCAGCAGAATATTAGCATGCATAAAGAAAGGGATGTATTCCAGAGATAAGACTATAATCCTTCCACTTTATAAAACTCTGGTCCGACCGCATCTGGAGTATTCTGTCCAGTTCTGGTCGCCAGTCCTCAGGAGGGATGTGTTGGAGCTGGAGAGAGTCCAGAGAAGGGCAACTAAACTAATTAGGGGATTGGAGGACCTTAATTATGAAGAGCATCTGCAATCGCTCGATTTATTCTCCCTGGAGAAGAGACGCCTGAGGGAGGACATGATAGCAATGTATAAATATCTCAATGGTGATCTCAGCATAGAAAAAAAAAAAAGAGTCAGTCGCAAGGAATGCATGAGGACACGAGGCCATACAATGCGATTAGAGGAGAAGCGTTTTAACCTCAGGCTACGCAGGGGGTTCTTTACTGTAAGGGCTACAAGATTGTGGAATTCTCAACAGTCTACAAGACTGTGGTAACTGCGGGAAGTATGGCTATATTTAAAAGACTCTTGGACGTACAGCTCAAGGATCAGAACATTCAGGGGTATGAGAGGTGATTACGGCCACACACACCTACACAGGTTGTACTGGATGGACTATTGTCTTTATTCAACCTCAACTACTATGTAACCATATGAATAAACTTGGTGATTTCCTATAATCATCAGCTCCATCTAGTGGCCATAAATTGGTGTTTCGCTATTTATCCTGAATTAGACCTTTCAGGAAAAATACCACTTCAAAGAGCATAAAAGATCTCACACAGGGGAGAAGCCAGTGTAGTGGTCCCTTACATTGGTGACCAATGGGAGAAGGACCCCTTTATATCAGTGGTCAAGGTAGCGGTCTCCTACATTGGTGACCAATGGGGGAAGGACTGTCCTGTATCAGTGATCAGTGTAGTGGTCCCTTACATTGGTGACCAAAGGGAGACAGATCCCCTCATACCAGTTGCCAGTGTAGTGGTCCCTTACATTGGTGACCAATAAGAGAAGGACCCTCTTATATCAGTGGTCATTGTAGTGGTCCCTTACATTGGTAATCAATGGGAGAAGGACCCCCTTATATCAGTGGTCAGTGTTGTGGTCCCTTACATTGGTAATCAATCGGAGAAGGACCCCCTTATATCACTGGTCATTGCAGTGGTCCCTTACATTGGTGACCAATGAGAGAAGGACCCCCCTATATAAGTGGTGAGTTTAGTGGTCCTTTACATTGGTGACCAATGGTTGAAGAACCCCCTCATATCAGTGTAGTGGTCCCTTACATTGGTGACCAATGGGAGAAGGACCCCCTTATATCAGTGTAGTTGTCCCTTACATTGGTGACCAATGGGAGAAGAACCCCCTTATATCAGTGGTCAGTGTAGAAGTCCCTTGCATTGGTGACCAGTGGGAGAAGACTGACGGTGAAATGAATTTATTTATCAAACATTCAGTTTTGATGAAGCAGATATATTGCGTATACTTTATACTTAGAAGACCAATGGGGTAAGTTCTGAATTTCTTGTGTTTGAATGCTATCTACACCTCCAGCTAGGAGATCGCTCTCTGTCTCTTGAAGGCTTGTTCTTTGGAGGAACTCCTGGAAGTAACCAACCTGTGTGAATGACCATTATCGCTTCAATTGAATTCCTCCAGAAACAAGGATGAAGCTTCGAAGAAGTTAGATAGCCAGGTACCACCTATCTTAGGACATATAAATTGTATTAGAAAGCTCCAGCTTGTCAGACCTACCTTTCTGCACACAATTCCACGTATTGCTTTTTGCTCTTCCTGCATGCTTGTGGGAAGGTGCAGCGTGGTGCCAGGACAGAAAAATACAGAGTCTTAAGCCTCGTACACATGCGTCGAAAATTGGCTGGGAATTTTCGTCCGACGACCGATCTGCCGATTTTCGGCTTGTTAGTATGATTCTTCCGACAACCGACTCCGACTTTTCGGCCGAAAAAAATCTGGTGTGCAGGCTATAAAATTTTTGTTGGCCGTCAACACAACGGCCGATTTTCGTGCAGTCAGTACAGATTTCGACAGGGAAAAATCTGATGAGCAAGTCTGGGCATGCTCAGTGAAGAAAGAAAGCAAACCCCAACACATGACATCACTTCTGAAGTAGAATTTTGTTGGGCGAGAAAATTTGTGTGCAGTCTAGACACATTCCAACCAACAAAACACAATTCTGGACAAAAGACGGACGATCGGTCGGCCGATAATTGTTGCGTGTGTACGGGGCTTAAGGGTAGAGAAACCGGAATATATTGGAACTGTAGTTTGGCAATACAGAACAGGCCCGGCAGGACGGCAACTTGACAGGGAGCACTTTACCACCGGAGGATTTTCCTGCTTTACTTCCAGGCCACTTTTTGCAACTTGGCACTGTGCGACTTTAACTGACAATTGCGCGGTCATGCTACGTCGTATCCAAACGAAATTTACGTCCTTTTTTTCCCCACAAACAGCTTTCTTTTGGTGGTATTTGATCACCTCTGCGCTTTTCTTTTTTTGCGGTATTAATAAAAAAAGAGCGAAAATTTTGCATAAAAATTGACATTTTCTACTTTGACAGTTAAAAAATATCCAATATATTACATTTTTTTGTCATATATTTAGGCCAAAATGTATTTAGCTACATGTCTTTGACAAAAATAATTCTCAATGAGCGTATTTTTAACCGCTTTAAGCCCATTCCTGACCAGGCTATATTTTGCGATTCGGCACTGTGTTACTTTAACGGACAATTTTGCGGTCGTGCAACGCTGTACCCAAATTAAATTGATGCCCCCCCCCCACAAATAGAGCTTTCTTTTGGTGGTATTTGATCACCTGTGCAATTTTTAATTTTTGAAAAAAAAAGCGACAATTTTGAAAAAAAAAAAACTATATTTTTTACATTCTGATATATAACATTCCCAAAAAAAATGTAAAAATCAAAATTCTTTAACATTTTAGGCCAATTTGTTTTCTGCTACATATTTTTGGTAAAAAAAAAATCACAATAAGCGTATTTTGATTGGTTTGCGCAAAAGTTATTGTGTTTACTAACTACGGGAAAGATTTGTAATTTTTATTGTTTATTTTTTTTTCACTAGTAATGGCGGCGATCTGCGATTTTTTTTTTTTTTGCGGGACTGCAACATTGCGGCGGACAGATCGGACCCCTAACTGACATTTTTGACACTTTTGGGGGTACCAGTGACATTACTACAGTAATCAGTGCTATAAATATGCACTGTTACTGTAATAATGACACTGGCAGGGAAGGAGTTAACTTTTTTGGTGATCAAGGGGTTAAATGTATGCCTCATGCTTACTGACGTGTGTGGGGGGAGGGGATTGTGTGACACAGACACAGATCGCAGGTTGAGCTATGCTGAACCCTGTGATCTGTCCCTGTCTGTCACAGGAGTACCGCCCGCTTTGTTTACACAAGCGGGCGGATTTCCTCACTTGATCCCCGACGATCGGGGAAGAGCGGTGGTGATCACCGCCTCTCCTCCCCTGGCCCAACTCCCACTGTGTCTCAATACAGCGGGAGCGAGCCTCAGGCGGCGAGAGGGGGCAGGATCCAGCGACGTAGGTCTACGTCGCTGGACAATAACGAGCCACTTTGCCGCAGTACCCTCAACGTGAGCGGTCGGCAAGTGGTTAAACAGCGATGTGTCAGTAGACGTAGGCCTTGGGTGTGCCGGCAGCATCTAACTTGAGGGGTGCAATGTGGCCTGGCCGGTGGAGACCCAACTGAGGAGGCTTCCAGATAGGATGGAGTGTCCCTGCACTTTCCCTACTCCTCTGAAAAATCTCCATGATGCTAACCACTTTCCCTGCCAGACGGGTATCCTCTCCTACTACTGTAGTGGTGTGCCCCTTTATCCAGATGTAGGTGCAAGTCCCTTTAACTCGATTCCCCACAATCCTCTGGGCTCCCAGCATCCCCTGAGTTCCAGGACATGCCCAGAGAGTATAAATGCCAGCTCCGCCCAGCTTCCTGTGTTCAGAGAGATCCTGCCTGATGGGAGAGCAGTGACTGGACAAGTGAGCTGTCCCCAGGTGCTGGGTCCTCATTCGATCAGTCTGGTGTGTGGGCCACCAGCAGTGAGCACAAGAGCACGCAGCATCTATCCAAGCCCCAGTCACTGGAGAGGACTCTGTTACAGTCCATGTGGAGAAGCTGTCCAAGCAGTGGGTTGGTCCTATCTACGGCCCCTAGAGCCTCCTGACCAAAGTCAGCATCAGCAGTGCCTGTGTGAAGTCTGTGCCTGCAGGAAATCCCCTCAGCTCACAGTCTGCTGAATGAATGATTAATCTCTTGGAACACTTTAGAATCTTCAGATCTTTATCTGTTCAGTAAACTGAACTCAGAACACTCTGCTGCCATCTAGTGGCCATTACTAGAACTGCAATAGAATTGTTTTCACATGTTTTATGAATGTTTCTCCCTTCCTCATATTGCTGTTTTGTACTGCAAACCCCTGTTCACATGATCTCCTGTGTAATCTACGTTCCACATTGTTAAGTAAAGTAGAAATTGCGCATCACCACTGGTCTGATCATTTGGCTGATACCATTACATAACACTACTCTAGACACATGTGAAATGCGCGCAAACCCAGGAGCCAGGGGCTTAAAGTGATTCTAAAGGCAGAAGGTTTTTAACTTCATACATTCTATGCAGAAACTCATATCAGTGGTCAGTGTAGTGGTCCCTTTGTCAAGGTCTTACCTTGCCTTCCTGTTGGCAGCCATCTTGGACATGTGCAGACTGCTGTCTCTTATAAACTCTGTTGCATCATCACTTGTCTGCTGCCTGGGCGTCGCTCAGTGATGATGTTGCACACCTGACTATATATATCTATCACCTGATGGCTTTCAGACCTTGCCCTTGTGTTTGTGCTCCAAGGTGCATCACTGCTAGCAGTCCTCTGGTCTCTGTGGTTTCTCCGTACATGGCTTGGCTTGGCAGACGACCTTCCTGGCTCTCGATTCTGCATTGGCAGACGACCCCACATTGGTTGACGACCTGGCTTTGGCAGACTACTCGCTTCTAGACTCGACCCTGGTTTAGATGACTACCCACTGCTGGACTCGATCCCGGTTTGGATGAACACCCGCTGCCGAACTTGACCCAGGCTGTTCTTGATTTCGCTCCTCTCTCTCGCTGTGTGTTTATTATTGTTGCATAAATAAACTGCTTTATTTTACTTGCATCTTTGTGTGGTCTGGTTTCCTGGCACCCTGACACCCTTACAGTGGTGACCAATGAGAGAAGGACGCTCTTATATCAGTGGTCACTGTTTGTGGTCTCATACACTGGTGAACAATGGGAGAAGAACACCTTTATATCAGTGGTCAGTGTAGTAGTCCCTTACACTGGTGACCAATGGGAGAAGGGCCCATTTATATCAGTGGTCACTGTTTGTGGTCCCTTACACTGGTGAACAATGGGAGAAGAACCCCTTTATATCAGTGGTCAGTGTAATGGTCCCTTACACTGGTGACCAATGAGAGAAGGACCCTCTTATATCAGTGGTCACTGTTTGTGGTCCCTTAAACTGGTGAACAATGGGAGAAGAACCCCTTTATATCAGTGGTCAGTGTAATGGTCCCTTACACTGGTGACCAATGAGAGAAGGACCCTCTTATACCAGTGGTCACTGTTTGTGGTCCCTTACACTGGTGACCAATGGGAGAAGGGCCCACTTATATCAGTGCTCAGTATAGTGGTCCCTTTGCATTGGTAACCAATGGAAGAAGGGCCCCCTTATATCAATGGGCAGTGTAGTGATCCCTTACACTGGTGACCAATGGGAGAAGGGCCCACTTATATCAGTGGTCACTGTTTGTGGTCCCTTACACTGGTGAACAATGGGAGAAGAACCCCTTTATATCAGTGGTCAGTGTAATGGTCCCTTACACTGGTGACCAATGAGAGAAGGACCCTCTTATATCAGTGGTCACTGTTTGTGGTCCCTTACACTGGTGACCAATGGGAGAAGGGCCCACTTATATCAGTGGTCAGTGTAGTGGTCCCTTTGCATTGGTAACCAATGGGGGAAGGGACCCCTCATATCAGTGGTTAGTATGAGAGGGACATTCTTACATCAGTGGGAAGACGGCCCCAATTACAGATCACTGATGTCAGTTGTTGCTGAGAGACAGAAATTGTTCATTGCTCATGGAACCCCTAGAAACCTTTGGAGGAACCCTGGCTGAGAAAGGCTGGACTAGGCAGTAATATATTTCTCTCCCCCTTGGTTGGAGTGGAGATGACCCCATCTATAAGGATATACAGTACATACACACACAGCACAAGGCCGTGTTCACACTACGAGACGGTTCTCGGGGCTGCAGTTCCTCTGAGCGCCACAAGATGGTGATCCCTCTTATACCATAAAGATATAATGTTTTAGTTCTTAAAGGGAATTTCAGAACCATGCAGGAAAGGAAAACTTTTGAACTAAGAATGATACTTCTTTTTGACACAAAAAATAATGGCTTAAACTTAGATATGGGTTTCCTTACTCATTATCCTACAGTTTTACGACCCCCTCCGTGACTATCCCCCCCCCCCCCACCTTCCCCTGTCTTCAACTCTCCCTCTATCTTATCTCACTAATCAAGCTAGTTTTATTACCATGCCAGTTTAACTTATGTTTGTTTGGTTTTTTCCTTTTTTTTTTTTTCCTTTGGCTTAGAGATTTTGTGTTTCTTTACCATGCTGCTAACATTTTGTGAATCAGTACTGCTTGGATCTTGATGAAGGGGACATACCCCGAAAGCTTGTCCTGAAAAATTGTATGTTAGTGCAAATAAAAAAAGTATCACGGACAGTACTCAATGGTCTCTGTCGCAAGTGCACTAATACCGCTACAATTACCTCAAGCATGATGGAAGATACTGCATATAGCCGCATAAAGAAGCAGTTAACCAACCTGATCACAAAGGAAACACAGATCAACAGTGACATCTTCTTTCTCTCAAGATGCCAAAAGAGGAACCTCATACCTCAAGGTCTCCGGATGCAAACACACTGAACTCTCCCTATGCAGAAGGACTTTGCAGACGCACCAGCGAAAGATTAAGGAACAACCTCATTCACAAACTGTATGGTAAAAGGGAAACCATCAGGCATCAAAAGCAGCCGGTGTTTGAAACCTTAACATCATTGGTCCCTACAAGCATCAACCAAATTAAGAATGAAATGGAAACCTTACAAAGACGACTTCAAAAACTTGCCATGAGCAGGAAGCAAAAAAAACTCCAAAAGCTACACCAAGAGCAGGCCTTGTGGATACAACCCAAACAACATAAAACAAACACAACATCTATAACTCCTGCTATCAGTGACTTGGAATCAGATTCAGAATCCCAAGGTATCATCTGTGTGAATGCTGACCTGACTGAAAATGCGGATATAACAGAGGAACTAGGAATCATTAATTTGTCAAATCATAAACTTTCTGAACCAGAAATAACAGTCCTCTCCAAAGGCCTCACGTTCTGCCCAACCACCAAATTGGATAATTTACAGGTATTGTCAGATATGGAGGAATTCTTCAGGAGACTAATGGCCGTACACATGATCTGAAAATCGGACGAAAATTAACGCTTGTGAAAGGATCGGACGATAATCGGATCGTTAGTACACAGCTTACGAGAGGCGATCACAACAGTTCACCCGATATTATCCGGTCGTGCAAGCATAAAAATTTTGATCGTATGATAACACATCGTACGATAATCGTATTATCAGTATGTTGTTCGTCCGAAAAAAATGGTGAGCAGTAGACAGCGCATGAGCAGTAGACATCATTTTCCCCTCACACGCTACAGCGTGGTTACGCATACCGGAAGCTAAGAATTATCGTCCGAGAAAATTCGTATCATGAGTAACCTCTCCCTTTAAGCGAATATTATTGAGAGCTGCTAGAATACGAAAAATAACGGATGGAAAGTCGCCCGATTTTCGGATCGTGTGTACTAGGCATAAGGCTCAAAGAATATTTTCACAGAAATGAAAGTTATCCAAGGACAACAGAAAGTGACAAAAAGAAAAAGAACAGCAACTTCACACCTCCACAAGGACGCAACCCAAAACTGGACACCTATATTGACAGCTTCAGACTGTGAGTTTTTTACATAGTAGGTGAGGTTGAATAAAGACAATAGTCCATCTAGTTCAACCTGTGTAGGTGTGTGTGGGCGGAGTTCCCCCTGTGTAGGTGTGTGTGGCTGTAATCATCTCACATACCCCTGAATGTTCTGATCCTTGAGATGTAAGTCTAAGAGTCTTTTGAAAGCCACCATACTTCCCGCAGAAACCACCTCTTGTGGTAGAGAATTCCACAATCTTGTTGCCCTAACAGTAAAGAACCCCCCGCGTTGCCTGAGGTTAAAACGCTTCTCCTCTAATCGCATTGTATGCCCTCGAGTCCTCATGCAATCCCTTCGAATGAACAGCTTTTTTTCTAAGCTGGGATCCCCATTAAGATATTTATAAATTGCTATCATGTCCCCCCTCAGACGTCTCTTCTCCAGGGAGAATAAATCGAGCGATTGTAGACGCTCTTCATAGTCAAGGTCCTCCAACCCCCTAACAAGTTTAGTTGCCCTTCTCTGGACTCTCTCCAGCTCCAACACATCCCTCCTGAGGACTGGTGACCAGAACTGGACAGAATACTCCAGATGCGGTCGGACCAGAGTTTTATAAAGTGGAAGGATTATAGTCTTATCTCTGGAATACATCCCTTTCTTTATGCATGCTAATATTCTGCTGGCTTTGGCAGCTGCCGCTTGACATTGCATGCTGTTTCCTAATCTATCATCAACCAAGACTCCCAGATCCTTCTCCATTTTTGATTCCCCCAAGGGTTCCCCTCCTAACGTGTATTGTGTTTTTATGTTTTTAGTCCCCAAGTGCAAAACCTTACACTTCTCCACATTAAACCTCATTTGCCATGTCGTTGCCCACTCCGTTATTTTGTCCAGGTCATTCTGTAGGATATCTGCTTCATGCTGTGCAGTTATTGCCCTGCCCAATTTTGTGTCATCTGCAAAAACTGATATCGAACTACTGATCCCGACCTCAATGTTGTTTATGAATAAATTGAACAAGGTTGGTCCCAAGACTGAGCCTTGGGGGACCCCGCTTACCACCTCAGACCAGTCTGAGTATGCGCTGTTTATTACCACCCTTTGGACACGCCTTTTTAGCCAGTTCCGTATCCAAGAGCAAACCCTGCTATCGATACCTGCAGACCTTATTTTATAAATTAAGCGCTTGTGGGGAACTGTATCAAATGCCTTAGCGAAATCCAAGTACACCACATCCACTGGTCTGCCCCTATCTAGCTCACAGCTCACCTCCTCGTAGAATGTTAGGAGATTGGTTTGACAAGAACGCCCATTTGTAAACCCGTGCTGATTACTGCTGATGATGTTGTTGTCTTTAGCAAACTCTATGATATAGTCCCTTATCATCCCCTCCAGAAGTTTACATCCCTGATATCCCTGATATCCACCCAGCAAAAGAAAACGTTATGCAACCTTTCACCACTGGAGCGAAGAGCTATACACGATTTGCGCAATAATCAGGCCATCACCATCAAACCAGCAGATAAAGGCGGAGCAGTCGTTGTGATGGATACAAACAAATATATACAAGAAGGCCAGATGCAGCTGGCAAATACTACTTACTATAAAAAACTGGATTATGATCCAACCCAGGATTTTACTAAGCAATTAAAAGGTCTCATTAAAACTACACCAACCCACCTACATTCAGAACTTATCAATGCTATTCCGGATAATCCAGAAATTGGGGACTTCTACATGCTGCCCAAGATTCACAAGCCAGGAAATCCAGGCAGACCCATCATAACAGGTATGAATACACTTACCGAACATATCTCAGGCCTTGTAGAAAATATTTTAAAACCATTAGTCATGAATACTGCGAGTTTCCTTCAAGACACTACTGACTTTCTTAACAAGCTTAACAATATACAACAATTACCACCAAATACACTTCTAGTCACTATGGATGTAGAATCGCTGTATAGTAACATCCCTCACAAGGATGGAGTGGCTGCATGTCACAGATTCCTATCATCCTCACCAAACCACAAATACAGTGCTGAGGATGTTACACAGCTTATCGAATTCATTCTTACACACAACTACTTCACTTTCAATAACGACATCTATCTCCAGTGTATGGGTACTGCTATGGGAAGTAAAATGGCACCCCAGTATGCAAACTTATTTATGGCTGATCTGGAGGACAAATTCCTGAACAGCATACAACATAAGCCATACAGATATTATCGCTATATTGATGATATTTTCATCATATGGACAGAAGGTGAGGAAAATCTCAAACAATTTTTTTCATTGATCAACACCTTTCACCCATCTATCAAACTTAAAATGGATTATTCTAGCAGTCATGCTAACGTCCTAGACACCACAGTATACATCAGAGATGACAAGCTTCATACTTCGATATACAGGAAACCGACTGACCGATGCAGCTATCACCCCCAACACACTAAACGGGCCATCATACACAGCCAGGCCATCAGATACCACCGAATCTGTTCAGACCCAAAAGACAGAGATAAACATCTCAGAACACTAGCAAACTCCTTCCGTAAGAAAGGTTACAAAGACAAAACCATCAACACCGGCATAAACACAGCCTTGAAAACCCAAAGGGAAAATCTTCTCCAATACAAAGAGAAAAAAACAAATAACCGTGTGCCTCTAGTCACCACATACAATCCAGGACTAGAAGGGATAAGAAAGATAATCAAAGATTTACAACCCATCATAGCAGAAGATGAAACTCTGAAAGGAATATTCCAACAACCTCCAATACCACCCAACCTCAGACATAAACGAATCAGCAGAAAACTTCATTCTGATTATGAAGTCGCAAATAATGGGAGCAAACCCTGCCATAAAAAACGCTGCAAACTGTGCAACCAGATCAATCTGTCTAAAAGTGTCACACACACAAATGGGACCTTCAATATAACGGGATCATATAACTGCACCTCCAATAATGTTGTGTATCTCATCCAATGCAAAAGATGTAACAAAGGATCTTATGTAGGTGAAACAGGACAGAAGTTGCAAGCGAGGATGAATTTGCACAGACATACCATCAAAGAACATAAAGAAGATAGTTTCTGTACACCTGTGGGACATCATTTTTCACAACCGGACCACACTATAGAAGACCTCAATGTTTTACTTCTTAAAGGGAATTTCAGAACCATGCAGGAAAGGAAAACTTTTGAACTAAGAATGATACTTCTTTTTGACACAAAAAATAACGGCTTAAACTTAGATATGGGTTTCCTTTCTCATTATCCTACAGTTTTACGACCCCCTCCGTGACTATCACCCCCCCCCCCCCCCCCACCTTCCCCTGTCTTCAACTCTCCCTCTATCTTATCTCACTAATCAAGCTAGTTTTATTACCATGCCAGTTTAACTTATGTTTGTTTGGTTTTTTCCTTTTTTTTTTTTTTTCCTTTGGCTCAGAGATTTTGTGTTTCTTTACCATGCTGCTAACATTTTGTGGATCAGTACTGCTTGGATCTTGATGAAGGGGACATACCCCGAAAGCTTGTCCTGAAAAATTGTATGTTAGTGCAAATAAAAAAAGTATCACGGACAGTACTCAATGGTCTCTACCACAAAGATAAAAAGTCTCTATGGTAGACAGGAAGTGATGTCAGGTACAGACAGGAAGTTCCGGGTGAAAGGTGAGTCGGGAGGAAGTAACGAGAAGACATTGTTTGAAGTGGCAGCAGCGAAGGTAATAAGATCTTATTTTCTATTTACACCCAGTAACCCTCCTGTCATGTCTGTCCTCTTCCTCCATAGTCACTGTGACCTCTTTCATCTCCAGCAGATGATGATACACACATACAGTATCTAACAAAAGTAAGTACACCCCTCACATTTTTGTAAATATTTTATTCTATCTTTTCATGTGACAACAGTGAAAAAAATGTCTTGTCTACAGTCAAGCATGGTGGTGGGAGTGTCATGGTCTGGGGCTGCATGAGTGCTGCCATCACTGGGGAGCTACAGTTCATTGAGGGAACCATGAATGCCAACATGTACTGTGACATACTGAAGCAGAGCATGATCCCCTCCCTTCAGAGACTGGGGGGCAGGGCAATATTCCAACATAACGACCCCAAACACCTCCAAGATGACCACTGCCTTGCTAAAGAAGCTGAGGGTAAAGGTGATGGACTGGCCAAGCATGTCTCCAGACCTAAACCCTATTGAGCATCTGTGGGGATCCTCAAACAGAAGGTGGAGGAGCGAAAGGTCTCTAACGTTCACCAGCTCCGTGATGTCCTCATGGAGGAGGGGAAGAGGACTCCAGTGACAACCAGTGAAGCTCTGGTGAACTCCATGCCCAAGAGGGTTAAGGCAGTGCTGGAAAATAATGGCGGCCACACAAAATATTGACACTTTGGGCCCAATTTGGACATTGTTACTTAGGGGTGTACTCACTTTTGTTGCCAGCGGTTTAGACATTAATGGCTGTGTTGAGTTATTTTGAGGGGACAGTAAATTTACACTGTTATACAAGCTGTACACTCACTACTTTACATTGTAGCAAAGTCTCATTTCTTCAGTGTTGTCACATGAAAAGATAGAATAAAATATTTTCAGAAATGTGAGGGGTGTACTTACTTTTGTGAGATACTGTATATAATGTGGAAACTTAGATTAACTCCTTCAGGGTCAGAACATTGCCCCACTTACGGGGACGGTGCATTCTCTTCATTATATAAGTGGCTCTTAATGGCTTATATGACTTTTATGGGGGGTTTATTAGACATAACGGGATTCATATTTGTCTTTCTTTGTCAGAATCAAAAATTAGCAAAACAGACTTGACGTAGAAAACGGAGTTTGCTATCCATAAAGCCAAGTAAGAGGCTCCCGGATCACAAAAACACCAAAATGAAATTTCCTCTGCGTTTAGTTCCACTAGGGGCCGTTTTTCCTTGATAGAAACCCTCAGATTATCCCCCATATATCCCCATACTAATATTGTACGACCAATACAGTCCAGATCATTCTCTCTTATCGATTATTGGTCTACAGGAAACCCGTATAGATCTCATCACCAATGAAGATGGAGGAGGACCGGAGTCACATGACTAAGAAGATACTAAACCTCACCCTGGAGATCATCTACCTGCTGACCGGAGAGGTGAGGAGGATTCTGGGATGTCACATGACATCTCTCTTATCTCTATTAATAAAACACAGACCTGACCGGAGAGGTGAGGAGGATTCTGGGAGGTCACATGACATCACTCTTATCTCTATTAATAAAACACAGACCTGACCGGAGAGGTGAGGAGGATTCTGGGAGGTCACATGACATCACTCTTATCTCTATTAATAAAACACAGACCTGACCGGAGAGGTGAGGGGGATTCTGGGAGGTCACATGACATCACTCTTATCTCTATTAATAAAAAACAGACCTGACCGGAGAGGTGAGGAGGATTCTGGGAGGTCACATGACATCACTCTTATCTCTATTAATAAAACACAGACCTGACCGGAGAGGTGAGGAGGATTCTTGGATTCTAACATGATATTCCTATTGGTTCTCCAATACAGAGATGTCTTCGTCGGAAGTCAGGTTGTCATATGACCATCACAGTGCCTCCATGTGACTCCCTAAAACCTAAGAGACGCAACATGAAGAAGATTCTAGAAGTCACCAAGAAGATGATGGAGCTGCTGACAGGAGAGGTGAGCGGTGCTGGGAATTCTGGGACATTATCCAGTAACAGACAAGGGATGTGTCTGGATGGTGACTGTATCATTGTGTGTGTCAGGTTCCTATAAGGTGTCAGGATGTCACTGTCTATTTATTTTTTATCCAGAGTGAATTTCCAAGTGATTATAATATTATCATTAAAGAAGAGTATGTAGATGAGGATGAGGAGTATGGAGTGATGGAGGAGTATTCAGAAGGACACAAGTATATGATGGAGTCACGTAATACCAGGAACCCACCAGAGAGATGTCCCCGTCCTCTGTATTCCCGGGATTCCACACAGGAAGGTCACACCATCCCTCACCATCATCAGGTAGATGAGGAACAATCACTGATAGTATCATTAGGATCTGTACATTATCTGCATTGTTACCATTGATGTCATTTTTATTATATATTCAGAGTGGAAACCTGAGAGATTCTAAAGTTGAGGTGGAAGCAAAAGAAGAAGAGACGTATGTGAGGGATGATCAGCAGTCTATGGAGGAGGATGGAATAACGGGGACATTTATAGAGGAGGACACTCCTACAGAGATCAGCACAGGTGGGTCATTAACACTAAATACATTCCTCCACCCATACTGCTCACTGATTGGTCCAGAGTAGGGGGGGGGCTGGGTGATATCAGCCTGTAATCCCCTGGTCACTTTCCTGAGCTGTGTTCCCCGTCCTGTATTCCTGTATTTCTCTCGGATAATCTTCCTTCTCTGTGCTGCAGACACAATTTATGTCTCTAGACTGGATTTATGGAGATTCTGGGGTTCAGCTGGCAGTAAAATGTTGATTTTCACCATAGACGTTGCTCAGCCTAGACCCCTGGGGTATGTATCTTGGTTCTTCTGCCCCATGCCCGGGTCTACCAAGATCTCTGACAGAACAATTCTCCCGGGGTTACTTGCTCTGTTATTTGCTGGCTGTGCCGGGTGGAGGGATATGTCTGTATAGTCTCACACCCAAGTCACTGAGTGCAGTCTCAGGAGATGGGAGGCAGCGGTGTGCGACCTCTGCAACTGATTACTGAACACCAATATTATGTGTCCTGACCCCTGCACTATATACTCTATGGTGTACATTACATACTCCTGACCCCTGCACTATATACTCTATGTTGTACATTACATACTCCTGACTTCTGCTCTCTCCCCTCTACCCACTGCTATATATACACACATGTAGCACTGCCCCCTTGAGGACTGCTGGATTTTCACACTTTCGGGTCCCCCTGGGTTACCGTTAGCAACTTTGACATTCACAGTCTTTCACTTTACTTCTGGGCTCAGTCAATATTTAGTCCAGGGGTATGTAGCTGTTGTGTGTCATGTTAGGGATGG
Source organism: Pelophylax lessonae (assembly GCF_965119305.1). Lineage (NCBI taxonomy): Eukaryota > Metazoa > Chordata > Amphibia > Anura > Ranidae > Pelophylax > Pelophylax lessonae. The sequence continues at coordinate 271,275,951 of NC_138776.1, read as the reverse complement.
GAGAAGGGAATAGTGGGATACTCCAGATTAACTATACACAAGACTTTGGAGGACATCTATCTCTTGGTACAGCTAGGCTGTTGATCCACCTTAGGTGGATTTAGGGTTAAGTCTCTTTCCAGATGACCTGATGAACTAAAGTTATCTTCAGGACACTCTCCTAGTATCCTCTTTCTTGACCACTGACATCCATCCATTGACTGTCCTACTCCGGGGTGGCCCCCCTCAGATCAGGGCCCTTGACATGTTCCCCTGTACTTACTATACTGTTTTTCTAGGGTCTTCAGTGTCTCTCCCTTAGTCAGCTCTCCTGGACCTCTGGATTCACCTCTGTTCCTCTGGCCCTCAGGATGACCTCCTGATGCCACGTGCTGCTGCTACAGAGCAGGAGGCAGCTCCACCCTCCCTCCGGGACTCCACTCACCTGCCAAAGACCTTGCAGCACATGTGCTTTTATACAGTATCGCTGGCATCTTGAGAACCTGGGAAGGGTCTGTCTGTTTCCTCTCCCAGGTGGGGAATATAGGGTCTCTTCTCTCCTGATGAGTTCTGATCCCAAGCCCGGGTGTAGGTACGAGTGGGGACAAACCTGGGACCCTTGTAGCATAGGCCTCACAGAGTTCTTGGCACACTGCATACGCACCACAGCCTCCTTGGTTTCCTCATCAGGCAAACTGGGATATGCAGAGCTGCATCCATTGGTCAGGTTTCTTCCCACTGTTCAACATGGCTCCCCATTGGACCAGTGTGAAACCCTCTCTAGACTCAATGAATCACATATTGAGCAGACCTCACTCACAGATCCTGCTCTGTGGTGAGCGGAAAGCAATATAGATTTGCCTGCTGCTCCTTTGATAGGCAGACAGAGCCAAAAACTATACTCTCTCACTAGCTCCTACCTAGGAGGGTGCTACACTCACCCCCCCCTACACTCACCCCCCCCCCGCCAAACCGAGCCATGTCCTCACTAGCACCTACCTAGGAGGGTGCTACACTCACCCCCCGCCAAACTGAGCCATGTCCCCACTAGCACCTACCTAGGAGGGTGCTACACTCACCCCCCCCTACACTCACCCCCCCCCCCCCCGCCAAACCGAGCCATGTCCTCACTAGCACCTACCTAGGAGGGTGCTACACTCACCCCCTGCCAAACTGAGCCATGTCCTCACTAGCAACTACCTAGGAGGGTGCTACACTCACCCCCTGCCAAACTGAGCCATGTCCTCACTAGCAACTACCTAGGAGGGTGCTACACACATGATAGGGTTTTTCTTTTGTTACACCCATTTCCTACCAGCTGGACATTTTATATCTGATGATCTGATTGGAGGACAGACTTTTACATGGTGATAATAATGTGATAACATCCTCCAACTTTGGAATCTTAAACAGAAAGTGATAATGAGGGAGGAGTCAGTAACCCAATGATGGTGGTCTTCAGGATCAGTCCAGTCTTCATCTTGGTTGTTCTCCCCCCATCCTCACTCTCTGACCTCTGGTGGGGCTCAGCCCCGCTGTAATTCATGACTAAATCATGGACTAAATAAGGAAGTGCGGGACTTCTTATGTTGGGAAGATGGCAATGAGTGATAGAGGGGGAGGGGACACTCGTCCTATAATCCCCTCATCACTGTCTCTCCTATAAAAGACAGTTCTCGTTGTTTCCTCACTCTCTGACTAAGGTCCATGAATAAAGAAATGAACTGGTAGGAGATCAGAGGACCCATTTACTAGTTACCTTGAGGGGGGAATTGTAAGATCCTCAGAGACAAAGCTACCTGATGTGGGCGGAGTCCTGGTTTAGGGGAACCAATCTGCTGATGTCTAGTAATAATCTTTGTATTTCTATTTTAGTAGATGGACGGGAGATGAGGAAAACCTCAGAGGATTGTCTCACTTTGTCTCCAGACTGTAAAGTAGAAGATGAGGACATCACACAGTATAGTCCAGGAGAAAACCCGACTACCTCAAATGTCCATCCGGCACCACACAGTGTAGATGGACCATTGTATTCCTCTTATCCTGAGGAACCTCAGACTGTAAAGGACAGTGCCGGACCATCGTATTCCTCTTATCCTGAGGAACCTCAGACTGTGAGGGACAGTGCCGGACCATCGTATTCCTCTTATCCTGAGGAACCTCAGACTGTGAGGGACAGTGCTGGACCATCGTATTCCTCTTATCCTGAGGAACTACATAACAGGTTTTCCTGTACTGTGTGCGGGAAGAGTTTCTATTCTAAATCTGTTCCCAAAGGGCATCTAATATCTCACACAGGTGAGAAGCCATATTCCTGTCCTGAGTGCAGAAATGTTTTTTTACAAATGTCCCTTTTTACTGTACAGCAGGAGTCTCACACAGAGCAGAAGCCGTATTCCTGTTCTGAGTGCGGGAAATGTTTTGCAGTGAAGTCCACTCTGTACAACCATCAGAGATCTCACACTGGCGAGAAGCCATTTTTCTGTCCAGAGTGCGGGAAATGTTTTGCACGTAAGTGTAGTCTTAACATACATCAGCAAGTGCACACAGGGCATAAGGCGTATTCCTGTCCTGAGTGCGGGAAATCTTTTTCATACAAGTCCAATCTTCACAAACATCAGAGATTGCATAGGGGGGAGAAGCCACATTCCTGTCCTGAGTGCGGGAAATGTTTTTCAGTGAAGTCTAGTCTTTACAAACATCAGAGATTGCACACGGGGGAGAAACCGTATTCCTGTTCTGAGTGCGGGAAATGTTTTTCACAGACGTCCAATCTTTACAGACATCAGAGATTGCACACGGGGGAGAAGCCATATTCCTGTCTTGAGTGCGGGAAATGTTTTGCAGATAAGTCCAGTCTTTACAAACATCAGAGATCTCACATGAAGGAGAAGGCACATTCTTGTCCTGTTTGAGAGAATTGTTCCTCACTGAAGTCCTGTCTTCCTGTACATCAGGGGTCCCACACAACCCTGGAGGTGTATTAGAGTCTTGAGTGCGGGAAATGTCTTCTATATGAATGTTGGTGGACATGTGGGGAAGAAGCACACCCTGATATACACCTCAGATATACTCCATGGCTGATCTTCATCATGTAAGAAACACTTCATAAGGAGATCACCAAAGACATGGATGAAGTGTTGTCCCGTGTTGGCCATTGATAGCAGGAGAAAAATAAAAATGGAGTCATTACCTTTCATTCGCTGAGTACATTTTGTGGTGTAACCTTTTACAAACAATGTTTTTGGAGAGCTTTATTGAACAAACAAAACAATACAGCATAAAAACGTCCATAAACGGAGTACGATGCCGTAACGGAGTAGCAGTTGAAAAAGGCTACAAAACCCAACTTTACATTGCCATAATCCACCTATCCAGTGGCGGCTGGTGCTCAATTTTCTTTGGGCGGGGCCCCCTCAGCCAGCCAATCACATACCCCCCCATCCTTGTTGCTCAATCAATCGCCGGTCAGTCCCCCCGCCAGCCCCCTGCACTTACCCCTTCCAGGTGGCGGCTTCTCCCCCTGCATCTCCTCCCGAGTCCCGAGGGTGTCTTCGCCTCCCAGGCCAATCAGGAGTTAGGACTCCCGGCCAATCGGGGACTCAGAACCTGCTTCCTGATTGGCAGCGAGGAGAAACCGGAAGACATTAGCGAATACTAATTCACTAATGTCACACAACTGGGTGGGCTTTGGGTGCAGTTCTCTGCGCCCCCTAGCCCACTCTTTTTTTAAGCCAATTAGAGCCTCTGGCTCCAATCATGTGCTTCTGAAAAAAAAAAAAACATTGGAATCCATGGGTCTGGCGCCCTGCATGTAGATTAGGGTCCGGGCGCATGGATGGGGGGGTGGCACCCCCGCGTCCCTCACACTTACAAAAATAACAATTTAACATAATAAAATATGAGATCTGACATTCTTACATCGGAGAAAACAGTGTATGTAACACCAGTGCACTTGCGCATAGGCGTGTATAATTGGCTTTAGTAAATAAACATATATATGTGAATAAATAAATCAATAAATATGTTTGGTGAATAAATAAACAATTACGTGAATAAATATTCCATAAATAAATGCATAAAGTGTAAATAATAATAGAGTTGGTTGTGCCGAGCGACTCGCCCCGTGTCCCGCCTGCGTTCCACCGACCGGAAATGACGTAACGGTGTTCTTAGACTCCACGCGTTTCGTCAGCACGTCTGACGTTATCAAAAGTCAGGTGATTCTTGATAACGTCAGACGTGCTGATGAAACGCGTCGAGTCTAAGAACGCCGTTACGTCATTTCCGGTCTGTGGAACGCGGAAGTGCGTTCCGGTTCCGGATAGAGACTATGCTCGTTTTTTTCCATCTCGCTGGCTACATATTATGGCAATGTAAGTCGATATTATTTTTAATAAATGCAGTTTTAATATACTACACTATGGTAGCCTCCTCTCTTCCTCTTTATACCTCCCCAAATCATGATGGGACCGAGTGAACCGCTATAGCCTGTGATACGGGATTGAGCAAGGGGTACTTCAATACTTGGATATAAGGAGATTGCTGTGGAGACTGACCTATATCTACTGCCAATAATCTTGAGGCATCTGGTAAGTGGGCTGTGCATGAGGTGTCGGTGGAGGAGCGCAGTTTTTGAGCGCGGTCTTATATCCCCATTGGACACTATTTCTTACATAGAACAATAAACCATCCATCTAACAGCGAGGAGTAAGACCGAAATCTGCAGCAGCATTTCAACTTGAAGTCCAAGAAGACCAAACGTTCTCATACTTCCAGGAACAACCCCCGATTTATATATTTTGGAAATTGTGGTGTGGGTTGGTGACATGTTTTTAAAGTAGGGTTGCACCGATACGAATACTAGTATTGGTATCGGTGCCGATACCGAGCATTTGCATGAGTACTTGCTCCGATGCTTAATCCGATACCTGCTAAGCCAGTGGCATACCAATAGACGGGTGGTCCACTCTGATGCCACACATTGGAGGGGTGTCAGGCCGGCGTCGCCTGCTTTGACAGCTTTGATCTGAATCGCCGGGCGCCTGCCATCACACAAAGTCCCGCCTCCTGAATCTTTTGATAGACAACACATTGGTCCAATGCCAGAACGTTTGCTGTCTATCATAGGAGCCAATCCAGGAGGCGGGACTTTGTGTGACGCTGGGCGCCGGTCGATTTAAATCAAAGCGGTCACAGCGGGCGACGCTGGTCTGTGTGATGATCTGGCCGGCTCTCCTCTTCCTCTTCTCTCTCTAATCCCCTGCACTGTTCAGGCTGCATTGATTGGCACTGGTTAGACAGGTTGCATTCCTGGGCACTGGTCAGGCTGCATTGATGGGCACTGGTCAGACAGGCTGCATTGATAGGCACAGGTCAGGCTGCATTGATGGGCACTGGTCAGGCTGCATTGATGGGCACTGGTCAGACAGACTGCATTGATAGGCACTGGACAGGCTGCATTGATGGGCACTGGTCAGGCTGCATTGATAGGCACTGGTCAGACGGGCTGCATTGATAGGCACTGGACAGGCTGCACTGATGGGCACTGGACAGGCTGCACTGATGGGCACTGGTCAGGCTGCACTGATGGGCACTGGTCAGACAGGCTGCATTGATGGGCACTGGTCAGGCTGCACTGATGGGCACTGGTCAGACAGGCTGCATTGATAGGCACTGGTCAGGCTGCACTGATGGGCACTGTTCAGACAGTTTTTATAAACAAACTCCTTTTATCACTTGTATTGTTGCTCTTATCCTTAGCGTTGTTTTTTAGTAGCCTTTTGAGTATTATTGAAAACCCGCACAGAAATAACATGTGATTCTTTGCAGTGCGATTTGCGCCAATATTTTTTTTTTGTATTGACGCAAATCGCACCGCAGAGTATCGGTACTCGGTATAGGCGATAAAAAAATGGTATCGGTGCAACCCTAATTCAAAGACACCAACATCCATGGATAAAAATGAAATACAGGGTAGTTTTGAGTGGGATTTTACCAGTGCCGAGAGAAGGATGAAACGAAAGGAATTTATATACAATTAACACATTTTATTGGTACAACATTAAAATTTTACCACATCAAATAGTTAGCGACTTCTCTTTTATAAGGTCACAGAGGCTATTTTTCAAAACTGGTGATGGTGTGGTGTCTTTCACGAGATGTTTCGCCACTAGGGACTTCCTCAGGGGAATTTTGTGACACACTTAGCGTATAATCACCGGCACAGTCTTCCAGTGTCACCACAGAGGACACATCAAGACCAAGATATTAAGTTGCTAGCATAGCAGCTGAGGGGAACCGGATTTATAAGCTAGTGGTCAAATCCAGCCAGAATAAGGCTTGACCGCTTCGAAGGTGGCCATTGGGATATACGCAGCCTGTCAAGCCTTATTCTGCCTGGGGTAAGGTTAGGGTTTTTTCCCTTGAAGGTCAAGGTCAGGACTTAGGGATAGGGTTAGGTACCTCCCCAAAGGTCAAGAGGCGTGGTCTCAAAGATCAGGAGGTGTGGCTTCCCTCCATCCAAGTGTGCTTGCCTACTGTACTAAAATGGCCCCCACGCTTCACGTGCTGTGCATGCTCGCCTACTTATTTCACCGTGCGTTCGCCTACTTATTTCACCGGCTACGCGCGCTCGCCTACTTATTTCACCGGCTACGCACATTTGCCTACTTATTTCACCGGCTACTCACGCTCGCCTACTTAGTTCCCTGGCTACACACGCTCGCCTACTTATTTCCCCGGCTACGCGCCCTTGCCTACTTATTTCACCGGCTACGCGCGCTCGCCTACTTATTTCACCGGCTACGCGCGCTCGCCTACTTATTTCACCGGCTACGCACATTTGCCTACTTATTTCACCGGCTACTCACGCTCGCCTACTTAGTTCCCTGGCTACACACGCTCGCCTACTTATTTCCCTGGCTACACACGCTCGCCTACTTATTTCCCCGGCTACGCGCGCTCGCCTACTTATTTCACCGGCTACGCGCGCTCGCCTACTTATTTCACCGGCTACTCACGTTCGCCTACTTATTTCCCCGGCTACACACGCTTGCCTACTTATTTCCCAATGGCCAATTCAGGGTCAAGCTTTAGCTGGAGCTCCAAGGTTGGCCATTGGGATACACGCAGCCTTTTTCTGGCTTGGGATATTTTTTATAACCAAACCCAGCTTTAAACATCTCCACAACTTTATCCCTGACCTGTCTGGTGTGTTCCTTGGCCTTCATAATGCTGTTTGCTCACTAAGGCTCTCTAACAATCCTCTGAGGGCTTTACAGAACAGCTGTATTTATACTGCGATTACATTAAACACAGGTGGACTCTATTTACTAATTAGGTGACTCCTGAAGGCAATTGGTTCCACTAGATTTTAGTTAGGGGTATCAAAGTAAAGGGGGCTGAATACAAATGCCCCCCCTGACACTTTTCACTGATTTATTTGTAAAACATTTTCAGATTTTCCCCTCTTTACCCTCCGGGCTCCGTCTTCATCTCCCCATCACCCCTTTCCTCTCTTCACCCTCTGGGCCTCCCCTCCTCCAGACACTACCACCTCTCAGAGGACTGGGATGCACAGTGAAAAGCAATGACTTGTATAGACCTGGCAGCGTTGGAGAAGCCAGGCGCTCATCACCGGACACCCCGCAGGAGGAGCATCCAGAGTGGAGCCCATTCCACACACTGTGCAACCCGTCCTGATGAAGCCTCTGCCTGAGCGTTCCCTGATACCCGCCCACTGCTGATCACTTTTTTTTTAACGAGTAATGGCGGCAATCTGCAATTTTTTTTGCGGGACTGCGACATTGTGGCAGACAGATCGGACCCTTGACTGACATTTTTGACACTTTTGGGGTTACCAGTGACATTACTGCAGTAATCAGTGCTATAAATATGCACTGTTACTGTAAAAATGACACTGGCAGGAAAGGGGTTAACTTTATTGGAGATTCAGGGGTTAAGTGTGTCCCTAGGGGCGTGATTCTAACTGTAAAGGGGTGTGGCTGTTTGTGTAACTACAGAGAAATACGATCCTACATAGCAGGACCGTATGATCTTTGCAGTTAGATCAGGGAGAATGACAGACAGTTGTGTTTACATCAGCCGTCTGCCTTTCTCCCTCTCCACCGGAAGATCGCGGGTGGCCGGCGGACATCGGGTCCGCCGGTCACACGCGCGGACTTGTTAGGGAACGAGCGGGGGCGGGAGCGTGCCTCAGGCGGCGCGCGCTCGCCCCATAGAGGCTCACAGGTTAGCGACGTCACTTTGCCTGTACGGGGCTGACCACCGCAGTAAATAGTCGTGCGGCGGTCGGCAAGCGGTTAATGTCATCTACCAGTCATGATGTATCAATGTCATTTTGGTTTGATGTAACATGTGTATATATATATTTATTAACCAAATATGATATTATGATTTTTATGTATTTATTTAATGTTATCAACCAGTAATGATGTATCATTGTCATTATGTTGCAATGTTAACATGTACTGTATATTTATCAACTAAAATATGACATTATATGTTTATGCTGTTATGGATTTCATGTACACATATGCAATGCAATCCTATGTCAGCCCATTGATACATTCATTATATATATCCTCTGATTGCAGCCACATGTTTCATTCAAAGTCCCAATTTCCTTTTGTTTTATTCATCTATATACGGTACATACACACACACAGCACAAGGCCGTTGTTCCGTGAGAATTACCTACCCGTGAGAAAAACCTACCCCTCGTCACTTCCGGTTTACGGCAGTGTGTGTAACGCGAGCAGTTACATTAAAACAGCACAGCTGTGCTGCACTATGAGTCATCTCCGCTCCTGTCCCGGTCACTTCCCTGATCTCGGCTAATAAATATAAAAGCGGCGGCGGCTGTATGAAAAGATAAATCACGGAGCCGCCAGTCACTTTTATATTTACTAGCCAAGATCAGGGAAGTGACCGGGACAGGAGCGGAGGTGACTCATAGTGCAGCACAGCTGTTTTATGTCACCGCCGCGTCGGTAGGTTTTTTTTCACGGACAACGAGATCAATTCAGACTAGTGCGCATGCGCACTAGTCTGATCCTCAGCTCTTCCATTAGGTCTCCGGGGCTGTGAGCATGCGCACTGCTGCGCTGCTCAGCTGTTCCTGGCAGGTAGTGACGTAGGTAGGTTTTTCTCACGGGGTAGGTAATTCTCACGTTACACCGTGTTCTCACTATGAGACGCTGCTGTTCCTCTGAGCTCCACAAGGTGGTGATCTCACTTCTACCATAGAGACAGGAAGTCTCTATGGAATACAGACAGGAAGTGATGTCAGGTACAAACAGGAAGTTCTGGGTTAGAGGTGAGGCGGGAGAAAGTACAGAGGAGACGTTGCTGGAAGTGGCAGCAAAGGAGGTAATAAGATCTTATTTTCTATTTACACCCAGTAACCCCCCCCCCCCCCCGTCATGTCCGTCCTCTTCCTCCTCCTCCATAGTCACTGTGACCTCTTTTATCTCCAGCAGATGATGATACACACATATATAGTGCGAAGAACAGATATAATGAAGGCCCCGAAAGTGGGGGAAGGTTCTGACCCTGAAGAAACCCTTCATTATATCTGTGGCATTTAATGGCTTATGTTACTTTTATATGGTGTGGGGGATTGGGGGGGGGGGGGTATTTTCGGGTGACCAGACGTCCCCGGATTGAGGGCCTGGATTACCATAGACAGGGCATCCCAATGCTGGCTGAGAAGCAGCCGGGTGGCTCAGAGGCAGACGCCCCCTGCTGGCCAATCCTACGTGACTGCTTGGAGGGCTGAGAACGGGAGGTGAGTAGATGGGGGAGGGGGTCAGAGCTGCTGTAGCTGCATGGAGAGATGGAGAGTTTAGCTGTTGTGGGGGAAGGGCTAATAGGTGGTTGCAGAGATAATCTGTGGGGGAAGGGTGCAGAGGTGAGCTATGGATGTGGGGGGAGAAGTGTCCTCTGTGCATAGCAAACCTCTGAACCCTGCACTCTGTGCCTAACACCCTCCTGTGTATTATGCAGTCCTGTGCCCCGCGCTCTGTATATTATACAGTCCTGTGCCTAGCACTCTGTGTATTATGCAGTCCTGTGCCTAGCGCTCTGTGTATTATGCAGTCCTGTGCCTAGCGCTCTGTGTATTATGCAGTCCTGTGCCCAGCGCTCTGTGTATTATGGAGTCCTGTGCCCAGCGCTCTGTGTATTATGGAGTCCTGTGCCCAGCGCTCTGTGTATTATGGAGTCCTGTGCCCAGCGCTCTGTGTATTATGGAGTCCTGTGCCCAGCGCTCTGTGTATTATTGAGTCCTGTGCCCAGCGCTCTGTGTATTATTGAGTCCTGTGCCCAGCGCTCTGTGTATTATGCAGTCCTGTGCCCAGCGCTCTGTGTATTATTGAGTCCTGTGCCCAGCGCTCTGTGTATTATGGAGTCCTGTGCCCAGCGCTCTGTGTATTATGGAGTCCTGTGCCATTTGCCAATAAAAAAAGTATATATAAATGTCCCCGTAGTTTATTTAGATATAAAGGGAATGGAATTTGTCTTTCTTTGTCGGAGGATCAGAAACGAGCAAAACCGACTTTATGTAGAAAAATAAGTTTGTGATCCATCAAGCCTAACGAAAAACAGAAACCCCCAAAATGTTCCTCTGTGTGTAATCCCACTGGGGGCGTTCTTCCCTGATAGAAACCCTCATAGTACCCCCCCCATTCTTATATTGTACAACCAGTACAATCCACATCATTCTCTCATCATTTATTTGTCTACAGGAAACCCGTATAGATCACATGACCAATGAGGATGGAGGAGGACCGGAGTCACATGACTGAGAAGATCCTAAACCTCACCCTGGAGATCATCTACCTGCTGACCGGAGAGGTGAGGAGGATTCTGGGAGGTCACATGACATCACTCTTATCTCTATTAATAAAACACAGACCTGACCGGAGAGGTGAGGAGGATTCTGGGAGGTCACATGACATCACTCTTATCTCTATTAATAAACACAGACCTGACCGGAGAGGTGAGGGGGATTCTGGGAGGTCACATGACATCACTCTTATCTCTATTAATAAAACACAGACCGGAGAGGTGAGGAGGATTCTGGGAGGTCACATGACATCACTCTTATCTCTATTAATAAAACACAGACCTGACCGGAGAGGTGAGGGGGATTCTGGGAGGTCACATGACATCACTCTTATCTCTATTAAAATGGAGTTCCACCCATTTTCGTAACTTTAGATGTTTGTAATCCCTTTTAAAACTACTTTTACCAATGGAAACTTTTTTTTTGCTAGTAAATACCTTATTTTCTTGTTTATTCCTCCTCTCCTCACTTCTGGGTCCGATCGGCGATGACGTCATTCGGCGATTCGCAGTGTGTCCTGGAATGTATTCCATGCCAGAAATCTCGCAGTATTACCCAGGAGCTGAGCTGTACTGTGTGTATTGAGGGCGTGACCTGCCCTGCCTCCGCCCCGCCGCCTCTCAGTGAGGATATAATGCTTTCAGTCCTCGCTCACGGAGAGGAGGCGGGGCGGAGGCAGGGCAGGTCACGCCCTCAATACACACAGTACAGCTCAGCTCCTGGGTAATACTGCAAGATTTCTGGCATGGAATACATTCCAGGACACACTGTGAATCGCCGAATGACGTCATCGCCGATCGGACCCGGAAGTGAGGAGAGGAGGAATAAACAAGAAAATAAGGTATTTACTAGCAAAAAAAAAGTTTCCATTGGTAAAAGTAGTTTTAAAGGGGATTACATACATCAATGTAATCCAACTTATTAAAAATGGGTGGAACTCCGCTTTAATAATACACAGACCTGACCGGAGAGGTGAGGAGGATTCTGGGATTCTAACATGATATTCCTATTGGTTCTCCAATACAGAGATTTCCTCTTCTGAAGTCAGGTGATCATATGACCATCACAGTGCCTCCATGTGACTCCCTAAAACCTGAGAGACACAACATGCAGAAGATTCTAGAAGTCACCAAGAAGATGATGGAGCTGCTGACAGGAGAGGTGAGCGGTGCTGGGAATTCTGGGACATTATCCAGTAACAGACAAGGGATGTGTCTGGATGGTGACTGTATCATTGTGTGTGTCAGGTTCCTATAAGGTGTCAGGATGTCACTGTCTATTTCTCCATGGAGGAGTGGGAGTATTTAGAAGGACACAAGGATCTCTACAAGGACGTCATGATGGAGAATCAGCCGCCCCTCACATCACCGGGTAAGAGGAGACTTTATTGTAAAGGAGAGAGCAGTACGGAGGATCCACCTAGATCCCCCATCATCTGATAAACACATAGAAACAATGTATTCAGTCAGTGTGTGTGTTTCCTACAGATGGATCCAGTAATGGGAACCCACCAGAGAGATGTCCCCGTCCTCTGTATTCCCGGGATTCCACATCGGAAGGTCACACCATCCCCCACCATCATCGGGTAGATGAGGAACAATTATTTATAGTTATGATTTATACCCAAGGTTGTTTGTTAAAATTAATTTCTTATTATATATTCAGAGTGGAAACCTCGGGGATGATAATATTGTGGTAAAAGAAGAATATAAAGAGGAGGATGAGGAGTATGGAGTGATGGAGGTGATTTCAGAAGGACCCAAGGATATGATGGCGCCACCTAATACCAGGAACCCACCAGAGAGATGTCCCCGTCCTCTGTATTCCCGGGATTCCACACAGGAAGGTCACACTATCTTTCACTATTACAAGGTTGGTGGGATTGAGCATCTGGAACATAGACTAGTGGAGAGGATGTGTATATTTTGTTTGTAATCTTATATTTTACAGATGATATTCTCTCTCATTTTCTTGGTTTAGAGTGGAGATCCAATCGATATAGAATTTGAGGTTAAAGCAGAAGAAGAAGAGACGTATGTGAGGGATGATCAGCAGTCTATGGAGGAGGATGGAATAACGGGGACATTTATAGAGGAGGACACTCCTACAGAGATCAGCACAGGTGGGTCATTAACACTAAATCCATTCCTCCACCCATACTGCTCACTGATTGGTCCAGAGTAGGGCGGGGACTGGGTGATATCAGCTTGTAATCCCCTGGTCACTTTCCTGAGCTGTGTTCCCCATCCTGTATTCCTGTATTTCTCTCGGATAATCTTCCTTCTCTGTGCTGCAGACACAATTTATGTATCTAGACTGGATTTATGGAGATTCTGGGGTTCAGCTGGCAGCAAAATTTTGATTTTCATCATAGGTGTTGTTTGACCTGGACACCTGGGGTATGTACCTTGGGTCTTTTTCAACCACTCTGTTGTACATTACATACTCCTGACCCCTGCACTATATACTCTATGTTGTACATTACATACTCCTGACCCCTGCACTATATACTCTATGTTGTACATTACATACTCCTGACCCCTGCACTATATACTCTATGTTGTACATTACATACTCCTGACTTCTGCTCTCTCCCCTCTACCCACTGCTATATATACACATAATATGGATTCTCTTTTGTTACACCCATTTCCTACCAGCTGGACATTTTATATCTGATGATCTGATTGGAGGACAGACTTTTACATGGTGATAATAATGTGATAACATCCTCAGACTTTGGAACCTTAAACAGAAAGTGATAATGAGGGAGGAGTCAGTAACCCAATGATGGTGGTCTTCAGGATCAGTCCAGTCTTCATCTTGGTTGTTCTCCCCCCATCCTCACTCTCTGACCTCTGGTGGGGCTCAGCCCTGCTGTTATTCATGACTAAATCATGGACTAAATAAGGAAGTGCGGGACTTCTTGTGTTGGGAAGATGGCAATGAGTGATAGAGGGGGAGGGGACACTCTATCTATCTAGGATATCAGAGGACCCATTTACTAGTTACCTTGAGGGGGGAATTGTAAGATCCTCAGAGACAAAGCTGCCTGATGTGGGCGGAGTCCTGGTTTAGGGGAACCAATCTGCGGATGTCTAGTAATAATCTTTGTATTTCTATTTTAGTAGATGGACGGGAGATGAGGAAAACCTCAGAGGATTGTCTCACTTTGTCTCCAGACTGTAAAGTAGAAGATGAGGACATCACACAGTATAGTCCAGGAGAAAACCCGGCTACCTCAAATGTCCATCCGGCACCACACAGTGTAGATGGACCATCGTATTCCTCTTATCCTGAGGAACCTCAGACTGTGAGGGACAGTGCCAGACCATCGTATTCCTCTTATCCTGAGGAACCTCAGACTGTGAGGGACAGTGCCATCCTTCCAAAAGATAAAAGGTTTCCCTGTACTGAGTGTGGGAAGTGTTTCCGTTTTAAATCCGAACTTAATGTGCATACAAGATCTCACACTGGTGAGAAGCCGTATTCCTGTGCTGAGTGCGGTAAATGTTTTTTCATGAAGTCCCATCTTTCCCGACATCAGCGATCTCACATGAGAGATAAGCCATATTTCTGTTCTGAGTGTGGGATATTTTTTTCAAAAATGGATGATCTTACCGCACATCAAAGGTCTCACACGGGGAATAGTCCAGGAGAAAACCCGGCTACCTCAAATGTCCAATCGACACCACACAGTGTAGATGGAACATCGTATTCCTCTTATCCTGAGGAACCTAAGACTGTGAGGGACAGTGCCGGACCATCGTATTCCTCTTATCCTGAGGAACCTCAGACTGTGAGGGACAGTGCCGGACCATTGTATTCCTCTTATCCTGAGGAACCTCAGACTGTGAGGGACGGTGCCATCCTTCCAACAGGTAAAAGGTTTCCCTGTACTGTGTGTGGGAAGTGTTTCCGTTTTAAATCTAAACTTCATGTGCATACAAGATCTCACACTGGTGAGAAGCCGTATTCCTGTGCTGAGTGTGGGAAATGTTTTTTAGTGAAGTCCCATCTTTCCCGACATCAGCAATCTCACATGAGAGATAAGCCATATTTCTGTTCTGAGTGCGGGATATTTTTTTCAAAAATGGATGATCTTACCGCACATCAAAGGTCTCACACGGGGAATAGTCCAGGAGAAAACCCGGCTACCTCAAATGTCCATTCGACACCACACAGTGTAGATGGACCATCGTATTCCTCTTATCCTGAGGAACCTCAGACTGTGAGGGACAGTGCCGGACCATCGTATTCCTCTTATCCTGAGGAACCTCAGACTGTGAGGGACGGTGCCATACTTACAACAAATAAGAGGTTTAAGTCTAATCTCAGCATTCATCAGAGATCAAACTCAGGAGAAAAGCCGCGTTCGTGCCCTGAGTGCGGGAAATGTTTTTCAAATAAGCAGTATCTTTCCATACATCAGAGGTCTCACATGGGGGAGAAGCTCTTTTCCTGTCCTGAGTGCGGGAAATGTTTTTCAGATATGTCCAATCTTTACAATCATCAGAAATTGCACACAGCGGAGAAGCCGTATTCCTGTCTTGAGTGCGGGAAATGTTTTTCACTGAAGATCACTCTTTACAAACATCAAAGATTGCACACAGGAGAGAATCTGTATTCCTGTTCTGAGTGCGGGAAATGTTTTGTACAAAAATCAGACCTTGTCGCACATCAAAGGTCTCACACGGGGGAAAAGCCATTTTTTTGTTCTGAGTGCGGGAAATGTTTTTCAAAGAGATCCAGCCTCAACACACACAAAATATCTCACACAGGAGAGAAGCCATATTCCTGCCCTGAGTGTGGCAAATGTTTTTCACAGAAGCCCAATCTATACACACATCGAAAATCACACACAGGAAAAAGGCCGTATTCGTGTTCTGAGTGCGGGAAATGTTTTGTACTAAAATCATACCTTGTCAAACATCTAAGGTCTCACACGGGGGAGAAGCCGTTTTCTTGTTCTGAGTGCGGGAAATGTTTTTCAATGAGATCTGCTCTCTGCAGACACCAAAGATCTCACACAGGAGCGAAGCCGTATTCCTGCCCTGAGTGCGGGAAATGTTTTGTACAAAAATCAGATCTGGTCTTCCATCAGATGTCTCATATGTGGGAGAAACAGGATTTCTGATGGGCACTGTAGTACTGTAGTGATAATGATGGGCACTGTAGTGACACTGGTGAGCACTGTAGTGACATTGATGGGCACTGTAGTGACACTGATGGGCACTGTAGTACTGTAGTGACACTGATGGGCACTGTAGTACTGTAGTGACACTGATGGGTACTGTAGTGACACTGATGGGAACTGTAGTACTGTAGTGACACTGATGGGCACTGTAGTGACACTGATGGGCACTGTAATACTGTAGTGACACTGATGGGCACTGTAGTACTGTAGTGACACTGATGAGAACTGTAGTACTGTAGTGACACTGATGAGAAATGTAGTGACACTGATGACGAGCACTGTAGTGACACGGATGGGCACCGTAGTACTGTAGTGACACTGATGGGTACTGTAGTGACACTGATGGGCACTGTAGTACTGTAGTGACACTGATCAGCACTGTAGTGACACTGATGGGCACTGTAGTACTGTAGTGACACTGATGAGAACTGTAGTGACACTAATGACGAGCACTGTAGTGACACTGATGGGCACTGTAGTACTGTAGTGACACTGATGATAACTGTAGTGACACTGATGAGCACTGTAGTACTGTAGTGACACTGATGGGCACTGTAGTACTGTAGTGATACTGATGAGCACTGTAGTGACACTGATGAGCAATGTAGTACTGTAGTGACACTGATGAGCACTGTAGTGACACCGATGGGCACTGTAGTACTGTAGTGACACTGATGGGTACTGTAGTGACACTGATGGGCACTGTAGTGACACTGTTGGGTACTGTAGTACTGTAGTGACACTGATGAGAACTGTAGTGACACTGATGACGAGCACTGTAGTGACACTAATGACGAGCACTGTAGTGACACTGATGGGCACTGTAGTACTGTAGTGACACTGATCAGCACTGTAGTGACACTGATGATAACTGTAGTGACACTGATGAGTACTGTAGTGACACTGATGACGAGCACTGTAGTGACACTGATGGGCACTGTAGTGACACTGATGAGCACTGTAGTGACACTGATGGGCACTGTAGTACTGTAGTGACACTGATGGGCACTGTAGTGATACTGATGAGCACTGTAATGACACTGATGAGCACTGTAGTGACACCGATGGGCACTGTAGTACTGTAGTGATACTGATGAGCACTGTAGTGACACCGATGGGCACTGTAGTACTGTAGTGACACTGATGAGCACTGTAGTCACACTGATGGGCACTGTAGTACTGTAGTGACACTGATGGGTACTGTAGTGACACTGATGAGTACTGTAGTGATACTGATGAGCAATGTAGTACTATAGTGACACTGATGAGAACTGTAGTGACACTGATGGGCATTGTAGTACTGTAGTGACACTGATGAGCATGACGCTGGTTTCTTCACATTGGACGGAGCAATTGTGTGGTAAGAGCTGCTGTGCTTGGCCCTTTACCCTGATCCGTGATTAGACACTTTTGGATGCATGCCAGGGGGGACGTGCGGGAAGTTCGAGTACGGGGGGGGGGGGGGGGGCATCATTCAGCTGTAGCTCAGCCGGCGGGGGTTAAGGTGTTCCTCGTACACAAGTTTCCCTTTCATATCCGGATTTATTTCCTCCTCCTCCCCCATTCTCTATGGTGTGATCTATTCTACAATACTTTGTTATAATAATGTAACACGTTGTGTATTGTATTCTACACAAATTATTACAGACTCCGCCTCCACATTCCAGACAAGTCATTTTCCTGACCAATCAGATTTCTACCTTTACTAATGTAGGGTTTTTTTTTTTGTTCAAATTTGTTTGCAATTTTGTTTAAAGTAAAATTGTAATAAAGAATTTATTGTAGAAAATAGAACATATGTGTTTCTGTGCAACGAGGACAAACTTCATCACCCAAAAATTACCCATTGGAGAAACTTTTTGTCCTGTGCAAGCGAGAGCGGCTTTCAGATCCACTCACTGCCGTCTGCTGTCAATCAAAAGCAAGGCGGACCTCTCTCAGCCCCCCTTTCTCTCTCAGCCCCCCTTTCCAGGGTTCGTACGGTCCTTGAAAACCTGGAAAAGTTATGAAATTTGGAGATTACACTTTCCAGGCCTGGAAAGGTCATGGAAAATTAGGATTCCACAAAGGTTTTGGAAAAGTCATGGAAATGTAACTGGGGAGGAGCGGGGAGCGGACTTTAGTGTAATTTATTATTTTATTCAGTAATGTTTGTGCCACATACTATTTGTCTTCCGGGTCCGCAGCAGCCGAGGAGATGATCGTGAACCAATCACTGGCAGCGGGGAGGGCCGGCCGCGGTTTGCCTGGATGTGACTGGCCAGCAGCAGCAAACCAATCACAGGCCGGCCCTCCCCGCTGCCAGTGATTGGTGCACGATCATCTCCTCGGCTGCTGCTGGCCAGTGACCGACAGTAGGGCAAACTGCGGACCCGGAAGAACACCTACTGTACCAGTCCTATACGGGAATGTTAAAAAATAAATGTAAGCATCCAATCCTGAGTCACCTTTCTGTGAGAACTCTTTTCTGCCTGTTTGTGGGACTGTTAGGTTCGGCCTAAGAGTAGTAAGCGCCACATTTTGTCCAGCTGCACCTTCATGACTGCCTGAACAGCTTTATTTTGGCAAGCAGGAGCACCACTGTTCTTTCTCCAAGAGTAAGTGCCGCATTTGTGCTCCATCAGATCTGTGCCATCCATACCAGTCTGCTTGCACCTCATGACTGTGGCTTGGGCCTAAAAGATTACTGTGCTGCATTATGTGCATCTCACTGTCTGACTGTGCCATCCATACCAGTCCACCTGCACCTCATGACTGTGGCTTGGGCCTCTGACCACCTCCTGTATCATGTCTGCAGTCTCTGACCACCTCCTGTATCATGTCCGCAGCCTCTGACCACTTCCTGTATCATGTCTGCAGCCTCTAACCACCTCCTGTATCATGTCCGCAGCCTCTGACCACCTCCTGTATCATGTCTGCAGCCTCTGACCACCTCCTGTACCATGTCCGCAGACTCTGACCACCTCCTGTATCATGTCCGCAGCATCTGACCACCTCCTGTATCATGTCCGCAGCCTCTGACCACCTCCTGTATCATGTCTGCAGTCTCTGACCATCTCCTGTATCATGTCCGCAGCCTCTGACCACCTCCTGTATCATGTCCGCTAAATGTACAGTGTGTGTCGTAAAACGTTTGACATTTCGAACATGGGAGAGGCAGCGCTGTCTAGCCACGCTAAAGGTGCAAAGCACCAGTCTGCAGCTGCGTGCTTGACAGCTTCCAATCGGATCGCTGGCTTTTTCACCCGTGCGCCTGAAGTGACACCGTCTTCCAGCTGCGGCAGCGGTGCTTCCATCTCATCCACTGTAAAACAAGGGACCATTTTGAGTCACGCTGTATCCAGAAAAGAAACCCTAACTGCAGAGGTACTGTACACTACAAAGATTGTCATTTATTTTAGAAAAAATATGCTGGGTGTGACATGGATTTTCTTCTTATTTAACATGTATACATAGACATTTCATAAAACATTAGGTCATGAATATTTACGTGAAGTCATGGAATTTTATTGGTGAAAATGTGTATGAACCCTGCCTTTCTCTCTCAGCCCCCCTTGCTCTCTGTCCCCTCTCTCCCTCTTAGCCCCCCTCTCTCTCCCTCACCCACTTTCTGTCTCTCCCCTCTCACCCCCCCCCCCCTTCTCTCTCCTACTTTCTTATCTTCCCCCTCCCTGGACATTGGTCAATTCTTAAACACATGGGCCCGAAAGCTTCCGCAGTTTGCTGCTGGACTGCAATATGTAGAGGATGGCTGCCACGTACAAATGTAATGTGTGTGGGCAGTACAATATATACAGTCAGGTCCATAAATATTGGTACATGGACACAATTCTAATCTTTTTGGCTCTATACACCACCACATTGGATTTGAAATGAAACAAACAAGATGTGCTTTAACTGCAGAATTTCAGCTTTAATTTGAGGGTATTTACATCCAAATCAGGTGAAAGGTGTAGGAATTACAACAGTTTGTATTTGTGCCTCCCACTTTTTAAGGGACCAAAAGTAATGGGACAATTGGCTGCTCAGCTGTTCCATGGCCAGGTGTGTGTTATTCCCTCATTATCCCATTTACAAGGAGCAGATAAAAGATCCAGAGTTCATTTCAAGTGTGATATTTGCATTTGGAATCTGTTGTCAATTCTCAATATGAGATCCAAAGAGCTGTCACTATCAGTGAAGCAAGCCATCATTAGGCTGAAAAAACAAACCCATCAGAGAGATGGCAAAAACATTAGGTGTGGCCAAATCAACTGTTTGGAACACCAAAAGACCCGGAAGACCACGGAAAACAACTGTGGTGGGTGACCGAAGAATTCTTTCCCTGGTGAAGAAAACACCCTTCACAACAGTTGGCCAGATCAAGATCACTCTCCAGGAGGTAGGTGTATGTGTGTCAGATCAGGAACACTCTCTAGGAGGTAGGTGTATGTGTGTCAGATCAAGAACACTCTCCAGGAGGTAGGTGTATGTGTGTCAGATCAAGAACACTCTCCAGGAGGTAGGTGTATGTGTGTCAGATCAGGAACACTCTCCAGGAGGTAGGTGTATGTGTGTAAGATCAAGAACACTCTCCAGGAGGTAGGTGTATGTGTGTCAGATCAGGAACACTCTCCAGGAGGTAGGTGTATGTGTGTCAGATCAAGAACACTCTCCAGGAGGTAGGTGTATGTGTGTCAGATCAAGAACACTCTCCAGGAGGTAGGTGTATGTGTGTCAGATCAGGAACACTCTCCAGGAGGTAGGTGTATGTGTGTCAAAGTCAGCAATCAAGAGAAGACTTCAGAGTGAATACAGAGAGTTCACCACAAGATGTAAAAAAGGTGTGCCATAACACCACCCGCTGATAGCTGGGGACTCAATGACCACTCGGGACATCCTGGAAGACTTCTGGATACAAAAGGAAGCTCCTGACATCCCGCACAGCTGCCCAACACCAGACCCGCCCACCAATACTTCCAATAGGTAGGAAAACTTCATACAAAAATGGTCCTATAAGTGAGGAGGAGAAAAAAGGAAAGCAGCCATTGGCTTATCCTGAACATTTATGGGGGAGGAATGAGGGCGGGGCTACCCAAACGTATGCTGCCATGGACATCTGTCAGGAAAGCCTGTTATTGCCACTAGATGGAACTGAACATAGGAAATCCCAATTCACCATGACTGGGGGAATGCGGGTCACATTTCATCAACACATTTATAACAACCAGACCTGTAAGTGTTTGTGAAATCTTCCCACACAAAATGTACTCAGCCAATGAAAGGTAAGGACTCCATTTTTATTTTTCTCCTGCTATCAATGGCCAACACGGGACAACACTTCATCTATGTCTTTTGGTGATCTCTGATCTCCTTATGAAGTGTTTCTTACATGATGAAGATCAGCCATGGAGTATATCTGAGGTGTATATCAGGGTGTGCTTCTTCCCCACATGTCCACCAACATTCATATAGAAGAAACTTCCCGCACTCAAGGCACTAATACACCTCCAGGGTTGTGTGGGACCCCTGATATACAGGAAGACCGGACTTCAGTGAGGAACAATTCCCTCATTTAGGACAGGAATACGGCTTCTCCCCCGTATGAGATCTCTGATGTGTGGAAATATTGGAGTTCTGTGCAAAACATTTCCTGCACTCAGGACAGGAATACGACTTCTACCCAGTGTGCAATCTCTGATGTGTGGAAAGATAGGACTTGCGTGAAAAACATTTCCCGCACTCAGGACAGGAATACGACTTCTCACCCGTGTGCAATCTCTGATGTCTGGAAAGAGCGGACTTTTGTGCAAAACATTTCCCGCACTCAGGACAGGAATACGGCTTCTCACCAGTGTGCAATCTCTGATGCGTGGAAAGAGCAGACTTGTGTACAAAACATTTTCCGCACTCAGGACAAGGATATGGCTTTTCCCCCGTGTGCAATCTCTGATGTAGAGAAAGAGCGGACATCTCTGCAAAACATTTCCCGCACTCAGGACAAGAATACGGCTTCTCACCAGTGTGCAATCTCTGATGTGTAGAAAGAGCGGACTTGCGTGAAAAAAATTTCCTGCACTCAGGACAGGAAAACGGCTTCTCACCAGTGTGCGATCTCTGATGTGTAGAAAGAGCGGACGTCTGTGCAAAACATTTCCCGCACTCAGGACAGGAATGCGGCTTCTCACCAGTGTGCGATTTCTGATGTGTAGAAAGATTGGACTTCTGTGCAAAACATTTCCCGCACTCAGGACAGGAATACGGCTTCTCACCGCTGTGAGATCTTTTATGCACATTAAGATTGTCTTTCAAATGGAAACTCTTCCCGCACTCAGAACAGAAATATGTCTTTTCCCCGCTGTGAAATCTCTGATGTCTGTAAAGATGGGACTTCGTTGAAAAACATTTCCCGCACTCAGGACAGGAATACGGCTTCTCACCAGTGTGAGATCTTTTATGCACGTTAAGATTGCCTTTGAAACTGAAACTCTTCCCGCACTCAGAACAGGAGAACCTCTTATCTGTTGTAAGGACGGCACCGTCCCTCACAGTCTGAGGTTCCTCAGGATAAGAGGAATACGATGGTCCGGCACTGTCCCTCACAGTCTGAGGTTCCTCAGGATAAGAGGAATACGATGGTCCGGCACTGTCCCTCACAGTCTGAGGTTCCTCAGGATAAGAGGAATACGATGGTCCGGCACTGTCCCTCACAGTCTGAGGTTCCTCAGGATAAGAGGAATACGATGGTTCATCTACACTGTGTGGTGCCGGATGGACATTTGAGGTAGCCGAGTTTTCTCCTGGACTATACTGTGTGATGTCCTCATCTTCTACTTTACAGTGTGGAGACAAAGTGAGACAATCCTCTGAGGTTTTCCTCATCTCCCGTCCATCTACTAAAATAGAAATACAAAGATTATTACTAGACATCAGCAGATTGGTTCCCCCAAACCAGGACTCCGCCCACATCAGACAGCTTTGTCTCTGAAGATCTTACAATTCCCCCCTCAAGGTAACTAGTAAATGGGTCCTCTGATCTCCTACCAGTTCATTTCTTTATTCATGGACCTTAGTCAGAGAGTGAGGAAACAACGAGAACTGTCTTTTATAGGAGTGACAGTGATGAGGGGATTATAGGACGAGTGTCCCCTCCCCCTCTATCACTCATTGCCATCTTCCCAACACAAGAAATCCCGCACTTCCTTATTTAGTCCATGATTTAGTCATGAATAACAGCGGGGCTGAGCCCCACCAGAGGTCAGAGAGTGAGGATGGAGGGAGAACAACCAAGATGAAGACTGGACTGATCCCGAAGACCATATATATCTCCGGGGTAGTCCAATCAGGATGCAACGCATCAGATGGGAGTGGTTTGAGGACATCATCATGTTAGGCGGAGTGCCCTCAAGTTACACTGAGACTGATGCTTGGGGGAATCTGCAGTGATTTTGTGTATTCAATGCTGGATGCTTTTTTAATCTTTTGAGTGCTTTTCTTATCCATGTAATAAATATAACAGTGAGCACTATGGAGTCTCTTTATCTCTAGTAGCAGGAGCTGGCTACCTAAAGAGGAGGCTCCGCCTACATGTGCCTGAAGGTGTGTGATTTCATGCTGGGTGTGTCCTCTTGGTATGGAGCAATGGGGTCCATCTGAAGAGGTGAGAGTACACCTGGAATTGCAGAGTGGCGCACTGTCAGCTTATTCTCCGTGACACCAGAAGGGTGGATTTGTGGCTCATTCATGTTTACTGTGGATTGTAAAACTGTTTGCGACTGTTCACCAGTGTGCGTGTCTTTTCATGTCTTTTCTTCAAGTTTTTGTGTGTTTGTGTGTAACAGTGTGTGCATTGTATAGATAGAATATACACGGCTCAATAAAATGAAAGGAACTCAGTGACTTGGGCGTGAGACTATACAGACATATCCCTCCACCCGGCACAGCCAGCAAATAACAGAGCAAGTAACCCCGGGAGAATTCTTCTGTCAGAGATCTTGCTAGACCTGGGCATGGAGCAGAAGACCCAAGGTACATACCCCAGGGGTCTAGGCTGAGCAACGTCTATGGTAAACATCAACATTTTACTGCCAGCTGAACCCCAGAATCTCCATAAATCCAGTCTAGAGACATAAATTGTGTCTGCAGCACAGAGAAGGAAGATTATCCGAGAGAAATACAGGAATACAGGACGGGGAACACAGCTCAGGAAAGTGACCAGGGGATTACAGGCTGATATCATCCAGTCCCCGCCCTACTCTGGACCAATCAGTGAGCAGTATGGGTGGAGGAATGGATTTAGTGTTAATGACCCACCTGTGCTGATCTCTGTAGGAGTGTCCTCCTCTATAAATGTCCCCGTTATTCCATCCTCCTCCATAGACTGCTGATCATCCCTCACATACGTCTCTTCTTCTTCTGCTTTAACCTCAAATTCTATATCGATTGGATCTCCACTCTAAACCAAGAAAATAAGAGAGAATATCATCTGTAAGATATAAGCTTACATAAAAAACACACACATCCCCTCCACAAGTCCATGTTCTAGATACTCCATCCCACCAACCTTGTAGCATTGAGGGATGGTGTGACCTTCCTGTTTAGAATCCCGGGAATACAGAGGACGGGGACATCTCTCTGTTGGGTTCCCATTACTGGAACCATCTGTAGGAAACACACACACACTGTCGGGGACCATAAACTAGGCAAAGACAGAAAGTACAGTTTAAAAAAAAATCACACCTTTAATGAAATAGAAAAAGAATAACAGTTCAGGAATGTAGTCAAAAACAGAAGCCGGGATTTGGATGCCAGAGCAGGTAATCAGAGGAGCCGGGGTCAAGAAGCCAGAAGTCAGCATAGTCGGAAGAAAAAAAATCAGGAACAGGAATAGGAAGAGAAGTCAGCCAGGGCCAGTCATACAGAGGAACACACTGGAGAGCATAGACCAAGCAAGGGCAAGGAGGAAATGAGCTAAGCTACTTAAATAGCAAAATGGGGCTGGCTGTAGACTGGACTAATGAGGCAGGTAATGGTAACCAGGTGAGTCATTGTGGTAACGAACGGCTGGTAGTTACTCGACAGCTAAGCAACTTCTGAGCTCTGAAAGAAAAGAGCTGCAGGAGCCCAGCCCTGACACACACTGACTGAATACATTGTTTCTATGTGTTTATCAGATGATGGGGGATCTAGGTGGATCCTCCGTACTGCTCTCTCCTTTACAATAAAGTCTCCTCTTACCCGGTGATGGGAGGGGTGGCTGATTCTCCATCATGGCGTCCTTGTAGAGATCCTTGTGTCCTTCTAAATACTCCCACTCCTCCATGGAGAAATAGACAGTGACATCCTGACACCTTATAGGAACCTGACACACACAATGATACAGTCACCATCCAGACACATCCCTTGTCTGTTACTGGATAATGTCCCAGAATTCCCAGCACCGCTCACCTCTCCTGTCAGCAGCTCCATCATCTTCTTGGTGACTTCTAGAATCTTCTGCATGTTGTGTCTCTCAGGTTTTAGGGAGTCACATGGAGGCACTGTGATCGTCATATGATCACCTGACTTCAGAAGAGGAAATCTCTGTATTGGAGAACCAATAAGAATATCATGTTACAATCCCAGAATCCTCCTCACCTCTCCGGTCAGGTCTGTGTTTTAACAACAGAGATAAGAGTGATGTCATGTGACCTCCCAGAATCCTCCTCTCCTCACCTCTCCGGTCAGCAGGTAGATTATCTCCAGGGTGAGGTTTAGTATATTCTCAGTCATGTGACTCCGGTCCTCCTCCATCCTCAGTCGTTCTGTCACTCGATATATACAGGTTTCTATCTAGACAGGTAAGGATAAAAATATATTATATATGTAAGAGGAGAAATGTTCTGACCCTGAAGGGGTTAATCTAGGTTTCCACACTATATATGTGTGTATCATCATCTGCTGGAGATAAAAGACATCACAGGGACTATGGAGGAAGAGGACGGACATGACGGGGGGGGGGGGTTAATGGGTGTAAATAGAAAATAAGATCTTATTACCTCCTCTGCTGCCTCCAGCAACGTCTCCGCTCTACTTCCTCCTTACTCACCTCTCACCCCGAACTTCCTATTAATACCTGACATCACTTCCTGTCTTCTATAGAGACTGCTTGTCTGAGTAGAAGTGAGCTCACCATCTTGTGGAGCTCAGAGGAACTGCAGCCCTGAGAAACGCCTCGTAGTGTGAACACGACCTTGTGCTGTGTGTGTATGTACTGTATATCCTTATAGATGGGTCATCTCCACTCCCACCAGGGGGGGAGTAAATTACTGCCTAATACCATCACACGCTCATCCCCCTCTTTCCTGGCCAGGCAGACTGCATGCTCAGATTAACAGTTTGGTGTTTATTTCCTGGTTGACCTCACACATCCTCCAATGACAACTCATATGGCTAAGCTCATGAAGGCCACAACAAGCAAATAGGTGGCTCATAATCAGGGCTTGTTTTCTCAGAGAATAGGTGCAGGAACTCCCCCTTTCTCTGCCTCTACCCACCTCTGAGCATCATTCCTTGGTTCCACCCCCTACCCACCTCCGAGCACCATTCCTTGGTTCCACCTTTAAGCACCATTCCTTGGTTCCATCCGCTACCCACCTCAGAGCACCATTTCTTGTTTCCACTCTCTACCCACCTCCCAGTACCATTCCTTGGTTCCACCCTCTACCCACCTCCAAGCACCATTTCTTGGTTTCACCTCCTACCTACCTTCGAGCACCATTCCTTGGTTCCACCTCCGAGCACCATTCCTTGGTTCCACCCTCTACCCACCTCCCAGTACCATTCCTTGGTTCCACCCTCTACCCACCTCCCAGTACCAGTCCTTGGTTCCACCCCATACCTACCTCCGAGCACCATTCCTTGGTTCAACCCCCCTACCCACCTCCGAGCACAATTCCTTGGTTCCACCTCCGAGCACCATTCCTTGGTTCCACCCTCTACCCACCTCCGAGCCCCATTGCTTGGTTCCACTCTCTACCCACCACCCAGTACCCTTCCTTGGTTCTACCCTCTACTAGGGATGGCATTGCGTTTCGCCCCGTGGTTGGTTCGCGGCAAATTTTGCTTGTTCGCAGCCCCCCCAATTTTGCGAACACATGGTGTTAATCGCGGCGGCCATATTAGTTTACATCGGGGAGATCTTTGACCCATGACACAGCTGTCAGGTGGAACGGGACAGCCAATTGAAACATTTCAGCACATGGACATGCCCCCTACCTTATAAATAGATCAGAGCTGGCGGCCATTTCACATTCTGCTTTTTGTCAGCATAGGGAGAGGTTGGCAAGTGCATCAGGGACAGATTGCCAGTGACACAAATAGCTACTTTTCAGAGCTGGTATTTGGTATAGGTGTACAGTCTCTTTTCAGTGTAGGGAGAGGTTTGCTGTGTGCACCAGCTTGTTCCCAGACATCTAAGGTAGGATGTCCAGACTAGAAGACTGCAGGGAATGGTTCATTTTCTTTAGTCAGAAAGGGCATGAACTAATGAACTTTTTGCTGCAACGCAAACGGAAGAAGCTGACGTTGACGGAAGCTAGCATAAGTGACTTGAAAAAGAAATTAGAACCACTTAAGGAATCACCTGAATTTAATCAGCTCTCTAATGACCTTAAAAAGAGACTAGAAAAAACTGATAAGGAAACTCAGGAAAAGAAAAGCAAGAAATTCATAAGAGATATGAATGATTATAAAAATAATGAGGTGTTCAAATGGCAGAAGGCTTTACAAGAGGACTCCACACCGATATCACGGGATAGCACCCCTGAGAGAGAGGTTAGTGCCTCTCCCGTGTGGAGCAGAGCACCCCCGGCCCCGAATAGGGGAGGAGGGGGCAACATTGTTTACTCAGCTCCAACCCCCGCCCACCATCCCCCTCAGAGAGGAAATTGGAGGAGGAGGACGGCCGGGTAGGGGTAGAGGTGGTCCCTTCAGAGGTAGAGGAAGAGGACAGAAGAAAAATAATAGAGGTTCTCACCAATACTCACAAGATAATTGGTATCAACATCAAGGGAATGAGACCCCGGTTCAGACAAGAGAGAGAAGAGATGACTCATATTATGAGTCTCCAGGTCCCTCTATGTCATACAACTAACCCACAGGTAATAGATTCAATGTGTTGGATCAACCTGTGGCTGACGGCCCCTCAGAGGTTTTTTTAGGGAAACCCAGTACCCCGTGGGGGTACAGGGGATTCCCTGGAAGTGCATCTGGGGGAAAAAGAAAAGGCAAAGAGGAAGGAGAGCAGGCCGACGCCTTCAAAAAAAGCAAGCACCAATAGGCGCTGGTGTTTTTAATATTAGTGGGATACCCCTTAATAGGGAAGAAACCAAAGTCCTTGACAAAGGATTAAAGTTTGCTCCCGCTAATAATTTAAACAAATTCAATACCTATGTGAACTTGCAGAAGTACATAAGAACTCTGAAGCAGAAGAAATATTTTTTAGCCAAACCAGATAATCGCCCTAGTGTGACAGATAGATCTCACCACTCCTCCCTTAAAAATAAGTCGGTATTCAATCCACCCAATAAAGATAATAAATATGTGGAAGTGTTCAGGAACCTAGTTGCACATGATCTGGAACATTTGCAGGTCAAAAAGGTGCAGGACCCACAATGGATTAAAAATGGGATAACCATTCTGGAGAAAAATAAACAACTGGTGATACGACCGGCAGATAAAGGTGGAGGGATTGTGGTGATGAGTGCCGAATACTATCAGATACAAATACCTATACTAAATTGACTTGCAATCCGGTTAACCAGTATAAAGAGGAATTAGATAAACTTATTAAGAAAGGATCTAATAATGAGATTTTAAATAAGAAAGAAACATTATATCTGAACCCTGTATCATGTAGAACTCCCTTCCTTCCGAAGATGCATAAAGACAGTGAGAAACCGCCCGGTAGGCCAATCATTAATGGGATTGATTCTCTGAGTTCACGGCTGGGTCAATACATAGACTTTTATCTTCAACCCCTTGTCACCCATACAGAGGCACATACGAAGGATACCAGGCACGTGATTCAAATGTTACAAGAAGTTGCATATACAGGGGACTGCATCCTAGCTACTGCAGATGTAGGTTCCCTGTATACGATTATAGGACATGAGGCGGCCATGGCAGCAGCTTCTTGGGCCCTTAATAAATCAGAACTTGAATATGAACATATTAGATTCATTTTAAAAAGTCTGAAGTTCTGTTTAGGGCATAACTATTTCTGGTATTCAGGTGACTTCTATCTTCAAGTAAAAGGGCATGGCTATGGGGGCAAGATTTGCCCCCAGTGTAGCAAATCTATTTATGGCCCAGTGGGAAGAGGAAGTAGTTTTAATGAATCGACCCAAGGAATTATTATGCTATAAAAGGTTTATAGATGACCTACTGATCATTTGGAAGGGAGATGCTCAATCTTTTTATTCTTTTAAAAATAAAATGAATTTTAATGATAGGGGTATCAAATTATCTTGGACTGAAAGCAAGGAAATGGTGAAATTCCTTGATTTGGAGATTTTTGTCCAGAACGGCCGGATTCATACAAAAAAAATTTTTCAAACCGACTGATCGGAATTCGTATTTACCGGAAAGTTGCCATCATCGAAATTGGCTCTTTAATATTCCTAAGGGACAATTGATTTGTTTAAAAAGAAACTGTTCCAGTCAGGATGATTATGCTATTCAATCCAAAATATTGGTGGATCGATTTCGTGAAAAAGGGTACGATATGGAGAAAATTTCCTCAGATTACAACCAAGTTGCAGTTTTAGATAGGAATAGACTTTTACATGATAACAAGAAACCTGCCTCGGACACAGGTAATTTCAAATTTATTTCTGACTATAGTGTTCAACACAAACAGGTTGAACGGATAGTCATAAAACATTGGGCTATTCTGAAGCAGGATAAAATCCTAGGACCCCACCTACCAGATAGACCTGGATTCATCTATAGGAGGGCACCCACTTTAACCACTTTACCACCGGAGGATTTTGTTGTCATACGTCTGGGCGTCTTTTTGCGATTCGGCACTGCGTGACTTTAACTGACAATTGCGCGGTCGTGCTGCGCTGTACACAAACGAAATTGACGTCCTTTTTTTTCCCACAAATAGAGCTTTCTTTTGGTGGTATTTGATCACCTGTGCGATTTTTACTTTTTGCGCTATAAACAAAAAAAGAGCGTAAATTTTGAAAAAATAACAATATTTTTCACATTTTTTTATATGAAATTCCCCCCCAAAAAAATGTAAAAATCAAATTTTTTTTAAATTTTTGGCCAATTTGTTTTCTGCTACCTATGTTTAGTAAAAAAAAATCACAATAAGCGTATTTTGATTGGTTTGCGCAAAAGTTATTGCGTTTACTAACTAAGGGAAAGATTTATGTCATTTTTGGTGTTTTTTTTTTTAACGAGTAATGGCGGCGATCTGCGATTTTTTTTGCGGGACTGCGACATTGCGGCGGACATATCGGACCCCTGACTGACATTTTTGACACTTTTGGGGGTACCAGTGACATTACTGCAGTAATCAGTGCTATAAATATGCACTGTCACTGTAAAAATGACACTGGCAGTGAAGGGGTTAATTTTATTGGAGAGGGAAGGGTTAATGTATGCCTGGTGCTTACTGACGTGTGTGGGGGGAGGTGACTGTGTGACACAAGGACAGATCCAGGGTTCAGCTATGCTGAACCCTGCAATCTGACCCTGCCTGTCACTTCGGAGATCCGCCCGCTTGTGTTTACACAGGCGGGCGGATCTCCACACTCGATTCCCCGACGATTGGGGAAGAGCAGCCTCCTCCCCTGGCCCGACTCCCGCTGTGACTGAATACAGCGGGAGCGCGCCTCCGGCGGGGCGCGTGCGCCGCCTAGAAGGGGGAGGGTCTGCCGACGTAGGTCTACGTCGTCAGACCTACAAGAGCCACTTTGCCGCAGTACAGCTCTAGTGAGCAGCGGCAAAGTGGTTAAAAGATAGACTGGCACCAGGAGTCATAAACCCCCCAGTAATCAGGAAAAACACAGTACAGTATTTCAGTTCCTATCTGGTTTTCATGCATGCGGCAAATGCATAGTATGTCGTCATGCTCGCAAAAATCAGAAAAAGAGGAAAATGTTCAGAGCCAACAGTACAGGCAAAGAATATCAGATTAAAGATCTGATCACCTGCTCGACTGTAGGAGTGGTTTACATGCTGGAGTGTGGATGTGGGCTCCAGTATGTTGGTCGCACTTCGAGACCCCTGAATGTGAGGCTAGCAGAGCATGTTAAGAATATTAAGAAAGGTGAAACCTCACATAATGTCTCTAAACATTTCCTAGAAGTACATGACAGAAAACCTGATACCTTGCACTTCTGGGGGATCGAGCATGTATCCAAACATTGGAGACGGGGTCACTATATAGGACAGTTGAGTAGAAGAGAATCCTTTTGGGTGTATGAGACCAAAGTATTGTCACCTAGAGGTCTCAACATCGACTTCGACCTCAACTGCTTTATTAGCGATAGATAAAGCATTCTGGTATTATTTTAGACATCATTTTTTTATTGATAGCTTTTTATCTGTATTTTCAATGATGATCTTCTGGTTCTGCAAGATTTGATGCATTTCTGTTTTAGTCATGGGGATTTTTCTGATATATGCATTTTTATGGGTTTTTTATGCGTTTTAAAAGTTGATGCGTTTTTAGATTCCAATATATGCACCTTTATAGAGTTAATACGTTTTTAATCAATTAGAAGTTTTATTGTGTATTTATATATTTATTATGAATTGTCATTTAATAAAGTGTATTATTGGTAAAAGATCGGTATATACTAGGAAGAGATGAGCTCCGGCATGCAGTCTCTGATAAATGTAAAGCGATAGATGCATTGCATTTGCTCTATTCTCTATTCAATCCGGTATAGCGATGTGGCACCAGGGAATGAATGTGAATATTTTTATTTACGGGGTCCTGAGCTGCATAAAAGGCACAGGGAGGGCAATATGTAAATAGATCCAATCAGCTTCATGAAAGGGGATCCAGCCCGGCCATTTAAGGCGCAGCACACCATGCAGTCTCCACCCCTACTGAGGAAGTCAACGCCTGTGGTTGGGCTTCGACATCACGCGTATAGGGGACAGAGCCTGCGTGCTGGAAGCTGTCTCTTCCTAGATACCGTTAATGCTGATTGCTATGCGCTTTGGAAGCGCCACCTTTGTGAGTACCATTCCTTTTACTCAATAAAGCGGTTTACTGCAACCATACAGAGAGCACTAGATCTCTTCCTTTGTTCCCCTTTTATATCTATCGGTGAGAATCCCTCTGGAGGTGATAGGCTATCCATAGCCTTTACTATCTGAATGTCCCTGTGTATATACAACGCTGTGATTGACCCAGCAGTGGGTCTATAGTGGAGGTGAGAGACCAATTCACCTGGTGGTGGGATTGCAATAATCACAAAAGCACTAATTAAGTTTTGCACAAGATTTTTTTGGACATGTGGATTCACCGTTTAGTTGATTGATTGTATGGACATTGGAACATGTATGGACACTGATTTTGAGTTTTATTACACTATGTGTGCACATGACTGGCGCAACACTACTTTTTGGTTTATTAAGGATAAAAATATATATGTAAGTGCAGGAATGTTCTGACCCTGAAGGTGTTAATCTAGGTTTCCACACTATATATGTGTGTATCATCATCTGCTGGAGATAAGAGGTCACAGTCACTATGGAGGAAAAGGACGGACATGACGGGGGGGGGGGGGGGGGTTACTGGGTGTAAATAGAAAATAAGATCTTATTACCTCCTCTGCTGCCTATTCCAGCAACGTCTCCGCTCTACGTCCTCCTTACTCACCTCTCACCCGGAACTTCCTATTAATACCTGACATCACTTCCTGTCTTCCATAGAGACTTCCTGTCTGGGTAGAAGTGAGATCACCACCTTGTGGAGCTGCAGCCCCGAGAAACGTCTTGTAGTGTGAACACGGCCTTGTGCTGTGTGTGTATATACTGTATATCCTAATAGATGGGGTCATCTCCACTCCCACCAAGGGGGAGAGAAATATATTACTGCCTAATACCATCACACGCTCATCCCCCCTTTCCTGGCCAGGCAGGCTGCATGCTCGGATTAACACTTTGGTGTTTATTTCCTGGTTGACCTCACACATCCTCCAATGACAACTCATATGGCTAAGCTCATGAAGGCCACAACAAGCAAATAGGATACTCATTATCAGGACTTGTTTTCTCAGGGAATAGGTGCAGGAACTCCCCCTTTCTATGCCCCTACCCACCTCTGAGTGTCATTCCTTGGTTCCACCCCCTACCCACCTCCGAGCACCATTCCTTGGTTCCATCCCCTACCCACCTCCGAGCACCATTCCTTGGTTCCACCCTCTACCCACCTCCGAGCACCATTCCTTGGTTCCACCCCCTACCCACCTCTGAGCACCATTCCTTGGTTCCATCCTCTACCCACCTCCGAGCACCTATTCTTGGTTCCACCTCCTACCTACCTCCAAGCACCATTCCTTGGTTCCAACCTCTACCCACCTCTGAGCACCAATTCCTTGGTCCTCGGAGGAATGGGTGGCACAATTTGAAAAAGAGCATTAAGCAACCTCTCCCCCAGAAATCAAGCTCTTTCCTGCCTTTTTGGATGAGGACTCTCTTTCTCTCTTCAATGCTTTCTGGACTCCAAGTAGGAACTGCAGGAGCAAACCTCTTTGGAGCTAGACACTGATTTTAGAACTGCAGTTTTCTTTCATTCGGCAGAGGCCGGACTAAATGCAGATCATTGTTATCAAATGAAGCTAGCCCTTAAAGGATACAGTTTAAACTCTTGCAATGCAGACAAGAATGTCCCACTTGTAGAATAATTCTTTAGGATAGAATCAATATTCTTCACCCCAACTTTCAATGCATTGGAAGAGAGGCAAGGGTTAAGGCAGGTTCACAGGCTACAACTGCAGACAGATATACCCCTTCGGGACAAGTCCAATACAAAGTTACCACCAGAAGACCCTAAACCTCCCCCCCCCAAAGGACCCACTTAATCATCATTAATGAGTATAGCCCTGAAGGACACAGCATCCCCCAATGGCAACTCCATGTATATGGCTAAGCTCATGAAGGCCACGTCAACCAAATAGGTGACTCATTATGCTGGAAAGCCTCTTCCTCTTCACAAGTGCCTAATCTGACATCCTGCAGTGCAGGTAGACGTGTTCTGGTTGGAGTTTGAACTGAACAACCCAGTGCTGCAAGGTGATGACCACTAAGACATTCCACTGCTCTGTCCTTCTCTTCAATTTGCACCACTCTTCTAGCATGAGCTTCTAGCTTAAACATCATAAGGAAAAAGGCAACGCTCTCCTTTGGAAGTTCTAAAAATACTTGCATTGAAGTTACCTCTGCAGGAAGGGAGGTACAAAAACCTGCTTATAGACCATCCTCATCTTCCTATTAGGAATTGTTTGAAGAGGATTAAATTGGTCAGTTGAGTGGTCCTGTAAGGGAAAAGCTTGCCATGGTCAGAGTTGAGACTCCTTGCACAGGGAGAGTTGTAACAGACTCCTTTAGAGTGTCTTGACTACCTGTGGCAACCTGTTGGTAGGGGTCATCTTCCTCCCTGGATGCCTGAACAAAGCAGGAAATTTATACAGTGATTTGCCTGTCAAGCACCAAAGGCCCAGTCTACGGTGTGCAGATCTGGAGAGGCTTAATAGAAAGTGTCCATTAGTCAGCTTCCCATACACCAGCTTTATGAGGCCTGCAGAAGGGCTGACAATCCAGGAACAGTATCAGTAAGGAAGACGCTGCCCCCCTCCAGCTATAACCTGCATAGAGCAGCCACAGCATAGAGGGATTAGGCTGCAGCGGCACAAAGACCTGTCACAGTAAGAAATAAATCCATGATAAACAGGGAGAACTCCATATTGTTAGGAAAAAAATATTATACCATATATAATTGCTGTAATTTAAAAAAAATAAAAATCGCAATTCAAACTATGGCTGCTAAAGTATCCTAAGCTGTCAAAAAAGACAGTGTAACAGTTGTTTGATTGCTGGGTAAAAAAAACCTGTAAGGGGTTAATTACTGCTAAAGGAATACTGACACTGCAGCTTCTCACATCAGAGCACCGTCCCAGCAGGTGAATAATCAAACAGACCAGTGGCGGCTGGTGCTCCATGGGCCGGGGGGGGGGG
This sequence comes from Pelophylax lessonae, assembly GCF_965119305.1. Lineage (NCBI taxonomy): Eukaryota > Metazoa > Chordata > Amphibia > Anura > Ranidae > Pelophylax > Pelophylax lessonae. The sequence continues at coordinate 271,240,678 of NC_138776.1, read as the reverse complement.
GGGAGGAATTACGGACAGACCGCACCATACACCCCCCCCCAGACCACACACCCCCGGACCACGACAGGACAGGACCCCCAGGACAGAACAGGACCCCAAGGACAGGACCTCCAGCACAGGACCCCCAGGACAGGACCTCCAGGACAGGACAGGACCCCCAGGACAGGACAGGACCCGACCCCCAGGACCGGACCCCTAGGAAAGGACAGGACCCCCAGGACAGGATCGCTCACCCTGCCTGGACATCAGCGGCGGCGGTGACTTCTGCGTCTCCTCCCTCATGCCCAATGGCATGGCTTCTCATTTCAGCCAATTGGGAAACAGGCCTCTGAACCCGCTTCCTGATTGGCCAGGAGGAGGATCCGTGTGACAATAGTGAATTTTCATCCGCTATTGTCACACAACTGAGTGGGCTCAGGGCGAACTGCTCTCCACCCCGAGCCCACCCTTTTTTTTAGCCTGTGAGAGCCTCTGGCTCTAATCACATGACTAAAAAAATAAAATAAATCCCCATAGAACTCCATGCGTCCGGCGCCCCGCATGTAGATTAGGCGGCCGGACGCATGGATGGGGGGGGGGTGCCCCGTATACACCAGTCGCCACTGAAACAGACCCTGCCATACAGATGTAGTGCCCTCCTAGGTAGGTGCTAGAATGAGTGGATATAGTTTTTGGTTTCTCTGCCTAACAGAGACACAGCGCATGCTGTCTTGATGAATCATACTGATCCAATAGCCATGGAGTATATTGGACAGTGGGCGGAAACCTGGCAGATAAGATCATGGATGTCTGTACAGCCCTGGCCAATTAGAAGGGGATGTGCTCCAAGGCATGCTGGGTACCTGCATTTATATCTGAAGAGCACATGGGCTCGTAGTCAAGTCCAGTCTACCTCTAGGGAGAGAGGTCTAAGTGGGGAGGGGGCTGCTGCCTCTCCCTTGCAGAGGCTGCCATGCGGCCTTGGGTGGGCGACCTAAAGGCCTAAAACATTAAAGTTGCAACCCCAATAGTCCTTACGAGGGTTGACTGAGGGAGGATGTCTGCGGATCCTGTCTGGTACTACTGAGGAAGACTGGTGTGTGTGCTCCAAGAGCCTTGTGAGTATAGACCCCTCCACAGGGGATCCTTGGGACTTGTGCTGTTAGATCCTCCTCTGGGTGATAGAAGTCAGTTACTGGGTGCAAGCTAAAGGAGACACTGGCTGGTGTCTTGAATAGGCAAGGTTCACTGAGTTCCTTCAGCTACAAAGGGACTTGTTCATCCCATACAGGTGCTTTATGGTAATGCAGATGATCTGCGATACAGTTCTATTGAGAGAGTTGTCCTCACCTGTGAACAGTTATTTGGAGTATCCTACTAAATCCCTTCTCTTATCCAAAAAAAATGCGAAACTACAGATGATCACAAGGAACCACTGTCATATGTGTGGACTTTAAGGGCACAGCATGAGACCGATAACAACTACATGGATTTATCCTAAAATAACATTTATTGATTTATCTAAAACCAGATCTTAATAAAATGAGGAAACTGGCCCCAAACTGAGCTCAGCTCGTACACAGGAGATCAATGTCTCCTACTAATTTCACTCAGGTAGGTATAGATATTTCCTCTGTTCACTGGTCTACGCGTTTCACACAAGGCTTCTTCAGGACTATGAAGATGTACAGACAGTTTTCTCTTATAAACAGACTCGATATTAGTGTTTCATAAACATAGAACATAATCTGTATTGATGTACATCATATTAAATACAAACATGGCTTACTAGCACACGTCCTTCCTTCCAACCCCCAACAAATTATCCCGACCTGGGGCGGACACAGGGGGAAAATCAGACCAAAATGTGTTGTATATATAGGTATCGGTCCTGATGATCCTAGGTAGAAGATAAAATATATATGTGTAGTAGTGTGAGGAGTAATTACATTCTCTATTCTATATCTATTCATACAGAAAGGAGGAAGGATAATCACCTTATGAGGATAGCAGGTTGGTATACACCGGATGGAGTTTATACTCCCATAATATGTGGGTGTCTCTCTCTATAGGGGTCACCTAGGTATATGATCAAAGCCCATCTTGTTTATAACTCATAGTTAGTGTACTCTTATCTTTAATAATGTAGGTTTCAGCCTACCTGTAGGTTAGGTATATCTATTGGAAATACTTACCGCCCCTTACCTATGTAAGAAATGTCAAATGGAGGAGGAGCCTGCAGTAGTTATTTTAAAATAAAGGATTTTTCAAAAGTTGTGTGTGTTTTTATAAATTTTTGGTGAATAGGTATGGGAAATATGTTCCCGATGCTCATTTACTGTAATTGGGGGGGGGGGGGGGGATCTGGGGGCCCCTTCGTAAAAGGGGCTTTCAGATTACGAGAAGTTCCCTGCCTGCAGATCCCCACAAGCACAGGCCACGGTTGTGGGGAAGAGGCCCTTGTCTACATCAACATGGGGACGAGGTGCTTTGGGGTGGAGTGGGGGGGGGACAGAGCTTCCCCAAAGCACCCACCTATGTTGATGGCATGTGGCCTGGTATGGTTAAGGAGAGGGGGGGGCTCACTTTTCCCTCCCACTTTCCTGACCTGCCGGGCTGCATGCCTGGATAAAGGGTCTGGTATGGATTTTAGGGGAGAACCCACACTGTTTTTTTTTTTTTACATCTTGGCCCCGAAGGGCCTGGTATGGACTAAAGGGGGGGGGGGAGGGGGACCACGCTGCTTTTTCTATTGCCGGCATTCTTTTCTTTCCATTCATCTGTCAGTTGGGAAGCCCGCTGACAGCTGATGAGTCATGGTTGGTAAGGATGCGAGCGGCCGGCTTCCCGGATTGCTGCTTAACAACCAGCTATTTCTTCACACAGAATTTGCATCGGTCCATCGGTTCTTTGTCTGATGCAAATTTAAATCGTTCTGAAAAGTTGGAATTTGCTAGAAAACGAATAAACAAAACAAATTTTAACAGATTTCAACTAAATTCATTACAATTTCATTTGGAGATTTGGATACATCCGAATCAAGGTATAACCAAAAATTTGTCAGAATTTGTATTCGCACCGAAATGAATTTCACGTGTCTATCTGAGGTGTATAGCTTCTTCCCCACATGTCCACCAACATTCATATAGAAGACATTTCCCGCACTCAAGGCACTAATACACCTCCAGGGTTGTGTGGGACAGGAAAACAGGACTTCATTGAGGAACATTTCCCTCACTCAGGACAGGAATACGGCTTCTCCCTCATGTGAGTACTCTGATGTGTGGAAAGATGGGACTTCTGTGCAAAACATTTCCCGCACTCAGCACAGGAATACGGCTTCTCACCCGTGTGAGATCTCTGATGTCTGGAAAGATGAGTCTTCCTAGAAAAACATTTCCCGCACTCAGGACATGAATACGGCTTCTCACCCGTGTGAGATCTCTGATGTGTGGAAAGATCGGACTTCTGTGCAAAACATTTCCCGCACTCAGGACAGGAATACGGCTTCTCACCGGTGTGAAATTTCTGATGTGTAGAAAGAGCGGACTTGCATGAAAAACATTTCCCACACTCAGGACAAGAATACGGCTTCTCACCTTTGTGAAATTTCTGATGTGTGGAAAGATCAGACTTATCTGAAAAACATTTCCCGCACTCAGGACAGGAATATGGCTTCTCACCCATGTGCAATCTCTGATGTGTGGAAAGATTGGACCTCAGTGTAAAACATTTCCCGCACTCAGGACAGGAATATGGCTTCTCTCCAGTGTGCGATCTCTGATGTCTGGAAAGATGGAACTTCTGTGTAAAACATTTCCCGCACTCAGGACAGGAATACGGCTTTTCACCGGTGTGAGATCTCTGATGTGTGGAAAGAGCGGACTTACATGAAAAACATTTCCCACACTCAGGACAGGAATACAGCTTCTCACCAGTGTGCGATCTCTGATGTGTGGAAAGAGTGAACTTCTGTGCAAAACATTTCCCGCACTCAGGACAGGAATACGGCTTCTCACCGGTGTGAGATCTTTTATGCACATTAAGATTGGATTTAAAACTGAAACTCTTCCCGCACTGAGCACAGGAGAACCTCTTATCTGTTGTAAGGAAGGCACCGTCCCTCACAGTCTGAGGTTCCTCAGGATAAGAGGAATACGATGGTTCGGCACAGTCCCTCACAGTCTGAGGTTCCTCAGGATAAGAGGAATACGATGGTCCGGCACCGTCCCTCACAGTCTGAGGATCCTCAGGATAAGAGGAATACGATGGTCCGGCACCGTCCCTCACAGTCTGAAGTTCCTCAGGATAAGAGAAATACGATGGTCCGGCACTGTCCCTCACAGTCTGAGGTTCCTCAGGATAAGAGGAATACGATGGTCCATCTACACTGTGTGGTGCCGGATGGACATTTGAGGTCGCCGGGTTTTCTCCTGGACTATACTGTGTGATGTCCTCATCTTCTACTTTACAGTATGGAGACAAAGTGAGACAATCCTCTGAGGTTTTCCTCATCTCCCGTCCATGTACTAAAATAGAAATACAAAGATTATTACTAGACATGAGCAGATTGGTTCCCCTAAACCAGGACTCCGCCCACATCAGACAGCTTTGTCTCTGAGGATCTTACAATTCCCCCCTCAAGGTAACTAGTAAATGGGTCCTCTGATCTCCTACCAGTTCATTTCTTTATTCATGGACCTTAGTCAGAGAGTGAGGAAACAACGAGAACTGTCTTTTATAGGAGTGACAGTGATGAGGGGATTATAGGACAAGTGTCCCCTCCCCCTCTATCACTCATTGCCATCTTCCCAACACAAGAAGTCCCGCACTTCCTTATTTAGTCCATGATTTAGTCATGAATAACAGCGGGGCTGAGCCCCACCAGAGGTCAGAGAGTGAGGATGAGGGGAGAACAACCAAGATGAAGACTGGACTGATCCAGAAGACCGCCATCATTGGGTTACTGACTCCTCCCTCATTATCACTTTCTGTTTAAGGTTCCAAAGTTGGAGGATGTTATCACATTATTATCACCATGTAAAAGTCTGTCCTCCAATCAAATCATCAGATATAAAATGTCCAGCTGGTAGGAAATGGGAGTAACAAAAGAGAATCCATATTATGTGTATATATAGCAGAGGGTAAAGGGGAGAGAGCAGAAGTCAGGAGTATGTAATGTACAACAAAGAGTATATAGTGCAGGGGTCAGGAGTATGTAATGTACACCATAGAGTATATAGTGCAGGGGTCAGGACTCATAATATTTTTGTTCAGTAATCAGTTGCAGAGGTCCCACACCGCTGCCTCCCATCTCCTGAGACTGCACTCAGTGACTTGGGTGTGAGACTATACAGACATATCCCTCCACCCGGCACAGCCAGAAAATAACAGAGCAAGTAACCCCCGGAGAATTGTTCTGTCAGAGATCTTGGTAGACCTGGACATGGGGCAGAAGACCCAAGGTTCATAGCCCAGGTGTCTAGGCTGAGCAACGTCTATGGTGAACATCAACATTTTACTGCCAGCTGAACCCCAGAATCTCCATAAATCCATTCTAGAGACATAAATTGTGTCTGCAGCACAGAGAAGGAAGATTATCCGAGAGAAATACAGGAATACAGGACGGGGAACACAGCTCAGGAAAGTGACCAGGGTATTACAGGCTGATATCAGCCAGTCCCCGCCCTACTCTGGACCAATCAGTGAGCAGTATGGGTGGAGGAATGTATTTAGTGTTAATGACCCACCTGTGCTGATCTCTGTAGGAGTGTCCTCCTCTATAAATGTCCCCGTTATTCCATCCTCCTCCATAGACTGCTGATCATCCCTCACATACGTCTCTTCTTCTTCTGATTTAACCTCAAATTCTATATCGATTGGATCTCCACTCTAAACCAAGAAAATGAGAGAGAATATCATCTGGAAGATATAAGCTTACATAAAAAATACACACATCCCCTCCACAAGTCCATGTTCTAGATACTCCATCCCACCAACCTTGTAACATTGAGGGATGGTGTGACCTTCCTGTGTGGAATCCCGGGAATACAGAGGACGGGGACATCTCTCTGGTGGGTTCCTGGTATTAGGTGGCTCCATCATATTCTTGTGTCCTTCTGAAACCTCCTCCATCACTCCATACTCCTCATCCTCCTCTTTATAATCTTCTTTTACAACAATATTATCCTTGGAGTTTTCATTCTGAAAAATATAATAAAACATTCATTGTAAAAAAAACATGATTGCTTATAAACCATAACTACCAATAATTGTTCCTCATCTACCTGATAATGGTGAGGGACGGTGTGACCTTCCTGTGTGGAATCCCGGGAATACAGAGGACGGGGACATCTCTCTGGTGGGTTCCCATTACTGGATCCATCTGTAGGAAACACACACACACTGTCAAGGACCATAAACCAGGCGAAGACAGAAAGTACAGTTAAAAAAAAAAAAAAACACACCTTTAATGAAATAGAAAAAAATAGCACAGTTCAGGAATTCAGTAAAAAACATATGCCGGGACTTGGATGCCAGAGCAGGTAATCAGAGGAGCCCGGGTCAAGAAACCAGATGTCAACATAGTCGGAAGCAAAAATCAGGAATAGGAATTAGGAAGAGAAGTGAGCCCGGGCAAGTAACACACAGGAACACACTGGAGATCATAGACCAAGCAAAGGCAAGGAGGAAATGAGCTCAGCTGCTTCAAAAGGGGCTGGCTGTAGGCTGGACTAATGAGGCAGGAAATGGTAACCAGGTGAGTCATTGTGGTAACAAGCGGCTGGTAGTTACACGACAGCTAAAGCCCTGACAGTAGCCTCTTCCCCAACAATCCCCCCCCCTTGGGGGAGCACCAGACTTGAGGGGAAAATGTATATGGAAAGCCTTGAACAGGGCAGGAGCATTTACGTTTGAGGATTAGACCCAAGAGCATTCCCTTGGACCATAACCCCTCTGTGAACTAGATAGCGTATATGTCCACTAAACCTACGGGAGTTAATGATAGATTGTATCTCATATTCCACATGGTTGTCAACCTTAAGCGGGCGAAGGCGTCGTACTGAGGTGGTATAGCAATAACACGTAAGGAAACATGGAATACGTTGTAAATACGAACGTTGGAAGGAAGATCTAATGTGTAGGACACTGGGTTAACATCACCCTCTCCTCAACTTAGTAGAAGGATGCAGGTAGGGGTCGGCGGTCAGCATGGTTTGTACCTCTCTCTTTTTTTTAGAAAAGTAGCCACAAGGATGGATAGAACTCTCAGGGGTATGAGGTTGAGACAGGAAAGCGCCTACTCCAGTCTCAGACGCATCAACTTCAAGAATGACGGGTAACATGGGATCAGGATGTTCCAGCACTGGAACTGCAGCAAAAGTGGCCTTGAAGAATTCAAAGGCTTTAATGGATTCCGGGGACCAATTCTGTGGGTTGCCCTCTTTTCTGGTCATACAGTATCAATGAAGGGGTTTGACCAGAAAAGAGAAATTACTCATAAATTTCTGATAATAATTGGTAAAACCAAGAAAATGTTGTAGAGCACGTAGACCTATGGCCGAAGCCACTTTAAGACTGCAGATGGCTTCTCTGGGTCCATGGAAAAACCTGGCAGCACAAATGACATAACGCAAAAATTTAACCTGTTCATGGAACTCGCATTTTTCCAACTTGCAATAGAGGTTGCTTTCTCTCAACCTCTGTAGCACACGGGAGAGACATCTGTGTGGAGGTTCTCTAGGGATTTAGAATATATGAGAATATCATCCGGGTAAACCACCACACATTATGGCAGCATATCTCAGAGGACATTGTTAATAAAGTCCTGGATAACTGCAGGAGCGTTGCAGAGCCCAAAAGGGCATTACGAGGTATTCATAGTGTCCGGTCTTAGTATTAAATTTCCATTTGTGGCCCTCATTAATCCTCACAAGAATGTATGCCCCTCGCAAATCGAGCTTAGTGAAGATCGTTGTTCCATTAAGGCAGTCAAATAATTCCGTTATCAATGGGATCGGATAAGTATTTTTACCGGAAATGTGAATGAGATGCCTATAATCGATACAGAGACTCAGTTCACGACTCTTTTTATTTCCCACAAAGAAAAAGTCAGCACTGGAAGGAGAAGAGGATTTGAGGATGAACCCCTGGGATAGTTAAATCGCAGCATACTTCTCCATTGCCTTCTCCTCTGAGACAGACAGAGGGTAAACCCGGCCACGAGGAGGAATGGCACCGGGGTTGAAGGTCAACTGTGCACTCAAAAGGCCGAAGTGCCAAAATACCGGCCTGACCTTTGTCAAAGACATCACAGAATTCATGGTACTCTTCTGGCAATAAAGAGACTGAAGACGTGCACATGATCTTAATCACTTTCTAAAAAGATGTATTAGTGCATTGTGGGGATCATGACAAAACCTCAGCATTACAGCAATTAAAAGAGGGATTGGGCCTCTGTAACCAAGGATAACCAATGACAACTGGGTAATGAGGTAAGGAAATGACTAGGAATTTGAATTATCTTATGGTGAAGAGCCCTTACAGCCATGGTCAATGGAGTGGTTTCATGGGTCACATGGGCAGGCTGTAGAGGTCTCCCATCAAAAGCCTCAATGGTAAGTGGGGAGGCACGAGGCTGCAGTGGTATTGAGTGCTTCAACAGAAAGTGCAGTTAAAATCACAGATTTAAGTAAATAGCAAAAATAACAGTTCAGGAACGTAGTCAAAAAGAGAAGCCGGGGTTTGGATGCCAGAACAGGTAATCAGAGGAGCAAGGATCAGGAAACCATAAGTCAGTTTAGTCAGGCGAAACAAATCAGGAACAGGTATCGGAAGAGAAGTCAGCCACGGCAAGTCATACACAGGAACACACTGGAGAGCATAGACCACGCAAGGGCAAGGAGGAAATGAGCTAAGCTACTTAAATAGCAAAATGGGGCTGGCTGTAGGCTGGACTAATGAGGCAGGTAATGGTAACCAGGTGAGTCACTGTGGTAACGAGCGGCCGGTAATTAACCGACAGCTAAGCAACTTCTGAGCTCTGAAAGAAAAGAGCTGCAGGAGCCCAGCCCTGACACACACTGACTGAATACATTGTTTCTATGTGTTTATCAGATGATGGGGGATCTAGGTGGACCCTCCGTACTGCTCTCTCCTTTACAATAAAGTCTCCTCTTACCCGGTGATGTGAGGGGCGGCTGATTCTCCATCATGACGTCCTTGTAGAGATCCTTGTGTCCTTCTAAATACTCCCACTCCTCCATGGAGAAATAGACAGTGACATCCTGACACCTTATAGGAACCTGACACACACAATGATACAGTCACCATCCAGACACATCCCTTGTCTGTTACTGGACAATGTCCCAGAATTCCCAGCACCGCTCACCTCTCCTGTCAGCAGCTCCATCATCTTCTTCGTGACTTCTAGAATCTTCTCCATGTTGTGTCTCTCAGGTTTTATGGAGTCACATGGAGGCACTGTGATGGTCATAGGATCACCTGACTTCAGAAGAGGAAATCTCTGTATTGGAGAACCAATAGGAATATCATGTTAGAATCCCAAAATCCTCCTCACCTCTCTGGTCAGGTCTGTGTTTTATCAACAGAGATAAGAGTGATGTCATGTGACCTCCCACAATCCTCCTCACCTCTCCGGTCAGCAGGTAGATGATCTCCAGGGTGAGGTTTAGTATCTTCTCAGTCATGTGACTCCGGTCCTCCTTCATCCTCATTCGTTCTGTCACTCAATCTATACAGGTTTCTGTCTAGACAGGTAAGGGTAAAAATATATATGTAAGTGCAAGAAGGTTCTGACCCTGAAGGTGTTAATCTAGGTTTCCACACTATATATATGTGTGTATCATCATCTGCTGGAGATAAAAGAGGTCATAGTGACTATGGAGGAAGAGGACAGACATGACAGGGGGACGGGGGGGGGGGACGGGGTTACTGGGTGTAAATTGAAAATAAGATCTTATCTTACACAGTTCCTAGGTATAATCCTGGACTCTTTACTATCCTTTCGGCCACACATCCAGTCACCGTCCAAAGCTTGCCGCCTCAACATCCGCAACATCTCCAAGATACGCCCCTTCCTAACCAATGATACCACAAAGAGTCTAATCCACTCCCTGGTCATTTCTCGTCTCAATTACTGCAACTCCCTTCTCATTGGCTTACCTTTAAAAAGACTATCCCCCTTCAGTCCATCATGAACGCTGCTGCCAGGCTCATCCACCTTGCAAACCGCTCTGTGTCTGCTACCCCTCTTTGCCAATCCCTCCATTGGCTGTCACTCAACCAACAAATTAAATTCAAGTTACTAACCATAACTTACAAAGCCATCCAAAACTTGGCGCCCAGCTACATCACTAATCTGGTCTCAAAATACCGACCAACTCGTTCTCTTCGTTCCTCCCAGAACCTCCTGCTCTCTAGCTCCCTTGTAACCACTTCCCATGATCGCCTTCAGGACTTCTCCCATCCTCTGGAATGCTCTACCCCCATCTGTCCGACTATCTCCTACTTTGTCTACTTTCAGATGATACCTGAAAACACATCTCTTCACAGAAACCTATCTGGCATCCACCTAACAACTGTACTTTTATTTTCTCCATCAGCCCATCCCAAACAGTTATTACCTCATGTATCTCTTGACTCTCCCTCTTAGATTGTAAGCTCTAACGAGCTGGGCCCTTTGATTCCTACTGTATTAAAATGTATTGTATTTGTACTGTCTACCCTCAAGTTGTAAAGCGCTGCGTAAATTGACGGCGCTATATAAATCCTATATAATAATAAAATCTTATTACCTCCTTTGCTGCCACTTCCAGCAACGTCTCCTCTTTACTTCCTCCCGTCTCACCTCTCACCCGGTACTTCCTATTTATACCTGACATCACTTCCTGTATGTACCTGACATCACTTCCTGCCTTCTAAAGAGACTTCCTGCCTGGGTAGAAGTGAGATTATTATTATTATTATACAGGATTTATATAGTGCCAACAGTTTGCGCAGCACTTTACAGTGTGGGGGAAGACAATACAGTTACAGTACAATTCAATACAGGAGGAATCAGAGGGCCCTGCTCGTTACAGCTTACAATCTAGAAGGGAGGGTCAAGTGAAACAAAAGGCAGTAACCGAGGGGGATGGGCAGATGGATAAAATGGAGGTAGAGTTGTTAGGTGTGGGTAGGATAGGCTTCACTGAAGAGGAGGGTTTTCAGAGAAAAGCTAATAGAGTAGGAGATAATCGGACAGATAAGGGTAAGGAGTTTCATAGGATTGGAGAGGCTCTGGTAAAGTCCTGGAGGCGAGCATGGGAGGAGGTGACGAGGGAGCTAGAGAGCAGGAGGTTTTGAGAGGAACGAAGAGAGCGATTAGGTTGGTATTTTGAGACTAGGCTAGTGATGTAGTTGGGGGTTAAGTTGTGGATGGCTTTGTAAGATGTTGTTAGTATTTTGAATTTGATTCGTTGGGTGAGCGGAAGCCAGTGGAGGGCTTGACAGAGAGGAGCAGCGGACACTGAGCGATTGGTGAGATGAATGAGTCTGGCAGCAGCATTCATGATGGATTGAAGGGGGGATAGCCTGTGTAGAGGTAAGCCAATGAGAAGGGAATTGCAGTAGTCGAGGCACGAGATGACCAGGGAGTGAACTAGGAACTTTGTTGTGTCTTTGGTTAGAAAGGGGCGTATTTTGGAGATGTAGCGGAGGTAAAGGCGGCAAGATTTGGACAGTGATTGGATGTGGGGCTTGAAGGAGAGTTCAGAGTCCAGGACAACACCTAGGACCTTGGCATGCAGGGATGGGCTGATAGTAATTCCATCAATATTGACAGAGAGATCAGGGGAAGGGGCACGTGGTGGAGGAAAGATTATTAGCTTGGTTTTGGAGGGATTGAGTTTGAGGAAGAGGTGTGACATCCGGACCGATATATCAGATAGTAAATTAGTGATTGAGGGAGAGAGCTGAGGGGTGGATAAATAGATTTGGGTATTATCAGCGTAGAAATGGTATTGGAAGCCGTGGGAGGCCACCTTTTGGAGCCGAGATCACCACCTTTTGGAGCTCAGAGGTACTGCAGCCCCGAGAAACGTCTCGTAGTGTGAACATGGCCTTGTGCTGTGTGTGTATGTACCGTATATCCTTATAGATGGGGCCATCTCCACTCCCACTAAGGGGGAGAGAAATATATTACTGCCTAATACCATCACACGCTCATCCCCACTTTCCTGGCCAAGCAGGCTGCATGCTCGGATTAACAGTTTGGTGTTTATTTCCTGGTTGACCTCACGCATCCTCCAATGACAACTCATATGGCTAAGCTCATGAAGGCCACAACAAGCAAATAGGTTACTCAATATCAGGGCTTGTTTTCTCAGAGAATAGATGCAGGAACTTCCCCTTTCTCTGGCCCTACCCACCTCCAAGCACCATTCCTTGGTTCCACCCCTGTGCACCATTCCTTGGCTCCACCCCCTACCCACCTCCAAGCACCATTCCTTGGTTCTACCCTCTACTCACCTCCGAGCACCATTCCTTGGTTCCACCCTTACCCACCTCCGAGCACCATTCCCTGGTTCCACCCCCTACCCACTGCCAAGCACTATTCCTTGGTTCCACCCTCTACCTACCTCCGAGCACCATTTCTTGGTTCCAACCCCTACCCACCTCCGAGCACCATTCCTTGGTTCCATCCTCTACCCACCTCCCAGTACCATTCCTTGGTTCCACCCTCTATCCACCTCCGAGCACCATTTCTTGGTTCCAACCCCTACCAACCTCTGAGCACCATTCCTTGGTTCCAACCCCTACCCACCTCCAAGCACCAATTCCTTGTTCCTCGGAGGAATGGGTGGCACAATCTAAAAAAGACCAGTAAGCAACCTCTCCCCCAGAATTCAAGGTCTTTCCTGCCTTTTTGCATGAGGACTCTCTTTCTCTCTTCAATGCTTTCTGGACTCTGAGTCAGAACTGCAGGAGCAAACCTCTTTGGAATTAGACACTGACTCTAGAACTGCAGTTTTCTTTCATTCGGCAGACATTTACTCTAAAGCAGGAGGCCGGACTAAATGCAGCTCATTGCTATCAAAGGAGGCTAGCCCTTAAAGGATACAGTTTAAACTCTTGCAATGCAGACAAGAATGTAGAATTATTCTTTAGGATAGAATCAATATTCTTCACCCCAACTTCCATTGCATTGGAAGAGAGGCAAAAATTAAGGCAGGTTCACAGGCTACAACTGCAGACAGATATACCCCTTAGGGAAAAGTCCAATGCATAAAGTTACCACCAGTAGGCCATAAACCCCCCAAAGGACCCACCTAAACATCATTAATGAGTATACCCCTTAAGCATCCCCCAATGGAAACTCCATGTATATGGCTAAGTTCATGAAAGCCACGTCAACGAAATAGGTGACTCATTATTCTGGAAAGCCTCTTCCTCTTCACAAGTGCCTAATCTGACATCCTGCAGTACAGGTAGAAGTGTTCTGGTTGGGGTTTGAACTGAGCAACCCAGTGCTGCAAGGTGGTGACCACTAAGACATTCTGGTGCTCTGTCCTTCTGTTCAATTTGCAGCACTCTTCTAGCATGAGCTTCTAGATTAAACATCATAGGGAAAAAAGGCAATGCTCTCCTTTGGAAGTGCTAAAAATACTGTATTTATCGGCTTATAACACGCACCTTTTCTCCCTGAAAATCGGCCGTAAATAGTGGGTGTATGTTATACGCCGACATTTTCATTTGGCTGCCTCGGAAGGAAAGGAGGTGGGATGGGCACTGTTCTGCTTTGCATTATTGAACTGTTGTATAACACTAGTCAGACAGCTTAACAATAATTCAGAAGTGAAGAAACGTGAGACATCAGATCTGTATGTATTCTTTTTTCTGAATAACTTTGTAAAAAGACAATTCCATCATTAGTCCTGGAATAGATGAGAGCTCTTCTGAATGCTGTCAGGAATAGTTATGAAATGGAGGAAATACAGTTCCAGGTTAAAGGTTACTCCCCTTCAACTCTGAGGGGAACAGTACTTCCTGTCAAGCTCTGGCAATAATAACTATAATGACTAACTCTGACCACTAGATGGCAGCAATGTCAAACAACATTGATGTATAATCTATAACAGCACATTACTATGACCAATATGGGCAGAACACTCCCTGTCTGGCATAATTTATTATGTCACTACCCAAACAATTACTGCTATGCAGAAAAAACATATAAACAGGAAAATGGAATCCTAGTTAGTCTTAGATCAAAACTATAATGTCAGTTATAGGTCTGAGATAAATTCTGTCAGTCTCGTTTTTTACAATCTTGACCTCTACCTTTCTAACCTTGCCATCCCTGCTAGGTAGAACATTGACAATAATTCCTACGGGCCACTAGTTTATGCTCTCTTGGCTGTCCTTCAACAGAACAACATCACCCACTTTTACATTTGGGCGATCCTCAATCCATTTCCTATGGCGTTGCAGGTTTGACAGATACTCTCTCTTCCATCTTTTCCAAAAGGTGTCTGCCAAGCATTGTACTTGCTTCCATTGTTTCACATGAACTTGGGTTGTACTTATGGTTCCAGATGGAGCAGACAAAGAGTTCACCTTATGAGTTAACAACATTACTGGGGTAAGGACCATAGGTGTATCTGGATTGGAGGACACAGGAACTATAGGTCTGGCATTCATAATAGCTGTAACTTCTGCTAAAAAGGTGCTTAAAGTCTCATGGGTCAAGTGAGCAGGTTTGGTTTGTAGCAACATAGCATCCAAGATTCACCTGGTAATACCTATAAGTCTCTGCCAGACACCACCATGTGTGAGGAGTGTGGAGGATTAAAGACCCATGTACATCCTCTGTCTTGGAGAAAGTCTTGCAATTGTGATTCACTGTCACAAATGTTAAGTTCTTTGCAGGCTCCTACAAAGTTTGTTCCTCTGTCAGAACGGAACAGTTTTGCTGGGCCACGAATTGAGAAGAATCTCCTCAAGGCATTAATAAAGCTTGATGTTGACATGGCTTCAAGTAGCTCTATGTGTACAGCTCGGGTAGACAAACAAGTGAAAAGGACTGCCCATCGTTTACTGTCCGCGCTGCCTCCTCTAGTGTGACAGGTTAAAACAGACCACGGACCAAATACATCTAAGCCCACACTGGTGAAAGGTGGTTGAGCAATTACTCTGTCTTCTGGCAGCTCTGCCATCTTTTGACTTTGTAATCTTCCTCGCAGCTTGCGACAGATGACACATTTGTGTATAACAGCTGATACCAAGCGTTTGCCACCAAGAATCCAGAAACCTGCGGATCTAATTGCACCTTCTGTGATGTGTCGCACTTGGTGAACTACTTGTTCATGATAGTACCTAACAAGCAGTGTCGCAATGTGGTGATCATAAGGTATAATGACAGGTTGTTTCTCTTCCTCTGAAAGTTCAGCAAGAGACAAACGTCCACCTACTCTCAACAACCCATTCTTGTCTAAAAAGAGGCTAAGCCTCCCAAGACGGCTTTGTTTTGGGAATGTCTTTTGTTTTTTTAAGCAGTCAATTTCCTTCTGGAAATGCTTGTTTTGAACAGAAGAAATGATAACAGACTTTGCCTGAGCAAGTTCCACTAAATTGACCTGTTCATGGAAATCTTCCCACCTGATCGCTATTGGTTTCTCTCCGGAAGGATTTAGCGACATGGATGAGTCTAGCTAGGGTCTTAACTAATATCTTCCAGCAAGAAAATCTCTCAAAGCAATGTGAGTGAAGTGTGGTTTAAGAAGCTTTGGTACTGAAACTTGTAATTTCCGATCTGATTTCAGGGTCAGCTTCGGGCTCTACGAGTGGATAAACATTAGCAGTGTCTATCTGCTCACAGTGTGGTTGGTAGACACCAAACATTGGTAGATACCAGTGTTCCCTGTCTGTCTCAAGTGGTTCTGCAACTTCAGCGTGATCGTTGTCTAGCATCCCTTTAATGAATTCAATGAAATCTTTTTTCACTTCTGGCTTTCTCTGCAGTGTTTTGCTGAGTGAATGCAAATGCTTCATGGCTTGTTCCCTGTTACTAGGCAAAACACGTCTGGGTGTGCGAAAGGGGAGAGGGGCCACCCAACTGTGATTGTCATTTTGGTGAGCCTCTCTATCCATAATCTGCAGGAAGGTCTGATCCTCTATAGAGAGGCCCTGTTTGTCATCATCTTTAGTTTTCTGGAACACTGTAATCCCTAGATTGTCTGTTTCAATGTTGGAATTGACTTCTTCTTTACCATATAGTGTAGAAGAGTCACAGTGTTGTGTTGACCTGCCAAAGCTTTCCTTGACAACGAAGCTGTTGTGACAGTGACTGAGAAGAGATGTGCGATCTGGCTGCATTTATGAGGCTGCAGATGGGCACGGATCTGGCTGCAATTGTGAGGCTGCAGATTGGCACTGATCTAGCTGAAAGGGTGAGGCTGCATTGATGGGCACTTATAAGGCTGCATTGATGGACACTGACCCTTATTTTGCTTCACAGTTCTTTATTTAAAATTTCCTGAAACCTCCCCCTTAAAATTAGGGTGCATGTTATACGCGTGTTCGTGTCATATGCCGATAAATACGGTACTTGCATTGCAGGTATCTCTGCAGAAAGGGAGGCCCGAAAACATGCTTATAGACTATCCTCAGCTTCCTTTTAGGAATTGTTTGAAGAGGGTTAAACTGGTCACTTGACTGATTCTGCAAGGGAAAAGCTTGACATCATCAGAGTTGAGACTCCTTGTGCATGCAGATCTGGAGAGGTTTAATATATAGTGTCCATTAGTCAGCTTCCCATACACCAGCTTTATGAGGCCTGCAGAAGAGCTGACAATCCAGGAACAGTATCAGTAAGGAAGATGCTGCCCCCCTCCAGCTATAACCTGCATAGAGCAGCCACAGCATGGAGGGATTAGGCTGCAGCGGCACAAGGACCTGTCACAGTAAGAAATAAATCCATGATAAACAGACACGGTGCAAAGGAGAACTCCATATTGTTAGGAATATTATACCATATATAATTGCTACTCAAGCTATGTAGTAATTATTTTTTTTTTAAATCGCAATTCAAACTACGGCTGCTAAAGTCTCCTAAGCGGTCAGAAAAGACAGTGTAACAGTTGTTTGATTGCTGGGTGAGAAAAGGGGTTATTACTGCTAAAGGAATACCGACACTGCAGCTTCTTACATCAGAGCACCATCCCAGCAGGTGAATAATCAAACAGACCCTGCCATACAGATGTAGAGCCCTCCTAGGTAGGTGCTTGAATGAGTGGATATAGTTTTTGGTTTCTCTGCCTAACAGGGACACAGCTCATGCTGTCTTGATGATTCATATTGATCCAATAGCCATGGATTATATTGGACAGTGGGTGTCAGATAAGATCATGGATGTCTGTACAGCCCTGGCCAATTAGAAGGGGATGTGCTCCAAGGCATGCTGGGTACCTGCATTTATATCTGAAGAGCACATGGGCTCGTAGTCCAGTCCAGTCTACCTCTAGGGAGAGAGGTCTAAGTAGGGAGGGGGCTGCTGCCTCTCCCTTGCAGAGGCAGCCTTGGGTGGGTGACCTGAGGGCCTAAAACATTGAAGTTGCAACCCCATTGGTCCTTGCGAGAGCTGACTGAGGGAGGATGTCTGCGGATCCTGTCTGGTAATACTGAGGAAGACTGATGTGTGTGCTCCAAGAGCCATGTGGGTATAGACCCCCCCCCCCCACAGGGGATCCTTGGGACTTGTGCTGTTAGATCCTCTTCTGGGTGTTAGAAGTCAGTTACTGGGTGCAAGCTAAAGGAAACACTGGCTAGTGTCTTGAAGAGGCAAGGTTCACTGAGTTCCTTCAGCTACAAAGGGACGTGTTCATCCCATACAGGTGCTTTATGGTCCTGCAGATGATCTGCGATACAGTTCTATTGAGAGAGTTGTCCTCACCTGTGAATAGTTATTTGGAGTATCCTACTAAATCCCTTCTCTTATCCAAAAAAAATGCGAAACTACAGATGTTCACAAGGAACCACTGTCATATGTGTGGACTTTAAGGGCACAGCATGAGACAGATAACAACTACATGGATTTATCCTAAAATAACATTTATTGATTTATCTAAAACCAGATCTCAATAAAATGAGGAAACTGGCCCCAAACTGAGCTCAGCTCGTACACAGGAGATCAATGTCTCCTACTAATTTTACTGATGTACATCATACATATATAAGGATAAGTTGGTATATATCATAAGGTTCGTGTAGGTATTGATATTTTCTCTGTTCACAGGTCACGCGTTTCACACAAGGCTTCTTCAGGACTATGAAGATGTACAGACAGTTTTCTCTTATAAACAGACTCGATATTAGTGTTTCATAAACATAGAACATAATCTGTATTTATGTACATCATAATAAATACAAACATGGCTTAATAGCACACGGCCTTCCTTCCAACCCCCAACAAATTAGCTTGACCTGGGGCGGACACAGGGGGGGGAAAAAAATCGGACCAAAACGTGTTATATATATATATATATATATATATATATATATATATATATATATATATATGTATATATATAGGTATCGGTCCTGATGATCCTAGGTACAAGATAAAATATATATGTGTAGTAGTGTGAGGAGTAATTACATTCTCTATTCTATATCTATTCATACAGAAAGGAGGAAGGATAATCACCTTATGAGGATAGCAGGTTGGTATACACCGGATGGAGTTTATACTCCCATAATATGTGGGTGTCTCTCTCTATAGAGGTCACCTAGGTATATGATCAAAGCCCATCTTGTTTATGACTCATAGTTAGTGTACTCTTATCTTTAATAATGTAGGTTTCAGCCTACCTGTAGGTTAGGTATATCTCTTGGATATACTTACCGCCCCTTACCTATGTAAGAAATGTCAAATGGAGGAGGAGCCTGCAGTAGTTATTTTATAATAAAGGATTTTTCAAAAATTGCGTGTGTGGTTTTATTCATTTTTGGTGGATAGGTATGGGAAATATGTTCCCGATGCTCATTTATATGGCGGGGTGGGGGGGGGGGGGTGGGATCTGGGGGCCCCTTGGTAAAAGGGGCTTTCAGATTACGAGAAGTTCCCTGCCTGCAGACCCCCACAAGCACAGGCCACGGTTGTGGGGAAGAGGCCCTTGTCCCCATCAACATGGGGACAAAGTGCTTTGGGGTGGAGTGGGGGGGGGACAGAGCTTCCCCAAAGCACCCACCTATGTTGGAGGACATGTGGCCTGGTATGGTTAAGGAGGGGGGGGCCCTCACTTGTCCCCACTTTCCTGACCTGCCGGGCTGCATGCCGGGATTAAGGGTCTGGTATGGATTTTAGGGGAGAACCCATGCTGTTTTTTTTTTATTTACATTTTGGCCCCGAAGGGCCTGGTATGGACTGGGGGGGGGGGAGGGGGACCACGCCATTTTATTTCTATTGCCGGCATTCTTTTTTTCCATTCATCTGTCAGTGGGGAAGCCCGCTGAAAGCTGATGAGTCATGGTTGGTAAGGATGCAGGTGGCCGGCTTCCCGGCTTGCTGCTTAACAACCAGCTATTTCTTCACACAGAATTCTCATCGGTTGATCGTTTTTTTTTTGACTGATCCGAATTCGAATCGTTCTGAAAAGTTGGAATTCGTTAGAAAACGAATAAACGAAACAAATTTTAACAGATTTCAACAAAATTCATTACAATTTTATTTGGAGATTTGGATACATCCGAATCTGGGAATAACCAGAAATTTGTATTCGCACCAAAACAAATTTCCCGTTTCTAACACTTAATGGCCACCCACTAACAGCTGGGCTCCCAGCCAATGCAAATGGCCGCCAATGGCAGGGCCCTCTCTCCAGGCATGGATCCTCTACATATGTGTCCCATAACACCACCCCGCTGATAGCTGGGGACTCAATGACCACTCGGGACATCCTGGAAGACTTCTGGATACCAAAGGAAGCTCCTGACATCCCGCACAGCTGCCCAGCACCAGACCCGCCCACCAATACTTCCAATAGGTAGGAAAACATCATACAAAAATGGTCCTATAAGTGAGGAGGACAAAAAAGGAATGCAGCTATTGGCTTATCCTGAACATTTATGGGGTGGGGGTCTTAAGGGGGAGGAACAAGGGCGGGGCTACCCAAAGGTATGCTGCCATGGACATCTGTCAGGAAAGCACATTATGGCCACTAGATGGAACTGACCATCATAGGAAATCCCAATTCACCATGACTGGGGGAATGCGGGTTACATTTCATCAACACATTTATAACAACCAGACCTGTAAGTGTTTTTGAAATCTTCCCGCACAAAATGTACTCAGCCAATGAAAGGTAAGGACTCCATTTTTATTTTTCTCCTGCTATCAATAGCCAACACGGGACAACACTTCATCCATGTCTTTGGTGATCTCTGATCTCCTTATGAAGTGTTTCTTACATGATGAAGATCAGCCATGGAGTATATCTGAGGTGTATATCAGGGTGAGCTTCTTCCCCACATGTCCACCAACATTCATATAGAAGATATTTCCCGCACTCAAGGCACTAATACACCTTCAGGGTTGTGTGGGACCCCTGATGTACAGAAGACAGGACTTCAGTGAGGAACATTTCCCTCACTCAGGACAGGAAAGTTCATTCTCCTCCGTGTGAGATCTCTGATGTGTGGAAAGAGAGGCCTTCTGTGAAAAACATTTCCCGTACTCAGGACAGGAATACGGCTTCTCACCCGTGTGAGATCTCTGTTTGGAAAGATCAGACTTCTGTGAAAAACATTTCCCGCACTCAGGACAGGAATACGGCTTCTTACCCGTGTGAGATCTCTGATGTGTGGAAAGATGGGACTTGTGTGCAAAACATTTCCCACACTCAGGACAGGAATATGGCTTCTCACCCGTGTGAAATTTCTGATGTGTGCAAAGAGTGGACTTCTGTGTAAAACATTTACCGCACTCAGGACAAGAATACTGCTTCTCACCTGTGTGCAATCTCTGATGTTTTAAAAGTTTAGACTTCTGTGTAAAACATTTCCCGCACTCAGGACAGGAATACGGCTTCTCACCCGTGTGAGATCTCTGATGTCTGTAAAGATGGGACTGCTGTGTAAAACATTTCCCGCACTCAGGACAGAAATACGGCTTCTCACCAGTGTGCAATCTCTGATGCTTGGAAAGAGTGGACTTCTGTGAAAAACATTTCCCGCACTCAGGACAGGAATACGGCTTCTCACCAGTGTGCGATCTCTGATGTTTGGAAAGAGCGGACGACTGTGTAAAACATTTCCCACACTCTGAACAGGAATACGGCTTCTCACCAGTGTGCGATCTCTGATGTGCGGAAAGATAGGACTTATCTGAAAAACATTTCCCGCACTCAGGACAGGAATACGGCTTCTCACCAGTGTGCGATCTCTGATGTGTGGAAAGAGTGAACTTCCGTGAAAAACATTTCCCACACTCAGGACAGGAATACGGCTTCTCACCTGTGTGCAATCTCTGATGTGTGGAAAGAGCGGACGTCTGTGTAAAACATTTCCCACACTCAGGAAAGGAATACGGCTTCTCACCGATGTGAGATCTTTTATGCACATTAAGATTGCCTTTCAAATGGAAACTCTTCCCACACTCAGCACAGGAGAACCTCTTATCTGTTATCAGGACGGCACCGTCCCTCACAGTCTGAGGTTCCTCAGGATAAGAGGAATACGATGGTCCGGCACTGTCCCTCACAGTCTGAGGCTCCTCAGGATAAGAGGAATACGATGGTCCGGCACTGTCCCTCACAGTCTGAGGTTCCTCAGGATAAGAGGAATACGATGGTCCATCTACACTGTGTGGTCCCGGATGGACATTTGAGGTAGCCGGGTTTTCTCCTGGACTATACTGTGTGATGTCATCTTCTACTTTACAGTCTGGAGACAAAGTGAGACAATCCTCTGAGGTTTTCCTCATCTCCCGTCCATCTACTAAAATAGAAATACAAAGATTATTACTAGACATCAGCAGATTGGTTCCCCTAAACCAGGACTCCGCCCACATCAGGCAGCTTTGTCTCTGAGGATCTTAGAATTCCCCCCTCAAGGTAACTAGTAAATGGGTCCTCTGATCTCCTACCAGTTCAATTCTTTATTCATGAACCTTAGTCAGAGAGTGAGGAAACAACGAGAACTGTCTTTTATAGGAGTGACAGTGATGAGGGGATTATAGGACGAGTGTCCCCTCCCCCTCTATCACTCATTGCCATCTTCCCAACACAAGAAGTCCCGCACTTCCTTATTTAGTCCATGATTTAGTCATGAATAACAGTGGGGCTGAGCCCCACCAGAGGTCAGAGAGTGAGGATGGGGGGAGAACAACCAAGATGAAGACCGGACTGATCCTGAAGACCATATATATCTCTGGGGAAGTCCAATCAGGATGCAACGCATCAGATGGGAGTGGTTCGAGGACATCATCACGTTAGGCGGAGTGCCCTCAAGTTACACTGAGACTGATGCTTGGGGGAATCTGCAGTGATTGTGTGTATTCAATGCTGGATTGCTTTTTTAACCTTGTGAGTGCTTTTCTTATCCATGTAATAAATATAACAGTGAGCACTATGGAGTCTCTTTATCTCTAGTAGCAGGAGCTGGCTACCTAAAGAGGAGGCTCCGCCTACATGTACCTGAAGGTGTGTGATTTCATGCTGGGTGTGTCCTCTTGGTATGGAGCAATGGGGTCCATCTGAAGAGGTGAGAGTACACCTGGAATTGCAGAGTGGCGCACTGTCAGCTTATTCTCCGTGACACCAGAAGGGTGGATTTGTGGCTCATTCAGGTTTACTGTGGATTGTAAAACTGTTTGCGACTGTTCACCAGTGTGCGTGTCTTTTCATGTCTTTTCTTCAAGTTTTTGTGTGTTTGTGTGTAACAGTGTGTGCATTGTATAGATAGAATATACACGGCTCAATAAAATGAAAGGAACACAGTGACTTGGGTGTGAGACTATACAGACATATCCCTCCACCCGGCACAGCCAGCAAATAACATAGCAAGTAACCCCGGGAGAATTCTTCTGTCAGAGATCTTGCTAGACCTGGGCATGGGGCAGAAGACCCAAGGTACATACCCCAGGGGTCTAGGCTGAGCAACGTCTATGGTGAACATCAACATTTTACTGCCAGCTGAACCCCAGAATCTTCATAAATCCAGTCTAGAGACATAAATTGTGTCTGCAGCACAGAGAAGGAAGATTATCCGAGAGAAATACAGGAATACAGGATGGGGAACACAGCTCGGGAAAGTGACCAGGGGATTACAGGCTGATATCACCCAGTCCCCGTCCTACTCTGGACCAATCTGTGAGCAGTATGGGTGGAGGAATGTTTTTAGTGTTAATGACCGACCTGTGCTAATCTCTGTAGGAGTGTCCTCCTCTATAAATGTCCCCATTATTCCATCCTCCTCCATAGACTGCTGATCATCCCTCACATACGTCTCTTCTTCTTCTGATTTAACCTCAAATTCTATATCGATTGCATCTCCACTCTAAACCAAGAAAATGAGAGAGTGAATATCATCTGGAAGATATAAGCTTACATAAAAAACACACACATCCCCTCCACAAGTCCATGTTCTAGATACTCCATTCCACCAACCTTGTAACATTGAGGGATGGTGTGACCTTCCTGGGTGGAATCCCGGGAATACAGAGGACGGGGACATCTCTCTGGGGGGTTTCTGTAGCTGGGTGACTCCACCATGGTGTCCTGGTACAGATCTTTGTGTACTTCCTCTATGACCCCATCCTCATCATCCTCTTTTATTTCGTCTTTAACCTCAACTTTAGAATCTCTCAGGTTTCCACTCTGAATATATAATAAAAATGACATCAATGGTAACAATGCAGATAATGTACAGATCCTAATGATACTATCAGTGATTGTTCCTCATCTACCTGATGATGGTGGGGGATGGTGTGACCTTCCTGTGTGGAATCCTGGTAATACAGAGGACGGGGACATCTCTCTGGTGGGTTCCCATGACTGGAACCATCTGTAGGAAACACACACACACTGTCAGGGACCATAAACCAGGTGAAGACAGAAAGTACAGTTAAAAAAAAAAAAAAAAAAAAAAAAAATCACACCTTTAATGAAATAGAAAAAAAATAACAGTTCAGGAATGCAGTCAAAAACGGAAGGCGGGATTTGTATGCCAGAGCAGGTAATCAGAGGAGCCGGGGTCAAGAAGCCAGAAGTCAGCATAGTCGGAAGCAAATATCAGGAACAGGAATAGGAAGAGAAGTCAGCCAGGGCAAGTAACACACAGGAACACACTGGAGATCATAGACCAAGCAAGGGCAAGGAGGAAATGAGCTCAGCTGCTTCAAAAGCAAAAAAGGGGCTGGCTTTAGGCTGGACTAATGAGGCAGGAAATGGTAACCAGGTGAGTCATTGTGGTAACAAGCGGCTGGTAGTTACCCGACAGCTAAGCAGCTTCTGAACACTGAAAGAAAAGAGCAGCTCGCTAACTATCAGGAGCCTAGCCCTGACAGTACCCTCTTCCCCAACAATCCCTCCCCTTTGGGGGTGCACAAGACTTGAGGGGAATATGTATATGGAAAGCCTGGAACAGTGCAGGAGCATTTACGTCCGAGGATGAGACCCAAGAGCGTTCCCCTGGACCGTATAGCGTATATGTCCACTAAACCTACGGGAGTTAATGATAGATTGTATCTCATATTCCACATGGTTGTCAACCTTAAGCGGGCGAGGGCGTGGTACTGAGGTGGTATAGCAAAAACACGTAAGGGAACATGGAATACGTTGTAAATACGAACGTTGGAAGGAAGATCTAATGTGTAGGCCACTGGGTTAACCTTACCGTCTCCCCAACTTAGTAGTAGGATGCAGGTAGGCGTCGGTGGTCAGCATGGTTTGTAACTCTCTCTGGAGTGTTGCAAGGATTCTGGGACCTGCACCCAAGTGGAACAGATTTCCTGAAGATTTTGCTCTAACGCAGAAATGCCTTGTGGAACAGATGTATCAGGCAACATGGATGGCTGGAACTCATAGTTCACCTTAAACTGAGATAATCAGGAGGCAGCATTGATGGTGCTATTGTAAGCAAACTCCACCCAAGGTAACAGGTCCCATCAGTTGTTATGGTGGTCAGAAATATAGCAATGTAAGAACTGCTTCAAGGCTTGGTCGGCCCATTCTGCGGCCCCATTGGACTGTGGGTGATATGCCGAGGAGAAAGAAAGTGGAACTCCCAACTGTGTACAAAAGACTCCCCAAAACTTGGACACCAACTGGCTACCCCTGTCCGAGATGATAACTTTAGGTAACCCATGTAACTGAAAGAACTCTCCAGTGAAAATGAATGCCAGTTCCTTGGACACAGGCAACTTCTTTAGCCGAATGCAATGTGACATTTTGAAAAACGGTCAACCACCATAAGAATAACTGTGTTGCTATGGGAGTTGCGTAAATCCATAATAAAATCAATAGACAAGTGGATCCAAGGCCTCTCTTCTCTGTGTATGGGTTGAAGGAGGCCCACTGGAAGGTGTCGTGGTGTTTTATTCTGAGCACACAAAGGACAAGCGGCTACAAAGCTGGTTTCATGAGCACGGAGACTAGGCCATCAGCATTGTTGAGACTAAAGCCCCGTACACACGTACCGATTGTCGGCTGTAAATATTCGGCCGACGACCGATCGGCCGACTGTAGGCTTGTTAGTATGATGCTTCCGACAGCGCATTTTCGGCCGAACAGAATCTGTTGTGCAGGCATTAAAATTTTTGTTGGCCAACACCAGAATGGCCGATTGTTCGCTAGTCAGTACAGATTTCGGCCGACAGACAGCAGATTAGCAAGACTGAGCATGCTCAGAAAAGAAAAAAGACAAGGAAAGTTAACCATCACATGACATCACTTCTGCAGTCGGCTGTTGTTGGCCGACAAAATTAGTGTGCAGTCTTTTGCAGTTTTCAACAAACACGACAGCCCTGGACAAAAGACGACCGATCGTTCGGCCGACGATCAGTACGTGTGTACGGGGCTATAGGCCTTAGGTCTCAACAATATGTCCATACACCATTGATTTTTTCCTGGGTGCCCAGCTGTCTTAGGTGAATGGTAGGTCTGGAGGAAAATGGTGCAGGGATTCTCGGGGACAATGCAGCAGTCATGAGGTTTTCTAGGAGGAGAATGGATCTGAGAGGGCATCATTCTCTCACCCAAAGGTGAAGTGAGACTAGAAAAAAATAGCCAAAATGCAGTCCGAAGGTATCACAGGAGTGGGAACAGACTCCATTTTGGAAGAGGAGGAAAACTGCGGCAATAAGACATCTGCTCTTATATTCTTTGTATCAGGTATGAATGAGACTATGTAATTGAAGCTTGACAGAAAAAGGTCCTACTGAGCCCTTCCAGGAGATAAACGTCTAGCTTCAGACAAGAATGAAAGATTCTTATGGTCAGTTAAAATGAGGACCAGCACAGTACTACCCTTGATGAGATGCCTCCCTTCTTTAAGAGTTAAAATTATGGCTGATAATTCTCTATCCCCAGTTTCAGAATTTCATTCTGCTAGAGACAATTTTTTAGAAAAGTAGCCACAAGGATGGATAGAACTCTCAGGGGTAGGAGGTTGAGACAGGAAAGCGCCTACTCCAGTCTCAGACGCATCAACTTCAAGAATGACGGGTAACATGGGATTGGGATGTTCCAGCACTGGAGCTGAAGCAAAAGTGGCCTTGAAGGATTCAAAGGCTTTAATGGATTCCGGGGACCAATTCTGTGGGTTGCCCTCTTTTCTGGTCATACAGTATCAATGAAGGGGTTTGTCCAGAAAAGAGAAGTTTCTCATAAATTTCTGATAATAATTGACAAAGCCAAGAAAATGTTGTAGAGCACGTAGACCTATGGGCCGAAGCCACTTTAAGACTGCAGATGGCTTCTCTAGGTCCATGGATAACCTGGCAGCACAAATTACATAACCCAAAAATTGAACCTGTTCATGGAACTCGCACTTTTCCAACTTGCAATAGAGGTTGCTTTCTCTCAACCTCTGTAGCACACGGTAGAGAGACATCTGTGTGGAGGTTCTCTAAGGATTTGGAATATATGAAAATATCACCCAGGTAAATTACCACACATTATGGCAGCATATCTCAGAGGACATTGTTAACAAAGTCCTGGAAAACTGCAGGAGCGTTGCAGAGACCAAAAGGGCATTACGGGGTATTCATAGTGTCCGGTCCTAATATTAAATTTCTATTAGTGGCCCTCATTAATCTTCACAAGATTGTATGTCCCTCGCAAATCGAGCTTAGTGAAGACCTTTGTTCCCTTGAGGCAGTCAAATAATTCAGTTATCAATGGGATTGGATAAGTATTTTTAACAGTAATGTGAATGAGACCCCCTATAATCGATACAGAGACTCAGTTCACCACTCTTTTCTTTCCCCACAAAGAAAAAAAGTCGGCACTGGAAGGAGAAGAGGATTTGCGGGTGAACCCCTGGGATAGTTAAATCGCAGCATACTTCTCCATTGCCTTCTCCTCTGAGACAGACAGCAGGTAAACCCGGCCATGAGAAGGAATGGCACCGGGGTTGAAGGTCAACTGTGCACTCAAAAGGCCGATGTGCCAAAATAGCGGCCTGACCTTTGTCAAAGACATCACAGAATTCATGGTACTCTTCTGGCAATAAAGAGACTGAAGACGTGCACATGATCCTAATCATCAGTGCATTGTGGGGACCATGACAAAACCTCAGCATTACGGCAATTAAAAGAGGGATTGGGCCTCTGTAACCAAGGATAACCAATGACAACTGGGTAAGGAAATCACTAGGAATTCACTAGGAAATCACTAGGAATTCGAATTATCTCATGGAGAAGAGCCCCTACACCCATGGTCAATGGAGTGGTTTCATGGGTCACATGGGCAGGCTGTAGAGGTCTCCCATCAAAAGCCTCAATGGTAAGTGGGGAGGCACGAGGCTGCAGTGGTATTGAGTGCTTCAACAGAAAGCGCAGTTAAAATCACACCTTTAAGTAAATAGCAAAAATAACAGTTCAGGAACGTAGTCTAAACCAGAAGCCGGGGTTTGGATGCCAGAAAAGGTAATCAGAGGAGCAAGGATCAGGAAACCATAAGTCAGTGAAGTCAGGCGAAACAAATCAGGAACAGGTATCGGAAGAGAAGTCAACCACGGCAAGTCATACACAGGAACACACTGGAGAGCATGGACCATGCAAGGGCAAGGAGGAAATGAGCTAAGCTACTTAAATAGCAAAATAGGGCTGGCTGTAGGCTGGACTAATGAGGCAGGTAATGGTAACCCAGGGAGTCACTGTGGGAACGTGCGGCTGGTAATTAATCGACAGCTAAGCAACTTCTGAGCTCTGAAAGAAAAGAGCTGCAGGAGCCCAGCCCTGACACACACTGACTGAATACATTGTTTCTATGTGTTCATCAGATGATGGGGGATCTAGGTGGAGCCTCCGTACTGCTCTCTCCTTTACAATAAAGTCTCCTCTTACCCGGTGATGTGAGGGGCGGCTGATTCTCCATCATGACGTCCTTGTAGAAATCCTTGTGTCCTTCTAAATACTCCCACTCCTCCATGGAGAAATAGACAGTGACATCCTGACACCTTATAGGAACCTGACACACACAATGATACAGTCACCATCCAGACACATCCCTTGTCTGTTACTGGAAAATGTCCCAGAATTCCCAGCACCGTTCACCTCTCCTGTCAGCAGCTCCATCAGCTTCTTGGTGGCTTCTAGAATCTTCTGCATGTTGTGTCTCTCAGGTTTTAGGGAGTCACATGGAGGCACTGTGATGGTCATATGATCACCTGACTTCAGGAGAGGAAATCTCTGTATTGAAGAACCAATAAGAATATCATGTTAGAAACCCCAAATCCTCCTCACCTCTCCGGTCAGGTCTGTGTTTTATCAATAGAGATAAGAGTGATGTCATGTGACCTCCCAGAATCCTCCTCACCTCTCCGGTCAGCAGGTAGATGATCTCCAGGGTGAGGTTTAGTATCTTCTCAGTCATGTGACTCTGGTCCTCCTCCATCCTCATTCGTTCTGTCACTCGATCTATACAGGTTTTTGTCTAGACAGGTAAGGATGTTCTGACCCTGAAGGGGTTAATCTAGGTTTCCACACTATATATGTGTGTATCATCATCTGCTGGAGATAAAAGAGGTCACAGTGACTATGGAGGAAGAGGACGGACATGACGGGGGGGGGGGGGTTAATGGGTGTAAATAGAAAATAAGATCTTATTACCTCCTCTGCTGCCTCTTCCAGCAACGTCTCCTCTCTACTTCCTCCCAACTCACCTCTCACCCGGAACTTCCTATTTATACCTGACATCACTTCCTGTCTTCCATAGAGACTTCCTGTCTGGGTAGAAGTGAGATTACCATCTTGTGGAGCTCAGAGGAACTGCAGCCCCGAGAAACGTCTCATAGTGTGAACACGGCCTTGTGCTGTGTGTGTATATACTGTATATCTTTATAGGTGGGATCATCTCCGCTCCCACCAAGGGGGAGAGAAATATATTACTGCCTAATACCATCACACGCTCATCCCCCCTTTCCTGGCCAGGCAGGCTGCATTCTCGGATTAACAGTTTGGAGTTTATTTCCTGGTTGATCTCACGCATCCTCCAATGACAACCCATATGTCTAAGCTAATGAAGGCCACAACAAGCAAATAGGATACTCATTATCAGGGCAAGGAGAATAGGTGCAGGAACTTCCAATTTCTCTGCCCCTACCCACCTCTGAGCATCATTCCTTGGTTCCACCCCCTACCCACCTCTGAGCGTCATTCCTTAGTTCCACCCCCTATGCACCTCCAAGCACCATTCTTTGGTTCCACCCCCTACCCACCTCCGAGCACCATTCCTTGGTTCCACCTTCTACCCACCTCCCAGTACCATTCCTTTGTTCCACCCTCTACCCACCTCCGAGCACCTGGATAGGCCTCCTACTGAGGCCATTGAAATTGACCGGGTTCATAGGGTCCGTGCGCCTTTTTCCAGACCTCTCCCGTCTGACACTGAGGATGAGGGTGAACCCCTTACTGGAGATTATACCCAATGTAGGGACCACCTATCACTGGGGTCAGCCGTTTCATCTTATTGTACTCAGAGGTGTTCACTCTTTTGCTCTCCACTGGCCGGAGCAACTATCGGATCTTTTCTCCTTCTTGGATACCCCTGCAGCATCTATTCCTGGCTGGTTTCCCAATTCCTGGAGTCAAAACACCCCCGGTCAGGCCTTTCCGAGGTCCCAACATCAGCAAAGACGGCGGTCCGGATCTGTGATGCAGCAGGGTTCGGCAGATACCTCTGCCTCTCACGAACCCTACCACAGCCCCTGGAGGCTCCCTGAATTCCCTTTTTGGATTTGGTTTTTGACATTTTTCTGCTGCACTTGCTTCCCCCCCCCCCCTCCCCACCATTTTTTCTTTTAGGTGTTTCACTCACAGTATTTTGTCACATATTTATGTTCGGGGCATTTCACTAAAAAACACATTTTTGTGTAATGGTTCACAGTACTTATCACTTTTTAAGCACTGAGTCACTTTCATCGTGTTTTAAAGGAGGATTTTCATGGATTGAAATTTTTATTTTATTTTTTGTGCTTCACATAGTTGTTCACAATGTCACTTATACACCTTTAAAAACTTTTTTTTAGCATATGTTATTTAAACAATATTAATTATTTACTTTTATTCACACGAGGTTAATAATGTCACTCTCCCCTTTTCTTGGATGTGTGGGTTTATTTTTTTTGTCCCCATGGTTCTCTTGAAGGGTTGCTGTGGGGCAGGGGGGTTGGGGGTGGGTGGTAGTGGCTAATGTAGGTATTGTCTTTAGTATGTTTCTTGTCTTTTGCTGGCATTTGTTGCTATTTCATATATTTATCTACTAGTTTATGGCGGCTTAGTACCTCGAGGTTCCAGTCTGTGGGATGTTAGTTTTGTGGCTAGAGACCGCGGGACACGCCTCCTGTCACTCTCACAGAGTCAAACTCCATTTCCCCATACTAGGTAGTGCCTGGTTGCGCTAGGTTTATTTTGACCAAATTTAGATATTATCCCGACATATTGTCTTTGTTTGTCGGTGGTCTTCTCTTTCACATTCTCTTTTTCTTCCGGAGTACTTTTATCTCTTACTTTCCCAGCTCCTGGGTCCTGGCCTGGTAATCTTTTGCCACTCCTCTGTTCCCTACCATCTTCCTCCCCTTTTCTTTTTCTTCTTGCTGTGCCTCCCCCCTCCTTTTTCTCTCCTGCTCCCTCTCCTCTTCTTTTTCCCCCGCCCGTTTTGTCCTCTTTTTGCTTTCTTCCTCTTTCTCTTCCATTTCCTTCCCTTTCCCCTGGGCCGGGGTGGGGTTGCTTTGGCTGTCATGCCTCCCCGAGAGCACCAGGGACCCGTAGGTTATACATTGACCTCACTGAATGTGAGGAGGATGTCCACTCCGGAGAAACGCGCCCGGTTGCTATCCAATTTACGCCGTAGCCGCTCTCACTTTGCATTTCTACAGGAGACCTATTTTCGCCTAGACTCTATTCCCAGGCTCTATAATCGGGATTTCCCCTGGGTGTATCATGCCCCTTCTCCAATTTCAAAATCTAAAGGGGAGAGTATAGTAACTTCTAAATGTATAGCCTGGTCTTTCATAGCTGCGCAGGATGACCCCCTCGGCAGAAATCTTTTGGTGAAGGGGAAGATGGGCCAATTGACCATCACTTTGTTAAATGTGTACTTGCCTAATACTGACCACTTGTCTTTGTCTTGCAGCGTTTGACTCCAGCTGTGCTGGGCTTTCGTGCGGGCTTCCTTGTCATGGGCGGGGACTTTAACTTTGCCCCCAAACCACTCCTTGATACTTCCCGCGGGTCCTCTCACGTGGCACATGCAGGCTGAAAAAGGAACTTTCCCTCCTCGACCTTGTGGACCCCTGGCGCGTGATGCACCCAGGTGAGCGAGACTACACCTATTATTCTGCGATGCATAATGTTTACACAAAAATTGACTTCTTCATGGTCCCCCCAAAGGATCTCCCCTTGGTCACCTCCGCCCAAATTGGATCCTTCTCCTTTTCAGATCATGCTCCCATACACATGCTGATCAACTGGGACTCTAGACCGGGTAGGCCGCTCACTTGGCGTCTTAATTAGTCGCCCCTGCAGCTCCCTGATATACGGAATGAACTGGACGAGGTTCTATCTAACTATTTTACAGAAAATTCAGACATATCTCTTTCACCACCGATTATTTAAGAGGCTCACAAATGTGTGATACGGGGGGCTCTATTTAGAGCCGGATCGTGACGAAAGAGGGAGAGGGAGGGGGTGATTGAGGCTTTGCTCACCCGTATTGGGGAGCTGAGCATGAAACACAAGCATTCCCTTGCGTCCGAAAATCTGTCCCCCCTGACTCGAGCTAGGGAGGAATTGAACAACATACTCTTCCAGAAAGTGATGGGGGGCATGGCTTGGGCCAGACGACATTTCTATGAATTCTCAGACAGGCCGGGGACAATGCTGGCTCGTGCCCTTCGGGGTCTGAGAAAGCGCACCTTCATCTCACAAATTTCAACATCAGGTGGTCGGAAGGTCCATTCTTCGTCCGCCATCGCAGGGGAATTTTATTCATATTACCGGGCCCTATACAATCTTCCCTCTCCCAATTCACCATCCCTTGGATTAGATGGTCAAGGTGGGGCGGAGGAATACATCCAGTCTTCTGGTATGCCCTCCCTTACGCGGACGCAGAGCCTTGCCCTTGAGGGTGAAATTACGGAGGAGGAATTGGCGGCGGCGTTGGCTCAGGCGAATCCTCATAAGGCTCCTGGCCCCGACGGGCTTACTCTGCCCTATTATAGGACATTTGCTGCCCATCTTTGCCAACCCTTACTCTCCTTTTTCAATGCGCTCCGCGACGGTACTGCGATGCCCCCGGACTCCCTGAAGGGAATATATCACTCTCATTTATAAGGATGGCAAGGACCCAATGGCTTGCGGGAGTTATAGTCCTATTGCCCTCCTTAATACCAATCTTAAACTCTTTGCCAAGGTGCTGGCCAATCGACTCCTGCCCCTTATCCCCCAATTAGTCCACTACGATCAGGTAGGCTTTATTCCATCCCGGGAGGCTAGAGACAATACGACACGGGTGATCGATTTAATCTCTGCCGCCCAGACCTCCCGCCTGCCACTGGTGCTATTGTCCACAGATGCGGAGAAGGTTTTTGACAGGGTGGCCTGGGACTTTATCCGGGCCACCCTGTCGCATATTGGTCTTGGACCTCAGATGATTCATTGGATTCTGGCCCTATATTCTTCTCCGTCCTCCGCGGTGTGGGTTAACGACTGGCAGTCCGATTTTTTCCCTATTTCCAACGGCACTCGACAGGGGTGTCCGTTGTCAGCCCTCATCTTTGTCCTCACCTTGGAACCTTTTTTGTGTTCGGTCCGTGCTAATCAGGACATAACGGGGCGGCAGAGAGCTGGGAGTCATCATAAAGTTGCCGCCTATGCGGATGATCTAATCTTATTCATTTCCAATCCGACCTCGTCGTTGCCCACCATACTCCAGGCCCTGGACCATTATGGTCGCCTCTCTAACTACAAAATCAACCTCGCAAAGTCCGCGGCGCTCAATGTCTCAGTCCCGGATGCAGCCGCAGGTACGTTACGGACTTCCTTTCCTCTACAGTGGGTGTCTAGCTCCCTTAAATATCTAGGGGTGCATGTTACGGCGGATCCCCTCGACCTCTTCCAGTTCAATTTCCCCCCATTGCTAGGGGTAATTAAGGCAGACCTTCGTGCTTGTCAGCCATTGACACTCTCCTAGTTTGGTCAATGTAATGCGCTCAAAATGAATGTCCTGCCTCGTTTACTTTATGTAATCCAGGCTCTTCCGATCGGAATTCCTCTCTCTTTCTTCAAGCAGGTCAAGGAAGCATTTAGATCTTTTGTGTGGGCCTCCAGGTCTCCCAGAATCAAGCTTTCGACACTCGCTCTGCCTAAGATCAAGGGGGTGGGGTGGGGTAGCCGGACCCCCTACGGTAATTTAGGGCGTCCTATCTGGTGTGGATCCTCAATTGGCACTGTCACATGGAGGCCAAGCAGTGGGTGAGTCTCGAACGTGAGGTGATGGGTTAGGTGCTGCCTCTAGGCCCATGGTCCCCCCTGCTATTACTGACCCATTTGCCGGTCACCCGGTTATTGGTACTACTCTTCGGGAGGCCAGAATGGTAGAGCCATACTCAAGGGTGGCCCCCTTGCCCTCCCCCTTATTGCCTATCTTGGACAACCCCAAGTTCAAACCCGGGCTGTACGAGTGCCCGTGTGCGGAGTTTAGCCTGGTCTGGTAGGATGCACCTCAGGGATATCTGATCGGGAGGCGACATCCCATCTCTCATTGAGATCTTTCGCTGGTCTCTGCATACCCTCGACCCCCTCAGTGTGAATCAGATTTGCCACTTCCTCCTTTCTCTCCACCAGCCGGAGATCGCCCCTCGGCCGTTGATGCCGTTCAAAGCCTTGTGCAAGAGGGGTGACCCTTCTAGACACTCCCTGTCTTTTATGTACACTCTTCTCTCTGACGCGATAGAGGGTCTTCATTTGCCCTTCTTCCATCAATAGGAGCGTGACTTGGGTATCTCGTTTTCCCCTACACAGGCTGATAAGATATTGAGACTGATTAACAAGGCCTCCATGGCGAATAAATACCAGGAAGTGGGATATAAGATCCTGACAAGATGGTACAGAGTTCCATCTGTGCTTCATAAGATGGATGCCGGGACCCCGGATTGTTGCTGGAGATGCGGCGCCAAGGGGGGAATGATGATACACATCTTTTGGGCTTGTACCCTACTTAGGGGCTTTTGGGACAAAGTCACATCGGTCGTCAGGCAGCTGACTTCGGTTGAGGTGAGAGATGACCCTGCGCTTTGTTTATTGCATTTGACGCAGTGCTCGGTGCGGAAGTATAAAAAAATCTTTGACTATTCAGCTTCTCAACGCTGCAAAAGCTTCTATTCCTGCTATGTGGTGGCAGACTCAACCTCCCATGCCTTCCCTGTGGTTTTCTAAAATTAATAAAATCCAACAAATGGAGCATCTGACGGCCACCATTAAAAATACTGAAGAAACCACTAGGATCTGTGGAGACCATGGGTAAATTTTTCTGGCACTGACGCCTATCTGCAAGAACCCGGCTGATCATATTGTGCCTTTTGGCAATTCTTTGAGGTTCTGCCCCGGCAGCCTCGCCCCTCTTCCCTTTTTCCTCTACTTTTCCCCTTTTTTCACCCGCTCTGCTTTTAGCTTTACTGCTTTTTCATTTTACTTTTGTCCTCCATGTGGGAGGGTATCTTTCCACCTGCCTACTGTACACCTGTTGTTTATTATCGTGGTGTGTTAAAGTGCATCTCTTTGGGGGGGGGGGCAGAACCAGGCATGATCAGGCTCTCACCTAATTACGTTTGATGATGCAAGTTTCAGGCAAGGGATGCCCGAGTGTTCCCGTTTTGGTTTATATTTGCTCCCTTGAACACAAAATCTTTATCATTGTATGGCCATGCACCTGTTAATTGTTTGCTGAACCTGTAATGCTTGTTTGTTATTCTTTCTATGAAAAACAAATAAAACTTTTAATTAAAATACTGACTCTAATGCCCCGTACACACGATCCGAAAATCGGGCGACGTTCCATCCGTTTTTTTTTCGTATTCTAGCAGCTCTCAATAATATTCGCTAAACGGGAGAGGTTACTCACGATACGAATTTTCTCGAACGATAATTCTTAGCTTCTGGTATGCGTAACCACGCTGTAGCGTGTGAGGGGAAAATGATGTCTACTGCTCATGCGCTGTCTACTGCTCACCATTTTTTTCGGACGAACAACATACTGCTAATACGATTATCGTACGATGTGTTATAATACGATCAAAATTTTTATGCTTGCACGACCGGATAATATCGGGCGTACTGTCGTGATCGCCTCTCGTAAGCTGTGTACTAACGATCAGATTATCGTCCGATCTTTTCACAAGCGTTTTTTTTCGCCTGATTTTCGGATCGTGCGTACGGGGCATAAAACTGCAGTTTTCTTTCATTCGGCAGACATTTACTCTAAAGCAGGAGGCCGGACTAAATGCAGCTCATTGCTATCAAAGGAGGCTAGCCCTTAAAGGATACAGTTTAAACTCTTGCAATGCAGACAAGAATGTAGAATTATTCTTTAGGATAGAATCAATATTCTTCACCCCAACTTTCAATGCATTGGAAGAGAGGCAAGGGTTAAGGCAGGTTCACAGGCTACAACTGCAGACAGATATACCCCTTAGGGACAAGTCCAATACATAAAGTTACCACCAGAAGACCCTAAACCCCCCAGGACCCACCTAATCATCATTAATGAGTATACCCCTGAAGGACACAGCATCACCCAATGGAAACTCCATGTACAAAGTATATGGCTAAGCTCATGAAGGCCACGTCACCAAATAGGTGACTCAGAATGCTGGAAAACCTCTTCCTCTTCACAAGTGCCTAATCTGACATCCTGCAGTACAGGTAGAAGTGTTCTGGTTGGGGTTTGAACTGAACAACCCAGTGCTGCAAGGTGATGACCACTAAGACATTCTGCTGCTCTGTCCTTCTGTTCAATTTGCACCACTCTTCTAGCATGAGCTTCTAGCTTTAACATCATAGGGAAAAAGGCAACGCACTCCTTTGGAAGTGCTAAAAATATCTGCAATGCAGGTACCTCTGCAGGAAGGGAGGTACAAAACCTGCTTATAGACCGTCCTCATCTTCCTTTTAGGAATTGTTTGAAGAGGATTAAATTGGTCAGTTGACCGGTCCTGTAATGCCCCATACACACGTGCAGATTATCTGCAGACTTTTGTCTGCAGACTTACCAAAGCCATATAATATGAGGTCAAACCTAAACACTTTCAATTTGTATGCAATCCGGCAGGCCCTTGCACTACATAGAAAAGGTAAGTCTGCAGACAAAAGTCTGCAGATAATCTGCATGTGTGTACGGGGCATTAGGGAAAAGCTTGCCATGGTCAGAGTTGAGACTCCTTGCACAGGGAGAGATGTAACAGACTCCTTTAGATTATCTTGACTACCTGTGACAACCTGTTGGTAGGGGTCATCTTCCTCCCTGGATGCCTGAACAAAGCAGGACATTTATACCGGGTTTTGCCTGTCAAGCACCAAAGGCCCAGTCTACGGTTTGCCTAATACATGCAGATCTGGAGAGGCTTAATAGAAAGTGTCCATTAGTCAGCTTCCCATACACCAGCTTTATGAGGCCTGCAGAAGAGCTGACAATCCAGGAACAGTATCAGTAAGGGAGACGCTGCCCCCTCCAGCTATAACCTGCATAGAGCAGCCACAGCATAGAGGGATTAGGCTGCAGCGGCACAAAGACCTGTCACAGTAAGAAATAAATCCATGATAAACAGACACGGTGCAAAGAAGAACTCCATATTGTTAGGAAAAAAGATATTATAACATATATAATTGCTACAAGCTATGTAATAATTAAATAAAAAATAGCAATTCAAACTACGGCTTCTAAAGTCTCCTAAGCTGTCAAAAAAGACAGTGTAACAGTTGTTTGTTTGCTGGTTGAGAAAAACCCGTAAGGGGTTAATTACTGCTAAGAGAATACTAATGCCTCGAACACACGCATCGATTATTGGCCGGGAATTTTCCGCCAACGTCCGATCGGCCGATTTTCGGCTTGTTAGTATGATGCTTCCGACAACCGACTCCGACTTTTCGGCCGAAAAAA
Source organism: Pelophylax lessonae (assembly GCF_965119305.1). Lineage (NCBI taxonomy): Eukaryota > Metazoa > Chordata > Amphibia > Anura > Ranidae > Pelophylax > Pelophylax lessonae. The sequence continues at coordinate 271,202,822 of NC_138776.1, read as the reverse complement.
ATCTGGTGTGCAGGCTATAAAATTTTTGTTGGCCGTCAACACAACGGCCGATTTTCCGTCAGTCAGTACAGATTTCGGCAGACAAAAATCTGATGAGCAAGACTGGGCATGCTCAGAGAAGAAAAAAAACACACGGAAAGTAAACCAGCACATGACATCACTTCTGTAGTAGATTTTTGTTGGCCGAGAAAATTCGTGTGCAGTCTAGGCACATTCCAACCAACAAAACACCACTCTGGACAAAAGTCGGACGATCGGTCGGCCGATAATCGTTGTATGTGTACGAGGCATAACACTGCAGCTGCTCACATCAGAGCACCATCCCAGCAGGTGAATAATCAAACAGACCCTGCCATACAGATGTAGAGCCCTCCTAGGTAGGTGCTAGAATGAGTGGATATAGTTTTTGGTTTCTCTGCCTAACAGGGACACAGCTCATGCTGTCTTGATGTTTCACACTGAACCAATAGCCATGGAGTATATTGGACAGTGGGTGGAAACCTGGCAGATGAGAGCATGGACAAAGCGCATGCGCGCGAAACATGTAAGGGCGGCAACCGGAAAGCAAGATTGTTGACACACGTGACTAGCCCGACTTCCGGATCGTCACTTCCGGTGACGCGATCCCGACGTCACTTCCGGTTATCGCGGAAGTTGCGGAAGACCCGGGGATCCGACACAGGCAGGCTGCATCCACCGTAGGACCGTGCCGCGGCCGCGCACAGTGTCCTCCCTTCAGCTGGATAACGGAGTATACATGCCCCTCGAGGTACCCCACTCTTTATTCCATCATTTGCTTCTACTAAGCCACCTTCATCAAGTGGGACGCCAGCAGACTCCCAAATAACATCGGTCATTACCTGTTGTTGGTACATCTCCTTTGGTATCCCACAGCAACCTAAGGTCGTGTAGGATTGTCGGGACTGTCATGGGTAATACTATATTTTAACCCTTTATGATCTCAATAAATATGAGTGATACTATACAGAGACACTTCCTGGTCTTTTATCCATAGAGGACAGTTATTTATTGACACCAGTGAGCGCCACCCTTCTTTTTAGTGTTGCCAATTTATGATTTCATCCCATGTTTAGGGTCTGGCAGCCTTGGAAGCTTACAGTTTATAGCTCATCTATACATCATTTTTACAATTGGTTCCATTATCACTTAGGGACATCGCTATAGGATTAGCGCCTGGACTATTTCTTTGTGTATGTCTGTACAGCCAGTGGTGGGATTCTAAAATTTTAGTAACCAGTTCCGACTTTCAAGCATGGTGTAATTTTATGTTATCTAATGTCAGTTAGGGGGTCCAATCTATCCGCCGCAACGTCGCAGTCCCGCTAAAATTCGCAGATCACCGCCATTAATAGTAAAAAAAAAAAAAATAAATAGAAATTACATCGATCTTTCCCTTAGTTTGTAGACATGGTAACTTTTGCGTAAACCAATCAGAATACGCTTATTGGGATTTTTATTTACCAAAAATATGTAGCAGAATACAAATTGGCCTAAAATGATCAAAAAATGTGATTTTTACATTTTTTTTAAAGGGAATGTTATAAAGCAGAATGTGAAAAATATTGTTTTTTTTTTTTTTTTTAGAATTCTCGCTCTTTTTTTCTTTATAGCACACAAAATAAAAAAAAAAATCGCACAGGTGATCAAATACCACCAAAAGAAAGCTCTATTTGTGGGAAAAAAGGACATCAATTCTATTTGGGTTCAGTGTCGCACGACCGCGCAATTGTCCGTTAAAGTAACGCAGTGCTGAATTGCAAAAAAATGGCCTGGTCATTAAGGGTGAAAATCTTCCGATCCAGAAGTGGTTAAGTACAGTCACTTCTTAAAGGTCGAGGGGGCCTAGGTATTTAAAACGCTTTGTAATACATTTACCATGACTCCCATACAATGTGTGTTACACTTCCCAGGTGTCAGGAACAAATCCTCCTGAAGAGCAAACACATTAGCAGTGTTCGCTCTTTAGGAGGATTTGTTCTTGACACCTGGGAAGTGTGACACACATGGTATAGGAATCTTTGTTTCAAAAAAATAGCAGCAGCTGTGCCAGAACAAAGGGTTGGCATTTTACTATTACATGCAAAGTGATATTTTACTTTATTTTATGTCTTATTTCACTCCGTTTGGATAAAAACATTTGCCATATTGTCAGACAGTGACTCATACCTGAAGGCTGAAGACATTTATTTGGGCCCCTCCAGAATCCTCTTAATGTTTCCGGCCACCATGCTGCTACCTCACATGCTGCAGCCTGCAGTGCTAAACCTCGCTGAATGAACTTGGGTGGAGGCAGAGCCAAATTCGAGTAGGCGGCGCGGAGGAGAAAGAAGTGACGTCACTGGTTGCTGGATGCCAAGCGGCTCTAGAAACCAGTGCTGTGTGTGTGGACTCCTGCCCGCCTCCCCGCAGCAGAGAGAGAAAGTGGCCACAGGCAGAGCGGAGTCGGATTGGGTCTGCTGAACACTGAACTGTAAGTCTGACTACACAGACTCAGTGACATAATCGGATTAAGCTTCGGTTCTGCGAACTTGTAAATTTTTAGTAACAGGTTCGCACGAACCGGCTGAATCCCACCACTGTGTACAGCCCTGGCCAGTTAGAAGGGGATGTGCTCCAAGGCATGCATTTATATCTGAAGAGCACATGGGCTCGTAGTCCAGTCCAGTCTACCTCTAGGGAGAGAGGTCTAGGTGGGGAGGGGGATGCTGCCTCTCCCTTGCAGAGGCTGCCATGCGGCCTTGGGTGGGCGACCTAAAGGCCTAAAACAATGAAGTTGTAACCCATTGGTCCTTACGAGGGCTGACTGAGGGAGGATGTCTGCGGATCCTGCCTGGTACTACTGAGTAAGACTGTTGTGTGTGCTCCAAGAGCCTTGTGAGTATAGACCCCCCCCCCCCCCCACAGGGGATTCTTGGGACTTGTGCTGTTAGATCCTCCTCTGGGTGATAGAAGTCAGTTACTGGGTGCAAGCTAAAGGAGACACTGGCTGGTGTCTTGAAGAGGCAAGGTTCACTGAGTTCCTTCAGCTACAAAGGGACTTGTTCATCCCATACAGGTGCTATATGGTCCTGCAGATGATCTGCGATACAGTTTTATTGAGAGAGTTGTCCTCACCTGTGAACAGTTATTTGGAGTATCCTACTAAATCCCTTCTCTTATCCAAAAAAATGCGAAACTACAGATGTTCACAAGGAACCACTGTCATATGTGTGGACTTTAAGGGCACAGCATGAGACAGATAACAACTACATGGATTTATCCTAAAATAACATTTATTGATTTATCTAAAACCAGATCTCCATAAAATGAGGAAACTGGCCCCAAACTGAGCTCAGCTCGTACACAGGAGATCAATGTCTGCTACTAATTTCACTCATGTACATCATACATATATAAGGATAAGTTGGTATATATCATAAGGTTTGTGTAGGTATAGATATTTCCTCTGTTCACTGGTCTACGCGTTTCGCACAAGGCTTCTTCAGGACCATGAAGATGTACAGACAGTTTTCTCTCTTCTCGATATTAGTGTTTCATAAACATAGAACATAATCTGTATTTATGTACATCATAATAAACACAAACATGGCTTACTAGCACACGGCCTTCCTTCCAACCCCCAACAAATTAACCCGACCTGGGGCGGACACAGGGGGGAAAATCAGACCAAAATGTGTTACCTATATATATATATATATATAGGTATCAGTCCTGATGATCCTAGGTAGAAGATAAAATATATATGTGTAGTAGTGTGAGGAGTAATTACATTTTCTATTCTATATCTATTCATACAGAAAGGAGGAAGGATAATCACCTTATGAGGATAGCAGGTTGGTATACACCGGATGGAGTTTATACTCCCATAATATGTGGGTGTCTCTCTCTATAGGGGTCACCTAGGTATATGATCAAAGCCCATCTTGTTTATGACTCATAGTTAGTGTACTCTTATCTTTAATAATGTAGGTTTCAGCCTACCTGTAGGTTAGGTATATCTCTTGGATATACTTACCGCCCCTTACCTATGTAAGAAATGTCAAATAGGTAAAAAGAAACAAAAAAGGGCGCACCGACCTAGCGCATTATCCTCAATAATAGGCTTTATTAGTACAACATGTAAAATGGCTACTCACAAACAAAGGTAGAAAATAGTCATATCAAGCTCAATCCCTCCAATGTAAGGAATAGTCCATGCATTAGTCCATAATCCTGTTAAGATGACGGCTGACGCGTTTCGAGGCTCAGCCTCTTCCTCAGAGCCACCACAGGTTTTCTAACTTTGTTTGGGAGTAGCCATTTTACATGTTGTACTAATAAAGCCTATTATTGAGGATAATGCGCTAGGTCGGTGCGCCCTTTTTTGTTTCTTTTTACCTGTAGTACTGTTGGGCTACCCCAGTCCTTTTTGGGCAGCAAGACTCTGGCCATCCATATGCGAGTCCCGTGGATAGTGTGGTTGGGGAGCTTGGATTCTAAGCGCAGGAGAGAGGTGGTATCACCATATTGTTTTGAAGAAATGTCAAATGGAGGAGGAGCCTGCAGTAGTTATTTTTTAATAAAGGATTTTTCAAAAATTGTGTGTTTTTATTAATTTTTGGTGAATAGGTATGGGAAATATGTTCCCGATGCTCATTTACATGGGGGGTGGGGGGGGTGGGGCGGGATCTGGGGGCACCCTTGGTAAAAGGGGCTTTCAGATTATGACAAGTCCCCTCCCTGCAGACCCCCACAAGCACAGGCCACGGTTGTGGGGAAGAGGCCCTTGTCTCCATCAACATGGGGACAAGGTGCTTTAGGGTGGGGGGGGCAGAGCTTCCCCAAAGAACCAACACACACCTATGTTGGAGGACATGTGGCCTGGTATTGTTAAGGAGGGGGGCCCTCACTTGTCCCACTTAGGACAGGAATACAGCTTCTCACCCGTGTGAGATCTCTGATGTATGGAAAAAGCAGACATCTGTGAAAAACATTTCCCGCACTCAGGACAGGAATACGGCTTCTCACCCGTGTGAGATCTCTGATGTGTGGAAAGATTGCACTTCATTGAAAAACATTTTCCGCACTCAGGACAGGAATACGGCTTCTCACCAGTGTGCAATCTCTGATGTGTGGAAAGATATGACTTGCATGAAAAACATTTCCCGCACTCAGGACAGGAATACGGCTTCTCACCAGTGTGAGATCTCTGATGTCTGTAAAGACAGGACTTCCGTGAAAAACATTTCCCGCACTCAGGACAGGAATACGGCTTCTCACCCGTGTGATATCTCTGATGTGTGGAAAGATCGGACTTCCGTGCAAAACATTTCCCGCACTCAGGACAGGAATATGGCTTCTCACCTGTGTGAAATCTCTGATGTGCGGAAAGAGTGGACTTCCGTGCAAAACATTTCCCGCACTCAGGACAGGAATACGGCTTCTCACCTGTGTGCGATCTCTGATGTTTTGAAAGATCAGACTTCTGTGTAAAACATTTCCCGCACTCAGGACAGGAATACGGCTTCTCACCAGTGTGAAAACTCTGATGTGTGGAAAGATCAGACTTCTGTATAAAACATTTCCCACACTCAGGACAGGAATACGGCTTCTCACCGGTGTGCAATCTCTGATGTGTGGAAAGACGGGACTTCTGTGCAAAACATTTCCCGCACTCAGGACAGGAATACGGCATCTCACCTGTGTGAGATTTTTTATGCTCATTAAGACTGTTTATAAAACTGAAATGCTTCCCGCACTCAGTACAGATATGTGGCTTCAATCCGGTGTGAGTTATTTTATGACGATTAAGTTTAGATTTAACAGGGAAACACTTCCCGCACTCAGTACAGGAGAACCTCTTATCTGTTGTAAGGACGGCACTGTCCCTCACAGTCTGAGGTTCCTCAGGATAAGAGGAATACGATGGTCCGGCACTGTCCCTCACAGTCTGAGGTTCCTCAGGATAAGAGGAATACGATGGTCTGGCACCGTCCCTCACAGTCTGAGGTTCCTCATGATAAGAGGAATACGATGGTCCGGCACTGTCCCTCACAGTCTGAGGTTCCTCATGATAAGAGGAATACGATGGTCCGGCACTGTCCCTCACAGTCTGAAGTTCCTCAGGATAAGAGGAATACGATGGTCCGGCACCGTCCCTCACAGTCTGAGGTTCCTCAGGATAAGAGGAATACGATGGTCCATCTACACTGTGTGGTGCCGGATGGACATTTGAGGTAGCCGGGTTTTCTCCTGGACTATACTGTGTGATGTCCTCATCTTCTACTTTACAGTCTGGAGACAAAGTGAGACAATCCTCTGAGGTTTTCCTCATCTCCCGTCCATCTACTAAAATAGAAATACAAAGATTATTACTAGACATCAGTAGATTGGTTCCCCTAAACCAGGACTCCGCCCACATCAGACAGCTTTGTCTCTGAGGATCTTACAGTTCCCCCCCTCAAGGTAAATAGTAAATGGGTCCTCTGATCTCCTACCAGTTCATTTCTTTATTCATGGACCTTAGTCAGAGAGTGAGGAAACAACGAGAACTGTCTTTTATAGGAGTGACAGTGATGAGGGGATTATAGGACGAGTGTCCCCTCCCCCTCTATCACTCATTTCCATCTTCCCAACACAAGAAGTCTCGCACTTCCTTATTTAGTCCATGATTTAGTAATGAATAACAGTGGGGCTGAGCCCCACCAGAGGTCAGAGAGTGAGGATGGGGGGGGGGGGGGCAACTAAGATGAAGACTGGACTGATCCTGAAGACCATATATATCTCTGGGGAAGTCCAATCAGGATGCAACGGTTTGAGGACATCATCACGTTGGGCGGAGTCCCCTCATGTTACACTGAGATTGATGCTTGGGGAATCTGCAGTGATTGGGTGTATTCAATGCTGGATTGCTTTTTTAACCTTGTGAGTGCTTTTCTTATCCATGTAATAAATATAACAGTGAGCACTATGGAGTCTCTTTATCTCTAGTAGCAGGAGCTGGCTACCTAAAGAGGAGGCTCCGCCTACATGTACCTGAAGGTGTGTGATTTCATGCTGGGTGTGTCCTCTTGGTATGGAGCAATGGGGTCCATCTGAAGAGGTGAGAGTACACCTGGAATTGCAGAGTGACGCACTGTCAGCTTATTCTCCGTGACACCAGAAGGGTGGATTTGTGGCTCATTCATGTTTACTGTGGATTGTAAAACTGTTTGCGACTGTTCACCAGTGTACGTGTCTTTTCATGTCTTTTCTTCAAGTTTTTGTGTGTTTGTGTGTAACAGTGTGTGCATTGTATAGATAGAATATACACGGCTCAATAAAATGAAAGGAACTCAGTGACTTGGGTGTGAGACTATACAGACATATCCCTCCACCCGGCACAGCCAGCAAATAACAGAGCAAGTAACCCCGGGAGAATTGTTCTGTCACAGATCTTGTTAGACCTGGGCATGGGGCAGAAGACCCAAGGTACATACCCCAGGGGTCTAGGCTGAGCAACGTCTATGGTGAACATCAACATTTTACTGCCAGCTGAACCCCAGAATCTCCATAAATCCAGTCTAGAGACATAAATTGTGTCTGCAGCACAGAGAAGGAAGATTATCCGAGAGAAATACAGGAATACAGGACGGGGAACACAGTTTAGGAAAGTGACCAGGGGATTACAGGCTGATATCACCCAGTCCCCGCCCTACTCTGGACCAATCAGTGAGCAGTATGGGTAGAAAATGGATTTAGTGTTAATGACCCACCTGTGCTGATCTCTGTAGGAGTGTCCTCCTCTATAAATGTCCCCGTTATTCCATCCTCCTCCATAGACTGCTGATCATCCCTCACATACGTCTCTTCTTCTTCTGCTTTAACCTCACATTCTATATCGATTGGATCTCCACTCTAAACCAAGAAAATGAGAGAGAATATCATCTGGAAGATATAAGCTTACATAAAAAAACACACACACATCCCCTCCACAAGTCCATGTTCTAGATACTCCATCCCACCAACCTTGTAGCATTGAGGGATGGTGTGACCTTCCTGTGTGGAATCCCCGGAATACAGAGGACAGGGACATCTCTCTGGTGGGTTTCTGGTATTAGGTGGCTCCATCATATCCTTGTGTCCTTCTGAAACCTCCTCCATCACTCCATACTCCTCATCCTCCTCTTTATACTCTTCTTTTACAACAATATTATCCTTGGAGTTTCCATTCTGAAAGATATAATAAAATATTCATTGTAAAAAAACACGATTGCTTATAAATCATAACTACCAATAATTATCAGACATCTACCTGATGATGGTGAGGGATGGTGTGACCTTCCTGTGTGGAATCCCGGGAATACAGAGGACGGGGACATCTCTCTGGTGGGTTTCTGTAGCTGGGTGACTCCACCATGGTGTCCTGGTACAGATCTTTGTGTATTTCCTCCATCACCCCATCCTCATCATCCTCCTCTTTTCTCTCGTCTTTAACCTCAACTTTAGAATCTCTCAGGCTTCCACTCTGAATATATAATAAAAATGACATCAATGGTAACAATGCAGATAATGTACAGATCCTAATGATACTATCAGTGATTGTTCCTCATCTACCTGATGATGGTGGGGGAGGGTGTGACCTTCCTGTGTGGAATCCCGGGAATACAGAGGACGGGGACATCTCTCTGGTGGGTTCTCATTACTGGATCCATCTGTAGGAAACACACACACACTGTCGGGGACCATAAACCAGGTGAAGACAGAAAGTACAGTTAAAAAAAAAAAAAAAATCACACCTTTAATGAAATAGAAAAAAATAACAGTTCAGGAATGCAGTCAAAAACAGAAGCCGGGATTTGGATGCCAGAGCAGGTAATCAGAGGAGCCGGGGTCAAGAAACCAGAAGTCAGCATAGTCGGAAGCAAATATCAGGAACAGGAATAGGAAGAGAAGTCAGCCAGGGCAAGTAATACACAGGAACACACTGGAGATCATAGACCAAGCAAAGGCAAGGAGGAAATAAGCTAAGCTACTTAAATCGCAAAATGGGGCTGGCTGTAGGCTGGACTAATGAGGCAGGTAATGGTAACCAGGTGAGTCATTGTGGTAACGAGCGGCTGGTAGTTACCCGACAGCTAAGCAACTTCTGAGCTCTGAAAGTTTCTATGTGTTTATCAGATGATGGGGGATCTAGGTGGATCCTCCGTACTGCTCTCTCCTTTACAATAAAGTCTCCTCTTACCCGGTGATGTGAGGGGCGGCTGATTCTCCATCATGACGTCCTTGTAGAGATCCTTGTGTCCTTCTAAATACTCCCACTCCTCCATGGAGAAATAGACAGTGACATCCTGACACCTTATAGGAACCTGACACACACAATGATACAGTCACCATCCAGACACATCCCTTGTCTGTTACTGGATAATGTCCCAGAATTCCCAGCACTGCTCACCTCTCCTGTCAGCAGCTCCATCATCTTCTTGGTGACTTCTAGAATCTTCTGCATGTTGTGTCTCTCAGGTTTTAGGGAGTCACATGGAGGCACTGTGATGGTCATAGGATCACCTGACTTCAGAAGAGGAAATCTCTGTATTGGAGAACCAATAGGAATATCATGTTAGAATCCCAGAATCCTCCTCACCTCTCCGGTCAGGTCTGTGTTTTATTAATAGAGATAAGAGTGATGTCATGTGACCTCCCAGAATCCTCCTCACCTCTCCGGTCAGCAGGTAGATGATCTCCAGTGTGAGGTTTAGTATCTTCTCAGTCATGTGACTCCGGTCCTCCTTCATCCTCATTCCTTCTGTCACTCGATCTATACAGGTTTCTGTCTAGACAGGTAAGGATAAAAATATATATGTAAGAGGAGGAATATTCTGACCCTGAAGGAGTTAATCTAGGTTTCCACACGATGTATGTGTGATCATCATCTGCTGGAGATAAAAGACGTCACAGTGACTATGGAGGAAGAGAACGGACATGCCGGGGGGGGGGGGGGAGGGGTTACTGGGTGTAATTAGAAAATAAGATCTTATTACCTCCTCTTCCAGCACTGTCTCCTCTCTACTTCCTCCTTACTCACCTCTCACCCGGAACTTCCTATTAATACCTGACATCACTTCCTGTCTTCCATAGAGACTTCCTGTCGGGGTAGAAGTGAGATCACCATCTTGTGGAGCTCAGAGGAACTGCAGCCCCGAGAAACGTCTCGTAGTGTGAACACGACCTTGTGCTGTGTGTGTATGTACCGTATATCCTTATAGATGGGGTCATCTCCACTTCCACCAAGGGGGGGATAAATATATTACTGCCTAATACCATCACACGCTCATCCCCCCTTTCCTGGCCAGGCAGGCTGCATGCTCGGATTAACAGTTTGGTGTTTATTTCCTGGTTGACCTCACACATCCTCCAACGACAACTCATATGGCTAAGCTCATGAAGACCACAACAAGCAAATAGGTGGCTCATTATCAGGGCTTGTTTTCTCAGAGGATAGGTGCAGGAACTGCCCCTTTCTCTGCCCCTACCCACCTCTGACCATCATTCCTTGGTTCCACCCCCTACTCACCTCCAAGCACCATTCCTTGGTTCCACACCCCTACCCACCTCCGAGCACCATTCCTTGGTTCCACCTCTGTGCACCATTCCTTGGTTTCACCCTCTACCCACCTCCGAGCACCATTCCTTGGTTCCAACCTCTACCCACCTCTAAACACCAATTCCTTGGTCCTCGGAGGAATGGGTGGCACAATCTGAAAAAGACCAGTAAGCAACCTCTCCCCCAGAATTCAAGCTCTTTCCTGCCTTTTTAGATGAGGACTCTCTTTCCCTCTTCAATGCTTTCTGGACTCAGAACTGCAGGAGCAAACCTCTTTGGAATTAGACACCGACTCTAGAACTGCAGTTTTCTTTCATTCAGCAGACATTTACTCTAAAGCAGGAGGCCGGACTAAATGCAGCTCATTGCTATCAAAGGAGGCTAGCCCTTAAAGGATACAGTTTAAACTCTTGCAATGCAGACAAGAATGTCCAACTTGTAGAATTATTCTTTAGGATAGAATCAATATTCTTCACCCCAACTTCCATTGCATTGGAAGAGAGGCAGGGGTTAAGGCAGGTTCACAGGCTACAACTGCAGACAGATATACCCCTTAGGGACAAGTCCATCACAAAGTTACCCCCAGAAGACCCTAAACCCCCCAAAGGACCCACCTAATCATCATTAATGAGAATACCACTGAAGGACACAGCATCCCCCAATGGAAACTCCATGTATATGGCTAAGCTCATGAAGGCCACGTCAACCAAATAGGTGACTCATTATGCTGGAAAACCTCTTCCTCTTCACAAGTGCCAAATCTGACATCCTGCAGTACAGGTAGAAGTGTTCTGGTTGGGGTTTGAACTGAGCAACCCAGTGCTGCAAGGTGGTGACCACTAAGACATTCCGCTGCTCTGTCCTTCTGTTCAATTTATACCACTCTTCTAGCATGAGCTTCTAGATTAAACATCATAGGGGAAAGGACAACTCACTCCTTTTCAAGTGCTAAAAATACTTGCATTGCAGGCACTGCTGTATTTAGGCCTAGACCGACACTTTGTGGGGGGCGCGGCAAAAAAGCCGCCCCCCTGCATGAAAAACCCCCCGATCCGCTTCTAAAACCTGAAAATAAAATGGCCGCGGCCGGCCCGACATGCGCACTACGGGAAAACCTGAACATGTTCGGCTATTCCCGGGCAGGCGGCGCATGCGCTGTGACATAATGGCGCTGGGCGGCGCCATTTTCAAATGTAAGGCGCCTCAAGGTAAGTGAGACTCCTCCGCAGCAGATGCCGGTGCTGCGGGCATGGTACAGGAGATTCTCCTGTACCATGCCCGCAGCACCTGCATAGGCTGTACTATGCTGCCCACAGCCCTGCATCTTCTGTATTATGCTGCTCAGTGCCCACAGCCTTGCATCTCCTGTACCATGCTGCTCAGTGCCCACAGCCCTGCATCTCCTGTACCATGCTGCTCAGTGCCCACAGCCCTGCATCTCCTGTACCATGCTGCCCAGTGCCCACAGCCCTGCATCTCCTGTACCATGCTGCCCAGTGCCCACAGCCCTGCATCTCCTGTACCATGCTGCTCAGTGCCCACAGCCCCGAATCTCTTGTACCATGCTTCCCAGTGCCCACAGCCCTGCATCTCCTGTACCATGCTTCCCAGTGCCCACAGCCCTGCATCTCCTGTACCATGCTGCCCAGTGCCCACAGCCCTGCATCTCCTGTTCCATGCCCGCAGCACCGCATCTCCAGGTCTAAAGCCCCTGCACTATGCCGGCAACTACTGCATCTCCTGTACCATGTCCTCAGCCCCTGCACCATGCCTGCATCTCCTGTACCATGTCTGCAGCCCCTGCCCTATGCCCGCAACCCCTGCATCTCCTGTACCATGTCCGCAGCCCCTGCACCATGCCTGCATCTCCTGTACCATGTCTGCAGCCCCTGCACTCTGCCCGCAACCCCTGCATCTCCTGTACCATGTCCGCAGCCCCTGCACCATGCCTGCTTCTCCTGTACCATGTCTGCAGCCCCTGCACTATGCCCGCAGCCCTGGAAGATTTTCCCCCTTAATGACCAGGCCCTTTTTTGCGATTCAGGACTGCATTACTTTAAAGGACAATTGCACGGTCGTGCAAGACTGTACCCTAAAAAAAATGAATGTCCTTTCTTTCCCACAAATAGAACTTTCTTTTGGTGGTATTTGATCACCTGTGCGATTTTTATTTATTGCGTTATAAACAAAAAAAGAACGACAATTCGTAAAAAAAAAAAAAATATATTGATTTTCACATTCTGCTATATAACATTCCCCCATAAAAATTTAAAAATCAAATTTTGTCATCCTTTTAGGTCAATTTGTATTCTGCTATATTTTTGGTAAAAAAAAATCCCAATAAGTGTATATTGATTGGTTTGTGCAAAAGTTATTGCGTCTACAAACTAGGGGAAAGATTTATGTCATTTTTTTTATTACTAGTAATGGCGTCAATCTGCGATTTTTAGCGGGACTGCGACATTGCAGCGGACAGATCGGACCCCTAACTGACATTTTTGACACTTTTGGGGGTACCAGTGACATTACTACAGTAATCAGTGCTACAAATATGCCCTGTTACTATAATAATGACACTGGCAGGGAAGGGGGTTAACCCGGGGGTGATCAAAGGGTTAAGTGTGAGCCTAGGGAGTGTTTTCTAACTGTATGGGGGAGGGGCTTGTGAAATGACCATAGAGACCTGTGTTCCTATATAGAAGGATCACAGGTGCTCTGTGATCATTTCAGGGAGAACGGTCAGCTGTATTTACAACAGCAGGCCGTCGTTCTCTCTCAGCGGGGAGTGATTGCAGGTGCCCGGCGGCAATTGCGGCCGCTGGCCCCGTGGATTGGCATCCCTGCTGCCTAGTGGGGGCCCCCAGGAGCGCTCCCATGAGCCAACGTACCCATACAAAACAACAAAATATACAAGTAGGCACTTTGTACCCACTTTTGATGTACAGAGAGGAAGAGGTGGAGCCTAAAGAGGAATGGGGTGTGGTTTACAGATGATAGGGCGGGTCTGAAACAGAAAGAGGCATGGCCTTGACAGGAAGGGGTGGGTCGTAAGTAAATTAGGGGGTGCACGAGTTTAGTCCGGCCTAGGGCAGCACAAAACCTAAATACACCACTGATTGCAGGTACCTCTACAGGAAGGGAGGTACAAAAACCTGCTTATAGACCGTCCTCATCTTCCTATTAGGAATTGTTTGAAGAGGATTAAATTGGTCAGTTGAGTGATCCTGCAAGGGAAAAGCTTGACATGGTCAGAGTTGAGACTCCTTGTACACGCAGATCTGGAGAGGCTTAATAGAAAGTGTCCATTAGTCAGCTTCCCATACACCAGATTTATGAGGCCTGCAGAAGGGCTGACAATCCAGGAACAGTATCAGTAAGGAAGACGCTGCCCCACTCCAGCTATGACCTGTATAGAGCAGCCACAGCATAGAGGGATTAGGCTGCAGCGGCACAAGGACCTGTCACAGTAAGAAATAAATCCATGATAAACAGACACGGTGCAAAGGAGAACTCTATATTGTTAGGAAAAAAATATAATACCATATATAATTGCTACTCGGGCTATGTAGTAATTAAAAAAAAAAAAAAATCGCAATTCAAACTACGGCTATTAAAGTCTCCTAAGCTGTCAAAAAAAGACAGTGTAACAGTTGTTTCTGTTTGCTGGGTGAGAAAAACCCGTAAGGGGTTAATTACTGCTAAAGGAATACTGACACTGCAGCTTCTCACATCAGAGCACCATCCCAGCAGGTGAATAATCAAACAGACCCTGCCATACAGATGTAGAGCCCTCCTAGGTAGGTGCTAGAATGAGTGGATATAGTTTTTGGTTTCTCTGCCTAACAGGGACACAGCACATGCTGTCTTGATTCACACTGATCCAATAGCCATGGAGTATATTGGACAGGTGGATGGAAGCCTGGAAGATGAGAGCATGGATGTCTGTACAGCCCTGGCCAATTAGAAGGGGATGTGCCCCAAGGCCTGCTGGGTACCTGCATTTATAGCTGAAGAGCACATGGGCTCGTAGTCCAGTCCAGTCTACCTCTAGGGAGAGAGGTCTAAGTGGGGAGGGGGATGCTGTCTCTCCCTTGCAGAGGCTGCTAGGCAGCCTCGGGTGGGCAACCTGAGGGCCTAAAACATTGAAGTTGCAACCCCATTGGTCCTTACGAGGGCTGACTGAGGGAGGATGTCTGTGGATCCTGTCTGGTACTACTGAGGAAGACTGGTGTGTGTGCTCCCGGAGCCTTGTGAGTATAGACCCCCCACAGGGGATCCTTGGGACTTGTGCTGTTAGATCCTCCTCTGGGTGATAGAAGTCAGTTACTGGGTGCAAGCTAAAGGAGACACTGGCTGGTGTCTTGAAGAGGCAAGGTTCACTGAGTTCCTTCAGCTACAAAGGGACTTGTTCATCCCATACAGGTGCTTTATGGTCCTGCAGATGATCTGCGATACAGTTCTATTGAGAGAGTTGTCCTCACCTGTGAACAGTTATTTGGAGAATCCTACTAAATCCCTTCTCTTATCCAAAAAAATGCGAAACTATAGATGTTCACAAGGAACCACTGTCATATGTGTGGACTTTAAGGGCACAGCATGAGACAGATAACAACTACATGGATTTATCCTAAAATAACATTTATTGATTTATCTAAAACCAGATCTCAATAAAATGAGGAAACTGGCCCCAAACTGATCTCAGCTCGTACACAGGAGATCAATGTCTCCTACTAATTTCACTCATGTACGTCATACATATATAAGGATAAGTTGGTATATATCATAAGGTTCGTGTAGGTATTGATATTTTCTCTGTTCACAGGTCACGCGTTTCACACAAGGCTTCTTCAGGACTATGAAGATGTACAGACAGTTTTCTCTTATAATCAGACTCGATATTAGTGTTTCATACACATAGAACATAATCTGTATTTATGTACATCATAATAAATACAAACATGACTTACTAGCACACGGCCTTCCTTCCAACCCCCAACAAATTATCCCGACCTGGGGCGGACACAGGGGGGGGGGGGGGGAATTGGACCAAAATGTGTTGTATATATAGATATCGGTCCTGATGATCCTAGGTAGAAGATAAAATATATATGTGTAGTAGTGTGAGGAGTAATTACATTCTCTATTCTATATCTATTCATACAGAAAGGAGGAAGGATAATCACCTTATGAGGATAGCAGGCTGGTATACACCGGATGGAGTTTATACTCCCATAATATGTGGGTGTCTCTCTCTATAGGGGTCACCTAGGTATATGATCAAAGCCCATCTTGTTTATGACTCATAGTTAGTGTACTCTTATCTTTAATAATGTAGGTTTCAGCCTACCTGTAGGTTAGGTTTATCTCTTGGATATACTTACCGCCCCTTACCTATGTAAGAAATGTCAAATGGAGGAGGAGCCTGCAGTAGTTATTTTATAATAAGCGATTTTTTAAGAATTGTGTGTGTTGTTATTACTTTTTTTACATGTTTTTAGTGAATAGGTACGGGTAATACAGTTTGTTCCCGATGCTCATTCACATGGGGGGGGGGGGGTGGGATCTGGGGGCCCCCTTGGTAAAAGGGGCTTTCAAATTACGACAAGTCCCCTGCCTGCAGACCCCCACAAGCACAGGCCACAGTTGTGGGGAAGAGGCCATAGTCTCCATCAACATGGGGACAAAGTGCTTTAGGGTGGGGGGCAGAGCTTCCCCAAAGCACCCACCCACCTATGTTGGAGGACATGTGGCCTGGTATTGTTAAGGAGGGGGGCCCTCACTCATCCCTCCCACCAAAAGGAAGCTCCTGACATCCCGCACAGCTGCCCAGCACCAGACCTGCCCACCAATACTTCCAATAGGTAGGAAAACTTCATACAAAAATGGTCCTATAACTGAGGAGGACAAAAAGTGTATGCTGCCATGGACATCTGTCAGGAAAGCACATTATGGCCACTAGATGGAACTGGCCATTATAGGAAATCCCAATTCACCATGACTGGGGGAATGCGGGTCACATTTCATCAACACATTTATAACAACCAGATCTGTAATTGTTTGTGAAATCTTCCCGCACAAAATGTACTCAGCCAATGAAAGGTAAGGACTCCATTTTTATTTTTCTCCTGCTATCAATGGCCAACATGGGACAACACTTCATCCATGTCTTTGGTAATCTCTGATCTCCTTATGAAGTGTTTCTTACATGATGAAGATCAGCCATGGAGTATATCTGAGGTGTATATCAGGGTGTGCTTCTTCCCCACATGTCCACCAACATTCATTTAGAAGACATTTCCCACACTCAAGGCACTAATACACCTCAAGGGTTGTGTGGGACCCCTGATGTACAGAAAGACAGGACTTCAGTGAAGAACAATTCCCTCACTCAGGACAGGAAAGTGGCTTCTCCTCCATGTGAGATCTCTGATGTGTGTAAAGATGGGACTTCTGTGAAAAACATTTCCCGCACTCAGGACAGGAATACGGCTTCTCACCTGTGTGAGATCTCTGATGTGTGGAAAGAACGGACTTCTGTGCAAAACATTTCCTGCACTCAGGACAGGAATACGGCTTCTCCCCTGTGTGAGATCTCTGATGTTTGGAAAGAGTCGACTTCTGCGCAAAACATTTCCCGCACTCAGGACAGGAATACGGCTTCTCCCCTGTGTGAGATCTCTGATGTGAGGAAAGATAGTTCATCCTAGAAAAACATTTCCCGCACTCAGGACAGGAATACGGCTTCTCACCTGTGTGAGATCTTTGATGTGTGGAAAGATGGGACTTCATTGAAAAACATTTCCCGCACGCAGGACAGGAATACGGCTTCTCACCAGTGTGCGATCTCTGATGTCTGGAAAGATCGGACTTCAGTGCAAAACATTTCCTGCACTCAGGACAGGAATACGGCTTCTCACCGGTGTGAGATCTCTGATGTGTGGAAAGAGCAGACTTGCATGAAAAACATTTCCCGCACTCAGGACAGGAATATGGCTTCTCACCTGTGTGAAATTTCTGATGCATGGAAAGATGGGACTTGCATGAAAAACATTTCCCGCACTCAGGACAGGAATACGGCTTCTCACCCGTGTGAAATCTCTGATGTATGGAAAGATATGACTTGCATGAAAAACATTTCCCGCACTGAGGACAGGAATACGGCTTCTCACCGGTGTGAGATCTCTGATGTGTGGAAAGAGCGGACTCTTGTGCAAAATATTTCCCGCACTCAGGACAGGAATATGGCTTCTCACCTGTGTGAGATCTCTGATGTCTGTAAAGATGGCACTTGTGTGCAAAACATTTCCCGCACTCAGGACAGGAATACGGCTTCTCACCCGTGTGAGATCTCTGATGTGTGGAAAGAACGGACTTCTGTGCAAAACATTTCCCGCACTCAGGACAGGAATATGGCTTCTCACCAGTGTGAGATCTCTGATGTGTGGAAAGATGGGACTCTTGTGCAAAACATTTTCCGCACTCAGAACAGGAATACGGCTTCTCACCAGTGTGCGATCTCTGATGTGTGGAAAGATTGGACTTCTGTGCAAAACATTTCCCGCACTCAGGACAGGAATACAGATTCTCACCTGTGTGAAATTTCTGATGTGTGGAAAGAGTGGACTTGCATGAAAAACATTTCCCACACTCAGGACAGGAATGCGACTTCTCACCACTGTGCGTTCTTTTATGCACATTAAGATTGCCTTTCAAACTAAAACTCTTCCCACACTCAGAACAGGAGAACCTCTTATCTGTTGTAAGGACGGCACTGTCCCTCACAGTCTGAGGTTCCTCAGGATAAGAGGAATACGATGGTCCGGCACCGTCCCTCACAGTCTGAGGTTCCTCAGGATAAGAGGAATACGATGGTCCATCTACACTGTGTGGTGCCGGATGGACATTTGTGGTAGTCGGGTTTTCTCCTGGACTATACTGTGTGATGTCCTCATCTTCTACTTTACAGTCTGGAGACAAAGTGAGACAATCCTCTGAGGTTTTCCTCATCTCCCGTCCATCTACTAAAATAGAAATACAAAGATTATTACTAGACATCAGCAGATTGGTTCCCCTAAACCAGGATTCCGCCCACGAGACAGCTTTGTCTCTGAGGATCTTACAGTTCCCCCCTCAAGGTAACTAGTAAATGGGTCCTCTGATCTCCTACCAGTTCATTTCTTTATTCATGGACCTTAGTCAGAGAGTGAGGAAACAATGAGAACTGTCTTTTATATGAGTGACAGTGATGAGGGGGATTATAGGACGAGTGTCCCCTCCCCCTCTATCACTCATTGCCATCTTCCCAACACAAGAAGTCCTGCACTTCCTTATTTAGTCCATGATTTAGTCATGAATAACAGCGGGGCTGAGCCCCACCAGAGGTCAGAGAGTGAGGATGGGGGGAGAACAACCAAGATGAAGACTGGACTGATCCTGAAGACCATATATATCCCTGGGGAAGTCCAATCAGGATGCAACGCATCAGATGGGAGTGGTTTGAGGACATCATCACGTTAGGCGGAGTGCCCTCAAGTTACACTGAGACTGATGCTTGGGGAATCTGCAGTGATTGTGTGTATTCAATGCTGGATGCTTTTTTAACCTTGTGAGTGCTTTTCTTATCCATGTAATAAATATAACAGTGAGCACTATGGAGTCTCTTTATCTCTAGTAGCAGGAGCTGGCTACCTAAAGAGGAGGCTCCGCCTACATGTACCTGAAGGTGTGTGATTTCATGCTGGGTGTGTCCTCTTGGTATGGAGCAATGGGGTCTGAAGAGGTGAGAGTACACCTGGAATTGCAGAGTGGCGCACTGTCAGCTTATTCTCCGTGACACCAGAAGGGTGGATTTGTGGCTCATTCATGTTTACTGTGGATTGGAAAACTGTTTGTGACTGTTCACCAGTGTGCGTGTCTTTTCATGTCTTTTCTTCAAGTTTTTGTGTGTTTGTGTGTAACAGTGTGTGCATTGTATAGATAGAATATACACGGCTCAATAAAATGAAAGGACCTCAGTGACTTGGGTGTGAGACTATACAGACATATCCCTCCACCCGGCACAGCCAGCAAATAACAGAGCAAGTAACCCCGGGAGAATTGTTCTGTCAGAGATCTTGCTAGACCCGGGCATGGGGCAGAAGACCCAAGGTACATACCCCAGGGGTCTAGGCTGAGCAACGTCTATGGTGAACATCAACATTTTACTGCCAGATGAACCCCAGAATAGGCTTGTGGCGGTATCAGATTTTCATGCTGCGATTGATTGATTAAGGTTTTGCCACGGTATACGGTATTATCACGGTATTCTATTATTAAATTTAAATTATTAAATTTCCACCTCACTTCAATTCCATTGCTGAATTTAGGGGCTTTGGTTCACTTATGCACATTATTATATAGTCAGTACAGACTCTGTGAACCAGGCCTAAAATAGGTCATCAAGCAGTGTCTGGCCTAACTGGTGATAACTGGTCCTGGCGCTCGGCTCCGATCCGATGGCCTGGTCATTAAGAGGGCAAATCCTTGTGGTCAAGAAGTGGTTAAACATGAAGGAGGTGTTGTTTATAAATTACTTTACTATCGCTTTAGGCCTGGTTCACATGTATGCGGGTTGGTGGTTCACATGTATGCGGGTTGGTGGTTCACATGTATGCGGGTTGGCGGTTCACATGTATGCGGGTTGGCGGTTCACATGTATGCGGGTTGGCGGTTCACATGTATGCGGGTTGGCGGCCCACATTTGCACAGGCATAGCAGCCCATTGATTTGAACGGGCTGCTATGCCTTCATTTTCCGCAGAAAAAAGGTGCATGCAGCATTTTTTTAAAATTCAGTGGCCTTGAAATCCATCCTGCTTTTGCACCATGCGACTAACCTGCAGTTCCTGCTCTGGCAAGCTTTCTGCATTTTTTGTTTACGTGGGCACGGCATTTAAAAACAGTTTGCGTGTGTAGCAACGGCAGGTAAGTCGCATGGTGCAAAAGAAGGATGGATTTCATGGCCACTGCATTTTTTTAAATTCTGCATGCACCTTTTTTCAGCTGAAAACGCAGGCATAGCAGCTCAAGCCCATTCACATCAATGGGCTGCTATGCCTGTGCAAATGTGAACCGCCAACCCGCATACATGTGAACCGCCAACCCGCATACATGTGAACCGCCAACCCGCATACATGTGAACCAGGCCTAAAGCAATAGTAAAGTCATTAATAGATAAAAACACCGGTGCTCCTGCAGGTTTAACCACTTCTGGATCGCAAGGATTTGCCCCTTTAATGACCAGGCCATCGGATCAGAGCGCCAGGACCAGTCATCACCAGGTAGGCCAGACACTGCTTGATGGCTATATAATAATGTAATGTGGGCTGCTATGCGTGTGTGTGTGTATATATATATATATATATTAGAGCTGCACGATTATGGCCAAAATGAGAATCACGATTTTTTAGCTTGGAATAAAGATCACGATTCTCTGTGTAACAAAAAAAAAAAAATTAGGATAACTTTACTGTTACGTTTTTTTTTTTTTTTATTCATTAAAGTCTATTAATTGCGTTTGAAAGACTGCTGTGCAAATACAGTGTGACATAAAATATTACAACAATCGCCATTTTATTCTGTAGGGTCTCTGCTAAAAAAATATATAAAATGTTTGGGGGTTCTAAGTACTTTTCTAGCAAAAAAAAACTGATTTTAACTTGCAAGCAACAAGTGTCAGAAAAAGGTCCAGTCTTTAAGAGGTTAAACTTCCTTTCTCCCTGGCAGAGGGAAGGAAAAGATACAATGTAATCATTTTGTTTATAGTTACTGGGAGACTTAATGCTGAAAGGCGTTAGCTGTGTGAGTGAATGAGTCATCCAGCTCACTGAAATGTATCGATTCACAAGTCAGACCCAGGAGCAGAGAAACTCGGTATTTTAAAAATGCCACAATAACAATACCGTGGCTATGCAATACCGCGATATATCGAATTACCGAAAACCGGCATATGTCTACCCCAGAATCTCCATAAATCCAGTCTAGAGACATAAATTGTGTCTGCAGCACAGAGAAGGAAGATTATCCGAGAGAAATACAGGAATACAGGACGGGGAACACAGCTCAGGAAAGTGACCAGGGTATTACAGGCTGATATCACCCAGCCCCCCCCCCCCTACTCTGGACCAATCAGTGAGCAGTATGGGTGGAGGAATGTATTTAGTGGTAATGACCCACCTGTGCTGATCTCTGTAGGAGTGTCCTCCTCTATAAATGTCCCCGTTATTCCATCCTCCTCCATAGACTGCTGATCATCCCTCACATACGTCTCTTCTTCTTCTGACTTAACCTCAAATTCTATATCGATTGGATCTCCACTCTAAACCAAGAAAATGAGAGAGAATATCATCTGTAAGATATAAGCTTACATAAAAAACACACACATCCCCTCCACAAGTCCATGTTCTAGATACTCCATCCCACCAACCTTGTAGAATTGAGGGATGATGTGACCTTCCTGTAGGGAATCCCGGGAATACAGAGGACAGGGACATCTCTCTGGTGGGTTTCTGTAGCTGGATGACTCCACCATGGTGTCCTGGTACAGATCTTTGTGTACTTCCTCTATGACCCCATCCTCATCATCCTCCTCTTTTATTTCGTCTTTAACCTCAACTTTAGAATCTCTCAGGTTTCCACTCTGAATATATAATAAAAATGACATCAATGGTAACAATGCAGATAATGTACAGATCCTAATGATACTATCAGTGATTGTTCCTCATCTACCTGATGATGGTGAGGGATGGTGTGACCTTCCTGTGTGGAATCCCGGGAATACAGAGGATGGGAACATCTCTCTGGTGGGTTCCCATTACTGGATCCATCTGTAGGAAACACACACACACTGTCAGGGACCATAAACCAGGTGAAGACAGAAAGTACAGTTAAAAAAAAAAAAAAAAATCACACCTTTAATGAAATAGAAAAAAAATAACACAGTTCAGGAATGCAGTCAAAAACAGAAGCCGGGATTTGGATGCCAGAGCAGGTAATCAGAGGAGCCGGGGTCAAGAAACCAGAAGTCAGCATAGTCGGAAGCAAATATCAGGAACAGGAATAGGAAGAGAAGTCAGCCAGGGCAATTAACACACAGGAACACACTGGAGATCATAGACCAAGCAAGGGCAAGGAGGAAATGAGCTCAGCTGCTTCAAAAGCAAAAAAGGGGCTGGCTGAAGGCTGGACTAATGAGGCAGGAAATAGTAACCAGGTGAGTCATTGTGGTAACAAGTGGCTGGTAGTTACCTGACAGCTAAGCAGCTTCTGAACACTGAAAGAAAAGAGCAGCTCGCTAACTATCAGGAGCCCAGCCCTGACAGTACCCTCTTCCCCAACAATCCCTGCCCCTTGGGGGAGCACAAGACTTGAGGGGAAAATGTATATGGAAAGCCTGGAACAGGGCAGGAGCATTTATGTCAGAGGATGAGACCCAAGAGAGTTCCCCTGGACCGTAACCCCTCTGAACTTGATAGCGTATGTGTCCACTAAACCTACGGGAGTCAATGATAGATTGTATCTCATATTCCACATGGTTGTCAACCTTAAGCGGGCGAGGGCGTGGTACTGAGGTGGTATAGCAAAAACACGTAAGGAAACATGGAATACATTGTAAATACGGGCGTTGGAAGGAAGATCTAATGTGTAGGCCACTGGGTTAACCTTACCCTCTCCCCAACTTAGTAGGAGGATGCAGGTAGGCGTCAGTGGTCAGCATGGTTTGTACCTCTCTCTGGAGTGTTGCAAAGATTCTTGGACTGCACCTAAGTGGAACAGAGTTTCTGAAGATGTTGCTCTAACTCAGAAATGCCTTGCGGAACAGATGTATCAGGCAACATAGATGGCTGGAACTCATAGTTCACCATAAACTGAGATAATCAGGAGGCGGAATTGATGGTGCTATTGTGAGAAATCTCCACCCAAAGTAACAGGTCCCACCAGTTGTTATGGTGGTCAGAAATATAGCAACGTAAGAACTGCTTCAAGGCTTGGTCGGCCCATTCTGCGGCCCCATTGGACTGTGGGTGATATGCAGAGGAGAAGAAAAGCTGAACTCCCAACTGTGCACAAAAGGCTCCCCAAAACTTGGACACCAACAGGCTACCCCTGTCTGAGATGATAACTTTAGGTAACCCATGTAACTGAAAGAACTCTCCAGTGAAAATGGATGCCAGTTCCTTGGACACAGGCAACTTCTTTAGCGGAATGCAATGTGACATTTTGAAAAACGGTCAACCACCATAAGAATAACTGTGTTGCTATCGGAGTTGCATAAATCCATAATAAAATCAATAGACAAGTGGATCCAAGACCTCTCTGCACTGCGTATGGGTTGAAGGAGGCCCACTGGAAGGTGTCGTGGTGTTTTATTCTGAGCACACACAGGACAAGCGGCTACAAAGCTGGTTTCATGAGCACGGAGAATAGGCCACCAGCATTGTTGAAACATAGGCCATATGTCTTAACAATATGTCCATACGCCATTGATTTTTTCCTGGGTGCCCAGCTGTCTTAGGTGAATGGTAGGTCTGGAGGAAAATGGTGCGGAGATTCTCGGGGACAAAGCAGCGGTCATGAGGTTTTCCAGGAGGAGATTGGATCTGAGAGGGCATCATTCTCTCACCCAAAGGTGAAGTGAGACTAGAAAGAAATAGCCAAAATGCAGTCCGAAGGTATCACAGGAGTGGGAACAGACTCCATTTTGGAAGAGGAGGAAAACTGCGGCAATAAGGCATCTGCTCTTATATCCTATGTATCAGGTAAGAATGAGACTATGTAATTGAAGCTTGACAGAAAAAGGTCCCACTGAGCCCTTCCAGGAGATAAACGTCTAGCCTCAGACAGGGGCGGACTGAGAACCCTCAGGGCCCCCGGGCAAAATAAATCAAGGGCCCCTTCCAGGCCCCACCCATGTTCCGCCTCCAGACACACCCTTGCCACGCCTCCATCCACACCCCACCTCCACCCACACCCCGCCTCCAGCCACACCCACAATAAAACAACACAACATAGCTCTCTAAGCCCCCGTTCACACTGGGGCGACCTGTCAGGCGACCTGGTCGCCTGACAGGTCGCCTTCCATACAGAAGCTATGGACCCGTTCTAATAGGAGCGACACAAGTCGCTCCGACTTAGAAAAAGGGTCCGGAGCTTCTTTGGGGCGACCTGCATAGACTTCAATGTTATGAAGTCCGTGCCGGCCGCTCCGAGGTGAGGTCGCCCCGGCAAGTAGTGTCGCCCCAGTGTGAACGGGGCCTAATACCTAGGCCAAGTTGGCTCTTCTTACCTTAATAACAGTTGCTGGCTGGCAAGCTGTGGTCTTGCTGGCTATGGCTGGCAAGCTATGGTCTTGCTGGCTATGGCTGGTAGGCTGTGGTCTTGCTGGCTACCGCTGGCAGGCTGTGGTCTTGCTGGCTACTGCTGGTAGGCTGTGGGCCTGTGGCTGGCACTGGCAGGCTTGATGGCTGGCTGTGGCTTGCTGGCTGTGGCTGGTACTGGCAGGCAGGCTTGCTGGCAGTCTGTGGCTTGCTGGCTGTCTGGCAGGTTGTGGCTTGCTGGCTGTGAGCCTGTGGCTAGCACTGGCAGGCTTGCTGGCTGGCAGGCTGTGGCTTGCAGGCTGGCTGGCAGGCTGTTGCTTTCTGGCTGTGGGCCTGTGGCTGGCACTGGCAGGCTTGCTGGCTGTGGCTTACTTGCTGGCTGGCAGGCTGTGGCTTTCTGGCTGTGGGCCTGTGGCTAGCACTGGCAGGCTTGCTGGCTGTGGCTTGCTGGCTGTGGGCCTGTGGCTGGCACTGGCAGGCTTTCTGGCTGGCTGTGGCTTGCTGGCTGGCTGGCAGGCTGGGGCTTGCTGGCTGTAGGCCTATGGCTTGCTGGCTGTGGGCCTGTGGCTGTCACTGGCAGGCTTACTGGCTTGCTGTGGGCCTGTGGCCAGGGGCAAACTGAGCGGTCGGGGACTTCGGACGTGGTCAGAGGGCCCGGCCCGCAAGGGGGCCCGCCGCCCAGTACAGAATTAACTCACCCAGCGATACATAGTGGGAGGAGGGGAGCCTGGCAGCTGTCACTGCTTCAGTGAGAGGAGTGGCCCAGGCTGGTGCTGGATTTCCATGGTGTCCTGTGTGCGGGGGGCATGTCGGCATCGCATACTGATGTGACGTCGACGTGCCCTGCCTCCACAGGCTGTGATACGGGAAACAGTCGGTAACCTCACCGGAGAAGAGTTCCTGGATGCCTGCGATTGAGGAGGAGTGCCCTCTTTATCTTCTTCAATCCCTGCATCATCCCTCGATCCCTGGTGGTTTCTGTTTGATTGTGAGTAGTTCTTGTGAGCTCTATGTGAAATCCAGCTCCACTCAATGGTCTCTCCTGTGAGGAATGATGTGTACATTTGTATTATCCCACACAATTTTAATAAAAATATATAAATCATATTTTTTCATATATTTTTATTAAAATTGTGTGGAATAATGCAAATGTATGTACACATCATTCCTCACAGGAGAGACCATTGAGTGGAGCTGGATTTCACATAGAGGCCATTTTACAAGAACTACTCACATCATAATCATACAGAAACAGGGGATCTGAGGAAGAGGGAACGTCTTTGAAAATTGCAAGGCATCAGAAACTAATCCAGCTCCACTCAATGGTCTCTCCTCTGAGGAATAATGTGTACATTTGCATTATTCCATACAATATTTATAAAAATATATGAATCATATTCATATACTTTTAAAAATTGTGTGGGATAATGCAAATGGATGTACACATCATTCCTCACAGAGACCACTGAGTGGAGCTGGATTTCAGAGGCCACACCACAAGAACTACTCACAATCTAATAGAAATCAAGGGAAGAAGCCAGGTATTGAAATGAAAAAGTAGAAGATGAGAGGAGAGACGACACACACGCTGTCACCAACGACACAATCGCAGGCAATTGCATCCACTGACTGAACTCGGCCGTTACTCGTCATTGTTGTAACACGCTCTGTGGAGGCGGGGCACGTCGACATCACGTCAGTATGTGACGCCGACACGCCCCCGTACACAGGACACCCCATTGAATCCAGCGCTAGCCTGGGCCCGCCCTCCTCCTCTCACTGAAGCAGCAACAGCCGCCGGGCCCCTCCCCAGCTCTCTTCGTCACACTGAGTCAGCGCCAGCCGCCGGGCCCCTCCTCTCCTCCCAATACTTATCGCGCTGGCTGAGATAAATGTAATACTGAGCGGCGGGCCCCCTTGCTGGCCGGGCCCCCCCTTTCTGGCTTCCCGGCCGGGCCCTCGGACCACGTCCGAAGTGCCCGACCGCTCAGTCCGCCCCTGGCCTCAGACAAGAATGAAAGATTCTTATGGTCAGTCAAAATGAGGACCAGCACAGTAGTACCCTTGATGAGATGCCTCCCTTCTTTAAGAGTTAAAATTATGGCTAATAAATCTCTGTCCCCAGTTTCAGAATTTCATTCTGCTAGAGACAATTTTTTAGAAAAGTAGCCACAAGGATGGATAGAACTCTCAGGGGTAGGAGGTTGAGACAGGAAAGCGCCTACTCCAGTCGCAGACGCATCAACTTCAAGAATGACGGGTAACATGGGATCAGGATGTTCCAGCACTGGAACTGCAGCAAAAGTGGCCTTGAAGAATTCAAAGGCTTTAATGGATTCCGGGGACCAATTCTGTGGGTTGCCCTCTTTTCTGGTCATACAGTATCAATGAAGGGGTTTGACCAGAAAAAAGAAATTACTCATAAATTTCTGATAATAAAAGCCAATGAAATGTTGTAGAGGACGTAGACCTATAGGCCGAAGCCACTTTAAAACTGCAGATGGCTTCTCTGGGTCCATCGAAAACCTGGCAGCACAAATGACATAACCCAAAAACTGAACCTGTTCATGGAACTCGCACTTTTCCAACTTGCAATAGAGGTTGCTTTCTCTCAACCTCTGTAGCACACGGGAGAGACATCTGTGTGGAGGTTCTCTAGGGATTTAGAATATATGAGAATATCATCCGGGTAAATTACCACACATTATGGCAGCATATCTCAGAGGACATCGTTAATAAAGTCCAGGAAAACTGCAGGAGTGTTGCAGAGACCAAAAGGGCATTACGAGGTATTCGTAGTGTCCGGTCCTAGTATTACATGTCCATTTGTGGCCAGTGGCGACCCGCCCATAGGGGGCGCAGGGACACCGCCCCCCCCCCCCAAACACAAGCAGAAGAAAAAAAAAAGATAAAATAAAAAAAAAGTCAATTTTTCGCCCACTAGGGGCGCCGGACTTAGTGCTGGGTATGAGGGGTGGGGTTTTTGACCCCACCTTCGCCTGACAGAGGCGCCGATTGGCGCTTTTCTGGGGGTCATCTGCGCCCTGACACACCCCACTTTAACGATGTCTGGGCTGTGATTGGTCCAGAGTCCAGCCTTGACCAATCACAGGAGGACATCGAACCTGGTGACGTGACGCGCGGGGGCGGTGCACCGCCCCGGCGTCACGATCACCTTCCGTTCCCGCCCGCGGCCCAGCGCAGAGAGAGAGGAGCAGCGATCGACACAAGAGCACCGTGACCGTGGAGGAGCTGACTCAGTCGGACGGATCGAATTCGGATCGGACATCGGAGCGCGAGGAGGAGTGAGTGAGGCATAGCCGTCCGCGACCTACCGTAGGACGGTAGGAGACGTCCTGATTCCTGAATCCTGGCTCACCCCACCACTGGGTCTGGCCCTGACTGAGACGAGACCAGTCTCCCGGAGTCCAGACGAGTCCTCGAGTCGACTTCAGGCAGGCCGCAGGCGCAGCCAGGTAGGGAGAGTACTCCGCAGCAGGCCGCAGAGGCGCAGACACAGTCCCAGGCTCCCAGCAGTGTGTGACAGACTGTCAGGGACCAGCAGCAGCCCAGCTAACGGTAAGTGAAGAACTTTGAAGTGGCGATATTAGACAAAAAATTTCAAATGTTCCTCCATGCCTGTAATACATGTGGGCTTAGGCCTCTAACTGCATAAACTACAACTGTGCTTTCCTGGAGGTCAAATTCAAGGGGGGCCCGGGCCACACACTGTCCTGTGAGCATAGAAGCCCTGCGGAACTCTGGACAGGATAAAGGAACATGGCTTAGGAGGGGGGGGGGGATAGGGGGTTGGCGGCGCACTGTGTGGTTTTTGTGAAGCTGCATGCCTGTACATTGACCTGTGCCATGCCTGTACATTGACCTGTGCCATGCCTGTACATTGACCTGTGCCATGCCTGTACATTACCCGTGCCATGCCTGTACATTACCCGTGCCATGCCTGTACATTACCTGTGCCATGCCTGTACATTGACCTGTGCCATGCCTGTACATTGACCTGTGCCATGCCTGTACATTACCCGTGCCATGCCTGTACATTACCTGTGCCATGCCTGTACATTGACCTGTGCCGTGCCTGTACATTGACCTGTGCCATGCCTGTACGTTGACCTGTGCCATGCCTGTACATTACCTGTGCCATGCCTATACATTACCCGTGCCATGCCTATACATTACCTGTGCCATGCCTGTACATTGACCTGTGCCATGCCTATACCATCACCTGTGCCATGCCTATACCATCATCTGTGCCATGCCTATACCATGACCTCAAAGTCACGCAATTTTTTTACCGCGTTTTTTTTGCCGCAAAGCAATACCTATTACATTTTTCTTTTTGTGCCCCCCCCCAAAATTTTTGAGCACCAGCCGCCACTGTTCGTGGCCCTCATTATTACTCTCAAGATTGTATGCCCCTCGCAAATCAACCTTAGTGAAGACCGTTGTTCCCTTGAAGCAGTCAAATAATTCAGTTTTCAATGGGATTGGATAAGTATTTTTAACGGTAATGTGAATGAGACCCCTATAATCGATACAGAGACTCAGTTGACCACTTTTTTTTTCCCACAAAGAAAAAGTCGGCACTGGAAGGAGAAGAGGATTTGCGGGTGAACCCCTGGGATAGTTAAATTGCAGCATACTTCTCCATTGCCTTCTCCTCTGAGACAGACAAAGGGTAAACCCGGCCACGAGGAGGAATGGCACCGGGGGTGGAAGGTCAACTGTGCACTCAAAAGGCCGATGTGCCAAAATACCAGCCTGACCTTTGTCAAAGACGAAATATATATACTGTATAGGTATATACCCTCGCGCCTTTGGAGAAATCCTTGATTAAATTTTTTATATATAAATTAATAGATAAATAAATAAATATTAAGTGTCAAGTGTTGGTAAGTGTTATTAAGCAGCTGCTATAGTTTAAAAGTAAAATGTAAATTAGCCCCCTAAGGGGTTAATATAGCGCTTGCTTTTAAGCAATCAGGGGTGAGCAATCCCCTGTTCATACACCTGATTGATAAACAATTAGTGATGGAATAATAATAATCTACAAAGGTGAAGGTAGGTCTAATAAAGTGCACAGTGCTAGATAAAGAATTCAAATAAATTAATAGATATACAATTAATGTGATAGCAATCAATAAAGTGCACAATGTGAATGTATAAAATTATTATTAAATACAAAAATGAAAAAAAACTGTGCAATAGTAGCCAAGTCCCAAAATATGTGATTCCTTAGTGATCTTGTGCAAAAGAAGTGTCACAGTATAACCAGCCTGACCTTAGTCAAAGACATCACAGAATTCATGGTACTCTTCTGGCAATAAAGAGATTGAAGACGTGCACATGATCTTAATCACTTTCTAAAAAGATGTATTAGTGCATTGTGGGGAAAATGACAAAACCTCAGCATTACGGCAATTAAAAAAGGGATTGGGCCTCTGTAACCAAGGATAACCAATGACAACTGGGTAATGAGGAAAGGAAATGACTAGGAATTTGAATTATCTCATGGAGAAGAGCCCCTACAGCCATGGTCAACGGAGTGGTTTCATTGGTCACATGGGCAGGCTGTAGAGGTCTCCCATCAAAAGCCTCAATGGTAAGTGGGGAGGCACGAGGCTGCAGTGGTATTGAGTGCTTCAACAGAAAGTGCAGTTAAAATCACACCTTTAAGTAAATAGCAAAAATAACAGTTCAGGAACGTAGTGAAAAACAGAAGCCGGGGTTTGGATGCCAGAACAGGTAATCAGAGGAGCAAGGATCAGGAAACCATAAGTCAGTGAAGTCAGGCAAAACAAATCAGGAACAGGTATCGGAAGAGAAGTCAGCCACGGCAAGTCATACACAGGAACACACTGGAGAGCATAGACCACGCAAGGGCAAGGAGGAAATGAGCTAAGCTACTTAAATAGCAAAATGGGGCTGGCTGTAGGCTTGACTAATGAGGCAGGTAATGGTAACCAGGTGAGTCACTGTGGTAATGAGCGGCTGGTAATTAATTGACAGCTAAGCAACTTCTGAGCTCTGAAAGAAAAGAGCTGCAGGAGCCCAGCCCTGACACACACTGACTGAATACATTGTTTCTATGTGTTTATCAGATGATGGGGGATCTAGGTGGATCCTCCGTACTGCTCTCTCCTTTACAATAAAGTCTCCTCTTACCCGGTGATGTGAGGGGCGGCTGATTCTCCATCATGACGTCCTTGTAGAGATCCTTGTGTCCTTCTAAATACTCCCACTCCTCCATGGAGAAATCGACAGTGACATTCTGACACCTTATAGGAACCTGACACACACAATGATACAGTCACCATCCAGACACATCCCTTGTCTGTTACTGGAAAATGTCCCAGAATTCCCAGCACCGCTCACCTCTCCTGTCAGCAGCTCCATCATCTTCTTGGTGACTTCTAGAATCTTCTGCATGTTGTGTCTCTCAGGTTTTAGGGAGTCACATGGAGGCACTGTGATGGTCATAGGATCACCTGACTTCACCAGAGGAAATCTCTGTATTGGAGAACCAATAGGAATATCATGTTAGAATCCCAGAATCCTCCTCACCTCTCCGGTCAGGTCTGTGTTTTATTAATAGAGATAAGAGTGATGTCATGTGACCTCCCAGAATCCTCTTCACCTTTCCGGTCAGCAGGTAGATGATCTCCAGGGTGAGGTTTAGTATCTTCTCAGTCATGTGACTCCGGTCCTCCTTCATCCTCATTTGTTCTGTCACTCGATCTATACAGGTTTCTCTCTAGACAGGTAAGGATAAAAATATATATGTAAGAGGAGGAATGTTCTGACCCTGAAGGGGTTAATCTAGGTTTCCACACTATATATGTGTGTATAATCATCTGCTGGAGATAAAAGACATCACAGGGACTATGGAGGAAGAGGACGAACATGACGGAGGGGGGGTTACTGGGTGTAAATAGATAATAAGATCTTATTACCTTCTCTGCTGCCTCTTCCAGCAACGTCTCCGCTCTACTTCCTCCCGCCTCACCTCTCACCCGGAACTTCCTATTAATACCTGACATCACTTCCTGTCTTCTATAGAGATTTCCTATCTAGGTAGAAGTGAGATCACCACCTTGTGGAGCTCACAGGTACTGCAGCCCCGAGAATCATCTCGTAGTGTGAACACGGCCTTGTGCTGTGTGTGTATGTACTGTATATCCTTATAGATGGGGTCATCTCCACTCCCACCGGGGAGGGGGGTAAATTACTGCCTAATACCATCACACGCTCATCCCCCCTTTCCTGGCCAGGCAGGCTGCATGCTCGGATTTACAATTTGGTGTTTATTTCCTGATTGACCTCACACATCCTCCAATGACAACTCATATGGCTAAGCTCATGAAGACCACAACAAGCAAATAGGTGGCTCATTATCAGGGCTTGTTTTCTCAGAGGATAGGTGCAGGAACTCCCCCTTTCTCTGCCCCTACCCACCTCTGAGCATCATTCCTTGGTTCCACCCCCTACCCACCTCCAAGCACCATTCCTTGGTTCCACCCCCTACCTACCTCCGAGCACCATTCCTTGGTTTCAAACCCCTACCCCCCTCCGAGCACCAATTCCTTGGTTCCACCTCTGAGCACCATTCCTTGGTTCCACCCTCTACCCACCTCCGAGCACCATTCCTTGGTTCCAACCTCTACCCACCTCTAAACACCAATTCCTTGGTCCTCGGAGGAATTGGTGGCACAATCTGAAAAAGAGCAGTAAGCAACCTCTCCCCCAGAATTCAAGGTCTTTCCTGCCTTTTTGGATGAGGACTCTCTTTCTCTCTTCAATGCTTTCTGGACTCCGAGTCAGAACTGCAGGAGCAAACCTCTTTGGAATTAGACACTGACTCTAGAACTGCAGTTTTCTTTCATTCGGCAGACATTTACTCTAAAGCAGGAGGCCGGAATAAATGCAGCTCATTGCTATCAAAGGAGGCTAACCCTTAAAGGATACAGTTTAAACTCTTGCAATGCAGACAAGAATGTCCAACTTGTAGAATTATTCTTTAGGATAGAATCAATATTCTTCACCCCAACTTCCATTGCTTTGGAGGAGAGGCAAGGGTTAAGGCAGGTTCACAGGTTACAACTGCAGACAGATATACCCCTTACATAAAGTTACCACCAGAAGACCCTAAACCCCCCAAAGGACCCACCTAATCATCATTAATGAGTATACCCCTGAAGGACACAGCTTCCCCCAATGGAAACTCCATGTATATGGCTAAGCTCATGAAGGCCACGTCCACCAAATAGGTGACTCATTATGCTGGAAAGCCTCTTCCTCTTCACAAGTGCCTAATCTGACATCCTGCAGTGCAGGTAGAAGTGTTCTGGTTGGGATTTGAACTGAGCAACCCAGTGCTGCAAGGTGATGACCACTAAGACATTCTACTGCTCTGTCTAGCAAGAGGTTCTAGATTAAACATCATAGGGAAAAAAGGCAATGCTTTCCTTTGGAAGTGCTAAAAAATACCATATTTATCGGCGTATAACACGCTCCTTTTCTCCCTGAAAATCGGGCGTAAATAGTGGGTGCGTGTTATACGCCGACATTTTCATTTGGCTGCCTCGGAAGGAAAGGAGGTGGGACGAGCACCGTCAGATTACATAGAGCATGGATCTCCTGCGTACTCGGCGGCCTTTGTAATACGAAGTCCAATCCCCTGGACTGTCATTGGACCAGTGTTTTGTCTATCATAGGAGCCGGGAGGCGGGACTTTGTATTAAAGAGGCCGCTGAGTAAACAGGAGATCCGTGTTCTATGTAATCCGATGTGAGGCTGCAGATGGGCACGGATCTGGCTGCATTTATGAGGTTGCAGATGGGCACGGATCTGGCTGCATTTTTAAAGTTGCGGATGGGCACGGATCTGGCTGCATTTTTAAGGTTGCAGTTGGGCACTGATCTGGCTGCAAGGGTGAGGCTGCATTGGTGGTCACTGATTAGGATGCATTGATGGACACTGACTATTATTTTGCTTCAAAGTTCTTTATTTATACGCCTGCGTGTTTTATGCTGATAAATACAGTACTTGCATTGCAGGTACCTCTGCAGAAAGGGAGGCCCAAAAACCTGCTTATAGACCATCCTCATCTTCCTTTTAGGAATTGTTTGAAGAGGATTAAATTGGTCACTTGACTGATTCTGCAAGGAAAAAACTTGACATCATCAGAGTTAATAGAAAGTGTCCATTAGTCAGCTTCCCATACACCAGCTTTATGAGGCCTGCAGAAGGGCTGACAATCCAGGAACAGTATCAGTAAGGAAGACGCTGCCCCCCTCCAGCTATGACCTGCATAGAGCAGCCACAGCATAGAGGGATTAGGCTGCAGCGGCACAAAGACCTGTCGCAGTAAGAAATAAATCCATACAGACACGATGCAAGGGAGAACTCCACATTGTTAAGAAAAAAAATATTATACCATATATAATTGCTACTCTAGCTATGTAATAATTAAAAGTCTAAAGGCTAAAGTCTCCTAAGTGGTCAGAAAAGACAGTGTAACAGTTGTTTGATTGCTGGGTGAGAAAAACCCATAAGGGGTTAATTACTGCTAAAGGAATACTGACAATGCAGCTTCTCACATCAGAGCACCGTCCCAGCAGGTGAATAATCAAACAGACCCTGCCATACAGATGTAGAGCCCTCCTAGGTAGGTGCTAGAATGAGTGGATATAGTTTTTGGTTTCTCTGCCTAACAGGGACACCGCTCATGCTGTCTTGATGATTCATACTGATCCAATAGCCATGGAGTATATTAGACAGGTGGATGGAAGCCTGGCAGATGAGAGCATGAATGTCTGTACAGCCCTGGCCAATTAGAAGGGGATGTGCCCCAAGGCATGCTGGGTACCTGCATTTATATATGAAGATCACATGGGCTCGTAGTCCAGTCCAGTCTACCTCTAGGGAGAGAGGTCTAAGTGGGGAGGGGGCTGCTGCCTCTCCCTTGCAGAGGCTGCCATGCAGCCTTGGGTGGGCGACCTGAGGGCCTAAAACATTGAAGTTGCAACCCCATTGGTTCTTACGAGGGCTGACTGAGGGAGGATGTCTGTGGATCCTGTCTGGTACTACTGAGGAAGACTGGTGTGTGTGCTCCCGGAGCCTTGTGAGTATAGACCCCCCCGCAGGGACCGTGGGACTTGTGCTGTTAGATCCTCCTCTGGGTGCTAGAAGTCAGTTACTGGGTGCAAGCTAAAGGAGGCACTGGCTAGTGTCTTGAAGAGGCAAGGTTCACTGAGTTCCTTCAGCTACAAAGGGACTTGTTCATCCCATACAGGTGATTTATGGTCCTGCAGATGATCTGCGATACAGTTCTATTGAGAGAGTTGTCCTCACCTGTGAACAGTTATTTGGAGTATCCTACTAAATCCCTTCTCTTATCCAAAAAAAAATGCGAAACTACAGATGATCACAAGGAACCACTGTCATATGTGTGGACTTTAAGGGCACAGCATGAGACAGATAACAACTACGTGGATTTATCCTAAAAACTGAATTTTTGTAAAATCTTACCTGTAAAATTCCTTTCTCTGAGTCCTCCGACAGTCGCCGCCACCTCTAAGTCATCACTATTGGGTATTGACTTCCGCTCCGTAGGAGTAGCTAGGCATAAGACTTAGTCAAAAGAACAAAGACATTTGCATATACACACCCATGGGGGCTGTCCCACTAGTCAATACCCCCCCTGCAGTGACACTCCCAACTCAGTTTGGTAGCATAGCAGTAAGTGTACAAGAATAAACCCCAAAAGAGGGGTGGGGGTGGCGACTGTCGGAGGACTCAGAGAAAGGAATTTTACAGGTAAGATTTTACAAAAATTCAGTTTTCTCTTACATCCTCCGACAGTCGACGCCACCTCTAAGTCATCACTATTGGGATGTCCTAAAGCAGTGTAGACATGAGGGGTGGGAGACGCAACCGTAGAAAAGGCAACGCAGTACCCACATCAGAGAAAGGAACCTTACATGCACAGTAAGAGAACCTGCTGAGCAACAGAAAAGGCTCAACAGGAGCAACAGCCCAGGAAAGCAAATAACCCAGGGGATAAACAACCCCAACAGTCAGGGACCCATAACAAAACAAGGGTCCCTCATGACACTGCCACACTGAGAACTTTGCGGCCAAGGAGGCATCAGCTGATGCCAGAACATCTACCTTATAGAATTTGGAAAAAGTGTGCACCGACGACCAAGTGGCAGCCTTGCACACCTGAGAAACCGAGGCACGATGCCAGTAGGCCCAGGACGCACTCAGAGATCTGGTAGAGTGCGCCTTAACAGGGAAGGGTGGAACCCGTTCCGTCAAAGCATAAGCCTGTTCAATGGTCTGTCTGATCCATTTGGCAATGGTCATTGCAGATGCAGCCATGCCCTTCCGAGGTCCCTCAGGAAGGACAAAGAGGAAGTCCGTCTTCCGAAAGGATTCAGTGGACGACAGGTAAACCCTGATCGCCCTGACAACATCCAAGGAGTGCAATGCAACCTCCTTGGGATGCTTAGGCTTCGTACAAAGCGAAGGCAGGACAATGTCCTCATTAAGGTGGAACTCAGAGACCACCTTAGGAAGAAAAGACGGATGTGGTCGCAAGACCACCTTATCCTTGTGAATGACCAAGTAAGGAGAGCGGCAAGACAATGCCGCCAGTTCTGACACTCTGCGAGCCGAAGTGATCGCCACTAAAAAGGCAACCTTCTTAGACAGCAGAGGTAACGATATCTCCCGGATGTTTTCAAAGGGAGAACGCTGTAACACGGACAGAACCAAGTTCAATTCCCATGGAAGTAAAGGCTCCCTCCTGGGAGGAGCCAAATGTCGCACACCTTGAATGAAGGTGCGAATTAAGGAATGAGACGCCACAGGGCGTTGGAAAAGAACAGCCAGTGCAGACACCTGGCCCTTCATCGTGGCCAGCGCCAGGCGCTGGTCCACCCCAGACTGGAGGAAAGCCAACACTCTCGTCACCGAGTATGAGCGAGGGGAGAACCCCCTGGACTCACACCATGCGAAATAAGCTTTCCAGGTACGGTAATAGACTTTACCAGAGGAGGTTTTCCTAGCTTTGATCAGAGTAGGAATGACCTCAGAGGAGAGACCCCTGTCTCTCAGGACCTGGGTTTCAACAGCCAGGCCTTTAAAGCCAGCGACTGTAAAGCAGGATGGAAGATCGGTCCCTGAGACAGAAGATCCTCCCGCATTGGCAGCCTCTAAGAGGCGCCACTGCCAGGTGAACAACGTCGGCTTACCAGGACCGGCGTGGCCAGTCCGGCGCCACCAGAATCACCAGGCGTGGTTCCGAGGCTAACCTGAGAAGGAACCTGGACAACAACTGAATCGGAGGAAAGGCATACATCAGACGATACTGATGCCAAGGGGCCACCAACTCATCCGAGGCTTCTGCCAGACGATCGCGCGTTCTTGCCACGAACCTTTCCACCTTGTGATTTAGCTGAGACGCGAACAGATCCACGTCCGGGGATCCCCACTTCGCGCAAAGCATTTGGAAGACCTCCGGGTGCAGGGACCATTCCCCCTGGCCCAGGGTCTGGCGGCTCAGATAGTCGGCCTGCCAATTCTCCACACCCGGATTGTGAACCGCTGAAATTGCCAGGACATGAGTCTCGGCCCAAGACAGAATGTCTGTCACCTCCCGGGCCACCCGGGCACTCCTGGTGCCCCCTTGGTGGTTGATGTAAGCCACCGCGGTAGCATTGTCCGTCTGTACCCGTACAGGACGGCCCCGAAGTCGCTCCGACCACTGGAAGAGACACAGTTTGATCGCTCGCAATTCCAAGATGTTGATCGGAAGGGAGGATTCCTCCTCCGACCAAGTGCCCTGGGCAGACAGGTTGCCCAGGACTCCACCCCAGCCCGACAGGCTGGCATCCATGGTAATCAGCGTCCACATTAACGGACGGAAGGATTTTCCGTCTGACACAGCCGGGGACTGGAGCCAGCACAGAAGATCCATTCTGGTCCGGCGACTCAATGAGACACTCAGGTCCAAGGACTGAGATAGTCTGTCCCACCTGGCCAGGATCTCTGCTTGAAGAGCCCGTGTGTGAAACTGAGCAAAGGGTATCGCCTCGAAGGCCGATACCATCAACCCTAGGGACCGCATGCAGGTCCTGAGTGACAAGGATGGCTTGTCCCTGAGGGACCTGATCTCGTCCTGTAAGGTCTGGAGCTTGTCCTCCGGCAAGAACACCTTCGCCTGAGCAGATTCCAGAACTATTCCCAGATCGGGAAGACGAACCGAAGGAGACAAGGTCGACTTCTGTACGTTGATGGTCCATCCGAACTCCTGGAGCGTCTGCACCATAGTGGACAGATCGCGCAGCAGGTCCTGGCGGACACTCGACCTTAACCACTTAAGCCCCGGAAGATTTTACCCCCTTCCTGACCAGGGGGTATTTTGCGATTCAGCACTGCGTGACTTTAACGGACAATTGCGCGGTCGTGCGATGCTGTATCTAAACGAATTTGGCGTCCTTTTTTTCCCACAAACAGAGCTTTCTTTTGGTGGTATTTGATCACCTGTGCGATTTTTTGATCATGCGCTATAAACAAAAAAAAAAAGAGCGTCAATTTTGCAAAAATAGCAATATTTTTCACATTTTTTTATATGAAATTCCCCCCCCCCCAAAAAAATGTAAAAATCAAAATTTTTTAACATTTTCGGCCAATTTCTTTTATGCTACCTATGTTTGGTAAAAAAAAGAATCGCAAAAAGCGTATTTTGATTGGTTTGCGCAAAAGTTATCGCGTTTACTAACAAAGGGAAAGATTTTAGTCATTTTTGTTGTTTTTTTTTTTAACGCGTAATGGCGGCGATCTGCGACTTTTTTTGCGGTACTGCAACATTGCGGCGGACAGATCGGACCCTTGACTGACATTTTTGACACTTTTGGGGTTACCAGTGACATTTCTACAGTAATCAGTGCTATACATATGCACTGTTACTGTAAAAATACACTGGCAGTGAAGGGGTTAACTTTTTTTGAAAGGGAGGGGCTATGTGTGTCCCTAGGGGCGTGCTTTCTACTGTGATTGGCTGTGGCTTCAGATGTATGAAGAGTGATCAACGGTTCTACATAGTAGAACCGTATGATCATCCTTCATACACAGGGAAGAATGACAGGCAGCTTGTTTACACAAGCCGCCTGACTTTCTCCCTCTCCCCCGCCGATCGCAGAGTGACCGGCGGACATCGGGTCCGCCGGTCACACGCGCGGGGGGGTGTCCGTGACTACGCGGGAGCGGGGGCGCGCGCTCGCTCCCTAGACCCTCACAAGCTAGTGACGTAGCCCTACGTCACTTTGCCTGTGAGGGGCTGACTGCCAACGTTAATCGGCGTTAGGCAGTCGGCAAGTGGTTAAGAGGAGATCGTCCAGATAACCCAAGACCACAATGCCCTGAGCCCTTAGCAGGCCCAGAACAGGCGCCAACACTTTGGTAAAGACCCTTGGAGCCGAAGCGAGACCGAAAGGTAACGCCACAAACTGATAGTGGTCCTCTGCTATAGCGAACCGAAGGTACCTCTGGTGACCCTCGAAGATGGGGATGTGTAGGTACGCATCCTTCAGATCTATTGAGGCCAAGAATTCCCCCGGACTCAGGGAGGCCACCACCGAAAGGAGAGATTCCATATGGAACTTTCCAACACGCATGAAGCGGTTCAGAGCTTTCAAGTCCAGGATCGGACGCACTTTGCCCTCTTTTCTGGGCACAGTGAACAGATTGGAATAAAATCCCTGAAACCTGTCCTGATGAGGCACCGGGACAATCACCCCCTGGGCAAGGAGATCCTGCACCGCTTGATGCAGGTCCTGCAGAAGCCCTGGAGTCAAATGAAGATTTGAAGGAAAGAATCTGTCCGCCGGCCGGGAAAGGAATTCGATCTTGTACCCCGATCAAATGATTTCCTGAACCCACCTGTCCGGAATGCGGAGCAGCCAAGGTTGGAGGAAACCCCGCAAACGTCCCCCCACCCCAGAAACGGGTGAGGGCGCCCCTTCAGGCAGAGCTGGATTGACCCGCCGAACCGGCGTTGCCGGACTTCTGCTTGCCCGCCCAGGGCTTCTTCTGGCT
This sequence comes from Pelophylax lessonae, assembly GCF_965119305.1. Classification (NCBI taxonomy): domain Eukaryota; kingdom Metazoa; phylum Chordata; class Amphibia; order Anura; family Ranidae; genus Pelophylax; species Pelophylax lessonae. The sequence goes on along the minus strand of NC_138776.1, from coordinate 271,162,764 downwards.
ACCTTGGGCCTTGAAGGGCTTGCCCTTGGTTTGATTCCGAAAGGCACGAAAGGACACCTGAGTGGGCCGGGAGGCGGAACCCCGCTTGCCACAAAAGGACTTGTTTTTCGGGTTCTGGGGTAGCATAGTGCTCTTACCCCCCGTGACGCCCTTTACCAAGGTATCCAACGCTTCGCCAAAAACACGAGAACCTGCATAGGGAAAATCAGCAACTGTTTTCCGTGACGTCTGGTCAGTCAGATCAGGCGATGGTTGAGCACCGCAACACTAGACAGCGTGCCACCAAAGGGGCCTCATTCAAGGCCGCATCACACAAGTACATGACACCTTGGTGAATTTGATCCACCATAGCCAGCGTGGCAGGTGGGGCAGAATCAGACACGAGGTTGCGCCTAAGCACCTTAGTCCAATCAGCCACCGCCTGAGCCACCAAAACGGATGCGAAAACAGGTTTGAGCAAGGAACCCGCCACCGTATAGAAATGGCGGGCAAGAGACTCCAACCTTCTGTCCGTGGGATCCCAAAAACTGGGGTCTCCTCAGTAGGAATCAAGGTAGCCTTGTTCAAAACGGACACAGTGTGATCCACCTGTGGAGGCACACACCATCGCAATTCCGTAGCCGGTGCAAAGGGATAAATTAACTTAAACCGACTAGGCACCACGAACGGGCGTTTCAAAGTGCGCCACATTTCATTTACAGTGTAATGAAACTCAGCGGGACAGGGAAAGGCCTGTGCCAACTTGCGGGTCCTGTGAGTGCCAAAAGAGGACACAATGCCCGGAGGATTGGGCTCATTCTCCAAATGTAACTTTGCCTTTACAGAGGAAATCAACTCGTCCATAGTTGCGCGTTCTGCGGGTGACCCTGGGGGAGAATCATTAACCCCCTTCACCTCCGCCTCCCCCTCAGACCCCAGAGGGTCCAAAGATGAGCGAGACCCTGAAAAGGTTCTCAGCCATATCACCATCTGAATCAGAGGAGATAGATAATCTGGGCTTCTTCCTAGCAGCACGTTCAGCCATCAGCACCTCCATTTTGGACACTAAAGATGCCACTACAGCTGCCAAATCAGGTATAACAGAGGCCGCAGCAGGACTGTGGCCCCCCACCAAATCTGCAGGGAATTTTCTGTCCTGAGATTCCATTGCCCCAAGGAAAAAATTACAGTGCAATACAATGGTACTGTCCCTTTAAAACCGCTGCGGAATGCGCAGCCCACCGCTATATGTACAGTGACAAACGACCCCAAAAGAAGAAGAAAACTGAGCCAGAAATGACAAAACAGCAGGGTATGGAAGAGACAGCCTGCAGAACCCACAGAGTGTTACCACCTAGATCGCTGCATCAGAGGAAAAAGAAGTGATGTCATTGGAGGCTATACTTTAAGCTGCAAATGACCCAGGGAAAATGGCTGCCCATAGAACTTAATTGGAGAATCCAGCAAAATGGCCGCCGAACATGTGCATGAAACGATCAGTCTGCCACACGCAAGATGGCGCCGGATGGCGCCAAAACAGCATGTAAATCAGCCCACAGTGAAGCCAGACATGCTTGCCCAAAACAAAGATGGTGGACCGCGCGGTTTTGCCCCGCTGCGTCCGCCGCAACACAGTGTCTGCACCCCCAAACGCACACCAAAGTGACACAGGGGAAGGGGCCCCCAAATACATACCGCACAGCAGCGCATGCATCAAATAAAGACCCCCACAGGGAGCGCAACAGGGAGCCCACACCGTCACAGACATGGGGAACACACAGCAACACAGGACTGCCACCCCAGACAGAGACCCCACACAGAAGTACTTACCTGTACCAGATGGCGTAGGGTGCCTCTCAGAATGGAAAGCCGCTGTCCTCATCTGACAGGTAATGCCATTTGCCAAGGACATTGCACTGCAATATCGCAGATGCGTCCAGTGAGGTAGCCACCTCACAGCTGCATCCCTGCTGCGAGCAGGGATGGGTCGTTCATAATGCCAGGACGAACCATGGCCGAACGCTCGATGGTGGGCTGGGGGTCCCTCTGCCCTGGAGAACCAGGGCGGCCAGTCCGATTCCCAGCTCCGCAAGAATCCATCTTCATCCAAAGATCCGATTAAAACTAAAGCTGACAAATAAACAGCTAGTATAACAAAGAAAAAGCTGACATTTTCAAAGAAAAAAGATTAGAAAGGCTGAGACCGGAGCCCCAGCACAGGGAAAGCCTAACTACTCCTGACGCTAGGCAGACAAAAACTGAGTTGGGAGTGGTCACTGCAGGGGGGTATTGACCAGATGGGACAGCCCCCATGGGTGTGTATATGCAAATGTCTTTGTTCTTTTGACTAAGTCTTATGCCTAGCTACTCCTGCGGAGCGGAAGTCAATACCCAATAGTGATGACTTAGAGATGGCGGCGACTATCGGAGGACGTAAGAGAAATAACATTTATTGATTTATCTAAAACCCAATCTCAATAAAATGACAAAACTGGCCCCAATCTGAGCTCAGCTCGTACACAGGAGATCAATGTCTCCTACTAATTTCACTCATGTACATCATACATATATAAGGATAAGTTGGTATATATCATAAGGTTCGTGTAGGTATAGATATTTCCTCTCTTCACTGGTCTACGCGTTTCGCACAAGGCTTCTTCAGGACTATGAAGATGTACAGACAGTTTTCTCTTATAAACAGACTCGATATTAGTGTTTCATACACATAGAACATAATCTGTATTTATGTATATCATAATAAATACAAACATGGCTTACTAGCACACGTCCTTCCTTCCAACCCCCAACAAATTAGCCTGACCTGGGGCGGACACAGGGGGGAAAAAAATCGGACCAAAACGTGTTGTATATATAGATATCTGTCCTGATGATTCTAGGTAGAAGATAAAATATATATGTGTAGTAGTGTGAGGAGTAATTACATTCTCTATTCTATATCTATTCATACAGAAAGGAGGAAGGATAATCACCTTATGAGGATAGCAGGTTGGTATACACCGGATGGAGTTTATACTCCCATAATATGTTGGTGTCTCTCTCTATAGGGGTCACCTAGGTATATGATCAAAGCCCATCTTGTTTATGATTCATAGTTAGTGTACTCTTATCTTTAATAATGTAGGTTTCAGCCTACCTGTAGGTTAGGTTTATCTCTTGGATATACTTACCGCCCCTTACCTATGTAAGAAATGTCAAATGGAGGAGGAGCCTGAAGTAGTTATTTCATAATAAAGGATTTTTCAAAAATTGCGTGTGGGTTTTTATTAATTTTTGGTGAATAGGTATGGGAAATATGTTCCCGATGCTCATTTACATGGGGAGGGGGGGGGGGATCTGGGGGCCCCTTGGTAAAAGGGGATTTCAGATTACGAGATGTCCCCTGCCTGCATACCCCCACAAGCACAGGCAACGGTTGTGGGGAAGAGGCCCTTGTCCCCATCAACATTGGGACAAAGTGCTTTGGGGTGCAGTGGGGGGGACAGAGCTTCCCCAAAGCACCCACCTATGTTGGAGGACATGTGGCCTGGTATGGCCCTCACTCGTCCCTCCCACTTTCCTGACCTTCCCGGGCTGCATGCCGGGACTAAGGGTCTGGTATGGATTTTAGGGGAGAACCCTAAAATTTTCTTATTTACATTTTGGCCCGGAAGGGCCCGGTATGGACTGGGGGGAGGGGGACCACGCCGTTTTTTTCTATTGCCGGCATTCTTTTCTTTCCAGGCATCTGTCAGTGGGGAAGCCTGCTGACAGCTGATGAGTCATGGTTGGTAAGGATGCAGGCGGCCGGCTTCCCGGCTTGCTGCTTAACAACCAGCTATTTCTTCACACAGAATTTGCATCGGTCGATCGTTTTTTTTGACTGATCCGAATTCGAATCGGTCTGAAAAGTTGGAATTCGTTAGAAAATGAATAAACAAAACAAATTTTAACAGATTTCAACAAAATGTATTACAATTTCATTTGGAGAATAACCAGAAATTTGTCGGAATTTGTATTCGCACCGAAACCAATTTCCCGTTTCTAACAATTAATGGCCACCCGCTAACAGCTGGGCTCCCACCCAATGCAAATGGCCGCCAATGGCAGGGCCCACTCTCCAGGCATGGATCCTCTACATATGTGTGCCATAACACCACCCCGCTGATAGCTGGGGACTCAATGACCACTCGGGACATCCTGGAAGACTTCTGGATACCAAAGGAAGCTCCTGATATCCCGCACAGCTGCCCAGCACCAAACCCGCCCACCAATACTTCCAATAGGTAGGAAAACGTCACACAAAAATGGTCCTATAAGTGAGGAGGAGAAAAAAGGAATGCAGCCATTGGCTTATCCTAAACATTTATGGGGGTGGGGGTCTTAAGGGGGAGGAATGAGGGCGGGGCTACCCAAACGTATGCTGCCATGGACATGTGTCAGGAAAGCATATTATGGCCACTAGATGGAACTGACCATTATAGGAAATCCCAATTCACCATGACTGGGGGAATGCGGGTCACATTTCATCAACACATTTATAACAACCAGACCTGTAAGTGTTTGTGAAATCTTCCCGCACAAAATGTACTCAGCCAATGAAAGGTAAGGACTCCATTTTTATTTTTCTCCTGCTATCAATGGCCAACACGGGACAACACTTCATCCATGTCTTTGGTGATCTCTGATCTCCTTATGAAGTGTTTCTTACATGATGAAGATCAGCCATGGAGTATATCTGAGGTGTATATCAGGGTGTGCTTCTTCCCCACATGTCCACCAACATTCATATAGAAGATATTTCCCGCACTCAAGGCACTAATACACCTCCAGGGTTGTGTGGGAACCCTGATGTACAGAAAACAGGACTTCAGTGAGGAACAATTCCCTCACTCAGGACAGGAAAGTTCATTCTCCTCCGTGTGAGATCTCTCATGTGTGGAAACAGTGGACTTCTGTGAAAAACATTTACCGCACTCAGGACAGGAATACGGCTTCTCACCCGTGTGAGATCTCTGATGTTTGGAAAGATCAGACTTCTGTGAAAAACATTTCCCGCACTCAGGACAGGAATACGGCTTCTCACCCGTGTGAAATTTCTGATGTGTGGAAAGAGTGGACTTCTGTGTAAAACATTTCCCGCACTCAGGACAGGAATACGACTTCTAACCAGTGTGCGATCTCTGATGTTTTAAAAGATGAGACTTCTGTGTAAAACATTTCCCGCACTCAGGACAGGAATACAGCTTCTCACCTGTGTGAGATCTCTGATGTCTGTAAAGATTGGACTGCTGTGTAAAACATTTCCCGCACTCAGGACAGGAATACGGCTTCTCACCAGTGTGCGATCTCTGATGCTTGGAAAGAGTGGACTTATCTGAAAAACATTTCTCGCACTCAGGACAGGAATACGGCTTCTCACCAGTGTGCGATCTCTGATGTCTGTAAAGAGTGGACGTCTGTGAAAAACATTTCCCGCACTCAGGACAGGAATACAGCTTCTCACCAGTGTGCGATCTCTGATGTCTAGAAAGAGCGGTCGTCTGTGCAAAACATTTTCCGCACTCAGGACAGAAATACGGCTTATCACCAGTGTGCAATCTCTGATGTGTGGCAAGAGTGGACGTGTGTGCAAAACATTTCCAACACTCAGGACAGGAATATGGCTTCTCACCAGTGTGCGATCTCTGATGTATGGCAAGAGTGGACGTGTGTGCAAAACATTTCCAACACTCAGGACAGGAATACGGCTTCTCACCGGTGTGAGATCTTTTATGCACATTAAGATTGCCTTTCAAATGGAAACTCTTCCCGCACTCAGAAAAGGAGAACCTCTTATCTGTTGTCAGGATGGCCTCGTCCCTCACAGTCTGAGGTTCCTCAGGATAAGAGGAATACGATGGTCCATCTACACTGTGTGGTGCCGGATGGACATTTGAGGTAGCCGGGTTTTCTCCTGGACTATACTGTGTGATGTCCTCATCTTCTACTTTACAGTCTGGAGACAAAGTGAGACAATCCTCTGAGGTTTTCCTCATCTCCCGTCCATCTACTAAAATAGAAATACAAAGATTATTACTAGACATCAGCAGATTGGTTCCCCTAAACCAGGACTCCGCCCACATCAGGCAGTTTTGTCTCTGAGGATCTTACAATTCCCCCCTCAAGGTAACTAGTAAATGGGTCCACTGATCTCCTACCAGTTCATTTCTTTATTCATGGATCTTAGTCAGAGAGTGAGGAAACAACGAGAACTGTCTTTTATAGTAGTGACAGTGATGAGAGATTATAGGACGAGTGTCCCCTCCCCCTCTATCACTCATTGCCATCTTCCCAACACAAGAAGTCCCGCACTTCCTTATTTAGTCCATGATTTAGTCATGAATAACAGTGGGGCTGAGCCCCACCAGAGGTCAGTGAGGATGGGGGGAGAACAACCAAGATGGACTGGACTGATCCTGAAGACCATATGTATCTCTGGGGAAGTCCAATTAGGATGCAACTCATCAGATGGGAGTGGTTTGAGGACATCATCACGTTAGGCGGAGTGCCCTCAAGTTACACTGAGACTGATGCTTGGGGAATCTGCAGTGATTGGGTGTATTCAATGCTGGATTGCTTTTTTAACCTTGTGAGTGCTTTTCTTATCCATGAAATAAATATAACAGTGAGCACTATGGAGTCTCTTTATCTCTAGTAGCAGGAGCTGGCTACCTAAAGAGGAGGCTCCGCCTACATGTACCTGAAGGTGTGTGATTTCATGGTGGGTGTGTCCTCCTGGTATGGAGCAATGGGGTCCATCTGAAGAGGTGAGAGTACACCTGGAATTGCAGAGTGGCGCACTGTCAGCTTATTCTCCATGACACCAGAAGGGTGGATTTGTGTCTCATTCATGTTTACTGTGGATTGTAAAACTGTTTGCGACTGTTCACCAGTGTGCGTGTCTTTTCATGTCTTTTCTTCAAGTTTTTGTGTGTTTGTGTGTAACAGTGTGTGCATTGTATAGATAGAATATACACGGCTCAATAAAAATGAAAGCAAATCAGTGACTTGGGTGTGAGACTATACCGACATATCCCTCCACCCGGCACAGCCAGCAAATAACAGAGCAAGTAACCCCGGGAGAATTGTTCTGTCAGAGATCTTGCTAGACCCGGACATGGAGCAGAAGACCCAAGGTACATACCCCAGGTGTCTAGGCTGAGCAACGTCTATGGTGAACATCAACATTTTGCTGCCAGCTGAACCCCAGAATCTCCATAAATCCAGTCTAGAGACATAAATTGTGTCTGCAGCACAGAGAAGGAAGATTATCCGAGAGAAATACAGGAATACAGGACGGGGAACACAGCTCGGGAAAGTGACCAGGGGATTACAGGCTGATATCACCCAGTCCCCGCCCTACTCTGGACCAATCAGTGAGCAGTATGGGTGGAGGAATGTTTTTAGTGTTAATGACCGACCTGTGCTGATCTCTGTAGGAGTGTCCTCCTCTATAAATGTCCCCATTATTCCATCCTCCTCCATAGACTGCTGATCATCCCTCACATATGTCTCTTCTTCTTCTGCTTTAACCTCAAATTCTATATCGATTGGATCTCCACTCTAAACCAAGAAAATGAGAGAGAATATCATCTGGAAGATATAAGCTTACATAAAAAACACACACATCCCCTCCACAAGTCCATGTTCTAGATACTCCATCCCACCAACCTTGTAACATTGAGGGATGGTGTGACCTTCCTGTGTGGAGTCCCGGGAATACAGAGGACGGGGACATCTCTCTGGTGGGTTCCTGGTATTAGGTGACTCCATCGTATTCTTGTGTCGTCCTGAAACCTCCTCCATCACTCCATACTCCTCATCCTCCTCTTTTATCTCTTCTTTAACCTCAACTTTAGAGTCTCTCAGGTTTCCACTCTGAATATATAATAAAAATGACATCAATGGTAACAATGCAGATAATGTACAGATCCTAATGATACTATCAGTGATTGTTCCTCATCTACCTGATGATGGTGAGGGATGGTGTGACCTTCCTGTGTGGAATCCTGGGAATACAGAGGACGGGGACATCTCTCTGGTGGGTTCCCATTACTGGAACCATCTGTAGGAAACATACACACACTGTCGGGGACCATAAACCAGGCGAAGACAGAAAGTACAGTTAAAAAAGAATCACACCTTTAATGAAAGAGAAAAAAAATAACAGTTCAGGAATGTCGTCAAAAACAGAAGCCGGGATTTGGATGCCAGAGCAGGTAATCAGAGGAGTCGGGGTCAAGAAACCAGAAGTCAGCATAGTCGGAAGTAAAAATCAGGAACAGGAATAGGAAGAGAAGTCAGCCAGGGCAAGTAACACACAGGAACACACTGGAGATCATAGACCAAGCAAGGGCAAGGAGGAAATGAGCTCAGCTGCTTCAAAAGCAAAAAAGGGGCTGGCTGTAGGCTGGATTAATGAGGCAGGAAATGGTAATCAGGTGAGTCGCTGTGGTAACAAGCGGCTGGTAGTTACCCGACAGCTAAGCAGCTTCTAAACACTGAAAGAAAAGAGCAGCTCGCTAACTATCAGGAGCCCAGCCCTGACATTACCCTCTTCACCAATAATCCCTCCCCCTTGGAGGAGCACCAGACTTGAAGGGAAAATGTATATGGAAAGCCTGGAACAGGGCAGGAGCATTTACGTCCGAGGATTAGATCAAAGACCGTTCCCTTGGACCGTAATCCCTCTGTGAACTAGATAGCGTATGTGTCCACTAAACCTACGGGAGTCAATGATAGATTGTATCTCATATTCCACATGGTTGTCAACCTTAAGCGGGCGAGGGCGTGGTACTGAGGTGATATAGCAATAACACGTAAGGAAACATGGAATACGTTGTAAATACGCATGTTGGAGGGAAGATCTAATGTGTAGGCCACTGGGTTAACCTTACCCTCTCCCCAACTTAGTAGGAGAATGCAGGTAGGCGTCAGTGGTCAGCATGATGGTGATGGTAGCATTGATGGTAATATTGTGAGCAAACTCCACCCAAGGTAACAAGTCCCACCGGTTGTTATGGTGGTCAGAAATATAGCAATGTAAGAACTGCTTCAAGGCTTGGTCGGCCCATTCTGCGGACCCATTGGACTGTGGGTGATATGCAGAGGAGAAGGAAAGCTGAACTCCCAACTGTGCACAAAAGGCTCCCCAAAACTTGGACACCAACAGGCTACCCGTCTGAGATGATAACTTTACGTAACCCATGTAACTGAAAGAACTCTCCAGTGAAAATGGATGCCAGTTCCTTGGACACAGCGGAATGCAATGTGACATTTTGAAAAACGGTCAACCACCATAAGAATAACTGTGTTGCTATCGGAGTTGCATAAATCCATAATAAAATTAATAGCCAAGTGGATCCAAGGCCTCTCTGCACTGCGTATGGGTTTAAGGAGGCCCACTGGAAGGTGTTGTGGTGTTTTATTCTGAGCACACACAGGACAAGGGGCTACAAAGCTGGTTTCATGAGCACGGAGACTAGGCCACCAGCATTGTTGAAACATAGGCCATATGTCTTAACAATATGTCCATACGCCGTTGATTTTTTCCTGGGTGCCCAGCTGTCTTAGGTGAATGGTAGGTCTGGAGGAAAATGGTGCGGAGATTCTCGGGGACAAAGCAGCGGTCATGAGGTTTTCCCGGAGGAGATTGGATCTGAGAGGGCATCATTCTCTCACCCAAAGGTGAAGTGAGACTAGAAAGAAATAGCCAAAATGCATTCCGAAGGTATAACAGGAGGTGGAACAGACTCCATTTTGGAAGAGGAGGAAAACTGCGGCAATTTTAGCTTGACAGAAAAAGGTCCCACTGAGCCCTTCCAGGAGATAAACGTCTAGCCTCAGACAAGAATGAAAGATTCTTATGGTCAGTCAAAATGAGGACCAGCACAGTAGTACCCTTGATGAGATGCCTCCCTTCTTTAAGAGTTAAAATTATGGCTAATAATTCTCTATCCCCAGTTTCAGAATTTCATTCTGCTAGAGACAATTTTTTAGAAAAGTAGCCACAAGGATGGATAGAACTCTCAGGGGTAGGAGGTTGAGACAGGACAGCGCCTACTCCAGTCTCAGACGCATCAACTTCAAGAATGACGGGTAACATGGGATCAGGATGTTCCAGCACTGGAACTGCAGCAAAAGTGGCCTTGAGGGATTCAAAGGCTTTAATGGATTCCTAGGACCAATTCTGTGGGTTGCCCTCTTTTCTGGTCATACAGTATCAATGAAGGGGTTTGACCAGAAAAGAGAAATTACTCATAAATTTCTGATAATAATTGGCAAAGCCAAGAAAATGTTGTAGAGGACGTAGACCTATGGGCCGAACCTACTTTAGGACTGCAGGTGGCTTCTCTGGGTCCATCGAAAACCTGGCAGCACAAATGACATAACCCAAAAATTTAACCTGTTAATGGAACTCGCACTTTTCCAACTTGCAATAGAGGTTGCTTTCTCTCAACCTCTGTAGCACACGGGAGACACATCTGTGTGGTGGTTCTCTAGGGACTTAGAATATATAAGAATATCATCCGGGTAAACCACCACACATTATGGCAGCCTATCTCAGAGGACATGGTTAATAAAGTCCTGGAAAACTGCAGGAGTGTTGCAGAGACCAAAAGGGCATTACGAGGTATTCGTAGTGTCCGGTCCTAGTATTACATTTCCATTTGTGGCCAGTGGCGACCCGCCCATAGGGGGCGCAGGGACACCGCCCCCCCCCCCCCCCCCAAACACAAGCAGAAGAAAAAAAAGATTAAATAAAAAAAAAGTCAATTTTTTTGTCCACTAGGGGCGCTGGACATAGTGCTGGGTATGAGGGGTGGGGTTTTTGACCCCACCTTCGCCTGACAGAGGCGCCGATTGACGCTTTTCTGGGGGTCATCTGGTCCAGTGTCCAGCCTTGACCAATCACAGGAGGACATCGAACCTGGTGTCGTGACGCGTGAGGGCGGTGCACCGCCCCGGCGTCACGATCACCTTCCGTTCCCGCCCGCGGCCCGGCGCAGAGAGAGAGGAGCGGCGATCGAGACGAGAGCAGCGTGACCGTGGAGGAGCTGACTCAGTCGGACGGATCGAATTCGGATCAGACATCGGAGCTTGAGGAGGAGTGAGTGAGGCATAGCCGCCCGCGACCTACCGTAGGACAGTAGGAGACATCCTGATTCCTGAATCCTGGCTCACCCCACCACTGGGTCTGGCCCTGACTGAGACGAGACCAGTCTCCCAGAGTCCCACCAGGTCAGACGAGTCCTCGAGTCGACTTCAGGCAGGCCGCAGGCGCAGCCAGGGAGGGAGAGTACTCCGCGGCAGGCCGCAGAGGTGCAGACACAGTCCCAGACTCCCAGCAGTGTGTGACAGACAGTCAGGGACCAGCAGCAGCCCAGCTAACGGTAAGTGAAGAACTTTGAAGTGGCGATATTAGACAAAAAATTTCAAATGTTCCTCCATGCCTGTAATACATGTGGGCTTAGGTCTCTAACTGCATAAACTACAACTGTGCTTTCCTGGAGGTCAAATTCAGGGGGGGCCCGGGCCACACACTGCCCTGTGAGCATAGAAGTGGGCACAGAAGCCCTGCGGAACTCTGGACAGGATGAGGGAACATGGCTTAGGAGGGGGGGGGGGGGGATAGGGGGTTGGCGGCGCACTGTGTGGTTTTTGTGAAGCTGCTTGCCTGTACATTGACCTGTGCCATGCCTGTACATTGACCTGTGCCATGCCTGTACATTACCTGTGCCATGCCTGTACATTGACCTGTGCCATGCCTGTACATTGACCTGTGCCATGCCTATACCATCATCTGTGCCATGACCTCAAAGTCACGCAATTTTTTTACCGCGTTTATTTGCCGCGAAGCAATACCTATTACATTTTTCTTTTTGCGCCCCCCCAAAATTTTTGAGCACCAGCCGCCACTGTTCGTGGCCCTCATTATTCCTCTAAAGATTGTATGCCCCTCACAAATCAACCTTAGTGAAGACCGTTGTTCCCTTGAAGCAGTCAAATAATTCAGTTTTCAATGGGATCAGATAAGTATTTTTAACAGTAATGTGAATGAGACCCCTATAATCGATACAGAGACTCAGTTGACCACTTTTTTTTTTCCCACAAAGAAAAAGTCGGCACTGGAAGGAGAAGAGGATTTGCGTGTGAACCCCTGGGATAGTTAAATCGCAGCATACTTCTCCATTGCCTTCTCCTCTGAGACAGACAAAGGGTAAACCCGGCCACGAGGAGGAATGGCACCGGGGGTGGAAGGTCAACTGTGCACTCAAAAGGCCGATGTGCCAAAATACCGGCCTGACCTTTGTCAAAGACGAAATATATATACTGTATAGGTATATACCCTCGCGCCTTTGGAGAAATCCTTGATTAAATTTTTTATATATAAATTAATAGATAAATAAATAAATATTAAGTGTCAAGTGTTGGTAAGTGTTATTAAGCAGCTGCTCTAGTTTAAGTAAAATGGAAATTAGCCCCCTAAGGGGTTAATATAGCGCTTGCTTTTAAGCAATCAGGGGTGAGCAATCCCCTGTTCATACACCTGATTGATAAACAATTAGTGATGGAATAATAATAATCTACAAAAGGTGAAGGTAGGTCTAATAAAGTGCACAGTGCTAGATAAATAATTCAAATAAATTAATAGATATACAATTAATGTGATAGCAATCAATAAAGTGCACAATGTGAATGTATAAAATTATTATTAAATACAAAAATGAAAAAAAACTGTGCAATAGTAGCCAAGTCCCAAAATATGTGATTCCTTAGTGATCTTGTGCAAAAGAAGTGTCACAGTATAACCAGCCTGACCTTAGTCAAAGACATCGCAGAATTCATGGTACTCTTCTGGCAATAAAGAGACTGAAGACGTGCACATGATCTTAATCACTTTCTAAAAAGATGTATTAGTGCATTGTGGGGACCATGACAAAACCTCAGCATTACGGCAATTAAAAGAGGGATTGGGCCTCTGTAACCAATGACAACTGGTTATTGAGGTAAGGAAATGACTAGGAATTTGAATTATCTCATGGTGAAGAGCCCCTACAGCCATGGTCAATGGAGTGGTTTCATGGGTCACATGGGCAGGCTGTAGAGGTCTCCCATCAAAAGCCTCAATGGTAAGTGGGGAGGCACGAGGCTGCAGTGGTATTGAGTGCTTCAACAGAAAGTGCAGTTAAAATCACACCTTTAAGTAAATAGCAAAAATAACAGTTCAGGAACGTAGTGAAAAACAGAAGCCGGGGTTTGGATGCCAGAACAGGTAATCAGAGGAGCAAGGATCAGGAAACCATAAGTCAGGCGAAACAAATCAGGAACAGGTATCGGAAGAGAAGTCAACCACGGCAAGTCATACACAGGAACACACTGGAGAGCATAGACCACGCAAGGGCAAGGAGGAAATGAGCTAAGCTACTTAAATAGCAAAATGGGGCTGGCTGTAGGCTGGACTAATGAGGCAGGTAATGGTAACCAGGTGAGTTAGTGTGGTAACGAGCGGCTGGTAATTAACCGACAGCTAAGCAACTTCTGAGCTCTGAAAGAAAAGAGCTGCAGGAGCCCAGCCCTGACACACACTGACTGAATACATTGTTTCTATGGGTTTATCAGATGATGGAGGATCTAGGTGGACCCTCCGTACTGCTCTCTCCTTTACAATAAAGTCTCCTCTTACCCGGTGATGTGAGGGGCGGCTGATTCTCCATCATGACGTCCTTGTAGAGATCCTTGTGTCCTTCTAAATACTCCCACTCCTCCATGGAGAAATAGACAGTGACATCCTGACACCTTATAGGAACCTGACACACACAATGATACAGTCACCATCCAGACACATCCCTTATCTGTTACTGGATAATGTCCCAGAATTCCCAGCACCGCTCACCTCTCCTGTCAGCAGCTCCATCATCTTCTTGGTGACTTCTAGAATCTTCTGCATGTTGTGTCTCTCAGGTTTTAGGGAGTCACATGGAGGCACTGTGATGGTCATATGATCACCTGACTTCAGAAGAGGAAATCTCTGTATAGGAGAACCAATAGGAATATCTGTAACGTTAGAAAACCATACCCCGTGAAGAAACCATACCCTCGTCACTTCCTGTGAGAAACAGCTGAGCAGCGAAGGAGTGCGCATGCTCAGAGAGCCGGAAACATCATGGAAGGGCAGAGAAGATGGCAAGTGCGCATGCTCAGAAGGTATGAAATAACTACGGTAGTGAAAGTAATGTTAAACTTGCGTCGGTTACATAAAACAGCGCGGCTGCACTATGAGACATCTCCGCTCCTATCCTTGTAACTTTCCTGATGTGGGCTAATAAATATGAAAGCGGCGGCGGGTGTATGAGATGTAAATGTCGGCTCCGTGATCCGCTTTTATATTTATTACCCCAGATCAGGGAAGTGACAGGGAGAGGAGCGGAGTTCACTCATAGTGCAGAGGAGCTGTTTTAATGTAACGGCGGCAAGTATAACGTTAAACACACTGCCGTGAGAAATCCATACCCTCCGGAAGTGACGAGGGTATGGTTTTCTCACGGGTATGGTTTTTTCACGGAACAATATCATTTTAGAATCCCGGAATCCCCCTCACCTCTCTGGTCAGGTCTGTGTTTTATTAATAGATATAAGAGTGATGTCATGTGACCTCCCAGAATCCCCCTCACCTCTCCGGTCAGCAGGTAGATGATCTCCAGGGTGAGGTTTAGTATCTTCTCAGTCATGTGACTCCGGTCCTCCTTCATCCTCATTCGCTCTGTCACTCGATCTATACAGGTTTCTGTCTAGACAGGTAAGGATAAAAATATATATGTAAGAGGAGGAATGTTCTGACTCTGAAGGGGTTAATCTAGGTTTCCACACTATATATGTGTGTATCATCATCTGCTGGAGATAAAAGACATCACGGTGATTATGGAGGAAGAGGACGGACATGACGGGGGGGGTTTACTGGGTGTAAATAGATAATAAGATCTTATTACCTCCTCTGCTGCCTCTTCCAGCAACGTCTCCGCTCTACTTCCTCCCGCCTCACCTCTCACCCGGAACTTCCTATTAATACCTGACATCACTTCCTGTCTTCTATAGAGACTTCCTATCTAGGTAGAAGTGAGATCACCCCCTTGTGGAGCTCAGAGGTACTGCAGCCCAGAGAATCATCTTGTAGTGTGAACACGGCCTTGTGCTGTGTGTGTATGTACTGTATATCTTTATAGACGGGGCCATCTCCACTCCCACCAAGGAAGGGGGGGGGGGGGGTAAATTACTGCCTAATACCATCACACGCTCATCCCCCCTTTCCTAGCCAGGCAGGCTGCATGCTCGGATTTACAGTTTGGTGTTTATTTCCTGATTGACCTCACACATCCTCCAATGACAACTCATATGGCTAAGCTCATGAAGGCCACAACAAGCAAATAGGTGGCTCATTATCAGGGCTTGTTTTCTCAGAGAATAGGTGCAGGAACTGCCCCTTTCTCTGCCCCTACCCACCTCTGAGCATCATTCCTTGGTTCCACCCCCTACCTAGCTCTGAGCACCATTCCTTGGTTCCACACTCCTACCCACCTCCGAGCACCAATTCCTTGGTTCCACCTCTGAGCACCATTCCTTGGTTTCACCCTCTACCTACCTCCGAGCACCATTTCTTGGTTCCAACCTCTACCCACCTCTAAACACCAATTCCTTGGTCCTCGGAGGAATGGATGGCACAATCTGAAAAAGACCAGTAAGCAACCTCTCCCCCAGAATTCAAGCTCTTTCCTGCCTTTTTGGATGAGGACTCTCTTTCCCTCTTCAATGCTTTCTGGACTCCGAGTCAGAACTGCAGGAGCAAACCTCTTTGGAATTAGACACTGACTCTAGAACTGCAGTTTTCTTTCATTCGGCAGACATTTGCTCTAAAGCAGGAGGTCGGAATAAATGCAGCTCATTGCTATCAAATGAAGCTAGCTTTTAAAGGATACAGTTTAAACTCTTGCAATGCAGACAAGAATGTCCAATTTGTAGAATTATTCTTTAGGATAGAATCAATATTCTTCACCCCAACTTCCATTGCTTTGGAAGAGAGGCAAGGGTTAAGGCAGGTTCACAGGCTACAACTGCAGACAGATATACCCCATAGGGATAAGTCCAATACATAAAGTTACCACCAGAAGACCCTAAACCCCCCAAAGGACCCACCTAATCATCATTAATGAGTATACCCCTGAAGGACACAGCATCCCCCAATGGAAACTCCATGTATATGGCTAAGCTCATGAAGGCCACGTCAACCAAATAGGTGACTCATTATGCTGGAAAACCTCTTCCTCTTCACAAGTGCCTAATCTGACATCCTGCAGTACAGGTAGAAGTGTTCTGGTTGGGGTTTGAACTGAGCAACCCAGTGCTGCAAGGTGATGACCACTAAGACATTCTGGTGCTCTATCCTTCTGTTCAATTTGCAGCACTCTTCTAGCACAAGCTTCTAGATTAAACATCATAGGGGAAAAAGGCAATGCTCTCCTTTGGAAGTGCTAAAAATACCGTATTTATCTTCGTATAACACGCACCTTTTCTCCCTGAAAATTCGGCTTAAATAGTGGGTGCGTGTTATACGCCAACATTTTCATTTGGCTGCCTCAGAAGGAAAGGAGGTGGGATGAGCACCGTCAGATTACATAGCGCATGGATCTCCTGCGTACTCGTCGGCCTTTGTAATACAAAGTCCAATCCCCTGGACTGTCATTAGACCAGTGTCTTGTCTATCATAGGAGCCAGGAGGCGGGACTTTGTATTAAAGAGGCCGCTGAGTAAATAGGAGATCTGTGTTCTATGTAATCTGACGTGAGGCTGCAGATGGGCACGGATCTGGCTGCATATATGAGGCTGCAGATGGGCACTGATCTAGCTGAAAGGGTGAGGCTGCATTGATGGACACTGACCCTTATTTTGCTTCACAGTTCTTTATTTAAAATTTCCTGAAACTTCCCGCTTAAAATAAGGGTGCGTGTGTTATACGCGTGTGCGTGTCATATGCCGATAAATATGGTACTAGCATTACAGGTATCTCTGCAGAAAGGGAGGCCCAAAAACCTGCTTATTGATCATCCTCAGCTTCCTTTTAGGAATTGTGTGAAGAGGGTTAAATTGGTCACTTGACTGATCCTGCAAAGGAAAAGCTTGACATCATTAGAGTTGAGACTCCTTGTACATGCAGATCTGGAGAGGCTTAATAGAAAGTGTCCATTAGTCAGCTTCCCATACACCAGATTTATGAGGCCTGCAGAAGGGCTGACAATCCAGGAACAGTATCAGTAAGGAAGACGCTGCCCCCCTCCAGCTATAACCTGTATAGAGCAGCCACAGCATAGAGGGATTAGGCTGCAGTGGCACAAAGACCTGTCGCAGTAAGAAATAAATCCATGATAAACAGACATGATGCAAGGGAGAACTCCATATTGTTAGGAAAAAAACATATTATACCATATATAATTGCTACTCAAGCTATGTAATAATTAAAAAAAAAAATCGCAATTCAAACTACAGCTGCTAAAGTCTCCTAAGCTGTCAAAAAAGACAGTGTAACAGTTGTTTGATTGCTGGGTGAGAAAAACCTGTAAGGGGTTAATTACTGCTAAAGGAATACTGACACTGCAGCTTCTCACATCAGAGCACCGTCCCAGCAGGTGAATAATCAAACAGACCCTGCCATACAGATGTAGAGCCCTCCTAGGTAGGTGCTAGAATGAGTGGATATAGTTTTTGGTTTCTCTGCCTAACAGGGACACAGCTCATGCTGTCTTGATGTTTCACACTGATCCAATAGCCATGGAGTATATTGGACTGTGGGTGGAAACCTGGCAGATGAGAGCATGGATGTCTGTACAACCCTGGCCAATTAGAAGGTGATGTGCCCTAAGGTATGCTGGGTATCTGCATTTATATCTGAAGAGCACATGGGCTCGTAGTCCAGTCCAGTCTACCTCTAGGGAGAGAGGTCTAAGTGGGGAGGGGGCTGCTGCCTCTCCCTTGCAGAGGCTGCCATGCGGACTTGGGTGGGGACCTGAGGGCCTAAAACATTGAAGTTGCAACCCCATTGGTCCTTACGAGGGCTGACTGAGGGAGGATGTCTGTGGATCCTGTCTGGTACTACTGAGGAAGATTGGTCTGTGTGCTCCTAGAGCCTTGTGAGTATAGACCCCCCACACAGGGGATCCTTGGGACTTGTGCTGTTAGATCCTCCTCTGGGTGATAGAAGTCAGTTACTGGGTGCAAGCTAAAGGAGACACTGGCTGGTGTCTTGAATAGGTAAGGTTCACTGAGTTCCTTCAGCTACATAGGGACTTGTTCATCCCATACAGGTGCTATATGGTCCTGCAGATGATCTGCGATACAGTTTTATTGAGAGAGTTGTCCTCACCTGTGAACAGTTATTTGGAGTATCCTACTAAATCCCTTCTCTTATCCAAAAAAAATGGGAAACTACAGATGATCACAAGGAACCACTGTCATATGTGTGGACTTTAAGGGCACAGCATGAGACAGATAACTACTACATGGATTTATCCTAAAAACTGAATTTTTGTAAAATCTTACCTGTAAAATTCCTTTCTCTGAGTCCTCAGACAGTCGCCGCCACCTCTAAGTCATCACTATTGGGTATTGACTTCCGCTCCATAGGAGTAGCTAGGCATAAGACTTAGTCAAAAGAACAAAGACATTTGCATATACACACCCATGGGGGCTGTCCCACTAGTCAATACCCCCCCCCCTGCAGTGACACTCCCAACTCAGTTTGGTAGCATAGCAGTAAGTATACAAGAATAAACCCCAAAAGAGGGGTGGGGGCGGCAACTGTCGGAGGACTCAGAGAAAGGAATTTTACAGGTAAGATTTTACAAAAATTCACTTTTCCCTTACGTCCTCCGACAGTCGACGCCACCTCTAAGTCATCACTATTGGGATGTCCCAAAGCAGTGTAGACATGAGGGGTGGGAGATGCAACCGTAGAAAAGGCAACGCAGTACCCACATCAGAGAAAGGAACCTTACACGCACAGTAAGAGAACCTGCTGGGCAACAGAAAAGGCTCAACAGGAGCAACAGCCCAGGAAAGCAAATAACCCAGGGGATAAACAACCCCAACAGTCAGGGACCCATAACAGGGGATAAACAACCCCAACAGTCAGGGACCCATAACAAAACAAGGGTCCCTCATGACACTGCCACACTGAGAACTTTGCGGCCAAGGAGGCATCAGCTGATGCCAGAACATCTACCTTATAGAATTTGGAAAAAGTGTGCACCGACGACCAAGTGGCAGCCTTGCACACCTGAGAAACCGAGGCACGATGCCAGTAGGCCCAGGACGCACTCAGAGATCTGGTAGAGTGCGCCTTAACAGGGAAGGGTGGAACCCGTTCCGTCAAAGCATAAGCCTGTTCAATGGTCTGTCTGATCCATTTGGCAATGGTCATTGCAGATGCAGCCATGCCCTTCCGAGGTCCCTCAGGAAGGACAAAGAGGAAGTCCGTCTTCCGAAAGGATTCAGTGGACGACAGGTAAACCCTGATCGCCCTGACAACATCCAAGGAGTGCAATGCAACCTCCTTGGGATGCTTAGGCTTCGTACAAAGCGAAGGCAGGACAATGTCCTCATTAAAGTGGAGTTCCACCCTGGTTATACTTTTTTTAATAAAAATACCCCCGGGACAGTCAGGGCTAGTACATTCTACAATGGCTAGCCTCTGATCTGTCCCGGGTTGCACTTACCTTTTAGGAGAAATACTTACCTTGAAAATGTCTTCTCCAGCGCTGCCATCTCAGGTGTGGGCAGCTTGAAGCCAGCACGATCCTCTTCTGCGTCCTCTTCCTTCTTCTTCGGTCCCACGCTGCACTGCACCGGCCCCGACGTCACTTCCGGTACACGCGCGTCATCCCTCCACAGCTTCTGGGCATGCCCAGAAGCTGTTTAGAAGGGAATGACGCGCGCGCACCGGAACTGACGTCGGGGCCGGTGCAGGCGCAATGATTCCTGGGAGCGATGACGTTCAGCTCCCAGGAATCATTGCATAGCCAGGAAGTGACGAATCACCGTGGCCGCCGAGGGGAGGAAGAAGGAAGTAAGGTAAGTATATTTTCTCTACAAGGTAAGTAAAAAAAAAAAAAAAAATTGCGATTATCCATTTGTTTTTCAGGTGACCCGGAGCGAGAAGATGGAGGTAAGTATAAATTTAGGGTGGAACTCCACTTTAAGATGGAACTCAGAGACCACCTTAGGAAGAAAAGACGGATGTGGTCGCAAGACCACCTTATCCTTGTGAACAATCAAGTAAGGAGAGCGGCAAGACAATGCCGCCAGTTCTGACACTCTGCGAGCCGAAGTGATCACCACTAAAAAGGCAACCTTCTTAGACAGCAGAGGTAACGATATCTCCCGGCTGTTTTCAAAGGGAGAACGCTGTAACACGGACAGAACCAAGTTCAATTCCCATGGAGGTAAAGGCTCCCTCCTGGGAGGAGCCAAATGTCGCACACCTTGAATGAAGGTGCGAATTAAGGAATGAGACGCCACAGGGCGTTGGAAAAGAACAGCCAGTGCAGACACCTGGCCCTTTATCGTGGCCAGGCGCTGGTCCACCCCAGACTGGAGGAAAGCCAACACTCTCGTCACCGAGTATGAGCGAGGGGAGAACCCCCTGGACTTACACCATGCGAAAGAAGCTTTCCAGGTACGGTAATAGACTTTACCAGAGGAGGTTTTCCTAGCTTTGATGAGAGTAGGAATGACCTCAGAGGAGAGACCCCTGTCTCTCAGGACCTGGGTTTCAACAGCCAGGCCGTTAAAGCCAGCGACTGTAAAGCAGGATGGAAGATCGGTCCCTGAGACAGAAGATCCTCCCGCATTGGCAGACTCTAAGGAGGCGCCACTGCCAGGTGAACAACGTCGGCTTGCCAGGACCGGCATGGCCAGGCCGGCGCCACCAGAATCACCAGGTGCGGTTCCGAGGCTAACCTGCGAAGGAACCTGGACAACAACTGAATCGGAGGAAAGGCATACATCAGACGATACTGATGCCAAGGGGCCACCAACTCATCCGAGGCTTCTGCCAGACGATCGCGCGTTCTTGCCACGAACCTTTCCACCTTGTGATTTAGCCGAGACGCGAACAGATCCACGTCCGGGAATCCCCACTTCGTGCAAAGCATTTGGAAGACCTCCGGGTGCAGGGACCATTACCCCTGGCCCAGGGTCTGGCGGCTCAGATAGTTGGCCTGCTATTTCTCCACACCCGGATTGTGAACCGCTGAAATTGCCGGGACATGAGTCTCAGCCCAAGACAGAATGTCTGTCACCTCCCGGGCCGCCCGGGCACTCCTGGTACCCCCTTGGTGGTTGATGTAAGCCACCGCGGTAGCATTGTCTGTCTGTACCCGTACAGGACGGCCCCGAAGTCGCTCCAAACACTGGAAGAGACACAGTTTGATCGCTCGCAATTCCAAGATGTTGATCGGAAGGGAGGATTCCTCCTCCGACCAAGTGCCCTGGGCAGACAGGTTGCCCAGGACTCCACCCCAGCCCGACAGGCTGGTATCCGTGGTAATCACCATCCACATTAACGGACGGAAGGATTTTCCGTCTGACACAGCCGGGGACTGGATCCACCACAGAAGATCCATTCTGGTCCGGCAACTCAATGAGACACTCAGGTCCAAGGACTGAGGTAGTCTGTCCCACCTGGCCAGGATCTCTGCTTGAAGAGCCAGTGTGTGAAACTGAGCAAAGGGTATCGCCTCGAAGGCCGATACCATCAACCCTAGGGACCGCATGCAGGTCCTGAGTGACAAGGATGGTTTGTCCCTGAGGGACCTGATCTTGTCCTGTAAGGTCTGGAGCTTGTACTCCGAAAAGAACACCTTTGCCTGAGCAGAGTCCAGAACTATTCCCAGATAGGGAAGATGAACCGAAGGAGACAAGGTAGACTTCTGTACGTTGATGGTCCATCCGAACTCCTGGAGCATCTGCACAATAGTGGACAGATCGCCCAGCAGGTCCTGGCGGACACTCGACCTTAAGAGGAGATCGTCCAGATAACCCATGACCGCAATGCCCTGAGCCCTAAGCAGGGCCAGAACAGGCGCCAACACTTTGGTAAAGACCCTTGGAGCCGAAGCGAGACCGAAAGGTAACGCCACAAACTGATAGTGGTCCTCTGCTATAGTGAACCGAAGGTACCTCTGGTGACCCTCGAAGATGGGGATGTGTAGGTACCCATCCTTCAGATCTATTGAGGCCAGGAATTCCCCCAGACTCAGGGAGGCCACCACTGAACGGAGAGATTCCATACGGAACTTTCCAACACGCATGAAGCAGTTCAGAGCTTTCAAGTCCAGGATCAGACGCACTTTGCCCTCCTTTCTGGGCACAGTGAACAGATTGGAATAAAATCCCTGAAACCTGTCCTGATGAGGCACCGGGACAATCACCCCCTGGGCAAGGAGATCCTGCACCGCTTGATGCAGGTCCTGCAGACGCCCTGGAGTCAAATGAAGATTTGAAGGAAAGAATCTGTCCGCCGGCCGGGAAAGGAATTCGATCTTGTACCCCGATCAAATGATTTCCTGAACCCACCTGTCCAGAAACGGGTGAGGGCGCCCCTTCAGGCAGAGCTGGATTGACCCGCCGAACCGGCATTGCCGGACTTCTGCTTGCCCGCCCAGGGCTTCTTCTGGCTACCTTGGGCCTTGAAGGGCTTGCCCTTGGTTTGATTCCGAAAGGCACGAAAGGACACTTGAGTGGGCCGGGAGGCGGAACCCCGCTTGCCACGAAAGGACTTGTTTTTCGGGTTCTGGAGTAGCATAGTGCTCTTACCCCCCGTGACGCCCTTTACCAAGGTATCCAACACTTCGCCAAAAACACGAAAACCTGCATAGGGAAAATGAGCAACTGTGGTCAGTCAGATCAGGCGACGGTTGAGCACCGCAACACTAGACAGGCGTGCCACCAAAGGGGCCTCATTCAAGGCCGCATCACACAAGTACATGACACCTTGGTGAATTTGATCCACCATAGCCAGCGTGGCAGGTGGGGCAGAATCAGACACGAGGTTGCGCCTAAGCACCTTAGTCCAATCAGCCACCGCCTGAGCCACCAAAACGGATGCGAAAACAGGTTTGAGCAAGGAACCCGCCACCGTATAGAAATGGCGGGCAAGAGACTCCAACCTTCTGTCCGTGGGATCCCAAAAACTGGGGTATCCTCAGTAGGAATCAAGGTAGCCTTGTTCAAAACGGACACAGTGTGATCCACCTGTGGAGGCACACACCATCGCGATTCTGTAGCCGGTGCAAAGGGATAAAGTAACTTAAACCGACTAGGCACCACGAACGGGCGTTTCAAAGCGCGCCACATTTCATTTACAGTGTAATGAAACTCAGCGGGACAGGGAAAGACCTGTGCCGACTTGCGGGTCCTGTGAGTGCCAAAAGAAGACACAATGCCCGGAGGATTGGGCTCATGTAACTTTTCCTTTACAGAGGAAATCAACTCGTCCATAGTTGCGCGTTCTGCGGGTGACCCTGGGGGAGAATCATCAACCCCCTTCACCTCCGCCTCCCCCTCAGACCCCAGAGGGTCCAAAGATGAGCGAGCCCCTGAAAAGGTTCTCAGCCATATCACCATCTGAATCAGAGGAGATAGATAATCTGGGCTTCTTCCTAGCAGCACGTTCAGCCATCAGCACCTCCATTTTGGACACTAAAGATGCCACTACAGCTGCCAAATCAGGTATAACAGAGGCCGCAGCAGGACTGTGGCCCCCCACCAAATCTGCAGGGAATTTGCTGTCCTGAGATTCCATTGCCCCAAGGAAAAAATTACAGTGCAATACAATGGTACTGTCCCTTTAAAACCGCTGCGGAATGCGCAGCCCACCGCTATATGTACAGTGACAAACGACCCCAAAAGGAGAAGAAAATTGAGCCAGAAATGACAAAACAGCAGGGTATGGAAGAGACAGCCTGCAGAACCCACAGAGTGTTACCACCTAGATCGCTGCATCAGAGGAAAAAGAAGTGATGTCATTGGAGGCTGAACTTTAAGCTGCAAATGACCCAGGGAAAATGGCTGCCCATAGAACTCAATTGGAGACTCCAGCAAAATGGCCACCGAACATGTGCATGAAACGATCAGTCTGCCACACGCAAGATGGCGCCGGATGGCGCCAAAACAGCATGTAAATCAGCCCACAGTGAAGCCAGACATGCTTGCCCAAAACAAAGATGGTGGACCGCGCGGTTTTGCCCCGCTGCGTCCGCCGCAACACAGTGTCTGCACCCCCAAACGCACACCAAAGTGACACAGGGGAAGGGGCCCCCAAATACATACCGCACAGCAGCGCATGCATCAAATAAAGACCCCACAGGGAGCGCAACAGGGAGCCCACACCGGCACAGACATGGGGAACACACAGCAACACAGGACTGCCACCCCAGACAGAGACCCCACACAGAAGTACTTACCTGTACCAGATGGCGTAGGGTGCCTCTCAGAATGGAAAGCCGCTGTCCTCATCTGACAGGTAATGCCATTTGCCAAGGACATTGCACTGCAATATCGCAGATGCGTCCAGTGAGGTAGCCACCTCACAGCTGCATCCCTGCTGCGAGCAGGGATGGGTCGTTCATAATGCCAGGACGAACCATGGCCGAACGCTCGATGGTGGGCTGGGGGTCCCTCTGCCCTGGAGAACCAGGGCGGCCAGTCCGATTCCCAGCTCCGCAAGAATCCATTTTCATCCAAAGATCTGATTAAAACTAAAGCTGACAAATAAACAGCTAGTATAACAAAGAAAAAGCTGACATTTTCAAAGAAAAAAGATTAGAAAGGCTGAGACCGGAGCCCCAGCACAGGGAAAGCCTAACTACTCCTGACGCTAGGCAGACAAAAACTGAGTTGGGAGTGGTCACTGCAGGGGGGTATTGACCAGATGGGACAGCCCCCATGGGTGTGTATATGCAAATGTCTTTGTTCTTTTGACTAAGTCTTATGCCTAGCTACTCCTGCGGAGCGGAAGTCAATACCCAATAGTGATGACTTAGAGATGGCGGCGACTATCGGAGGACGTAAGAGAAATAACATGTATTGATTTATCTAAAACCCAATCTCAATAAAATGACAAAACTGGCCCCAATCTGAGCTCGGCTCGTACACAGGAGATCAATGTCTCCTACTAATTTCACTCATGTACATCATACATATATAAGGATAAGTTGGTATATATCATAAGGTTCTTGTAGGTATAGATATTTCCTCTCTTCACTGGTCTACGCGTTATGCACAAGGCTTCTTCAGGACTATGAAGATGTACAGACAGTTTTCTCTTATAAACAGACTCGATATTAGTGTTTCATACACATAGAACATAATCTGTATTTATGTACATCATAATAAATACAAACATGGCTTACTAGCACACGGCTTTCCTTCCAACCCCCAACAAATTAGCCTGACCTGGGGCGGACACAGGGGGGAAAAAAATCGGACCAAAACGTGTTGTATATATAGGTATCGGTCCTGATGATCCTAGGTAGAAGATAAAATATATATGTGTAGTAGTGTGAGGAGTAATTACATTCTCTATTCTATATCTATTCATACAGAAAGGAGGAAGGATAATCACCTTATGAGGATAGCAGGTTGGTATACACCGGATGGAGTTTATACTCCCATAATATGTGGGTGTCTCTCTCTATAGGGGTCACCTAGGTATATGATCAAAGCCCATCTTGTTTATGACTCATAGTTAGTGTACTCTTATCTTTAATAATGTAGGTTTCAGCCTACCTGTAGGTTAGGTTTATCTCTTGGATATACTTACCGCCCCTTACCTATGTAAGAAATGTCAAATGGAGGAGGAGCCTGAAGTAGTTATTTCATAATAAAGGATTTTTCAAAAATTGCGTGTGGGTTTTTATTAATTTTTGGTGAATAGGTATGGGAAATATGTTCCCGATGCTCATTTACATGGGGAGGGGGGGGGATCTGGGGGCCCCTTGGTAAAAGGGGATTTCAGATTACGAGAAGTCCCCTGCCTGCAGACCCCCACAAGCACAGGCCACGGTTGTGGGGAAGAGGCCCTTGTCCCCATCAACATTGGGACAAAGTGCTTTGGGGTGCAGTGGGGGGGACAGAGCTTCCCCAAAGCACCCACCTATGTTGGAGGACATGTGGCCTGGTATGGTTAAGGAGGGGGGGGGCCTCACTCGTCCCTCCCACTTTCCTGACCTTCCCGGGCTGCATGCCGGGACTAAGGGTCTGGTATGGATTTTAGGGGAGAACCCTAAAATTTTCTTATTTACATTTTGGCCCGGAAGGGCCCGGTATGGACTGGGGGGAGGGGGACCACGCCGTTTTTTTCTATTGCCGGCATTCTTTTCTTTCCAGTCATCTGTCAGTGGGGAAGCCCGCTGACAGCTGATGAGTCATGGTTGGTAAGATTGCAGGCGGCCGGCTTCCCGGCTTGCTGCTTAACAACCAGCTATTTCTTCACACAGAATTTGCATCGGTCGATCGTTTTTTTTGACTGATCCGAATTCGAATCGGTCTGAAAAGTTGGAATTCGTTATAAAATGAATAAACAAAACAAATTTTAACAGATTTCAACAAAATGTATTACAATTTCATTTGGAGATTTGGATACATTGGAATCTAGGAATAACCAGAAATTTGTCGGAATTTGTATTCGCACCGAAACCAATTTCCCGTTTCTAACAATTAATGGCCACCCGCTAACAGCTGGGCTCCCACCCAATGCAAATGGCCGCCAATGGCAGGGCCCACTCTCCAGGCATGGATCCTCTACATATGTGTGCCATAACACCACCCCGCTGATAGCTGGGGACTCAATGACCACTCGGGACATCCTGGAAGACTTCTGGATACCAAAGGAAGCTCCTGATATCCCGCACAGCTGCCCAGCACCAAACCCGCCCACCAATACTTCCAATAGGTAGGAAAACGTCACACAAAAATGGTCCTATAAGTGAGGAGGAGAAAAAAGGAATGCAGCCATTGGCTTATCCTAAACATTTATGGGGGTGGGGGTCTTAAGGGGGAGGAATGAGGGCGGGGCTACCCAAACGTATGCTGCCATGGACATGTGTCAGGAAAGCATATTATGGCCACTAGATGGAACTGACCATTATAGGAAATCCCAATTCACCATGACTGGGGGAATGCGGGTCACATTTCATCAACACATTTATAACAACCAGACCTGTAAGTGTTTGTGAAATCTTCCCGCACAAAATGTACTCAGCCAATGAAAGGTAAGGACTCCATTTTTATTTTTCTCCTGCTATCAATGGCCAACACGGGACAACACTTCATCCATGTCTTTGGTGATCTCTGATCTCCTTATGAAGTGTTTCTTACATGATGAAGATCAGCCATGGAGTATATCTGAGGTGTATATCAGGGTGTGCTTCTTCCCCACATGTCCACCAACATTCATATAGAAGATATTTCCCGCACTCAAGGCACTAATACACCTCCAGGGTTGTGTGGGAACCCTGATGTACAGAAAACAGGACTTCAGTGAGGAACAATTCCCTCACTCAGGACAGGAAAGTTCATTCTCCTCCGTGTGAGATCTCTGATGTGTGGAAAGAGTGGACTTCTGTGAAAAACATTTACGGCACTCAGGACAGGAATACGGCTTCTCACCCGTGTGAGATCTCTGATGTTTGGAAAGATCAGACTTCTGTGAAAAACATTTCCCGCACTCAGGACAGGAATACGGCTTCTCACCCGTGTGAAATTTCTGATGTGTGGAAAGAGTGGACTTCTGTGAAAAACATTTCCCGCACTCAGGACAGGAATACGACTTCTAACCAGTGTGCGATCTCTGATGTTTTAAAAGATGAGACTTCTGTGTAAAACATTTCCCGCACTCAGGACAGGAATACAGCTTCTCACCTGTGTGAGATCTCTGATGTCTGTAAAGATTGGACTGCTGTGTAAAACATTTCCCGCACTCAGGACAGGAATACGGCTTCTCACCAGTGTGCGATCTCTGATGCTTGGAAAGAGTGGACTTATCTGAAAAACATTTCTCGCACTCAGGACAGGAATACGGCTTCTCACCAGTGTGCGATCTCTGATGTCTGTAAAGAGCGGACGTCTGTGAAAAACATTTCCCGCACTCAGGACAGGAATACAGATTCTCACCAGTGTGCGATCTCTGATGTCTAGAAAGAGCGGCCGTCTGTGCAAAACATTTTCCGCACTCAGGACAGAAATACGGCTTCTCACCAGTGTGCAATCTCTGATGTGTGGAAAGAGTGGACTTCTGTGAAAAACATTTCCCGCACTCAGGACAGGAATATGGCTTCTCACCAGTGTGCGATCTCTGATGTATGGCAAGAGTGGACGTGTGTGCAAAACATTTCCAACACTCAGGACAGGAATACGGCTTCTCACCGGTGTGAGATCTTTTATGCACATTAAGATTGCCTTTCAAATGGAAACTCTTCCCGCACTCAGAAAAGGAGAACCTCTTATCTGTTGTCAGGACGGCCTCGTCCCTCACAGTCTGAGGTTCCTCAGGATAAGAGGAATACGATGGTCCATCTACACTGTGTGGTGCCGGATGGACATTTGAGGTAGCCGGGTTTTCTCCTGGACTATACTGTGTGATGTCCTCATCTTCTACTTTACAGTCTGGAGACAAAGTGAGACAATCCTCTGAGGTTTTCCTCATCTCCCGTCCATCTACTAAAATAGAAATACAAAGATTATTACTAGACATCAGCAGATTGGTTCCCCTAAACCAGGACTCCGCCCACATCAGGCAGTTTTGTTTCTGAGGATCTTACAATTCCCCCCTCAAGGTAACTAGTAAATGGGTCCTCTGATCTCCTACCAGTTCATTTCTTTATTCATGGATCTTAGTCAGAGAGTGAGGAAACAACGAGAACTGTCTTTTATAGTAGTGACAGTGATGAGAGATTATAGGACGAGTGTCCCCTCCCCCTCTATCACTCATTGCCATCTTCCCAACACAAGAAGTCCTGCACTTCCTTATTTAGTCCATGATTTAGTCATGAATAACAGCGGGGCTGAGCCCCACCAGAGGTCAGAGAGTGAGGATGGGGGAGAACAACCAAGATGGACTGGACTGATCCTGAAGACCATATGTATCTCTGGGGAAGTCCAATTAGGATGCAACTCATCAGATGGGAGTGGTTTGAGGACATCATCACGTTAGGCAGAGTGCCCTCAAGTTACACTGAGACTGATGCTTGGGGAATCTGCAGTGATTGTGTGTATTCAATGCTGGATTGCTTTTTTAACCTTGTGAGTGCTTTTCTTATCCATGAAATAAATATAACAGTGAGCACTATGGAGTCTCTTTATCTCTAGTAGCAGGAGCTGGCTACCTAAAGAGGAGGCTCCGCCTACATGTACCTGAAGGTGTGTGATTTCATGCTGGGTGTGTCCTCTTGGTATGGAGCAATGGGGTCCATCTGAAGAGGTGAGAGTACACCTGGAATTGCAGGGTGGCGCACTGTCAGCTTATTCTCCGTGACACCAGAAGGGTGGATTTGTGGCTCATTCATGTTTACTGTGGATTGTAAAACTGTTTGCGACTGTTCACCAGTGTGCGTGTCTTTTCATGTCTTTTCTTCAAGTTTTTGTGTGTTTGTGTGTAACAGTGTGTGCATTGTATAGATAGAATATACACGGCTCAATAAAAATGAAAGCAAATCAGTGACTTGGGTGTGAGACTATACCGACATATCCCTCCACCCGGCACAGCCAGCAAATAACAGAGCAAGTAACCCCGGGAGAATTGTTCTGTCAGAGATCTTGCTAGACCCGGACATGGGGCAGAAGACCCAAGGTACATACCCCAGGTGTCTAGGCTGAGCAACGTCTTTGGTGAACATCAACATTTTGCTGCCAGCTGAACCCCAGAATCTCCATAAATCCAGTCTAGAGACATAAATTGTGTCTGCAGCACAGAGAAGGAAGATTATCCGAGAGAAATACAGGAATACAGGACGGGGAACACAGCTCGGGAAAGTGACCAGGGGATTACAGGCTGATATCACCCAGTCCCCGCCCTACTCTGGACCAATCAGTGAGCAGTATGGGTGGAGGAATGTTTTTAGTGTTAATGACCGACCTGTGCTGATCTCTGTAGGAGTGTCCTCCTCTATAAATGTCCCCGTTATTCCATCCTCCTCCATAGACTGCTGATCATCCCTCACATATGTCTCTTCTTCTTCTGCTTTAACCTCAAATTCTATATCGATTGGATCTCCACTCTAAACCAAGAAAATGAGAGAGAATATCATCTGGAAGATATAAGCTTACATAAAAAACACACACATCCCCTCCACAAGTCCATGTTCTAGATACTCCATCCCACCAACCTTGTAACATTGAGGGATGGTGTGACCTTCCTGTGTGGAGTCCCGGGAATACAGAGGACGGGGACATCTCTCTGGTGGGTTCCTGGTATTAGGTGACTCCATCGTATTCTTGTGTCGTCCTGAAACCTCCTCCATCACTCCATACTCCTCATCCTCCTCTTTTATCTCTTCTTTAACCTCAACTTTAGAATCTCTCAGGTTTCCACTCTGAATATATAATAAAAATGACATCAATGGTAACAATGGAGATAATGTACAGATCCTAATGATACTATTAGTGATTGTTCCTCATCTACCTGATGATGGTGAGGGATGGTGTGACCTTCCTGTGTGGAATCCTGGGAATACAGAGGACGGGGACATCTCTCTGGTGGGTTCCCATTACTGGAACCATCTGTAGGAAACATACACACACTGTCGGGGACCATAAACCAGGCGAAGACAGAAAGTACAGTTAAAAAAGAATCACACCTTTAATGAAAGAGAAAAAAAATAACAGTTCAGGAATGTCGTCAAAAACAGAAGCTGGGATTTGGATGCCAGAGCAGGTAATCAGAGGAGCCGGGGTCAAGAAACCAGAAGTCAGCATAGTCGGAAGTAAAAATCAGGAACAGGAATAGGAAGAGAAGTCAGCCAGGGCAAGTAACACACAGGAACACACTGGAGATCATAGACCAAGCAAGGGCAAGGAGGAAATGAGCTCAGCTGCTTCAAAAGCAAAAAAGGGGCTGGCTGTAGGCTGGATTAATGAGGCAGGAAATGGTAACCAGGTGAGTCGCTGTGGTAACAAGCGGCTGGTAGTTACCCGACAGCTAAGCAGCTTCTAAACACTGAAAGAAAAGAGCAGCTCGCTAACTATCAGGAGCCCAGCCCTGACAGTACCCTCTTCACCAATAATCCCTCCCCCTTGGAGGAGCACCAGACTTGAGGGGAAAATGTATATGGAAAGCCTGGAACAGGGCAGGAGCATTTACGTCCGAGGATTAGATCAAAGACC
Organism: Pelophylax lessonae; assembly: GCF_965119305.1. NCBI lineage: Eukaryota > Metazoa > Chordata > Amphibia > Anura > Ranidae > Pelophylax > Pelophylax lessonae. The sequence continues at coordinate 271,131,318 of NC_138776.1, read as the reverse complement.
GTTCCCTTGGACCGTAATCCCTCTGTGAACTAGATAGCGTATGTGTCCACTAAACCTACGGGAGTCAATGATAGATTGTATCTCATATTCCACATGGTTGTCAACCTTAAGCGGGCGAGGGCGTGGTACTGAGGTGGTATAGCAATAACACGTAAGGAAACATGGAATACGTTGTAAATACGCATGTTGGAGGGAAGATCTAATGTGTAGGCCACTGGGTTAACCTTACCCTCTCCCCAACTTAGTAGGAGAATGCAGGTAGGCGTCAGTGGTCAGCATGATGGTGATGGTAGCATTGATGGTAATATTGTGAGCAAACTCCACCCAAGGTAACAAGTCCCACCGGTTGTTATGGTGGTCAGAAATATAGAACTGCTTCAAGGCTTGGTCGGCCCATTCTGCGGACCCATTGGACTGTGGGTGATATGCAGAGGAGAAGGAAAGCTGAACTCCCAACTGTGTACAAAAGGCTCCCCAAAACTTGGACACCAACAGGCTACCCCTGTCTGAGATGATAACTTTACGTAACCCATGTAACTGAAAGAACTCTCCAGTGAAAATGGATGCCAGTTCCTTGGACACAGCGAAATGCAATGTGACATTTTGAAAAACGGTCAACCACCATAAGAATAACTGTGTTGCTATCGGAGTTGCATAAATCCATAATAAAATCAATAGACAAGTGGATCCAAGGCCTCTCTGCACTGCGTATGGGTTTAAGGAGGCCCACTGGAAGGTGTTGTGGTGTTTTATTCTGAGCACACACAGGACAAGGGGCTACAAAGCTGGTTTCATGAGCACGGAGACTAGGCCACCAGCATTGTTGAAACATAGGCCATATGTCTTAACAATATGTCCATACGCCGTTGATTTTTTCCTGGGTGCCCAGCTGTCTTAGGTGAATGGTAGGTCTGGAGGAAAATGGTGCGGAGATTCTCGGGGACAAAGCAGCGGTCATGAGGTTTTCCCGGAGGAGATTGGATCTGAGAGGGCATCATTCTCTCACCCAAAGGTGAAGTGAGACTAGAAAGAAATAGCCAAAATGCATTCCGAAGGTATAACAGGAGGTGGAACAGACTCCATTTTGGAAGAGGAGGAAAACTGCGGCAATTTTAGCTTGACAGAAAAAGGTCCCACTGAGCCCTTCCAGGAGATAAACGTCTAGCCTCAGACAAGAATGAAAGATTCTTATGGTTAGTCAAAATGAGGACCAGCACAGTAGTACCCTTGATGAGATGCCTCCCTTCTTTAAGAGTTAAAATTATGGCTAATAATTCTCTATCCCCAGTTTCAGAATTTCATTCTGCTAGAGACAATTTTTTAGAAAAGTAGCCACAAGGATGGATAGAACTCTCAGGGGTAGGAGGTTGAGACAGGACAGCGCCTACTCCAGTCTCAGACGCATCAACTTCAAGAATGACGGGTAACATGGGATCAGGATGTTCCAGCACTGGAACTGCAGCAAAAGTGGCCTTGAGGGATTCAAAGGCTTTAATGGATTCCTAGGACCAATTCTGTGGGTTGCCCTCTTTTCTGGTCATACAGTATCAATGAAGGGGTTTGACCAGAAAAGAGAAATTACTCATAAATTTCTGATAATAATTGGCAAAGCCAAGAAAATGTTGTAGAGGACGTAGACCTATGGGCCGAACCTACTTTAGGACTGCAGGTGGCTTCTCTGGGTCCATCGAAAACCTGGCAGCACAAATGACATAACCCAAAAATTTAACCTGTTAATGGAACTCGCACTTTTCCAACTTGCAATAGAGGTTGCTTTCTCTCAACCTCTGTAGCACACGGGAGAGACATCTGTGTGGTGGTTCTCTAGGGACTTAGAATATATAAGAATATCATCCGGGTAAACCACCACACATTATGGCAGCCTATCTCAGAGGACATGGTTAATAAAGTCCTGGAAATCTGCAGGAGTGTTGCAGAGACCAAAAGGGCATTACGAGGTATTCGTAGTGTCCGGTCCTAGTATTACATTTCCATTTGTGGCCAGTGGCGACCCGCCCATAGGGGGCGCAGGGACACCGCCCCCCCCCCCCCAAACACAAGCAGAAGAAAAAAAAGATTAAATAAAAAAAAAGTCAATTTTTTGTCCACTAGGGGCGCTGGACATAGTGCTGGGTATGAGGGGTGGGGTTTTTGACCCCACCTTCGCCTGACAGAGGCGCCGATTGACGCTTTTCTGGGGGTCATCTGGTCCAGTGTCCAGCCTTGACCAATCACAGGAGGACATCGAACCTGGTGTCGTGACGCGTGAGGGCGGTGCACCGCCCCGGCGTCACGATCACCTTCCGTTCCCGCCCGCGGCCCGGCGCAGAGAGAGAGGAGCGGCGATCGAGACGAGAGCAGCGTGACCGTGGAGGAGCTGACTCAGTCGGACGGATCGAATTCGGATCAGACATCGGAGCTTGAGGAGGAGTGAGTGAGGCATAGCCGCCCGCGACCTACCGTAGGACAGTAGGAGACATCCTGATTCCTGAATCCTGGCTCACCCCACCACTGGGTCTGGCCCTGACTGAGACGAGACCAGTCTCCCAGAGTCCCACCAGGTCAGACGAGTCCTCGAGTCGACTTCAGGCAGGCCGCAGGCGCAGCCAGGGAGGGAGAGTACTCCGCGGCAGGCCGCAGAGGCGCAGACACAGTCCCAGACTCCCAGCAGTGTGTGACAGACAGTCAGGGACCAGCAGCAGCCCAGCTAACGGTAAGTGAAGAACTTTGAAGTGGCGATATTAGACAAAAAATTTCAAATGTTCCTCCATGCCTGTAATACATGTGGGCTTAGGTCTCTAACTGCATAAACTACAACTGTGCTTTCCTGGAGGTCAAATTCAGGGGGGGCCCGGGCCACACACTGCCCTGTGAGCATAGAAGTGGGCACAGAAGCCCTGCGGAACTCTGGACAGGATGAGGGAACATGGCTTAGGAGGGGGGGGGGGGGGATAGGGGGTTGGCGGCGCACTGTGTGGTTTTTGTGAAGCTGCTTGCCTGTACATTGACCTGTGCCATGCCTGTACATTGACCTGTGCCATGCCTGTACATTACCTGTGCCATGCCTGTACATTGACCTGTGCCGTGCCTGTACATTACCTGTGCCATGCCTGTACATTGACCTGTGCCATGCCTGTACATTACCCGTGCCATGCCTGTACATTGACCTGTGCCATGCCTGTACATTGACCTGTGCCATGCCTATACCATCATCTGTGCCATGACCTCAAAGTCACGCAATTTTTTTACCGCGTTTATTTGCCGCGAAGCAATACCTATTACATTTTTCTTTTTGCGCCCCCCCAAAATTTTTGAGCACCAGCCGCCACTGTTCGTGGCCCTCATTATTCCTCTAAAGATTGTATGCCCCTCACAAATCAACCTTAGTGAAGACCGTTGTTCCCTTGAGGCAGTCAAATAATTCCATTATCAATGGGATCGGATAAGTATTTTTAACAGTAATGCAAATGAGACCCCCTATAATCGATACAGAGACTCAGTTCACCACTCTTTTCTTTCCCCACAAAGAAAAAGTCGGCACTGGAAGGAGAAGAGGATTTGCGTGTGAACCCCTGGGATAGTTAAATTGCAGCATACTTCTCCATTGCCTTCTCCTCTGAGACAGACAAAGGGTAAACCCGGCCACGAGGAGGAATGGCACCGGGGTTGAAGGTCAACTGTGCGCTCAAAAGGCCAATGTGCCAAAATACCGGCCTGACCTTTGTCAAAGACGAAATATATATACTGTATAGGTATATACCCTCGCGCCTTTGGAGAAATCCTTGATTAAATTTTTTATATATAAATTACTAGATAAATAAATATTAAGTGTTAACTGTTGGTAAGTGTTATTAAGCAGCTGCTATAGTTTAAAGGTAAGTAAAATGTAAATTAGCCCCCTAAGGGGTTAATATAGCGCTTGCTTTTAAGCAATCAGGGGTGAGCAATCCCTTGTTCATACACCTGATTGATAAACAATTAGTGATGGAATAATAATAATAATCTACAAAGGTGAAGGTAGGTCTAATAAAGTGCACAGTGCTAGATAAATAATTCAAATAAATTAATAGATATACAATTAATGTGATAGCAATCAATAAAGTGCACAATGTGAATGTATAAAATTATTATTAAATACAAAAATGAAAAAAAAACTGTGCAATAGTAGCCAAGTCCCAAAATATGTGATTCCTTAGTGATCTTGTGCAAAAGAAGTGTCACAGTATAACCAGCCTGACCTTAGTCAAAGACATCACAGAATTCATGGTACTCTTCTGGCAATAAAGAGACTGAAGACGTGCACATGATCTTAATCACTTTCTAAAAAGATGTATTAGTGCATTGTGGGGAAAATGACAAAACCTCAGCATTACGGCAATTAAAAAAGGGATTGGGCCTCTGTAACCAAGGATAACCAATGACAACTGGGTAATGAGGAAAGGAAATGACTAGGAATTTGAATTATCTCATGGAGAAGAGCCCCTACACCCATGGTCAACGGAGTGGTTTCATTGGTCACATGGGCAGGCTGTAGAGGTCTCCCATCAAAAGCCTCAATGGTAAGGCTGCAGTGGTATTGAGTGCTTCAACAGAAAGTGCAGTTAAAATCACACCTTTAAGTAAATAGCAAAAATAACAGTTCAGGAACGTAGTGAAAAACAAAAGCCGGGGTTTGGATGCCAGAACAGGTAATCAGAGGAGCAAGGATCAGGAAACCATAAGTCAGTGAAGTCAGGCGAAACAAATCAGGAACAGGTATCGGAAGAGAAGTCAATGACGGCAAGTCCTACACAGGAACACACTGGAGAGCATAGACCACGCAAGGGCAAGGAGGAAATGAGCTAAGCTACTTAAATAGCAAAATGGGGCTGGCTGTAGGCTGGACTAATGAGGCAGGTAATGGTAACCAGATGAGTCACTGTGGTAACGAGCGGCTGGTAATTAACCGACAGCTAAGCAACTTCTGAGCTCTGAAAGAAAAGAGCTGCAGGAGCCCAGCCCTGACACACACTGACTGAAAACATTGTTTCTATGTGTTTATCAGATGATGGAGGATCTAGGTGGACCCTCCGTACTGCTCTCTCCTTTACAATAAAGTCTCCTCTTACCCGGTGATGTGAGGGGCGGCTGATTCTCCATCATGACGTCCTTGTAGAGATCCTTGTGTCCTTCTAAATACTCCCACTCCTCCATGGAGAAATCGACAGTGACATCCCGACACCTTATAGGGACCTGACACACACAATGATACAGTCACCATCCAGACACAACCCTTGTCTGTAACTGGATAATGTCCCAGAATTCCCAGCACCGCTCACCTCTCCTGTCAGCAGCTCCATCATCTTCTTGGTGACTTCTAGAATCTTCTGCATGTTGTGTCTCTCAGGTTTTAGGGAGTCACATGGAGGCACTGTGATGGTCATATGATCACCTGACTTCAGAAGAGGAAATCTCTGTATTGGAGAACCAATAGGAATATAATTTTAGAATCCCAGAATCCTCCTCACCTCTCCACTCAGGTCTGTGTTTTATTAATAGATATAAGAGTGATGTCATGTGACCTCCCAGAATCCCCCTCACCTCTCCAGTCAGCAGGTAGATGATCTCCAGGGTGAGGTTTAGTATCTTCTCAGTGATGTGACTCGGGTCCTCCTTCATCCTCAATCGTTCTGTCACTCGATCTATACAGGTTTCTGTCTAGACAGGTAACGATAAAAATATATATGTAAGAGGAGGAATGTTCTGACCCTGAAGGGGTTAATCTAGGTTTCCACACTATATATGTGTGTATCATCATCTGCTGGAGATAAAAGACATCACAGTGATCATGGAGGATGAGGACGGACATGACGGGGGGGGGGGGGGTTTACTGGGTGTAAATAGAAAATAAGATCTTATTACCTCCTCTGCTGCCTCTTCCAGCAACGTCTCCGCTCTACTTCCTCCCGCCTCACCTCTCACCCGGAACTTCCTATTAATACCTGACATCACTTCCTGTCTTCTATAGAGACTTCCTATCTAGGTAGAAGTGAGATCACCACCTTGTGGAGCTCAGAGGTACTGCAGCCCAGAGAATCATCTTGTAGTGTGAACACGGCCTTGTGCTGTGTGTGTATGTACTGTATATCCTTATAGATGGGGTCATCTCCACTCCCACCGGGGAGGGGGGTAAATTACTGCCTAATACCATCACACGCTCATCCCCCCTTTCCTGGCCAGGCAGGCTGCATGCTCGGATTTACAGTTTGGTGTTTATTTCCTGATTGACCTCACACATCCTCCAATGACAACTCATATGGCTAAGCTCACGAAGGCCACAAAAAGCAAATAGGTGGCTCATTATCAGGGCTTGTTTTCTCAGAGAATAGGTGCAGGAACTGCCCCTTTCTCTGCCCCTACCCACCTCTGAGCATCATTCCTTGGTTCCACCCCCTACCCAACTCCAAGCACCATTCCTTGGTTCCACACCCCTACCCACCTCCGAGCACCAATTCCTTGGTTCCACCTCTGAGCACCATTCCTTGGTTCCACCCTCTACCTACCTCCGAGCACCATTCCTTGGTTCCAACCTCTACCCACCTCTAAACACCAATTCCTTGTTCCTCGGAGGAATGGGTGCCACAATCTGAAAAAGACCAGTAAGCAATCTCTCCCCCAGAATTCAAGGTCTTTCCTGCCTTTTTGGATGAGGACTCTCTTTCCCTCTTCAATGCTTTCTGGACTCCGAGTCAGAACTGCAGGAGCAAACCTCTTTGGAATTAGACACTGACTCTAGAACTGCAGTTTTCTTTCATTCGGCAAACATTTGCTCTAAAGCAGGAGGTCGGAATAAATGCAGCTCATTGCTATCAAATGAAGCTAGCTTTTAAAGGATACAGTTTAAACTCTTGCAATGCAGACAAGATTGTCCAATTTGTAGAATTATTCTTTAGGATAGAATCAATATTCTTCACCCCGACTTCCATTGCTTTGGAAGAGAGGCAAGGGTTAAGGCAGGTTCACAGGCTACAACTGCAGACAGATATACCCCTTAGGGATAAGTCCAATACATAAAGTTATCACCAGAAGACCCTAAACCCCCCAAAGGACCCACCTAATCATCATTAATGAGTATACCCCTGAAGGACACAGCATCCCCCAATGGAAACTGCATGTATATGGCTAAGCTCATGAAGGCCACGTCACCAAATAGGTGACTCATTATGCTGGAAAGCCTCTTTCTCTCCACAAGTGCCTAATCTGACATCCTGCAGTACAGGTAGAAGTGTCCTGGTTGGGGATTGAACTGAGCAACCCAGTGCTGCAAGGTGATGACCACTAAGACATTCTGGTGCTCTATCCTTCTGTTCAATTTGCACCACTCTTCTAGCATGAGCTTCTAGATTAAACACCATAGGGAAAAAGGCAATGCTCTCCTTTGGAAGTGCTAAAAATACCGTATTTATTGGCGTATAACACGCACCTTTTCTCCCTGAAAATCGGGCGTAAATAGTGGGTGCGTGTTATACGCCAACATTTTCATTTGGCTGCCTCGGAAGGAAAGGAGGTGGGATAAGCACCGTCAGATTACAGAGCATTGATTTCCTGTGTACTCGTCGGCCTTTGTAATACGAAGTCCAATCCTCTGGACTGTCATTGGACCAGTGTTTTGTCTATCATAGGAGCCGGGAGGCGGGACTTCGTATTAAAGAGGCCGCTGAGTAAACAGGAGATCTGTGCTCTATGTAATCTGACGTGAGGCTGCAGATGGGCACGGATCTGGCTGCATTTATGAGGTTGCAGATGGGCACGGATCTGGCTGAAAGGGTGAGGCTGCTTTGATGGATAATGACCCTTATTTTTCTTCACAGTTCTTTATTTAAAATTTCCTGAAACTTCCCCCTTAAAATTAGGGTGCGTGTTATACACGTGTGCGTGTCATATGCCGATAAATATGGTACTTGCATTGCAGGTACCTCTGCAGAAAGGGAGGCCTGAAAACATGCTAATGCCCCGTACACACGTGCAGATTATCTGAAGACTTTTGTCTGCAGACTTACCAAAACCATATAATATGAGGTCAAACCTAAACACTTTCAATTTGTATGCAATCCGGCAGGCCCTTGCACTACATAGAAAAGGTAAATCTGAAGACAAAAGTCTTCAGATAATCTGCACGTGTGTACGGGGCATTATAGACCATCCTCATCTTCCTTTTAGGAATTGTTTGAAGAGGGTTAAACTGGTCAGTTGAGTGATCCTGCAAGGGAAAAGCTTGACATCATCAGAGTTGAGACTCCTTGTACATGCAGATCTGGAGAGGCTTAATAGAAAGTGTCCATTGGTCAGCTTCCCATACACCAGCTTTATGAGGCCTGCAGAAGGGCTGACAATCCAGGAACAGTATCAGTAAGGAAGACGCTGCCCCCTACAGCTATAACCTGCATAGAGCAGCCACAGCATAGAGGGATTAGGCTTCAGCGGCACAAAGACCTGTCACAGTAAGAAATAAATCCATGATAAACAGACACGGTGCAAAGGAGAACTCCATATTGTTAGGAAAAAAAATATTATACCATATATAATTGCTACTCAATTCAAACTACGGCTGCTAAAGTCTCCTAAGCGGTCATAAAAGACAGTGTAACAGTTGTTTGTTTGCTAGGTGAGAAAAACCCATAAGGGGTTAATTACTGCTAAAGGAATACTGACACTGCAGCTTCTCACATCAGAGCACCGTCCCAGCAGGTGAATAATCAAACAGACCCTGCCATACAGATGTAGAGCCCTCCTAGGTAGGTGCTAGAATGAGTGGATATAGTTTTTGTTTTCTCTGCCTAACAGGGACACAGCTCATGCTGTCTTGATGTTTCACACTGATCCAATAGCCATGGAGTATATTGGAGAGTGGGCGGAGTCCTGGCAGATGAGAGCATGGATGTCTGTACAGCCCTAGCCAATTAGAAGGGGAAATGCCCCAAGGCATGCTGGGTACCTGCATTTACAGTATATATGAAGAGCACATGGGCTCGTAGTCCAGTCCAGTCTACCTCTAGGGAGAGGATGTCTAGGTGGGAAGGGGGCTGCTGCCTCTCCCTTACAGAGGCTGCCATGCGGCCTCGGTGGGAAACCTGAGGGCCTAAAACATTGACGTTGCAACCCATTGGTCCTTAGGAGGGCTGACTGAGGGAGGATGTCTGTGGATTCTGTCTGGTACTACTGAGGAAGACTGATGTGTGTGCTCCAAGAGCCTTGTGAGTATAGACCCCACCCCCGCAGGGGATCCTTGCGACTTGTGCTGTTAGATCCTCTACTGGATGTTAGAAGTCAGTTACTGGGTGCAAGCTAAAGGAGACACTGGCTGGTGTCTTGAAGAGGCAAGGTTCACTGAGTTCCTTCAGCTACAAAGGGACTTGTTCATCCCATACAGGTGCTATATGGTCCTGCAGATGATCTGCGATACAGTTCTATTGAGAGAGTTGTCCTCACCTGTGAACAGTTATTTGGAGAATCCTACTAAATCCCTTCTCTTATCCAAAAAAATGCAAAACTACAGATGTTCACAAGGAACCACTGTCATATGTGTGGACTTTAAGGGTACAGCATGAGACAGATAACAACTACATGGATTTATCCTAAAATAACATTTATTGATTTAACTAAAACCAGATCTCAATAAAATGACAAAACTGGCCCCAAACTGAGCTCAGCTCGTACACAGGAGATCAATGTCTCCTACTAATTTCACTCATGTACATCATACATATATAAGGATAAGTTGGTACATATCATAAGGTTTGTGTAGGTATAGAAACAGTATCTCACAAAAGTAAGTACACCCCTCACATTTTTGTGAATATTTTATTCTATCTTTTCATGTGACAACACTGAAGAAATGACACTTTGCTACAATGTAAAGTAGTGAGTGTACAGCTTGTATAACAGTGTAAATTTGCTGTCCCCTTAAAATAACTCAACACACAGCCATTAATGTCAACAAAAGTCAGTACACCAATAAGTGACAATGTCCAAATTGGGCCCAAAGTGTCAATATTTTGTGTGGTCACCATTATTTTCCAGCACTGCCTTAACCCTTTTGGGCATGGTGATCACCAGAGCTTCACAGGTTGCCACTGGAGTCCTCTTCCCCTCCTCCATGATGACATCACAGAACTGGTGGATGTTAGAGACCTTGCGCTCCTCCACTTCAGTGAGGAACAATTCCCGCACTCAGGACAGGACTACGGCTTCTCACCAGTGTGAGATCTCTGATGTTTGGAAAGATTGGACTTCTGTGCAAAACATTTCCCACACTCAGGACAGGAATACGGCTTCTCACCAGTGTGCGATCTCTGATGTGTGGAAAGATAGGACTTCTGTGAAAAACATTTCCCGCACTCAGGACAGCAATACGGCTTCTCACCTGTGTGAGATCTCTGATGTGTGGAAAGATCGAACTTCAGTGCAAAACATTTCCCGCACTCAGGACAGGAATACGGCTTCTCACCGGTGTGCCATCTCTGATGTGTGGAAAGAGTGGACTTGCATGAAAAATATTTCCCGCACTCAGGACAGGAATACGGCTTCTCACCTGTGTGAAATTTCTGATGTGTGGAAAGATGGGACTTGCATGAAAAACATTTCCCGCACTCAGGACAGGAATACGGCTTCTCACCCGTGTGAGATCTCTGATGTGTGGAAAGTTTGGACTTCTGCACAAAACATTTCCCACACTCAGGACAGGAATACGGCTTCTCACCTGTGTGAGATCTCTGATGTATGGAAAGATATGTCGTCCTAGAAAAACATTTCCCGCACTCAGGACAGGAATACGGCTTCTCACCCGTGTGAGATCTTTGATGTGTGGAAAGACCGTACTTCTTTGAAAAACATTTCCCGCACGCAGGACAGGAATATGGCTTCTCACCTGTGTGAGATCTCTGATGTCTGGAAAGATCGGACTTCAGTGCAAAACATTTCCTGCACTCAGGACAGGAATATGGCTTCTCACCTGTGTGAGATCTCTGATGTCTGGAAAGAGCGGACTTGCATGAAAAACATTTCCCGCACTCAGGACAGGAATAAGGCTTCTCACCCATGTGCACTCTCTGATGTGTGGAAAGATCATACTTCTGTGAAAAACATTTCCCACACTCAGGACAGGAATACGACTTCCCACCCGTGTGAGATCTCTGATGTCTGTAAAGATGGCACTTGTGTGCAAAACATTTCCCGCACTCAGGACAGGAATACGGCTTCTCACCAGTGTGCGTTCTTTTATGCACATTAAGATTGCCTTTCCAACTGAAACTCTTCCCGCACTCAGAACAGGAGAACCTCTTATCTGTTGTAAGGACGGCATCGTCCCTCACAGTCTGAGGTTCCTCAGGATACGAGGAATACGATGGTCCGGCACTGTCCCTCACAGTCGGAGGTTCCTCAGGATAGGAGGAATACGATGGTCCATCTACACTGTGTGGTCCCGGATGGACATTTGAGGTAGCCGGGTTTTCTCCTGGACTATACTGTGTGATGTCCTCATCTTCTACTTTACAGTCTGGAGACAAAGTGAGACAATCCTCTGAGGTTTTCCTCATCTCCCGTCCATCTACTAAAATTGAAATACAAAGATTATTACTAGACATCAGCAGATTGGTTCCCCTAAACCAGGACTCCGCCCACATCAGACAGCTTTGTCTCTGAGGATCTTACAATTCCCCCCCTCAAGGTAACTAGTAAATGGGTCCTCTGATCTCCTACCAGTTCATTTCTTTATTCATGGACCTTAGTCAGAGAGTGAGGAAACAACGAGAACTGTCTTTTATAGGAGTGACAGTGATGAGGGGATTATAGGACGAATGTCCCCTCCCCCTCTATCACTCACACAAGAAGTCCCGCACTTCCTTATTTAGTCCATGATTTAGTCATGAATAACAGCAGGGCTGAGCCCCACCAGAGGGTCAGAGAGTGAGGATGGGGGTAGAACAACCAAGATGAAGACTGGACTGATCCTGAAGACCATATATATCTCTGGGGAAGTCCAATCAGGATGCAACGCATCAGATGGGAGTGGTTTGAGGACATCATCATGTTGGGCGGAGTCCCCTCATGTCACACTGAGACTGATGCTTGGGGGAATCTGCAGTGATTGGGTGTATTCAATGCTGGATTGCTTTTTTAACCTTGTGAGTGCTTTTCTTATCCATGTAATAAATATAACAGTGAGCACTATGGAGTCTCTTTATCTCTAGTAGCAGGAGCTGGCTACCTAAAGAGGAGGCTCCGCCTACATGTACCTGAAGGTGTGTGATTTCATGCTGGGTGTGTCCTCTTGGTATGGAGCAATGGGGTCCATCTGAAGAGGTGAGAGTACACCTGGAATTGCAGAGTGGCGCACTGTCAGCTTATTCTCCGTGACACCAGAAGGGTGGATTTGTGGCTCATTCATGTTTACTGTGGATTGTAAAACTGTTTGCGACTGTTCACCAGTGTGCGTGTCTTTTCATGTCTTTTCTTCAAGTTTTTGTGTGTTTGTGTGTAACAGTGTGTGCATTGTATAGATAGAATATACACGGCTCAAAAAAATGACAGGAACTCAGTGACTTGGGTGTGAGACTATACAGACATATCCCTCCACCCGGCACAGCCAGCAAATAACAGAGCAAGTAACCCCGGGAGAATTCTTCTGTCAGAGATCTTGCTAGACCTGGGCATGGGGCAGAAGACCCAAGGTACATACCCCAGGGGTCTAGGCTGAGCAACGTCTATGGTGAACATCAACATTTTACTGCCAGCTGAACCCCAGAATCTCCATAAATCGTGTCTGCAGCACAGAGAAGGAAGATTATCCGAGAGAAATACAGGAATACAGGACGGGGAACACAGCTCAGGAAAGTGACCAGGGGATTACAGGCTAATATCACCCAGTCCCCTCCCCCCCTACTCTGGACCAATCAGCGAGCAGTATTGGTGGAGGAATGGATTTAGTGTTAATGGCCCACCTGTGCTGATCTCTGTAGGAGTGTCCTCCTCTATAAATGTCCCCGTTATTCCATCCTCCTCCATAGACTGCTGATCATCCCTCACATACGTCTCTTCTTCTGCTTTAACCTCAAATTCTATATCGATTGGATCTCCACTCTAAACCAAGAAAATGAGAGAAAATATCATCTGTAAGATATAAGCTTACATAAAAAACACACACATCCCCTCCACAAGTCCATGTTCTAGATACTCCATCCCACCAACCTTGTAACATTGAGGGATGGTGTGATCTTCCTGTGTGGAATCCCGGGAATACAGAGGACGGGGACATCTCTCTGGTGGGTTTCTGTAGCTGGATGACTCCACCATGGTGTCCTGGTACAGATCTTTGTGTATTTCCTCTATGACCCCATCCTCATCATCCTCCTCTTTTATTTCGTCTTTAACCTCAACTTTAGAATCTCTCAGGTTTCCACTCTGAATATATAATAAAAATAATATCAATGGTAACAATGCAGATAATGTACAGATCCTAATGATACTATCAGTGATTGTTCCTCATCTACCTGATGATGGTGAGGGATGGTGTGACCTTCCTGTGTGGAATCCCGGGAATGCAGAGGACGGGGACATTTCTCTGGTCGGTTCCCATTACTGGAACCATCTGTAGGAAACACACACACACTGTCAGGGACCATAAACCAGGTGAAGACAGAAAGTACAGTTAAAAAAAAAAAAAAAAATATCACACCTTTAATGAAATAGAAAAAAAATAACAGTTCAGGAATGCAGTCAAAAACAGAAGCCGGGATTTGGATGACAGAGCAGGTAATCAGAGGAGCCGGGGTCAAGAAAACAGAAGTCAGCATAGTCGGAAGCAAATATCAGGAACAGCAATAGGAAGAGAAGTCAATCAGGGCAATTAACACACAGGAACACACTGGAGATCATAGACCAAGCAAGGGCAAGGATAAAATAAGCTCAGCTGCTTCAAAAGCAAAAAAGGGGCTGGCTGTAGGCTGGACTAATGAGGCAGGAAATAGTAATCAGGTGAGTCGCTGTGGTAACAAGCGGCTGGTAGTTACCCGACAGCTAAGCAGCTTCTAAACACTGAAAGAAAAGAGCAGCTCGCTAACTATCAGGAGCCCAGCCCTGACAGTACCCTCTTCCCCAACAATCCCTCCCCCTTGGGGGAGCACAAGACTTTAGGGGAAAATGTATATGGAAAGCCTGGAGCAGGGCAGGAGCATTTATGTCAGAGGATTAGACCCAAGAGCGTTCCCCTGGACCGTAACCCCTCTGAACTAGATAGCGTATGTGTCCACTAAACCTACGGGAGTCAATGATAGATTGTATCTCATATTCCACATGGTTGTCAACCTTAAGCGGGCGAGGGCGTGGTACTGAGGTGGTACAGCAGTAACACGTAAGGAAACATGGAATACATTGTAAATACGGACGTTGGAAGGAAGATCTAATGTGTAGGCCACTGGGTTAACCTTACCCTCTCCCCAACTTAGTAGGAGGATGCAGGTAGGCGTCAGTGGTCAGCATGGTTTGTACCTCTCTCTGGAGTGTTGCAAAGATTCTTGGACTGCACCTAAGTGGAACAAAGTTCCTGAAGATGTTGCTCTAACTCAGAAACGCCTTGCGGAACAGATGTCTCAGGCAACATAGATGGCTGGAACTCATAGTTCACCATAAACTGAGATAATCAGGAGGCGGTATTGATGGTGCTATTGTGAGAAAACTCCACCCAAGGTAACAGGTCCCACCAGTGTTATGGTGGTCAGAAATATAGCAACGTAAGAACTGCTTCAAGGCTTGGTCGGCCCATTCTGCGGCCCCATTGGACTGTGAGTGATATGCAGAGGAGAAGGAAAGGAGAAATCCCAACTGTGCACAAAAGGCTCACCAAAACTTGGACACCAACTGGCTACCCCTGTCCGAGATGATAACTTTAGGTAACCCATGTAACTGAAACAACTCTCCAGTGAAAACGGATGCCAGTTCCTTGGACACAGGCAACTTCTTTAGCGGAATGCAATGTGACATTTTGAAAAACGGTCAACCACCATAAGAATAACTGTGTTGCTATGGGAGTTGCCTAAATCCATAATAAAATCAATAGCCAAGTGGATCCAAGGCCTCTCTGCACTGCGTATGGGTTGAAGGAGGCCCACTGGAAGGTGTCGTGGTGTTTTATTCTGAGCACACACAGGACAAGCGGCTACAAAGCTGGTTTCATGAGCACGGAGACTAGGCCACCAGCATTGTTGAGACATAGGCCATATGTCTTAACAATATGTCCATACGCCGTTGATTTTTTCCTGGGTGCCCACCTGTCTTAGGTGAATGGTAGGTCTGGAGGAAAATCGTGCGGAGATTCTCGGGGACAAAGCAGCGGTCATGAGGTTTTCCAGGAGGAGAATGGATCTGAGAGGGCATCATTCTCTCACCCAAAGGTGAAGTGAGACTAGAAAAAAATAGCCAAAATGCAGTCCGAAGGTATCACAGGAGTGGGAACAGACTCCATTTTGGAAGAGGAGGAAAACTGCGGCAATAAGGCATCTGCTCTTCTATTCTTTGTATCAGGTATGAATGAGGCTATGTAATTGAAGCTTGACAGAAAAAGGTCCCACTGAGCCCTTCCAGGAGATAAACGTCTAGCCTCAGACAAGAATGAAAGATTCTTATGGTCAGTCAAAATGAGGACCAGCACAGTAGTACCCTTGATGAGATGCCTCCCTTCTTTAAGAGTTAAAATTATGGCTAATAATTCTCTGTCCACAGTTTCAGAATTTCATTTTGGTAGAAACAATTTTTTAGAAAAGTAGCCACAAGGATGGATAGAACTCTCAGGGGTAGGAGGTTGAGACAGGAAAGCGCCTAATCCAGTCTCAGACGCATCAACTTCAAGAATGAAGGGTAACATGGGATCAGGATGTTCCAGCACTGGAACTGCAGCAAAAGTGGCCTTGAGGGATTCAAAGGCTTTAATGGATTCCGGGGACCAATTCTGTGGGTTGCCCTCTTTTCTGGTCATACAGTATCAGTCAGGGGTTTGACCAGAAAAGAGAAATTACTCATAAATTCCTGATAATAATTGGCCAAGCCAAGAAAATGTTGTAGAGCACGTAGACCTATGGGCCGAAGCCACTTTAAGACTGCAGATGGCTTCTCTGGGTCCATCGAAAACCTGGCAGCACAAATGACATACCCCAAAAATTTAACCTGTTCATGGAACTCGCACTTTTCCAACTTTCAATATAAGTTGCTTTCTCTCAGGGGGCGTGGCCTGGAGCGTCATGAGGTAGGACGCTGTTGAAGTGAGCTCCGCCGGCCGAATCTCCTACCTTCAGTAATCCTGCACCCCGATATCCTGCACAGCTTCCCCAGTACCTCTGGAAGCCCCGCTGACGCCCCCGACCATGTCGCCGCCAAAAAAACCGTGGATGTTAGCGCTAAACTGGACAAATTTCGCGGCGGCGTGAGCGGAGGTAAGCTCGGCGGGAACCAAGACAGCGAGGGTCCTGGACGCCATAGCTCAGTGTCAGGCATCCCTCACTACAAATATAGAGGAGGTGAAGATAGACATTTCTCCAAGATCTCCAGAAATTGAGGGAGAGGGTGACCGAGGCTGAGCAGCGGATTAGTGGGGTGGAAGATGCCCTGCCCCCCCTTCAGCATACTTCGGATGCTCTGTAGCTCCAAGTGACCCAATTACATCTAAAAGCAGGATGACATGGAGAATCGCCTTAGGAGATGCAATATCAGATTAATCGGTCTCCCTGAGGGGGCAGAGGGGTCCCATCCATCAGACTTCCTTGAACAGTTGCTGATTGACACTTATGGCCGTGAAGCATTCTCCCCCCACCTTTGTGGTGGAGCGGGCACATCGCCTCTCTGGCAGACCACCGCCTCAGGGGGCATCCCCCCCCCGTACTTTCATTGCTAAGCTACTTAATTTCAGGGACAGAGATACTATCCTTAGGCTCACTAGAAAAAGGGTAACATCCCCTATGGAAATGGCAGGCTTGCAATCTTTCCGGACTTTTCTGCTGAGGTCCAGAAAAGACGCAAAACCTTCATTGAAGCTAAACGCCGCCTCCGCATTCCAACATATAAAATATGCCATGCTATACCCAGCCCGCCTACGTGTCGAGGGGGAAGATAGAGTGCACTTTTTTGACGACCCTGAGGCTGCTATATCATGGCTGGAACGACTTGAGGTCCGAGCTTGATCGTACCTCGTGCCTCCCACCCTGGATTTCCCTTCAAGACGCTGTTCTGGATTTCTTGGTATATCCTGCCTTCTAGCCTGCATTGACCTGTTTCCCCTTCACCCTGCTGCACCCCTTCTTCTCTGGATTCACCTCTCCGGATGCTTGTCCTGTTACCTGTGATCACCTGCAACTGTCCAGGCCTTCCTGTAGGGAGGCTTTTCTTGTTTCCTTTCATCAAACTCCTGGACTGCCGAGGATTCATTACTGCCCCCCTTACCACCCCTGGCTCTAACTTGACCCGGCAGGATGAGTACTATCCTTGTAGGCCATCGGAGTGCCTGCATTAACCTTCCCCTATTGTGTATCGTCCCTTCCCTATTTCCCCCCCAACGTTGCTGTTTTTGCTCCTGCCCTTTTTCCCTGTTTCTATTTTTGCTGTGTCCTCCTCGTGTGCCCTGCTGCCCAGCGAACTTTCGCTCCCAAGACTCCCCAGGTATGGACTTACCAGCTGCCCACTCTGCGGTTGCCGTGTGGGGTGGAGGGCCTCCCTGACTGTTTCGATGTCCCCTTCATGACACCGTGGTGGCTCCCTCCCTATGTTTTTTCTCCAAGTGCTGGCCCTCATTTTTTCCTACTCCTGGGGATTTGTCAACATGGTTGGTTGACTAGTTGGATGGGGTTCTCTCAAGCCCGCATGGGTTGGGGTTTGTGCAGGGCGGGTGGCTGTTCAGTCTTTATTATTATTCTTTGTTGTTTTTCTATGCCTTTTGATCATATGCCATGTCTACTAATGTGTGTAGTGCTTACTTGTCATGATAACTCTAGAAGTCTGTTTAAATTGCATGTTGATGCCGGCGGTGGGGGTATATGTTGTGCCACTGTCGGTTGAACGGTATCCCTGGAGCTCCTGCGCTTAAATGTGTATGTCCTTCCTGATGGCCAGCCTTAAATTTTTTACATGGAATGTCCGCGGTCTCCGGGATAAGATCAAGCGCTCTGCAGTGTTTGATGTGCTCAAACATCATAGGGCTGATGTGATTGTTCTGTTGGAGATGCATCTGGATGGTGCGCTGCAGCAGGCCCTATGGTGCCCGTGGCTAGGCTGGACGTTTCACTCCATGTACACTTTCCACTCACGGGGAGTCGCGGGTTTAATCGCTAAATTTGTCCACTTTGAGCTCCGGGGATCCCTAGTAGACCCTGCAGGTAGATTTGTATTTCTGGATGTATTGCTGTTTGGGGATCCCTACTTGCTTATGGCATTCTATGTCCCTCCTCCTTTCTCCTCTACGATACTTCTTGAAGGGTTAGATTACATGGTCCAACACCCCCAGGTCCCAGTGGTTTAGCTCGGGGATTTCAATAACACCATGAACCCCAGCCTGGACAGGATGCACGTCTCCGGAAACCCCTGTATCCCCCCACTACCACTAGATTTGCCCGCCTGATGGCGGAATTCAATCTGCTTGACTCCTGGCGAATCAAATACCCTTCCCTTCATGCCACTCCTCAGCCCATGATTCAATGTCCCGCATAGATCTTATTCTTACCTCTCCCTCACTGCTCCCTAGATTGCTTGCCGCAGGCTTTTGCGCGCGAGGCCTTTCTGACCACAAACCTTACTGGATTACGGTGAGTTTGCGGACCGATCGGGCCAGGCCTGCTTGGCGATTGAACCCTGAGGAGAAGAACATAGCCGAGAGTTGGCAACACTTCTTCGAAGATAACAATGCCTTGGCTTCCCCCCTGGTGGTGTGGGAGACTTTCAAAATACATGCTAGAGCCACTTTGACTTCCACTATTAATTCTGTTAAAGCTGACTCTGCTAGGGCATATGAGCAGGCTGAGCGGGCTTTGGCTTCGGCGGAGACAGCTTTTCTAGCTGACCCAACCCCTTCTGGAGCGGATCAATTGAAGCTCTTTACCAGAGTGGTGGAACAACTTGACTATGAGAAGGCATGTAGGTCCCTCTTCTTTCAGAAACAGAAACTATTTGAACATGGTGAGCGGGCGGGTAGACTGTTAGCCTATTTAGTCCACAGTAATGACAGACCCCCAGTAATGATTACCCTCCACTCTGCTGATGGTCCCCCTGTCTCAAATCCGAGTAGGGTGGCGGATTGCTTTTGCGGTTTCTTCCAAGACCTTTACTCATCAGTGGCCCCCGATGATGACTCCCCAATCTTGCCCTTCCTGTCCCCGGACGTCCTACCACAATTGACCCCTGAACAACTGACCATGTTAGAAGCCCCCTTGATGCACGTCGAAATAGTCGAAGCAATTGCTCAGTTTCCCAGATCCAAGTCTCCTGGCTTGGATGGTCTGCCCATGGAGTTTTATTCTACGTACTCGGAGGTGTTAGTCCAGCACCTTCTGACTATGTTCACCACAGCCTTTGACACTTCTTCCTTGCCCCCCTCCATGCGGGAGGCTCTAATAGTACTTATACCCAAACCAGGCAAGCACCCCCAGTTCCCAGGCTCCTACCGCCCTAATTCCCTTTTACAGGTGGATGTTAAGATCCTGGCCAAGGTGCTATCGCTTAGACTTAACAAAGTTATACTATCCCCGATTCACCCGGATCAGTCGGGTTGTATGCCGGGTAAAAACACCTCGTTCAAGCTGCGACGCCTCTTTATGAACCTGCAGGCGCAACACAGCAACTGGTTCTAGAGTCGTGGTGTCCTTGGCTACGGCCAAGGCATTCGACTCTGTTGAATGAAACTTTCTCTGGCGCTGCCTCGAGGTTTATGGTTTTGGGCCTAACTTTATCCGGTGGGTTTGCATCCTATACCAGGCCCCGGTCACCAGGGTATTAGCCAATGGCTGCACCTCGGCGGCGTTCCCTCTCACCAGAGGGACCCGACAGGGATGCCCTTTGTCCCCCCTCCTGTATGCCCTGGTGGCCGAGCCTCTGGCGATTGCTATTAGGTCGCACCTGGATATCCGAGGCCTAAGAGCTGGCGCTTTGGAGGAAAAGATAGGCATGTATGCAGATGACACTTTGCTGTACTTGTCTGACCCGGGTGAATAACTCCAGGTAGCCCTGTCCCTCATTGAACATTTTGGCCGTTACTCAGGACTGATGATTAATTGGGACAAATCCCAAATTTTACCGATAGACGACATCCCTCCCCGCCCCGTTGACCCACGCTTCCCCCTTCAGGTGGTGGACCGTATCAAGTACCTGGGGATCCAGGTCACCAACTCTCCTAAAAACTATTTGCCGGATAATATCCAACCACTCTTCGCCTTATTGAAGTCTAAAACTCAAACCTGGGCACGTCTCCAGTTGGGAGTTCGAGGTAGGGTAAATCTAGTTAAAATGGTTATACTCCCCAAATTACTCTACACATTTTGGCATTCCCCGATCTACCTCCCTCTAAAATATTTCCTGCAGCTCGACTCCATCCTCAAACCCTTCATATGGGGCTCCAGCCGCCATAAACTGGCCTGGAGGAAACTGAAGAGCCCTACGGATCTGGGTGGCCTTGCGCTCCCCGACTTTAATATGTATTACCTGGCATCGCAATTGTCCCATTTCTTTCACCTTCACAACTTGGACAGGGAGAGGTTCTTGGCCCTTCTAGCTCCGTCCTGGGCCCAGGCCGGCGCTGACCCCTTGTCCCTGATCATAACGGGGGTCAGGGGGTCTAGGCATGAGGGAGATAATGCGAGCATGCTGTATGACTACAGACGCCTCTGGGATGTTGTGTCCACTAAGTTGGACTTTCCCTTACATCATGATCATACTCCGCTCTGGCATAATGCCCATCTCCCCGAACTGGCGTCTGTTCCTGATGCGCATGCCTGGACCAGGCACGGAATACATTTCTTGGCCCACCTGTTATCTGGAGGTGCGATCAAAACATTTGAGGCCCTTAAACGGCAGTTCGACCTTCCCATTTACATGTTCTTCAGAGATCTTCAGGTTCCACATGCTTTCTCCTCCCAATTTCCTCAACCTTTGCCAGATATAGCTCCGATCTCTATGATAGAAGTACTCAGGGGCTCTGAACCTAAACAACTCATTTCTCACCTCTATAATGCCCTCATTCTTCCTGCATCTACAGTGTTGGCTTATGCTATCAAAACCAAATGGGAGGGTGATGTAGGACCCCTGGAGGATGAGGAATGGGAGGACGCCCTTGATAACTGTAAATTGGTATCCCCAAAGATGTCCGACCGCCTGACTCAGTTGTATGTACTCCATAAGGCCTACTTGACCCCTCTTCTGAAATCTAAGTACCTGGCAGATTGCCTCCCCCGACTGTCCTATGTGTGGGAGGGAACCGGGTACGTTTTTCCACCTTCTCTGGAGTTGCCCTGAACTCCAGGGCTTCTGGAAACAGGTGGTGGGATTCCTGCATGACACCATGGGCTTCCCCCTGACGCTGACCCCGAAGCCATGCCTGCTCGGTATATTTCAAGATGTTAGCATTGATAAATCAACCACCCAATTTCTACACGAGACTCTATTCCTTGCTAGGAAGTGTATTGTGCAAAAGTGGGTGAGGCCCGCCCCCCCCCCCCGTCCTTTTTGGACTGGCTTAGGGCAGTCAACTCCACGCTACCCTATAAAAAACTGATTTATGCACATCGAGGCTGTCCTACTAAATATAATAAGATCTGGGATAGGTGGGTCCAGGCCCCGGAGACGTGTATCTAAACTGTCTATGTTCTGTACTGTCTGTATTGTGATTCCATTACCGCCTGCCACCAGCCAGTACGCCTCGTGGCCCCTGAAACCATGGACTGTCTATAGCCCGAGGCTGGTGTTGGTCTCTGTAACTGGTTGTTTGGAGCTTGTGTCTCCTGCCCTCATGCCGTAGACATGTCATTATGCTGTGCCCCATAGCTGATGTTGCTGGTTTCATACTGATGTATTCTAGAGCTGTGGTGTCTTCTGTAAAGCATTATTTGCAAGCACTCACGTTCCTTTGTACAAGTGTTCACTAATTTGTGTTTAATAAAGACTACTGTTTAACTGAAAAAAAAAGAAGTTGCTTTCTCTCAACCTCTGTAGCACACGGGAGAGACATCTGTGTGGAGGTTCTCTAGGGATTTAGAATATATGAGAATATCATCCGGGTAAACCACCACACATTATGGCAGCATATCTCAGAGGACATTGTTAATAAAGTCCTGGAAAACTGCAGGAGTGTTGCAGAGACCAAAAGGGCATTACGAGGTATTCGTAGTGTCCGGTCCTAGTATTAAATTTCTATTCACGGCCCTCTTTAATCCTCACAAGACTGTATGCCCCTCGCAAATCGAGCTTAGTGAAGACCGTTGTTCCCTTGAGGCAGTCAAATAATTCCGTTATCAATGGGATCGAATAAGTATTTTTAACAGCAATGCAAATGAGACCCCTATAATCGATACAGAGACTCAGTTCACCACTCTTTTTTTTTTCCCACAAAGAAAAAGTCGGCACTGGAAGGAGAAGAGGATTTGCGGGTGAACCCCTGGGATAGTTAAATCGCAGCATACTTCTCCATTGCCTTCTCCTCTGAGACAGACAGCAGGTAAACCCGGCCACGAGGAGGAATGGCACCGGGGTTGAAGGTCAACTGTGCACTCAAAAGGCCGATGTGCCAAAATAGGGGCCTGACCTTTGTCAAAGACATCACAGAATTCATGGTACTCTTCTGGCAATAAAGAGACTGAAGACGTGCACATGATCTTAATCACTTTCTAAAAAGATGTATTAGTGCATTGTGGGGACCATGACAAAACCTCAGCATTACGGCAATTAAAAGAGGGATTGGGCCTCTGTAACCAAGGATGACCAATGACAACTGGGTAATGAGGTAAGGAAAGGACTAGGAGTTTGAATTATCTCATGGAGAAGAGCCCCTACACCCATGGTCAATGGAGTGGTTTCATGGGTCACATGGGCAGGCTGTAGAGGTCTCCCATCAAAAGCCTTAATGGTAAGAGGGGAGGCACGAGGCTGCAGTGGTATTGAGTGCTTCAACAGAAAGTGCAGTTAAAATCACACCTTTAAATAAATAGCAAAAGTAACAGTTCAGGAACGTAGTCAAAAACAGAAGCCGGGGTTTGGATGCCAGAACAGGTAATCAGAGGAGCAAGGATCAGGAAACCATAAGTCAGCGTAGTCAGGCGAAACAAATCAGGAACAGGTATCGGAAGAGAAGTCAGCCATGACAAGTCATACACAGGAACACACTGGAGAGCATAGACCACGCAAGGGCAAGGAGGAAATGAGCTAAGCTACTTAAATAGCAAAATGGGGCTGGCTGTAGGCTGGACTAATGAGGCAGGTAATGGTAACCAGGTGAGTCACTGTGGTAACGAGCGGCTGGTAATTAACCGACAGCTAAGCAACTTCTGAGCTCTGAAAGAAAAGAGCTGCAGGAGCCCAGCCCTGACACACACTGACTGAATACATTGTTTCTATGTGTTCATCAGATGATGGGGGATCTAGGTGGACCCTCCGTACTGCTCTCTCCTTTACAATAAAGTCTCCTCTTACCCGGTGATGTGAGGGGCGGCTGATTCTCCATCATGACGTCCTTGTAGAGATCCTTGTGTCCTTCTAAATACTCCCACTCCTCCATGGAGAAATAGACAGTGACATCCTGACACCTTATAGGAACCTGACACACACAATGATACAGTCACCATCCAGACACATTCCTTGTCTGTTACTGGATAATGTCCCAGAATTCCCAGCACCGCTCACCTCTCCTGTCAGCAGCTCCATCATCTTCTTGGTGACTTCTAGAATGTTCTCCATGTTGTGTCTCTCAGGTTTTAGGGAGTCACATGGAGGCACTGTGATGGTCATATGATCACCTGACTTCAGAAGAGGAAATCTCTGTATTGGAGAACCAATAGGAATATGATGTTAGAATCCCAGAATCCTCCTCACCTCTCCGGTCAGGTCTGTGTTTTATTAATAGAGATAAGAGTGATGTCATGTGACCTCCCAGAATCCTCCTCACCTCTCCGGTCAGGTCTGTGTTTTATTAATAGAGATAAGAGTGATGTCATGTGACCTCCCAGAATCCTCCTCACCTCTCCGGTCAGGTCTGTGTTTTATTAATAGAGATAAGAGTGATGTCATGTGACCTCCCAGAATCCCCCTCACCTCTCCGGTCAGGTCTGTGTTTTATTAATATAGATAAGAGTGAGGTCATGTGACCTCCCAGAATCCTCCTCACCTCTCCGGTCAGCAGGTAGATGATCTCCAGGGTGAGGTTTAGTATCTTCTCAGTCATGTGACTCCGGTCCTCCTCCATCCTCATTGGTGGCTTCATTTGATCTATGTGGGTTTCTGTCTAGACAGGTAAGAAAGATAACTGATAATGAAACATTATACACTGCTCAAAAAAATGAAAGGAACACTTTTTAATCAGAGTATAGCATCAAATCAAGTAAACTCCTGGAATATTGATCTGGTCAGTTAAGTAGCAGTGGGGGTTGTTTATCAGATTCCGCTGCTTTGGTTTTAATTGAAATTAGCAGGTGCACTAAATGGGCAACAATGAGACGACCCCACAACAGGAATGGTTTTACAGGTGGAGGTCAATAACATTTTTTTCCCTACTTATCTTTTCTGACTGTTTTTTACTAGTTTTGCATTTGGCTGGGGTCAGTGTCACTATTGGTAGCATGAGGCCATAACTGGACCCTATAGAGGTTGCACAGGAATGTTCTGACCCTAAAGGGATTAATCTAGGTTTCCACACTATATATGTGTGATCATCATCTGCTGGAGATAAAAGACATCACAGTGACTATGGGGGAAGAGGACGGACATGAAATAAGATTTTATTACCTCCTCTGCTGCCACTTCCAGCAACGTCTCCTCGCTTCTGCCTACCTCATGGAACTTCCTGTCTTTGTCAAGCATCACTTCCCGTCTGTCCTGACATCACTTCCTGTCTTCCATAGAGACTTCCTGTCTGGGTAGAAGTGAGATCACCACCTTGTGGAGCTCAGAGGAACCGCAGCCCCCGAGAAACGTCTCGTAGTGAGAACACGGCCTTGTGCTGTGTGTGTATGTACTGTATATCCTTATAGATGGGTCATCTCCACTCCCACCAAGGGGGAGAGAAATATATTACTGCCTAGTCCAGCCTTTCTCAGCCGGGGTTCCTCCAAAGGTTTCTAGGGATTCCATGAGCAATGAACAATTTCTGTCTCTCAGTAACAACTGACATCAATAATCTGTAAGGGGGGCAGTCTTCCCACTGATGATGATATAAGGGGGTCCTTCTTGGTCATCAATGTAAGGGACAACTGCACTGACCACTGGAAATTACTCCAAGTTCTGGTGAAACTAAAAAGTTATTCAGCTGAGATGAAAGTATTCCTAGCACTGATAAATGACAGCTTGATACTCAGTCTAGTTGTTAAAGAGTACGGATGAGGTGATAGTTAAATTCAAACTTTGTCGGTGTTGTCTACACTCTGTACCCTGGGCTGTATATGATATACTCCTGACCACTGCACTCTGTACCCTGGGCTGTATATGATATACTCCTGACCACTGCACTCTGTACCCTGGGCTGTATATGATATACTCCTGACCACTGCACTCTGTACCCTGGGCTGTATATGATATACTCCTGACCACCTCACTCTGTACACTGGGCTGTATATGATATACTCCTGACCACTGCACTAAGTACCCTGGGCTGTATATGATATACTCCTGACCACTGCACTCTGTACCCTGGGCTGTATATGATATACTCCTGACCACTGCACTCTTATCACGTACCTGGTGGAGACCAAGCTGTAGAGAGGGCTTCTCTTGCACCTCCTGTCCAACACCCCTGGTAGAGATGACAGGCGGTGTAGGACACAGAGTGGCACGAGGGCCGGTATAGCAGGTGATGTCTTGGCAGAAGACTGATGGCTGTGGATCACCGGATGAACACCTGGAACTGGAACTCGGTGATGCTGGATGAGAAGGCAGGAGCGAAGTCGGAACACAAGCCAAGGAGTTGTCAACAGCCGGACAGCACGGGTACAGGAACGGGAGACAGAAGCGGAGTCAGGATACAAGCCGAAGTCGGTACACAGTCTGGCAGCAAGGTACAAAGGCATATGGCAAAGGCAGGGTCAAACACAGGCTGAGGCCACAGGTAGGCAGGCAGGAATCCAAAGGAGAGTCAAAGGCAAGCCGGGTCGGTATAACAGGAAATCCAGAAGCAGGTCAGGGCACAGGTAAACAGGAGCAAGCTGAAAGACCACTCAGCAATGTGCTCCTGTCACCACTCAGTATAAATAGGCCGTTTGGCGCCGACTGCGTGCGCACGTTCGCGCATTGGCGCATGCGCACATTCCTTCCTGTGTATCTGGGCATGCGCACAAACGTCCGTTTGGATCCAACTGAGCGTCTCTTACAACTCTGTACCCTGGGCTGTATATGATATACTCCTGACCACTGCACTCTACCCTGGGCTGTATATGATATACTCCTGACCACTGCACTCTGTACCCTGGGCTGTATATGATATACTCCTGACCACTAAACTCTGTACCCTGGGCTGTATATGATATACTCCTGACCACTACGCTCTGTACCCTGGGCTGTATATGATATACTCCTGACCACTGCACTCTGTACCCTGGGCTGTATATGATATACTCCTGACCACTACGCTCTGTACCCTGGGCTGTATATGATATACTCCTGACCACTGCACTCTGTACCCTGGGCTGTATATGATATACTCCTGACCACTGCACTCTGTACCCTGGGCTGTTTAGGACATACTCCTGACCCCTGCATCCTTTATGCTATATTATAGGGCAGTTGCTGGTTGCTCAGTAGTCAGGATGTTATTGAAGATCTTCCTGAAGGTCGGCTGTGTGTAGAAAAGCATATCTGATGGAAGATGAAAGAGAATGAGTTCAGCCATTTTAGTTATCTTAGTTTTATAGAAGTCAGTTATGAGTTAAAATAATTTGCTAATACTGCTGTAATAATGTTTGAGACTTTTGCCCCCGCTAGAACTCTTGATAGATAAGGGTCCCGTAATGTTGTGTAACCAGTCTGGGTCAAACTGACCAAAGTATTAACATACGCAGATAATGACCTTGTGGGGAAGTCTAGGAGACGCCTGTGAGATGATTTGTAATTTCCATGTTTTCTAATCTGAGTATTTTGCTATATAAACTGTGAGCAAATAAACATTTATCAGGTCATTCTGAACGAACCATTATGCAGTCTGTGTCGGGGGTTTAATCAGTTTGACCTCCAGGCCTGCAGAGATCAGAGGTCAACCGGGTCGAGTCCGCAAGTCTACCGCTTGGAGTGGTCAAACGCCAACAGTTCTGGAGGCCCCAGCGAGATGGTCAACGCCCATGTCCGGTAAGTGTTGAAAGTTTATTTTGCCTTACCGTGACCTCTGGGTCAATGACCACATCTAGAGTAATACCTGTTGGCTGTATAGACTTGATAAGTGTTCTAGGAACGCTAAGAGGCCCTGGGAGGGTCCCAGGTCCTTTCTTTGAGATTGACCTGATAGGTTTTAGAAACCTATAGAAATAGATAGGATCTATGAAATATTATAAACAGTACTGTGAAATTGACTGACCGGTTGAAACAACCCCTAAGACTCAGATCTTTTTCTTTCCTTTGCTTATTCTTTCTGTGGCATAGAAGTATAAGATAAATGTTTAATGTGGGTATTGTTTGTCTATAATGGTAGGAAAACCTTCTTCATAGCCACTATACCTGGGAGGTATTGGTCAAGACTCGGAAAGGGTTTTTTTGTCCCAGAAAGGGACACCCCGAGTCCATAAGTATAAGGTTTAATTTATATACATTAGTGGCCTTTCAGGGGGGTTTTGGAACCATAAAGGGGTACTAGGTAACAAGTGATTTTGTGAATGTGTAAATCCTAGAGACATGTTTTATTAAAGTGGAGTTCTACCCTAAAATACAACTTTTCGCCATCTTCTTCCTCTCTGTCACCTGTAAAACAATTGGATAAATAAACTTTTTTTTTTCTTTACTTAACTTGTTATAGAAGAAAATATACTCACCTTACTTCCTGTTCCTCCCTCTTCGGCCGTGGCCCGCGCCGTCACTTCCTGCTTGCATTGATTCCTGGGAGCTTAGCGTCATCGCTCCCAGGAATCAATGCGCCTGCACCGGCCCCGCTCGTCAGTTCCGGTGCTGGCACATCATTCACTGCTAAACAGCTTCTCGGCATGCCCAGAAGCTGTGCAGGAGTGACGTGACTGCATCGGACATGACGAGCGGGGCCGGTGCAGGGCATTCTAGGACAAAGAGGACACAGAAGAGGACGCTGAAGAGGACGCGCTGGCTTCAGCTGCCCACACCTGAGATGGCAGCACTGGACAAGACATTTTCAAGGTAAGTATTTCTTCTAAAAGGTAAGTGCGACCTGGGACAGTTGTGGAATGCACTAGCCCTGACTGTCCCGGGGGTATTTTTATTAACTTTCTGAGGGTGGAACTCGCTTTAAGTGAGAGAAAATTGGTATTTGTTTATTGTTTTGTTATGGAAATGGCCGGGAATATTTGGTGAGTAATATTCCTGGAAGTAAATTAAGGTAGAACGGTCTACCTAAAGTTAAAGTGTTAAGAATTAATGTATATGTGAATTATACTGAAGGTTTTAAGTCTAAGAGACTGCTTAGGTGACAGAAGGGTTTTCCCGTACTTCTTGGGAGACCTACAATGAGAATTAATAATCCGTTTTCCCGGGAAGGAGATAATGATGTATTATGATTAAAGGATTATGCCTAGAAGATAGACAAGCTTTCCTATATATATCTGATCCGAGGCCGAGGTGCTGAGAGGGCTCCCCTTGCGGCTCAGTGCGGCACACCCCTGAAGGTGGTACAGAGGGTGTAGCGCCCCAAGTGGCACGGGTTACCAGCTGGATGCAGATGGGTAGATCCTGGGGGAATCCAGGAGCGTGCTGGAAGAACTGGAAGCACAGCAGGATGGTAATCTTCCAAAACTCTGGGGTAGCTGGGCAACCTTGTGTCGTGGAATAGTCTTTAGTAAAAGAGACAGGAATTGGCCGAGGTCAAGGACTGGAGCAGGAAACAGAACCGTGGGAGAAGCAGAGGTCAGGCACAGGAGACAGACAGGATAGCACAAGTCTTGAAGCAAAAAGGGGTCATACACAGTAGGTAACAGGAGCAAGGTCAATAGAGGAAGCCAAGGGTCAAACCAGGAGGAGGAGAACAAGCAGTCAGGAGCAAGCCGGGTCAAAACAGGAGATCCAAGAGCAGAACACAGGAGGCACAGGAACACTGGGAAGCTGAAGATAATCCAGCAGCCGGGGTCATACACAGTAAGTAACAGGAGCAAGGTCAATAGAAGAAGCCAAGGGTCAAACCAGGAGGAGGAGATAAAGAAGAGTCAGGAGCAAGCCGGGTCACAACAGGAGATCCAAGAGCAGAACACAGGAGGCACAGGAACACTGGGAAGGTGAAGATAATCCAGCAGCTGGGGTCATACACAGTAAGTAACAGGAGCAAGGTCAATAGAAGAAGCCAAGGGTCAAACCAGGAGGAGGAGATAAAGCAGAGTCAGGAGCAAGCCGGGTCACAACAGGAGACCCAAGAGTAGAACACAGGAGGCACAGGAACATTGGGAAGCTGAAGATAATCCAGCAATGAGTAGGATCCCACAGACACCTTTTGTAGGCCCTGCAGGAGGTTGCGTCTATCACGCATTGTGTTTGCGCATGCGCGTTTGCCATTCTTACTCCAGAGCGTACAGGAATGCATCGGGAGCGTCCATTGGTATTACTGGCAATGGTGTCAGCTTTCCTACGGCCATTTCCCTGACAAGTACCCTTCGGGAACATTCTAGTGAAGAATAAGTGCGCTCTCGGATATTGTCACAGGGTTGTAAACGCTATACAACCACTCAATGGCTTCCCCAAACCCCCCACCATGTTGCCTGGGTTCCAATATCCCACCTGTAGGCCCAGCACTAGCATGGTGGCTTATGTCAGGTAGAGGAGATAGAGACCAGAGAACATCCCCTCGCTGATCACCTCTAGCTAGAATGAACCCGGAAGTGATGTGTAGTAGGTCACTTCCAGGCTCCTTGCCATCATTCCTCACCGCTGTGGATGGAGAAGCTGTAAATGGAGCCTAGTCTGTTCTCCATTATCTTCAGTGGAGGGCAGGAGAGACATGAGGGACCTAAAACAACCTTCATTTCTCATTAGAGAAAACCTGTCACAACAAAATGCTAACATGTGGGGGGGGGGGGGGGGGGCTATTAGTCCATTATTTTTGGCAATAAAGTTAAGTGGAAAAAAAAAAATTGGAGGAAAACATTCACATTACCCCCAAGCACCTAAACTCCCCCTCCCAAATTTTTGAGTCCCCATGTACATAAACGCCATGTCACGGGCGCCATTATACGAAATGTTGTATGTGCTAATGTCCAAATTCAGGATTTTGGTTAGGAATCAGTGGTTGGTGTAATATTGCTGGTTTATGTTCTTCGATGTCTACTGTACTCATAAGTGCATGGGTAGAATATCTCCGATATATGTAGTGTAGTACTGCCCCCTAGAGGACTGCTGAGAATTACACTTTCTGGATTCCCCTGGGTTACCCTTAGCAACTGGTAGCAGACAAACGGCATTGGAAGTCCTTGGCTTAGTCAATAATCAATCCAGGGGATTTGGTTTTTGTGTTTTTCTTTTGAACTGGGATGGTAGAAGGGATGAGTGGGACACTCCAACTATGAACTATGTACAAATCTGAGGACAACTATCTGTAGTGTGCGGCAGGGCCGCTGCTTAACCTTGCCAAATCCCGCTCCCCTGATAAGCAGGCAGAGCAAATTACACTCCCTTCCTACTCCCTCCTTAGGACCTATCTAGGAGGATGCTACAGTAGGAAACCATGCCTGATGGAGGAAACCAAGGGGTCAATGTACAGAAGATTTGTTGGATGAGTGTGACAAGCATTAGCCCAGCTGGGATCAATTCAGGCCATATTGTAACTGACAGAGTGATTTCCTATGATTGTCGGCTCCATCTAGTGGCCACAAATGAAGTACTTTTCCTCCATCTGTAAAAATATTGTGATACAGAATGATGGAGACGATGATCATAGGAAATCACTGAGTGATATATAATATGGCACGGGTGGGCAAACCTGTGCCACATTCCATTAACTATTTGTTTTCATTTTCATAATAGACCTCTAAATCTATCCCACACAAAATGTACTCAGCCAATGAAAGGTAAGGACTCCATTTTTATTTTTCTCCTGCTATCAATGGCCAACACGGGACAACACTTCATCCATGTCTTTGGTGATCTCTGATCTCCTTATGAAGTGTTTCTTACATGATGAAGATCAGCCATGGAGTATATCTGAGGTGTATATCAGGGTGTGCTTCTTCCCCACATGTCCACCAACATTTAAATAGAAGACATTTTCCGCACTCAAGGCACTAATACACCTCCAGGGTTGTGTTGGATCCCTGATGTATGGGAAGACAGGACTTCAATGAGGAACAATTCCCTCACTCAGTACAGGAATACGGCTTCTCCCCTGTGTGCAATCTCTGATGTCTGTGAAGACTGGACTTGTGTGAAAAACATTTTCCGCACTCAGGACAGGAATATGGCTTCTCACCCGTGTGAAATCTCTGATGTGTGGAAAGATGTGACTTGCGTGAAAAACATTTCCCGCACTCAGGACAGGAATACGGCTTCTCACCAGTGTGCAATCTCTGATGTGTGGAAAGATTGGACTTCACTGAAAAACATTTCCCGCACTCAGGACAAGAATACGGCTTCTCACCAGTGTGCGATCTCTGATGATTGTAAAGATGGAACTTTTGTGAAAAACATTTCCCACACTCAGGACAGGAATACGGCTTCTCACCCGTGTGCAATTTCTGATGTTTTGAAAGCTCAGACTTGTGTGGAAAACATTTCCCACACTCAGAACAGGAATATGGCTTCTCACCAGTGTGCAATCTCTGATGTGTGGAAAGATATGACTTGCATGAAAAACATTTTCCGCACTCAGGACAAGAATACAGCTTTTCCCCAGTGTGAGAGCTCTGATGATTGTTAAGACTAGACTTCTCTGCAAAACATTTTCCGCACTCAGGACAGGAATACGGCTTCTCCCCCGTGTGAAATCTTTGATGCTTGTAAAGAGCAGACTTCTGTGCAAAAAATTTCCCGCCCTCAGGACAGGAATGCGGCTTCTCACTAGTGTGAGATCTTTTATGCACATTAAGATTGGATTTAAAACTGAAACTCTTCCCGCACTCAGAACAGGCGAACCTCTTATCTTTTGTAAGGAAGGCACCGTCCCTCACAGTCTGAGGTTCCTTAGGATGAGAGGAATACGATGGACCGGCACTGTCCCTCACAGTCTGAGGTTCCTCAGGATAAGAGGAATACGATGGTCCGGCACTGTCCCTCACAGTCTGAGGTTCCTCAGGATAACAGGAATACGATGGTCCGGCACTGTCCCTCACAGTCTGAGGTTCCTCAGAATAGGAGGAATACGATGGTCCATCTACACTGTGTGGTGCCGGATGGACATTTGAGGTAGCCGGGTTTTCTCCTGGACTATACTGTGTGATGTCCTCATCTTCTACTTTACAGTCTGGAGACAAAGTGAGACAATCCTCTGAGGTTTTCCTCATCTCCCGTCCATCTACTAAAATAGAAATACAAAGATTATTACTAGACATCAGCAGATTGGTTCCCCTAAACCAGGACTCCGCCCACATCAGGCAGCTTTGTCTCTGAGGATCTTACAATTCCCCCCTCAAGGTAACTAGTAAATGGGTCCTCTGATCTCCTACCAGTTCATTTCTTTATTCATGGACCTTAGTCAGAGAGTGAGGAAACAATGAGAACTGTCTTTCATAGGAGTGACAGTGATGAGGGGATTATAGGACGAGTGTCCCCTCCCCCTCTATCACTCATTACCATCTTCCCAACACAAGAAGTCCCGCACTTCCTTATTTAGTCCATGATTTAGTCATGAATAACAGCGGGGCTGAGCCCCACCAGAGGTCAGAGAGTGAGGATGGGGAGAGAACAACCAAGATGAAGACTGGACTGATCCTGAAGACCACCATCATTGGGTTACTGACTCCACCCTCATTATCACTTTCTGTTTAAGGTTCCAAAGTTGGAGGATGTTATCACATTATTATCACCATGTAAAAGTCTGTCCTCCAATCAGATCATCAGATATAAAATGTCCAGCTGGTAGGAAATGGGTGTAACAAAAGAGAATCCATATTATGTGTATATATAGCAGTGGGTAGAGGGGAGAGAGCAGAAGTCAGGAGTATGTAATGTACAACATAGAGTATATAGTGCAGGGGTCAGGAGTACGTAATGTACAGCATAGAGTATATAGTGCAGGGGTCAGGAGTATGTAATGTACAACATAGAGTATATAGTGCAGGGGTCAGGAGTCATAATATTTGTGTTCAGTAATCAGTTGCAGAGGTCCCACACCGCTGCCTCCCATCTCCTGAGACTGCACTCAGTGACTTGGGTGTGAGACTATACAGACATATCCCTCCACCCGGCACAGCCAGCAAATAACAGAGCAAGTAACCCCGGGAGAATTGTTCTGTCAGAGATCTTGCTAGACCCGGGCATGGGGCAGAAGACCCAAGGTACATACCCCGGGGTCTAGGCTGAGCAACGTCTATGGTAAAAAACAACATTTTGCTGCCAGCTGAACCCCAGAATCTCCATAAATCCAGTCTAGAGAGATAAATTGTGTCTGCAGCACAGAAAAGGAAGATTATCCGAGAACAATACAGGAATACAGGATGGGGAACACAGCTCAGGAAAGTGACCAGGGGATTACAGGCTGATATCACCCAGTCCCCGCCCTACTCTGGACCAATCAGTGAGCAGTATGGGTGGAGGAATGTATTTAGTGTTAATGACCCACCTGTGCTGATCTCTGTAGGAGTGTCCTCCTCTATAAATGTCCCCGTTATTCCATCCTCCTCCATAGACTGCTGATCATCCCTCACATACGTCTCTTCTTCTTCTGTTTTAATCTCAAATTCTATATCGATTGGATCTCCACTCTAAACCAAGAAAATGAGAGAGAATATCATCTTGAAAATATAAACTTACATAAAAAAAAATACACACATCCCCTCCACAAGTCCATGTTCTAGATACTCCATCCCACCAACCTTGTAACATTGAGGGATGGTGTGACCTTCCTGTGTGGAATCCCGGGAATACAGAGGACGGGGACATCTCTCTGGTGGGTTTCTGGTATTAGGTGGCTCCATCATATTCTTGTGTCCTTCTGAAACCTCCTCCATCACTCCATACTCCTCATCCTCCTCTTTATATTCTTCTTTTACAACAATATTATCCCTGGAGTTTTCATTCTGAAAAATATAATAAAATATTCATTGTAAAAAACACGATTGCTTATAAATCATAACTACCAATAATTATCAGACATCTACCTGATGATGGTGGGGGATGGTGTGACCTTCCTGTGTGGAATCCTGGGAATACAGAGGACGGGGACATCTCTCTGGTGGGTTTCTGTAGCTGGATGACTCCACCATGGTGTCCTGGTACAGATCTTTGTGTATTTCCTCTATGACCCCATCCTCATCATCCTCATCTTTTATCTCTTCTTTAACCTCAACTTTAGAATCTCTCAGGTTTCCACTCTGAATATATAATAAAAATGACATCAATGGTAACAATGCAGATAATGTACAGATCCTAATGATACTATCAGTGATTGTTCCTCATCTACCTGATGATGGTGACTGATGGTGTGACCTTCCTGTGTGGAATCCCAGGAATACAGAGGATGGGGACATCTCTCTGGTGGGTTCCCATTACTGGATCCATCTGTAGAAAACACACACACACTGTCAAGGACCATAAACCAGGCAAAGACAGAAAGTACAGTTAAAAAAAAAAAAACACACCTTTAATGAATTGAAAAAAAAAATAGCACAGTTCAGGAATTCAGTAAAAAACAGAAGCCGGGACTTGGATGCCAGAGCAGGTAATCAGAGGAGCCGGGGTCAAGAAACCAGATGTCAACATAGTCGGAAGCAAAAATCAGGAATAGGAATTAGGAAGAGAAGTGAGCCGGGGCAAGTAACACACAGGAACACACTGGAGATCATAGACCAAGCAAGGGCAAGGAGGAAATGAGCTCAGCTGCTTCAAAAGCAAAAAAGGGGCTGGCTGTATGCTGGACTAATGAGGCAGGAAATGGTAACCAGGTGAGTCACTGTGGTAAGAAGTGGCTGGTAGTTACCCGACAGCTAAGCAGCTTCTGAACATTGAAAGAAAAGAGCAGTTCGCTAACTATCAGGAGCCCAGCCCTGACAGTACCCTCTTCCCCAACAATCCCTCCCCCTTGGGAGAGCACCAGACTTAAGGGGAAAATGTATATGGAAAGCCTGGAACAGGGCAGGAGCATTTACGTCAGAGGATGAGACCCAAGAGCGTTCCCCTGGACCGTAACCCCTCTGTGAACTGGATATCCTATGAGTCCACTAAACCTACGGGAGTCAATGATAGATTGTATTGTATCTCATATTCCACATGGTTGTCAACCTTAATTGGGCGAAGGTGTGGTACTGAGGTGATATAGCAATAACACGTAAGGAAACATGGAATACGTTGTAAATACGTACGTTGGAAGGAAGATCTAATGCGTAGGCCACCATGTTAACCTTATAGAGTATGCGGAAAAGCCCAATATACCTAGGTGCCAGTTTTAGTGAGGGAACACAGAATTAGAGGTAATGGGAAGACAGCCAGACCCTCTCCCCCACTTGGTAGGAGGGTGAAAGTAGGTGTCGGCGGTCAGCATGGTTTGTACCTCTCTCTGGAGTGTTGCAAGGATTCTTGGACCTGCACCCAAGTGGAACAGAGTTCCTGAAGATGTTGCTCTAACTCAGAAATGCCTTGCGGAACAGATGTATCAGGCAACATGGATGGCAGGAACTCATAGTTCACCATAAACTGAGATAATCAGGAGGCGGCATTGATGGTGCTATTGTGAGCAAACTCCACCCAAGGTAACAGGTCCCACCAGATGTAATGGTGGTCAGAAATATAGCAATGTAAGAACTGCTTCAAGGCTTGGTCGGCCCATTCTGCGGCCCCATTGGACTGTGGGTGATATGCAGAGGAGAA
This sequence comes from Pelophylax lessonae, assembly GCF_965119305.1. Lineage (NCBI taxonomy): Eukaryota > Metazoa > Chordata > Amphibia > Anura > Ranidae > Pelophylax > Pelophylax lessonae. The sequence goes on along the minus strand of NC_138776.1, from coordinate 271,094,946 downwards.
GGAAAGCTGAACTCCAAACTGTGCACAAAAGGCTCCCCAAAACTTGGACACCATCTGGCTACCCCTGTCCGAGATGATAACTTTAGGTAACCCATGTAACTGAAAGAACTCTCCAGTGAAAATGGATGCCAGTTCCTTGGACACAGGCAACTTCTTTAGCGGAATGCAATGTGACATTTTGAAAAACGGATAATCACCATAAGAATAACTGTGTTGCTATGGGAGTTGCATAAATCCATAATAAAATCAATAGACAAGTGGATCCAAGGCCTCTCTGCACTGCGTATGGGTTGAAGGAGGCCCACTGGAAGGTGTTGTGGTGTTTTATTCTGAGCACACACAGGACAAGCGGCTACAAAGCTGGTTTCATGAGCACAGAGACTAGGCCACCAACATTGTTGAGACATAGGCCATGTCCATACGCCATTGATTTTTTCCTGGGTGCCCAGCTGTCTTAGGTGAATGGTAGGTCTGGAGGAAAATCGCGCGGAGATTCTCAGGAACAAAGCAGCGATCATAAGGTTTTCCAGGAGGAGAATGGATCTGAGAGGGCATCATTCTCTCACCCAAAGGTGAAGTGAGACTAGAAAAAAATAGCCAAAATGCAGTCCGAAGGTATCACAGGAGTGGGAACAGACTCCATTTTGGAAGAGGAGAAAAACTGCGGCAATAAGGCATCTGCTCTTATATTCTTTGTATCAGGTATGAATGAGACTATGTAATTGAAGCTTGACAGAAAAAGGTCCCACTGAGCCCTTCCAGGAGATAAACGTCTAGCCTCAGACAAGAATGAGAGATTCTTATGGTCAGTAAAAATGAGGACCAGCACAGTAGTACCCTTGATGAGATGCCTCCCTTCCTTAAGAGTTAAAATTATGGCTAATAATTCTCTATCCCCAGTTTCAGAATTTCATTCTGCTAGAGACAATTTATTTTAGAAAAGTAGCCACAAGGATGGATAGAACTCTCAGGAGTAGGAGGTTGGGACAGGACAACGCCTACTCCAGTCTCAGACACATCAACTTCAAGAATGACGGGTAACATGGGATCAGGATGTTCCAGCACTGGAACTGCAGCAAAAGTGGCCTTGAGGGATTCAAAGGCTTTAATGGATTCCGGGGACCGATTCTGTGGGTTGCCCTCTTTTCTGGTCATACAGTATCAATGAAGGGGTTTGACCAGAAAAGAGAAATTACTCATAAATTTCTGATAATAATTGGCAAAGCCAAGAAAATGTTGTAGAGCACGTAGACCTATGGGCCGAAGCCACTTTAGAACTGCAGATGGCTTCTCTAGGTCCATCGATAACCTGGCAGCACAAATGACATAACCCAAAAATTGAACCTGTTCATGTTCTCGCACTTTTCCAACTTGCAATAGAGGTTGCTTTCTCCCAACCTCTGTAGCACACGGGAGAGACATCTGTGTGGAGGTTCTTTAGGGATTTACAATATATGAGAATATCATCCAGGTAAATTTCCATACATTATGGCAGCATATCTCAGAGGACATCGTTAACAAAGTCCTGGAAAACTGCAGGAGCGTTGCAGAGACCAAAGGGGCATTACGAGGCATTCATAGTGTCCGGTCCTAGTATTAAATTTCTATTTGTGGCCCTCATTAATCCTCACAAGATTGTATGTCCATCGCAAATTGAGCTTAGTGAAGACCGTTGTTCCCTTGAGGCAGTCAAATAATTCCGTTATCAATGGGATTGGATAAGTATTTTTAACAGTAATGTGAATGAGACCCCTATAATCGATACAGAGACTCAGTTCACCATTTCTATTTTTCACAAATAAAAAGCCAGCACTGGCAGAAGAGGATTTGCGGATGAACCCCAGGGATAGTTAAATCGCAGCATACTTCTCCATTGCCTTCTCCTCTGAGACAGACAGCAGGTAAACCCGGCCACGAGGAGGAATGGCACCGGGGTTGAAGGTCAACTGTGCACTCAAAAGGCCGATGTGCCAAAATACCAGCCTGACCTTTGTCAAAGACATCACACAATTCATGGTACTCTTCTGGCAATAAAGAGATTGAAGACGTGCACATGATCTTAATCACTTTCTAAAAAGATGTATTAGTGCATTGTGGGGACCATGACAAAACCTCAGCATTACGGCAATTAAAAGAGGGATTGGACCTCTGTAACCAAGGATAACCAATGACAACTGGGTAATGAGGTAAGGAAATCACTAGGAATTTGAATTATCTCATGGAGAAGAACCCCTACACCCATGGTCAATGGAGTGGTTTCATGGGTCACATGGGCAGGCTGTAGAGGTCTCCCATCAAAAGCCGCAACGGTAAGTGGGGAGGCACGAAGCTGCAGTGGTATTGAGTGCTTCAACAGAAAGTGCAGTTAAAATCACACCTTTAAGAAAATAGCAAAAATAACAGTTCAGGAACGTAGTCTAAACCAGAAGCCGGGGTTTTGATTACAGAACAGGTAATCAGAGGAGCAAGGATCAGGAAACCATAAGTCAGTTTAGTCAGGCAAAACAAATCAGGAACAGGTATCGGAAGAGAAGTCAGCCACGGCAAGTCATACACAGTAACACACTGGAGAGCATAGACCACGCAAGGGCAAGGAGGAAATGAGCTAAGCTACTTAAATAGCAAAATGGGGCAGGCTGTGGACTGGACTAATGAAGCAGGTAATGATAACCAGGTGAGTCATTGTGGTAATGAGCGTCTGGCAATTAACCGACAGCTAAGCAACTTCTGAGCTCTGAAAGAAAAGAGCTGCAGGAGCCCAGCCCTGACACACACTGACTGAATACATTGTTTCTATGTGTTTATCAGATGATGGGGGATATAGGTGGAGCCTCCGTACTGCTCTCTCCTTTACAATAAAGTCTCCTCTTACCTGGTGATGTGAGGGGCGGCTGATTCTCCATCATGACGTCCTTGTAGAGATCCTTGTGTCCTTCTAAATACTCCCACTCCTCCATGGAGAAATAGACAGTGACATCCTGACACCTTATAGGAACCTGACACACACAATGATACAGTCACCATCCAGACACATCCACTTTTTAATCAGAGTATAGCATCAAATCAAGTAAACTCCTGGAATATTGATCTGGTCAGTTAAGTAGCAGTGGGGGTTGTTTATCAGATTCCGCTGCTTTGGTTTTAATTGAAATTATCAGGTGCACTAGATGGGCAACAATAAGACGACCCCCACAACAGGAATGGTTTTACAGGTGGAGGTCAATAAAAAATGTTTCCCTACTCATCTTTTCTGGCTGTTTGTCACTAGTTTTGCATTTGGCTGGGGTCAGTGTCACTATTGGTAGCATGAGGCCATAACTGGACCCTATAGAGGTTGCACAGAAATGTTCTGACCCTAAAGGGATTAATCTAGGTTTCCACACTATATATGTGTGTATCATCATCTGCTGGAGATAAAAGACATCACAGTGACTATGGAGGAAGAGGACGGACATGACAGGGGGGGGGGGGGTTACTGGGTGTAAATAGAGAATAAGATCTGCACAGTGGTGTAGTGATTAGCACTTTCACCTAGCAGCAAGAGGGTCGCTGGTTCGAATCCCAACCATGACACTACCTGCATGGAGTTTGCATGTTCTGCCTGTGCCTGCGGGGGTTTCCTCTGGGTACTCTGTTTTACTCCCACACTCCAAAGACATACTGGTAGGTTAATTGGATCCTGTATAAAATTGGCTCTACTGTGTGTGTATGTGAGTTAGGGACCTTAGATTGTAAGCTCCTTGAAGGCAGGGACTGATGTAAATGTGCAATGTATATGTAAAGCGCTGCGTAAATTGACAGCGCTATATAAGTACCTGAATTAAATAAAAATAAAAATTACCTCCTCCGCTGCCTCTTCCAGCAACGTTGATCTACTTCCTCCTTACTCACCTCTCACCCGGAACTTCCTATTAATATCTGACATCACTTCCTGTCTTCTATAGAGACTTCTTGTCTGGGTAGAAGTGAGATCACCATCTTGTGCAGCTCAGAGGAACTGCAGCCCCAAGAATCATCTCGTAGTGTGAACACGGCCTTGTGCTGTGTGTGTATGTACTGTATATCCTTATAGATGGGGTCATCTCCACTCCCACCAAGGGGGGGGGGATATATTACTGCCTAATACCATCACACGCTCATCCCCCCCTTTCCTGGCCAGGCAGGCTGCATGCTCAGATTACCAGTTTGGTGTTTATTTCCTGGTTGACCTCACACATCCTCCAATGACAACTCATATGGCTAAGCTCATGAAGACCACAACAAGCAAATAGGTGGCTCATTATCAGGGCTTGTTTTCTCAGAGAATAGATGCAGGTCGCCCTTTCTCTGCCCCTACCACCTCTGAGCATCATTCCTTGGTTCCACCCTCTACCCATCTCCCAGTACCATTCCTTGGTTCCACCCCCTACCTACCTCCGAGCACCATTCCTTGATTCAACCCCCCTCTACCCACCTCCGAGCACCATTCCTTGGTTCCACCGTCTACCCACCTCCGAGCACCATTGCTTGGTTCCACTCTCTACCCACCTCCCAGTACCATTCCTTGGTTCCACGCTCTACTAGGGATGGCTTTGCGGTTCGCCCGGCGGTCGGTTCGCGGCTAATTTTGCTTGTTCGCAGCCCGCCAATTTTGCGAACACATGACTTTGTTCTCGGCGGCCATATTAGTTTACATTGGGGAGAACTTTGACCCATGACACAGCCGTCAGGTGTAACGGGACAGCCAATTGAAACATTCCAGCACATGGACATGCCCCCTACTTTATAAATAGATCAGAGCTGGCGGCCATTTCACATTCTGCTTTTTTTCAGCGTAGGGAGAGGTTGGCGAGTGCATCAGGGACAGATTGCCAGTGACACAAATAGCTCTGTTAAGATCCACAAAAGTCCTTTTCAGGGCTGGTATTTGGTATAGGTGTACAGTCTTTTTTCAGTGTAGGGAGAGGTTTGCTGTGTGCACCAGGAACAGATCGTCAGTGACACAAATTGCTCTGTTAAGGTCCACAAAAGTCATTTTAAGGGCTGCTATTTGGTATAGGTGTACAGTGCACTATATAGGGGTGTAATCCACGTATAATATACTTTGTAATATAGAAAGCATATTATAGTGGATTAGTATTGTGCACTGTGCAGCATTGTGACTGGTGTGGTGACTGAGCGTTGCTGCAGCAATACTACAAACAGTGACAAAAGCACTTTTAATGTATTATAACTGGTGTGATAGACCAGTGGCCCCCCAATACCACATATTGAAGTGGGGTGTTATTTAACAGTATACTTTTCTAAGAGTGTATTTTAGTCCTGCAAAAATTTGGCCTCTTTTGCTGCGTTAACTGTGCTACACACAGTGACAACAGTTACTGGACAATTATTTGTAGAACTGGTGTGATAAACCTGGCCCCCCAATACCACAGATTGAAGCGGGGTGTTATATACCTTTTTCCAGATATACTGAGATTTTCTAGAGACTTTTGTCACAGGGTAATTTAAAAAATGACAGGCTGAGGAAGAGGCATGCACTTACACAGGGGTGGTAGGGGTAGGGCAGGAGCAGTAGGCCGGAGCCAAAGTGTGAAGTTTCAGAAGGTGCGTTTGATTAGGTCAAAGGACGCACCAGACTTGGTTGAGTGGCTCACTCAGCCTTCCTCTTCTGCACCCTCCTCATCCTCTCTATCTGCACCCTCTTCACTCTCTGCTGTGTGCACCCCCAAAGACACCATCACAAACACCACCACCAAATACCCTCTGCTTGAGTCACTCAAACTTGGTTGTGCAGCGATTCGTTGCCAAATACCCTGGGGTCCAGGACATCTTGCGGCAGGCCAGGAAAATCTCTGACCATTTCAGAAGATCTTACACAGCCATGGCTCGCCTTGCTGACATTCAGCGGCGACACAACCTGCCCATCAGGCGTCTTATTTGTGACTGCCCGACGCGATGAAACTCAACGTTGCATATGCTTGATAGGCTGCTCCAGCAGAAATGTGCAGTTAACGACTACCTGTACGAACTCTGCGGCAGGACAGGTCCTGGGGAGCTTGGGTTTCTTTCACCTCGCCAGTGGCTGCTCATGCGGGACGCATGCAGACTTCTGTGGCCATTCGATGAGATCACCAAACTGGTCAGTCACGGAAAGGGCACCGTCAGTGACATCGTACCTTACGCCTTCTTTCTGGAGCGTGCATTGCGTCGTGTCATTGATCAAGCCGTCGAGGAGCAGGAACAGGAAGATGAGGAAGTTGCAATGTTGGATGAATTCCCAGGGGGTGCTACTCCATCTGAGACAAGTCAACAGGAGTCTGAAGAAGAGTCAGAGGAGGATGGTGCTGGGGCGGATGAGGAGGAGCAAGAAGAGCATGCTTTAAACCTTTCTGGGATCCCTGGTGTTATCCGTGGATGGGGGAGGAGAACGAGGACGACATTATCCTGGATGATGAGCTGGAGCCAAGGCACTACACAGCTTCCAGTTTAGTGCAAATGGGGGCCTTCATGTTCCAGTGTTTTAAGGGGGACCCCGTATAAAAAGCATAAAGGGCAAGGACCAGTAATGGGTGGCAACATACTTAGACCCCCGATACAAACAAAAAATGTCAGAAATGTTACCACCATCATAGAGGGCGGTCAGAATGCAGCACTTCCAGGCCTTGCTGTGAGAAATGCTGCATTCTGCTTTTGTGTGTGCTGGCAGAGGAATTTCCAGTCACAGAGAGACATTTGCGGGTAGCAATCCAACAGGGCCTGCAAGAAGAGGGCGGTTGAAAGATGTCTTGGTCACTTCAGATATGAGATCCTTCTTTCATCCGACCCATCAACAGCTGTCCTCCGGATCCAGCATCAGGGAAAGCCTAGACCGACAGGTGTCCGACTACATCGGGTTAACGGCCGATGTGGCCGCTCTGAGGAGTGATGAACCCCTGGACTACTGGGTGGGCAGGCTTGACCTCTGGCCAGAGCTTGCACAATTTGCAATGGAACTGTTGGCTTGCCCCCCGTCCAGTGTCCTGTCCGAAAGGACGTTCAGCGCAGAGGGGGGATCGTGACCAATAAGCGCAATTTCCTAGCTCATGACAGTGTAGACTACCTCACATTTATAAAAATGAATGAGGCATGAATCTCTGAGGAATTCAACACATGTGACCGGTAAACCATGTTTCAATGAAATTCCTCATGACAGGCCACAAATATCCGCCAGACCGCCATCCACCCACAATTCCTGGTCCTTGTCTTTGCTAAATACAGCGGCATAAAAGGCATTTCATGTCCGTTGAATGCCTAATTTTTGGGGCCTTTCATGACCGACAATTATTTTTTCTGTCAATGCCTAATAAACCTTCAGCCCCAGAATACAACATTCTTTGCTGTCAGGTAAACCCATGTGGGCTAATTTTTGGGGCCTATACTGGCCGACACTTACTTCTGTATCCTGTGAATGCCTAATGTACCTTCAGCCACAGAATACAACGTTCTTTGCTGTCAGGTAAACCCATGTGGGCTAATTTTTGCAGCCTATACAGGCCAACACTTACTTCTTTATCCTGTGAATACCTAATGTACCTCCAGCCACCAAATACTATGTTCTTAGCTGTCAGGTGAACGCCTGTTGGCTAATTTTTGGGGCCTATACTGGCCGACTTACTTCTTTATCCTGTGAATGCCTATTTTTCAGAGTGGAATTGAAAATCAATGGGTCTGTAAACGTCTTGTGGAATGGATGCGGACCCATTTTACAGATGTGTGAATGGACCCTATACAGCAGTGGTCCTCAACTCCGGTCCGCAGGGCCCACTAACAGGCCAGATTTTAAGTATTACCTTGGGGAGATGCAGACTAGAATACTGCAATCACTGAGCAGCAAATGAGATCACCTGTAATGTAATTTAGTTATCTTGCAAACCTGGCCTGTTAGTGGGCCCCGAGGACCGGAGTTGAGGACCACTGCTATACAGTATGTATTTGACATGTATTTACAGGCTGCTGTCAGTTCTGGCTGATTTATGAAAAAAAATACATTTTTTTGCTGTAAAAAAGAAAATTTTAGGGCAACTTTTCCAATTGCAATACTGCTGTTATGACATTGTCCATGTGCTGGGACTATTTGTGCACAGCTGGTAAGTCTTTTGTGGCTGCAAATATGACCTAAAGGTTTTTAAAGTTCGCCTCTTATTAAAGTCAATGGTGCCCGCCACGAACTTGCGGTTCGCGGACATTTGAGAAAATTTGCGGCTGACGTTCGTGAACCACCCCGGCCGATGTTCGTCCATATCTAACCTCTACCCACCTCCGAGCACCATTTCTTGGTTCCACCTCCTACCTACCTCCAAGTACCATTCCTTGGTTCCAACCTGTACCCACCTCTGAGCACCAATTCCTGGGTCCTCGGAGGAATGGGTGGCACAATTTGAAAAAGAGCAGTAAGCAACCTCTCCCCCAGAAATCAAGCTCTTTCCTGCCTTTTTGGATGAGGACTCTCTTTCTCTCTTCAATGCTTTCTGGGCTCCGAGTCAGAACTGCAGGAGCAAACTTCTTTGGAATTAGACACTGACTCTAGAACTGCAGTTTTCTTTCATTCGGCAGACATTTACTCTAAAGCAGGAGGCCAGACTAAATGCAGCTCGTTGCTATCAAATGAAGCTAGCTTTTAAAGGATACAGTTTAAACTCTTGCAATGCAGACAAGATTGTCCAACTTGTAGAATTATTGTTTAGGATAGAATCAATATTCTTCACCCCAACTTCCATTGCATTGGAAGAGAGGCAAGGGTTAAGGCAGATTCACAGGCTACAACTGCAGACAGATATACCCCTTAGGGACAAGTCCAACACAAAGTTACCACCAGAAGACCCTAAACCCTTCAAAGGACCCACCTAATCATCATTAATGAGTATACCCCTGAAGGACACAGCATCCCCCAATGGAAACTTCATGTATATGGCTAAGCTCATGAAGGCCACGTCAACCAAATAGGTGATTCATTATGCTGGAAAACCTCGTCAAGTGCCAAATCTGACATCCTGCAATGCAGGTAGAAGTGTCCTGGTTGGAGTTTGAACTGAGCAACCCAGTGCTGCAAGGTGATGACCACTAAGACATTCTGCTGCTCTGTCCTTCTGTTCAATTTGCACCACTCTTCTAGCATGAGCTTCTAGCTTAAACATCATAAGGAAAAAGGCAACGCACTCCTTTGGAAGTGCTAAAAATACTTGCATTGCAGGTACCTCTGCAGGAAGGGAGGTACACAAATCTGCTTATAGACCATCCTCATCTTCCTTTTAGGAATTGTTTGAAGAGGATTAAATTGGTCAGTTGACTGATCCTGCAAGGGAAAAGCTTGACATGGTCAGAGTTGAGACTCCTTGCACAGGGAGAGTTGTAACAGACTCCTTTACAGTGTCTTGACTACCTGTGGCAACCTGTTGGTAGGGGTCATCTTCCTCCCTGGATGTCTGAACAAAGCAGGAAATTTATACAGTGATTTGCCTGTCAAGCACCAAAGGCCCAGTCTACAGTGTGCCTAATACATGCAGATCTGGAGAGGCTTAATAGAAAGTGTCCATTAGTCAGCTTCCCATACACCAGCTTTATGAGGCCTGCAGAAGGGCTGACAATCCAGGAACAGTATCAGTAAGGAAGACGCTGCCCCCCTCCAGCTATAACCTGCATAGAGCAGCCACAGCATAGAGGGATTAGGCTGCAGCGGCACAAGGACCTGTCACAGTAAGAAATAAATCCATGATAAACAGACACGGTGCAAAGGAGAACTCCATATTGTTAAGAAAAAAATATTATACCATATATAATTGATACTAAATCTATGTAGTAATTTATTTAAAAAAGAAAATCACAATTCAAACTACGGCTGCTAAAGTCTCCTAAGCTGTCAAAAAAGACAGTGTAACAGTTGTTTGTTTGCTGGTTGAGAAAAACCCGTAAGGGGTTAATTACTGCTAAAGGAATACTGACACTGCAGCTTCTCACATCAGAGCACCGTCCCAGCAGGTGAATAATCAAACAGACCCTGCCATACAGATGTAGAGCCCTCCTAGGTAGGTGCTAGAATGAGTGGATCTAGTTTTTGGTTTCTCTGCCTAACAGGGACACCGCTCATGCTGTCTTGATGATTCACACTGATCCAATAGCCATGGAGTATATTGGACAGGTGGATGGAAGCCTGGCAGATGAGAGCATGGATGTCTTTACAGCCCTGGCCAATTAGAAGGGGATGTGCCCCAAGGCATGCTGGGTACCTGCATTTATATCCGAAGAGCACATGGGCTCGTAGTCCAGTCCAGTCTACCTCTAGGGAGAGAGGTCTAAGTGAGGAGGGGGCTGCTGCCTCTCCCTTGCAGAGGCTGTCATGCGGACTTGGGTGGGCGACCTGAGGGCCTAAAACATTGAAGTTGCAACCCCATTGGTTCTTAGGAGGGCTGACTGAGGGAGGACATCTGCAGATCCTGTCTGGTACTACTGAGGAAGACTGGTGTGTGTGCTCCCGGAGCCTTGTGAGTATTGACCCCCCCACAGGGGATCCTTGGGACTTGTGCTGTTAGATCCTCCTCTGGGTGCTAGAAGTCAGTTACTGGGTGCAAGCTAAAGGAGACACTGGCTAGTGTCTTGAAGAGGCAAGGTTCACTGAGTTCCTCCAGCTACAAAGGGACGTGTTCATCCCATACAGGTGCTTTATGGTCCTGCAGATGATCTGCGATACAGTTCTATTGAGAGAGTTGTCCTCACCTGTGAACAGTTATTTGGAGTATCCTACTAAATCCCTTCTCTTATCCAAAAAAAATGCGAAACTGCAGATGATCACAAGGAACCACTGTCATATGTGTGGACTTTAAGGGCACAGCATGAGACAGATGTGTAATGTTCTGGTACCTCTGGTACCCTTATTCCACTTTCCATTCAATGTATGCGTCCCACCATTCTCTTCCGGTAGGTGCGCATACACCTTTAAGACCGATGCTGTCATCACTGAGCGCCGCAGAGCGGCTATTTCAACCGCCGGCGTTCTCACTCACATGTTCGTTCAACCTGCCTTGCATCTATGCTTACAAGCTTGTCTCGCTGTGGAACCTCGCTACAGATCCCTGTATCTCGCTACCCAGATCACTTCCTCAGACCCGAACCTCGCTACTGGATCACTTCCTCATCACCGGACCCTTCTACTACTACTATAGTGATAAGTACCCCGCAGGGGAAACCTCCATAACCTTACTTACACTACTACTATTGCACTATAAGGACTGTCACTCTCTAGCAATACTAAACCTACCATCTGCACTGCTAATTAGATTGCTAGCTCTTGAGTCTGTTAACATCTATCCTTGCACTGGGTTAGTCTCTCCTGTATGTCATCTGCTATCCTACCATCTACTACCATACATGATTGCTAACCTATCTGCATCCTATCTGTTACCATCTATACTCTCATGAACATTTCTCTCAAGTGCTTGTCATCTACTGTCACTGTTCATACCTGTCCCTTCAGCACATCACCACTATACTGCTATATACATCTATCACTCCAGGAACACCTTATTGAGTGTGTATATTTGTGTGCTGAACCAGACAACCCACGGTGATGAGTCTTGGGAGTTGGAATTGGTATTTCAACATATCTCTACATGACTGCTGAGTGGAGATTTTCTGCAGCTGCAAATCCACTTTATTACAAAAAACGCAGGAGCGTTACAAGATGACAACTACATGGATTTATCCTAAAATAACATTTATTGATTTAACTAAAACCAGATCTCAATAAAATGAGGAAACTGGTCCCAAACTGAGCTCAGCTCGTACACAGGAGATCAATGTCTCCTACTAATTTCACTCATGTACATTATACATATATAAGGATAAGTTGGTATATATCATAAGGTTCGTGTAGGTATAGATATTTCCTCTCTTCACTGGTCTACGCGTTTCGCACAAGGCTTCTTCAGGACTATGAAGATGTACAGTTTTCTCTTATAAACAGACTCGATATTAGTGTTTCACACACATAGAACATAATCTGTATTTATGTACATCATAATAAATACAAACATGGCTTACTAGCACACGGCCTTCCTTCCAACCCCCAACAAATTATCCCGACCTGGGGCGGACACAGGGGGAAAAAAAATCACACTAAAATGTGTTGTATATATAGGTATCGGTCCTGATGATCCTAGGTACAAGATAAAATATATATGTGTAGTAGTGTGAGGAGTAATTACATTCTCTATTCTATATCTATTCATACAGAAAGGAGGAAGGATAATCACCTTATGAGGATAGCAGGTTGGTATACACCGGATGGAGTTTATACTCCCATAATATGTGGGTGTCTCTCTCTATAGGGGTCACCTAGGTATATGATCAAAGCCCATCTTGTTTATGACTCATAGTTAGTGTACTCTTATCTTTAATAATGTAGGTTTCAGCCAACCTGTAGGTTAGGTACATCTCTTGGATATACTTCCCGCCCCTTACCTATGTAAGAAATGTCAAATGGAGGAGGAGCCTGCAGTAGTTATTTTTTAATAAAGGATTTTTCAAAAATTGTGTGTTTGTTTTTATTACTTCTTGACACTTTTTTGGTGAATAGGTACAGGTAATATGTTCCCGATGCTCATTCACATGAAGAGTGGGGGGGGCGGGATCTGGGTGCCCCCTTGGTAAAAGGGGCTTTCAGATTACGACAAGTCCCCTGCCTGCAGACCCCCACAAGCACAGGCCACAGTTGTGGGGAAGAGGCCCTTGTCTCCATCAACATGGGGACGAGGTGCTTTAGGGTGGGGGGGGCAGAGCTTCCCCAAAGCACCCACCCACCTATGTTGGAGGACATGTGGCCTGGTATTAAGGAGGGGGGCCCTCACTCATCTCTCCCACTTTCCTGACCTGTCGAGCTGCATGCCAGGATAAACGGGTCTGGTATGGATTTTAGGGGAGAACCCATGCTGGTTTTTTTTCTTTAATTTTAGCCCCTGAAGGGCTTGGTATGGACTGGTGGGGGGAGGGGGACCACGCCATTTTTTTCTATTCATCTGTCAGTGGGGAAGCCCGATGACAGCTGATGAGTCATGGTTGGTAAGGATGCAGGTGGCCAGTTTCCCGGCTTGCTGCTTAAAACCAGCTATTTCTTCACATAGTATTTGCATCGGTCGATCATTTTTTTTTACTGATCCAAATTCGAATCGTTCTGAAAAGTTGGAATTCGTTACAAAATACATAAAGTAAACAAATTTTAAGAGATTTCAACAAAATTCATTACAATTTCGTTTGGAGATTTGAATACATCCAAATCTAGGAATACCCAAAAATTTGTCGGAATTTGTATTCGCAGCGAAACGGATTTCACGTGTCTAACACTTAATGGCCACCCGCTAACAGCTGGGCTCCCAGCCAATGCAAATGGCCGCCGATGGCAGGGCCCAATCTCCAGGCATGGATCCTCTACACGTGTGCCATAACACCACCCCGCTGATAGCTGGGAACTCAATGACCACTCGGGACATCCTGGAAGACTTCTGGATACCAAAGGAAGCTCCTGACATCCCGCACAGCTGCCCAGCACCAGACCCGCCCACCAATACTTCCAATAGGTAGGAAAACTTCATACAAAAATGGTCCTATAAGTGAGGAGGACAAAAAAGGAACGCAGCCATTGGCTTATCCTGAACATTTTTGGGGGTGGGGTCTTATGGTGGAGGAACGAGGGCGGATCTACCCAAACGTATGCTGCCATGGACATCTGTCAGGAAAGCACATTATGGCCACTAGATGGAACTGACCATTATAGGAAATCCCTTTTCACCATGACTGGGGGAATGCGAGTCACATTTCATCAACCCATTTATAACAACCAGATCTGTAAGTGTTTGTGAAATCTTCCCGCACAAAATGTACTCAGCCAATGAAAGGTAAGGACTCCATTTTTATTTTTCTCCTGCTATCAATGGCCAACACTTCATCCATGTCTTTGGTGATCTCTGATCTCCTTATGAAGTGTTTCTTACATGAATCAGCCATGGAGTATATCTGAGGTGTATATCAGGGTGTGCTTCTTCCCCACATGTCCACCAACATTCATATACAAGACATTTCCCGCACTCAAGGCACTAATACACCTCCAGGGTTGTGTGGGACCCCTGATGTACAAGAAGACAGGACTTCAGTGAGGAACATTTCCCTCACTCAGGACAGGAAAGTGGCTTCTCCCCCGTGCGAGATCTCTGATGCGTGGAAAGATATGACTTGCGTGAAAAACATTTCCCGCGCTGAGGACAGGAATACGACTTCTCACCCGTGTGCAGTCTCTGATGTCTGGAAAGAGCAGACTTCTGTGCAAAACATTTCCCGCACTCAGGACAGGAATACGGCTTCTCACCAGTGTGCGATCTCTGATGCGTGGAAAGATGGGACTTGTGTACAAAACATTTTCCGCACTCAGGACAGGCATATGGCTTTTCCCCAGTGTGCAATCTCTGATGTAGAGAAAGACCGAACATCTTTGCAAAACATTTCCCGCACTCAGGACAGGAATACGGCTTCTCACCAGTGTGCAATCTCTGATGTGTAGAAAGAGTGGACTTGCGTGAAAAACATTTCCCGCACTCAGGACAGGAATACGGCTTCTCACCCGTGTGAGATCTCTGATGTGTGGAAAGATAGGACTTCTGTGCAAAACATTTCCCGCACTCAGGACAGGAATATGGCTTCTCATCTGTGTGAAATTTCTGATGTGTGGAAAGAGTGGACTTACATGAAAAATATTTCCCACACTCAGGACAGGAATACGGCTTCTCACCTGTGTGAGATCTCTGATGTCTGTAAAGATGGGACTTCCGTGAAAAACATTTCCCGCACTCAGGACAGGAATACGGCTTCTCACCCGTGTGAGATCTCTGATGTCTGTAAAGATGGGACTTCCGTGAAAAACATTTCCCACACTCAGGACAGGAATACGGCTTTTCCCCCGTGTGAGATCTCTGATGTGTGTAAAGATGGGACTTCAGTGAAAAACATTTCCCACACTCAGGACAGGAATACGGCTTCTCACAAGTGTGCGATATCTGATGTTTTGAAAGATCAGACTTCTGTGAAAAACATTTCTCGCACTCAGGACAGGAATACGGCTTCTCACCAGTGTGCAATCTATGATGTGTGGAAAGATTGGACTTCTGTGCAAAACATTTCCCGCACTGAGGACAGGAATACGGCTTCTCACCGGTGTGCAATCTCTGATGTGTGGAAAGATTGGTCTTCTTTGCAAAACATTTCCCGCACTGAGGACAGGAATACGGCTTCTCACCAGTGTGAGATTTTTTATGCTCATTAAGATGGCCTTTCAAACGGAAACTCCTCCCGCACTCAGAACAGGAGAACCTCTTATCTGTTGTAAGGACAGTACCGTCCCTCACAGTCTGAGGTTCCTCAGGATAAGATGAATACGATGGTCCGGCACCGTCCCTCACAGTCTGAGGTTCCTCAGGACAAGAGGAATACGATGGTCCGGCACTGTCCCTCACAGTCTGAGGTTCCTCAGGATAAGAGGAATACGATGGTCCGGCACTGTCCCTCACAGTCTGAGGTTCCTCAGGATAAGAGGAATACGATGGTCCGGCACCGTCCCTCACAGTCTGAGGTTCCTCAGGATAAGAGGAATACGATGGTCCATCTACACTGTGTGGTCCCGGATGGACATTTGAGGTAGCTGGGTTTTCTCCTGGACTATACTGTGTGATGTCCTCATCTTCTACTTTACAGTCTGGAGACAAAGTGAGACAATCCTCTGAGGTTTTCCTCATCTCCCGTCCATCTACTAAAATAGAAATACAAAGATTATTACTAGACATCAGCAGATTGGTTCCCCTAAACCAGGACTACGCCGACATCACACAGCTTTGTCTCTAAGGATCTTACAATTCCCCCCTCAAGGTAACTAGTAAATGGGTCCTCTGATCTCCTACCAGTTCATTTCTTTATTCATGGACCTTAGTCAGAGAGTGAGGAAACAACGAGAACTGTCTTTTATATGAGTGACAGTGATGAGGGGATTATAGGACGAGTGTCCTCTCCCCCTCTATCACTCATTGCCATCTTCCCAACACAAGAAGTCCCGCACTTCCTTATTTAGTCCATGATTTAGTCATGAATAACAGCGGGGCTGAGCCCCACCAGAGGTCAGAGAGTGAGGATGGGGGGAGAACAACCAAGATGAAGACTGGACTGATCCTGAAGACCACCATCATTGGGTTACTGACTCCTCCCTCATTATCACTTTCTGTTTAAGGTTCCAAAGTTGGAGGATGTTATCACATTATTATCACCATGTAAAAGTCTGTCCTCCAATCAAATCATCAGATATAAAATGTCCAGCTGGTAGGAAATGGGTGTAACAAAAGAGAATCCATATTATGTGTATATATAGCAGTGGGTAGAGGGGAGAGAGCAGAAGTCAGGAGTATGTAATGTACAACATAGAGTATATAGTGCAGGGGTCAGGAGTATGTAATGTACAACATAGAGTATATAGTGCAGGGGTCAGGAGTATGTAATGTACAACATAGAGTATATAGTGCAGGGATCAGGAGTATGTAATGTACAACATAGAGTATATAGTGCAGGGCTCAGGAGTATGTAATGTACAACATAGAGTATATAGTGCAGGGGTCAGGAGTATGTAATGTACAACATAGAGTATAGTCTGGTCCATAAATATTGGGACATAGACATAATTCTAATCTTTTTGGCTCTATACACCCCCACAATGGATTTAGTCCAGCCTACAGCCAGCCCCTGTTTTGCGTTTGAAGCAGCTGAGCTCATTTCCTCCTTGCCCTTGCTTGGTCTATCATCTCCAGAACACAATTCTAATCTTTTTGGCTCTATACACCACCACATTGGATTTGAAATGAAACAAACAAGATGTGCTTTAACTGCAGACTTTCAGCTTTAATTTGAGGGTATTTACATCCAAATCAGGTGAACGGTGTAGGAATTACAACAGTTTGTATATGTGCCTCCTACTTTTTAAGGGACCAAAAGTAATGGGACAGATTAACAATCATAAATAAAACTTTCACTTTTCAATACTTGGTTGCAAATCCTTTGCAGTCAATTACAGCCTGAAGTCTGGAACACATTGACCTCACTAGACACTGGGTTTCATCCCTGGTGATGCTCTGCCAGGCCTCTACTGCAACTGTCTTCAGTTCCTGCTTGTTCTTGGGGCATTTTCCCTTCAGCAAATGAAATGAATGCTCAATCGGATTCAGGCCAGGTGAATGACTTGGCCATTGCATAACATTCCACTTCTTTACCTTAAAAAAACTCTTTGGTTGCTTTCGCAGTATGCTTCGGGTCATTGTCCATCTGCACTGTGAAGCGAAGTCCAATGAGTTCTGAAGCATTTGGCTGAATATGAGCAGATAATATTCCCCGAAACACTACAGAATTCATCCTGCTGCTTTTGTCAGCAGTCACATCATCAATAAATACAAGAGAACCAGTTCCATTGGCAGCCATACATGCCCACGCCATGACACTACCACCACCATGCTTCACTGATGAGGTGGTATGCTTTGGATCATGAGCAGTTCCTTTCCTTCTCCATACTCTTCTCTTCCCATCACTCTGCTACAAGTTGATCTTGGTCTCATCTGTCCATAGGATGTTCCAGAACTGTGAAGGCTTTTTTAGATGTTGTTTGGCAAACTCAAATCTGACCTTCCTGTTTTTGAGGCTCACCAATGGTTTACATCTTGTGGTGAACCCTCTGTATTCACTCTGGTGAAGTCTTCTCTTGATTGTTGACTTTGACACACATACACCTACCTCCTAGAGAGTGTTCCTGATCTGACACACATACACCTACCTCCTGGAGAGTGTTCTTGATCTGACACACATACACCTACCTCATGGAGAGTGTTCTTCATCTGACACACATACACCTACCTCCTGGAGAGTGTTCCTGATCTGACACACATACACACCTACCTCCTGGAGAGTGTTCTTGATCTGACACACATACACCTACCTCCTGGAGAGTGATCTTGATCTGGCCAACTGTTGTGAAGGGTGTTTTCTTCACCAGGGAAAGAATTCTTAGGTCATCCACCACAGTTGTTTTCCGTGGTCTTCCGGGTCTTTTGGTGTTGCTGAGCTCACCGGTGCATTCTTTCTTTTTAAGGATGTTCCAAACAGTTGATTTGGCCACATCTAATGTTTTTGCTATCTCTCTGATGGGTTTGTTTTGTTTTTTTCAGCCTAATGATGGCTTGCTTCACTGATAGTGACAGCTCTTTGGATCTCATATTGAGAGTTGACAGCAACAGATTCCAAATGCAAATAGCACACTTGAAATGAACTCTGGACCTTTTATCTGCTCCTTGTAAATGGGATAATGAGGGAATAACACACACCTGGCCATGGAACAGCTGAGCAGCCAATTGTCCCATTAGTTTTGGTCCCTTAAAAAGTGGGAGGCACATATACAAACTGTTTTAATCCCTACACCTTTCACCTGATTTGGATGTAAATACCCTCAAATTAAAGCTGCAAGTCTGCAGTTAAAGCACATCTTGTTTGTTTCATTTCAAATCCAATGTGGTGATGTATAGAACCGAAAATATTAGAATTGTGTTGATGTCCCAATATTTATGG
Source organism: Pelophylax lessonae (assembly GCF_965119305.1). NCBI lineage: Eukaryota > Metazoa > Chordata > Amphibia > Anura > Ranidae > Pelophylax > Pelophylax lessonae. The sequence goes on along the minus strand of NC_138776.1, from coordinate 271,076,298 downwards.
ACCTGACTGTGTATAGTGCAGGGGTCAGGAGTATGTAATGTACAACATAGAGTATATAGTGCAGGGGTCAGGAGTATGTAATGTACAACATAGAGTATATAGTGCAGGGGTCAGGAGTATGTAATGTACAACATAGAGTATATAGTGCAGTAGTCAGTTGCAGACGTCCCACACTGCTGCACTCAGTGACCTGGGTGTGAGACTATACAGACATATCCCTCCACAGCCAGCAAATAACAGAGCAAGTAACCCCGGGAGAATTGTTCTGTAAGAGATCTTGCTAGACCTGGGCATTGGGCAGAAGACCCAACGTTTATACCCCAGGGGTCTGCCAGCTGAACCCCAGAATCTCCATAAATGCAGTCTAGAGACATAAATTGTGTCTGCAGCACAGAGAAGGAAGGTTATCCGAGAGAAATACAGGAATACAGGACGGGGAACACAGCTCAGGAAAGTGACCAGGGGATTACAGGCTGATATCACCCAGTCCCCAACATACTCTGGACCAATCAGCGAGCAGTATGTGTGGAGCAGTGTATTTAGTGTTAATGACCCACCTTTGCTGATCTCTGTAGGAGTGTCCTCCTCTATAAATGTCCCCGTTATTCCATCCTCCTCCATAGACTGCTGATCATCCCTCACATACGTCTCTTCTTCTTCTGCTTTAACCTCAAATTCTATATCGATTGGATCTCCACTCTAAACCAAGAAAATGAGAGAGAATATCATCTGGAAGATATAAGCTTACATAAAAAACACACACATCCCCTCCACAAATCCATGTTCTAGATGCTCGGTCCCACCAACCTTGTAACATTGAGGGATGATGTGACCTTCCTGTGTGGAATCCCGGGAATACAGAGGACGGGGACATCTCTCTGGTGGGTTCCTGGTATTAGGTGGCTCCATCATATTCTTGTGTCCTTCTGAAACCTCCTCCATCACTCCATACTCCTCATCCTCCTCTTTATATTCTTCTTTTACAACAATATTATCCTTGGAGTTTTCATTCTGAAATATATAATAAAATATTAATTGTAAAAAAACACGATTGCTTATAAATCCTAACTACCAATAATTATCAGACATCTACCTGATGATGGTGAGGGATGGTGTGACCTTCCTGTGTGGAATCCTGGGAATACAGAGGACGGGGACATCTCTCTGGGGGGTTTCTGTAGCTGGATGACTCCACCATGGTGTCCTGATACAGATCTTTGTGTATTTCCTCTATGACCCCATCTTCATCATCCTCCTCTTTTATCTCTTCTTTAACCTCAACTTTAGAATCTCTCAGGTTTCCACTCTGAATATATAATAAAAATGACATCAATGGTAACAATGCAGATAATATACAGATCTTAATGATACTATCAGTGATTGTTCCTCATCTACCTGATGATGGTGAGGGATGGTGTGACCTTCCTGTGTGGAATCCCGGGAATACAGAGGACGGGGACATCTCTCTGGTGGGTTCCCATTGCTGCATCCATCTGTAGGAAACACACACACACACACACACACACACACACTGTCAAGGACCATAAACCAGGCGAAGACAGAAAGTACAGTTAAAAAAAAAAAAAAAGCACAGTTCAGGAATTCAGTCAAAAACAGAAGCCGGGACTTGGATGCCAGAGCAGGTAATCAGAGGAGCCGGGGTCAAGAAACCAGAAGTCAACATAGTCGGAAGCAAAAATCAGGAATAGGAATTAGGAAGAGAAGTGAGCCAGGGCAAATAACACACAGGAACACACTGGAGATCATAGACCAAGCAAAGGCAAGGAGGAAATGAGCTCAGCTGCTTCACATAGAAACATAGAATGTGTCGGCAGATAAGAACCATTTGGCCCATCTAGTCTGCCCAATATATCTGAATCCTATGAATAGTCCCTGGCCCTATCTTATATGAAGGATAGCCTTATGCCTATCCCATGCATGCTTAAACTCCTTCACTGTATTTGCAGCTACCACTTCTGCAGGAAGGTTATTCCATGCATCCACTACTCTCTCAGTAAAGTAATACTTGCTCATATTACTTTTAAACCTTTGCCCCTCTAATTTAAAACTGTGTCCTCTTGTGGTAGTTTTTCTTCTTTTAAATATGCTCTCCTCCTTTACCGAGTTGATCCCCTTTATGTATTTAAAAGTTTCTATCATATCCCCTCTGTCTCTTCTTTCTTCCAAGCTATACATGTTAAGGTCCTTTAACCTTTCCTGGTAAGTTTTTTCCTGCAATCCATGTACTAGTTTAGTAGCACTTCTCTGAACTCTCTCTAGAGTATCTATATCCTTCTGGAGATATGGCCTCCAGTACTGCGCACAATACTCCAAGTGAGGTCTCACCAGTGTTCTGTACAGCGGCATAAGCACTTCTCTCTTTCTACTGCTTATACCTCTCCCTATACATCCAAGCATTCTGCTGGCATTTCCTGCTGGTCTATTACATTGTCTTCCCACCTTCCCTGCTTCAAAAGGGGCTGGCTGTAGGCTGGACTAATGAGGCAGGAAATGGTAACCAGGTGAGTCATTGTGGTAACAAGCGGCTGGTAGTTACTCGACAGCTAAGCAGCTTCTGAACACTGAAAGAAAAGAGCAGCTCGCTAACTATCAGGAGCCCAGCCCTCACAGTAGCCTCTTCCCCAACAATCCCTCCCCCTTGGGAGAGCACCAGACTTGAGGGGAAAACGTATATGGAAAGCCTGGAAACGGGTAGGAGCCTTTACGTCCTAGGATGAGACCCAAGAGCGTTCCCCTGGACTGTAACCCCTCTGTGAACTGGATATCCTATGTGTCCACTAAACCTACGGGAGTCAATGATAGATTGTATCTCATATTCCACATGGTTGTCAACCTTAAGCGGGGAGGGCGTGGTACTGAGGTGGTATAGCAATAACACGTAAGGAAACATGGAATACGTTGTAAATACGAACTTTGGAAGGAAGATCTAATGCGTAGGCCACCATGTTAACCTTATAGAGTATGCGGAAAAGCCCAATATACGGAGGTGCCAGTTTTAGTGAGGGAACACAGAATCAGAGGCAATGGGAAGACAGCCAGACGCTCTCCCCCACTTGGTAGGAGGGTGAAGGTAGGTGTCGGCGGTCAGCATTGCTTGTACCTCTCTCTGGAGTGTTGCAAGGATTCTTGGACCTGTACCCAAGAGTTCCTGAAGATGTTGCTCTAACTCAGAAATGCCTTGCGGAACAGATGTATCAGGTAACATGGATGGCTAGAACTCATAGTTCACCATAAACTGAGATAATCAGGAGGCGGCATTGATGGTGCTATTGTGAGCAAACTCCACCCAAGGTAACAGGTCCCACCAGATGTAATGGTGGTCAGCAATATAGCAATGTAAGAACTGCTTCAAGGCTTGGTCGGCCCATTCTGTGGCCCCATTGGACTGTGGGTTATATGCAGAGGAGAAGGAAAGCTGAACTCCCAACTGTGCACAAAAGGCTCACCAAAACTTGCGTGACACCATCCGGCTACCCCTGTTCGAGATGATAACTTTAAGTAACCCAAGTAACTGAAAGAACTCTCCAGTGAAAATGAATGCCATTTCCTTGGACACAGGCAACTTCTTTAGCGGAATACAATGTGACATTTTGAAAAAAGGATAATCACCATAAGAATAACTGTGTTGCAATCGGAGTTGCCTAAATCCATAATAAAATCAATAGACAAGTGGATCCAAGGCCTCTCTACACTGCGTATGGGTTGAAGGAGGCTCACTGGAAGGTGTCGTGGTGTTTTATTCTGAGCACACACAGGACAAGCGGCTACAAAGCTGGTTTCATGAGCACGGAGACTAGGCCACCAGCATTGTTGAGACAAAGGCCATATGTCTTAACAATATGTCAATACGCCGTAGATTTTTTCCTGGGTGCCCAGCTGCCTTAGGTGAATGGTAGGTCTGGAGGAAAATGGTGCGGAGATTCTTGGGGACAAAGCGGTCATGAGGTTTTCCAGGAGGAGAATGGATCTGAGAGGGCATCATTCTCTCACCCAAAGGTGAAGTGAGACTAGAAAAAAATAGCCAAAATGCAGTCTGAAGGTATCACAGGAGTGGGAACAGACTCCATTTTGGAAGAGGAGGAAAACTGTGGAAATAAGGCATCTGCTCTTCTATTCTTTGTATCAGGTATGAATGAGACTATGTAATTGAAGCTTGACAGAAAAAGGTCCCACTGAGCCCTTCCAGGAGGTAAACGTCTAGCCTCATACAAGAATGAAAGATTCTTATGGTCAGTCAAAATGAGGACCAGCACAGTAGTACCCTTGGTGAGATGCTTTCCTTCTTTAAGAGTTAAAATTATGGCTAATAATTCTCTATCCCCAGTTTCAGAATTTCATTTTGCTAAAAACTATTTTTTAGAAAAGTAGCCACAAGGATGGATAGAACTCTCAGGGGTAGGAGTTTGAGACAGGACAGCGCCTACTCCAGTCTCAGACACATGTACTTCAAGAATGACGGGTAACATGGGATCAGGATGTTCCAGCACTGGAACTGCAGCAAAAGTGGCCTTGAGGGATTCAAAGGCTTTAATGGATTCCGTGGGTTGCCCAATTCTGTGGGTTGCCCTCTTTTCTGGTCATACAGTATCAATGAAGGGGTTTGACCAGAAAAGAGAAATTACTCATAAATTCCTGATAATAATTGGCAAAGAAAAAAAAATGTTGTAGAGGACGTAGACCTATGGGCCGAAGCTACTTTAAGACTGCAGATGGCTTCTCTAGGTCCATCGAAAACCTGGCAGCACAAATGACATAACCCAAAAATTGAACCTGTTCATGGAACTCGCACTTTTCCAACTTGCAATAGAGGTTGCTTTCTCTCAACCTCTGTAGCACACGGTAGAGAGACATCTGTGTGGAGGTTCTCTAGGGATTTAGAATATATGAGAAAATCACCCAGGTAAATTACCACACATTATGGCAGCATATCTCAGAGGACATCGTTAACAAAGTCCTGGAAAACTGCAGGAGCGTTGCAGAGACCAAAGGGGCATTACGAGGTATTTGTAGTGTCCGGTCCTAGTATTAAATTTCTATTTGTGGCCCTCATTAATCCTCACAAGATTGTATTTCCCTCGCAAATCGAGCTTAGTGAAGATCGTTGTTCCCTTGAGGCAGTCAAATAATTCCGTTATCAATGGGATCAGATAAGTATTTTTAACAGTAATGCAAATGAGACCCCTATAATCGATATAGAGACTCAGTTGACCACTTTTTTTTTTCCCACAAAGAAAAAGTCGGCACTGGCAGAAGAGAATTTGCGGATGAAACCCCTTGGATAGTTAAATCGCAGCATACTTCTCCATTGCCTTATCCTCCGAGACAGATAGCAGGTAAACCCGGCCACGAGGAGGAATGGCACCGGGGTTGAAGGTCAACTGTGCACTCAAAAGGCCGATGTGCCAAAATACCGGCCTGACCTTTGTCAAAGACATCACAGAATTCATGGTACTTTTCTGGCAATAAAGAGACTGAAGACGTGCACATGATCTTAATCACTTTCTAAAAAGATGTATTAGTGCATTGTGGGGACCATGACAAAACCTCAGCATTACGGCAATTAAAAGAGGGATTGGGCCTCTGTAACCAAGGAAAACTAATGACAACTGGGTAATGAGGTAAGGAAATCACTAGGAATTCAAATTATCTCATGGAGAAGAGCCCCTACAGCCATGGTCAACGGAGTGGTTTCATGGGTCACATGGGCAGGCTGTAGAGGTCTCCCATCATGGTAAGTGGGGAGGCACGAGGCTGCAGTGGTATTGAGTGCTTCAACAGAAAGTGCAGTTAAAATCACACCTTTAAGTAAATAGCAAAAATAACAGTTCAGGAACGTAGTCTAAACCAGAAGCCGGGGTTTGGATTACAGAACAGGTAATCAGAAGAGCAAGGATCAGGAAACCATAAGTCAGTTTAGTCAGGCGAAACAAATCAGGAACAGGTATCGGAAGAGAAGTCAGCCACGGCAAGTCATACACAGAAACACACTGGAGAGCATAGACCATGCAAGGGCAAGGAGGAAATGAGCTAAGCTACTTAAATAGCAAAATGGGGCAGGCTGTGGACTGGACTAATGAGGCAGGTAATGGTAACCAGGTGAGTCACTGTGGTAACGAGCGTCTGGCAATTAACCGACAGCTAAGCAACTTCTGAGCTCTAAAAGAAAAGAGCTGCAGGAGCCCAGCCCTGACACACACTGACTGAATACATTGTTTCTATATGTTTATCAGATGATGGGGGATCTAGGTGGAGCCTCCGTACTGCTCTCTCCTTTACAATAAAGTCTCCTCTTACCCGGTGATGTGAGGGGCGGCTGATTCTCCATCATGACGTCCTTGTAGAGATCCTTGTGTCCTTCTAAATACTCCCACTCCTCCATGGAGAAATAGACAGTGACATCCTGACACCTTATAGGAACCTGACACACACAATGATACAGTCACCATCCAGACACATCCACTTTTTAATCAGAGTATAGCATCAAATCAAGTAAACTCCTGGGATATTGATCTGGTCAGTTAAGTAGCAGTGGGGGTTGTTTATCAGATTCCGCTGCTTTGGTTTTAAATGAAATTATCAGGTGCACTAGATGGGCAACAATGAGACAACCCCCCACAACAGGAATGGTTTTACAGGTGGAGGTCAATAACATTTTTTTCCCTACTCATCTTTTCTGACTGTTTTTTTTTCTAGTTTTGCATTTGGCTGGGGTCAGTGTCACTATTGGTAGCATGAGGCCATACCTGGACCCTATAGAGGTTGCACAGGAATGTTCTGACCCTAAAGGGATTAATCTAGGTTTCCACACTATATATGTGTGTATCATCATCTGCTGGAGATAAAAGACATCACAGTGACTATGGGGGAAGAGGACGGACATGAAATAAGATTTTATTACCTCCTCTGCTGCCACTTCCAGCAACGTCTCCTTGCTTCTGCCTACCTCATGGAACTTCCTGTCTTTGTCAAACATCGCTTCCTGTCTATCCCTGACATCACTTCCTGTCTTCCATAGAGACTGCCTGTCTGGGTAGTGAGATCACCACCTTGTGGAGCTCAGAGGAACTGCAGTCCCGAGAAACGTCTCGTAGTGAGAACACGGCCTTGTGCTGTGTGTGTATGTACTGTATATCCTTATAGATGGGGTCATCTCCACTCCCACCAAGGGGGAGAGAAATATATTACTGCCTAGTCCAGCCTTTCTCAGCCAGGGTTCCTCCAAAGGTTTCTAGGGGTTCCATGAGCAATGAACAATTTCTGTCTCTCAGTAACAACTGACATCAATAATCTGTAAGGGGGGCAGTCTTCCCACTGATGATGATATAAGGGGGTCCTTCTTGGTCATCAATGTAAGGGACCACTGCACTGACCACTGGAAATTACTCCTGGTTCTCGTGAAACTAAAAAGTTATTCAGCTGAGATGAAAGTATTCCTAGCACTGATAAATGACAGCTTGATACTCAGTCTAGTTGTTAAAGAGTACGGATGAGGTGATAGTTAAATTCAAACTTTGGCAGTGTTGTCTACACTTTGTACCCTGGGCTGTATATGATATACTCCTGACCACTGCACTCTGTACCCTGGGCTGTATATGATATACTCCTGACCACTGCACTCTGTACCCTGGGCTGTATATGATATACTCCTGACCACTGCACTCTGTACCCTGGACTCTATATGATATACTCCTGACCACTGCACTCTGTACCCTGGGCTGTATATGATATACTCCTTACCACTGCACTCTGTACCCTGGGCTGTATATGATATACTCCTGACCACTGCACTCTGTACCCTAGGCTCTATATGATATACTCCTGACCACTGCACTCTGTACCCTGGGCTGTATATGATATACTCCTGACCACTGCACTCTGTACCCTGGGCTCTATATGATATACTCCTGACCACTGCACTCTGTACCCTGGGCTGTATATGATATACTCCTGACCACTGCACTCTGTGCCCTAGGCTGTATATCATATACTCCTGACCACTGCACTCTGTACCCTGGGCTGTATATCATATACTCCTGACCACTGCACTCTGTGCCCTAGACTGTATATGATATAGTCCTGACTACTGCACTCTGTACCCTGGGCTGTATATGATATACTCTTGACCACTACACTTTGTACCCTGGGCTGTATATGATATACTCCTGACCACTGCACTCTGTACCCTGGGCTCTATATGATATACTCCTGACCACTGCACTCTGTACCCTGGGCTGTATATGATATACTCCTGACCACTGCACTCTGTGCCCTAGGCTGTATATGATATACTCCTGACCAATGCACTCTGTACCCTGGGCTGTATATGATATACTCCTGACCACTGCACTCTGTGCCCTAGGCTGTATATCATATACTCCTGACCACTGCACTCTGTACCCTGGGCTGTATATCATATACTCCTGACCACTGCACTCTGTGCCCTAGGCTGTATATGATATAGTCCTGACTACTGCACTCTGTACCCTGGGCTGTATGTGATATACTCCTGACCACTGCACTCTGTACCCTGGGCTGTATATGATATACTCCTGACCACTGCACTTTGTACCCTGAGCTGTATATGATATGCTTCTCACCACTGCACTCTGTACCCTGGGCTGTATATGATATACTCCTGACCACCGCACTCTGTACCCTGGGCTGTATATGATACCCTCCTGACCACTGCACTCTGTACCCTGGGCTGTATATAATATACTCCTGACCACTACACTCTGTACCCTGGGCTGTATATGATATACTCCTGACCACTGCACTCTGTACCCTGGGCTGTATATGATATACTCCTGACCACTGCACTCTGTACCCTGGGCTGTTTAGGACATACTCCTGACCCCTGCATCCTTTATGCTATATTATAGGGCAGTTGCTGGTTGCTCAGTAGTCAGGATGTTATTGAAGATCTTCCTGAAGGTCGGCTGTGTGTAGAAAAGCATATCTGATGGAAGATGTAAGAGAATGAGTTCAGCCATTTTAGTTATCTTAGTTTTATAGAAGTCAGTTATGAGTTAAAATAATTTGCTAATACTGCTGTAATAATGTTTGAGACTTTTGCCCCCGCTAGAACTCTTGATAGATAAGGGTCCCGTAATGTTGTGTAACCAGTCTGGGTCAAACTGACCAAAGTATTAACATACGCAGATAATGACCTTGTGGGGAAGTCTAGGAGACGCCTGTGAGATGATTTGTAATTTCCATGTTTTCTAATCGGAGTATTTTGCTATATAAACTGTGAGCAAATAAACATTTATCAGGTCATTCTGAACGAACCATTATGCAGTCTGTGTCGGGGGTTTAATCAGTTTGACCTCCAGGCCTGCAGAGATCAGAGGTCAACCGGGTCGAGTCCGCAAGTCTACCGCTTGGAGTGGTCAAACGCCAACAGTTCTGGAGGCCCCAGCGAGATGGTCAACGCCCATGTCCGGTAAGTGTTGAAAGTTTATTTTGCTTTACCGTGACCTCTGGGTCAATGACCACATCTAGAGTAATACCTGTTGGCTGTATAGACTTGATAAGTGTTCTAGGAACGCTAAGAGGCCCTGGGAGGGTCCCAGGTCCTTTCTTTGAGAGTGACCTGATAGGGTTTATAAACCTATAGAAATAGATAGGATCTATGAAATATTATAAACAGTAATGTGAAATTGACTGACCGGTTGAAACAACCCCTAAGACTCAGATCTTTTTCTTTCCTTTGCTTATTCTTTCTGTGGCATAGAAGTATAAGATAAATGTTTAATGTCGGTATTGTTTGTCTATAATGGTAGGAAAACCTTCTTGATAGCCACTATACCTGGGAGGTATTGGTCAAGACTCGGAAAGGGTTTTTTTTGTCCCAGAAGGGACACCCCGAGTCCATAAGTATAAGGTTTAATTTATATACATTAGTGGCCTTTCAGGGGGGTTTTGAAACCATAAAGGGGTACTAGGTAACAAATGATTTTGTGAATGTGTAAATCCTAGAGACATGTTTTATTAAAGTGGAGTTCCACCCTAAAATACAACTTTTCGCCATCTTCTTCCTCTCTGTCACCTGTAAAACAATTGGATAATCAAACTTTTTTTTCTTTACTTACCTTGTTATAGAAGAAAATATACTCATCTTACTTCCTGTTCCACCCTCTTCGGCCGTGGCCCGCGCCGTCACTTCCTGCTTGCATTGATTCCTGGGAGCTGAGCGTCATCGCTCCCAGGAATCAATGCGCCTGCACCGGCCCCGCTCGTCAGTTCCGGTGCTGGCACGTCATTTACTGCTAAACAGCTTCTTGGCATGCCCAGAAGCTGTGCAGGAATGACGTGCCTGCACCGGACATGATGAGCGTGGCTGGTCCAGGGCATTCTGGGACGAAGAGGACACAGAAGAGGACGCCGAAGAGGACGCGCTGGCTTCAGCTGCCCACACCTGAGATGGCAGCACTGGACAAGACATTTTCAAGGTAAGTATTTCTTCTAAAAGATAAGTGTGACCTGGGACAGTTCAGAGGCTATCCATTGTGGAATGCACTAGCCCTGACTGTCCCGGGGGTATTTTTATTAACTTTCTGAGGGTGGAACTCGCTTTAAGTGAGAGAAAATTGGTATTTGTTTATTGTTTTGTTATGGAAATGGCCGGGAATATTTGGTGAGTAATATTCCTGGAAGTAAATTAACCACTTAAGCCCCGGAAGATTTTACCCCCATTCCGACCAGGGGGTATTTTGCGATTCGGCACTGCGTGAATTTAACGCACAATTGCGCGGTCATGCGACGCTGTACCTAAACGAATTTGACGTCCTTTTTTTCCCACAAACAGAGCTTTCTTTTGGTGGTATTTGATCACCTGTGCGATTTTTTGATCACGCGCTATAAACAAAAAAAGAGCGTCAATTTTGCAAAAATAGCAATATTTTTCACATTTTTTTATATGAAATTCCCCCAAAAAAAATGTAAAAATCAAAATTTTTAAAAATTTTCGGCCAATTTGTTTTATGCTACCTATGTTTGGTAAAAAAAATCGCAAAAAGCGTATTTTGATTGGTTTGCGCAAAAGTTATCGCGTTTACTAACAAAGGGAAAGATTTTTGTCATTTTTGTTGTTTTTTTTTTTTAACGCGTAATGGCGGCGATCTGCGATTTTTTTTGCGGTACTGCGACATTGCGGCGGACAGATCGGACCCTTGACTGACATTTTTGACACTTTTGGGGTTACCAGTGACATTTCTACAGTAATCAGTGCTATACATATGCACTGTTACTGTAAAAATACACTGGTAGTGAAGGGGTTAACTTTATTTGGAAGGGAGGGGCTGTGTGTGTCCCTAGGGGCGTGGTTTCTACTGTGATTGGCTGTGGCTCTAGCTGTAAGGACACTGATCAACGGATCTACATACCAGATCCGTTTTATCAGTGTCTTTGCAGCGAGGAGAATGACAGGCAGTTTGTTTACACAAGCTGCCTGACATTCTCCCTCTCCCCCGCCGATCGCCGAGTGACCGGCGGACATCGGGTCCGCTGGTCACACGCGCGGGGGGGTCCGTGACCACGCGGGGGCGCGCGCTCGCTCCCTAGACCCTCACAAGCAAGCAACGTAGCCCTACGTTAGTTTGCCTGTGAGGGGCTGACCGCCGACGTAGATAGTCGTGCGGCGGTCGGCAAGTGGTTAAGGTAGAACGGTCTACCTGAAGTTAAAGTGTTAAGAATTAATGTATATGTGAATTATACTGAAGGTTTTAAGTCTAAGAGACTGTTTAGGTGACACAAGGTTTTTCCCGTACTTCTTGGGAGACCTACAATCAGAAGTAATAATCCGTTTTCTCGGGAAGGAGATAATGATGTATTATGATTAAAGGATTATGCCTAGAAGATAGAAAAGCTTTCCCATATATATCTGATCCGAGGCCGAGGTGCTGAGAGGGCTCCCCTTGCGGCTCAGTGCGGCACACCCCTGAAGGTGGTACAGAGGGTGTAGCGACCCAAGTGGCACGGGTTACCAGCTGGAGGCAGATGGGTAGATCCTGGGGGAATCCAGGAGCTTGCTGGAAGAACTGGAAGCACAGCAGGATGGTAATCTTCCAAAACTCTGGGGTAGCTGGGCAACCTTGTATCGTGGAATAGTCTTTAGTAGAAGAGACAGGAATTGGCCAAGGTCAAGGACTGGAGCAGGCAGCGGAACCGTGGGAGAAGCCGAGGTCAGGCACAGGAGACAGACAGGATAGCAGAAGTCTTGAAGCAAAAAGGGGTCATACACAGTAGGTAACAGGAGCAAGGTCAATAGAGGAAGCCAAGGGTCAAACCAGGAGGAGGAGAACAAGCAGTCAGGAGCAAGCCAGGTCAAAACAGGAGATCCAAGAGCAGAACACAGGAGGCACAGGAACACTGGGAAGCTGAAGATAATCCAGCAGCCGGGGTCATACACAGTAAGTAACAGGAGCAAGGTCAATAGAAGAAGCCAAGGGTCAAACCAGGAGGAGGAGATAAAGAAGAGTCAGGAGCAAGCCGGGTCACAACAGGAGATCCAAGAGCAGAACACAGGAGGCACAGAAACACTGGGAAGCTGAAGATAATCCAGCAGCTGGGGTCATACACAGTAAGTAACAGGAGCAAGGTCAATAGAAGAAGCCAAGGGTCAAACCAGGTGGAGGAGATAAAACAGAGTCAGGAGCAAGCCGGGTCACAACAGGAGACCCAAGAGTAGAACACAGGAGGCACAGGAACATTGGGAAGCTGAAGATAATCCAGCAATGAGTAAGATCCCACAGACACCTTTTGTAGGCCCTGCAGGAGGTTGCGTCTATCACGCATTGTGTTTGCGCATGCGCGTTTGCCATTCTTACGCCAGAGCGTACAGGAATGCGTCAGGAGCGTCCATTGGAATTACTGGCAATGTTGTCAGCTTTCCTACGGCCATTTCCCTGACAAGTACCCTTCGGGAACATTCTGGTGAAGAATAAGTGCGCTCTCAGATATTGTCACAGGGTTGTAAACGCTATACAACCACTCAATGGCTTCCCCAAACCCCCCACCATGTTGCCTGGGTTCCAATATGCCACCTGTAGGCCCAGCACTAGCATGGTGGCTTATGTCAGGTAGAGGAGATATAGACCAGAGAACATCCCCTCGCTGATACCCTCTAGCTAGAATGAACCCGGAAGTGATGTGTATAGGTCACTTCCGGGTTCAGTGAAATCATTCCTCACCGCTGTGGATGGACAAGCTGTGAATGGAGCCTAGTCTGTTCTCCATTATCTTCAGTGGAGGGCAGGAGAGACATGAGGGACCTAAAACAACCTTCATTTCTCATTAGAAAAAACCTGTCACAACAAAATGCTAACATGTGGGGGGGGGGGCTATTAGTCCATTATTTTTGGCAATAAAGTTAAGTGGAAAAAAAAATGGAGGAAAACATTCACGTTACCCCCAAGCACCTAAACTCCCCCTCCCAATTTTTTGAGTCCCCATGTACATAAACGCCATGTCACGGGCGCCATTATACGAAATGTTGATTGTGCTAATGTCCAAATTCAGGATTTTGGTTAGGAATCAGTGGTTGGTGTAATATTGCTGGTTTATGTTCTTCGATGTCTACTGTACTCATAAGTGCATGGGTAGAATATCTCCGATATTTGTACTGTAGTACTGCCCCCTAGAGGACTGCTGAGAATTACACTTTCTGGATTCCCCTGGGTTACCCTTAGCAACTGGTAGCAGACAAACGGCATTGGAAGTCCTTGGCTTAGTCAATAATCAATCCAGGGGATTTGATTTTTGTGTTTTTCTTTAGAACTGGGATGGGAGAAGGGATGAGTGGGACACTCCAACTATGAACTATGTACAAATCTGGGGACAACTATCTGTAGTATGCGGCAGGGCCGCTGCTTCACCTTGCCAAATCCCGCTCCCCTGATAAGCAGGCAGAGCAAATTGCACTCCCTACCTACTCCCTCCCTAGGAACTATCTAGGAGGATACTACAGTAGGAAACCATGCCTGATGGAGGAAACCAAGGGGGTCAATGTATAGAAGATTTGTTGGACGAGTGTGACAAGCATTAGCCCAGCTGGGATCAATTCTGGCCATATTGTAACTGACAGAGTGATTTCCTATGATTGTCGGCTCCATCTAGTGGCCACAATGAAGTACTTTTCCTCCATCTGTAAAAATATTGTGATACAGAAATATGGAGGCGATGATCATAGAAAATCACTGAGTGATATAAAATATGGCCGATATTCGGCACGGGTGGGCAAACCTGTGCCACCTTCCATCAACTATTTGTTTTCATTTTCATAATAGACCTCTAAATCTATCCCACACAAAATGCACTCAGCCAATGAAAGGTAAGGACTCCATTTTTATTTTTCTCCTGCTATCAATGGCCAACACGGGACAACACTTCATCTATGTCTTTGGTGATCTCTGATCTCCTTATGAAGTGTTTCTTACATGATGAAGATCAGCCATGGAGTATATCTGAGGTGTATATCAGGGTGTGCTTCTTCCCCACATGTCCACCAACATTTAAATAGAAGACATTTCCCGCACTCAAAGCACTAATACACCTCCAGGGTTGTGTTGAATCCCTGATGTACGGGAAGATAGGACTTCACTGAGAAACAATTCCCTCACTCGGGACAGGAATACGGCTTCTCCCCCATGTGAGATCTCTGATGTCTATGAAGACTGGACTTGAGTGAAAAACATTTTCCGCACTCAGGACAGGAATATGGCTTCTCATCCGTGTGAGATCTCTGATGTGAGGAAAGATTGGACTTATCTGAAAAACATTTCCCGCACTCAGAACCGGAATATTGCTTTTCCTCCCTGTGAAATCTCTGATGGGTGGAAAGATGTGACTTGCGTGAAAAACATTTCCCGCACTCAGGACAGGAATACGGCTTCTCACCAGTGTGCAATCTCTGATGTGTGGAAAGATGGGACTTTTGTGAAAAACATTTCCCGCACTCAGGACAAGAATACGGCTTCTCACCAGTGTGCGATCTCTGATGTATGTAAAGATGGGACTTATGTAAAAAACACTTCCCGCACTCAGGACAGGAATACGGCTTCTCACCAGTGTGCAATCTCTGATGCGCGGAAAGATTGGACTTGCCTGAAAAACATTTCCCGCACTCAGGACAGTAATGCGACTTCTCACCGGTGTGAGATCTCTGATGTCTGGAAAGCTCGGCCTTGTGTGGAAAACATTTCCCACACTCAGAACAGGAATATGGCTTTTCCCCCGTGTGCAATCTTTGATGTGTGGAAAGATATGTCTTGAGTGAAAAACATTTCCCGCACTCAGAACAATAATATGGCTTTTCCCCCGTGTGCAATCTCTGATGTGTGGAAAGATATGACTTGCGTGAAAAACATTTCCCGCACTCAGAACAATAATATGGCTTTTCCCCAGTGTGCGAGCTCTGATGATTGTTAAGATTAGACTTCTCTGCAAAACATTTCCCGCACTCAGGACAGGAATAGGGCTTCTCACCAGTGTGATATCTTTTATGCACATTAAGATGGGATTTAAAACTGAAACTCTTCCCGCACTCAGAACAGCAGAACCTCTTATCTGTTGCAAGGACGGCACCGTCCCTCACAGTCTGAGGTTCCTCAGGATAAGAGGAATACGATGGTCCGGTGCCGTCCCTCACAGTCTGAGGTTCCTCAGGATAAGAGGAATACGATGGTCCGGCACTGTCCCTCACAGTCTGAGGTTCCTCAGGATAAGAGGAATACGATGGTTCGGCACCGTCCCTCACAGTCTGAGGTTCCTCAGGATAAGAGGAATACGATGGTCCATCTACACTGTGTGGTCCCGGATGGACATTTGAGGTAGCCGGGTTTTCTCCTGGACTATACTGTGTGATGTCCTCATCTTCTACTTTACAGTCTGGAGACAAAGTGAGACAATCCTCTGAGGTTTTCCTCATCTCCCATCCATGTACTAAAATAGAAATACAAAGATTATTACTAGACATCAGCAGATTGGTTCCCCTAAACCAGGACTCCGCCCACATCAGACAGCTTTGTCTCTGAGGATCTTACAATTCCCCCCTCAAGGTAACTAGTAAATGGGTCCTCTGATCTCCTACCAGTTCATTTCTTTATTCATGGACCTTAGTCAGAGAGTGAGGAAACAACGAGAACTGTCTTTTATAGGAGTGACAGTGATGAGGGGATTATAGGATGAGTGTCCCCTCCCCCTCTATCACTTATTGCCATCTTCGCAACACAAGAAGACCCGCACTTCCTTATTTAGTCCATGATTTAGTCAAGAATAACAGCAGGGCTGAGCCCCACCAGAGGTCAGAGAGTGAGGATGGGGGGAGAACAACCCAGATGAAGACTGGACTGATCCTGAAGACCACCATCATTGGGTTACTGACTCCTCCCTCATTATCACTTTCTGTTTAAGGTTCCAAAGTTGGAGGATGTTATCACATTATTATCATCATGTAAAAGTCTGTCCTCCAATCAAATCATCAGATATAAAATGTCCAGATGGTAGGAAATGGGTGTAACAAAAGAGAATCCATATTATGTGTATATATAGCAGTGGGTAGAGGGGAGAGAGCAGAAGTCAGGAGTATGTAATGTACAACATAGAGTATATAGTGCAGGGGTCAGGACTCATAATATTGGTGTTCAGTAATCAGTTGCAGAGGTCTCACTCCGCTGCCTCCCATCTCCTGAGACTGCACTCAGTGACTTGGGTGTAAGACTATACAGACATATCCCTCCACCCGGCACAGCCAGCAAATAACAGAGCAAGTAACCCCGGGAGAATTGTTCGGTCAGAGATCTTGCTAGACTTGGGCATGGGGCAGAAGACCCAAGGTACATACCCCAGGTGTCTAGGCTGAGCAACGTCTATGGTGAACATCAACATTTTGCTGCCAGCTGAACCCAGAATCTCCATAAATCCATTCTAGAGACATAAATTGTGTCTGCAGCACAGAGAAGGAAGATTATCCGAGAAAAATACAGGAATACAGGACGGGGAACACAGCTCAGGAAAGTGACCAGGGGATTACAGGCTGATATCACCCAGTCCCCGCCCTACTCTGGACCAATCAGTGAGAAGTATGGGTGGAGGAATGGATTTAGTGTTAATGACCCACCTGTGCTGATCTCTGTAGGAGTGTCCTCCTCTATAAATGTCCCCGTTATTCCATCCTCCTCCATAGACTGCTGATCATCCCTCACATACGTCTCTTCTTCTTCTGCTTTAACCTCAAATTCTATATCTATCAGATCTTCATCCTACAACCAAGAGAAGGATAGAAAATAACATGTAAATATAAGCTTTAGCTTGTAACATCACTTAAGAAATCCAAACTATCTCCACCAATCCATGTTCTAGTTGCTCCGTCCTACTAACCTTGTAACATTGAGGGATGATGTGATCTTCCTGTGTGGAATCCCGGGAATACAGAGGACGGGGACATCTCTCTGGTGGGTTTCTGGTATTAGGGGTCTCCATCATATTCTTGTGTCCTTCTGAAAACTCCTCCATCACTCCATACTCCTCATCCTCCTCTTTATACTCTTCTTTGACATCAATATTATCCTTGGAGTTTTCATTCTGAAAAATATAATAAAATATTCATTGTAAAAAAACATGATTGCTTATAAATCATAACTACCAATAATTATCAGACATCTACCTGATGATGGTGGGGGATGGTGTGACCTTCCTGTGTGGAATCCCGGGAATACAGAGGACGGGGACATCTCTCTGGTGGGTTCCCATCACTGGATCCATCTGTAGGAAACACACACACTGACTGAATACATTGTTTCTATGTGTTTATCAGATGATGGGGGATCTAGGTGGATCCTCCGTACTGCTCTCTCCTTTACAATAAAGTCTCCTCTTACCCGGTGATGTGAGGGGCGGCTGATTCTCCATCATGACGTCCTTGTAGAGATCCTTGTGTCCTTCTATATACTCCCACTCCTCCATGGAGAAATAGACAGTGACATCCTGACACCTTATAGGAACCTGACACACACAATGATACAGTCACCATCCAGACACATCCCTTGTCTGTTACTGGATAATGTCCCAGAATTCCCAGCACCGCTCACCTCTCCTGTCAGCAGCTCCATCATCTTCTTGGTGACTTCTAGAATCTTCTCCATGTTGTGTCTCTCAGGTTTTAGGGAGTCACATGGAGGCACTGTGATGGTCATATGATCACCTGACTTCAGGAGAGGAAATCTCTGTATTGGAGAACCAATAGGAATATCATGTTAGAATCCCAGAATCCTCCACGCCTCTCCGGTCAGGTCTGTGTTTTATTAATAGAGATAAGAGTGATGTCATGTGACCTCCCACAATCCTCCTCACCTTTCCGGTCAGCAGGTAGATGATCTCCAGGGTGAGGTTTAGTATCTTCTCAGTCATGTGACTCCGGTCCTCCTCCATCCTCATTGGTGGCTTCATTTGATCTATGTGGGTTTCTGTCTACACAGGTAAGAAAGATAACTGATAATGAAACATTATACACTGCTCAAAAAAAATGAAAAGGAACACTTTTTAATCAGAGTATAGCATCAAATCAAGTAAACTCCTAGAATATTGATCTGGTCAGTTAAGTAGCAGTGGGGGTTGTTAATCAGATTCCGCTGCTTTGGTTTTAATGAAATTAACAGATGCACTAAATAGGCAACAATGAGACAACCCCCCACAACAGGAATGGTTTTACAGGTGGAGGTCAATAACATTTTTTTCCCTACTCATCTTTTCTGACTGTTCGTCACTAGTTTTGTTGCTTTTGGCTGGGGTCAGTGTCACTATTGGTAGCATGAGGCCATACCTGGACCCTATAGAGGGGGTCAGTGTCACTACTGGTAGCACGAGGCCATACCTGGGCCCTATAGAGGGGGTCAGTGTCACTACTGGTAGTATGAGGCCATACCTGGACCCTATGGAGGGGGGTCAGTGTCACTACGGGTAGCATGAGGCCATACCTGGACCCTATAGAGGGGGTCAGTGTCACTACTGGTAGAATGAGGCCATACCTGGACCCTATAGAGGGGGTCAGTGTCACTACTGGTAGTATGAGGAGATACCTGGATCCTATAAAGGTTGCACAGGCAGTCCAACTCCTCCAGGATGGCACATCAATACGTCCCATTGCCAGAAGGTTTGCTGTGTCTCCCAGCACAGTCTCAGGAACATGGAGGAGATTCCAGGAGACCGGCAGTTACTCTAGGAGAGCTGGACAGTGCCATAGAAGGTTCTTAACCCATCAGCAGGACCGGTATCTGCTCCTTTGTCTAAGGAGGAACAGGATGAGAACTGCCAGAGCCCTACAAAATGCCCTCCAGCAGCCACTGGTGTGAATGTCTCTGACCAAACAATCAGAAACAGACTTCATGAGGG
Source organism: Pelophylax lessonae (assembly GCF_965119305.1). Lineage (NCBI taxonomy): Eukaryota > Metazoa > Chordata > Amphibia > Anura > Ranidae > Pelophylax > Pelophylax lessonae. The sequence continues at coordinate 271,056,888 of NC_138776.1, read as the reverse complement.
TGACCTGAGGGCCCGACGTCCTCTAGTGGGCCCTGTGCTCACTGCCCGGCACTGTGGAGCTCGATTGGCATTTGCCATTTTACACCAGAATTGGCAGCTCCACCACTGGCACCCTGTGCTTTTCACAGATGAGAGCAGGTTCACCCTGAGCACATGTGACAGACGTGAAAGGGTCTGGAGAAGCCGTGGAGAACGTTATGCTGCCTGTAACATCGTTCAGCATGACCGGTTGGGTGGTGGGTCAGTGATGGTCTGGGGAGGCGTATCCATGGAGGGACGCACAGACCTCTACAGGCTAGACAATGGCATCCTGACTGCCATTCGGTATTGGGATGAAATCCTTGGACCCATTGTCAGACCCTACACTGGTGCAGTGGGTCCTGGGTTCCTCCTGGTACATGACAATGCCCGGCCTCATGTGGTGAGAGTATGCAGCCAGTTCCTGGAGGATGAAGGAATTGATACCATTGAATGGACCCCATTCTCAACTGACCTAAATCCAATAGAACATCTCTGGGACATTATGTTTTGGTCCATCCAACGCTGCCAGGTTGCACCTCAGACTGTTCAGGAGCTCAGTGATGTCCTGGTCCTGATCTGGGGGAAATACCCTAGGGCCTCATCCGTCCTCTCATTAGGAGCATTCCCCGACGTTGTCAGGCATGCATACAAGCACGTGGGGGCCATACACACTACTGAGGACCATTCGGAGGTCCTGCAATGAAAATTCCCCAAACGGACAAGCCTGCTGCATCATTTTTTCACTTTGATTTTCGGGGTGTTTTTGAGATCAGCCCTCTGTAGGGTGAAAATTTTAATTTCCATCAAACGATGGGACATCCTTTCCTTCCTAACACATTACCCAGTCCATACCAGTATAGGTCCTAACACATTACCCAGTCTATACCAGTATAGATATCAACACATGACCCAGTCCATACTAGTATAGATATCAACACATGACCCAGTCCATACCAGTATAGATCCTAACACATTACCCTGTTCATACCAATACAGATCGTAACACATTACCCAGTCCATACCAGTATAGATCCTAACACATTACCCAGTTCATACCAATACAGATCGTAGCACATTACCCAGTCCATACCAGTATAGATACCAACACATTACCCAGTCCATACCAGTATAGATCCCAACACATTACCCAGTCCATACCAGTATAGATCCCAACACATTACCCAGTCCATACCAGTATAGATCCTAACACATTACCTAGTCCATACCAGTATAGATACCAACACATTACCCAGTCCATACCAGTATAGATCCTAACACATTACCCAGTCCATACCATTATAGATCTCAACACATTACCCAGTCCATACCATTATAGATCTCAACACATTACCCAGTCCATACCAGTATAGATCCTAACACATTACCCAGTCCATACCAGTATAGATCCTAACACATTACCCAGTCCATACTGTGGCAGTACCTGGAAAGCCTCTAAAATGACAGATAAATAGCCTTTTAAGACAAAATGGTAGATTCTGTGGTACTACAGAGACCATGGCAGCCAAGCTGCGCAGTCGCGGCCCCCACCTTCTCCCTTCTTCATATTTTTTCCTCTCCGGCCCTTCAAAGAACTAATGAGAAGATAGATAATGAGAATACAGATAAGTGTGAGAAGTGAAGTGGACGGACATGACGGGGGGGTTACTGGGTGTAAATAGAAATAGATCTTATTACCTCCTCTACTGCCACTTCCAGCGATGTCTGCTCGCTCCTTCCTACCACATGGAACTTCCTGTCTTTATCTAATATCACTTCCTGTCTGTAACTGACATCACTTCCTGTCTGTAACTGACATCACTTCCTGTCTTCCATAGAGACTTCCTGTCTAGGTAGAAGTGAGATCACCTCCTTGTAGAGCTCAGAGAAACTGCAGTCCTGAGAAACGTCTCGTAGTGTGAACACGGCCTTGTGCTGTGTGTGTATGTACTGTATATCCTTATAGATGGGTCATCTCCACTCCCACCAAGGGGGAGAGAAATATATTACTGCCTAGTCCAGCCTTTCTCAGCCAGGGTTCCTCCAAAGGGTTCTAGGGGTTCCATGAGCAATGAACCATTTCTGTCTCTCATGATCTGTAAGTCTTCCCACTGATGAGGATGTAAGGGGGTCCTTCTCCCATTGGTCACCAATGTAAGGGACCACTACATCACTGACAACTGGAAATTACTCCAAGTTCTGTTGAAACTAAAAAGTTATTCAGCTGAGATGAAAGCATTCCTATCACTGATAAATGACAGCTTGATGCTCAGTCTAGTTGTTAAAGAGTACGGATGAGGCAATAGTTAAATTCAAACTTTGGCGGTGTTGTCTACACTTTGTACCCTGGGCTGTATATGATATACTCCTGACCACTGCACTCTGTACAATGGGCTGTATATGATATACTCCTGACCACTGCACTCTGTACCCTGGGCGGTATATGATATACTCCTGACCACTGCACTCTGTACCCTGGGCTGTATATTATATACTCCTGACCACTGCACTCTGTACCCTGGGCTGTATATGATATACTCCTGACCACTGCACTCTGTACCCTGGGCGGTATATGATATACTACTGACCCCTGCACTATGTACCCTGGGCTGTATATGATATACTCCTGACCACTGCACTCCGTACCCTGGGCTGTATATGATATACACCTGACCACTGCACTATGTACCCTGGGCTGTATATGATATACTCCTGACCACTGCACTCTGTACCCTGGGCTGTATATGATATACTACTGACCCCTGCACTATGTACCCTGGGCTGTATAGGATATACTCCTGACCACTGCACTCTGTACCCTGGGCTGTATATGATATACTCCTGACCATTTCACTCTGTACACTGGGCTGTATATGATATACTCCTGACCACTGCACTCTGTACACTGGGCTGTATATGATATACTCCTGACCACTGCACTTTGGGTACCCAAGGCTAAACCCCCCTCAAGAAGAAAATATAACTTAGTCCCTGTACTGTACTGCCTGGAGCACATTGGTGGATCCCTTAGATCTGACAGCAAAGCTGTGAGTGAGGCCAGAGATCTGCTTCATGATTGGACACGATATGGATCCTCCCTCATCTCATTCCTGGTTATGGAAATCTATGATATTACCAGTCCGGTATCAGAGTATCAGCAAACACGAGGATTAGATATTTTGTAGGGGTGACCAATGGTGGAAATTGCCAAACACCAAATTTCGATACTCAGGGAAAGCTTCCCCAACCTCCCTACAATGGTGGAAATATTTGTTACCGAGACCAGCAGTACCCTTCGGGAACATTCTGGTGAAGAATAAGTACGCTCTCAGATATCGTCACAGGGTTGTAAATGCTATACAACCACTGGATGGCTTCCCCAGACCCTCCAACATGTTGCCTGGGTTCAAATATCCCACCTGCAGGCCCAGCACTGGCATGGTGGGTTTTGTCAGGTAAAGGAGAGAGAGAGACTAGAGAACATCCCCTCACTGATCACCCCTAGCTAGAATGAACCCGGAAGTGATGTGTAGTAGGTTACTTCCAGGTTCTGTGCCATCATTCCTGACCACTGTGGATGGAGAATCTGTGAATGGAGCCCAGTCTGTTCTCCATTATCTTCAGTGGAGGGCAGGAGAAACATGAGGGACCTAAAATATCCTTCATTTCTCATTAAAGAAAACCTGTCACAACAAAATGCTAACATATGGGGGGGGGGGGGGGGGCTATTAGTCCATTATTTTTGGCAATAAAGTTAAGTGAAAAAAAATGGAGGAAAACATTCACGCTACCCCAAAGCACCCAAACTCCCCCTCTCAAATTTGTGAGTCCCCATGTACATAAAACGCTATATCACGGGCACCTACATACGAAATGTTGATTGCGCTAATGTCCAAATTCAGTATTTTGGTTTGGAATCAGTGATTGGTGTAATATTGTTGGTTTATGTTCTTTGATGTCTACTGTACTCATAAGTACATGGGTAGAATATCTCCGGTATTTGTAGGGAACCATGCCTGATGGAGGAAACCAAGGGGTCAATGTACAGAAGATTTGTTGGACGAGTGTGACAAGAATTAGTCCAGCTGGGATCAATTCTGGCCATATTGTAACTGACAGAGTGATTTCCTATGATTGTCAGCTCCATCTAGTGGCCATAATGAAGTATTTTTCCTCCATCTGTAAAAATATTGTGATACAGAATGATGGACACTAGATGGAGGCGATGATCATAGAAAATCACTGAGTTATATAAAATACGGCCGATATTCGGCACGGCCGGGCAAACCTGTGCCACCTTCCATCAACTATTTGTTTTCATTTTCATAATAGACCTCTAAGTCTCTCCACCAAAAAATTTACTCAGCCAATGAAAGGTAAGGACTCCATTTTTATTTTTCTCCTGCTATCAATGGCCGACACGGGACAACACTTCATCCATGTCTTTGGTGATCTCTGATCTCCTTATGAAGTGTTTCTTACATGATGAAGATCAGCCATGGAGTATATCTGAGGTGTATATCAGGGTGTGCTTCTTCCCCACCGGTCCACCAACATTCTTGTTCTAAATACTTTTATTGGTATGTCTAAAGGGTAACATACGGAAAATAACAACTTTTTTAAGGTAGCCCCAAGGGAAAGGGGATAAAACAAGGTGCACAATACGCATCAAATGGATTGGGAGGCAACCCTTAAAAGCGAGATAAACTAAGTTACAAGAGCGGAGATGTTAAATATTTATGACCATAGCACAGTATTATTATTACACACACATGAACTTTAATGGCACCCCAGTCTAATGCCCCGTACACACGTTCCGATTATGGTACGATAATCGTATGACTAAAGTTTTATAATTGTTGTATGTTACTAAAATCGAAAGCAACTCTGCCTACAAACCATCACACTTTCTTCGTACGATTCACTGACCAAGTGTATTTTTCATAGCTACGTAACGGAAGTGATGTATATACGTCTGACCACTGCGGATTATTTTACTGTTTCCGATCATGTGTGGTATTTGTCGATCGACTTTTAGCGTACGAATACTGTACTGACGAAACGATTATCGTTCGAGAAGATGTCGTACGACAGAAGTTTTCCTGTTTGTCCCTTCGGATTTTGTTGGACCAACTGCCGTGATCGGCTGTCGAAAGCTGTGTACTAACGATCAGATTATCGTGAGACCAGGTCGAAAGCGAGTTTTGTCGTACGATAATCGGAACGTGTGTACGGGGCATTAGTCCGTAGGGTTCAATATTGAGTTGGTCCACCCTTTGCAGCTATAACAGCTTCAACTCTTCTGGGAAGGCTGTCCACGAGGTTTAGGAGTGTCTATGGGAATGTTTGACCATTCTTCCAGAAGCGCATTTGTGAGGTCAGGCACTGATGTTAGATGAGAAGACCTGCCTTGCCGTCTCCACTCTAATTCATCCCAAAGGTGTTCTGTCAGGTCAGATTTTTGAGGTCAGGACTCTGTGCAGGCCAGTCATGTTCCTCCACCCCAAACTAGCTCATCCATGTCTTTATGGACCTTGCTTTGTGCACTGGTGTGCAGTCATGTTGGAACAGGAAGAGGCCATCCCCAAACTGTTGGGACCATGAAATTTTCCAAAATGTCTTGGTGTGCCGACGCCTTAAGAGTTCCCTTCACTGGAACTAAGGGTCCAAGCCCAACCCCTGAATTCTATGGGACTGTATGGTTGGGTTAGGTATGTAACTTTGTAACTATATGTAACACAGGAGCAATCCATGTTCAATTGAAAAAAAACAGAAGGAGCTGGTAAATGGAATATTTTACGGGCCCCCCCCCATCCGCCTGTGCGCCCGCGGGGGGAGATGAGACACACAGACGCAGTGCGTTGTTCTGTAATTTGTCCTCCCGTCCAACCATACTGATCCCCCTGCTGCCCGGACCCCCTGTGTGCCTGGGCCCCCTACCTGGAGGCCCAGTGGTTCCCCCCTATCAGGAACCTGGGGATGGTGACGTTTCATCTAAATCAGCTGGGAGGTAGTGATCCACCCAAGGTTTCCACAAGCGTTCATATTTTTTTAATATAACTGAAATGAGCTGCGAGCAATCTATGGTTGTATTGATTGATATTGCTGCTAGCCAGGGCCGCTGATAGGGGGGGGGGGGGACCACCAGTCCTCCTGTAGGGGGCCTGGCCACACAGGAGGGCCCCAACAGCATGGGGAATCGGTGCGGTTGGGCGAAGGGGCAAATCATAGGTGTGCACAACCTATTGCATTAGGGTGTGCACCCCAAAGTTTAAATACACATGTATGTGTGTGCCTACATGTAAATGGCCCCGGTACATTACTCTCCCTGCTGGCACAGTGAAATAGAAGTGCGTGGCACTTCTCTTATGGCAGAGCAGGTCCGAGGGAGATCTTTCCCATCTCCTCACTGGCAAACAGAGCGATAATGCAAATGTGCCCTAGGTGATTAGGGTGTGCCCAGGCACACCCGGCACACCCTGTGCGCACGCCTATGGGGGCAAATACAGAAGGAAGCCCTGTGCAGCTCTCAGCAGAATCTGAAAGCCAGTTTCTCCCCCTCCTGCCAGCTTTCACCTGCTGCAGGGAGAGACACAGACACAGGACATCATTCCTGTAATTGCGCCTCTGACACGGATCCCCCCCTCCCTGTTCTTGCCTGCTTCTGACCCACCCCCCCTTTCCCTGTGCTGCTCCCCTCCCGCAGAGCTGCAGGCTTTCCTTTACTGTAAAAAAAGTAACAAATTAAAAAAAAAAAAAAAAGAATAATTACACATTAATAAATAATTTAAAAAAAATTGTAATATAAAAGAATTGTTAAGTTTTTTTACATTTAAAAAAAAAAAGTGTAAAAAACAATTAAAAAAAAGGCTAAATCAAGCAGGTTTGTGTCTGCCAATAATGATTTTAGTGTATATTTAGTAAAAATATTGTCTTGATAAATTCAAGGGGGGGAGGCTGTACGGGCCCCCCGTGATTTCTAACTGCAGCCCTATTACTAGCACTGTTCACTTCCCTAATACGAGTGTGATGCAGTTGATTTTATGTAATGTATATATGTGTTGCGAAAAATTCTGTGTTACTTTGTAAAATTAATATTCTCACCTGTGCAATAATTAGTATAATGAATGAGGTATATCAATTATTATGTCTCCCCCTGATGAGGACGCGCAGAGCCCTGTGTCGACACGCGTAGGGGAGGGGGCCATACGTTGGAGTCTATGTGCGGGCTGTGAGGTGATAGTGAGGTGCCCTGTAAAGCAACCCGAAAAATGGAAGTGCAAATATTTATTTTAACCACTTTAATCCCGGAAGATTTGGCTGCTCAAGGACAATTGCGCGGTCATGCAACGCCGTACCCAAAACGAAATTTACGTCCCTATTTTCCCCACAAACAGAGCTTTCTTTTGGTGGTATTTGATCACCTCTGTGCTTTTTATTTTTTGCGATATTAATAAAAAAAGAGCGAAAATTTTGCGAAAAATTGACATTTTCTACTTTGACAGTTAAAAAATATCCAATATATTCAATTTTTGTCATATATTTAGGCCAAAATGTATTTAGCTACAAAAAAATTCTCAATGAGCGTATTTTTATCCACTTTAGGACCGGAAGATTTTACCCCCTTCCTGACCCAGGCCATATTTTGAGATTCGGCACTGTGTTACAGACAATTGCGTGGTCGTGTGACGCTGTACCCGAATAAAATTTACGTCTTTTTTTTTCCCCACAAATAGAGCTTTCTTTTGGTGGTATTTTATCACCTGTGCGATTTTTATTTTTTTAAAAAAAGAGCGACAATTTTGAAATTCCCCAAAAAAAACAAATTATAAATCAAAATTTTTTAACATTTTAGGCCAATTTGTTTTCTGCTACATATTTTTGATAACAATAAAAAATGGCAATATTTTGATTGATTTGCGCAAAAGATATCACGTTTACTAACTATGGGAAATATTTATGTCATTTTTATTTTTTGTTTTTTTTTACTAGTGATTGCCGCGATCTGCGATTTTTTTTGCGGGACTGCGACATTGCGGCGGACAGATCGGACCCCTAACTGACATTTTTGACACTTTTGGGGGGACCAGTGACATTACTACAGTAATCAGTGCTATAAATATGCACTGTCACTGTACTAATGACACTGGCAGGGAAGGGGTTAACAGTAATGGTGATCAAGGGGTTAAATGTGTGCCTCATGCTTACTGACGTGTGTGGGGGGAGGGGGTTCTGTGACACAGGCAGAGATCGCAGGTTGAGCTATGCTGAATCCTGTGATCTGTCCCTGCCTGTCACAGAGAAGATCCGCCTGCTTTGTTTACACAAGTGGGCGGATCTTCCGACAATCGGGGAAGAGAGGCGGCAATCGCCGCCTCTCCTCCTCCGGCCCGACTCCCACTGTATCTAAACACAGCGGGAGTGACCCTCCAGTGGCGCGCGACGCTGAGACCACTAGGAGTCCAGCGTTGTAGGTCTACATCGCTGGACCCAGGGGAGCCGACCTGCCGCAGTAGCAGCACAGTGAGCGGTCCTAAAGTGGTTAATTTATTTAAGTTTACAGTTTTCAGTGAGATAACACCAATAATTATAAAGAAAGGTTATCAACACATTAGTCACATAAATAATGACAACACAATATAGTTTTTTTTTTAACATAATTTATTATATAACTCATTTATTATAATTATTGCACAGGTGAGAATATTAATTTTACAAAGTGACACAGAATTTTGCGCAGCACATATATACATTACTTACGTTCATATTTTTTGACCCCCGTCTTATAAAACTGCTTCGACTTTGGCATGTATCATGGCTCTGCTGATTCTATTTTTGGATTCTGTGATATTCGGGAGAGGAGTTTTCCAGGCCTTAGCGATGGTTTCCTTTACAGCGGTAGTGACCTACAGGAGAAGTTTAAGCTGTAGATGGGTTTCTTCTAATGGTTTTTGGTTACGTAAGGCCATAGCTGGGTTTGGGTCCGGGACCATTAAACAGGGTAGATTGAATGCGGAAAATTTCAGCCCAAAATGCTTGAGCCTGTGGACCGGTCCACCAGTTATGGTGATGTGTGCCTGTATCTGAAAGCAGGTGGGGGAGTAATTTAGAAGAAATTTGGCGATCTGGGTTGGATGTCCAGCAACGTTCATATAGAAGACATTTCCCGCGCTCAAGGCAGTAATAAGATTCAAGACACCTCAAGGGTTGTGTGGGACCCCTGATGTACAGGAAGGCAGGACTTCGGTGAGGAACAATTCCCTCACTCAGGACAGGAAGACGGCTTCTCCCCCGTGTGAGATCTCTGATGTTTGTAAAGATGGGACTTCCTAGAAAAACATGTTGCGCACTCAGGACAGGAATATGGCTTCTCCCCCGTGTGAGACTTCTGATGTGTGACAAGTTGTGATTTTCGTACAAAACATTTGCCACACTCATGGCAGGAATGTGGCTTCTCCCCTGTGTGAGATCTCTGATGTCTGTAAAGATGCGACTTGCTTGAAAACCATTTCCCGCACTCAGGACAGGAATATGGCTTTTCACCCGTGTGAGAGCCCTGATGTAGGGCAAGTTGTGATTTTCGTACAAAACATTTGCCGCACTCAGGACAGGAATACGGCTTCTCCCCCGTGTGCGATCTCTGATGTGTGTAAAGATGGGCTATCTGTGAAAAACATTTCCCACACTCGGAACAGGAATACGGCTTCTCCCCCGTGTGTGATCTCTGGTGTCTAAAAAGACTGGACTTCAAGGAAAAACATTTTCCACACTCAGAACAGGAAAATGGCTTCTCCTCGGTGTGGGACCTCTGATGTTTGACAAGTTCTGATTTTATCGCAAAACATTTCCCACATTCAGAACAGGAATACGGTTTTTCACCCGTGTGCGATCTCTGATGTCTAAAAAGACTGGATTTCAAAGAAAAACATTTCCCGCACTCAGAACAGGAAAATGGCTTCTCCTCTACGTGAGACCTCTGATGTGTGACAAGTTCTGATTTTATTGCAAAACATTTCGCACATTCAGGACAGGAATACGGCTTCTCTCCTGTGTGAGATCTCTGATGTCTGTTAAGATTGAACTTCCCTGAAAAACATTTCCCGCACTCAGAACAAGAATATGACTTTTCTTCTGTGTGAGATCTCTGATGTAGGGAAAGATGGGCTTTCTTAAAAAAACATTTCCCGCACTCAGGACAGGAATACGGCTTCTCAACTGTGTGAGATCTTTTATGCTCATCAAGATTGAATTTAAAATGGAAACTCTTCCCGCACTCAGGACAAGAAAACTTCTTATCTGTTGGAAGGAGGGCACTGTCCCTCACAGTCTGAGGTTCCTCAGGATAAGAGGAATACGATGGTCCGGCACTGTCCCTCACAGTCTGAGGTTCCTCAGGATAAGAGGAATACGATGGTCCGGCATGGTCCCTCACAGTCTGAGGTTCCTCAGGATAAGAGGAATACGATGGTCCGGCACTGTCCCTCACAGTCTGAGGTTCCTCAGGATAAGAGGAATACGATGGTCCATCTACACTGTGTGGTGCCGGATGGACATTTGAGGTCGCCGGGTTTTCTCCTGGACTATACTGTGTGATGTCCTCATCTTCTACTTTACAGTCTGGAGACAAAGTGAGACAATCCTCTGAGGTTTTCCTCATCTCCCGTCCATCTACTAAAATAGAAATACAAAGATTATTACTAGACATCAGCAGATTGGTTCCCCTAAACCAGGACTCCGCCCACATCAGACAGCTTTGTCTCTGAGGATCTTACAATTCCCCCCTCAAGGTAACTAGTAAATGGGTCCTCTGATCTCCTACCAGTTAATTTCTTTATTCATGGACCTTAGTCAGAGAGTGAGGAAACTACGAGAACTGTCTTTTATAGGAGTGACAGTGATGAGGGGATTATAGGACGAGTGTCCCCTCCCCCTCTATCACTCATTGCCATCTTCCCAACACAAGAAGTCCCGCACTTCCTTATTTAGTCCATGATTTAGTCATGAATAACAGCGGGACTGAGCCCCACCAGAGGTCAGAGAGTGAGGATGGGGGGAGAACAACCAAGATGAAGACTGGACTGATCCTGAAGACCATATATATCTCTCTGGGAAGTCCAATCAGGATGCAATGCATCAGATGGGAGTGGTTTGAGGACATCATCACGTTGGGCGGAGTGCCCTCAAGTTACACTGAGACTGATGCTTGGGGAATCTGCAGTGATTGTGTGTATTCAATGCTGGATTGCTTTTTTAACCTTGTGAGTGCTTTTCTTATCCATGTAATAAATATAACAGTGAGCACTATGGAGTCTCTTCATCTCTAGTAGCAGGAGCTGGCTACCTAAAGAGGAGGCTCCGCCTACATGTACCTGAAGGTGTGTGATTTCATGCTGGGTGTGTCCTCTTGGTATGGAGCAATGGGGTCCATCTGAAGAGGTGAGAGTATTATTTGTGCACTTTAATGAGAGACACTTTTATAGTCCGTTTATAGTATTTGCTATAAGGTTTGTTCACAAGGAGTGCTGCACTATTATTTTATAGAATGTACAAAACAGAATATATAGCGCAGGGGTCAGGAGTATGTAATGTACAACATAGAGTATATAGTGCAGGGGTCAGGAGTATGTAATGTAAAACAGAGTATATAGTGCAGGGGTCAGGAGTAAATAATGTGCAATATAGAGTATATAGTGCAGGGGTCAGGAGTATGTAATGTACAACATAGAGTATATAGTGCAGGGGTCAGGAGTATGTAATGTACAACATAGAGTATATAGTGCAGGTGTCAGGAGTAAATAATGTGCAATATAGAGTATATAGTGCAGGGGTCAGGAGTATGTAATGTACAACATAGAGTATATAGTGCAGGGGTCAGGAGTATGTAATGTACAACATAGAGTATATAGTGCAGGGGTCAGGAGTATGTAATGTACAATATAGAGCAGGGCTTAAAATTTCCAGTCCTGAGCTACTAGCCAGGCCTTAAGAGTTACTCACCACCAGTTGCCCCACCCAACCCCTACCCTACCCTGCCCCTAAACTTGCCCTCCTAGGTTATCTCATGAAATGGCACTGTTAAATGTTTTTATGCAGAACTGCGTTACAAAAATAAATATTAAAAACACAACTTTAACAATATTAATATCAAGCAGATTTTATTAATCTGACCGTTATAAATAAAATAAGGATAAAATATGATTGGTTACTATAGGCACTGTGGGGAAATACAGGAATACAGGAATACAGGATGGGGAACACAGCTCAGGAAAGTGACCAGGAGATTACAGGCTGATATCACCCAGTCCCCACCCTTCTCTGGACCAATCAGTGAGCAGTATGGGTGGAGGAATGTATTTCGTGTTAATGACCCACCTGTGCTGATCTCTGTAGGAGTGTCCTCCTCTATAAATGTCCCCGTTATTCCATCCTCCTCCATAGACTGCTGATCATCCCTCACATACGTCTCTTCTTCTTCTGCTTTAACCTCAACTTTTATATCTATCAGATCTTCACCCTAAACCAAGAGAAGGAGATAAAATATTATATGTAAAATAGAAGTGAAGCACTGCCCCCATAGGGACTGCCAGTTATTCTACGGGTCCTCCTGAGTTACCAACATACAGTCATGACAGATACAAGTTTCTAATTTCTTCTCGTCACTCCAATAATCAATCCAGGGGTATTTGGTTGTTGTGGGGATTATTGTAAAATGGGGATAGAAGAAGGAATTAGTGGGATACTCCAGTTTAAGTATAGACAATGTTTGAGGACTCCTATCTTCTGATACAGCCAGGCTGTTGATTCACCTTGCCACTATGGATGAACTTGGATTCAGTCTTTTTTTCCCCAAGATGATTCGGTGAACAGACAGTTCTCTGCTGACACCCATCCACTGACTATCCTACAAGCAAGGGTGGCCCCCCTCAGGTCAGGCCCCTTGACACGAGTTCCTGTACTCATGACACTGCAGTCCCAGGGTCTCCAATGTCTCCCCTCTCAGTCAGCTTTCCTGGACCTCTCGGTTCAGCTCCTCTCTACCGCTCCTCTGGTCCTCAGGACTACCTCCTGCAACCACATGACACCTCTACAGAGGAGGAAGCGATCGCCCCCTCCCTCTGGAACTCTGCTCTCCAGCCAATGACCCCACAGCACATATGCTCTTGGCTTTTATACAGTATACCAGAATGCACCCAGGCTACCTGCCACTGCCAATCACCAGGACTGTAACAAAAGCCTATGCATCAATTGGTCAGGTTTCCTCCCACTGTCTAACATGCCTCCCTATTGAACCAGCGTGAAACACTCTTCAGACTGAATGAATCGCAGACCTCACTAACAGATTCTGCTCCCTGATAGGCAGAGAGCAACACAGATTTACAGATCTCAAAACTATACTTCTCTCACTAACACCTACCTAGGAGGGTGCTACACTCACCCCCCGCCAAACCGAGCCATGTCCTCACTAACACCTACCTAATAGGGTGCTACATTCACCCCCCACCAAACCGAGCCATGTCCTCACTAACACCTACCATGGAGGGCGCTACACTCACCCCCCACCAAACCGAGCCATGTGCCCAATAACACCTACCTAGGAGGGCGCTATATAAGCTTTAACATTTGTAAGATCCCGTAAACAAATCCACACATCGTCTCTATGAGTCTGTGTTTTATAAGCTCCATTCCACCAACCTTGTAACATTGAGGGATGGTGTGACCTTCATGTGTGGAATCCCGGGAATACAGAGGACGGGGACATCTCTCTGGTGGGTTCCTGGTATTAGGTGGCTCCATCATATCCTTGGGTCCTTCTGAAAACTCCTCCATCACTCCATACTCCTCATCCTCCTCTTTATACTCTTCTTTTACAATATTATCCTTGGGGTTTTTGTTCTAAAATATATAATAATACATTAATTGTAACAAACACGATTGTATAACAATTTTAATTACCAATATTTGTTCCTCATCTACCTGATGATGGTGAGGGATGGTGTGACCTTCCTGTGTGGAATCCCGGGAATACAGAGGACGGGGACATCTCTCTGGTGGGTTTCTGTAGCTGGATGACTCCACCATGGTGTCCTGGTACAGATCTTTGTGTACTTCCTCCATGACCCCATCCTCATCATCCTCCTCTTTTATTTCTTCTTTAACCTCAACTTTAGAATCTCTCAGGTTTCCACTCTGAATATATAATAAAAATGACATCAATGGTAACAATGCAGATAATGTACAGATCCTAATGATACTATCAGTGATTGTTCCTCGTCTACCTGATGATGGTGGGGGATGGTGTGACCTTCCTGTGTGGAATCCCGGGAATACAGAGGACGGGGACATCTCTCTGGTGGGTTCCCATTACTGGATCCATCTGTAGGAAACACACACACTGACTGAATACATTGTTTCTATGTGTTTATCAGATGATGGGGGATCTAGGTGGACCCTCCGTACTGCTCTCTCCTTTACAATAAAGTCTCCTCTTACCCGGTGATGTGAGGGGCGGCTGATTCTCCATCATGACGTCCTTGTAGAGATCCTTGTGTCCTTCTAAATACTCCCACTCCTCCATGGAGAAATAGACAGTGACATCCTGACACCTTATAGGAACCTGACACACACAATGATACAGTCACCATCCAGACACATCCCTTGTCTGTTACTGGATAATGTCCCAGAATTCCCAGCACCGCTCACCTCTCCTGTCAGCAGCTCCATCATCTTCTTGGTGACTTCTAGAATCTTCTGCATGTTGTGTCTCTCAGGTTTTAGGGAGTCACATGGAGGCACTGTGATGGTCATATGATCACCTGACTTCAGAGGAGGAAATCTCTGTATTGGAGAACCAATAGGAATATCATGTTAGTATCCCAGAATCCTCCTCACCTCTCCGGTCAGGTCTGTGTTTTATTAATAGAGATAAGAGTGATGTCATGTGACCTCCCAGAATCCTCCTCACCTCTCCGGTCACTAGGTAGATGATCTCCAGGGTGAGGTTTAGTATCTTCTCAGTCATGTGACTCCGGTCCTCCTTCATCCTCATTCGTTCTATACAGCTAGACAAGTAAAGATGATAATTGATAACTAAAATATATACCTAAGTGGAGGAAAGTTCTGACCCTGAAGGGGTCACAGTGACTATGGAGGAAGAGTAGGGACATGACTGGGGGGTTACTGGGTGTAAATAGAAAATACGATCTTATTACCTCCTCTTCTGCTACTTCCAGCAACGTCACCTTTCTACGTCCTCCCGACCCACCTTTCACCCGGAACTTCCTATTTATACCTGACATCACTTCCTGTTTTCCATAGAGACTTCCTGTTTGGGTAGAAGTGAGATCACCACCTTGTGGATGTCAGAGGAAATGCAGCTCCGAGAAACGTCTCGTAGTGAGAACACGGCCTTGTGCTGTGTGTGTATGTACTGTATATCCTTATAGATGGGTCATCTCCACTCCCACCAAGGGGGAGAGAAATATATTACTGCCTAGTCCAGCCTTTCTTAGCCAGGGTTCCTCCAAAGGTTTCTAGGGGTTCCATGAGCAATGAACAATTTCTGTCTCTCAGTAACAACTGACATCAATGATCTGTAAGGTGAGGGTCTTTCCACTGATGAGTATGTAAGGGGGTCCTTGGTCCTTCTAACATTGGTCTCACAAATGTAATGGACTGCTACAATGATCACTGACATAAGAAGGTCCTTCTCCATTTGGTCACCAATGTAAAGGATCACTACACTAACCATTTATATAAGGGGTTTCTTCTCCCATTGGTCACCAATGTAAGGGACAATGCCCGGCCTCATGTGGTGAGAGTATGCAGCCAATTCCTGGAGGATGAAGGAATCAATACCATTGAATGGCCCCCACAGTCGCCTGACCTAAATCCAATAGAACACCTCTGGGACATTATGTTTCGGTCCATCCGACGCCGCCAGGTTGCATCTCAGTCTGTTCAGGAGCTCAGTGATGCCCTGGTCCTGATCTGGGAGGAAATACCCCAGGACACCATCCATCATCTCATTAGGAGCATTCCCCAACATTGTCAGGCATGCATACAAGCACATGGGGGCCATACAAACTACTGAGGACCATTCTGAGGTCCTGCAATGAAATTTCACCAAAATGGACTCGCCTGCTGCATCATTTTTTCACTTTGATTTTCGGGGAGTCTTTCAATTCAGCCTTCTGTAGGGTGATAATTTTCATTTCCATCAAACAATATGACATCCTTTCCTTCCTAACACATTACCCAGTCCATACCAGTATAGATCCTTCCTAACACATTACCCAGTCCACACCAGTACAGATCCTAACACATTACCCAGTCCATACCAGTATAGATCCTTCCTAACACATTACCCAGTCCACACCAGTACAGATCCTAACACATTACCCAGTCCATACCAGTATAGATCCTAACACATTACCCAGTCCATACCAGTATAGATCCTAACACATTACCCAGTCCATACCAGTATAGATCCTAACACATTACCCAGTCCATACCAGTATAGATCCTTCCTAACACATTACCCAGTCCATACCAGTATAGATCCTAACACATTCCCCAGTCCATACCAGTATAGATCCTAACACATTACCCAGTCCACACCAGTATAGATCCTTCCTAACACATTACCCAGTCCATACCAGTATAGATCCTAACACATTCCCCAGTCCATACCAGTATAGATCCTAACACATTACCCTGTCCATACCAGTATAGATCCTAACACATTACCCAGTCCACACCAGTATAGATCCTTCCTAACACATTACCCAGTCCATACCAGTATAGATCCTAACACATTCCCCAGTCCATACCAGTATAGATCCTAACACATTACCCTGTCCATACCAGTATAGATATCCAGCATTAGATTTTTCCCCATTGAGATCTGATGTGTTTTCAAAGTGTTCATTTTTTGAGCCGTGTAGATATTTTTTTCAAACTTTGGCTGTGTCGCCCCCCCCCCCCCCCCCCCACTGTGTTTGGAAGGAACCGTGAATCATGAATAGCGACAATATTCTATGTATCACAGCTTCCTGCTTTCATTGGTTCCCTGAAAATCCCTACAATTTAAGCAAAGGGGTAGGGATCGCTAATGACAGCTCAGGGTGCTATCGTTCAGCTAGTGGTACCATCAAGTACACATAGTTACATAGTTAGTGAGGTTGAAAAAAGACATCAGTCCATCCAGTTCAACCTATGATGTGTGTTTGCTGTTAACCGTACATTGTATACCCCTGTATGTTGTACATTGTATACCCCTGTATGTTGTACATTGTATACCCCTGTATGTTGTGCATTGTACACCCCCTGTATGCTGTACATTGTATACCCCTGTATGTTGTGCATTGTACACCCCCTGTATGCTGTACATTGTATACCCCTGTATGTTGTACATTGTATACCCCCTGTATGATGTACATTGTATACCCCTGTATGTTGTACATTGTATACCCCTGTATGTTGTACATTGTACACCCCCTGTATGTTGTGCATTGTATACCCCCTGTATGTTGTACATTGTATACCCCAATGTATGTTGTACATTGTATACCCCAATGTATGTTGTACATTGTATACCCCTGTATGTCGTACATTGTATACCCCCTGTATGTTGTACATTGTATACCCCTGTATGTTGTACATTGTATGCCCCTGTATGTTGTACATTGTATACCCCTGTATGTTGTACATTGTACACCCCCTGTATGTTGTGCATTGTACACCCCCTGTATGTTGTACATTGTATACCCCAATGTATGCTGTACATTGTATACCCCTGTATGTCGTACATTGTATACCCCCTGTATGTCGTACATTGTATACCCCTGTATGTTGTACATTGTACACCCCCTGTATGTTGTACATTGTATACCCCTGTATGTTGTACATTGTATACCCCTGTATGTTGTACATTGTATGCCCCTGTATGTTGTACATTGTATACCCCTGTATGTTGTACATTGTATACCCCCTGTATGTCGTACATTGTATACCCCCTGTATGTCATACATTGTATACCCCTGTATGTCGTACATTGTATACCCCCTGTATGTTGTACATTGTATACCCCTGTATGTTGTACATTGTATACCCCTGTATGTTGTACATTGTATACCCCCTGTATGTTGTACATTGTATACCCCCTGTATGTTGTATATTGTATACCTCCTGTATGTTGTACATTGTATGCCCCTGTATGTTGTACATTGTATACCCCTGTATGTTGTACATTGTATACCCCCTGTATGTTGTACATTGTATACCCCTGTATGTTGTACATTGTATACCCCCTGTATGTTGTACATTGTATACCCCTGTATGTTGTACATTGTATACCCCCTGTATGTTGTATATTGTATACCCCCTGTATGTTGTACATTGTATACCCCTGTATGTTGTACATTGTATACCCCTGTATGTTGTATATTGTATACCCCTGTATGTTGTACATTGTATACCCCTGTATGTTGTGGTCTTTAAGATGCCCATCTAATTGTTTTTTGAAACTATCAATGCTCCCTGCTGATACGACGGTTTGCGGAAGAGAATTCCACATCCTTACTGCTCTTACAGTGAAGAACCCCCTGCGTATTTTAAGGTTAAACCGCCTTTCCTCTAGTTTTAGTGAGTGGCCACGTGTCTTATTGTATTCCCTTTCTCTGAATAGTTTGTTCCTTATGCTAGGGTCACCAGTACAGTATTTGTACATGGATATCATATCCCCCCTCAATCGTCTCTTCTCCAGAGAGAATAGGTTCAGTGCTTGTAGTCTTTCCTCATAGCTGATGTCCTCCATTCCCCTAATTATTTTTGTTGCCCTTCTCTGGACTTTCTCCAGTTCCAGCACATCCTTCCTGAGGACCGGTGCCCAGAACTGGACAGCATACTCCAGATGTGGCCGGACCAGAGTCTTGTAGAGTGGGAGAATAATCTCTTTATTTCTGGAGTGAATCCCCTTTTTTACACATCCCAGTATTCTGTTGGCTTTGCTTGCAGTGGCTTGGCATTGCATGCCACTGCCAAGCCTGCTGTCTACCAGTACCCCCAAGTCCTTTTCCATCCTAGACTCACCCAGAGGTCCCCCCCCTAGTGAGTAGCTTGCTTTCGTATTTCTGACGCCCAAGCGCATTACTTTAAATTTTTCAACATTAAACCTCATCTGCCATTTAGTTGCCCACCCCCCCCCCCATTATTTTGTTCAGGGCTGCTTGTAAGGTTTCCACATCCTGCATAGAAGATATTGGCACACTGTACCCCATACTCATTCATGTGGGGGTGATATCTTGAGACCCTTCAATATTTAAATAGGGCTTCCAGATTCTGATAAGCCCTCTGCCCACAGACCCCCACCCCCCAGCACAACCACCAGCCAGGGTTGTTGCAAAGAGGCCCTTATCCTCATCAACATTGGGACAAGATACTTTGCAAGGTGGGTCTACCCTGCAGGGGCACCCTCTATTTTGAGATCATGTGGCCTAATATGGTTTAGGACACACTTACTTTCCCCTTACTTCGCCAGTAAAGATGCATATTTGGATTAGTTATTATTATTATTTGTTTCTTTGTGGGGACCCCCTTAAAATCCATACTGGACTCAAAGCTTCTCTTTCGGGCACTGGCCATCCCTCCCCCCATGCTATCTTTTTTTTATACCTCTTTATACCTCTAAACCTTTTTACCGATTAGCCAAGAAAATGGGCATTTTTTAATCTGTTTCTATTGATCTCAATAGGGTTTGGTTCCCGATCTTCTCTGTAGTTTACCAAACCCTGTTTGAATTGAGCCCAGAGCAGTTTGGCTCATAAACAGTAGAGAGCTGATATACTCCTGACCACTACGCTCTGTACCTTGGGCTGTATATGATATATTCCCGACTACTGCACTCTCTACCCTGAGCTGTATATGATATACTCCTGACCACTGCACTCTGTACCCTGGGCTGTATATGATATACTCCTGACCACTGCACTCTGTACCCTGGGCTGTATATGATATACTCCTGACCACTGCACTCTGTACACTGGGCTGTATATGATATACTCCTGACCACTGCACTCTGTACCCTGGGCTGTATATGATATACTCCTGACCACTGCGCTCTCTACCCTGAGATGTATATGATATACTCCTGACCACTTCGCTCTGTACCCTGGGCTGTATATGATATACTCCAGACCACTGCACTCTGTACCCTGGGCTGTATATGATATACTCCTGACCACTGCACTCTGTATACTGGGCTGTATATGATATACTCCTGACCATTTCACTCTGTACACTGAGCTGTATATGATATACTCCTGACCACTGCCCTCTGTACCCTGGGCTGTATATGATATACTCCTGACCACTGCACTCTTTACCCTGGGCTGTATATGATATACTCCTGACCATTTCACTCTGTACACTGGGCTGTATATGATATACTCCTGACCATTTCACTCTGTACACTGGGCTGTATATGATATACTCCTGACCACTGCACTCTGTACCCTGGGCTGTATATGATATACTCCTGACCATTTCACTCTGTACACTGGGCTGTATATGATATACTCCTGACCACTGCCCTCTGTACCCTGGGCTGTATATGATATACTCCTGACCATTTCACTCTGTACACTGGGCTGTATATGATATACTCCTGACCACTGCACTTTGGGTACCCAAGGCTGAACCCCCCTCAAGAAAAAAATATAACTTAGTCCCTGTACTGTACTGCCTGGAGCACATTGGTGGATCCCTTAGATCTGACAGCAAAGCTGTGAGTGAGGCCAGAGATCTGCTTCATGATTGGACACGATATGGATCCTCCCTCATCTCATTCCTGGTTATGGAAATCTATGATATTACCAGTCCGGTATCAGAGTATCAGCAAACACGAGGATTAGATATTTTGTAGGGATGACCAATGGTGGAAATTGCCAAACACCAAATTTCGAAAGCTTCCCCAACCTCCCTACAATGGTGGAAATATTTGTTACCGAGACCAGCAGTACCCTTCGGGAACATTCTGGTGAAGAATAAGTACGCTCTCAGATATCGTCACAGGGTTGTAAATGCTATACAACCACTGGATGGCTTCCCCAGACCCTCCAACATGTTGCCTGGGTTCAAATATCCCAACTGCAGGCCCAGCACTGGCATGGTGGGTTTTGTCAGGTAAAGGAGAGAGAGAGACTAGAGAACATCCCCTCACTGATCACCCCTAGCTAGAATGAACCCGGAAGTAATGGCACCCCAGTCTTAGTCCGTAGGGTTCAATATTGAGTTGGCCCACCCTTTGCAGCTATAACAGCTTCAACTCTTCTGGGAAGGCCGTCCACAAGGGTTAGGAGTGTCTATGGGAATGTTTGACCATTCTTCCAGAAGTGCATTTGTGAGGTCAGGCCATCCCCAAACTCCTCCCACAAAGTTGGGAGCATGAAATTGTCCAAAATGTCTTGGTGTGCCGACGCCTTAAGAGTTCCCTTCACTGGAACTAATGCCCCGTACACACGCAACGATTATCGGCCGACCAATCATCCGTCTTTTGTCCAGAGTTGTGTTTTGTTGGTTGGAATGTGCCTAGACTGCACACGAATTTTCTCGCCCAACAAAATTCTACTTCAGAAGTGATGTCATGTGTTGGTTTGCTTTCTTTGTGTTTTTTCTTCTCTGAGCATGCCCAGACTTGCTCATCAGATTTTTCCCTGTCGAAATCTGTACTGACTGCACGAAAATCGGCCGTTGTGTTGACGGCCAACAAAAATTTTATAGTCTGCACTCTGCACACCAGATTTTTTTCGGCCGAAAAGTCGGAGTTGGTTGTCGGAAGCATCATACTAACAAGCCGAAAATCGGCAGATCGGTCGTCGGACGAAAATTCCCTGCCAATTTTCGACGCGTGTGTACGGGGCTTAAGGGGCCAAACCCAACTCCTGAATTCTATGGGATTGTATGGTTGGGTTTTCAATACTGTTTTTTTTTTTTTTTCTTCTTTTTGTTGGTTGAACCAGATGGACTTGTGTCTTTTTTCAACCTGACTAATGTAACTTTGCAACTATATGTAACAAAGGAGCAATCCATGTTCAATTAAAAAAAACAGAAGGGGCTGGTAAATGGAATATTTTACCGGCCCTCCCCCCCCCTCCCACTCTCCATTTGCCTGTGCGCCCGCGGGGGGAGATGAGACACACAGACGCAGTGCGTTGTTCTGTGATTTGTCCTCCCGTCCAACCATGCTGATCCCCCTGCTGCCCGGACCCCCCTGTGTGCCTGGGCCCCCTACTGGAGGCCTAGTGGTCCCCCCCCCTATCAGGGAACCTGGGGATGGTAACGTTTCATCTAAATCAGCTGGGAGGTAGTGATCCACCCAAGGTTTCCACAAGCGTTCATATTTTTTTAATATAACTGAAATGAGCTGCAAGCAATCTATGGTTGTATTGACTGATATTGCTGCTAGCCAGGGCCGCTGATGGGGGGGGGGGGGGGGGACCACCAGTCCTCCTGTAGGGGGCCTGGCCACACAGGAGGGCCCCAACAGCATGGGGAATCGGTGCGGTTGGGCGAAGGGGCAAATCATAGGTGTGCACAGCCTATTGCATTAGGGTGTGCACCCCATAGTTTAAATACACATGCATGTGTGTGCCTACATGTATATGGCCCCGGTACATTACTCTCCCTGCTGGCAAAGTGAAATAGAAGTGTGTGGCACTTCCCTTATGGCAGAGCAGGTCCGAGGGAGATCTTTCCCATCTCCTCACTGGCAAACAGAGCGATAATGCAAATGTGCCCTAGGTGATTAGGGTGTGCCCAGGCACACCCGGCACACCCTGTGCGCACGCTTATGGGGCAAATACAGAAGGAAGCCCTGTGCAGCTCACAGCAGCAGCTGAAAGCCAGTTTCTCCCCTCTCAGGAAGAGACACAGACACAGGACATCATTCCTGTAATTGCGCCCTCCCTGTTCTTGCCTGCTTCTGAACCCCCCCCCCTTTCCCATGTGCCCCCCCTTTCCCTGTGCTGCTCCCCTCCCGCAGCACTGCAGGCTTTCCTTTACTGTAAAAAAAAAATAACAAATAAAAAAAAAAAAGAATAATTACACATTAATAAATAATTAAAAAAAAAATTGTAATATAAAAGAATTGTTACGTTTTTTTTACATTAAGAAAAAAAAGTGTAAAAAACAATTAAAAAAGGGCTAATTCATTGAAGGGGTTTTTTGATCTCTATCCGCTTATTAAAGAATACAGGGTTTGCCGTCGTCCCAATGTAAATGTGTTTCTGGGTTGGTACCTCAAGCCAATATTTATGTAGGTGGGGACTTTTTAGGCAAGTAATGGTATTAATACCGTTTTGTAAGATAAATCAGAATTTTAATATAGTAAGATAGTGATACATATATACAGTGTACAACCATATGTTGTGACAGGTTAGAGACCCTTGTGAAAGAGGTGTCAATAGTAGGAATAGGTGACAGGTGTTGATTAAAGTGACTTTTTTTAGGAAGAAATCCTCTCTTCAGTTAGAGAATTCTTCCTGCGTCTTTTTCCCAACGCGTTTCGGCTCTCAGACGAGCCTTTTTCAAGGGTGGTTGTCACCAGCTCTAAAGTAATTATACGGAAAACACTGATGTATGTATATGCAGATATTAAATATTCTTAAGATACCACACTGAATAAAATCAGTGGTATTTACTGAAAGAAAACTAACGATACTATTCGTATAATTACTTTAGAGCTGGTGACAACCACCCTTGAAAAAGGCTCGTCTGAGAGCCGAAACGCGTTGGGAAAAGACGCAGGAAGAATTCTCTAACTGAAGAGAGGATTTCTTCCTAAAAAAGTCACTTTAATCAACACCTGTCACCTATTCCTACTATTTACACATCTTTCACAAGGGTCTCTAACCCGTCACAACATATGGTTGTACACTGTATATATGTATCACTATCTTACTATATTAAAATTCTTATTTATCTTACAAAACGGTATTAATACCATTACTTGCCTAAAAAGTCCCCACCTACATAAATATTGGCTTGAGGTACCAACCCAGAAACACAAAAGGGCTAATTCAAGCAGGTTTGTGTCTACCAATAATGATTTTAGTGTATATTAAGTAAAAATATTGTCTTGATAAATTCAAGGGGGGGAGGCTGTACGGCCCCCCCCCCCGTGATTTCTAACTGCAGCCCTATTACTAGCACTGTTCACTCCCCTAATACGAGTGTGATGCAGTTGATTTTATGTAATGTATATATGTGCTGCGCAAAATTCTGTGTCACTTTGTAAAATTAATATTCTCACCTGTGCAATAATTAGTATAATAAATGAGGTATATCAATTATTATGTCTCCCCCTGATGAGGACACGCAGAGCCCTGTGTCGACACGCGTAGGGGAGGGAGCCATACATTGGAGTCTATGTGCGGCTGTGAGCTACAAAGTATCTTCATGAGCGGGATAACTGAATTACAGTTGGAGACCCTCGCCTGCACACCCCGGCTTATACATTGCTGTACTTTCTATAGTGAGGTGCGCTGTAAAGCACCCCGACAAATGGAAGTGCAAATATTTATTTTACCCACTTTAACCCCGGAAGATTTGGCTGCTCAATGACCAGGCCACTTTTTTCAACTCGGCACTGCGTGACTTTAGCGGTCATGCAAAGCTGTACCCAAAACGAAATTTACGACCCTTTTTTACCCCACAAACAGAGCTTTCTTTTGGTGGTATTTGATCACCTCTGCGCTTTTCATTTTTGCGGTATTAACCACTTTACCACCGGAGGATTTTCCTCCTTTACGTCCAGGCCACTTTTTACGATTCGGCACTGTGCGACTTTAACTGACAATTGCACGGTCATGCTATGCCGCACCCAAACGAAATTTACGTCCTTTTTTTCCCACAAACAGAGCTTTCTTTTGGTGGTATTTGATCACCTCTGCACTTTTAATTTTTTGCGATATTAATAAAAAAAAGCGTAAATTTTGAAAAAATAACAATATTTTTCTACTTTGACAGTTAAAAAATATCCAATATATTTAATTTTTGTCATATATTTAGGCCAAAATGTATTTAGCTACAAAAAAATTCTCAATGAGCGTATTTTTATCCACTTTAATACCGGAAGATTTTACCCCCTTCCTGACCAGGCCATATTGTACGATTCGACACTGCGTTACTTTAACGGACAATTGCGCGGTCGTGCGACGCTGTACCCAAATAGAATTCACGTCCTTATTTTTCCCACAAATAGAGCTTTCTTTTGGTGGTATTTGATCACCTTTGCGATTTTTAATTTTTGAAAAAAAGAGCGACAATTTTGAAAAAAAATAAAAAAAAAAACAATATTTTTTACATTCTGATATATAACATTCCCGAAAAAAAAAAATTATAAAATCAAAATTTTTTAACATTTTAGGCAAATTTGTTTTCTGCTACATATTTTTGGTAACAATAAAAAATGGCAACATTTTGATTGCTTTGCGCAAAAGATATCACGTTTACTAACTACGGGAAAGATTTATGTCATTTTTATTGTTTTTTTTTTTTTACTAGTAATTTTAATACTAATTTTTTGCGGGACTGCGACATTGCGGCGGACAGATCAGACCCCTAACTGACATCTGTGACACTTTTGGGGGGACCAGTGACATTACTACAGTAATCAGTGATATAAAAATGCACTGTCAATGTACTAATGACACTGGCAGGGAAGGGGTTAACAGTAATGGTAATCAAGGGGTTAAATGTGTGCCTCATGCTTACTGACGTGTGTGGGGGGTTCTTTGACACAGACAGAGATCGCAGGTTCAGCTATGCTGAATCCTGTGATCTGTCCCTGCCTGTCACAGAGAAGATCCGCCTGCTTTGTTTACACAAGCAAGCGGTTCTTCTCACACTTTTCCCAACAATCGAGGAAGAGAGGCGGCAATCGCCGCCTCTCCTCCTCCGGCCCGACTCCCGCTGTGTCTAAACGCGCACGCCGCCGAGACCACTAGGAGTCCAGCGACGTAGGTCTACGTTGCTGGACCCAGGGCTGCCACTGTGCCACAGACAGAGATCGCAGGTTCAGCTATGCTGAATCCTGTGATCTCTCCCTGTCTGTCACAGAGAAGATCCGCCTGCTTTGTTTACACAAGCGGGCGGATCTTCTCACACTTTCCCCGACAATCGGGGAAGAGAGGCGGCAATCGCTGGCTCTCCTCCTCCGGCCCGACTCCCGCTGTGTCTAAACACAGCGGGAGCGAGCATCTAGCAGCGCGCGCGTGCCGCCGAGTCCACTAGGAGTCCAGCGATGTAGGCCTACATCGCTGGACCCAGGGGAGCCGACCTGCCGCAGTAGCAGCACAGTGAGCGGTCCTATCAACACATTAGTCACATAAATAATCACAACACAATATAACGGAAAATTTATATCAAATACTTACCGTAATTTTCCTTTCCTGATGGACTCCATGGCAGCATACGTATCGGGTTTGGCCCCGCCTCCAAACCTACCCATAGGACCTCACTCCCATAAATCTTTGCTCCTGTTCAGCACACGTGTTCTGTAACTATCCTCCACAGAAATCCGGGAGGGAACTCCTGCTGCCATGGAGTCCATCAGGAAAGGAAAATTACGGTAAGTATTTGATATAAATTTTCCGTTTTCCTGACAGACTCCATGGCAGCATACGTATCGGGAAATAACTCGCCGTACACACAGGGTGGGCAGGTGCTGAACAGAAAAGTTTTAATGCATTTTGTCAAACAGACAGGACTTGCAAACCAAAATTCACAGAAGAAAGAGCCGCTGGCTCAACACAGTAATGGGATAAGAAAGTGTTAATAGAGGACCACGACGCTGCTCTGCAAATGACTTCAGGAGCCACATGTCTGGATACTGCCCAGGAGGTAGAGATGCTCCGCGTCGAATGAGCTGTAACTACTGCTGGAGGGGTCAAGCCCTTAGCCCTATAAGCCCACTGGATGGTCTGGATGATCCAAGAGGAAATGGATCTCGTCGAGGCTCTTGAACCTTTGTTTTTTCCATAAAAGGTAACGAAAAGATGTTCTGATTTTCTGAAAGAGGAAGTGGCATTTAAATATTTCTTAATACACTCTCCAACATCCAGCGGATGAACCGAAGAATCTTCCTCTTCCTGTCTAAAGGTTGGTAATACTGTTTCTATGTTTTCATGGAAGACAGAGGTCCTTTTTGGTCTCGCATCCAGCATGGGAATGAGCACCACTCTGTCAGGAAAAAAGGTTAAGAAAGGCTCTTGTGTCCCAAAGGACCCAATTTCCGACACTCTTTTTGCTGAGGTTATAGCCACCAGAAATACTGTTATCAGTGTAAGTTCTCTTATGGTCAAAGAATCAAACATGTCTTGAATTTGACTCGCCAGGAAATCCAGAACTAGTGGCAGATCCCACTTGGGAAACCTGGGTTTTCTCTGAGGTCTGATTCTCACTGCCCCTTGGAAGAACTGACGAATTAGGGCATGAGTGGCCCAGGAGATCCCTGTAAAAGCAGAAATAGCCGAGACCTGGACTCTGAGCGAACTCACTGATAGAGGCAAATCCAGTCCTGATTGGAGAAAGCTCAATACATCCTGGATCTTAATTGAAGATTGAGGATCAGGCCTTGTATTCAGTTGTGCAGAAAATTTTTCCCAGATTCTCTGATACACCCTGTTCGTTGAGCTTCTTCTAGCACTAAGTAATGTCGAGATTGCCGTTTCTGGACAGCCTAAAGCCTGTAACCTCCTCCTCTCAACATCCAGACCTTGAGATGTAAACGGTCTGGGCACGGATGGAGTACAGACCCCTGGGACAACAGGTCCGGTCTGAAGGGTAGCGGGATTGGATCTTGGACACTGAGTAGCGTCAGAAGGGGAAACCATGGCCTGTTCGGCCAGAAGGGAATCACCGCCACTACCTCCACTGGCTCCGCCCTGAGTCTCCGAAGGAACTGCAACACAATCGGAATTGGTGGGAAGGCGTATGCCCTGTGGAATCTCCACTGATCCGAGAGTGCATCTATCCCTGATGCTTGTGGATCTCTGAATCTTGAGTAGTACTTCGGCAGTTTGTGATTGCAGGGGGAGGCGAAGAGATCTACCTCTGGAGAAAACCCCAAAGTTAGGATCCAGTCGAACGTTTCCTTGTGAAGGGACCACTCGTTGTTGTCCAGATCCACTCTGGACAAGAAGTCTGCTTTGACATTCTGGACTCCTGGAACATAAACCGCTGAAAGATTCGAGAGATTTTTCTGTGCCCAGGACATAATCGGCTCCACTTCCCTCAATAGGGACCAGCTGCGTGTACCCCCTTGTTTCCTGATGTATGCCACTGCTGAGGTGTTGTCCAGGCGCAGCATGACAGGTTGGTCTTTTGTCAGGTGAGCAAATGCTCGAAGAGCTTGGAATGCTGCTCGGAGTTCTAGTATGTTGGATACTATTCCTCGAGTGGAAAACTCCCACCTGCCCTGTGCCACCTCCGACAGACAGTGGGCACCCCAGCCTATGTTGCTGGCGTCCGAGGTAACCACTACCCACGGAGCTGGTTTCAGAGAGTGGCAGTTCAGCAGGTGGTCTCTGCATAGCCACCAAGGAAGACTCGCTCTCATTGAAGGGGTTAGGAAGATGCGTTGATCCAGATGCCACGTATCCCATTGCTGAAGGAATCCCTTCTGAAAGGGTCTCATCCTCCACAGGGCCCACTTCACCATGGGGACTACTGCGACCATAGTCCCGATCACCTTCAGACATTGACGTGCCTGAAGATGAGAGGATGAGAGGGCAAAGCGAATCCTGTCTCGGAGAGTCCCTATCTTTTCCTCTGGAAGAGAGATAGTCGCCTTCTCTGTGTCGAACAGAGCGCCCAAGTAGATCAGGGACTGAGTTGGAATCAGGTGACTCTTCTCCTTGTTGAGTAACCAACCAAACTTCTGGAGAGTGGACACGACCTGCTCCAGATGAACTAATAGTTGGTCTCTGTCTTGGGACAACAGGAGTAGATCGTCCAAATAGTGGTGAAGACGGATACCTTTCAATCTCAGTAGGGCTACCACGGCCAATAAGATTTTTGAAAAGGTCCGTGGAGATGTTGAGAGCCCGAATGGGAGACAGATAAACTGAAGATATAATCCTCCCACTTCGAACCGGAGAAACCTTTGAAAATCTTCGTCCACAGGGACATGAAAGTAGGCGTCTTTCAAGTCGATGGACACCATCCAATCTGCCGGCTGGACTGACTGCTGTATGGACAACAGGGTCTCCATTTTGAACCTTTCTTTTTTTATGAATTTGTTCAAGAAGGTCAAATCTATTACTGGTCTCCATGATCCGTTCTTCTTTTGGACCAGAAAGAGCGGAGAATATATTCCTTGGCCTCGCTCTGACTCTGGAACGGAGATGACAGCCCCTTGAGCAATGAGAGCTTCGACGTAAGAAAACAAAATCTGACGCCTTTCTTCTAGACATGGTATGGCAGTAGGCAGGAACCTTGAGCCTGGCCTCTCCTTGAAGACCCACTTGTGGCCTGAAGACACCGTCCTGACGGCCCAGGGGTCCTGAATCGAAGCCGCCCAGACATGTCGGAAGGAGCGTAGACGTGCACCCACCCGACATGTCTGAGCGGGCCCACCTTCAAAAGGACTTAGTGGGCTCGCGGTCCCCAGAGGAGACGTTCTTTGTCGTCTTCCTGGAAGACTGTCTGGATCTCCAGTTCCGGTTGAACTCCCGACCAGGTCTATAAGAACGAGCTTCCCTGGCCCGGTCAGGCACAAATTTTCTGGTAGGCTGTCCTTTCTTGACGTTGAACTGGCGCCGATCCTGGGGAAGAAACCCAGACTTACCGCCTGTAGCCCGGGCTATGGCCTCGTCCAGTTTATTCCCGAAAAGGGAGGACCCCTCAAAGGGAATACGGCACCAAACTTGCTTTGATGCCGGATCCGCCACCCAAGGGCGGAGCCAAAGAGCTCTCTTAGCTGTGACCGAGGACAGCATAACTCTTGCCAATAGACGGATCAAGTCTATGGAAGCCTCCCCAAGGAACGACGCGCCCAGCCTAAGCTCCTGGATTGGAGCGCTTCTGGCCACCTCCTCCGAAACCGATCTGACCGATTCGTCTACCACATCAGCCCAAGACTCCATGGCTTTGGATAGAGCAGCCAAAGCCAGGACTGGCTTACAGGCCATACCTGCTGTAAGGTAGATTCTCTTCAAATCAGAGTCCATCCTTCGGTCCAACGGGTCTTTAAATGAGACCGTATCCTCTAAGGGAAGGGTCACGTGCTTGACCAGTCTCATGACTGCTGCGTCGACTAGGGGAGGGGACTCAAGATGTTTCACATCATCCTCTTTGAAGGGGTAAAGTTTAGCCATCTTGGATACTAAGGAATTCTTTCGTTCCACCTTTTTCCACTCCTCCAAGATGATTTCACCCAACTCTCCCAGGAAGGGAAAATTAACACGCTCCTTATTGAGCTGTTTAAAGTACTTCTTCTGCTTGGGAGGGGGAACAGCTGACTCCTCCCAATTTAAGGTCTCTCTGACCGCTTTAACCAGGGAAGGCACCAAGGTATATTCAAAACCCACGCAGGGATCCTCATCTTCAGAGTCGCTACCTGACAAGAGCATCGACTGATGGCTTGTGTGGGCTGACTCGAAATCTTCCTGTACCTGTAGTGCTACAGGGGAGGGGCTTGGGGAAGCCGTTGCAGTGTCTTGAGGACGACTGACACCCAACTCTGCCAAAGAGTCCTTAACCACTCTCTTGACCAAAGCCTCAATGCGCTGATCGGAAGTATCCCTTTCTCCCGCAGCCTGGGAGAAACATCTATCACAGAAAAGCTTCCTCTCCGGGACACTAGCGCCACAGCCTCTGCAACCTGCTTTGTCAGGTCTCCGTGCGTGGCTGGCTGAAGTAGATGATTTTTGATGATGTGAGCCCGAACGGGACTTTCCTGTAGAGTGCCGGTGGCGAGAGCTTGAGCGTCTTTCACTTCTTTGAGAAGAGTGCCTAGTCTCTGAACGAGGAGGGCTGTGAACAAGAGAAAAAACAGAAAAAACAGACAGGAAGCTAGGAACACTTGAGTTCCTACCCCCACCCCCTATAACCCACAGCCCCACTAAGAAGCCCCAAATACCTGTTAAGGGCGGGCTGACCACCGGAGGGCAAAGTAGCTTCCATTCTGATGCTGACCTACAAGAATGAGCCGGACAGCAATGTCAGAAAACCAGCAAAAGAGGAGGGGGGGGGAGGGGGGGGGGGCTCCCAAACTGGGGCCAGTACTCACCAAGAACCAGAGGTTAGCAGGCAGAGCGGCAGCGAACAGCAGGCGTCCAAAAACCGATCAGATGCGGAGTATGGAACACCCAGTATCAGCAGTGTGTATAAACACAACACTGCTGACAGTTCTGGGGTTTAAATATGGCGCCTGGTGACGTCATCAGCGCTCGCCGCCGACGCCAACTCACTGCGCATGCGCCGCGCTCTTACTGCGCACGCGCGAGAGCCAAGCCTCGTTCTGGAGGCGCCGCACATGCGCAGTAGCGCACCGCACCGGCGGCCGGTCAGGAAGTGAACCGCTGACCGGCCCCGGACCACTAGCCACCAGGGAAGGCAGGAAAGACCAGGTAAGAGAAAACATATAAACAAAGGCAATATAAGCATACAAAATAGCTGCCATGGAGTGTACTCACGAACCGCAGACCACCAGGGATGGATGCACACCGGACTTATCTCTTTCAAGGGTACCGGCCACCCGCAGCAGCTGGGCTTTTTGGCCAAGGCTGCTACATCTTCGCCCCTCCTCCATACCCCGCAGCAGCTGGGGCTTATTGGAGAGCTCCATACCCGACAGGTAGAGCCATCCATCACCCGGAATCCATCTTCAGGTAGGATATCAGGTAATCCTTTGGAGGACAAAAAAAGAACACGTGTGCTGAACAGGAGCAAAGATTTATGGGAGTGAGGTCCTATGGGTAGGTTTGGAGGCGGGGCCAAACCCGATACGTATGCTGCCATGGAGTCTGTCAGGAAAGTTTTTTTTTCACATAATTTATTATATAACTCATTTATTATAATTATTGCACAGGTGAGAATATTAATTTTACAAAGTGACACAGAATTTTGCACAGCACATATATACATTACTTACGTTCATATTTTTTGACCCCCGTCTTATAAAACTGCTTCGACTTTGGCATGTATCATGGCTCTGCTGATTCTATTTTTGGATTCTGTGATATTCGGGAGAGGAGTTTTCCAGGACTTAGCGATGGTTTCCTTTGCAGCGGTAGTGACCTACAGGAGAAGTTTAAGCTGTAGATGGGTTTCTTCTAATGGTTTTTGGTTAAGTAAGGCCATAGCTGGGTTTGGGTCCAGGACCATTAAACAGGGTAGATTGAATGCGGAAAATTTCAGCCCAAAATGCTTGAGCCTGTGGACCGGTCCACCAGTTATGGTGATGTGTGCCTGTATCTGAAAGCAGGTGGGGGAGTAATTTAGAAGAAATTTGGCGATCTGGGTTGGATGTCCAGCAACGTTCATATAGAAGACATTTCCCGCGCTCAAGGCAGTAATAAGATTCAAGACACCTCGAGGGTTGTGTGGGACCCCTGATGTACAGGAAGGCAGGACTTCGGTGAGGAACAATTCCCTCACTCAGGACAGGAAGACGGCTTCTCCCCCGTGTGAGATCTCTGATGTTTGTAAAGATGGGACTTCCTAGAAAAACATGTTGCGCACTCAGGACAGGAATATGGCTTCTCCCCCGTGTGAGACTTCTGATGTGTGACAAGTTGTGATTTTCGTACAAAACATTTGCCACACTCATGACAGGAATGTGGCTTCTCCCCTGTGTGAGATCTCTGATGTCTGTAAAGATGCGACTTGCTTGAAAAGCATTTCCCACACTCAGGACAGGAATATGGCTTTTCACCCGTGTGAGAGCCCTGATGTGCTTGAGCCTGTGGACCGGTTCACCAGTTATGGTGATGTGTGCCTGTATCTGAAAGCAGGTGGGGGAGTAATTTGGAAGAAATTTGGCGATCTGGGTTGGATGTCCAGCAACGTTCATATAGAAGACATTACCCGCGCTGAAGGCAGTAATAAGATTCAAGACACCTCGAGGTTTGTGTGGGACCCCTAATGTACAGGAAGGCAGGACTTCGGTGAGGAACATTTCCCTCATTCAGGACAGGAAGATGGCTTCTCCGCCGTGTGAGATCTCTGATGTTTGTAAAGATGGGACTTCCTAGAAAAACATGTTGCGCACTCAGGACAGGAATATGGCTTCTCCCCCGTGTGAGACTTCTGATGTGTGACAAGTTGTGATTTTCGTACAAAACATTTGCCACACTCAGGACAGGAATACGGCTTCTCCCCCGTGTGCGATCTCTGATGTGTGTAAAGATGGGCTATCTGTGAAAAACATTTCCCACACTCGGAACAGGAATACGGCTTTTCCCCCGTGTGTGATCTCTGGTGTCTAAAAAGACTGGACTTCAAGGAAAAACATTTTCCACACTCAGAACAGGAAAATGGCTTCTCCTCGGTGTGGGACCTCTGATGTCTGTAAAGATGCGACTTGCTTGAAAACCATTTCCCGCACTCAGGACAGGAATATGGCTTTTCACCCGTGTGAGAGCCCTGATGTAGGGCAAGTTGTGATTTTCGTACAAAACATTTGCCGCACTCAGGACAGGAATACGGCTTCTCCCCCGTGTGCGATCTCTGATGTGTGTAAAGATGGGCTATCTGTGAAAAACATTTCCCACACTCGGAACAGGAATACGGCTTCTCCCCCGTGTGTGATCTCTGGTGTCTAAAAAGACTGGACTTCAAGGAAAAACATTTTCCACACTCAGAACAGGAAAATGGCTTCTCCTCGGTGTGGGACCTCTGATGTTTGACAAGTTCTGATTTTATCGCAAAACATTTCCCACATTCAGAACAGGAATACGGTTTTTCACCCGTGTGCGATCTCTGATGTCTAAAAAGACTGGATTTCAAAGAAAAACATTTCCCGCACTCAGAACAGGAAAATGGCTTCTCCTCTATGTTAGACCTCTGATGTGTGACAAGTTCTGATTTTATTGCAAAACATTTCGCACATTCAGGACAGGAATACGGCTTCTCTCCTGTGTGAGATCTTTTATGCTCATCAAGATTGAATTTAAAATGGAAACTCTTCCCGCACTCAGGACAAGAAAACTTCTTATCTGTTGTAAGGATGGCACCGTCCCTCACAGTCTGAGGTTCCTCAGGATAAGAGGAATACGATGGTCCGGCACTGTCCCTCACAGTCTGAGGTTCCTCAGGATAAGAGGAATACGATGGTCCGGCACCGTCCCTCACAGTCTGAGGTTCCTCAGGATAAGAGGAATACGATGGTCCATCTACACTGTGTGGTGCCGGATGGACATTTGAGGTAGCCGGGTTTTCTCCTGGACTATACTGTGTGATGTCCTCATCTTCTACTTTACAGTCTGGAGACAAAGTGAGACAATCCTCTGAGGTTTTCCTCATCTCCTGTCCATTTACTAAAATAGAAATACAAAGATTATTACTAGACATCAGCAGATTGGTTCCCCTAAACCAGGACTCCGCCCACATCAGACAGCTTTGTCTCTGAGGATCTTACAATTCCCCCTCAAGGTAACTAGTAAATGGGTCCTCTGATCTCCTACCAGTTCATTTCTTTATTCATGAACCTTAGTCAGAGAGTGAGGAAACAATGAGAACTGTCTTTCATAGGAGTGACAGTGATGAGGGGATTATAGGACGAGTGTCCCCTCCCCCTCTATCACTCATTACCATCTTCCCAACACAAGAAGTCCCGCACTTCCTTATTTAGTCCATGATTTAGTCATGAATAACAGCGGGCTGAGCCCCACCAGAGGTCAGAGAGTGAGGATGGGGTGGAGAACAACCAAGATGAAGACTGGACTGATCCTGAAGACCACCATCATTGGGTTACTGACTCCTCCCTCATTATCACTTTCTGTTTAAGGTTCCAAAGTTGGAGGATGTTATCACATTATTATCATCATGTAAAAGTCTGTCCTCCAATCAGATCATCAGATATAAAATGTCCAGCTGGTAGGAAATGGGTGTAACAAAAGAGAATCCATATTATGTGTATATATAGCAGAGGGGAGAGAGCAAAAGTCAGGAGTATGTAATGTACAACATAGAGTATATAGTGCAGGGGTCAGGAGTATGTAATGTACAACACAGAGTATATAGTGCAGGGGTCAGGAGTATGTAATGTACAACACAGAGTATATAGTGCAGGGGTCAGGACTCATAATATTTGTGTTCAGTAATCAGTTGCAGAGGTCCCACACCGCTGCCTCCCATCTCCTGAGACTGCACTCAGTGACTTGGGTGTGAGACTATACAGACATATATCTCTGGGGAAGTCCAATCAGGATGCAATGCATCAGATGGGAGTGGTTTGAGGACATCATCACGTTGGGCGGAGTGCCCTCAAGTTACACTGAGACTGATGCTTGGGGAATCTGCAGTGATTGTGTGTATTCAATGCTGGATTGCTTTTTTAACCTTGTGAGTGCTTTTCTTATCCATGTAATAAATATAACAGTGAGCACTATGGAGTCTCTTCATCTCTAGTAGCAGGAGCTGGCTACCTAAAGAGGAGGCTCCGCCTACATGTACCTGAAGGTGTGTGATTTCATGCTGGGTGTGTCCTCTTGGTATGGAGCAATGGGGTCCATCTGAAGAGGTGAGAGTATTATTTGTGCACTTTAATGAGAGACACTTTCATAGTCCGTTTATAGTATTTGCTATAAGGTTTGTTCACAAGGAGTGCTGCACTATTATTTTATAGAATGTACAAAACAGAATATATAGTGCAGGGGTCAGGAGTATGTAATGTACAACATAGAGTATATAGTGCAGGGGTCGGGAGTATGTAATGTACAATATAGAGTATATAGTGACGGGGGTCAGGAGTATGTAATGTACAACATAGAGTATATAATGCAGGGGTCAGGAGTATGTAATGTACAACATAGAGTATATAATGCAGGGGTCAGGAGTATGTAATGTACAACATAGAGTATATAGTGCAGGGGTCAGGAGTATGTAATGTACAACATAGAGTATATAGTGCAGGGGTCAGGAGTATGTAATGTACAACATAGAGTATATAGTGCAGGGGTCAGGAGTATGTAATGTACAACATAGAGTATATAGTGCAGGGGTCAGGAGTATGTAATGTACAACATAGAGAATGTAGTGCAGGGGTCAGGAGTATGTAATGTACAACATAGAGTATATAATGCAGGGGTCAGGAGTATGTAATGTACAACATAGAGTATATAGTGCAGGGGTCAGGAGTATGTAATGTACAACATAGAGTATGTAGTGCAGGGGTCAGGAGTATGTAATGTACAACATAGAGTATATAATGCAGGGGTCAGGAGTATGTAATGTACAACATAGAGTATATAGTGCAGGGGTCTGGCATATGTAATGTACAATATAGAATATATAGTGCAGGGGTCAGGAGTATGTAATGTACAAAATAGAGTATATAGTGCAGGGGTCAGGAGTATGTAATGTACAATATAGAGCAGGGCTTAAAATTTCCAGTCCTGAGCTACTAGCCAGGCCATGAGTTACTCACCACCAGTTGCCCCACCCAACCCCTACCCTACCCCTAAACTTGCCCTCCTAGGTTATCTCATGAAATGGCACTGTTAAATGTTTTTATGCAGAACTGCGTTACAAAAATAAATATTAAAAACACAACTTTAACAATATTAATATCAAGCAGATTTTATTAATCTGACCGTTATAAATAAAATAAGGATAAAATATGATTGGTTACTATAGGCACTGTGGGGAAATACAGGAATACAGGACGGGGAACACAGCTCAGGAAAGTGACCTGGGGAATACAGGCTGATATCACCCAGTCCCCACCCTTCTCTGGACCAATCAGTGAGCAGTATGGGTGGAGGAATGGATTTAGTGTTAATGACCCACCTGTGCTGATCTCTGTAGGAGTGTCCTCCTCTATAAATGTCCCCGTTATTCCATCCTCCTCCATAGACTGCTGATCATCCCTCACATACGTCTCTTCTTCTTCTGCTTTAACCTCAACTTTTATATCTATCAGATCTTCACCCTAAACCAAGAGAAGGAGATAAAATATTATATGTAAAATAGAAGTGAAGCACTGCCCCCATAGGGACTGCCAGTTATTCTACGGGTCCTCCTGAGTTACCAACATACAGTCATGACAGATACAAGTTTCTAATTTCTTCTCGTCACTCCAATAATCAATCCAGGGGTATTTGGTTGTTGTGGGGATTATTGTAAAATGGGGATAGAAGAAGGAATTAGTGAGATACTCCAGTTTAAGTATAGACAATGTTTGAGGATTCCTATCTTTTGATATAGCCAGGCTATTGATTCACCTTGCCACTATGGATGAACTTGGATTCAGTCTTTTTTTCCCCAAGACGACTCGGTGAACAGAAAGTTATCTTCAGGACACTCTCCCTAGTATTCTCTTCCTCTGCTGACACCCATCCACTGACTATCCTACAAGCAAGGGTGGCCCCCCTCAGGTCAGGCCCCTTGACACAAGTTCCTGTACTCATGACACTGCAGTCCCAGGATCTCCAATGTCTTCACTCTCTGTCAGCTTTCCTGGACCTCTCGGTTCAGCTCCTCTCTACCGCTCCTCTGGTCCTCAGTACTACCTCCTGCAACCACATGACACCTCTACAGAGGAGGAGGCGATCGCCCCCTCCCTCTGGAACTCTGCTCTCCAGCCAATGACCCCGCAGCACATATGCTCTTGGCTTTTATACAGTATACCAGAATGCACCCAGGCGACCTGCCACTGCCAATCACCAGGACTTTAACAAAAGCCTATGCATCCATTGGTCAGGTTTCCTCCCACTGTCTAACATGCCTCCCTATTGAACCAGCGTGAAACACTCTTCAGACTGAATGAATCGCAGACCTCACTAACAGATTCTGCTCCCTGATAGGCAGAGAGCAACACAGATTTACAGATCTCAAAACTATACTTCTCTCACTAGCACCTACCTAGGAGGGTGCTACACTCACCCCCCACCAAACCGAGCCATGTCCCCACTAACACCTACCTAGGAGGGTGCTACACTCACCCCCCGCCAAACCGAGCCATGTCCCCACTAACACCTACCTAGGAGGGTGCTACACTCACCCCCCGCCAAACCGAGCCATGTCCTCACTAGCACCTACCTAGGAGGGTGCTACACTCACCCCCCGCCAAACCGAGCCATGTCCCCACTAACACCTACCTAGGAGGGTGCTACACTCACCCCCCGCCAAACCGAGCCATGTCCTCACTAACACCTACCTAGGAGGGTGCTACACTCACCCCCCCACCAAACCGAGCCATGTCCTCACTAGCACCTACCTAGGAGGGTGCTACACTCACCCCCCACCAAATAAGCCATGTCCTCACTAGCACCTACCTAGGAGGGCGCTACACTCACCCCCCGCCAAACGAGCCATGTCCTCACTAGCACCTACCTAGGAGGGTGCTACACTCACCCCCCGCCAAACCAAGCCATGTCCTCACTAGCACCTACCTAGGAGGGTGCTACACTCACCCCCCACCAAATAAGCCATGTCCTCACTAGCACCTACCTAGGAGGGCGCTACACTCACCCCCGCCAAATGAGCCATGTCCTCACTAGCACCTACCTAGGAGGGCGCTACACTCACCCCCGCCAAATGAGCCATGTCCTCACTAGCACCTACCTAGGAGGGCGCTACACTCACCCCCGCCAAATGAGCCATGTCCTCACTAGCACCTACCTAGGAGGGTGCTACACTCACCCCCCCACCAAACCGAGCCATGTCCTCACTAACACCTACCTAGTAGGGTGCTACACTCACCCCCCGCCAAACCGAGCCATGTCCTCACTAGCACCTACCTAGTAGGGTGCTACACTCACCCCCCACCAAACCGAGCCATGTCCTCACTAACACCTACCTAGTAGGGTGCTACACTCACCCCCCGCCAAACCGAGCCATGTCCTCACTAGCACCTACCTAGTAGGGTGCTACACTCACCCCCCACCAAACTGAGCCATGTCCTCACTAACACCTACCTAGTAGGGTGCTACACTCACCCCCCACCAAACCGAGCCATGTGCCCAATAACACCTACCTAGGAGAGTGCTACACTCACCCCCCACCAAACTGAGCCATGTCCTCACTAACACCTACCTAGTAGGGTGCTACACTCACCCCCCACCAAACTGAGCCATGTCCTCACTAACACCTACCTAGTAGGGTGCTACACTCACCCCCCACCAAACTGAGCCATGTCCTCACTAACACCTACCTAGTAGGGTGCTACACTCACCCCCCACCAAACCGAGCCATGTCCTCACTAGCACCTACCTAGGAGGGTGCTACACTCACCCCCCGCCAAACCAAGCCATGTCCCCACTAACACCTACCTAGGAGGGTGCTACACTCACCCCCCACCAAACCGAGCCATGTGCCCAATAACACCTACCTAGGAGAGTGCTACACTCATCCCCCACCAAATCGAGCCATGTCCCCACTAACACCTAACTAGGAGGGTGCTACACTCACCCCCCCCCCACCAAACCAAGCCATGTCCTCACTAGCACCTACCTAGGAGGGCGCTATATAAGCTTTAACATTTGTAAGATCATGTAAACAATTCCACACATCGTCTCTATGAGTCTGTGTTTCATAAGCTCCATTCCACCAACCTTGTTATGGTGAGGGATGGTGTGACCTTCATGTGTGGAATCCCGGGAATACAGAGGACGGGGACATCTCTCTGGTGGGATCCTGGTATAAGTTGGCTCCATCATATCCTTGGGTCCTTCTGAAAACTCCTCCATCACTCCATACTCCTCATCCTCCTCTTTATACTCTTCTTTTACAACAATATTATCCTTGGGGTTTTTGTTCTAAAATATATAATAATACATTAATAGTAACAAACATGATTGTATAACAATTTTAATTACCAATAATTGTCAATCATCTACCTGATGATGGTGGGGGATGGTGTGACCTTCCTGTGTGGAATCCCGGGAATACAGAGGACGGGGACATCTCTCTGGTGGGTTCCCATTACTGGATCCATCTGTAGGAAACACACACACTGACTGAATACATTGTTTCTATGTGTTTATCAGATGATGGGGGATCTAGGTGGATCCTCCGTACTGCTCTCTCCTTTACAATAAAGTCTCCTCTTACCCGGTGATGTGAGGGGCGGCTGATTCTCCATGATGACGTCCTTGTAGAGATCCTTGTGTCCTTCTAAATACTCCCACTCCTCCATGGAGAAATAGACAGTGACATCCTGACACCTTATAGGAACCTGACACACACAATGATACAGTCACCATCCAGACACATCCCTTGTCTGTTACTGGATAATGTCCCAGAATTCCCAGCACCGCTCACCTCTCCTGTCAGCAGCTCCATCATCTTCTTGGTGACTTCTAGAATCTTCTGCATGTTGTGTCTCTCAGGTTTTAGGGAGTCACATGGAGGCACTGTGATGGTCATAGGATCACCTGACTTCAGAAGAGGAAATCTCTGTATTGGAGAACCAATAGGAATATCATGTTAGTATCCCAGAATCCTCCTCACCTCTCCGGTCAGGTCTGTGTTTTATTAATAGAGATAAGAATGATGTCATGTGACCTCCCAGAATCCTCCTCACCTCTCCGGTCAGCAGGTAGATGATCTCCAGGGTGAGGTTTAGTATCTTCTCAGTCATGTGACTCCGGTCCTCCTTCATCCTCATTCGTTCTATACAGCTAGACAAGTAAAGATGATAATTGATAACTAAAATATATACATAAGTGGAGAAAAGTTCTGACCCTGAAGGGGTCACAGTGACTATGGAGGAAGAGTAGGGACATGACTGGGGGGTTACTGGGTGTAAATAGAAAATACGATCTTATTACCTCCTCTTCTGCTACTTCCAGCAACGTCACCTTTCTACGTCCTCCCGACCCACCTTTCACCCGGAACTTCCTATTTATACCTGACATCACTTCCTGTTTTCCATAGAGACTTCCTGTTTGGGTAGAAGTGAGATCACCACCTTGTGGAGCTCAGAGGAACTGCAGCTCTGAGAAACGTCTCGTAGTGAGAACACGGCCTTGTGCTGTGTGTGTATGTACTGTATATCCTTATAGATGGGTCATCTCCACTCCCACCAAGGGGGAGAGAAATATATTACTGCCTAGTCCAGCCTTTCTCAGCCAGGGTTCCTCCAAAGGTTTCTAGGGGTTCCATGAGCAAGGAACAATTTCTGTCTCTCAGTAACAACTGACATCAATGATCTGTAAGGTGAGGGTCTTTCCACTGATGAGTATGTAAGGGGGTCCTTGGTCCTTCTAACATTGGTCTCACAAATGTAATGGACTGCTACAATGATCACTGATATAAGAAGGTCCTTCTAGATTTGGTCTCCAATGTAAAGGATCACTACACTAACCATTTATATAAGGGGTTTCTTCTCCCATTGGTCACCAATGTAAGGGACAATGCCCGGCCTCATGTGGCGAGAGTATGCAGCCAATTCCTGGAGGGTGAAGGAATTGATACCATTGAATGGCCCCCACAGTCGCCTGACCTAAATCCAATAGAACACCTCTGGGACATTATGTTTCGGTCCATCTGACGCCGCCAGGTTGCATCTCAGTCTGTTCAGGAGCTCAGTGATGCCCTGGTCCTGATCTGGGAGGAAATACCCCAGGACACCGTCCGTCATCTCATTAGGAGCATGACCTGACGTTGTCAGGCATGCATACAAGCACATGGGGGCCATACACACTACTGAGGACCATTCTGAGGTCCTGCAATGAAATTTCACCAAAATGGACTCGCCTGCTGCATCATTTTTTCACTTTGATTTTCGGGGAGTCTTTCAATTCAGCCTTCTGTAGGGTGATAATTTTCATTTCCATCAATGTGACATCCTTTCCTTCCTAACACATCATCCAGTCCATACCAGTATAGATCCTTCCTAACACATTACCCAGTCCATACCAGTATAGATCCTAACACATTACCCAGTCCATACCAGTATAGATCCTAACACATTACCCTGTCCATACCAGTATAGATCCTTCCTAACACATTACCCAGTCCATACCAGTATAGATCCTAACACATTACCCAGTCCATACCAGTATAGATCCTAACACATTACCCAGTCCATACCAGTATAGATCCTAACACATTACCCAGTCCATACCAGTATAGATCCTAACACATTACCCAGTCCATACCAGTATAGATCCTTCCTAAAACATTACCCAATCCACACCAGTATAGATCCTAACACATTACCCTGTCCATACCAGTATAGATCCTAACACATTACCCAGTCCATACCAGTATAGACCCTAACACATTCCCCAGTCCTTACCAGTATAGATATCCAGCATGAGATTTTTCCCCATTGAGATCTGATGTGTTTTCAAAGTGTTCATTTTTTTGAGCCGTGTCAATATTTTTTCAAACTTTGGCTGTGTCGCCCCCCCCCCCCCCCCCCCCACTGTGTTTGGAAGGAACCGTGAATCATGAATAGCGACAATATTCTATGTATCACAGCTTCCTGCTTTCATTGGTTCCCTGAAAATCCCTACAATTTAAGCAAAGGGGTAGGGATCGCTAATGACAGCTCAGGGTGCTATCGTTCAGCTAGTGGTACCATTAAGTACACATAGTTACATAGTTAGTGAGGTTGAAAAAAGACATCAGTCCATCCAGTTCAACCTATGATGTGTGCGTGTTTGCTGTTAACCGTACATTGTATACCCCTGTATGTTGTACATTGTATACCCCTGTATGTTGTACATTGTATACCCCTGTATGTTGTACATTGTATACCCCCTGTATATTGTACATTGTATACCCCTGTATGTTGTACATTGTATACCCCCTGTATGTTGTATATTGTATACTCCTGTATGTTGTACATTGTATACCCCTGTATGTTGTACATTGTATACCCCTGTAT
Organism: Pelophylax lessonae; assembly: GCF_965119305.1. NCBI lineage: Eukaryota > Metazoa > Chordata > Amphibia > Anura > Ranidae > Pelophylax > Pelophylax lessonae. Next base: position 271,013,810 of record NC_138776.1, on the reverse strand, counting down.
GTTGTACATTGTATACCCCTGTATGTTGTACATTGTATACCCCTGTATGTTGTACATTGTATACCCCTGTATGTTGTACATTGTATACCCCTGTATGTTGTACATTGTATACCCCTGTATGTTGTGCATTGTATACCCCTGTATGTTGTACATTGTATACCCCTGTATGTTGTACATTGTGTACCCCTGTATGTTGTACATTGTATACCCCCTGTATGTCGTACATTGTATACCCCTGTATGTTGTACATTGTATACCCCTGTATGTTGTACATTGTATACCCCTGTATGTTGTACATTGTATACCCCTGTATGTTGTACAATGTATACCCCCTGTATGTTGTACATTGTATACCCCTGTATGTTGTACATTGTATACCCCCTGTATGTTGTACATTGTATACCCCTGTATGTTGTACATTGTATACCCCTGTATGTTGTACATTGTATACCCCTGTATGTTGTACATTGTATACCCCCTGTATGTCGTACATTGTATACCCCTGTATATTGTACATTGTACACCCCCTGTATGTTGTACATTGTATACCCCTGTATGTTGTACATTGTATACCCCTGTATGTTGTACATTGTATACCCCTGTATGTTGTACATTGTACACCCCCTGTATGTTGTGCATTGTACACCCCCTGTATGTTGTACATTGTATACCCCAATGTATGTTGTACATTGTATACCCCTGTATGTCGTACATTGTATACCCCCTGTATGTCGTACATTGTATACCCCTGTATGTTGTACATTGTATACCCCCTGTATGTTGTACATTGTATACCCCTGTATGTTGTACATTGTATGCCCCTGTATGTTGTACATTGTATACCCCTGTATGTTGTACATTGTACACCCCCTGTATGTTGTGCATTGTACACCCCCTGTATGTTGTACATTGTATACCCCAATGTATGTTGTACATTGTATACCCCTGTATGTCGTACATTGTATACCCCCTGTATGTCGTACATTGTATACCCCTGTATGTTGTACATTGTACACCCCCTGTATGTTGTACATTGTATACCCCTGTATGTTGTACATTGTATGCCCCTGTATGTTGTACATTGTATACCCCTGTATGTCGTACATTGTATACCCCCTGTATGTCGTACATTGTATACCCCTGTATGTTGTACATTGTACACCCCCTGTATGTTGTACATTGTATACCCCTGTATGTTGTACATTGTATACCCCCTGTATGTTGTACATTGTATACCCCCTGTATGTCGTACATTGTATACCCCTGTATGTTGTACATTGTATACCCCTGTATGTCGTACATTGTATACCCCCTGTATGTCGTACATTGTATACCCCTGTATGTTGTACATTGTACACCCCCTGTATGTTGTACATTGTATACCCCTGTATGTTGTACATTGTATGCCCCTGTATGTTGTACATTGTATACCCCTGTATGTTGTACATTGTATACCCCCTGTATGTCATACATTGTATACCCCTGTATGTCGTACATTGTATACCCCCTGTATGTTGTACATTGTATACCCCTGTATGTTGTACATTGTATACCCCTGTATGTTGTACATTGTATACCCCTGTATGTTGTACATTGTATACCCCTGTATGTTGTACATTGTATACCCCTGTATGTTGTACATTGTATACCCCTGTATGTTGTGGTCTTTAAGATGCCCATCTAATTGTTTTTTGAAACTATCAATGCTCCCTGCTGATACGACGGTTTGCGGAAGAGAATTCCACATCCTTACTGCTCTTACAGTGAAGAACCCCCTGCGTATTTTAAGGTTAAACCGCCTTTCCTCTAGTTTTAGTGAGTGGCCACGTGTCTTATTGTATTCCCTTACTCTGAATAGTTTGTTCCTTATGCTCGGGTCGCCAGTACAGTATTTGTACATTGATATCATATCCCCCCCTCAATCGTCTCTTCTCCAGAGAGAATAAGTTCAGTGCTTGTAGTCTTTCCTCATAGCTGATGTCCTCCATTCCCCTAATTATTTTTGTTGCCCTTCTCTGGACTTTCTCCAGTTCCAGCACATCCTTCCTGAGGACCGGTGCCCAGAACTGGACAGCATACTCCAGATGTGGCCGGACCAGAGTCTTGTAGAGTGGGAGAATAATCTCTTTATTTCTGGAGTGAATCCCCTTTTTTACACATCCCAGTATTCTGTTGGCTTTGCTTGCAGTGGCTTGGCATTGCATGCCACTGCCAAGCCTGTTGTCTACCAGTACCCCCAGGTCCTTTTCCATCCTAGATTCACCCAGAGCCCCCCCCCCCCCCAGTGAGTAGCTTGCTTTCGTATTTCTGACGCCCAAGCGCATTACTTTACATTTTTCAACATTAAACCTCATCTGCCATTTAGTTGCCCACCCCCCCCCCCCATTATTTTGTTCATGGCTGCTTGTAAGGTTTCCACATCCTGCATAGAAGATATTGGCACACTGTACCCCATACTCATTCATGTGGGGGTGATATCTTGAGACCCTTCAATATTTAAATAGGGCTTCCAGATTCTGATAAGCCCTCTGCCCACAGACCCCCACCCCCCAGCACAACCACCAGCCAGGGTTGTTGGAAAGAGGCCCTTATCCTCATCAACATTGGGACAAGATACTTTGCAAGGTGGGTCTACCCTGCAGGGGCACCCTCTATTTTGAGATCATGTGGCCTAATATGGTTTAGGACACACTTACTTTCCCCTTACTTCGCCAGTAAGATGCATATTTGGATTAGTTATTATTATTATTTGTTTCTTTGTGGGGACCCCCTTAAAATCCATACTGGACTCAAAGCTTCTCTTTCGGGCACTGGCCATCCCTCCCCCCATGCTATTTTTTTTATACCTCTTTATACCTCTAAACCTTTTTACCGATTAGCCAAGAAAATGGGCATTTTTTAATCTGTTTCTATTGATCTCAATAGGGTTTGGTTCCCGATCTTCTCTGTAGTTTACCAAACCCTGTTTGAATTGAGCCCAGAGCAGTTTGGCTCATAAACAGTAGAGAGCTGATATACTCCTGACCACTACGCTCTGTACCTTGGGCTGTATATGATATATTCCCGACTACTGCACTCTCTACCCTGAGCTGTATATGATATACTCCTGACCACTGCGCTCTGTACCCTGGGCTGTATATGATATACTCCTGACCACTGCGCTCTGTACCCTGGGCTGTATATGATATACTCCTGACCACTGCACTCTTTACCCTGGGCTGTATATGATATACTACTGACCTCTGCACTCTGTACCCTGGGCTGTATGTGATATACTCCTGACCACTGCGCTCTGTACCCTGGGCTGTATATGATATACTCCAGACCACTGCACTCTGTACCCTGGGCTGTATATGATATACTCCTGACCACTGCACTCTGTACACTGGGCTGTATATGATATACTCCTGACCATTTCACTCTGTACACTGAGCTGTATATGATATACTCCTGACCACTGCCCTCTGTACCCTGGGCTGTATATGATATACTCCTGACCACTGCACTCTTTACCCTGGGCTGTATATGATATACTCCTGACCATTTCACTCTGTACACTGAGCTGTATATGATATACTCCTGACCACTGCCCTCTGTACCCTGGGCTGTATATGATATACTCCTGACCACTGCACTCTTTACCCTGGGCTGTATATGATATACTCCTGACCATTTCACTCTGTACACTGAGCTGTATATTATATACTACTGACCCCTGCACTCTGCACCCTGGGCTGTATATGATATACTCCTGACCATTTCACTCTGTACACTGGGCTGTATATGATATACTCCTGACCACTGCACTTTGGGTACCCAAGGCTGAACCCCCCTCAAGAAAAAAATATAACTTAGTCCCTGTACTCTACTGCCTGGAGCACATTGGTGGATCCCTTAGATCTGACAGCAAAGCTGTGAGTGAGGCCAGAGATCTGCTTCATGATTGGACACAATATGGATCCTCCCTCATCTCATTCCTGGTTATGGAAATCTATGATATTACCAGTCCGGTATCAGAGTATCAGCAAACACGAGGATTAGATATTTTGTAGGGGTGACTAATGGTGGAAATTGCCAAACACCAAATTTCGATACTCAGGGAAAGCTTCCCCAACCTCCCTACAATGGTGGAAATATTTGTTACCGAGACCAGCAGTACCCTTCGGGAACATTCTGGTGAAGAATAAGTACGCTCTCAGATATCGTCACAGGGTTGTAAATGCTATACAACCACTGGCATGGTGGGTTTTGTCAGGTAAAGGAGAGAGAGAGACCAGAGAACATCCCCTCACTGATCACCCCTAGCTAGAATGAACCCGGAAGTGATGTGTATTAGGTCACTTCCAGGTTCTGTGCCATCATTCCTGACCACTGTGGATGGAGAAGCTGTGAATGGAGCCCAGTCTGTTCTCCATTATCTTCAGTGGAGGGCAGGAGAAACATGAGGGACCTAAAAGATCCTTCATTTCTCATTTAAAGAAAACCTGTCACAACAAAATGCTAACATATGGGGGGGGGGGGGGGCTATTAGTCCATTATTTTTGGCAATAAAGTTAAGTGAAAAAAAATGGAGGAAAACATTCACGTTACCCCAAAGCACCCAAACTCCCCCTCCCAAATTTGTGAGTCCCCATGTACATAAAACGCTATATCACGGGCACCTACATACGAAATGTTGATTGCGCTAATGTCCAAATTCAGTATTTTGGTTTGGAATCAGTGATTGGTGTAATATTCTTTGTTTATGTTCTTCGATGTCTACTGTACTCATAAGTACATGGGTAGAATATCTCCGGTATTTGTAGGGAACCATGCCTGATGGAGGAAACCAAGGGGTCAATGTACAGAAGATTTGTTGGACGAGTGTGACAAGAATTAGCCCAGCTGGGATCAATTCTGGCCATATTGTAACTGACAGAGTGATTTCCTATGATTGTCGGCTCCATCTAGTGGCCATAATGAAGTATTTTTCCTCCATCTGTAAAAATATTGTGATACAGAATGATGGACATTAGATGGAGGCGATGATCATAGAAAATCACTGAGTTATATAAAATATGGCCGATATTCGGCACGGCCGGGCAAACCTGTGCCACCTTCCATCAACTATTTGTTTTCATTTTCATAATAGACCTCTAAGGCTCGGTTTCCACTAGTGCGACTTGCGGTGCGACTTGACACATGTCAAGTCGCACAGCAAGTCAAAACCCATTGTTTTCAATGGGGCACGTTTCCACTGCCGCGGCTTCAGTTGCCGCGACCTCAAAAGTAAATCGTGTACTACTTTTGAGCGCGACTTCCCTCTATATATGAGGGACAAGTCTAACTGAAGCCGTGGTTTACTTTTGCTACGAAGTCGTGCTAGAAGTAGCACAACTTCGTAGCCGCACTAGTGGAAACCGAGGCTAAGTCTCTCCACCAAAAAATGTACTCAGCCAATGAAAGGTAAGGACTCCATTTTTATTTTTCTCCTGCTATCAATGGCCAACACAGGACAACACTTCATCCATGTCTTTGGTGATCTCTGATCTCCTTATGAAGTGTTTCTTACATGATGAAGATCAGCCATGGAGTATATCTGAGGTGTATATCAGGGTGTGCTTCTTCCCCACCGGTCCACCAACATTCTTGTTCTAAATACTTTTATTGGTATGTCTAAAGGGTAACATACAGAAAATAACAACTTTTTTAAGGTAGCCCCAAGGGAAAGGGGATAAAACAAGGTGCACAATACGCATCAAATGGATTGGGAGGCAACCCTTATAAGCGAGATTAACTAAATTACAAGAGCGGAGATGTTAAATATTTATGACCATAGCACAGTATTATTATTACACACACATGAACTTTAATGGCACCCCAGTCTAATGCCCCGTACACACGTTCCGATTATGGTACGATAATCGTATGACTAAAGTTTTATAATTGTTGTATGTTACTAAAATCGAAAGCAACTCTGCCTACAAACCATCCGACTTTCTTCGTACGATTCACTGACCAAGTGTATTTTTCATAGCTACGTAACGGAAGTAATGTATATACGCCTGACCACTGCGGATTATTTTACTGTTTCCGATCATGTGTGGTATTTGTCGATCGACTTTTAGCGTACGAATACTGTACTGACGAAACAATTATCGTTCGAGAAGATGTCGTACGACAGAAGTTTTCCTGTTTGTCCCTTCGGATTTTGTTGGACCAACTGCCGTGATCGGCTGTCGAAAGCTGTGTACTAACGATCAGATTATCGTGAGACCAGGTCGAAAGCAAGTTTTGTCGTACGATAATCGGAACGTGTGTACGGGGCATTAGTCCGTAGGGTTCAATATTGAGTTGGTCCACCCTTTGCAGCTATAACAGCTTCAACTCTTCTGGGAAGGCTGTCCACGAGGTTTAGGAGTGTCTATGGGAATGTTTGACCATTCTTCCAGAAGCGCATTTGTGAGGTCAGGCACTGATGTTAGATGAGAAGGCCTGCCTTGCAGTCTCCACTCTAATTCATCCCAAAGGTGTTCTGTCAGGTCAGATTTCTGAAGTCAGGACTCTGTGCAGGCCAGTCATGTTCCTCCACCCCAAACTAGCTCATCCATGTCTTTATGGACCTTGCTTTGTGCACTGGTGTGCAGTCATGTTGGAACAGGAAGAGGCCATCCCCAAACTGTTGGGACCATGAAATTTTCCAAAATGTCTTGGTGTGCCGACGCCTTAAGAGTTCCCTTCACTGGAACTAAGGGTCCAAGCCCAACCCCTGAATTCTATGGGACTGTATGGTTGGGTTAGGTATGTAACTTTGTAACTATATGTAACACAGGAGCAATCCATGTTCAATTGAAAAAAAACAGAAGGGGCTGGTAAATGGAATATTTTACAAGCCCCCCGCCCCCCCCATCCGCCTGTGCGCCCGCGGGGGGAGATGAGACACACAGACGCAGTGCGTTGTTCTGTAATTTGTCCTCCCGTCCAACCATACTGATCCCCCTGCTGCCCGGACCCCCTGTGTGCCTGGGCCCCCTACCTGGAGGCCCAGTGGTTCCCCCCTATCAGGAACCTGGGGATGGTGACGTTTCATCTAAATCAGCTGGGAGGTAGTGATCCACCCAAGGTTTCCACAAGCGTTCATATTTTTTTAATATAACTGAAATGAGCTGCGAGCAATCTATGGTTGTATTGATTGATATTGCTGCTAGCCAGGGCCACTGATAGGGGGGGGGGGGGGACTACCAGTCCTCCTGTAGGGGGCCTGGCCACACAGGAGGGCCCCAACAGCATGGGGAATCGGTGCGGTTGGGCAAAGGGGCAAATCATAGGTGTGCGCAACCTATTGCATTAGGGTGTGCACCCCAAAGTTTAAATACACATGCATGTGTGTGCCTACATGTTTATGGCACCGGTACATTACTCTCCCTGCTGGCACAGTGAAATAGAAGTGCGTGGCACTTCTCTTATGGCAGAGCAGGTCCGAGGGAGATCTTTCCCATCTCCTCACTGGCAAACAGAGCGATAATGCAAATGTGCCCTAGGTGATTAGGGTGTGCACAGGCACACCCGACACACCCTGTGCGCACGCCTATGGGGGCAAATACAGAAGGAAGCCCTGTGCAGCTCTCAGCAGAATCTGAAAGCCAGTTTCTCCCCCTCCTGCCAGCTTTCACCTGCTGCAGGGAGAAACACAGACACAGGACATCATTCCTGTAATTGCGCCTCTGACACGGATCCCCCCCTCCCTGTTCTTGCCTGCTTCTGACCCACCCCCCCTTTCCCTGTGCTGCTCCCCTCCCGCAGAGCTGCAGGCTTTCCTTTACTGTAAAAAAAGTAACAAATTAAAAAAAAAAAAAAAAAAAGAATAATTACACATTAATAAATAATTAAAAAAAAATTGTAATATAAAAGAATTGTTAAGTTTTTTTACATTTAAAAAAAAAAAGTGTAAAAAACAATTAAAAAAAAGGCTAAATCAAGCAGGTTTGTGTCTGCAAATAATGATTTTAGTGTATATTTAGTAAAAATATTGTCTTGATAAATTCAAGGGGGGGAGGCTGTACGCCCCCCCCCCCCCGTGATTTCTAACTGCAGCCCTATTACTAGCACTGTTCACTTCCCTAATACGAGTGTGATGCAGTTGATTTTATGTAATGTATATATGTGTTGCGAAAAATTCTGTGTCTCACCTGTGCAATAATTAGTATAATAAATGAGGTATATCAATTATTATGTCTCCCCCTGATGAGGACGCGCAGAGCCCTGTGTCGACACGCGTAGGGGAGGGGGCCATACGTTGGAGTCTATGTGCGGGCTGTGAGGTGATAGTGAGGTGCCCTGTAAAGCACCCCGAAAAATGGAAATATTTATTTTAACCACTTTAACCCCGGAAGATTTGGCTGCTCAAGGACAATTGCGCGGTCATGCAACACTGTACCCAAAACGAAATTTACGTCCCTATTTTCCCCACAAACAGAGCTTTCTTTTGGTGGTATTTGATCACCTCTGTGCTTTTTATTTTTTGCGATATTAATAAAAAAAGAGCGAAAATTTGGCGAAAAATTGACATTTTCTACTTTGACAGTTAAAAAATATCCAATATATTCAATTTTTGTCACATATTTAGGCCAAAATGTATTTAGCTACAAAAAAATTCTCAATGAGCGTATTTTTATCCACTTTAGGACCGGAAGATTTTACCCCCTTCCTGACCCAGGCCATATTTTGAGATTCGGCACTGTGTTACAGACAATTGCGTGGTCGTGTGACGCTGTACCCGAATAAAATTTACGTCTTTTTTTCCCCACAAATAGAGCTTTCTTTTGGTGGTATTTGATCACCTGTGCGATTTTTATTTTTTGAAAAAAAGAGCGACAATTTTGAAAAAAAAAAAAAACAACATTCTGCATTCTGATATATAACATTCCCCAAAAAAAAATTATAAATCAAATTTTTTTAACATTTTAGGCCAATTTGTTTTCTGCCACATATTTTTGGTAACAATAAAAAATGGCAATATTTTGATTGGTTTGCGCAAAAGATATTTATGTTTACTAACTACGGGAAAGATTTATGTCATTTTTATTGTTTCTTGTTTTACTAGCAATGGCGGCGATCTGCGATTTTTTGGTGGGACTGCGACATTGCGGCAGACAAATCGGACCCCAAACTGACATTTTTGGGGGGACCAGTGACATTACTACAGTAATCAGTGCTATAAATATGCACTGTCACTGTACTAATGACACTGGCAGGGAAGGGGTTAACAGTAATGATGATCAAGGGGTTAAATGTATGCCTCATGCTTACTGACGTGTGTGGGGGGAGGGGACTGTGTGACACAGACAGAGATCGCAGGTTGAGCTATGCTGAATCCTGTGATCTGTCCCTGCCTGTCACAGAGAAGATCCGCCTGTTTTGTTTACACAAGCAGGCGGATCTTCTCACACGTTTCCCGACAATCGGGGAAGAGAGGCGGCAATCGCCGCCTCTCCTCCTCCGCCCCGACTCCCGCTGTGTCTAAACGCGCGCGCCGCCGAGACCACTAGGAGTCCAGCGACGTTGGTCTATGTTGATGAACCCAGGGCTGCCACTGTGCCGCAGACAGAGATCGCAGGTTCAGCTATGCGGAATCCTGTGATCTCTCCCTGTCTGTCACAGAGAAGATCCGCCTGCTTTGTTTACACAAGCAGGCGGATCTTCTCACACTTTCCCCGACAATCGGGAAAGAGAGGCGGCAATCGCCGGCTCTCCTCCTCCGGCCCGACACCGGCTGTGTCTAAACACAGCGGGAGCGAGCATCCAGCGGCGCGCGCGCACTGCTGAGACCACTAGGAGTCCAGCGATGGACCCAGGGGAGCCGACCTGCCTCAGTAGCAGCACAGTGAGCGATCCTAAAGTGGTTAATTTATTTAAGTTTACAGTTTTCAGGGAGATAATACCAATAATTATAAAAAAAGGTTATCAACACATTAGTCACATAAATAATCACAACACAATATAGATTTTTTTCACATAATTTATTATACAACTCATTTATTATAATTATTGCACAGGTGAGAATATTAATTTTACAAAGTGACACAGAATTTTGCGCAGCACATATATACATTACTTACGTTCATATTTTTTGACCCCCGTCTAATAAAACTGCTTCGACTTTGGCATGCATCATGGCTCTGCTGATTCTATTTTTGGATTCTGTGATATTCGGGAGAGGAGTTTTCCAGGCCTTAGCGATGGTTTCCTTTACAGCGGTAGTGACCTACAGGAGAAGTTTAAGCTCTAGATGGGTTTCTTCTAATGGTTTTTGGTTACGTAAGGCCATAGCTGGGTTTGGGTCCAGGACCATTAAACATGGTAGATTGAATGCGGAAAATTTCAGCCCAAAATGCTTGAGCCTGTGGACCGGTCCACCAGTTATGGTGATGTGTGCCTGTATCTGAAAGCAGGTGGGGGAGTAATTTGGAAGAAATTTGGCGATCTGGGTTGGATGTCCAGCAACGTTCATATAGAAGACATTACCCGCGCTCAAGGCAGTAATAAGATTCAAGACACCTCGAGGGTTGTGTGGGACCCCTAATGTACAGGAAGGCAGGACTTCGGTGAGGAACAATTCCCTCACTCAGGACAGGAAGACGGCTTCTCCCCCGTGTGAGATCTCTGATGTTTGTAAAGATGGGACTTCCTAGAAAAACATGTTGCGCACTCAGGACAGGAATACGGCTTCTCCCCCGTGTGAGACTTCTGATGTGTGACAAGTTGTGATTTTCGTACAAAACATTTGCCACACTCATGACAGGAATGTGGCTTCTCCCCTGTGTGAGATCTCTGATGTGTGTAAAGATGGGCTATCTGTGAAAAACATTTCCCACACTCGGAACAGGAATACGGCTTCTCACCCGTGTGCAATCTCTGATGTGTGGAAAGAGTGGACTTGCTTGAAAACCATTTCCCGCACTCAGGACAGGAATATGGCTTTTCACCCGTGTGAGAGCCCTGATGTAGGGCAAGTTGTGATTTTCGTACAAAACATTTGCCGCACTCAGGACAGGAATATGGCTTCTCCCCCGTGTGCGATCTCTGATGTGTGTAAAGATGGGCTATCTGTGAAAAACATTTCCCACACTCGGGACAGGAATACGGCTTCTCCCCCGTGTGTGATCTCTGATGTCTAAAAAGACTGGACTTCAAGGAAAAACATTTCCCACACTCAGAACAGGAAAATGGCTTCTCCTCGGTGTGGGACCTCTGATGTTTGACAAGTTCTGATTTTATCGCAAAACATTTCCCACATTCAGAACAGGAATACGGTTTTTCACCCGTGTGCGATCTCTGATGTCTAAAAAGACTGGATTTCAAAGAAAAACATTTCCAGCACTCAGAACAGGAAAATGGCTTCTCCTCTATGTGAGACCTCTGATGTGTGACAAGTTCTGATTTTATTGCAAAACATTTCACACATTCAGGACAGGAATACGGCTTCTCTCCTGTGTGAGATCTCTGATGTCTGTTAAGATTGAACTTCCCTGAAAAACATTTCCCGCACTCAGAACAAGAATATGACTTTTCTTCTGTGTGAAATCTATGATGTAGGGAAAGATGGGCTTTCTTAAAAAAACATTTACCGCACTCAGGAAAGGAATACGGCTTCTCAACTGTGTGAGATCTTTTATGCTCATCAAGATTGAATTTAAAATGGAAACTCTTCCGGCACTCAGGACAAGAAAACTTCTTATCTGTTGGAAGGAGGGCACTGTCCCTCACAGTCTGAGGTTCCTCAGGATAAGAGGAATACGATGGTCCGGCACTGTCCCTCACAGTCTGAGGTTCCTCAGGATAAGAGGAATACGATGGTCCGGCACCGTCCCTCACAGTCTGAGGTTCCTCAGGATAAGAGGAATACGATGGTCCATCTACACTGTGTGGTGCCGGATGGACATTTGAGGTAGCCGGCTTTTCTCCTGGACTATACTGTGTGATGTCCTCATCTTCTACTTTACAGTCTGGAGACAAAGTGAGACAATCCTCTGAGGTTTTCCTCATCTCCCGTCCATCTACTAAAATAGAAATACAAAGATTATTACTAGACATCAGCAGATTGGTTCCCCTAAACCAGGACTCCGCCCACATCAGACAGCTTTGTCTCTGAGGATCTTACAATTCCCCCCTCAAGGTAACTAGTAAATGGGTCCTCTGATCTCCTACCAGTTCATTTCTTTATTCATGGACCTTAGTCAGAGAGTGAGGAAACAACGAGAACTGTCTTTTATAGGAGTGACAGTGATGAGGGGATTATAGGACGAGTGTCCCCTCCCCCTCTATCACTCATTGCCATCTTCCCAACACAAGAAGTCCCGCACTTCCTTATTTAGTCCATGATTTAGTCATGAATAACAGCGGGACTGAGCCCCACCAGAGGTCAGAGAGTGAGGATGGGGGGAGAACAACCAAGATGAAGACTGGACTGATCCTGAAGACCATATATATCTCTGGGGAAGTCCAATCAGGATGCAATGCATCAGATGGGAGTGGTTTGAGGACATCATCACGTTGGGCGGAGTGCCCTCAAGTTACACTGAGACTGATGCTTGGGGAATCTGCAGTGATTGTGTGTATTCAATGCTGGATTGCTTTTTTAACCTTGTGAGTGCTTTTCTTATCCATGTAATAAATATAACAGTGAGCACTATGGAGTCTCTTCATCTCTAGTAGCAGGAGCTGGCTACCTAAAGAGGAGGCTCCGCCTACATGTACCTGAAGGAGTGTGATTTCATGCTGGGTGTGTCCTCTTGGTATGGAGCAATGGGGTCCATCTGAAGAGGTGAGAGTATTATTTGTGCACTTTAATGAGAGACACTTTCATAGTCCGTTTATAGTATTTGCTATAAGGTTTGTTCACAAGGAGTGCTGCACTATTATTTTATAGAATGTACAAAACAGAATATATAGTGCAGGGGTCAGGAGTATGTAATATACAACATAGAGTATATAGTGCAGGGGTCAGGAGTAAATAATGTACAATATAGAGTATATAGTGCAGGGGTCAGGAGTATGTAATGTACAACAAAGAGTATATAGTGCAGAGGTGAGGAGTAAGTAATGTACAAAACAGAATATATAGTGCAGGGGTCAGGAGTATGTAATATACAACATAGAGTATATAGTGCAGGGGTCAGGAGTATGTAATGTACAATATAGAGTATATAGTGCAGGGGTCAGGAGTATGTAATGTACAACATAGAGTATATAGTGCAGGGGTCAGGAGTATGTAATGTACAACATAGAGTATATAGTGCAGGGGTCTGGCGTATGTAATGTACAATATAGAGCAGGGCTTAAAATTTCCAGTCCTGAGCTACTAGCCAGGCCTTAAGAGTTACTCACCACCAGTTGCCCCACCCAACCCCTACCCTACCCTGCCCCTAAACTTGCCCTCCTAGGTTATCTCATGAAATGGCACTGTTAAATGTTTTTATGTAGAATTACGTTACAAAAATAAATATTAAAAACCACAACTTTAACAATATTAATATCAAGCAGATTTTATTAATCTGACCGTTATAAATAAAATAAGGATAAAATATGATTGGTTACTATAGGCACTGTGGGGAAATACAGGAATACAGGACGGGGAACACAGCTCAGGAAAGTGACCTGGGGAATACAGGCTGATATCACCCAGTCCCCACCCTACTCTGGACCAATCAGTGAGCAGTATGGGTGGAGGAATGGATTTAGTGTTAATGACCCACCTGTGCTGATCTCTGTAGGAGTGTCCTCCTCTATAAATGTCCCCGTTATTCCATCCTCCTCCATAGACTGCTGATCATCCCTCACATACGTCTCTTCTTCTTCTGCTTTAACCTCAACTTTTATATCTATCAGATCTTCACCCTAAACCAAGAGAAGGAGATAAAATATTATATGTAAAATAGAAGTGAAGCACTGCCCCCATAGGGACTGCCAGTTATTCTACGGGTCCTCCTGAGTTACCAACATACAGTCATGACAGATACAAGTTTCTAATTTCTTCTCGTCAGCTCACTCCAATAATCAATCCAGGGGTATTTGGTTGTTGTGTGGATTATTGTAAAATGGGGATAGAAGAAGGAATTAGTGAGATACTCCAGTTTAAGTATAGACAATGTTTGAGGATTCCTATCTTTTGATATAGCCAGGCTATTGATTCACCCCGCCACTATGGATGAACTTGGATTCAGTCTTTTTTTCCCCAAGACGACTCGGTGAACAGAAAGTTATCTTCAGGACACTCTCCCTAGTATCCTCTTCCTCTGCTGACACCCATCCACTGACTATCCTACAAGAAGGGGTGGCCCCCCTCAGGTCAGGCCCCTTGACACGAGTTCCTGTACTCATGACACTGCAGTCCCAGGGTCTCCAATGTCTCCCCTCTCAGTCAGCTTTCCTGGACCTCTCGGTTCAGCTCCTCTCTACCGCTCCTCTGGTCCTCAGGACTACCTCCTGCAACCACATGACACCTCTACAGAGGAGGAGGCGATCGCCCCCTCCCTCTGGAACTCTGCTCTCCAGCCAATGACCCCACAGCACATATGCTCTTGGCTTTTATACAGTATACCAGAATGCACCCAGGCGACCTGCCACTGCCAATCACCAGGACTGTAACAAAATCCTATGCATCAATTGGTCAGGTTTCCTCCCACTGTCTAACATGCCTCCCTATTGAACCAGAGTGAAACACTCTTCAGACTGAATGAATCGCAGACCTCACTAACAGATTCTGCTCCCTGATAGGCAGAGAGCAACACAGATTTACAGATCTCAAAACTATACTTCTCTCACTAGCACCTACCTAGGAGGGTGCTACACTCACCCCCCGCCAAACCGAGCCATGTCCTCACTAGCACCTACCTAGGAGGGTGCTACACTCACCCCCCACCAAACCGAGCCATGTCCTCACTATCACCTACCTAGGAGGGTGCTACACTCACCCCCCGCCAAACCGAGCCATGTCCTCACTAGCACCTACCTAGGAGGGTGCTACACTCACCCCCCACCAAACCGAGCCATGTCCTCACTAACACCTACCTAGGAGGGTGCTACACTCACCCCCCACCAAACTGAGCCATGTCCTCACTAACACCTACCTAGGAGGGCGCTATATAAGCTTTAACACTTGTAAGATCACGTAAACAATTCCACACATCTTCTCTATGAGTCCGTGTTTTATAAGCTCCATTCCACCAACCTTGTAACAGTGAGGGATGGTTTGACCTTCATGTGTGGAATCCCCGGAATACAGAGGACGGGGACATCTCTCTGGTGGGTTTCTGGTATTAGGTGGCTCCATCATATCCTTGTGTCCTTCTGAAAACTCCTCCATCACTCCGTACTCCTCATCCTCCTCTTTATACTCTTCTTTTACAACAATATTATCCTTGGGGTTTTTGTTCTAAAATATATAATAATACATTAATAGTAACAAACATGATTGTATAACAATTTTAATTACCAATATTTGTTCCTCATCTACCTGATGATGGTGAGGGATGGTGTGACCTTCCTGTGTGGAATCCCGGGAATACAGAGGACGGGGACATCTCTCTGGTGGGTTTCTGTGGTTGGAAGAGACCACCATAGTGTCCTGGTACAGATCTTTGTGTCCCTTTAGAAACTCTGACTCCTCCATCACCCCATCCTCATCATCCTCCTCTTTTATCTCTTCTTTAACCTCAACTTTAGAATCTCTCAGGTTTCCACTCTGAATATATAATAAAAATGACATCAATGGTAACAATGCAGATAATGTACAGATCCTAATGATACTATCAGTGATTGTTCCTCATCTACCTGATGATGGTGAGGGATGGTGTGACCTTCCTGTGTGGAATCCCGGGAATACAGAGGACGGGGACATCTCTCTGGTGGGTTCCCATTACTGGATCCATCTGTAGGAAACACACACACTGACTGAATACATTGTTTCTATGTGTTTATCAGATGATCGGGGATCTAGGTGGAGCCTCCGTACTGCTCTCTCCTTTACAATAAAGTCTCCTCTTACCCGGTGATGTGAGGGGCGGCTGATTCTCCATCATGACGTCCTTGTAGAGATCCTGGTGTCCTTCTAAATACTCCTACATAAAGAGATAGATAGTGACACCACTTAGGAACCTGATACTTACATTGATACAGTCACCATAAAGACACAACTCTTGGCCCAGAATTCCCAGCACCGCTCACCTCTCCTGTCAGCAGCTCCATCATCTTCTTGGTGACTTCTAGAATCTTCTGCATGTTGTGTCTCTCAGGTTTTAGGGAGTCACATGGAGGCACTGTGATGGTCATATGATCACCTGACTTCAGAAGAGGAAATCTCTGTATTGGAGAACCAATAGGAATATCATGTTAGAATCCCAGAATCCTCCTCACCTCTCCGGTTAGGTCTGTGTTTTATTAATAGAGATAAGAGTGATGTCATGTGACCTCCCAGAATCCTCCTCACCTCTCCGGTCAGTAGGTAGATGATCTCCAGGGTGAGGTTTAGTATCCTCGCAGTCATGCGACTCCGGTCCTCCTTCATCCTCATTCGTTCTATACAGCTAGACAAGTAAAGATGATAAATGATTACTAAAATATATGCATAAGTGGTGAAATATTCTGACCCTGAAGGGGTTAATCTAGGTTTCCACACTATATATGAGTGTATCATCATCTGCTGGAGATAAAAGACATCACAGTGACTATGGAGGAAGAGGACGGACATGACGGGGGGGGTTACTGGGTGTAAATAAGATCTTATTACCTCCTCTGCTGCCACTTCCAGCAACGTCTCCTCTCTACTTCCTCCCAAATGACCTTTCACCCAGAACTTCCTATTTATACCTGACATCACTTCCTGTCTTCAATAGAGACTTCCTGTCTGGGCAGAAATGAGATCACCACCTTGTGGAGCTCAGAGGTACTGCAGCCCAGAGAAATTTCTCGTAGTGAGAACACGGCCTTGTGCTGTGTGTGTATGTACTGTATATCCTTATAGACAGGGCTTTTTTTCAGCGGGAACTCCACCACCTTTGACTCAGGCCCTCTGCTCCCTGCTCATCACTATCACTTGTAAACACAGGGTCGTGGTTGAGTTCCTGCTCCTTTTTTCTGAGAAAAAAAGCCCTGCTTATAGATGGGTCATCTCCACTCCCACCAAGGGGGAGAGAAATATATTACTGCCTAGTCCAGCCTTTCTCAGCCAGGGCTTCTCCAAAGGGTTCTAGGGGTTCCATGAGCAATGAACAATTTCTGTCTCTCAGTAACAACTGACATCAATGATCTGTAAGGTGGGGGGGGGGGGGTCTTTCCACTGATGAGTATGTAAGGGGGTCCTTGGTCCTTCTCCCATTGGTCTCACAAATGTAATGGACTGCTACAATGATCACTGATATAGGAAGGTCCTTCTCCATTTGGTCACCAATGTAAGGAACCACGACACTGACCACTGATATGAGGAGTCCATCTGATGCCGCCAGGTTGCACCTCAGACTATTCAGGAGCTCAGTGATGCCCTGGTCCAGATCTGGGAGGAAATACCCCAGGACACCATCCGTCATCTCATTAGGAGCGCCCCGACGTTGTCAGGCATACATACAAGCACGTGGGGGGCCATACAAATTACTGAGGACCATTCTGAGGTCCTGCAATGACATTTCAGCAAAATGGACTCGCCTGCTGCATCATTTTTTCACTTTGAATTCAGCCCTCTGTAGGGTGATAATTTTAATTTCCATCAAACAATGCGGCATCCTTTCCTTTCTAACACATTACCCAGTCCATACCAGTATAGATCCTAAAACATTACCCAGTCCATACCAGTATAGATCCTAAAACATTACCCAGTCCATACCAGTATAGATCCCAACACATTACCCAGTCCATACCAGTATAGATCCTAACACATTACCCAGTCCATACCAGTATAGATCCTAACACATTACCCAGTCTACACCAGTATAGATCCTAACACATTACCCAGTCCATACCAGTATGGATCCTAACACATTACCCAGTTCATACCAGTATAGATCCTAACACATTACCCAGTCCATACCAGTATGGATCCTAACACATTACCCAGTCCATACCACTATAGATCCTAACACATCACCCAGTCCACACCAGTATAGATCCAAACACATCCCCCAGTCCATACCAGTATAGATCCTAACACATTCCCCAGTCCATACCACTATAGATCCTAACACAATACCCAGTCCATACCAGTATAGATATTCAGCATGAGATTTTTCCCCATTGAGATCTGATTTGTTTTCAAAGTGTTCCTTTCATTTTTTTGAGCAGTGTAGATATTTTTTCAAACTTTGGCTGTGTCGCCCCCCCCCCCCCACTGTGTTTGGCAGGAACCGTGAATCATAAATAAAGGCAATATTCATACCGCTTCTATGTATCACAGCTTCCTGCTTTCTTTGGTTCCCTGAAAGTCCTTACAATTTAAGCAAAGGGGTAGGGATCGCTAATGACAGCTTGGGGTGCCATCGTTCAGCTAGTGGTACCATCAAGTACACTGTACCCCATACTCATTCATGTAGGGGGTGGTATCTGGAGACCCTTCAATATTTAAATAGGGCTTCCAGATTCTGATAAGCCCTCTGCCCACAGACCCCCCCCAGCACAACCACCGGCCAGGGTTGTTGGAAAGAGGCCCTTATCCTCATCAACATTGGGACAAGATACTTTGCAAGGTGGGTCTACCCTGCAGGGGCCCCCCCTATGTTCAGATCATGTGGCCTAGTATGGTTTAGGACACACTTGCTTTCCCCTTACTTCGCCAGTAAAGATGCATATTTGGATTAGTTATTATTATTATTTGTTTCTTTGTGGGGACCCCCTTAAAATCCATAGTGGACTCAAAGCTTCTCCTTCGGGCACTGGCCATCCCACCCCCCATGCTATTTTTTTATACCTCTAAACCTTTTTACCGATTAGCCAAGAAAATGGGCATTTTTTAATCTGTTTCTATTGATCTCAATAGGGTTCGGCTCCCGATCTTCTCTGTAGTTTACCAAACCCTGTTTGAATTGAGCCCAGAGCAGTTTGGCTCATCACTAGTAGAGAGCTGATACACTCCTGACCACTACACTCTGTACCCTGGGCTGTATATGATATACTCCTGACCACTGCACTCTGTACCCTGGGCTGTATATGATATACTCCTGACCACTGCGCTCTGTACCCAGGGCTGTATATTATATACTCCTGACCACTGCACTCTGTACCCTGGGCTATATATGATTTACTCCTGACCACTGCACTCTGTACCCTGGGCTTTTTTATGATATACTCCTGGCCACTGCACTCTGTACCCTGGGCTGTATAGGACATACTCCTGACCCCTGCATCCTTTATGCTATATTGTAGGACAGTTGCTGGTTGCTCAGTAGTCAGGATGTTATTGAAGATCTTCCTGAAGGTCGGCTGAGTGTAGAAAAGCATATCTGATGGAAGAGTTCCATTATTACCAATGATTGTGCTGAGGTTTGTGTGTGTCTGTTAGACTCTCTATTGTGGCTCAGTCATTTTTTTTTTACTTTGAGAACGCAAGGCTGAACCCCCCTCAAGAAAAAAAAATTACTACAAACCTGCACTATACTGCCTGGAGCCCATTGGTGGATCCCCCTAGATCTGACAGTAAATGAGGCCCGTAATCAGTAAGTAAGAGTAAGGCCAGAAATCTGCTTCATGATTGGACATAAGGATCCTTCCTCCTCTCATTCCTGGGTATGGAAATCAATGATATTACCAGTTCGGTATCAGAGTATCAGCAAACTCGAGGATTAGATATTTTAGAGCCAATGGTGGAAATTGCCAAACACCAAACTACGAGGCTCAGGGAAACCGTCCCCAACCTACCTACAATGGTGGAATCCTTTGTCCCAGAGACCAGCAGTACCCTTCAGGAACATTCTGGTGAGAAATAAGTGCACTCTCAGACATCATGGGAAGCTTTATAAACTCTACACTAGTCACTAGATGTCTTCCCCAGACCCCCCACTATGTTCTCTCGGTCCCAATATCCCACCTGCAGGCCCAGCACTGGCATGGTGGGTGCTGTCAGTTAGAGGAGAGAGAGACCAGAGAAAATCCGCTCGCTGATCACCCCTCACTAGAATGAACCCGGAAGTGATGTGTATTCGGTCACTTCCAGGTTCAGTGCCATCATTCCTGACCACTGTGGATGGAGAAGCTGTGAATGGAGCCCAGTCTGTTCTCCATTATCTTCAGTGGAGGGCAGGAGACCCATGAGGGACCTAATAGACCCACATTGGAGAGAACCTGTCACAAAAAAATTCTAACAGTCAATTTTCTTTTTTTTTTTATTGCAATAAAGTTAAAAAAAAAAGTTGGAAAACATTCACGTTACCCACCAAGCACCTAACCACTTGCCGACCGCTCACTGTGCCTCTACTGCGGCACAGTGGCTCGTTATCGTCCAGCGACGTAGACCTATGTCGCTGGACTCCTCCCCCTGTAGGCGGCGCTCGCGCGCCGCCGGAGGCGCGCTCCCGCTGTTTTCATTCACAGCGGGAGTCGGGCCAGGGGAGGAGCGGCGGCGATCGCCGCTGCTCTTCCCCGATTGTCAGGAAATCTAGTTTGGAGATCCGCCCGCCTGTGTAAACAGAGCGGGCGGATCTCCTAAGTGACAGGGAGTAACAGATCGGAGTGTTCAGCATAGCTGGACATCCGATCTGTCCCTGACTCACTCAGTCACCTCCCCCCCACACGTCAGTAAGCTCCAGGCATACATTAACCCCTCCCTCTCCAATAAAATTAACCCCTTCCCTGCCAGTGTCATTTTTACAGTAACAGTGCATATGTATAGCACTGATTACTGTAGTAATGTCACTGGTACCCCCAAAAGTGTCAAAAATGTCAGTCAAGGGTCCGATCTGTCCGCCGCAATGTCGCAGTCCCGCAAAAAAAAAAAAAAAAAATTTGCAGATCGCCGCCATTACTCGTTAAAAAAAAAAAACACCAAAAATTACAGAAATCTTTCCCTTAGTTAGTAAACGCAATAACTTTTGCGCAAACCAATCAAAATACGCTTATTGAGATTTTTTTTTACCAAACATATGTAGCAGAAAACAAATTGGCCAAAAATTTAAAAAAAATTAGATTTTTACATATTTTTTTGGAGGAATTTCATATAAAAAATGTTAAAAATATTGTTAATTTTTCAAAACTTACGCTCTTTTTTTGTTTATAGCGCAAAAAGTAAAAATCGCACAGGTGATCAAATACCACCAAAAGAAAGCTCTGTTTGTGGGAAAAAAAGGACGTAAATTTCGTTTTGGCTACGGCGACGCACGACCGCGCAATTGTCAGTTAAAGTCGCACAGCGCCGAATTGCAAAAAGTGGCCTGGACGTAAGACAGCAAAACCCTCCGGTGGTAAAGTGGTTAAACTACCCCCCAAAATATTGGAGGCCCCATGTCCATAAACGCCATGTCACGGGCACCTAAATACAAAAAGTTGATGTCCAAATTCAGTATTTTGGTTTTGAATCAGTGGTTGGTGTAATATTGTTGGTTTATGTTCTTCGATGTCTACTGTACTCATTAGTGCATGGGTAGAATATCTCCGGTATTTGTAGGAAACCATGCCTGATGGAGGAAACCAAGGGGTCAATGTACAGAAGATTTGTTGGATGAGTGTGACAAGCATTAGCCCAGCTGGGATCAATTCTGTCCATATTGTAACTGACAGAGTGATTTCCTAAGATTGTCGGCTCCATCTGGTGGCCACAATGAAATTCCTCCATCTGTAAAAATATTGTGATACAGAATGATGGAGGCGATGATCAGAGAAAATCAATGAGTTATATAAAATATGGCCGATATTCGGCAAACCTGTGCCACATTCCATCAACTCTTTGTTTTCATTTTCATAATAGACCTCTAAGTCTCTCCCGCACAAAATGTACTCAGCCAATGAAAGGTAAGGACTCCATTTTTATTTTTCTCCTACTATCAATGGCCAACACGGGACAACACTTCATCCATGTCTTTGGTGATCTCTGATCTCCTTATGAAGGGTTTCTTACATGATGAAGATCAGCCATGGAGTATATCTGAGGAGTATATCAGGGTGTGCTTCTTCCACACATATCCACCAACATTCATATAGAAGAGATTTCCCGCACTCAAGGCACTAATACACCTTGAGAGTTGTGTGGGACCCCTGATGTACAGGAAGGCTGGACTTCATTGAGGAGCCTCAGTGAGATCCCTCACTCAGGATCGGAAAGTGGCTTCTCCCCCGTGTGAGATCTCTGATGTGTGGATAGATGGGACTTTCTAGTAAAGCATTTCCCGCACTCAGGACAGGAGTACGGCTTCTCACCCGTGTGAGACCTCTGATGCAAGACAAGATGTGATTTTCGTACAAAACATTTCCCGCACTCAGGACAGGAATACGGCTTCTCCCCTGTATGCAATCTCTGATGTCTGGAAAGAGTGTACTTCTGTGAAAAACATCTCCCGCATTCAGAGCAGGAATACGGCTTCTCCCCCGTGTGAGATCTCTGATGATTAAAAAGATGGGGCTTCGATGAAAAACATTTCCCGCACTCAGAACAGGAAAATGGCTTCTCCTTCGTGTGAGACCTCTGATGTATGACAAGTTTTGATTTTACTGCGAAACATTTCCCGCATTCAGAACAGGAGTACGGTTTCTCACCCGTGTGAGATTTCTGGTGTATAATAAGACTGGACTTCGCTGAAAAACACTTCCCGCACTCAGAACAGAAAAATGGCTTCTCTTCCGTGTGAGACCTCTGATGTACGACAAGTTTTGATTTTACTGCGTACGATTTCCCGCATTCAGAACAGGAGTACGGTTTCTCATCCGTGTGCAATTTCTGATGCATATAAAGATGGGACTTCGATGAAAAACATTTTCCGCACTCAGAACAGGTAAATGGCTTCTCTCCTGTGTGAGACATCTGATGTATGACAAGTGGCAATTTTTTTCCAAAACATTTCCCGCACTCAGAACAAGAATACAGCTTTTTTTCCATGTGAGATCTCTGATGGTTGTTAAGACCGAACTTCCCCGAAAAACATTTCCCGCACTCAGAACAAGAATACGGCTTTTCTTCTGCATGAGATTTCTGATGTAGGGAAAGATGGGCTTTCTTTAAAAAACATTTCCCGCACTCAGGACAGGAAAGTGGCTTCTCAACTGTGTGAGATCTTTTATGCTCATCAAGATTGAATTTAAAAAAGAAACTCTTCCCGCACTCAGGACAGGAAAACCTCTTATCTGTTGGAAGGACAGCACCGTCCCTCACAATCTGAGGTTCCTCAGGATAAGAGGAATACGATGGTCCGGCACAGTCCCTCACAGTCTGAGGTTCCTCAGGATAAGAGGAATACGATGATCCGGCACCGTCCCTCACAGTCTGAGGTTCCTCAGGATAAGAGGAATACGATGGTCCGCCACTGTCCCTCACAGTCTGAGGTTCCTCAGGATAAGAGGAATACGATGGTCCGGCACTGTCCCTCACAGTCTGAGGTTCCTCAGGATAAGAGGAATACGATGGTCCGCCACTGTCCCTCACAGTCTGAGGTTCCTCAGGATAAGAGGAATACGATGGTCCGGCACTGTCCCTCACAGTCTGAGGTTCCTCAGGATAAGAGGAATACGATGGTCCGCCACTGTCCCTCACAGTCTGAGGTTCCTCAGGATAAGAGGAATACGATGGTCCATCTACACTGTGTGGTTCCGGATGGACATTTGAGGTAGCCGGGTTTTCTCCTGGACTATACTGTGTGATGTCCTCATCTTCTACTTTACAGTCTGGAGACAAAGTGAGACAATCCTCTGAGGTTTTCCTCATCTCCCGTCCATCTACTAAAATAGAAATACAAAGATTATTACCAGACATCAGCAGATTGGTTCCCCTAAACCAGGACTCCGCCCACATCAGACAGCTTTGTCTCTGAGGATCTTACAATTCCCCCCTCAAGGTAACTAGTAAATGGGTCCTCTGATCTCCTACCAGTTCCTTTCTTTATTCATGGACCTTAGTCAGAGAGTGAGGAAACAACGAGAACTGTCTTTTATAGGAGTGACAGTGATGAGGGGATTACAGGACGAGTGTCCCCTCTATCACTTATTGCCATCTTTCCAACACAAGAAGTCCTGCACTTCCTTATTTAGTCCATGATTTAGTCATGAATAACAACGGGGCTGAGCCCCACCAGAGGTCAGAGAGTGAAGATGGGGGGAGAACAACCAAGATAAAGACTGGACAGATCCTGAAGTCTATATATACTTCAGGGGAAGTCCAATAAGGATGTAATGCATCAGATGGGAGTGGTTTGAGGATGTCATAACGCTAGGCGGAGTGCCCTCAAGTTACACTGAGACTGATGCTTGGGGATCTTACATTCCAACCCTCAAGGTAACAGGTAAATGGGTTCTGAGGAACCTTTATGTCCATTACTGGTATTTTATGTAAAAACACCCAGCTATGCACTCAGGAGTTGGAGACAGCTATGCTTCAGGCGAGGGGCAACTATGCAGCTGATCCCACCCAGCATAATCGGGAGACTTGGTTATGGAAATGTAGGGAGTATGAGCTTCGGCTCCTAGACCTTACTAAAAGGAAGATACTTTAGACCAACAAAAACATTTTTGAACATGGTAACAAGGCTGGGCGCTTACTTGCTTATTTGGCCAGACCTGACTCCACCCCCCACTTCTATCTCCCGTATTTGCCGGTCTACCGGCCATATTAGTGCCACCCCCGCACAAGATCCTGGATGCTTTCATGTCCTTCTACTCCTCTCTTTATACCTCTACCGGTAACTGTGACGACCAACAATTGTTTGATGATGTAACTCAGGAGCCTCTTCCCTCCCTGTCCTCACGTAAGCGGGAAGCCTTAGGGCCAGTTCACACCGCATGCGATCGAGAGTGGGGTTTTTTTTGCGCATCAAAAACACATGGAAAGTAGGTTATATGGTTTCCAATGGCAGAGTTCTCACCAGTGTGATCAGCTCCAGGGGAAAAATAAAAGTAGAACATCCTTCTTTTTTTTTGCCCTGGATCGTGGTAAAATGCATCAAAAACGTATTGAAATGCACCTAAGCATGCTGGAACACACATGTCCTTATTTAGGGGCCAGGTGAGTCCATAGAAACGCAGTCCGGATACGTTCCAATTGCTTTTCTGCATTCGTGTTTTTGGTGCGTTCCAGTGGGTTTTTCCCCCACCTTATAGAAGTTCCAGTGCGTTTTTTGGTGTGTTTTTCAAGCAACACCAAAATAAAAGAGTAAAATACAAGTACATCATTAAAACCCTCAAATGGTCGGTTCTCTGGAGATATGACACATAAATCCATGACACATAAATCCATAAACTAATCAGGAGGCTCGTTATAGATAGTAGTAAGAGAATTTTTCAAATCGGATATAAAAATTGGATTTTTGACTCACCGTAAAATCCATTTCTCGGATGTTCATTGATGGACACAGCTCCTGATCTTCATAACTATTGGGTTATACTGCCCCCTACAGGAATAGGACACTAGGCAGAAAAAAGTCTGGCTACGCCTATGGGCAGTCCCAGGGGGGTATACTCCAATAATGAACATCAGAGAAAGTCAAAAATCCCATTTTCTCTTTCGTTCATTGATGGACACAGCTTTAGATCTTCATAACCGTTGGGACGTCCCAAAGCAGTGTTCAACATGAGGGGTGGGAACAGCAAAAAAAAAATTCCCAAGGCTAAACTGTAGCCAACCAGGCAACAGGAGCTCAACCAAAAAAAAAAAAAAACTGTAGCCCACCTAAAAAAACAATACACCCTCAAAGAGGATCAGGTCCTCTCTCAGCAGCCTGCAAAACCTTGTGGCCAAAAGAAGCATCTGTAGATGCCAACACATCCACTTTATAAAACTTTGTGCACCGACGACCAGGTGGCCGCCTTGCAAACCTGCGTCACTGACGCCTGATGATGGAAAGCCCAGGAGGCACCAAGCGCCCTCGTAGGGTGCGCCTTGACAGGGAAAGGAGGAACCTGACCCCTGATGGAATAGGCCTGAATCACTGTCTGTCTGATCCATCTGGAAATGATCGCAGAGGAAGTGGACAACCCTTTACGAGGCCCATTCGTGGGTACTGAGACTCCGTAGCTGCAAGGTACACCCTAATTGCCCGCACCACATCCAAGGCATGAAAGGCAATTTCCTTCAGATTTTTTAGGCCTGGGACACAGGGAAGGTAACACAATGTCTTCATTCTAATGAAAAGCAGAGACAACCTTTGGAAGGAATGACGGACAGGGGCGAAGAACCACCTTATCTCTGTGAATCACCGGGTAAGGTGAATGACAGGATAACTCCGCCAGTTCCGACACCCTGCATACAAAAGGTGATAGCCACCAAAAGGGTCACCTTCTCGGACAGCGTAAGTAGGGGAATCTCCTGAAGATTTTCAAAAGGGAGGCTTCTGGAAGACTCGAAGCACCAAATTGAGGTCCCAAGGTGGCAACGGAGCCCGCACTGGAGGAACCAAATGTTGGACACCCTAAAAAAAAGGTACGCACCAGGGAGTGATTTGGTCAAAAGAACGTTGAAAGAAGACTGCCAAAGTCAACAACTGACCCTTGATGGTACTCAAGGCCAATTTCTGTTTAACCCCCCCGTTGAAGGAAGGTCAAGATCCGAGCCACCTAGGAGGAGCGAGGATGAACCTCAAGTGACTCACATCACGCAATGTACGTCTTCCATGTACGATGGTAGATCCTCCTAGAAGTAGATAGCCTATCTTTTAACAGTGTAGGAATCACTGACTCAGATAAACCTCTAACCTTCAGCACCTGGCGTACAACAGCCAAGCCATCAAAGCCAGCGACTGTAAAGCAGGATGGAAGATCGGTCCATGGGACAGCAGATACTCAGAGAGGAAGCTTCCAAGGAACGTGGGCAACCAGCCGCACAAGACCGGCGTACCAAGCCTGGCGAGGCCAGTCTGGAGCCACTAAGATGATCGGAATCCCTTCTGCCTCGAACCTGTGTAGAAGTCTTGGCAGAAGCTTGAGCGGAGGGAAGGCGTAAATCAGATGATACTGACCCATGGGGCCACCAGCGCATCCGTGGCGTCTGCCAGAGGATCTCGTGACCGAGCCACAAACCTCTTCAACTTTCTGTTGAGCCGAAACACCAACAGATTCACCTCGGAGGTGCCCCACTGGAGTCACAACTGATGAAACACCTCCGGATGAAGGGACCACTCCCCTTGGTCCAACGCCTGCCGACTGAGGTAATCCGCCTGCCAGTTTTCCACCCCGAGAATGTGTAAGGCGGAGAGGGCTGTAACGAACCGCTCTGCCCATCTTAGAATGCCGGCTATCTCCAGAGCCGCCAGGACACTTCTGTGCCCCCTTGGTGATTGACATAAGCCACGGCTGTGGCATTGTCTGATTGAATGCGCACTGGACAACCCTGAAGACGATCCGTCTAATGGTCCAGACACAGTCTGATCGCTCGGAGTTCCAAGATAAACTAATAATGCTTCTCTCCCACGACAAAGCGGAGAAAGCACTGGTGACCGGCACATATCGGAATATGAAGGTAAGCATCCTTGATGTCGATAGAGGCAAGAAAATCCCGCTGACGCAGGGGTGCCACCACCATGCAAATGGACTCCATTCTGAACTTCTGCACCCGCACAAAGCAGTTCAGCGCCTTGAGCTCCAGGATTGGACGCACTTTGCCTAACTTCCTGGGAACTGTTAACAGGTTTGAGTAAAAACCCTGAAAACGGTCCGAAGTCGGAAAAGTGACAATCACCGCTTGATGTAACAGGTCTTGTACCGCCATAAACAGACCCTGTAAACGGTCCGGAGACAGGCGCAAGTTGGAAGGAAAGAACCTTGCCGGGGGACAAGAGCGAAACTCGACTTCGTGGACCTTCTTGTCTTGCACCAGGGAAGTCCACGTGTCCGAAAATCAGTGAAGACGTCCCCCCACCCCCCGATATGGGTTGGAGCGCACCTTCATGCTGAAGGAGCCTTGCCCACGGGTCTGGTGAAGCCTGCACTCGGCTGCTGAAGGAGCCTTGCCCAGGGGTCTGGCGATGCCTGCATTTGGCTTGCCAGGCCAGGTTTATTTGGATCCTCCTGGGGGAGGCCCTGAAAGGCTTTGATCCCTTGTCAGTCGAAAAAACTTCTTATGAGCCAAGAAGGAAGGCCCACGTCTATGACAAGGTTCCTTGCCCTTAGTAGTCTGCGGAAGGTACTCTTCCCCCCTGTGAGACCTTTTATGATGTCATCCAGGGTAGCTCCAAACAGGCGATCTCCTTGAAAAGGAAGATCAGTCAAGGCCTTTTTTAAGCCCCGTACACACGAGTCGAAATTTGGCCAGGAATTTTCGTCCGACGACCGATCTGCCGATTTTCGGCTTGTTAGTATGATGCTTCCGACAACCGACTCCCACTTTTCGGCCAAATAAATCCTGGTGTGCAGGCTATATAATTTTTGTCGACCATCAAAACACGTCTGATTTTTGTCTCATTAGTACAGATTTCGATGGGGAAAAATCTTATGAGCAAGACTAGGCATGCTCAGAGATGAAAGAACACATAGAAAGCAATCCAACACATGACATCACTTCTAAAATAGAATTCTGTCATGCGGGAAAATTCATGTGCAGTCTAGAGCACATTCCAACCAACAGACACCACTCTGGACAAAAGATGGACGACCGGTCGGCGGAAATTCGTTGCGTGTGTACGAGGCTTTAGAAGTCTGGTCCTCAGACCAGCATTTTAGCCAAAAGACACGCTGAAGGACCACTGCCTGAAACAGAGAGCCGAGCCACTAGGGGAGCCGCATCCAAAGAGGCATCACAGATAAACTGCAGCCCCTGGACCAGCTGGTCCGCCAGCTCAGCAAAGGCAGGGGGGAGTTGTTCTTCCTCCAGGCCACGGCGTAAATACTTAGTCCACTCGATCAGAATTTGCGACACCAGGGCAATGGTGAAAACCGGCCTCAGTGCCGAACCAGCCAGAGTGTACATAGTGCGGGCCACAGCCTCTGCCTTCCTATCAGCCGAATCCCTAAAGGCCGGGGACTCTTCAACCGGAATCATGGTTGCCTTGGTCAATCTGGAAACCGGAGGGTTCAATACCAGTGGAACAGTCCACTTCCTAAGAAGGGACTCCTCATAGGGGTAACACCTAGTAAAGCGCTTCGGGACCCCACGGGGACGCTTTGGTCATCCCCAATCTTTAGCAACAATTCTGTCAAAATAGGTGGGGAAGGGAAACACCTTTGCCGCTCTGGATGGCTTGTGAGTGCCAAAGGGAATGTTGCGCAGAGGTCTTACAAGCACAATTTTGGAAAAAATACATTTTAGAATTTAAAAATAAAAAAAACAGTAAAGTTAGCCCAATTATTTTCTATAATAATATGAAAGATGATGTTACGTCGAGTAAATAGATACCCAACATGTCATGCTTCAAAGTTGCGCACGCTCGTGGAATGGCGATAAATATTGGTACTTAAAAATCTCCATAGGTGACATTTTAAAATGTTCTACAGTTTACCAGGTTAGAGTTACAGAGGAGGTCTAGGGTTAGAATTATTACTCTCGCTCCAACGGTCATAGCGATACCTCACATGTGTGGTTTGAAAACCGTTTACATATGTGGGCGGGACTTGCGTATGCGTTCAGGTCCGACCGCGAGCTCGGAGGGACGGGCGCTTTACATTTTTTTTTTTCCTTATTTATTATACCTTTATTTCTTATTTTTACACTGTCCCTTTAAAAAAACTTTTTATCACTTTTTTTCTATTACAAAGAATGTAAGCATCTCTTGTAATAGAAATAAGCAGGTCAGGTCCTCTTTAATGTGAGATCTGGGGTCAAAAAGACCTCACATCTCACATCTACACTAAAAAGCAAAAAAAAAAGGCATTTTTTTATCATGAAAAAAAAATGGGCTCTCTAAAGCCCCGTACACACGATCAGATTATCGAACGATCTGTCGTCCGTTTTTTGTGGCAAGCTAGTCTAATGTGGAAAGTGAAGAGGTTTTTTTCATACGAATTTTCCCGTACGACAGAATTCTACTTCAGAAGTGATGTCATGTGTTGGATTGCTTTGTATGCGTTCTTTCATCTCTGAGCATGCCTAGTCTTGCTCATAAGATTTTTTTTCCCTCGAAATCTGTACTAATGAGACGAAAATCGGACGTGTGTTGACGGACAACAAAAATTATATAGCCTGCACTTCTCGATTTTGTCAGCCGAAAAGTCGGAGTCGGCTGTCGAAAGCACCATACTATCAATCCGAAAATCGGCAGATCGGTCGTCGGACGAAATTTCCCTCTCCGAATTTCTTATCGTGTGTACGGGGCTTAAGGCTTTTGGGAGGAAGGGGATTACAGGCTGATATCCCCCAGTCCCCGCCCTACTCTGGACCAATCAGTGAGCAGTATGGGTGGAGGAATGTATTTAGTGTTAATGACCCACCTGTGCTGATCTCTGTAGGAGTGTCCTCCTCTATAAATGTCCCCGTTATTCCATCCTCCTCCATAGACTGCTGATCATCCCTCACATACGTCTCTTCTTCTTCTGATTTAACCTCAAATTCTATATCGATTGGATCTCCACTCTAAACCAAGAAAATGAGAGAGAATATCATCTGGAAAATATAAGCTTCATTATTGTGACATCACTTAAGAAATCCACACATCGTCTCCATGAGTTTGTGTTTTATCAGCTCCGTCCCACCAACCTTGTAGCATTGAGGGATGGTGTGACCTTCCTGTGTGGAATCCCGGGAATACAGAGGACGGGGACATCTCTCTGGTGGGTTTCTGGTATTAGGTGGCTCCATCATATCCTTGCGTCCTTCTGAATCCTCCATCACTCCATACTCCTCATCCTCCTCTTTATACTCTTCTTTAACAACAATATTATCCTTGGAGTTTTCATTCTGAAAAATATAATAAAATATTCATTGTAAAAAACACGATTGCTTATAAATCATAACTACCAATAATTTTCAATCATCTACCTGATGATGGTGGGGGATGGTGTGACCTTCCTGTGTGGAATCCCGGGAATACAGAGGACGGGGACATCTCTCTGGTGGGTTTCTGTAGCTGGATGACTCCACCATGGTGTCCTGGTACAGATCGTTTTGTTCTTTGGGAATCTGCAACTCCTCCATCACCCCATCCTCATCATCCTCCTCTTTTATCTCTTCTTTAACCTCAACTTTAGAATCTCTCAGGTTTCCACTCTGAATATATAATAAAAATGACATCAATGGTAACAATGCAGATAATGTACAGATCCTAATGATACTATCAGTGATTGTTCCTCATCTACCTGATGATGGTGAGGGATGGTGTGACCTTCCTGTGTGGAATCCCGGGAATACAGAGGACGGGGACATCTCTCTGGTGGGTTCCCATTACTGGATCCATCTGTAGGAAACACACACACTGACTGAATACATTGTTTCTATGTGTTTATCAGATGATGGGGGATCTAGGTGGATCCTCCGTACTGCTCTCTCCTTTACAATAAAGTCTCCTCTTACCCGGTGATGTGAGGGGCGGCTGATTCTCCATCATAACGTCCTTGTAGAGATCCTTGTGTCCTTCTAAATACTCCCACTCCTCCATGGAGAAATAGACAGCGACATCCTGACACCTTATAGGAACCTGACACACACAATGATACAGTCACCATCCAGACACATCCCTTGTGTTGAACCTTCACAGACATCAGGAATAGTTATTTTCCCTCTTCCTCAAAAAAAGCTTATAAAATATAATCATTTGCATTATAAATCCCCCATATTATCATATAATCCGTTAGTATAAACTGATGAGGTGAGAAGGTGATTGGTGGGAAAGGTGACACATCTCCAAAATGAAGAGAATGTGCCGGCCCCGTAAGTGGAGGAATGTTCTGGGGTTAATCTAGGTTTCCACACTATATATGTTTGTATCATCATCTGCTGGAGATAAAAGAGGTCACAGTGACTATGGAGGAAGAGGACGGACATGACGAGGGGGGGGTTACTGGGTGTAAATAGAAAATAAGATCTCATTACCTCCTCTGCTGCCTCTTCCAGCGATGTTTCCTCTCTACTTCCTCATGACTCACCTCTCGCCCATATCTTCCTTTATATATCTGACATCACTTCCTGTCTTCCATGGAGACTTGCTGCCTCTATGGTAGAAGTGAGATCACCACCTTGTGGAGCTCTTTGGAACTGCACCCCCGAGAACCGTCTCGTAGTGAGAACACGGCCTTGTGCTGTGTGTGTATGTACTGTATATCCTTATAGATGGGGTCATCTCCACTCCCACCAAGGGGAATAGGTTACTGCCTAGTACAGCCTTTCCCAATCAGGGTTCTTCTAAAGATTTCTAGGGGGTTTCTTGAGCAATAAACACCCATCTAACCACCTTCCCCCTGGATCCTGCTTCCTCGCAAACGGTATGCTCACCCTCTTACTCTATTCTACACTCTCTAACTCACATCTTCAACCTCTCCCTCTCTTCTGACATCTTCCCCAACTCTCTAAAACACACGTTAGTCACTCCCATCCTTAAAAAGCCCTCACTGGACCCCACCAGTCTTTACAGTCTATGCCCCGTCTCCTTACACCCCTTCTCCTTGAAACTCCTTGAACGACTGGTCTATAACCGACTGAGTGACCATCTGACTAATAACAAACATCTTGATCCCCTTCAGTCTGGATTTCGCCCTCAACACTCTACAGAAACTGCTGCTCTCCTTACACTCACAAATGACCAACTAACGGCTAACACCAATGTACACTATTCTGTACTACTCCTCCTGGACCTCTCTGCTGCCTTTGACCACCCCAACTCCTCAAAAAAATCCACTCCCTTGGTCTCCATGACTGTACTCTTCACTGGTTCTCATCCTACCTATCTCAACGCACCTTCAGTGCTACTTATAACTCTACTACCTGCTCTACTCTTCCTTTCTCCATCGGGGTTCCCCAAGGTTCTGTTCTTGGACCTCTCCTTTTCTCAATCTAAACCTCCTTCCTGAGTCGGGTGATTGTCTTCCTAGGCTTTCAATATCATCTCTGTGCTGACGACACCGAAATCTATCTCTCCACCCCTCAGCTCACTCCATCAGTCTCCTCCTGATCACCAACTTACTAACAGACATATTAGCCTGGATGTCACATAATTTCCTCAAACTCAACCTATCCAAAACTGAGCTCATAATATTTCCTCCCCTACGTTCCTCTTCCCCTGATTTCTCTGACAAAATCAAGGGCTCAACTATCACCCCGTCCCCCTATGCCAATGTCCTTGGTATAATCCTGGACATTGAACTATCCTTTTGGCCCCACAGTCCCTGTCCAAAGCTTGCCCCCTCAACCTCCCCAAGATACGCCACTGCCTAAACAATGATGCCACAAAGCTTCTAATCCACTCCCTGGTCATCTTTCATCTCGATTACTGCAACTCCCTCCTCATTGGCTAACCTTTAAATAGGCTCCTTCCTCCTTCAGTCAATCAGAGAGTAAAGGCCCCCTGTATTAGTGGAAAGAGCCCCAGGCTTGAAGGGAAGGGCCCCCGGGGCTTTGGCATTCCACCACCGTGCAAAGGCCCCAAGATGGTAGGAAGGGGGCCCACTGCAGAACTTGTGAAAGGGTCCTGCAATGAGAGTAAAGGGCTCCAGGATCAGTGGGAAGAGCACCAGGCTTGAAGGGAAGGGCTCCAGGGTCTGGGATGCCCTTCATGGTTTCTTGTACTGGGGCCCTGAACGCCCTGAAGGTTCCAGTTACGCCTCTGCCATGAAGGACATTACATCTTGATTCCATCTCTAAATTGAGAAACTATTTAGATTACTTCTTGCATACATATGGCACATCCTTATTTTGCTAGAAAGGATAATTGTGCATGTTGTAGGTATATTTTGAAGGCTATGAATTGTGTTTTGTTCAGTTGTATGTGTGGCTTTTCTGTTCAGTAAAAGCACTGATGCACTCCAGAAGTCGAAGCTTCCTTGGCTTTGAAGAACCTTTGAAAAAAGAGGCAAGTAAAACACCCACCTACACCTAAAAACGTACTTACAGTATTGCCGGGTCCGCTTAAAAGTTTTGACACCGCGAAGCTGGATCTTGTTCTACAACCTGAAAACGTGTTTGCTGGGCCGGCCTAAAGGTTATGGTACGGCGAAGCTGTACCTTTTTCTAGATCCAATCTGGTACTGGTGTCTGAAGAACCCCAACCCTCGCTCCTACAACCTTCTTCCAAGTTGGGTTGTCTATTGCCGGTGTTCTGTCAGAATACCATACCCTATCAGAATTCCATACCTCCGTCATTTCATGTTGCGGATAAGCTGTGGCTTCGTCATGAATCAGCTGTAGCCGCGTCACAAGTCATACTGCGCATGCGCAGAATAGGTAGGGTATTTTGATAACATCGTAAGGGTCAGGCAAAAGTCCTAGTGTGCATGCGCCGGCGCATGTGCACCAACGGGTCGGATCTCTGATAACAAACATCCATCCGGTCTCCATGGCCCACACTGTGCTGACCCGACACTGCAGCAACCCGACAATCCAATCTCCATGCCCCACACTGCGCCGACCCGACAATGAGACAGTGGCGTGCGCGTAGCGAATAGGATTGTCCCATTGTCGGCTCGGCACACTGTATGCCATGGAGATCGGATGGATGTTTGTTATAAGAGATGCTGCTACCCGATCCGTTGGTGTGCATGCGCCCGCTCATGCGCAGTAGGACTTTTGCCTCAACCCCCTTACGATGTTATCAAAATTCCCTACCTATTCCGCGCATGCGCAGTTGGACGTGTGACGCAGCTACAGCTGGTGCATGACGAGCCTGCACCGGAAATGACGTAGGTAGGGAAATCTGATGGGGTAAGGTTTTCTGATAGAACACCGGTTCAGACACAGAAGAGGGTGTGGACTTAGGACAAGGTTTATGGACCCACCCAAAGATCAGGAGGTGTGGTCTCAGAGGTCAAAGGCCAGGAGGTGCGGCTGACCTCCACCATAGGCGTGTGTTGGCAATAATTCAGACTTGCATGGTTCTAGGCATCGAAGTTCCTTCAGATATCTGGGAGCACTCAATGAGACACAGAGACAAAAGGGTACGATGTCACAGAATGCTCGGCTTTATTCAAACAGTGAAGAACGTTTAATAGAGAGAGTAAAAGGGGCAGGTCCCTTTCCAGGAGATTATACAAAGAATTGATACAAAAATAGCATTACGTGCTTCAAGTCACGTATTTACATATGAGATAATTAAAATACGGCATAGTTATAAATTGCATTACATCGGACTTCTTCTAAGGGCTAAGATAAGGCATAATTAGTGACTTCAAACAGACTTGCTCTAAGGGTCAGTTTGACCACAAAGCGTAACATCCTGGAACCTTTAAGGACATTTACTTAGCTTTTTAATTAAGCTGAGTCTAGGGTTTTAGTAATAAGATGGAGTTGAAAGAACAAAATGGAGGATAGATTATTCCTTCAGCGTGAAAAAAAAGACGCCCACTTCCATATCGGGGCCAATTCTGCCACTCCGCTCCGACATGTAAAATTCATTATTTTTTATTTGTTTTGCTAGAAAATTACCCGGAATCCCCCAAAAATTATATATATATATTTTTTAGCAGAGGCCCTAGGGGAAAAAAAAATGGCGGTCATTGCAACTTTTTATGCCACACGGTATTTGCTCTTTTTTGGTGGGGGGGGGGGGGGGAACAAACCGTTTAATGAATTAAAAAAAAAAAAAAACAAACACTAAAGTTAGCGAGCCAATCCACTTCTCCACCCCTCTTATGGATGTATACCTCTACTGCAGGAGGGGTGGAGAAGTGGATTGGCTCACTAAGGAATGTTCCATCAGTCGATTTGTCTGGCTTACTTGCCCAACCATGAGAATAGGGGGAGCAACACCATTTGGTGAGTTGCCATCTGACGGGAGGGGGTCGGAATTGACACAAAGCGGTGGTGGAGCTTTTCGGTGACCTTTCTTAGCTGGATATCACTGGGGTCTATCCTTTCCTTTTGGAATTACTATTTTTCAGGAGGACATTTATGGGACTTTCTCTTTTTGTTTCACACGGGTGGGCAAACCTGTGCCACGTTCCATCAACTATTTGTTTTCATTTTCATAATAGACCTCTAAGTCTCTCCCACACAAAATGTACTCAGGCAATGAAAGGTAAGGACTCCATTTTTATTTTTCTCCTGCTATCAATGGCCAACACGGGACAACACTTCATCCATGTCTTTGGTGATCTCTGATCTCCTTATGAAGTGTTTCTTACATGATGAAGATCAGCCATGGAGTATATCTGAGGTGTATATCAGGGTGTGCTTCTTCCCCACATGTCCACCAACATTCATATAGAAGACATTTCCCGCACTCAAGGCACTAATACACCTCCAGGGTTGTGTGGGACCCCTGAGGTACAGGAAGGCAGGACTTCAGTGAGGAACAATTCCCTCACTCAGGACAGGAATACGGCTTCTCCCCCGTGTGAGATCTCTGATGTTCATATAGTTTGGACTTCCGTGAAAAACATTTTCCACACTCAGAACAGGAATATGGCTTCTCACCCGTGTGAGACCTCTGATGCTTGACGAGGTCTGATTTTGCCGCAAAACATTTTCCGCACTCTGAACAGGAAAACGGCTTCTCGCCTGTGTGCAATCTCTGATGTATAGAAAGACTGGAATTCCTAGAAAAACATTTCCCACACACAGAACAGGAAAATGGCTTCACCTCCGTGTGAGACCGCTGATGTTTGACAAGGTCTGATTTTACTGCAAAACATTTCTCGCACTCAGAACAGGAAAACGGCTTCTCACCCGTGTGCAATTTCTGATGTTTAAAAAGACAGGACTGCGATGAAAAACATTTCCCGCACTCAGAACAGGTATACGGCTTCTCTCCAGTGTGAGACATTTGATGTGTGACAAGTTGTAATTTTCGTGCAAAACATTTCCCACACTCAGGACAGGAATACGGCTTCTCCCCTGTGTGAGATCTCTGATGGCTGCTAAGACCCAACTTCCCTGAAAAACATTTCCCGCACTCAGAACAAGAATACGGCTTTTCTTCTGTGTGAGTTCTCTGATGTAGGGAAAGATGGGCTTTCTTTAAAAAAGATTTTCCGCACTCAGGACAGGAATGCGGCTTCTCAACTGTGTGAGCTCTCTTATGTTCATCAAGATTGAATTTAAAAAAGAAACACTTCCCGCACTCAGGACAGGAGAACCTCTTATCTGTTGGAAGGACGGCACCGTCCCTCACAGTCTGAGGTTCCTCAGGATAAGAGGAATACGATGGTCCGGCACCGTCCCTCACAGTCTGAGGTTCCTCAGGATAAGAGGAATACGATGGTCCATCTACACTGTGTGGTGCCGGATGGACATTTGAGGTAGCCGGGTTTTCTCCTGGACTATACTGTGTGATGTCCTCATCTTCTACTTTACAGTCTGGAGACAAAGTGAGACAATCCTCTGAGGTTTTCCTCATCTCCCGTCCATCTACTAAAATAGAAATACAAAGATTATTACTAGACATCAGCAGATTGGTTCCCCTAAACCAGGACTCCGCCCACATCAGACAGCTTTGTCTCTGAGGATCTTACAATTCCCACCTCAGGGTAACTAGTAAATGGGTCCTCTGATCTCCTACCAGTTCATTTCTTTATTTATGGACCTTAGTCAGAGAGTGAGGAAACAACGAGAACTGTCTTTTATAGGAGTGACAGTGATAAGTTGATTATAGGATGAGTGTCCCCACCTGGGCATGGGGCAGAAGACCCAAGGTACATACCCCAGGTGTCTAGGTTAAGCAACGTCTATGGTGAAAATCATCACTTTGCTGTCAGCTGAACCTCAGAATCTCCATAAATCCAGTCTAGAGACATAAATTGTGTCTGCAGCACAGAGAAGGAAGATTATCCGAGAGAAATACAGGAATACAGGATGGGGGGCACAGCTCAGGAAAGTGACCAGGGGATTACAGGCTGATATCACCCAGTCCCTGCCCTACTTTGGACCAATCAGTGAGCAGTATGGGTGGAGGAATGTATTTAGTGTTAATTAGGGGAATATAGGTCGAGTGTCCTTAGATGGGCATTAGATGGGCATGGTTTGAGGATGTCATCACGTTGGGTGGAGGAACCCTTATTCATTCCAAAGGTGTTCTATTAGATTGAGGTCATTACTGCGCAGGCCAGCCAAGTTCCTCGAACACAAACTCGCTCATCCATGTCTTTATGGACCTTGCTTTGTGCACTGGTACAAATGATTAGGTGGAGGGGGAATTATGGTGTGGGGTTGTTTTTCAGGGGTTGGGCTTGGCCCCTTAGTTCCAGTGAAGGGAACTCTTAAGGCATCAGCATACCAAGATATTTTGGACAATTTCATGCTCCCAACTTTGTAGGAAGAGTTTGGGGATGCCCCCTTCCTGTTCCAACATGACTGCACACCAGTGCACAAAGCAAGGCCCATAAGGCTGATCACCAAGTCCCCGCCCTACTCTGGACCAATCAGTGAGCAGTATGGGTGGAGGAATGTATTTAGTGTTAATGACCCACCTGTGCTGATCTCTGTAGGAGTGTCCTCCTCTATAAATGTCCCCGTTATTCCATCCTCCTCCATAGACTGCTGATCATCCCTCACATACGTCTTTTCTTCTTCTGCTTTAACTTCAACTTTAATATCGATTGGATCTCCACTCTAAATCAAAAAAATTATAGAAAATATCATCTTTAAAATATAAGCTTTATTATGGTGACTTCATAGAAGAAACCCACACATCGTCTCCATGAGCTCCGCACCACCAACCTTGTAACATTGAGGGATGGTGTGACTTTCCTGTGTGGAATCCCGGGAATACAGAGGACGGGGACATCTCTCTGGTGGGTTTCTGGTATTAGGTGACTCCATCATATCCTTGTGTCCTTCTGAAACCTCCTCCATCACTCCATACTCCTCATCCTCCTCTTTATACTCTTCTTTTACAACAATATTATCCTTGTGAAAGATGGAATAATAACATTCATTGTAACAAACATGCTTGTATAGCAATTTTAACTACCAATAATTGTTCCTCATCTACCTGATGATGGTGAGGGACGGTGTGACCTTCCTGTGTGGAATCCCGGGAATACAGAGGACGGGGACATCTCTCTGGTGGGTTTCTGTAGCTGGATGACTCCACCCTGGTGTCCTGGTACAGATCTTTGTGTCCTTTTGGAATCTCTGACTCCTCCATCACCCCATCCTCATCATCCTCCTCTTTTATCTCTTCTTTAATAACAATGTTAAACTCACTCGGGTTTCCACTCTGAATATATAATAAAAATGACATCAATGGTAACAATGCAGATAATGTACAGATCCTAATGATACTATCAGTGATTGTTCCTTATCTACCTGATGATGGTGGGGGATGGTGTGACCTTCCTGTGTGGAATCCCGGGAATACAGAGGACGGGGACATCTCTCTGGTGGGTTCCCATTACTGGATCCATCTGTAGGAAACACACACACTGACTGAATACATTGTTTCTATGTGTTTATCAGATGATGGGGGATCTAGGTGGATCCTCCGTACTGCTCTCTCCTTTACAATAAAGTCTCCTCTTACCCAGTGATGTGAGGGGCGGCTGATTCTCCATCATGACGTCCTTGTAGAGATCCTTGTGTCCTTCTAAATACTCCCACTCCTCCATGGAGAAATAGACAGTGACATCCTGACACCTTATAGGAACCTGACACACACAATGATACAGTCACCATCCAGACACATCCCCCACAGGATTGCCACCTTATCTCTTTAAAACCAAACGCATAATAATTACACAGGTTCGGGTGCTAATTAATTGCAGATAAGGCACCAAGTGGGTTATATTACCACCTTAACCAGCCACCGAACCTGTGTAATCGTAAAATCAATTATTATAGACTGATGAGGTGAGAAGGTGATTGGTGGGAAAGGTGACACATCTCCAAAAGGAAGAGAATGTTCCGGCCCCGTAAGCAGGGCAATGTTTTGCCCCTGAAGGGGTTAATCTAGGTTTCCACTCTATATATGTGTGTATCATCATCTGCTGGAGATAAAAGAGGTCACAGTGACTATGGAGGAAGAGGACGGACATGACGGGGGGGGGGGGGGTTACTGGGTGTAAATAGAAAATAAGATCTTATTACCTCATCTACTGCCACTTCCAGCGACGTTTCCGCTCTACTTCCTCCCAACTCACCTTTCACCCGGAAATTCTTATTTATACTTGACATCACTTCCTGTCTTCCATAGAGACTTCCTGTCTGGGTAGAAGTGAGATCGCCATCTTGTGGAGCTCAGAGGAACTGCAGCCCCCGAGAAACGTCTAGTAGGGAGAACATGGCCTTGTGCTGTGTGTGTATGTACTGTATATCCTTATAGATGGAATCATCTCCACTACCACCAAGGGGGAGAAATATATTACTGCCTAGTCCAGCCTTTCTCAGCCAGGGTTCCTCCAAAGGTTTCTAGGGGTTCCCTGAGCAATGAACAATTTCTGTCTCTCAGTAACAACTGACATCAATGATCTGTAAGGGGGGCCGTCTTTCCACTGATATATGGGGGTCTTTCTCTCATTGGTCACCAATGTAAGGGACCACTACACTGACCACTGAAATAAGGGTGTCCTTCTTCCGTTGGTCACAAAAATAAGGGACCACTACATTGACCAATGATAATGTATAAGGGCATCCTTCTTTCATTGGTTACCAATATAAGGGGCCACCACACTGAACATTGATATTAGGGGGGGGCCTTCTGCCATTGGTCACCAATAAAAGGGACCACTACACTGACCACTGATATTTGCGAGTCCTTCTCCCATTAATCATCAATGTAAGGCACCAATGATATACAGGGGTCCTTCTCCCATTGGTCACCAATGTAAGGGACCCCTACACTGACCACTGATATTTGCGAGTCCTTCTCCCATTAATCACCAATGTAAGGGACCAATGATATACAGGGGTCCTTCTCCCATTGGTCACCAATGTAAGGGACCCCTACACTGACGTTTGCGGGTCCTTCTCCCATTGGTCAACAATGTAAGGGACCACTCCACTTACCACTGATTTAATGACTTGCAGACTGCCGCACGTCTATTTACTGCGGCAGTCAGCCCCCTACAAGCAAAGCGATGTAGACCTACGTCGCTTGCCCACAAGCCTGTAGGGGGCGAGCGCGCACCGCCGGTGGCGCGCTCCCGCCCCCGCTCGTTTCATGGGGAGCCAGCGCGTGTGACTGGCGGACTCCGATGGCCTCCGGCCACTCGTCATCTCCCGCAGCAGAGGGAGAAAGACAAACGGCTGATGTAATCGCCTGTCATTCTCCCTGAAGTAAGCACAGAGGCTATGTGATCCTGCTATATAGGGTCGCATGTCTCTGTGATTACTTCACAAGCCACGCCCCCTAACAGTTAGAATCACGCCCCTAGGGAAACACTTAACCCCTTGAGCACCAATAAAGTTAACCCCTTCCCTGCCATTGTCATTAGTACAGTGACAGTGCATATTTTTAGCACTGATTACTGTAGTAATGTCACTGGTACCCCGAAAAGTGTCAAAAATTACAGTCAGGGGTCCGACCAGTTCGCCGCAATGTCGCAGTCCCGCAAAAAAAAAACAAATCGCAGATCGCCGCCATTACTAGTTAAAAAAAAAACAATAAAAATGACATAAATATTTACCGTAGTTAGTAAACGCAATAACTTTTGCGCAAACCAATTAAAATACGCTTATTGTGATTTTTTTTACCAAACATATGTAGCAGAAAACAAATTGGCCTAAAATGTTAAAAAATTTTGATTTTTACATTTTTTTTGAGAATTTCATATAAAAAAAATGTGAAAAATATTTATTTTTTCAGAATTGTCGCTATTTTTTTGTTTATAGCGCAAAAAATAAAAATCGCACAGGTGATCAAATACCACCAAAAGAAAGATCCGTTTGTGGGAAAAAAAGGATGTCAATTTCATTTGGGTACAGCATCGCAGGACCGCGCAATTGTCTGTTAAAGTCACGCAGTGCCAAATCGCAAAATAGGGCCTGGTCATTGAGCAGCCAAATCCTCCGGGGCTTAAGTTGTTAAGAAGGTAATTTTCCCATTGGTTACTAATGTAAGAGACCACTACACGGAACACTGATATATGTGGAGCCTTCTCCTATTGGTCACCATTGTAAGGGACTACTACACTGACCACTGATATAGGGGGCCCTTCTCCCATTGGCCACCAATGTAAGGGACCACTACTGACCACTGATATAATGTAATCCTTCTCCTTTTGGTCACCAATGTAAGGACCATCACACTGACCACTGATATAAGGGGGTCCTTCTCCCATTAATCACCAATGTAAGGGACCACTACACTGATCACTGATATAGAGGGCCCTTCTCCCATTGGTTACCATTGTAAGGAACCACTACACTGACATACGGGGGCCCTTTTCCCATTGGTCACCAATGTAAGGGACCACTACCCTGACTACTGATATAAGAGGGTCCTTTCTTAGTAGTCAGGATGTTATTGAAGATCTTCCTGAAGGTCGGCTGTGTGTAGAAAAGCATATCTGATGGAAGAGTTCCATTATTACCAATGATTGTGCTGAGGTTTGTGTGTGTCTCCGTTACTCTCCGTTGTGGTTCAGTCATTAAAGTATATTTTGTGGGTACAAATCCTGTGGAATATTTAATCTTGTTCAAATTTTAAGCCCCTCCCACAATTTTACCACACCCCCAATTCACCGCCTATTAATTGTCCTTTGGGTACGCAAGGCTGAACCCCCCCCCCCCTCGAGAAAAGAAGAAAACTTCAGCCCTATACTGTACTGCCTGGAGCCCATTGGTGGATTCCTTATGTAGTGCACCCGTAAGGAGTACAGCCCTGTACTGTACTGCCTGGAGCCCATTGGTGGATTCCTTATGTAGTGCACCCGTAAGGAGTACAGCCCTGTACTGTACTGCATGGAGCACATTGGTGGATTCCTTATGTAGTGCACCCATAAGGAGTACAGCCCTGTACTGTACTGCCTGGAGCCCATTGGTAGATTCCTTATGTAGTGCTCCCGTAGGGAGCCGCAGAAGAACTTGGATCCCCCACCCCTGCCCACCCAAGCACACCGAATCCTCACAAGCACCCCCAGAGTCAGAGAACAGTCAGTGACTTGGTTTTTGTTATTTATTGAGGGTCAATAACTTGAACAGGGATGGGAGGTTATGGGATGCCCACTAGACTTCAGGGAAATCTTCCTATATACAGTCTCCTTTTCTTTTTTTTTTTAAATCATTTTACCACGCCCCCCAAGTCACCACCTATCTATTTTCCTTTGGGTACGCAAGGCTGAACCCCCCTCAAGAAAAGAAGAAAACTTCAGCCCTGTACTGTACTGCCTGAAGCCCATTGGTGGATTCCTTATGTAGTGCACCCGTAAGGAGTACAGCCCTGTACTGTACTGCCTGGAGCCCATTGGTGGATTCCTTATGTAGTGCACCCATAAGGAGTACAGCCCTGTACTGTACTGCCTGGAGCCCATTGGTGGATTCCTTATGTAGTGCACCCGTAAGGAGCCGCAGAAGAACTTGGATGCCCCACCCCTGCCCAGCCAGGCACACCAAATCTTCACAAGCACCCCCCAGAGTCAGAGAACAGTCCGTGACTTGATTTTTGTTATTTATTGAGGGTCAATAACTTGAACAGGGATGGGAGGTTATGGGATGCCCACTTGACTTCATGGAGATCTTCCTATATACAGTCTCCTTTTCTTTTTTTGAAAATCTTTTTATTGTTTTTTTGCAACACAAACAACTAAACAGGTGCATTCGGTTCACATTACAACAATCATATGAACGCATATATGATAGCACGTCGCCCACGCAGGGGTCAGAAAAAAAAAAACATTGCATATCATAGAGAAAACCATAAACCTGAGGCTGGGAAAATCAGTCATGAGGAGGCACCAGACAGTAATAGAGTGTCAGAGTCTAAGCAATATCAAGACCCAGATAAGGGGCACTCCCGGCGTGGTGGACCCAGAGTAGGAAATTGAGGTCAGAGTCTGGTCAGCCATAGCGGCGGAGGAATCAGATAGCCACCTGGCCCAAACTCTATTGTGTTTCTTGGGGCAACCTCTATGAGCGTAGGTGTCCCGCTTAAGAGGTATCACAGATTTCACAAGTTTCTTCCACTCTAGTACCGTGGGGGGAGCCCGCTGTCTCCAGTGGAGTGCAATATTTTTCCTGGAATAGAAGAGCAACAGGCCCAGGAGAGTACGCTCAGCCACTCTGGGTACCAGGTCATCCAGCAAGCCCAGAAGACAGAGCCTGGGAGATGGATCGACCGAGATCTGTAAAACATCCTTAATCACAGAGAGTACATGTGACCAGTACGTGGAGAGCTCCGGGCAGGACCAAAAGATGTGGAGGAAATCACCCCGGATCTCGACCACATCTGCAGCAGTGCGAGGGATGGGAGGCATGAATCTTATAAAGACGGTAAGGGGGTAAGGTACGCCCTATGGGCAATCATATTGTATGAGGTGATCCCTGAGGGAAGCCAGTATCTTGAAGGGAAGTTCCCACATATACAGTCTCCTTCACTTGTCTCCTGCACATACTTGCTTGCACCAGCTGATGAATCACTGTAGGATGTTCTGACAGTCTCCCAGATTGAAGCAATAGCCCTTCACAGGCAGGTATGCGTAGTCCCTTGTGGTGTAGCAAAAATACAAGGAACAGCTTGTACTGCTCTGTAGCTA
Source organism: Pelophylax lessonae (assembly GCF_965119305.1). Taxonomy (NCBI): domain Eukaryota; kingdom Metazoa; phylum Chordata; class Amphibia; order Anura; family Ranidae; genus Pelophylax; species Pelophylax lessonae. The sequence goes on along the minus strand of NC_138776.1, from coordinate 270,968,960 downwards.
CTGATCAAAGCAACACCTTGTCAGCCACTGCCAACCCACCTGGCTGCAGCTACCACTTTCACTAACCCTCCAGGCTAACTCTTCACACCAGTCCTTCAGACTGAATCTTCCCCAGCCCACCCGGGTGACTCTCAGATCTCCCAGGTAAGATTTAAGCCCACCGTTGTCTTCAGGGAGACTGGCTACATGTAGCATTCCCCCCCCCCTTTGTTAGTCCCCAGCAGTGCTGATCTACTTACGCTGCCCTCTATTGCTCCTGTGCCTCCAGAAAGGGCTTCCCCTCTGTGCAGTATGGCGGGATCCTTCCAGCACCTGAGCCCCACAGCCCATGGCAGGACACCCCCCCCCCCCCAGACCAGACTAGGGGGCACACCTGAGTGCCACTGACAGCCTCCTCAGCGCTGTCTACATCTTCCACCCGATTGCCCCTGCTGGCATGGGCCATGTCTATATATGAAGTGGTCTCAGCACCCTTCCAGCCAACATCTGGGGATTGGCTAAGGCTCAATAAATATTTAAGGCAGCTCCTCCTAACCTCCACCCACTAATTCTAGAAAATTCTTCAACCTTCTAGATCAGGGGAGGCACCAGGATAAGTCACCCAGCCCTGAACTCTAGTAAACCCTGACCCAGCTTCCATACCTTAGGCTTAGCCCTGAGCTAAACTATGTTTTTACCTACTCTAACTTCTAACCCACACTATACTAACTGCTAGCACATACTAAAGGGTGCTACTACACTTAGATCTGTCAGTAAAGCTGTGAGTGAGGCCAGAAATCTGCATGAATGGACAGGATATGGATCCTTCCTCACCTCATTCCTGGTTATGGAAAATATGATATTACCAGTCCGGTATCAGAGATCTGACAGTAAATGAGGCCCGTAATTAGTAAGTAGGTAGGAGTGAGGCCAGAAATCTGATCATGATTGGACATTTGGATCCTTCCTCATCTCATTCCTGGTTATGGAAATCTATGATATTACCAGTCCGGTTTTAGAATATCGGCAAACCTGAGGATTAGATATTTTACAGACATGGACAATGGTGGAAATTACCAAACACCAAATTACGATGCTCAGGATACCTTCCCCAACATACTTACAATAGAGGAATAATTTGTCACAGAGACCAGCAGTACCCATCCGGAACATTCTGATGAACAATAAGTGCGCTCTCAGACATCGTCACAGGGTTGTAAATTCTATACAGCCACTGGATGGCTTCCCTAGACCCCCCACCGTGTTTTCCAGGCTCCGATATCCCACCTGCAGGCCCAGAATTGGCATGGTGGATGCTGTCAAGTAGAAGAGAGAGAGAGAGAGGAGACCAGAGAACATTCGCTCGCTGATTACCTCTAGCTAGAATGAACCCGGAAGTGATGTGTATTACGTAACTTCCAGGTTTGGTTCGATCATTCCTGACTGCTGTGGCCGGAGAAGCTGTGAATGGAGCCCAGTCTGTTCTCCATTATCTTCAGGGGAGGGCAGGAGAGACATGAGGGACCTAATAGACTCAAATTAGAGAGAACCTGTCACAACAGAATGCTAACATATGGGGGGGCTATAAGTTAAGTGGAAAACATTCAAGTTACCCCCAAGCACTTAAACTACCCTCCACATTTTTGAGTCCCAACGTCCATAAACGCCATGTCCCGGACACCTACATGCAAAATGTTGATTGCGCTAATGTCCAAATTCAGTATTTTGGTTTTGAATCAGTGGTTGGTGTAATATTGTTGGTTTATGTTCTTCGATGTCTATTGTACTCATAAGTACATGGGTAGAATATCTCCGGTATTTGTAGGGAACCATGCCTGATGGAGGAAACCAAGGGGTCAATGTACAGAAGATTTGTTGGATGAGTGTGTGACAAGCATTAGCCCAGCTGGGATCAATTCTGGCCATATTGTAACTGACAGAGTGATTTCCTATGATTGTCGGCTCCATCTGGTGGCCATAATGAAGTATTTTTCCTGAAATTCCTCCATATGTAAAAATATTGGGATACAGAATTATGGACACTAGATGGAGGCGATGATAATAGAAAAATCATATATAAAATATGGCCAATATTCGGCACGGCCGGGCAAACCTCTGCCACATTCCATCAACTATTTGTTTTCATTTTCATACTAGACCTCTAAGTCTCTCCCACACAAAATATACTTAGCCAATGAAAGGTAAGGACTCCATTTTTATTTTTCTCCTGTTATCAATGGCCAACACGGGACAACACTTCATCCATGTCTTTGGTGATCTCTGATCTCCTTATGAAGTGTTTCTTACATGATGAAGATCAGCCATGGAGTATATCTGAGGTGTATATCAGGGTATGCTTCTTCCCCACATGTCCACCAACATTCATATAGAAGACATTTCCCGCACTCAAGGCACTAATACACCTCCAGGGTTGTGTGGGACCCCTGATGTACAGGAAGACAGGACTTCAAGGACTAACAATTCCCTCATTCAGGACAGGAAAGTGGCTTCTTCCCCAAATGCAATCTCTGATGTCTGGAAAGATGGGACTTCCGTGAAAAATATTTCCCGCATTCAGGACAGGAATACGGCTTCTCAACCGCGTGAGACCTCTGATGTGCGACAAGTTGTGATTTTTCTACAAAACATTTCCCGCACTCAGGACAGGAATACGGTTTCCCGCCGTGGGGAATCTCTGATGTCTGTAAAGATGGGCTATCTGTGAAAAACATTTCCTGCACTGAGGATGGGAATACGGCTTCTCCCCCCGTGTGTAATCTCTGATGTCTAAAAAGATAGGACTTCTGTGAAAAACATTTCCCGCACACAGAACATGAAAAAGGCTTCTCCCCCGTGTGAGACCTCTGATGTTTGACAAGGTCCGATTTTATGGCAAAACATTTCCCGCACTCAGAACAAGAATATGGTTTCTCACCCGTGTGCAATCTCTGATGTATAGAAAGACTGGTCTTCCTAGAAAAACCTTTCCCGCACACAAGACAGGAAAATGGCTTCTCTCCTGCATGAGATCTCTCATGGCTGTTAAGATCAAGCTTCCCTGAAAAACATTTCCCGCACTCAGAACAAGAATACGGCTTTTCTTCTGTGTGAGATCTCTGATGTAGAGAAAGATGGGCTTTCTTTAAAAAACATTTCCCGCATTCAGAACAGGAATGCGGTTTCTCACCCGTGTGCAATTTCTGATGCATAAAGAGACAGGACTTAGATGAAAAACATTTCCCGCACTCAGAACAGGTATACGGCTTCTCTCCTGTGTGAGACATTTGATGTGTGACAAGTTGTAATTTTCGCGCAAAACATTTCCCACACTCAGGACAGGAATACGGCTTTTCTCCCGTGTGAGATCTCTGATGGCTGGTAAGACCCGACTTCCCTGAAAAACATTTCCCGCACTCAGAACAAGAATACAGCTTTTCTACTGTGTGAGATCTCTGATGTATGGAAAGATGAGCTTTCTTTAAAAAAGATTTTCCACACTCAGGACAGGAATGCGGCTTCTCAACTGTGTGAGCTCTTTTATGTTCATCAAGATTGAATTTAAAATAGAAACTCTTCCCGCACTCAGTACAGGAAAACTTCTTATCTGTTGGAAGGACGGCACCGTCCCTCACAGTCTGAGGTTCCTCAGGATAAGAGGAATACAATGGTCCGGCACTGTCCCTCACAGTCTGAGGTTCCTCAGGATAAGAGGAATACGATGGTCCATCTATACTGTGTGGTGCCGGATGGACATTTGAGGTAGCCGGGTTTTCTCCTGGACTATACTGTGTGATGTCCTCATCTTCTACTTTACAGTCTGGAGACAAAGATAGACAATCCTCTGAGGTTTTCCTCATCTCCCGTCCATCTACTAAAATAGAAATACAAAGATTATTACTAGACATCAGCAAATTGATTCCCCTAAACCAGGACTCCGCCCACATCAGACAGCTTTGTCTCTGAGGATCTTACAATTCCCCCCTCAAGGTAACTAGTAAATGGGTTCTGAGGAACCTTTATGTCCATTACTGGTATTTTAGGTAAAAACACCCAGCTATGCACTCAGGAGTTGGAGACAGCTATGCTTCAGGCAAGGGGCAACTATGCAGCTGATCCCACCCAGCATAATCAGGAGACTTGGTTATGGAAATGTAGGGAGTATGAGCTTCGGCTCCTAGACCTTACTAAAAGGAAGATACTTTAGACCAACAAAAACATTTTTGAACATGGTAACAAGGCTGGGCACTTACTTGCTGATTTGGCCAGACCTGACTCCACCCCCACTTCTATCTCCCATATTTGCCAGTCTACCGGCCATATTGGTGCTGTCAATTCCTTTTCCTTTATATACTCTATGTTGTACATTACATATTCCTGACCCCTGCACTATATACTCTATGTTGTACATTACATATTCCTGACCCCTGCACTATATACTCTATGTTGTACATTACATACTCCTGACCCCTGCACTATATACTCTATGTTGTACATTACATATTCCCGACCCCGGCACTATATACTCAACCTGGAGTGCTGCCAATTCCTTTTCCTTTATCAAGTTTTCACAGAGGCGAGCCGGGGCATGCACCGGTGTGAGTTATCAGGCAATTACACCACCTTGAGCAGTGAGTTCTTGTCTCTTCAATAGAGTATATAATGCAGGGGTCAGGAGTATGTAATGTACAACATAGAGTATATAGTGCAGGGGTCAGGTGTATGTAATGTACAACATAGAGTATATAGTGCAGGGGTCAGGTGTATGTAATGTACAACAGAGTAGATAGTACAGGGGTCAGGACTATGTGTTCAGTAATCAGTTGCAGAGGTCCCACACCGCTGCCTCCCATCTCCTGAGACTGCACTCAGTGACTTGGGTGTGAGACTATACAGACATATCCCTCCACCCGGCACAGCCAGCAAATAACAGAGCAAGTAACCCCGGGAGAATTCTTCTGTCAGAGATCTTGCTAGACCCGAGCATGGGGCAGAAGACCCAAGGTACATACCCCAGGTGCCTAACTCGAGCAACACCTATGGTAAAAATCAACATTTTGCTTCTAGCTGAACCCCAGAATCTCCATAAATCCAGTGTAGAGTCATAAATTGTGTCTGCAGCACAGAGAAGGAAGATTATCCGAGAGAAATACAGGAATACAGGATGGGGAACACAGCTCAGGAAAGTGACCAGGAGATTACAGGCTGATATCACCCAGTCCCCGCCCTACTCTGGAGCAACCAGTGAGCAGTATGGGTGGAGGAATGGATTTAGTGTTAATGACCTACCTGTGCTGATCTCTGTAGGAGTGTCCTCCTCTATAAATGTCCCCGTTATTCCATCCTCCTCCATAGACTGCTGATCACCCCTCACATACGTCTCTTCTTCTTCTGCTTTAACCTCAAATTCTATATCGATTGGATCTCCACTCTAAACCAAGAAAATGAGAGAGAATATAATCTGGAAGATATAAGCTTTATTATTGTGACTTTATAGAAAAAATCCACACATCGTCTTCATGAGCTCCGCCCCACCAACCTTGTAACATTGAGGAATGGTGTGACCTTCCTGTGTGGAATCCCCGGAATACAGAGGATGGGGACATCTCTCTGGTGGGTTCTTGTAGCTGGATGACTCCAAAATGATATTCTGGTACAGATCTTTGTGTCCTTTTGGAAACTCCGACTCCTCCATCACCCCATCCTCATCATCCTCCTCTTTTATCTCTTTTTTAACCTCAACTTTAGAATCTCTCAGGTTTCCACTCTGAATATATAATAAAAATGACATCAATGGTAACAATGCAGATAATGTACAGATCCTAATGATACTATCAGTGATTGTTCCTCATCTACCTGATGATGGTGGGGGATGGTGTGACCTTCCTGTGTGGAATCCCGGGAATACAGAGGACGGGGACATCTCTCTGGTGGGTTCCTGGTATCACGTGACTCCATCATATCCTTGTGTTCTTCTGGAAACTCCTTCATCACTCCATACTCCTCATCCTCCTCTTTATACTCTTCTTTTACAACAATATTATCCTTGGGGTTTTTATTCTGAAAGATATAATTTAAACATTCATTGTAACAAACATGCTTGCATAACAATTCTAACCACCAATAATTGTTCCTCATCTACCTGATGATGGTGAGGGATGGTGTGACCTTCCTGTGTGGAATCCCGGGAATACAGAGGACGGGGACATCTCTCTGGTGGGTTCCCATTACTGGATCCTTCTGTAGGAAACACACACACTGACTGAATACATTGTTTCTATGTGTTTATCAGATGATGGGGGATCTAGGTGGACCCTCCGTACTGCTCTCTCCTTTACAATAAAGTCTCCTCTTACCCGGTGATGTGAGGGGCGGCTGATTCTCCATCATGACGTCCTTGTAGAGATCCTTGTGTCCTTCTAAATACTCCCACTCCTCCATGGAGAAATAGACAGTGACATCCTGACACCTTATAGGAACCTGACACACACAAGGATACAGTCACCATCCAGACACATCCCTTGTGTTGAACCTTCACAGATAAGAGAAAAAGGTATTTTGCCTCTTCCACGTAACGCTTATAAAATACAAACATGTGCATTATAAATCCACCCCCATCCCATAATATTGTATAATCAGTTAGTATAGACTGATGAGGTGAGAAGGTGAGTGGTGGGAAAGGTGACATCTCCAAAATTAAGAGAATGTTCCAGCCCCGTAAGTGGAGGAATGTTCTGACCCCCAAGGGGTTAATCTAGGTTTCCACACTATATATGTGTGTATCATCATCTGCTGGAGATAAAAAAGGTCACAATGACTATGGAGGAAGAGGACGGACATGACGATGTGGGGGGGGGGGGGGTTACTTGGTGTAAATAGAAAATAAGATCTTATTACCTCCTCTTCCAGTAACGTCTCCTCACCACTTCCTCCCGACTAACCTTTCACCCGGAACTTCCCATTTATACCTGACATCACTTCCTGTCTTCCATAGAGACTTCCTGTCTGGGTAGAAGTGAGATCATCACCTTGTGGAGCTCAGAGGAACTGCAGCCCGAGAAACGTCTCGTAGTGGGAACACGGCCTTGTGCTGTGTGTGTATATACTGTATATCCTTATAGATGGGTCATCTCCACTCCCACCAAGGGGGAGAGAAATCTATTACTGCCTAGTCCAGCCTTTCTCAGCCAGGGTTCCTCCAAAGGGTTCTAGGGGTTCCATGAGCAATGAACAAATTCTGTCTCTCAGTGACACCTGGCATCAATGATCTGTAAGGGGGGCAGTCTTCCCACTGATAATGATATAATGGGGTCCTTCTGCCACTGGTCACCAATGTAAGGGACCACTACACTGACCACTGATATAAGGGGGTCCTTCTCCCATTGGTCACCATTGTAGGGGCCAATACTCTGACCACTAATATAAAGGGGTCTGTAGCGGAATGGACACTGAGAGTGTGGTTTGTGTTGAGAGAGTGAGAAATCTTTCAGTTGGGAGTATCATATTTCTGAGCAGTGTCCCTCAGGAGATGTGTGGGGATGTATTGCAGATGGCTAGAAAATGGTAGAAGTGTTTCATAGACCCATGCCAGTGGGGTGGGGTTTGTTATTGTGGATACCTGCATTCCATTGTCCTATTGTTCCTGTAAGCCTTGTAAGCCTTTTATGGGATGTGTGTTTGTGTGTGGAATGGCTCAAAGAGGGAGGGGTTTTCGCAGAGTGTAGATCTCTTGTTTTTTCAATAAACAAATCATTCTAGTTTGACTCCCAGAACTGTGTGTCGTCCAGTTACTGGGGGGATTTTGCCTTGGATATTTTAGTACTTCCTCAGCTTCAAGGATTATACAGCGGAGATACCTAGGCCGGGTATTGGAGCTCCGTTACAGGGTCCCTCTCCCATTGGTCACCAATTTGAGGGACCACTATACTGATAACTATTATATATATTGAATACTCCAAGTTCTGGTGAAACTGAAAAGTTATTCGGCTGAGACGAAAGTATTCCTATCACTGATAAATGGCAGCTTGATGCTCAGTCTAGTTGGTGAAGAGTAGGGATGATCTGATCGTTCAAACTTTGGGGCAGCGTCCCCCCCCCTCCCCCATGTTTGGCAGGAGCCGTGCATCATACATCAAGGCAATATTTACTTTCAATAGTTTTTATTGAGTTTTCAAAAATAAAGAAATACAGTAACAAAAGGACATCCGCAACAGTGCAAAAGTACAGTCTGGTAAAACAGGAGCAGATAACATTTAAACTACATAGTCTGCCATGAAGATCATCAGTGAAAAAGAACAAGATCTGTCCTTGCGAGTACCAACATACGCCAAATAGGGAGTAAAGGGGACGGGGAACTCTAGAAGCGGCAGCTCGCCGCAAACAGTGAGGATGTAAGCCAAGTTGAGGGGAAGGGGAAGTAGACCCGTCCAGACAGAACCCCCCCCAGCCGACCACCCGCAACAGAGGACAAACCCCTAAGAGGTGGCGACACATTCGCTCCCTGAGCGGGAAGCCAGTGGTGGAGCCCCTGTCCAGAGTCCAAGGCTGGTACCATAGCAAAATATAGAGAAGGAGTAGAAAAAGAAGGGAAGGAAGAGGAGGGAAAGGAAGAAAAAAGATAGAGGGTCCTAGGTCAGACGCGAAATAGCTAGCATCAGAGATCAATGTGAACATATTTAGCCCATGGCTCCCAAGTGGATTCAAACTGGGCCACTCGGTCAGAAAGAATGCTAGAAAGTTTGTCTTGGGACATGATCCAGGATATTTTCAGTTTGGCCTCTCTAACCGAAACGCGCGGTTTCTTCCACGCCCTGGCTATGGTAAGTTTAGCCCCCAGAAGGATAAAATGAAAGAGTTTTTGGGATAATTTAGAGATACCAGAAACCCTACCATCAAGGCAATATTTTTACCACTTCGATATATGACAGCTTCCCAATTTCACTGGTTCCTAATAAAGCCGCGGTTGCTTGCACCTTCTAGAACTGCTGACATCACTGAGAATTCCTACTATTTAAGCAAAGGGGTGGGGATTGCAGTAATATCACTGCCCAGATTTAAAAAAAACTATACCCAACCCTTCCCTTTTATCGCTAATGACAGCTCAATGTGTTGTTGTTCAGCTATTGGTACCATCAAGTACACTTAGCTGGCAGCTAAGTCTGTGTGTTTTCTTCTGGGTCGGATGAATGACTTAGGTAGGCTGGATGACTCACCAGCAGCTTCTCTGGTAACTCCCCCTTCTATCTGGAAACTGGGAGAATATTCCGGAAGCAGTTGGGAGGGGTTCAGGAGGAGCTAGCTGAAGTATTCTGAGGGTCCTGACCAATCCCCAACCTGGGGGAGGAGATTTTGGGTGGAAGTTGAAGCTGGAGAGGGAGTGTTAGGCCTTTGAAGAAGCTCCCCAGTCTGGGGAGGGGGGGGGGGGTTACTTAGGCCTGGGCTCGGGTGCATACAGGACCCTCTTCAAGACACACAGGGGTGTCCTCGCCAGGAGGCACAGGAGCAAGGAAAGGACAGTGGGAGAACACTGCCAGGCAAGTATCCAGGAGGAAAAGATCAGCCAAGAGAGCTGGTGAGTGACACACAGTAAGGAAGCATGCCTGAGAGGACTGGGATGGAGTAGTCTGGGATAGATGTAGAGCCAGTTAGGAAGACTGTGGTGGCACAGGCAGGAAAAAGTGGCAGCTGCAGCCAGGAGGGCTGGCAGGGCTGAAGAGGTGGTACTGGGAGCAATAGCCACAGATTAGTCAGCAAGCACCAAAGAATTCTAATGTTGCTACACCATAGGGGCCTGAAGTCCCTGCCTGGAAAGGGCATTCGTCCAGATTCAGCTGAGACTGAAACTTGTGCTAGCTGGTCCTGGGAGTTGTTGTTCTGGGAGACCACCACATTCACCAGCGGGCCCTACGAGGGTAGCACTATACAGGGAACAGCTTGTACTCCTCCTCTGTGGCCACTGATCCCAGCACCACCTCTTCAAGCACTGCCAACCCATCAGGCTGCAGCTGTCCCTTTTACTAGCCCTCCAGGCTAACTCTCCACACCAGTCCTCCAGGCTGACTTTTTACCAGTCCACCCGACCGACTCCTTAGGACATCTCCTGGGTAAGGATGAAAACTTGATCCTACCGCTGTCTTCAGGAAGAACTGGCTACATGTGACAGTCTCCCCCCTTGTAAGTCCCCAGCAGTGCTGATCTACATACGCTGTCCTCAATTGCTCCCATGCCTCCAGGAAGAGCGTCCACCGTGTTTTATGGCAGGATCCTTCTAGCACCTGAGCCCCGGCCCAAGCTAGGACATTCCCCCCACACTAGGAGGCACCCCTGATGTCTATTTATGGACTGGTCTCAGCCCCTTTCCAGCCAGCCACTGAGGATTGGTTGAGGCTACATAAAAATTCAAAGCAGCTCGTATTAACCTACACCCACTGATTCTAGAAGACTCTCCAACCTTCTAGATCAGGGGAAGGAACCAGAGAGCTGCCAGATTGAGTCACCTAGCCTTCATCTCTAGTAAACCCTGACCCAGCTTCCATAGCTCAGGCTTAACCCTGAGTTAAAGTATGTTTTTACCTACTCTAACTTCTAACCCACACTACACTAACTGCTAGCACATACTAAAGGGTGCTACTTCACTTAGCTCTGACAGTAAAGCTGTGAGTGAGGCCAGAAATCTGCTTCCTAATTAGACACAATATGGATCCTTCAACTCATTCCTGGTTATGGCAATCTATGATATTACCAATCTGCTATCAGAGTATCGGCAAAATTGAGGATTAAATATTTTGCAGGCATAGCCAATGGTGGAAATTGGAAAAAAAAAAACCACCAAATTACGAGGCTCAGGGAAACCTTCCGCAAACCTACTTACAATGGTGGAATCATTTGTCACAGAGACCAGCAGTACCCTTCTGAAACATTCCGGTGAAGAATAAGTGACATCGTCACAGGGTTGTACACTCTAAACAGCTACTGAATGGCTTCCCTAGACTCCCCACCATGTTTGCCGGGCTCCGATATTCCACCTGCAGGCCCAGCATTGGAATGGTGGGTGCTTTGAGGTAGAGGTGAGAGAGAGACCACAGAACATGCGCTTGCTGATCACCCCTAGCTAGAATGAAAGCGGAAGTAATGTGTATTAGGTCACTTCCGGGTTCAGTGCCATCATTCCTGACCGCTTTGGCCAGAGAAGCTGTGAATGGAGCCCAGTCTGCTCTCCATTATCTTCAGTGGAGGGCAGGAGAGACATGAGGGACCTAATAGACCCTCATTAAAGAGAACCTGTCACAACAAAATGCTAACATATCGGGGGGGGGGGGGGCTATTAGTCCATTATTTTATAGCAATAAAGTTAATGGTGGAAAACATTCAAGTTACCCCCAAACACTTAAATTACCCTCCAATTTTTTGAGTCCCAACGTGCATAAACACCATGTCACAGACACCTACATTATCGTCACGGGGTTGTACACTATACAGGGCTATACACTATATGGCTTTCCTAGACTCCCCATCATGTTTACCAGGCTCCAATATTCCACCTGCAGCCCCAGCATGGCGGGTGATTTCAGGTAGAGGAGAGAGAGAGAGACCAGAGAACATCCGCTCGCTGATCACCCCTAACTAGAACGAAACCCGGAAGTGATGTGTAGTAGGTCAATTCCAGGTTCAGTGCCATCATTCCTGACTGCTGTTGCAGTAGAAGCTGAATGAAGCCCAGTCTGCTCTCCATTATCTTCCGTGGAGGGCAGGAGAGACATGAGGGACCTAATAGACCCTCCTTAAAGAGAACCTGTCACAACAAAATGCTAACATATGGGGGGGGGGGGCTATTAGTCCATTATTTTATAGCAATAAAGTTAATCGTGGAAAACATTCAAGTTACCCCTTAGCACTTAAACTACCCTCCAATTTTTTGAGTCCTAATGTGCATAAACACCATGTCCCGGACGCCTACATTATCGTCACAGGGTTGTACACTATACAGGGCTATACATTATATGGCTTCCCTAGACTCCCTACCATGTTTGCGGGGCTCCGATATTCCACCTGTAGCCCCAGCATTGGCATGGTGGGTGCTTTCAGATAGAGGAGAGGAGATAGAGGAGAGAGAGAGACTAGAGAACATCCGCTCACTGATCACCCCTAGCTAGAATGAACCCGGAGGTGATGTGTATTAAGTCCCTTCCAGGTTCAGTGCCATCATTAAAGAGAACCTGTCACAACAGAATGCTAACATATGGGAGGCTATTAGTCCATTATTTTAAAGTAATGAAGTTAAAAGTGGAAAACATTCAAGTTACCTCCAAGCACTTAAACTACCCTCCAAACTTTTGAGTCCCAACTTGCAGAGACCAGAGAACATTCGCTCTCTGATCACCCCTAGCTAGAATGAACCCGGAAGTGATGTGTATTAGGTCACTTCCGGGTTCAGTGCCATCATTCCTGACCACTGGGCTAGGGAGAAGCTGTGAATGGAGCCCGGTCTGCTGAAATGTTGATTGCGCTAATGTCCAAATTCAGTATTTTGGTTTTGAATCAGTGGTTGGTTTAATATTGCTGGTTTATGTTCTTCGATGTCTACTGTACTCATAAGTACATGGGTAGAATATCTCCGGTATTTGTAGGAAACCATGCCTGATGGAGGAAACCAAGGGGTCAATGTACAGAAGATTTGTTGGATGAGTGTGACAAGCATTAGCCCAGCTGTGATCACTGGCTGTATGAGTGATTTCCTATGATTGTCGGCTCCATCTAGTGGCCATAATGAAATTCCTCCATCTGTAAAAATATTGGGAAACAGAATGATGGACATTAGATGGAGGCGATGATCATAGAAAATCACTGAGTGATATAAAATATGGCCAATATTCGGCACGGCCGGGCAAACCTGTGCCACATTCCATCAACTATTTGTTTTCTTTTTTATAATAGACCTCTAAGTCTCTCCCGCACAAAAAGTACTCAGCCAATGAAAGGTAATGACTCAATTTTTATTTTTCTCCTGCTATCAATGGTCAACACGGGAGGACAACACTTCATCCATGTCTTTGGTGATCTCTGATCTCCTTATGAAGTGTTTCTTACATGATGAAGATCAGCCATGGAGTATATCTGAGGTGTATATCAGGGTGTGCTTCTTCCCCACATGTCCACCAACATTCAAATAGAAGACATTTCCCGCACTCAAGGCACTAATACACCTCCAGGGTTGTGTGGGACCCCTGATGTACAGGAAGGCAGGACTTCGTTGAGGAGCAATTCCCTCACTCAGGACAGGAATACGGCTTCTCCCCCGTGTGAGATCTCTGATGTGCATATAGATGGGACCTCCGTGAAAAACATTTCCCACACTCAGGACAGGAAAACGGCTTCTCACCCGTGTGAGACCTCTGATGTGTGATAAGTTGCGATTTCTCTACAAAAAATTTCCCACAATCAGAACAGGAATAGGGTTTCTCTCCCGTGTGGGATCTCTGATGTCTGTAGAGATGGGCAATCTGTGAAAAGCATTTGCCGCACTCAGGACAGGAATACGGCTTCTCCCCGGTGTGCAATCTCTGATGTCTAAAAAGACTGGTTTTCTGTGAAAAACATTTCCCGCACTCAGCACAGGAAAATGGCTTCTCCCCCATGTGACACATCTGATGTTTGACAAAGTCTGATTTTATTGCAAAACATTTCCCACACTCAGAACAGGAATACGGTTTCTCACCTGTGTGAGATCTCTGATGTCTGAAAAGATGGACCTTCTGTGAAAAACATTTCCCGCACTCAGAACAGGAAAATCGTTTCTGCTCTGCGTGAGACCTCTGATGTGTCACAAGGTTTGATTTTACTGCAAAACATTTCCCACAAACAGAACAGGAAAATGGCTTCACCCCCATGTGAGACCTCTGATGTTTGACAAGGCGTGATTTTACTACAAAACATTTCCCGCACTCTGAACAGGAATATGGTTTCTCCCCTGTGTGCAATCTCTGATGTAGAAAAAGATAGGAGTTCAATGAAAAACTTTTCCCGCACACAGAACAAGAAAATGGCTTCACCTCCATGTGAGACTTCTGATGTTTGGAAAGGGTTGAACTTGCTGCAAAACATTTCCCGCATTCAGAACAGAAGTGCGGTTTCTCACCCGTGTGCGATCTCTGATGTATAGAAAGACTGGACTTCAATGAAAAACATTTCCCGCATTCAGGACAGGAATACGGCTTCTCGCCGGTGTGAGATCTCTGATGTGCGGAAAGATGGGTTCTCTGTGAAAAACATTTCCCGCACTCAGAACAGGAATACGGCTTCTCACCCGTGTGTGATCTCTGATGTCTATAAAGACTGGACTTCAATGAGAAACATTTGCCACACTGAGAACAGAAAAATTGCTTCTCCTCCGTGTGAGACCTCTGATGTGTGACAAGCTCTGATTTCATTTCAAAACATTTCCCACAATCAGGACAGGAATACGGCTTCTCTCCTGTGTGCAATCTCTGATGTCTGATAAGACCGAACTTCCCCGAAAAACATTTCCCGCACTCAGAACAAGAATACGGCTTTTCTTCTGTGTGAGATCTCTGATGGGTGTAAAGATTGAACTTCCGTGAAAAACATTTTCCGCACTCAGGACAGGAATACGGCTTTTCATCATTTGGCTTCTCTCCTGTGTGAGATCTTTCATGTGCAGTAAGACGACATTTAAAACGGAAACACTTCCCGCACTCCGAACAGGAAAACGTCTTATCTGTTGTAAGGACGGCCCCGTCCCTCACAGTCTGAGGTTCCTCAGGATAAGAGGAATACAATGGTCCGGTAACGTCACTCACAGTCTGAGATTCCTCAGGATAAGAGGAATACGATGGTCCGGCACCGTCCCTCACAGTCTGAGGTTCCTCAGGATAAGAGGAATACGATGGTCCGGCACTGTCCCTCACAGTCTGAGGTTCCTCAGGATTAGAGGAATACGATGGTCCGGCACAGTCCCTCACAGTCTGAGGTTCCTCAGGATAAGAGGAATACGATGGTCCATCTACACTGTGTGGTGCCGGATGGACATTTGAGGTAGCCGGGTTTTCTCCTGGACTATACTGTGTGATGTCCTCATCTTCTACTTTACAGTCTGGAGACAAAGTGAGACAATCCTCTGAGGTTTTCCTCATCTCCCGTCCATCTACTAAAATAGAAATACAATGATTATTACTAGACATCAGCAGATTGGTTCCCCTAAACCAGGACTCCGCCCACATCAGGCAGCTTTGTCTCTGAGGATCTTACAATTCCCCCCTCAAGGTAACTAGTAAATGGGTTCTGAGGAACCTTTATATCCATAACTGGTATTTTATGTAAAAACACCCAGCTATGCACTCAGGAGTTGGAGACAGCTATGCTTCAGGCGGGGGTAACTATGCAGCTGATCCCACCCAGCATAATCGGGAGACTTGGTCATGGAAATGTAGGGAGTATGAGCTTACTAAAAGGAAGATACTTTATACCAACCAAAACATTTTTGAACATGGTAACAAGGCTGGGCACTTATTTGTTTATTTGGCCAGAGCTGACTCCACCCCCACTTCTATTTCCAGTATTTGCTGGTCTACCGACCATATTAGTGCCGCCCCCGCACAAGATCCTGGATGCTTTCATGTCCTTCTACTCCTCTCTTTATACCTCTACTGGTAACTGTGACGACCAACAATGTTTGATGATGTAACTCAGGTGCCTCTTCCCTAACTGTCCTGACGTAAGCTGGAAGCCTTAGATGCCCCAATTTCTGTAGAAGATTGAACTTGCCATTTTGCAGCTCATAAAGCCCCGGGGCCAGACAGTTTTCCAGCCGAGCATTACATCAAATTTAAACAATTATTACGTCCCGTTCTCCCTTGCATTTTTTCAGCAGCCTTTCACGCGGGAATCCTCCCCTTTCTATGCGGGATCCTCCCCCTTCTATGCAGAATCCTCCCCCTTCTATGCGGGATCCTCCCCCTTCTATGCGGGATCCTCCCCCTTCTATGCGGAATCCTCCCCTTTCAATGCGGAATCCTCCCCCTTCTATGCAGAATCCTCCCCCTTCTATGCAGAATCCTCCCCCTTCTATGCGGAATCCTCCCCCTTCTATGCGGAATCCTCCCCCTTCTATGCGGAATCCTCCCCCCTTCTATGCGGAATCCTCCCCCTTCTATGCGGAATTCTCCCCCCTTCTATGCGAGAGGCGCTGATTCTGCTTATTTCTAAACCCCACAAACGTGACTGGTATCGCCCTGTTTCTTTACCACTTCCTTCCCGCTCTATAACCGAAACAAGCCTCTGATGTTCTGGGAGGGTGTCCATGGATGTCCTCCCGGAACCACAACTCTCTCACGCCCCCTGGGGTGCACATCCAGCATGCTCTGTGATCGCTGAGTCCTTCGGACACAGCCAATCACAGATCAGGGTAAAGGGCCAATCATAGCTGTGCACAATGTAACCAGACTTGCCGGTTATTGGCAGTAATTTCCTCCCGCTGTCAGGTGAGGAGAGCCGGTAACCGGCCCGTGTGAAAGAGGACATCTCTGCTGATCATCAGGGTATTGATCATCTGTGTCCTGATTATTAGTTCAGCCCCAACAGTGCCCATTAGTGCCGCCAAACAGTGGCACATATCAGTGCCCTTCAGTGACTTCACATCAGTGCCCATCATTGCCCCCTATCAGTGCACATTCATTCATGTTTGTGTGGAACAGTGTGTGCAATGTGTAGATTAATAATATAGTCATTTTTGAACATAGTGTATATAGTGCAGGGGTCAGGAGTATGTAATGTACAACATAGAGTATATAGTGCAGGGGTCAGGAGTATGTAATGTACAACATAGAGTATATAGTGCAGGGATCAGGAGTATGTAATGTACAACATAGAGTATATAGTGCAGGGATCAGGAGTATGTAATGTACAACATAGAGTATATAGTGCAGGGATCAGGAGTATGTAATGTACAACATAGAGTATATAGTGCAGAGGTCAGGAGTATGTAATGTACAACATAGAGTATATGGTGCAGGGATCAGGAGTATGTAATGTAAAACATAGAACATATAGTGCAGGGGTTGGGAATATGTAATGTACAACATAGAGTATATAGTGCAGGGGTCAGGAGTATGTAATGTACAACACAGAGTATATAGTGCAGGGGTCAGGAGTATGTAATGTACAACACAGAGTATATAGTGCAGGGGTCAGGAGTATGTAATGTACAACATAGAGTATATAGTGCAGGGGTCAGGACTCATAATATTTGTGTTCTGTAATCAGTTGCAGAGGTCCCACACCGCTGCCTCCCATCTCCTGAGACTGCACTCAGTGACTTGGGTGTGAGACTATACAGACATATCCCTCCACCTGGCACAGCCAGCAAATAACAGAGCAAGTAACCCCGGGAGAATTCTTCTGTCAGAGATCTTGCTAGACCCGGGCATGGGGCAGAAGACCCAAGGTACATACCCCAGGGGTCTAGGATGAGCAACGTCTATGGTGAAAATCAACATTTTACTGCCAGCTGAACCCCAGAATCTCCATAAATCCAGTCTAGAGACATAAATTGTGTCTGCAGCACAGAGAAGGAAGATTATCCGAGAGAAATACAGGAATACAGGACGGGGAACACAGCTCAGGAAAGTGACCAGGAGATAACAGGCTGATATCACCCAGTCCCCGCCCTACTCTGGACCAATCAGTTAGCAGTATGGGTGGAGGAATGTATTTAGTGTTAATTAGGGGAATATAGGTCGAGTGTCCCTTCCCCCTCTATCACTCATTGCCATCTTCCCAACACAAGAAGTACCGCACTTCCTTATTTAGTCCATGATTTAGTCATGAATATGGGTGGAGGAATGTATTTAGTGTTAATGACCCACCTGTGCTGATCTCTGTAGGAGTGTCCTCCTCTATAAATGTCCCCGTTATTCCATCCTCCACCATAGACTGCTGATCATCCCTCACATACGTCTCTTCTTCTTCTGCTTTAACCTCAACTTTTATATCTATCAGATCTTCACCCTAAACCAAGAGAAGGAGAGAGAATATCATCTGTAAAATAGAAGCTTTAATATAAGAAATCCATACTATCTCCATGAGTCCATTCTCTAAATACTCTGTTCCACCAACCTTGTAATAGTGAGGGATGGTGTGATCTTCATGTGTGGAATCCCGGGAATACAGAGGACGGGGACATCTCTCTGGTGGGTTCCTGGTATTAGGTGGCTCCATCATATCCTTGTGTCCTTCTGAAAACTCCTCCATCACTTCATACTCCTCATCCTCCTCTTTATACTCTTCTTTTACAACAATATTATATTTGCCGTTTTCATTCTGAAAGATATAATAAAACATTTATTGTAACAAACGCACTTGTATAACAATTATAACTACCAATATTTGTTATGCATCTACCTGATGATGGTGGGGGATGGTGTGACCTTCCTGTGTGGAATCCCGGGAATACAGAGGACGGGGACATCTCTCTGGTGGGTTTCTGGAGCTGGAAAACTCTACCATGGTGTCCTGGTACAGATCTTGGTGTCCTATTAGAAATGCTGACTCGTCCATCACCCCATCCTCATCATTCTCCTCCTTTATCTCAACTTTAGAATCTCTCAGGATTAGACTCTGAATATATAATAAAAATGACATCAATGGTAACAATGCAGATAATGTACAGATCCTAATGATACTATCAGTGATTGTTCCTCATCTACCTGATGATGGTGAGGGATGGTGTGACCTTCCTGTGTGGAATCCCGGGAATACAGAGGACAGGGACATCTCTCTGGTGGGTTCCCATTACTGGATCCATCTGTAGGAAACACACACACTGACTGAATACATTGTTTCTATGTGTTTATCAGATGATGGGGGATCTAGGTGGAGCCTCCGTACTGCTCTCTCCTTTACAATAAAGTCTCCTCTTACCCGGTGATGTGAGGGGCGGCTGATTCTCCATCATGACGTCCTTGTAGAGATCCTTGTGTCCTTCTAAATACTCCCACTCCTCCATGGAGAAATAGACAGTGAAATCCTGACACACACAATGATACAGTCACCAACCAGACATCTCTTGTGTCGAACCTTCACAGACATTAGGAATAGCTATTTTCCCTCCTCTACATAAAGCTTATAAAATGCAAACATGTGCATTATAAGACCCCCAATCACCCTCCACATACCACCACCACATTCCATATTATCGAATAATCTGTTAGTATAGACTGATGAGGTGAGAAGGTGATTGGTGGGAAAGGTGACACATCTCCAACAAGAGGAGAATGTTCCGGTGTTCTAAAATTTTGTCGGACCCATGAAAATTCCGGACCTCGTCACTTTCCGGCTGGTGCGAGCCCCGGTGCCAATGTGCACAAGACATTTTCAAGGTCCGATGAAATTCTAAGACTTAGCGAACAGCTGATTGAGAGGAGGAGGGGCTGAGGTGGGACGCACACACCGCCGTGGGAAAATTGCTGTCACGGGCGAACTAAAGGTGCTGGAGACCCCAAAATTCTATCATAGGTGGCCAAGACCCTTACCTACGGCTGATAAAAATTTGGAGTCTCGGGGATGAAATGGCGTGGAGCAGTGACTCAGAGGCCCGGTTCTTGGGGGTCACTGCTCCATGCCCTTTCATCCCTGAGACCCCAAATTTTTATCAGCTGTAGGGGAGCGTATTGGCTACCTGCGATACAATTTTGGGGTCCCCAGCACCTTTAGTTCGCCCGTGACAGCAATTTTCCCGCGACAGTGTGTGCATCCCACCTCAGCCCCTCCTCCTCTCAATCAGCTGTTCGCTAAGTCTTAGAATCTCATCGGATCTTGAAAATGTCTTGTGCGCATGCGCACCGGGGCTCACACGGCCTGGGTTATGACGTAGCGCCACCGGAAGTGACGAGGTCCGGAATTTTCATGGGTCCGACAAAATTTTAGAACACCGGCCTCGTAAGGGGGGAAAGGTTCTGACCTTGAAGGGGTTAATCTAGGTTTCCACACTATATATGTGTGTATCATCATCTGCTGGAGATAAAAGAGGTCACAGTGACTATGGAGGAAGAGGACGGACATGACGGGGGGGGGGGGGTTACTGGGTGTAAATAAAAAATAGATCTTAATACCTCCTCTGCTGCCTCTTCCAGCGACGTCTCCTCACTACTTCCTCTCCACTCACCTTTTGCCCGTCTCTTCCTTTTAATACATGACATCACTTCCTGTCTTCCATAGAGACTTGCTGTCTCTATGGTATAGGGACAATCTCCACCTTTTGGAGCTCAGAGGAACTGCAGCCCAGAGAAACGTCTCGTAGTGAGAACACGGCCTTGCTCTGTGTGTGTATTTATTGTATATCCTTATAGATGGGGTCATCTCCACTCCCACCAAGGGGGAGAGAAATACACTATATTACCAAAAGTATTGGGACGCCTGCCTTTACACGCACATGAACTTTAATGGCATCCCAGTCTTTGTCCGTAGGGTTCAATATGGAGTTGGCCCACCCTTTGTAGCTATAACAGCTTCAACTGTTCTGGGAAGGCCATCCACAAGGTTTAGGAGTGTCTATGGGAATGTTTGACCATTCTTCCAGAAGTGCATTTGTGAGGTCAGGCACTGAGGTTGGACAAGAACACCTGTCTCGCAGTCTCCTCTCTAATTCATCCAAAACGTGTTCTGTCAGCTTGAGGTCAGGACTCTGTGCAGGCCAGTCAAGTTCCTCCACCCCAAACTCGCTCATTAATGTCTTTATGGACCTTGCTTTGTGCACTGGTGCGCGGTCATGCTGGAAAAGGAAAGGGTCATCCCCGAACTCTTCCCACAAAGTTGGGTGCATGAAATTGTCCAAAATGTCTTGGTATGGTGACGCCTTAAGAGTTCCCTTCACTGGAACTAAGGGGCCAAGCCCAACCCTTTTAAAACAACCCCACACCATAATCTCCCCTCCACCAAATGATTTGGACCAGTGCACAAAGCAAGGTCTGAGGAGTCCTTTGAGTTCTTGCAGGGCTGTTTTGAGGGAACAGATTGGAATGCACTCTGTGAGCCACATGGAAGGGACATTGATGGGCTTACTGAGTGCATAACACATGATCTTCTGTGTAGATTCTATTGTTCCAACAAGAATTGCTCGTTGTTACTCAAATAATAAACCGCGGGTAACGAGGGATATGAAGGATATTCTTAACTTCAAGAAGGTGGCTTTTAGAGTGGGTAATAGGGAGGAGTTAAAAATGATTCAGAGGGACCTGAGGATAAAGATTAGAGAGGCTAAGGAGTAATATAGAAGAAAGTTGGAGTGGAAACTCCAGCAAAACAAAGAGAGAGAGAGGTCTGGAGGGGCAGGAGAACCATTACAGGTCTTCAGCAGGTGGGTGGAGGGACTAGGGGTGACGTGGAGAGGGCAAATTAACCAAACCATTTTCATAATAGTTTTGATTCAGAGGCCCAACTTTAACTCCCTCAGATTCAATACAGAGCTGTTGGAGAGCAGAGTTGCGGAAAGAACCCTCCACTTCTCATACTAGATGTCCTTCCTCCTTTAATGCGTGTTCTGATTCACCCCTATTGGATAGTTTTACCGGTTGTTCTTTTTATAAGAACAATTCTACTCCTTTACTGGAAAGTGCATCAATGTCTATTTCAGCTGATCAGGTAAGTAGACAGTTGAGGAGACGTAAGGCAGGAAAAATCAGCAGGCCCTGATGGAGTTATGCCTCATACACATGCGTCGATAGTTGGCCGTGAATTTTCGGCCAACGTCCGATCGGCCGTTTTTCGGCTTCACTTCTGAAGTAGATTTTTGTTGGCCGAGAAAATTCGTGTGCAGTCTAGAGCACATTTCAACCAACACAACAACACTGGACAAAAGTCGACCGATCGGTCGGCCGATAATCGTTGCGTGAGTACGAGGCATTAGTCCCAAGGTGCTTAAGGTATGTGAAGACCAGCTGGGGAGTGTCCTTCAACGGGTCTTTAACCTGAGCCTACCTGAGTCTACGAAAGTTTTCTGTGTTGTGGAAGATGTCCTGTCTTGTCCCTGTGCCAAAGATACCACAGCCTTGTGGCTTCAAGCAGGGGAGGACTAGGTAAGGGGGCAGGGGGACATTTTTTTTTACTTCTCCAGTGCTTTTGATATTATGAGGCTGGATCTCCTGGGTGAGAAGCTAGCAGCAATACAGGTTGATGTCTCCCTTGTGTCGTGGATTGTAGACTACCTGACATGAAGACCGCAGTATGTGCCTTTGCAAGACTGTGTTTCAGATAGGGTGATCAGTAATATCGGGGTCCACAGTTCTCTCTTTTTACTACTCTATCTATACCACTTATATCAGCTACCAGACAGAGTCCTGCCATCTTCAGAAGTGTTCTGATGACTCTGCGGTAGTGAGATGTATCAGGGATGGGGAAGAGTCTGATTATAGGACGGATTCATAATCGGAATCAGACAGCTCTCTGCTGCTCTTGTCGGTAAAGCTTTGAAGTTGGTGCGCCTCCTCACTGGAGAAATACTTTTTCGGCATACTGGTGACCGTGGGCTGTGGTGACAAACTGCTGGAACGAGGCACTGGGACAGATGGGGCTGCACTTGTGGGTGCTGATGAGGCCGGTCTAATGAGGCTGCACTGCTGGGTGCTGATGAGGGTGCTATGATGGGTGCTGATGAGGCTGGTCTAATGAGGCTGCACTGCTGGGTGCTGATGTGGCTGCACTGATGGGTGCTGATGAGGCTGGTCTAATGAGGCTGCACTGCTGATGTGGCTGCACTGATGGGTGCTGATGAGGTTGGTCTAATGAGGATGCACTGCTAGGTGCTGATGAGGGTGCTATGATGGGTGCTGATGAGGCTGGTCTAATGAGGCTGCACTGCTGGGTGCTGATGTGGCTGCACTGATGGGTGCTGATGAGGCTGGTCTAATGAGGCTGCACTGCTGATGTGGCTGCACTGATGGGTGCTGATGAGGTTGGTCTAATGAGGATGCACTGCTAGGTGCTGATGAGGGTGGACTGATGGGTGCTGATGAGGCTGGTCTAATGAGGCTGCACTGCTGGGTGCTGTTGAGGCTGGTTTAATGAGGCTGCACTGCTGGGTGCTGATGAGGCTGGTCTAATGAGGCTGCACTGCTGGGTGCTGATGAGGCTGGTCTAATGAGGCTGCACTGCTGGGTGCTAATGTGGCTGCACTGATGGGTGCTGATGAGGCTGGTCTAATGAGGCTGCACTGGTGGTTGCTGATGTGGCTGCACTGATGGGTGCTAATGAGGCTGCTCTAATGAGGCTGCATTGCTGGGTGCTGATGATGGTGCACTGATGGTTGCTGTTGAGGGTGCACTTATAATCTGGCACTGATGAGAACTAAAAGGGCACTGTGGGGCACTGATGAGCCCTGTAATGGCACTGATGAGAATTGTAGTGGGACTGATGAGCACTAATGGGCACTGATGAATACTGTAGTGGTACTGTGAGACAATAATGAGCATTGTAGTGGGATTGTAGGGCACTGATGAGCACTGTAGTGGCACTGATGAGCACTGTAGGGCAATGATGAGCACTTCAGTGTTCATCAGTGCCACTACAGTTCTCATCAGTACCACTACAGTGCTCATCAGTGCCCTACAGTCCCACTACAGTGCTCATCAGTGCCCCACCATGCCACTACAGTGCTCATCAGTGCCACTACAGTGCTCATCAGTGCCACTACAGTGCTCATCAGTGCCACTACAGTGCCCCACCCTGCCACTACAGTGCTCATCGGTGCCCTACAGTGCTAATCAGTGCCACTACAGTACTCATCGGTGCCCTACAGTGCTCATCAGTGTCACTACAGTGCTCATCAGTGTCACTACAATACTCATCAGTGCCACTACAGTGCTCATCAGTGCCACTACAGTGCTATCGCATTCGTGATACTTTTTCCATTGATCTCCACAGGGGTCAGCTTCCAATCTTCTCTGAAGTTTACTCAACCCTGCTTGAACTGAACCCGGAGGCTCATCACAGAAGAGAGATGATGGCAGGAATCCATACTTCTCCTCTGTGGTTACTGATCCCAGCACCACCCCTTCAGGCACTGCCAACCCACCTGGCTGCAGCTGGCCCTTTCACTAGCCCTCCAGGCTACACCCGACCAGATTATCGGCTCTTTTTTTTGTTGCATGCTAATCTCATATGCAAAGTGAAGAGGTTGTTTTTATATGAAAATTCTCGTAGGACAGAATTCAACCTCAGAAGTGATGTCATGTGTTGAATTGTTTTGTATGTGTTCTTTCATTTCCGAGCATGCGTAGTCTTGCTCTTACGATTTTTTGCGGACTAAAACTGTACTAATTAAATGGAAATCGGACGTTCGCGTACGATAAAAAATTTATAGCCTGCACATTCAGCTTTTGTCGTACGAGAATTCTTAATTGGCTGTCTACTGGAGGGGGTGGCTGCTGGAGACCATTAATAAGGTCTTTCAGACTTTTTTAAGTGAAGATTCCAAGCAATGTGTTTTAGGTATTTTGGGTGATCTCCAGGTGGAAGATATCAGTAAACAAGCCATAGCGAGAGCACTGTTTCAGGCCCGCAGACTGATCCTGAGACATTGGATATCCACCAACCCCCCCCCCCCCCCCTACGGTTGGGGAGTGGATTTCTCAGATGGGTGACACGCTTAGACTTGAAAAGTATATATGGCAACACAGGGGATGTATAGGTAAATTAGAAAAGTTGTGGAATATGTGGCTGGATACAATGTTTATTAAAATAGTATAAGATGAGCATTATACTCACAAACCAGATTTGAATATCGCACATAACAACATGTTCAACATAGGGTCTCAAAAGTTGCCAGGGTACTACGCGATGCTGGATGGCATGCTATGTACCGCAGCAGCAGTGCTCTCAGCAGCATCCTTTGGCTCTGAGGAAGGGGATTCGCCCTCGAAAAGCGTCAGCCTAGCCACAGCGGTTTTTCATGCATGCCATCCAGCATCGCGTAGTACCCTGGCAACCTTGGAAACCCCATGTTGAACATGTTGTTATGTGCGATATTCACATCTGGTTTGTGAGTAAAATGCTTATCTTATACTATTTTAATATACATTTTTAGTGGTAAAGCACGAGGTCGGTGCGCCCCTTTCTTTTGTTGTTTTTCAGTTGTTTTCGGATACCCTTGGTCCTGAGGGGGCAGCAAGACCAGTAGTCATATCCATCTAAGCCCGTTGGAAGTGTTCCTCTTTTTCCCCCCCATTGTTTTTTCACTCGAGCGCAGGAGGATTGTTTTGCATGTGGCTGGATACACCAGGCTTGACCCCGGTGGAATCGGGAATTGGTCCTGAGCCGCCTTCTGTCTGGATAGAGCACCCAGGGCTAGTGTTAAGCCCCGTACACACGCATCGATAATTGGCCGTGAATTTTCAGCCAACGTCCGATCGGCCGATTTTCGGCTTGTTAGTATGATGCTTCGGACAACCGACTCCGACTTTTCGGTGTGCAGGCTATAAAATTTTTGTTGGCCGTCAACACAACGGCCGATTTTCCGTCAGTCAGTACAGATTTCGGCAGACAAAAATCTGATGAGCAAGACTGGGCATGCTCAGAGAAGAAAAAACACACAGAAAGTAAACCAGCACATGACATCACTTCTGAAGTAGATTTTTGTTAGCCGAGAAAATTCATGTGCAGTCTAGGCACATTCCAACCAACAAAACACCACTCTGGACAAAAGTCGGACGATCGGTCGGCCGATAATCATTGCGTGTGTACGAGGCATTATTCACCGGCACCTGGAGGGGGAGCTACTTACCACTCAGTGCTATAGCATATTTAATCTTCCTGTGCTGACTAGCAAAGATTCCGTAGGGGTAGGCCACAGATGTGTGACATTGAGTACAATGCTTAATATATATAAACATAAGCTGTAGATATATGTTGGAAAAGACACTACGGAACACGTTGACTACTGACTGTACTATGTTTTATACTCTGTTTCTAAATAAAGTTATTTTTTCTTGAGGAAAAAAAAAAAGAGAACCTGTCACAAGAAAATGCTAACATATGGGGCTATTAGTCTTTTTTTTTCTTTTTACTTAACTTTATTTCCAAAAATAATAAAGTGGAAAACATTCAAGTTATTACCAAGCACTTAAACTAGCCCCCAAAATTTGGAGTCCCCATGTACATTACCAACATGTCACAGACTCCTATATACAAAATGTTGATTGCTCCAATGTTCAAAATTCTGTATTTTGGTTTTGAATCAGTGTTTGGTTCACTTCCGGGTTCAGTGCCATCATTCCTGACCACTTTGACCGGAGAAGCTGTGAATGGAGCCCAGTCTGCTCTCCATTATCTTCAGTGGAGGGCAGGAGAGACATGAGGGACCTAATAGACCTTCATAGGACTCCATTTTTATTTTTCTCCTGCTATCAATGGCCAACACGGGACAACACTTCATCCATGTCTTTGGTGATCTCTGATCTCCTTATGAAGTGTTTCTTACATGATGAAGATCAGCCATGGAGTATATCTGAGGTGTATATCAGGGTGTGCTTCTTCCCACATGTCCACAAACATTCATATAGAAGACATTTCCCGCACTCAAGGCACTAATACACCTCCAGGGTTGTGTGGGACCCCTGATGTACAGGAAGACAGGACTTCAGTGAGGAACAATTCCCTCACTCGGGACAGGAATATGGCTTCTCCTTCATGTGAGATCTCTGATGTGCATATAGATGGGACCTCCGTGAAAAACATTTTCCACATTCATGACATGAATACGGCTTCTCACCCGTGTGAGACCTCTGATGTGTGATAAGTTGTGATTTTTCTACAAAACATTTCCCGCACTCAGAACAGGAATATGGTTTCTCCCCTGTGTGAGTTCTCTGATGTCTGTAGAGATGGGCTATCTGTGAAAAACATTTCCCGCAATCAGGACAGGTATACGGCTTCTCCCCCGTGTGCAATCTCTGATGTCTAAAAAGACTGGTCTTCTGTGAAAAACATTTCCCGCACTCAGCACAGGAAAATGGCTTCTCCCCCATGTGACACATCTGATGTTTGACAAAGTCTGATTTTATTGCAAAACATCTCCCGCACTCAGAACAGGAATACGGTTTTTCGTCTGTGTGCGATTTCTGATGTCTTAAAAGACTAAACTTCAATGAAAAACATTTCCCGCACTCAGAACAGGAAAATTGTTTCTGCTCCGTGTGAGACCTCTGATGTGTGACAAGGTCTGATTTTACTGCAAAAGATTTCTCGCACTCAGAACAGGAAAATGGCTTCACCTCCATGTGAGACCTCTGATGTTTGACAAGGCGTGATTTTACTGCAAAACATTTCCCGCACTCAGAACAGGGATACGGTTTCTCACCCGTGTGCAATCTCTGATGTAAAGAAAGACTGAACTTCAATGAAAAACATTTCCCGCACACAGAACAGGAAAATAGCTTCACCTCCATGTGAGACCTCTTATGTTTGGCAAGGTCTGAATTTGCTGCAAAACATTTCCCGCACTCAGAACAGGAATATGGTTTCTCACCTGTGTGCAACCTCTGATGTATAAAAAGACTGGATTTCAATGAAAAACATTTCCCGCACTCAGGACAGGAATACGGCTTCTCCCCAGTGTGAGATCTCTGATGTGTGGAAAGATGGGATATCTGTGAAAAACATTTCCCGCACTCAGAACAGGAATACGGTTTCTCACCTGTGTGTGATCTCTGATGTCTATAAAGACTGGACTTTAATGAGAAACATTTCCCACACTGAGAACAGAAAAATTTCTTCTCCTCCGTGTGAGACCTCTGATGTGTGACAAGTTCTGATTTCATTTCAAAACATTTCCCACAATCAGGACAGGAATACGGCTTCTCACCCGTGTGCAATCTCTGATGTCTGATAAGACCGAACTTCCCTGAAAAACATTTCCCGCACTCAGAACAAGAATACGGCTTTTCTTCTGTGTGAGATCTCTGATGTGTGTAAAGATTGAACTTCCGTGAAAAACATTTCCCGCACTCAGGACAGGAATATGGCTTTTCCACGTTTGGCTTCTCTCCTGTGTGAGATCTTTCATGTGCAGTGAGACGGCATTTAAAACGGAAACACTTCCCGCACTCCGAACAGGAAAACGTCTTATCTGTTGGAAGGATGGCACCGTCCCTCACAGTCTGAGGTTCCTCAGGATAAGAGGAACACGATGGTCCGGCACCGTCCCTCACAGTCTGAGGTTCCTCAGGATAAGAGGAATACGATGGTCCGGCACTGTCCCTCACAGTCTGAGGTTCCTCAGGATAAGAGGAATACGATGGTCCGGCACTGTCCCTCACAGTCTGAGGTTCCTCAGGATAAAAGGAATACGATGGTCCGGCACTGTCCCTCACAGTCTGAGGTTCCTCAGGATAAAAGGAATATGATGGTCCGGCACTGTCCCTCACAGTCTGAGGTTCCTCAGGATAAGAGGAATACGATGGTCCGGCACTGTCCCTCACAGTCTGAGGTTCCTCAGGATAAGAGGAATACGATGGTCCGGCACTGTCCCTCACAGTCTGAGGTTCCTCAGGATAAAAGGAATACGATGGTCCGGCACTGTCCCTCACAGTCTGAGGTTCCTCAGGATACGAGGAATACGATGGTCCGGCACTGTCCCTCACAGTCTGAGGTTCCTCAGGATAAGAGGAATACGATGGTCCATCTACACTGTGTGGTGCCGGATGGACATTTGAGGTAGCCGGGTTTTCTCCTGGACTATACTGTGTGATGTCCTCATCTTCTACTTTACAGTCTGGAGACAAAGTGAGACAATCCTCTGAGGTTTTCCTCATCTCCCGTCCATCTACTAAAATAGAAATAACAGAATTTTTGTAAGAACTTACTGTAAAATTCTTTTCTCCGAGTCCTCTGACAGTCGCCGCCCACTCATACAGTCTCCACTTATGGGTATTGTCCTTATCCATAGGGGTAAACTAGGCAAAAGATTTTTGTTAAAATCATACATAAAAGCATTTGCATGTACACACCCACAGGGGGCTGTCACTCTGGACCATACCCTCATGCTAGCAGCATTCTCAACTCAGTTTGGTAGCAAGCAGTATATAGATCCAACAACCCCAAAAGAGGGGCGGGGGCGGCGACTGTCAGAGGATTCAGAGAAAATCATTTTACGGTAAGTTCTTACAAAAATTCTGTTTTCTCTTACGTCCTCTGACAGTCGCTGCCCACTCATACAGTCTTCACTTATAGAACATCCCAAAGCAGTGTAGACTTGAGGGGTGGGAACTCAACCGCCACAAGGGTAACGCAACACCCAGGTCAGAGAAGGAACCTGATCGCCAAGATAAAAAGGTAAAAAACACTGGGTAACAGGAAGCTCAACAGGAGCAACGAAACCCAGGAAAGCAAAAAAACAGGGGGTTAATCCCCCAACAGGAAGGGACAGACACAAAACTGTAACGTCCCCCTAAAGTACAGCCGTACTCAGAATTGTGCGGCCAAAGGAGGCATCGGCCGACGCCAAAACATCAAATTTGCAAAATATGGTAAAGATATGCATGGCCGATCAAGTCGCCACTTTGCACACCTGGGACACCGACGCCTCATGGCGAAAAAACCCAAGACACACTCACCGCCCTGGTAGAGTGTGCCGGGACAGGGAAAGGTGGAACCTGTTCCCCAAGCGAATAGACCTGTACAATTGTCTGCCTGATCCATCTAGAAATGGTTGCCGCAGACGCAGCCGTACCCTTCCGAGGTCCCTCAGGAAGGACAAAGAGAATCTGACATTCTGAAGGATTCAGTAGAAGACAGGTAAGATTTATTATCGTACCTGGAAGGCTTATTTTGCCTGACGTGAATCTCCGGGTTTCCATCCTCGCTCCTTTTTGGTGGCGAGGGTGTTGGCCTTCCAGCAATCTGGTGTAGATCAGCGTTTGGCGCTGCCCATTATTAATGGTCAGATATCCACGCTGGCTATTCTTTTCCAGTGCCCTCTGGCATCACATTACTTGATCCGCACTTTTGTTCAAAGTTTGCGTCATCTGGCTCCCCCTAGGAGGAATCTGGTCCTGTCCGTTTCCCTACGTCCTCCCTTTGAAAATATCAGGGAGGTTTCTCTGCTGGCACTGTCAGGGAAAGTTGCCTTTTCAGTGGCTATCACATTTGCTCGCAGAATGTCGGAGTTGGCGGCCTTGTCCTGCCACTCTCCCTACCTACGAGGTGGTCTTGCGACCTCATCAATCCTTCCTTCCTAAGGTGGTTTTCTGTTTTCCATCTCAAGGAGGATATTGTTTTGCCTTCGCTGCGTGCGAAGCCTAAGCACCCTAAGGAGTTTGCCTTGCATTCCTTGGATGTTGTCTGGGCGTTCAGGGTCTACCAGAAGAGGCCTTCCTAGCCTTCAGGAGGGTAGGAATGACCGCCGACAAGAGACCTCGATCTCTCAGGACCTGGCTTTCAACAGCCACGCCGGCAAAGCCAGCGACCGTAAAGCAGGATGGAAGATCGGCCCCTGCAACAGCAGATCATTTCATGAGGGGAGCCGCCAAGGAGGCTTAACGACCAGCTGCATGATGTCCACGTACCAGGACCAGTGCGGCCAGTCTGGAGTCACTAGGAACACCTGCTTTTGGTACCAAGGCCAACCTGCGAAGGAACCGGGACAACAAGTAAATCGGACGAAAGGCATAGATCAGACGATACTGATTCCACGGCACCACCAACGCGTCCGAGGCGTCTGCCAGAGGATCGCGAGTTCTTGCCACGAGACTTTCCACCTTGTTGTTGAGACGAGACACGAACAGATCCACGTCCGGGGATCCCAATTGTGCACACAGCATCTGAAAACCCCTTCGGGCGTAGGGACCATTCCCCTTGGTCCAGGGTCTGGCGGCTCAGATAGTCGGCTTGCCAGTTCTCCACACCCGGAATGTGAACTGCCGAAAGTGCCGAGACCCGCGTCTCGGCCCATGACAGAATCTCGGCCACTTCCTTGGTCGCCCGGGCACTCCTGGTGCACACGCACAGGGCGGTCCTGCAGACGACCCGACCAAGGCAACAAACATAGGTTGATCGCTCTTAGTTCATACACATTTAACGGCAGAGAGGATTCCTCTTCCAACCAAGTGCCCTGGGCAGACAAAGTGCCCAGAATACCGCCCCAGCCCAACAGGCTGGCATCCATGGCAATCACCATCCATGGAATTGTGCAAATGGACACCATCAACCCCAGGACCCGCATGCAGGTCCTGAGTGACGAGGAATGTTGTCCCCAAGGGGCCTGACCCCGCTCTGTAGAGTCTGGAGTTATACCTCCTGCAGGAAGACTTTGCTTGTGCAGAGTCCAGAACCATCCCCAGGTAGGGAAGCCAGACAGAAGGGGACAACGTAGACTTCTGGAAGTTGAAGGTCCACCCAAACTCCTGGAGTATCTGAACCGTGGTAGCCAGATCGCATACCAAGGTCGCACTGGAACTCGACCTTAACAGGAAATCGTCCAGATATCCCAGGATTGCAATCCCCTGCGCCCACAAAAGGGCCAGGACAGGAGCCAAGATTTTGGCAAACACCCTTGGGGCCAAAGCGAGACCGAAGGCAACGTCACAAACTGATAGTGCTTCTGCAATCTCGAATCGGAGGTACCTCTGAGGACCCTCATAAATGGGGATGTGGAAATACGCATCCATGAGGTCGATGGACGCCAGGAAATCTCCCGGACTCATAGAGGCCACCACCGATCGAAGGGATTCCATGCAGAATTTCTGAACTCGCACGAAGCGGTTCATAAACTTCAAGTCCGGAATTGGACGTACCTTGCCCTCCTTTCTGGGCACCGTGAACAGATTTGAGTAAAAAAACCCGACATTTTGTCTCGATGAGGCACAGGGACAATCACCCCCTGGGCGAGCAGATCCTGCACCGCCCGCTGGAGATCGAGGAGACGATCCGAGGTTCAATGAAGATTTGAGGGGAAGAATCTGTCTGTCGGGCGTGATCGAAAGTTGATCTTGCACCCCGATCGGGTGCAGCCAAGGTTCGGGAAAACAGCGCAGACGTCCCCCCCCCCACCCCTGAAGCAGGTGAGGGCGCCCCATCAGGTGGAGGCGGACTGGAACGGCACGTTAGGGCGGGCAGCTTTCGGCTTGCCCACCCAGGGCTTCTGCAGACCACTTGGGCCCTTGAAGGGTTTGCCCTTGTCTAGTGCCCTAAAGGCACGAAAGACCCCTGGTTGGTTTTCAAGGAAAGGCCCCTGCTTACCGAAGAATAATTTACCCTTTGCCACTTGGGGTAGAAGAGTCTCTCACCCCCAGTGACCCCCTAACCAACACATCCAGGGATCCCCCAAAAAGTCTGTTCCCTGCATAAGGGAAGTCAGCCACCGTCCCTTAGGAAAACAGGTCAGCCGACAGGTTTTTTAAAACACACAATGCGACGGATGTGCACCACGCATGCAGACAAACGTGAGACCAGAGGGGCCTCATCCCAGGTTGTGTCACAGGTATAGTACAGCATGATAAACCTGTTCCATCATGGCCATCGTAATAGGGGGAGCAGAATCCGCCTGCATGGTGCGCTGAATAACTTTAAACCACTCCAGCACAGCCCGAGAGACCAGAACTTAAGCGAACCCGGGTTTCAGCAAGGAACCCGCCACCATATAGCAGTGGCGGGTAATAGACTCCACCCATCTGTCCGCTGGGTCCCTAAAACACCGGGCATTAGAGTGGCCTTATTCAACCTGGACACAGTGTGGTCCACCTTAGGGGCCACAGTCCAGCGCAAATCCGTGGGAGACGCGAAGGGATAACGGTACTCAAACCGCCTAGGGACCACAAAGTTGCGCTTTAGATTGCGCCAATGTTCATTCACCATTGCATGAAATTCGGCGTGACTGGGAAAAAAGATTTCCGGGGTCTGCGGGTCCCAAAGGATGACCGCGTACCTTGCTGGTGGGGCACATCCTCCAAATGCATCGTTTCTGTGACAGAACTAATGAGCGCAGCCATAGCAGCGCGATCTCCGGCAGCCCTGGCGGGGGAAACTTCCCCCTCCCCCTCCGACTGGGAGGACTGAGACCCCGCAGGAATGTGAATCAGAAGAAGGTGAAGGCCTGGCCCATATCCTAAAAGACCGTTCAGACATCAGCAGATCCACCTATGATCGCTAGTGCAGCGTCAAGGGAGCTCTGCTCAAAGCTGGGGGGAATTAGCTATCCTGGGAATCCATATTAAAGGCAATGAAAATTTGGAAAGCGCTGGCCCTTTAAGTATCGCACTGCGAGGTACCGCAGCAGCAATGAAGCAATAGTGTCACAAGCAACCAACAGGAAAGTGACTGCCAGCATGAATGACCCCCAGAAGGCATGCATACAACCTCCACGCTTTGCTGGAACGATCTGCAGTCTGCATAAAGGAAATTATGTCATCCGCTAGAGGACACAGGCTAAGGGAAAATGGCTGCCTATGTAATGTAATGGGGAGACTTCGGGAAAATGGCCGCCGATCCCATGTATTGGAAGGACCGTGCCACATCCAAGATGGCGCCAGAAGGGTGCAAAATTGCTGCAGGGAGGAGCGCAGAACCCATAACGAAGATGAATAGCGCGCCCACACTAAAAAATGGCGGCCCCTCAATTTCTTTCACATGTCTGACACCCCCACAAAGTACACAAAAGGCACACATGGGGGAGAGGGACCCCCCGCGACCCCCCCCCCCCACAGCGCGGCAGAACCACAATAGTCCCCACAGGGACAGGGAGAGACCGGGAAGGACACTGACAGACATGAGGGGAATAATACAGACATCACAGACAGACTGCCCTTCCCAACAAAGAGGCCCCACAGACACCCCCAACATAGACCAGCGATAGCGTGGGTGCCGCAGTGAGATGGGAAGACTCCCACCCCAGGTGGTGGGGGTACCGTCAGCCAAACAGGACGCTAGCTACGCGCGGCGTACCGCAGTAGAGTCATCCTAGCGAAGTAGCCACATTCGCGGGCTTTGTCCCTGAGGACAGGGACGTGTCGTTTGCGAGGCCTGGGCGTACGCATAGCCTGCTAAACGCTCGATGGCAGGCTGGGATTCCGTAAGGTTCTCTGTCCTGAAATACCAGGACAACCAGTCCGATTCCCAGCTCAGCAAACTGTCGTCTTCTGATCTGACTAACTAAGCGCAGGAACAAATAATATTCTATCACGAGAAAGAGAAAAACACTTTTTCAGAAATAAAATGAAATAAGAAAAGGAAAAAAAAAAAGTAAAAAAGAAAAAAGAAGAAAAAAAGAAGGAAAAAAGAAGAAAAAAAGAAGGAAAAAAGGAAAAAGAAGAAAAAAAGAAGAAAAAAAGAAGGAAAAAAGAAGAAAAAAAGAAGGAAAAAAGAAGGAAAAAAGAAGAAAAAAAGAAGGAAAAAAGAAGGAAAAAAGAAGGAAAAAAGAAGGAAAAAAGAAGGAAAAAAGAAGGAAGAAGAAGGAAGAAGAAGGAAGAAGAAGGAGAAAGAAGGAAGAAGAAGAAGGAGAAAGAAGAAGGAAGAAGAAGGAAGAAGAAGGAGAAAGAAGAAGAAAAGAAAAAGAAGAAGAAGAAAAGAAAAAAAAGAGAGGCTGAGACCGCAGCCCCAGCAAGGGAAAGCCCGTCTACCCCTTAGCTAGGCAAAAGACAAACTGAGTTGAGAATGCTGCTAGCATGAGGGTATGGTCCGGAGTGACAGCCCCCCCCCCCTGTGGGTGTGTACATGCAAATGCTTTTATGTATGATTTTAACAAAAATCTTTTGCCTAGTTTACCCCTATGGAGAAGGACAATACCCATAAGTGAAGACTGTATGAGTGGGCGGCGACTGTCAGAGGACGTAAGAGAAACAAAGATTACTACTAGACATCAGCAGATTGGATCCCCTAAACCAGGATTCCGCCCACATCAGGCAGCTTTGTCTCTGAGGATCTTACAATCCCCCCTCAAGGTAACTAGTAAATGGGTTCTGAGGAACCTTTATGTCCATTACTGGTATTTTAGGTAAAAACACCCAGCTATGCACTCAGGAGTTGGAGACAGCTATGCTTCAGGCGAGGGGTAACTATGCAGCTGATCCCACCCAGCATAATCGGGAGACTTGGTCATGGAAACATAGGGAGTATGAGCTTTGGCTCCTAGACCTTACTAAAAGGAAGCTACGTTAGACCAACCAAAACATTTTTGAACATGGTAACAAGGCTGGGCGCTTACTTGCTGATTTGGCCAGACCTGACTCCACCCCCACTTCTATCTCCCGTATTTGCCGGTCTACCGGCCATATTAGTGCCGCCCCCGCATAAGATCCTGGATGCTTTCATGTCCTTCTACTCCTCTCTTTATACCTCTACCGGTAACTGTGAGGACCAACAATTGTTTGATAATGTAACTCAGGAGCCTCTTCCCTAACTGTCCTGACGTAAGCTGGAAGCCTTAGATACCCCAATTTCTGTAGAAGATCAGTGAGCAGTATGGGTGGAGGAATGTATTTAGTGTTAATGACCCACCTGTGCTGATCTCTGTAGGAGTGTCCTCCTCTATAAATGTCCCCGTTATTCCATCCTCCTCCATAGACTGCTGATCATCCCTCACATACGTCTCTTCTTCTTCTTCTGCTTTAACCTCAAATTCTATATCGATTGGATCTCCACCCTAAATCAAGAAAATTAGAGAGAATATCATCTGTAAAATATAAGCTTCATTATTGTGACATCACATAAGAAATCCACCAGTCCATGTTCTAAATTCTCCATCTCACCAACCTTGTAACAGTGGGGGATGGTGTGATCTTCCTGTGTGGAATCCCGGGAATACAGAGGACGGGGACATCTCTCTGGTGGGTTCCTGGTATTAGGTGGCTCCATCATATTCTTGTTTCCTGAAAACTCCTCCATCACTCCATACTCCTCATCTTCCTCTTTATACTCTTCTTTTACAACAATATTATCCTTAAGATTTTCATTCTGAAAGATAAAATAAAACATTCAATGTAACAAACACGCTTGTGTATAAATCATAACTACCAATAATTGTTCCTCATCTACCTGATGATGGTGAGGGATGGTGCGATCTTCCTGTGTGGAATCCCGGGAATACAGAGGACGGGGACATCTCTCTGGTGGGTTTCTGTAGCTGGATGACTCCACCATGGTGTCCTGGTACAGATCTTTCTGTATTTCCTCTATGACCCCATCCTCAATATCCTCCTCTTTTATTTGGTCTTTAACCTCCACTTTAGAATCTCTCAGGTTTCCACTCTGAATATATAATAAACATGACAGCAATGGTAACAATGCAGATAATGTACAGATCCTAATGATACTATCAGTGATTGTTCCTCATCTACCTGATGATGGTGGGGGATGGTGTGACCTTCCTGTGTGGAATCCCGGGAATACAGAGGATGGGGACATCTCTCTGGTGGGTTCCCATTACTGGATCCATCTGTAGGAAACACACACACTGACTGAATACATTGTTTCTATGTGTTTATCAGATGATGGGGGATCTAGGTGGATCCTCCGTACTGCTCTCTCCTTTACAATAAAGTCTCCTCTTACCCGGTGATGTGAGGGGCGGCTGATTCTCCATCATGACGTCCTTGTAGAGATCCTTGTGTCCTTCTAAATACTCCCACTCCTCCATGGAGAAATAGACAGTGACATCCTGACACCTTATAGGAACCTGACACACACAATGATACAGTCACCATCCAGACACAACTCTTGTGTTGTGTTATTTTCCCTCTTCTACATAAAGCTTATAAAATATAAACATATGCATTAAATACATCCACCACCACATCCCATATTATGGTATGATACATTAGTATAGACCAGGGATCCTCAAACTAAGGCCCTCCAGCTGTTGCGGAACTACACATCCCATGAGGCATTGTAAAACTCTGACATTCACAGACATGACTAGGCATGATGGGAATTGTAGTTCCTAAACAACTGGAGGGCCATCGAAGACCCCTGGTATAGACTGATGAGGTGAGAATGTGATTGGTGGGAAAGGTGACACATCTCCAAAATTAAGAAAATGTTCCAGCCCCGTAAGTGGAGGAATGTTCTGACCCCAAAGGGGTTAATCTAGGGTTCCACACTATATATGTGTGTATCATCATCTGCTGGAGATAAAAGACATCACAGTGACTATGGAGGAAGAGGACGAACATGACGGGGGGGGGGGGTTACTGGGTGTAAATAGAAAATAAGATCTTATTACCTCTTCTACTGCCACTTCCAGCAATGTTTCCTCGATACGTCCTACCTCATGGAACTTTGTCTGTATCTGACATCACTTCCTATCTTCCATAGAGACTTCCTGTCTGGGTAGAAGTGAGATCACCACCTCTTGGAGCTCAGAGGAACTGCAGCCCCAAGAAACATCTCGTAGTGTGAACACGGCCTTGTGATGTGTGTGTATGTACTGTATATCCTTATAGATGGGTCATCTCCACTCCCACCAAGAGGGAGAGAAGTATATTACTGTAGTGTAATAATTGCCCTTTGTAGGCCATGTATGGTCAGGATGGTCATTGTCTTGTCTATTTATTGTCAGTGCTGTTTGTTTAGAGGAACATATTACTAGAATTTAACAAAAAAAAAAAAAAAAAAAAGAGAATGTTCCGGCCCACTAAGTGGGGAAATGTTCTGACCCCGAAGGGGTTAAGCTAGGTTTCCACACTATATATGTGTGTATCATCATCTGCTGGAGATAAAAGACGTCACAGTGACTATGGAGGAAGAGGACGAACATGATGGGGGGGGGGGGATTACTGGGTGTATACAGAAGATAAGATCTTATTACCTCCTCTGCTGCCACTTCCAGCAATCTCTCGCTACTTCCTCCTGAATCACCTCTTCCCCTTGTTCCGTGAAAAAACCATACCCGTGAGAAAACCATACCCTCGTCACTTCCGGTTCAGCTACGGAGGGTATGGATTTCTCACGGTAGTTAAACTTGCGGCGGGTACATTAAAACACTTCGGGTGCAACATAAATCATGTCCTCTCCTATCGCTGTAACATCCCTCATCTCCGGTAATAAATATAAAAGCGGATCACGGAGTCGCGATCGCCGTCACATTTACGTCTCATACACCCGCCGCCGCTTTTATATTTATTACCGGAGATGAGGGATGTTACAGCGATAGGAGAGGACATGATTTATGTTGCACCCGAAGTGTTTTAATGTACCCGCCGCAAGTATAACATTAGAAACAGTGCCGTGATATTTTCATGCCCACCGAGCATGCGCACTTGTCAAATTCTTTCTCCTTCAATTACGTATCCGGGGCTCTGAGCATGCGCACTACTGCGCTGCTCTGCTGTTTCAGACCGGAAGTGACGAGGGGTATGGTTTCTTCACGGGGTATGGTTTTTTAACGTTACACCCCTGTCTTTATTTTTATACCTGACATCACTTCCTGTCTTCCATAGAGACTTCCTGTCTGGGTAGAAGTGAAATCGCCACCTTGTGGAGCTCAGAGGAACTGCAGCCCCCCGAGAAACGTCTCGTAGTGTGAACACGGCCTTGTGCTGTGTGTGTATGTACTGTATATCCTTATAGATGGGTCATCTCCACTCCCACCAAGGGGGAGAGAAATACACTTTTATTCCTATTACAAGGAATGTAAACATCCCCTATAATAGAAATAAGCAGGACAGGTCCTCTTTAATGTGAGATCTGGGGTAAAAAAGACCTCACACCTCACATCTACACTAAAAGCAAAAAAAAGAAAAAAAATGTACCTTCCGCCCAATGGCCTTAAAGGGCCGTTTGACGTCCCTCCGGTCCTCCAAAGCCATAGAGTGGAGAGGGGCAATCTTGCCCTCACTCGACTTCCTGCACAGCACATCAGAGGACCGAATTATTTCCCCAGCTACCGAAGGCTTCAGTAAACGATAGGGAAGCGGCGGTAGGGGGAAACTTCTTCCGCTGCCCATAAAAGTGATCCCACGCTGAATCCGCCGCTGGGACAACTTTTATGTTGAGTTCAGGACAGTCAAGTTCCTCCACCCCAAACTCGCTCATCCATGTCTTTATGGACCTTGCTTTGTGCACTGATGTGCAGTCATGTTGGAACAGGAAGGGGCCATCCCCAAACTCCTCCCACAAAGTTGGGAGCATGAAATTGGCCAAAATGTCTTGGTATCCTGATGCCTTAAGAGTTCCCTTCACTGAAACTATGGAGCCAAGCCCAACCCCTGAAAAACAACCCCACACCATAATCCCCCATTCACCAAATTAATTTTTAAGCTGTTATAACTGCAAAGGGTGGGCTAACTTATTATTGAACACTACAGAATAAGACTGAGATGCCATTAAAGTTCATGTGTGTGTAAAGGCCGGCCTCCCAATATCTTTGGAAATATAGTGTGTATTACTGCCTAGTCCAGCCTTTCTCAGCCAGGGTTCCTCCAAAGGTGTCTAGGGGTTCCGTGAGCAATGAACAATTTCTGTCTCTCAGTAACAACTGACATCAATGATCTGTAAGGGGGGCAGTCTTCCCACTGATGAGGATGTAAGAATGTCCTTCTCCCACTGGTCACCAATGTAAGGGACCACTATACTGACCTCTGATATATGGGGGTCCTTCTCCCATTGGTCAACAATGTAAAGGACCACTACACTGACCTCTGGTATAAGGGGGTCCTTCTCTCATTGGTCACCAATATAAGAGACCACTACACTGATATAAGGGGGTCCTTCTCCCATTGGTCACCAATGTAAGGGACCACTACACTGACCACTGATATAAGGGTGTCCTTCTCCCATTGGTCACCAATGTAAGGGACCACTACACTGACTACTGATATAAGGGGTCCTTCTCCCATTGGTCACCAATGTAAGGGACCACTACACTGACAACTAGGAAGTACTCCAAGTTCTAGTGAAACTGATAAGTCAATCAGCTGAGATGAAAGTATTCCTATCACTGATAAATGGTAGTTGTTAAAGAGTAGGGATGAGCCCATAGTTCCATTCAAACTCTGGCTGTGTAGACCCTAGCCACCCCCCCCCCCTCCTAACGCTTCTATATATGACAGCTTCTCGCTTTCACTGGTTCCTAATGAAGCAGCAGTTGCACCTTCTAGAACTGCTGACATCAGTAAGAATCCCTACTATTTAGGCAAAGGGTTGGGGGTTGCAGTAATATCACTGCCCATAGTTGTCCATTGATTGTTTATTCCAGGTCCCCCTCTGGCATTGACATTTGTCAGTTCCCGTGCGCTGTCAACTATCTTTGTACACTGTCCCCCATACTCATTTATGTGGGGGGTGATATCTGGAGGCCCTCCTATTACAAGGGGCTTCTAGATTCTGATAAGCCCTCTGCCCACAGGCCCTCCCCAGCACAACCACCAGCCAGGGTTGTTGGATAGAGGCCCTTATCCTCATCAACATTGGGAGAACATACTTTTTAGGGGGGGGACCCCCTATGTTGAAGGCATCTGGCCTAGCATGTCCAGGGGCATGCTCACCTTCTCCTTTCTTGGCCGGCTATCCTCTCCCCTTCCTTTTTATAGCTAATGACAACTCAGGGTGCTATTGTTCAGCTAGTGGTACCATCAAGTACGCTATACCCAATACTCTTTCACGTGGGGGGGATGGTATCTGGAGGCCCTCCTATTACAAGGGGCTTCTAGATTCTAAGCCCTCTGCCCACAGACCTCCCCTCCCCCCCAGCATAACCACCGGCCAGGGTTGTTGGATAGAGGCGCTTATTTACATCAATATTGGGACAAGATACTTTGCAAGGTAGGGGCACCCCCTATGTTGGAGGCATCTGGCCTAGTATGGTTTAGGGCACGCTCACCTTCTCCTCTCTTGGACTTGACAAAGTGCCTGCGTGCAAAACACGTAGTCACGGAAACGGGCCCACTTGCGCTCCACACCAGTTCCTGGTTCCCTTCTGGATGAGTGGCCTTCCTTTCAGATACTGCGTGATTGGCTTGAGTGCCCTGATGACGGCCTAATCACGCGCTGGCGGTGTCCGGCTTGGCTTATCTTCAGACACTACCTCTGTGAGCCTCGGCATCTGCCATTCCTGGGATCCTTCCATCTGGCACCCTTACTTCTATCAGTGCCCTCGCCCTCTTCAAGACCCGGTGTGGTAATGTGCCTCGATGTTCCTGGTTTTCGCTCTTTTTTTAATGTATATTTTTAATAAACTATTTTATTGTCCATTGATTGCTGATTTCTGATCCCCCTCTGGCATTGATGTTTGTCAGTTCCCGTGCGCTGTCAACTATCATTGTACACTGTCCCCCATACTCTTTCATGTGGGGGGTGGTATCTGGAGGCCCTCCTATTATAAGGGGATTCCAGGGTCTGATAAGCCCTCTGCCCACAGACATCCCCCCCAGCACAACCACTGGCCAGGGTTGTTGGATAGAGGCCCTTATCCTCATCAACATTGGGACAAGATACTTTGCCCCTTATGTTGAAGGCATCTGGTCTAGTATGTCCAAGGGCATGCTCACCTTCTCCTTTCTTGGCCATCTCTCCTCACCCCTTTCTTTTTATAGATAATGACAGCTCAGGTTACTATTGTTCAGCTAGTGGTACCATCAAGTACACTGTCCCACATACTCTTTCATGTGGGGGGTGGTATCTGGAGGCCCTCCTATTATAAGAGGCTTCCAGATTCTGATAAGCCCTCTGCCCACAGACATCCCCCCCAGCACAACCACCGGCCAGGGTTGTTGGATAGAGGCCCTTATCCTCATCAACATTGGGACAAGATACTTTGCAAGGTTTGGGGGCACCCTCGATGTTGAAGGCATCTGGCCTAGTATGGGTTAGGGCACGCTCACCTTCTCCTTTCTTGGCCAGCTATCCTCACCCCTTCCTTTTTATAGATAATGACAGCTCAGGGTACTATTGTTCAGCTAATGGTACCATCAAGTATACTGTACGTCATACTCTTTCATGTGTGTGGGGGTGGTA
This sequence comes from Pelophylax lessonae, assembly GCF_965119305.1. Taxonomy (NCBI): domain Eukaryota; kingdom Metazoa; phylum Chordata; class Amphibia; order Anura; family Ranidae; genus Pelophylax; species Pelophylax lessonae. The sequence goes on along the minus strand of NC_138776.1, from coordinate 270,927,041 downwards.
TCTGGAGGCCCTTCTCCTTCTCCGTTCTTGGCCAGCAAAGCTGCATATTTGAAATAAGGGTCTGGTGTGGATTTCCTGGGGGATCTCACGCTTTTTTTGTTTGTTTCTTTGTGGAAATCCCCTTAACATCCATACTGGACTCAAAAGGTGCTCCTCAGGGCACTGGCCACCCCACACTTTTTTTGTGTGTCACACATGTGAGCGTATACATAGTGCCAGATGACAGCCCACTCCCCACTTCCTCTGCCATGACACTAACCAGCTAAACACAATGGGGGGGGGGGTTAGCATGCTTCATGTAGATTAGTGGAGGCTTCACCTCCCTCTTGTTCAAAGACACAGCCTGTGACTGGCAGAAATCTTCCCACATCATGGTATTGCGCCAAAAAAGATAAAGATTTAATTTCAAATATATATTTGTTTGACAATTTAAAACAGTTTATTGATATTATATATTTTTACTCTTCATTCCAAAGGAATTTTGAACATGTGACCAGCAGCAGAGGATTAGAAGCTCCTCCTGCCACTGTTTCCCTGCAGACAGGCTGGGAGAGAGCCGCGTCATGTGACGGCAAGTCTCCATACCACGAAATTTACTTTTCCAACAAAAAGGTAATGACTCCATTTTTATTTGCTTTATTTTCTTCTTTGTGCTTCTTCCCCACATGAGAACTGTGATGTCCAGCAACATTCATATAGAAGACATTTCCTGCACTCAAAGCACTAATACACCTCAAGGGTTGTGTGGGACCCCTGATGTACAGGAAGACAGGACTTCAGTGAGGAACAATTCCCTCACTCAGGACAGGAAAGTGGCATCTTCCTCGAGTGCAATCTCTGATGTTTGTAAAGATCGGACTTCTCTGAAAAACATTTCCCGCACTCAGGACAGGAATACGGCTTCTCCCCCGTGTGAGATTTCTGATGTTTGTAAAGACCGGATTTCTGTGAAAAACATTTCCCGCACTCAGGACAGGAATACGGCTTCTCCCCCGTGTGACATCTCTTATGTGTGGAAAGATTGGACTTTATTGAAAAACATTTCCCGCACTCAGTACAGGAATACGGCTTCTCCCCCGTGTGAGATCTCTGATGTGTGACAAGTAGAGATTTTCGTACAAAACATTTTCCACACTCAAGACAGGAATATAGCTTCTCACCTGTGTGTAATCTCTGATGATTGTGCAGTTCGAACCTATCGGAATAACATTTCCCACACTCAACGCAGGAAAACGGCTTCTCTCCAGTGTGAGAGCTCTGATGTGTGACAAGTAGCGATTTTCGTACAAAGCATTTTCCACACTCAAGACAGGAACACGGCTTCTCACCCGTGTGTAATCTCTGATGATTATTAAGGTTGGACTTCTGTGAAAAACATTTCCCGCACTCAGAACAGGAAAACGGCTTCTCCCCCGTATGACACCTCTGATGTGTGACAAGGTCTGATGGTATTACAAAACATTTCCCGCATTCAGAACAGGAATACAGTTTCTCACCCGTGTGCAATCTCTGATGTCTATAAAGATTGGACTTCCCTAAAAAAGATTTCCCACACTCATTACAGGAATATGACTTCTCTACTGTGTGAGATTTTATATGCTCATTAAGATCGACTTGAAAACAAAAACACTTCCCGCACTCAGGACAGGAAAACCTCTTATCGGTTGGAAGGACGGCACCGACCTCCACATTCTGAGGTTCCTCAGGATAAGAGGAATACGATGGTCCGGCACTGTCCCTCACAGTCTGAGGTTCCTCAGGATAAGAGGAATACGATGGTCCATCTACACTGTGTGGTCCCAGATGGACATTTGAGGTAGCCGGGTTTTCTCCTGGACTATACTGTGTGATGTCCTCATCTTCTACTTTACAGTCTGGAGACAAAGTGAGACAATCCTCTGAGGTTTTCCTCATCTCCCGTCCATGTACTAAAATAGAAATACAAAGATTATTACTAGACATCAGCAGATTGGCTCCTACCAGTTCATTTCTTTATTCATGGACCTTAGTCAGAGAGTGAGGAAACAACGAGAACTGTCTTTTATAGGAGTGACAGTGATGAGGGGATTATAGGATGAGTGTCCCAACCCGGGCATGGGGCAGAAGACTCAAGGTACATACCCCAGGTGTCTAGGCCGAGCAACGTCTATGGCGAAAATCAACATTTTACTGCCAGCTGAACCCCAGAATCTCCATAAATCCAGTCTAGAGACATAAATTGTGTCTGCAGCACAGAGAAGGAAGATTATCCGAGAGAAATACAGGAATACAGGATGGGGGGCACAGCTCAGGAAAGTGACCAGGGGATTACAGGCTGATATCACCCAGTCCCCGACCTACTCTGGACCAATCAGTGAGCAGTATGGGTGGAGGAATGTATTTAGTGTTAATGACCGACCTGTGCTGATCTCTGTAGGAGTGTCCTCCTCTATAAATGTCCCCGTTATTCCATCCTCCTCCATAGACTGCTGATCATCCCTCACATACGTCTCTTCTTCTTCTGCTTTAACCTCAAATTCTATATCGATTGGATCTCCACTCTAAATCAAGAGAAGAATCAACAATAACATCTCTACTATATAAGGTTTAATATTTTGGCATCATATAAAAGAAAAACACACATCTCCGCAAGTCCATGTTCTAGATGCTCCATCCCACCAACCTTGTAATAGTGAGGGATGGTGTGACCTTCCTGTGTGGAATCCCGGGAATACAGAGGACGGGGACATCTCTCTGGTGGGTTTCTGGTATTAGGTGGCTCCATCATATCCTTGTGTCCATCTGAAAGTTCCTCCTTTAAACAGTACCCCTCATCTTCCTCTTTATACTCTTCTTTTACAACAATATTATCCTTGGGATTTTTATTCTGAAAGATATAATAAAACATTCATTGTAATAAACACGATTGTGTATAAATCATAGCTACCAATAATTGTTCCTCATCTACCTGATGATGGTGGGGGATGGTGTGACCTTCCTGTGTGGAATCCCGGGAATACAGAGGACGGGGACATCTCTCTGGTGGGTTCCCATTACTGGATCCATCTGTAGGAAACACACACACTGACTGAATACATTGTTTCTATGTGTTTATCAGATGATGGGGGATCTAGGTGGATCCTCCGTACTGCTCTCTCCTTTACAATAAAGTCTCCTCTTACCCGGTGATGTGAGGGGCGGCTGATTCTCCATCATGATGTCCTTCCCAGAACCGCTCACCTCTCCTCGATGATCTCTCTGGTGACTTCTCGAATCTTCTTTTGATTTCTCTATTCTATCAGGGAAGGAGGTGGAGGCAATGTGATGGTCATATAAACTCCAGACTTCACAGGGGGAAAACTCTAGATTTGAACATAAACAGTAAATTCAAATGACATTCCCAGAATCCTCCTCACCTCACCCAACAGGTCTCAATTTTATCAAAAGTCCACTGGGATATAATTTGCCCACACAGGACCCCCGCTCTGAAGGTTAAAAGCTTGTCACAAGGAATTCCGGTGTCATTATACACAATGGAGGAGCAACAGTCTTTGCATGTGAGAGGGACATTGGAAGGAGGAGCTGTGAGGTCAGTGTGATGCCATAGGATTCTCTGACTCTGGTTGGAAGGACATTCGGAGGAGGAGCTGTGAGGTCAGTGTGATGTCATAGTATTCTCTGATTCTGGTTGGAGGGACATTGGGGGGAGGAGCTGTGAGGTCAGTGTGATGCCATAGGATTCTCTGACTCTGGTTGGAAGGACATTCGGAGGAGGAGCTGTGAGGTCAGTGTGATGTCATAGTATTCTCTGATTCTGGTTGGAGGGACATTGGGGGGAGGAGCTGTGAGGTCAGTATGATGCCATAGTATTCTGTGACTCTGGTCGGAAGGACATTGGGATGAGGAGCTGTGGGGGGGCGCTCTGTGAGGTTTCTGTACACACCGAATAATTTCTCCTGGGTGCGTCCCACCTAGGGTTGCTACCTCTTTTCTTTAAAACCAAATATATATTAATTACACAGGTTATGTGGCTGATCGACATGGTAATGAAACTCACTTGGCGCCATTGCCAGGACACATCATATTCCTGTGATCTCCGTGTGCCCTGGAGGCTTTACTGATCACATTGTAGGTTGAAGTTCTGAGACTGGGATCATTATGGAGACATTCCTTTTCAGGACATTTACTACTAAATATATTTTTCCCTTTTTCTTTCTATATGAAATACTATAAAAGACATATTCCAACCCCCCCCCCCCCCCCCAACTAATAAAAGTGGTATATTTGGTTATTATAGACCAGTGATGGCGAACCTTGGCACCCCAGATGTTCTTGAACCATCTTTCCCATGATGCTCATGCGCTCTGCAGTGTAGATGAGCATCACGGAAACTGTAGTTCCAAAACATCTGGGGTTCCAAGGTTCCCCATCACTGGTATAGACGGATGAGGTGAGAAGGTGATTGGTGGGAAAGGTGACACGTCTCCAAAATAAAGAGAATGTTTCGGCCCCGTAAGTGGGGACATTTTCTGACCCTGAAGGGGTTCATTATTATTATACAGTTTTTATATAGCGCCAACAGTTTACGCAGCACTTTACAGTGTCGAGGGGGACAGTACCATTACAATACAGTTCAATATAGAAGGGATAGGAGGGACCTGCTCATGGAGCTTACAGTTTCCACACTATATATGTGTGTATCATCATCTGCTGGAGATAAAGCCCCGTACACACATACCGATTGTCGGCTGACCGTTCGGCCGTCTTTTGTCCGGTGCTGTTTTGTTGGTTGAAAAGTGCTCAAGACTGCACACGAATTTTGTTGGCCAACAACAACCAACTGCAGAAGTGATGTCATGTTCTGGTCTACTTTTCGTGTGTTTTTTCTTCACTGAGCATGCCCAATCTTGATCATCACATTTTTGTCGGCCGAAATCTGTACTGACTGACGAACAATCGGCCATTCTTTGTTGGCCAACAAAAATTTTATAGCCTGCACACCAGATTTTGTTCGGCCGAAAAGTCGCAATCGGTTGTCGGAAGCATCATACTAAGAAGCCGATAATCGGCCGATCGGACGTTGGCTGACTATTTACGGCCAACAATCGGTACGTGTGTACGGGCCTTAAAAGATGTCACAGTGACTATGGAGGAAGAGGACGGACATGACGGGGGGGTTACTGGGTGTAAATAGAAAATAAGATCTTATTACCTCCTCTACTGCCTCTTCCAGCAACGTCTCTTCACTACTTCCTCCTTACTCACCTCTCACCCGGAACTTCCTATTTATATCTGACATCACTTCCTGTCTGTAACTGACATCACTTCCTGTCTGGGTAGAAGTGAGATTACCACCCTGTGGAGCTCAGAGGAACTGCAGCCCCGAGAACTGTCTCGTAGTGTGAACATGGCCTTGTGCTGTGTGTGTATGTACTGTATATCCTTATAAATGGGGTAATCTCCACTCCCACCAAGGGGGAGAGAAATATATTACTGCCTAGTCCAGCCTTTCTCAGCCAGGGTTCCTCCAAAGGTTTCTAGGGGTTCCCTGAGCAGTGAACAACTTTTTTGGGGGGGATACACTTTTTCGAATTTAAATGCAAAAAAGCACAATACAGCGCATTCGCAAAGTATTCACAGCGCTTCACCTTTTCCCCATTTTGTTATTTTACAGCCTTATTCCAAAATTTATTAAATTCATTATTTTCCTCAAATTTCTACAAACAATCCCCCATAATGACAATGTGAAGTTTGTTTGAAATCTTTGCAAATTTATTAAAAATTAAAAAAGCAAACAAATCCCATGTACATAAGTATTCACACCCTTTGCTCAATACTTTGGTGAAGCTCCTTTGGCACCAATTCCAGCCTCCAGTATTTCTGAGTATGATGCTACAAGCTTGGCACTCCTATTTTTGGGCAGTTTCTCCCATTCTTCTTTGCAGGACCTCTCAAGCTCCATCAGGTTGGATGGGGGAGGGTCGGTGCACAGCCATTTTCAGATCTCTCCAGAGATGTTCAATCGGGTTCAAGTCTGGGCTCTGGCTGGGGCACTCAAGGACATTCACAGAGTTGTCCCATAGCCACTCCTTTGTTATCTTGGCTGTGTGCTTAGGGTTGTTGTCCTGTTGGAAGATAAACTGTCAGGGTGCCGGGAAACCAGACCACACGGGATGCAGGTAAGGTAAAGCAGTTTATTGGAGCAAACAACAATAAACGCACAGCAAGAGTGAGAAAGTGGGAGCAGGAACAAGCCGGGGTCAAGTCCACAAGTGGGTAGTCATCTAAGCCGGGGTCGACTCCAGAAGTGGGTAATCTGCCGATGCCGGGTCGAGAGCCAGGAAAGTCTTCAACCAAGAAAGAAAATTGCGATGCTTGGCACCTTGCTCCTGCGCTCAGAATCAGGTTCTCAGATTGCCTCTATCCCGGGACTCTCACTTGGCATCCATGAATGGCTAAGCCTTGCTGCCCTCTATGACCGGGGTGGTCGACAAAACACTGTAGTCACAAACAAAAAGAAGGGTGCACCAGCCTAGCGCATTATCCTCAGTAGGCTTTTTATTGATAAAATATTAAAAAATGGCTACTCACAAACATGCGATGTAAACCAGCATATCAACTCCATATCAACTCCCTTGGGTCCAGTCATGGCCCTCAGGCTCTGAGGAGGAGGCACCGCCTCGAAACGCGTTAGCCTTTCTATTTTCATGAGATATAGAACTCTTACATCATGGACGCTGTTCGATGGAGTTGATATGCTGGTTTACATCGCATGTTTGTGAGTAGCCATTTTTTTATATTTTATCAATAAAAAGCCTACTGAGGATAATGCGCTAGGCTGGTGCGCCCTTCTTTTTGTTTAAATCTACAAAGTCTTCAACCAAGCCAGGTCATACACAGAGGAACACAAGACTGCTAGCAGTGATGCACCTTGGTGCACAAACACAAGGGCAAGCACTGCAACCCATCAGGTGATAGATATAGTCAGGTGTGCAGCATCATCACTGTGCGACGCCCAGGCAGCAGACAAATGATGATGAAATCAGAGACTATAAGAGGCTGCAGTCTGCACATGTCCAAGATCGCTGTGAACAGGAGGGCAAGGTAAGATCTTGACAGTTCCCTCCCCTCAACTGCCCCTCTTCCACAGAGCAAAAAACTGTTTCTGAGGAAAGCAAGCATGGAAAGTGCGGAGAAGGGAGGGAGCATGAACATCAGCAGAGGTAACCCAGGAGCGCTCTTCAGGACCATAACTCTTCCAGCGCACCAGGTATTAAACCTGACCTCTGAACAGACGAGAATCCAGGATGCTGCTAACCTCATACTCCTCATGATTACCCACAGGAATGGGACGAGGGTGAGGAAGTGAAGAAGTATAGCGAATGCAAACCATTAGCTTCAAAAGTGACATATGAAAGATGTTGGAGATACGCATGCCAGAGGGAAGGCCAAGGGCATAGGCCGCCGGGTTTACATTACAGAGGATGCGAAAAGGCCTAACAAAACGGGGTGCCAGTTTTGGAGTGGGCACCTAGAGGTTGAGATTACGGGCCGACAACCACACCCTTTCCCCGACCTGGTACGAAGGAGCAGATAAAAGTCTCCGGTCTGCCTGGAGCTTCTGACGCTGTGCAGAGCCCCATACAGACTCTTGAACCTGCACTCAAGAGGAACAGAGGGCATGAAGATGACCCTCCACAGCCAGGATGTCCTGTGGTGAGAACGACTCGGGCAACACAGCAGGCTGGAACCCATAATTGGCCATGAATAGAGACATTCTGGAAGACGAGTTGATGGCAGAGTTTCTGCCAAACTCCGCCCAGGGTAGCAGATCAATCCAATTGTCCTGATCGTAAGAGATATAGCAATTGAGAAATTGCTCCAGAGCTTGGTTGGAGTGCTCAGTGGCACCATTGGACTGCGGATGGTGGGCCGAGGAGAAGGAGAGTCAAATACCCAACTGGGAGCAAAAGGCGCGCCAGAATCTAGAGACAAACTGACTCCCACGGTCCGGGACAATCTCCTTAGGCAACCTATGTAAATGGAAGACCTCCCTGGCAAACACAGAGGCAAGCTCCTGAGCGGTAGGCAGCTGCTTAAATGGAACACAGTGGCACATTTTAGAGAACCGGTCGACAACCATGAGGATAACTGCGTAACCTTGAGACGTAGGAAGTTCCACTATAAAATCTATGGCCAGGTGAGACCAGGAACGCTCCCTATTGGGAATGGGATGCAGTAGGCCCAAGGGAAGGTGCCGAGGAGGTGAAGAAGAAATGGGTGGGAAAGAAAACGTAGGAGCCAATCTGGTAGGAGGTCTCTGCAGACACTCCTTAAACGAAGGTCTCTGAGCCTGGTGTCAATCAAAATCAGGAAGAAAATGAGAGCCTCAAGCTCATCAGGGAGATCCTTGGCCGTAATCTCCTCCTTCAATCCAAGAATTAGAACGATGTACAACTGAGAACTTCATTTTCCTTTTAGTTTAGGTAGTAGTAGTAGAGCCAGCAGGGCAAAGTCCCTTCAAGTAGTAAAGTAGCTGGACAGAGCTCTTCAGAACACCAGCCAGTGTCCCCTTTAATAAACCCATGGCTGACTATAACTAGGTACCAGAGGGAAAGAGAAAAAGGTCCCCAAGATCCAGCAATGTCTGTACTCACAAGGTACAAGGACAGATGGAGCCTTCTTCCAATCTCCCAAGCGATGCCCTCCAGTGATACCCAACAGATTTGTGGCAGCCCCACTCAGTTGGCTTCTTCTAAGCACCCGGGTCTCTGCATTCTTCCTTTAGGTCACCCACCTGAGGCATCCACATGGTAGCCTATTCGTGAGAGGGCAGCTTGCCCCCCTCAGGTTGGACTGATCCACTCTAGGACACGAACCAGAGCTCTGTGTGCTCTAAGAATAATTACAGTCTCCCCGCATGTCTCTCTGGGACAGGCCGGGGCTGTATTAATACTCCCTTTCCCCCGACACAGGCAGACAGTTTTCTCAGTGGAGCCTCCAGATCGGATCCTCAGTGAAACCCCTCCTCCAGCTCTCAACAAAAAAAACAATAGAATACCCCCCCCCCCCTGCCCCCAGCTTTGCATAGCTGAGACCTCAATGAGACAGGCAGAATCTTCATCTGGGCTGCCAGTAAGGGCAGCAGCCCTTCTGGCTGGGAACTTCTCTGCCTGGGGAAGAACACAGTTCTTCCTGACTATTTATACACTCTCCTAGCCACCATTTGGGCACCCTCCTCCAGGGATTGGCTGCAGCTGCATGAATATTCAGGCTGCTTGTGTGACTCTCGCACATTCTGGAAGCCTCCAAAAGACAGAGGAAAGCAATCAAACTCGCAGCCTGCAGAGCCCAGAGAAGCCCAAAGCAATAACATGCTGCTCTGCTGATTACAGGAGAACCACAGAGCAACATTTGACTAACCAAACCTAGCAACCTATCTGGGAGGGTGCTACACCTGTATCAGAGTGCACTTCTTCCCCACATGAGAGCTGTGATGTCCAGCAACATTCACATAGAAGACATTTCCCGCACTCAAGGCACTAATACACCTCGGGGGTTGTGTGGGACCCCTGATGCACAGGAAGACAGGACTTCAGTGAGTAATAATACCCTCACTCAGGACAGGAAAGTGGCTTCTCTCTCATGTGCAATCTCTGGTGTCTGTAAAGAATAGACTTCTGTGAAAAACATTTCCCGCACTCAAGACAGGAATACGGCTTCTCCCCCGTGTGTAATCTCTGATGTGTGGAAAGACTAGACTTCACAGAAAAACATTTCCCGCACTCAGGGCAGGAGTACGGCTTTTCACCAGTGTGCAATCTTTGATGTTTGTAAAGAGTGGACCTATCTGAAAAACATTTCCCGCACTCAGAACAGGAATACGGCTTTTCCCCTGTGTGACACCTCTGATGTATGACCAGCTGTGATTTTAGTACAAAACATTTCCCGCACTCAGTACAGTAATATTGTTTCTCTCCTGTGTGAAATCTTCTATGCACATTAAGACTGGATTTATAATGGAAACACTTCCCGCACTCAGTACAGGGAAACCTCTTATGTGCTGGAGGGATGACATCGTCCCTCACAGTCTGAGGTTCCTCAGGATAAGAGGAATACGATTGTCTAGGACCGTCCCTCACAGTTTGAGGTTTCTTAGGATAAGAGGAATACGATGGTCCGGCACCGTCTCTCACATTCTGAGGTTCCTCAGGAAAATAGAAATACGATTGTCCAGGACCGTCCCTCACAGTCTGAGGTTCCTCAGGATAAGAGGAATACGATGGTCCGCCACTGTCCCTCACAGTCTGAGGTTCCTCAGGATAAGAGGAATACGATGGTTCGGCACCGTCCCTCACAGTTTGAGATTCCTCAGGATAAGAGGAATACGATGGTCCGGCACTGTTCCTCACAGTCTGAGGTTCCTCAGGATAAGAGGAATACGATGGTCCCGCACCGTCCCTCATAGTCTGAGGTTCCTCAGGATAAGAGGAATACGATGGTCCATCTACACTGTGTGGTGCCGGATGGACATTTGAAGTAGCCGGGTTTTCTCCTGGACTATACTGTGTGATGTCCTCATCTTCTACTTTACAGTCTGGAGACAAAGTGAGACAATCCTCTGAGGTTTTCCTCATCTCCCGTCCATCTACTAAAATAGAAATACAAAGATTATTACTAGACATCAGCAGATTGGTTCCCCTAAACCAGGACTCCGCCCACATCAGTCAGCTTTGTCTCTGAGGATCTTACAATTCCCCCCTCAAGGTAACTAGTAAATGGGTCCTCCGATCTCCTACCAGTTCATTTCTTTATTCATGGACCTTAGTCAGAGAGTGAGGAAACAACGAGAACTGTCTTTTATAGGAGTGACAGTGATGAGGGGTTTATAGGACGAGTGTCCCCTCCCCCTCTATCACTCATTGCCAACTTCCCAACACAAGAAGTCCCGCACTTCCTTATTTAGTCCATGATTTAGTCATGAATAACAGCGGGGCTGAGTCCCTTTAGTCTAGAGACATAAATTGTGTCTGCAGCACAGAGAAGGAAGATTATCCGAGAGAAATACAGGAATACAGGACGGGGAACACAGCTCAGGAAAGTGACCAGGGCATTACAGGCTGATATCACCCAGTCCCTGCCCTACTCTGGACCAATCAGTGAGCAGTATGGGTGGAGGAATGTATTTAGTGTTAATGACCCACCTGTGCTGATCTCTGTAGGAGTGTCCTCCTCTATAAATGTCCCCGTTATTCCATCCTCCTCCATAGACTGCTGATCATCCCTCACATACGTCTCTTCTTCTTCTTCTGCTTTAACCTCAACTTTTATATCTATCAGATCTTCACCCTAAACCAAGAATATAATAGACTATATCATCTGATACCAAGGTAATACATCATCTCCAAAAGTCACTTTTGTGTTCTAGATTTTCCATCACACCAACCTTAAGATGTTGAGGGATGGTGTGACCTTCCTGTGTGGAATCCCGGGAATACAGAGGACGGGGACATCTCTCTGGTGGGTTCCTGGTATTAGGTGGCTCCATCACATCCTTGTGTCCTTCTGAAAACTCCTCCATCACTCCATACTCCTCATCCTCCTCTTTATACTCTTTTTTAACAACATTAGTTTCTTCTCTGGGGTTTCCACTCTGAAATATAATAAGATATTCATTGTAACAAACATAATTGTGTATAAATCAAAACTGTCAGTAATTGTTCCTCATCTACCTGATGATGGTGGGGGATGGTGTGACCTTCCTGTGTGGAATCCCGGGAATACAGAGGACGGGGACATCTCTCTGGTGGGTTCCCATTACTGGATCCATCTGTAGGAAACACACACACTGACTGAATACATTGTTTCTATGTGTTTATCAGATGATGGGGGATCTAGGTGGATCCTCCGTACTGCTCTCTCCTTTACAATAAAGTCTCCTCTTACCCGGTGATGGGAGGGGCGGCTGATTCTCCATCATGACGTCCTTGTAGAGATCCTTGTGTCCTTCTAAATACTCCCACTCCTCCATGGAGAAATAGACAGTGACATCCTGACACCTTATAGGAACCTGACACACACAATGATACAGTCACCATCCAGACACATCCCTTGTCTGTTACTGGATAATGTCCCAGAATTCCCAGCACCGCTCACCTCTCCTGTCAGCAGCTCCATCATCTTCTTGGTGACTTCTAGAATCTTCTGCATGTTGTGTCTCTCAGGTTTTAGGGAGTCACATGGACGCACTGTGATGGTCATATGATCACCTGACTTCAGAAGAGGAAATCTCTGTATTGGAGAACCAATAGGAATATCATGTTAGAATCCCAGAATCCTCCTCACCTCTCCGGTCAGGTCTGTGTTTTATTAATAGAGATAAGAGTGATGTCATGTGACCTCCCAGAATCCTCCTCACCTCTCCGGTCAGCAGGTAGATGATCTCCAGGGTGAAGTTTAGTATCTTCTCAGTCATGTGACTCCGGTCCTCCTTCATCCTCATTGGTGACATCATTTGATCTATACAGGTCTCCTTGTAGACGGATAACTTTGGGAAATGAAAATAAGAATTATTTGGATGGTATTGGTCACACAATAATAGGATGTGGATGTGTGGGGGGTAATAGGAGTGTTGCTGTACATTTAGGACTACTGCCTCCATGGGAATATATGTAGTCTGGACTGTTTAGTGTTTGCTACATTGGCGAAGGTCCTGGGACCCCCCTTGGCTGGTCAGATCAGAAATTCCCTTTACTCTGTTAGGTTTGTTTGGTTTCTGAACTGGTTTTGCTTAGTTTTAGATCTGCAGACAAGGAATGATAAATACGAGTCGAGGGACAATCTGGACTACAGCTACCAGTGAGGACAGAGAAGGGAGAGAGAGAGCACTGGCAATTTCAGGACTGTAGAGAGCTGGAGGAAAGTCCCATCCATCACCTGGGAGAGGAAGAGGAAATTGAGCTGCTTTGGATTGTGGGAAGGATGGATCCTGCTGGTAAGGAAATATGACTTGTTGGGAATGTAGTCCCCAGGAAGTGTCTGTACTATAAGCAGGGCTTTTTTTCAGCAGGAACGCGGGGGAATGCAGTTCCGGCACCTCCAGCACTGAATGTATGTAATGGCAAGGGGTGCTGGGCTTTGCTACGGGTGTCTTGATTCTGGCTGGTGGGTGATCTATTGTTGCTGGAGGTGATATATTTTTGCGGGGGGTTTATTGTTGCCGGGGAGGTCTACTGTTGCTCCTGGGGGACCTATTGTCTCTGGAAGGGATCTATTTTTACAGAGGGGGTCTATAGTTGCTGGGGTTGGTCTTATGTTGCTTGAGGGGGGTCAGTTGTTGGTGAGAGGGATCTACTGTTGAGGGAACCGTCTATTGTAAATGGCTGCTGGAGGGTCTATTGATGTTGTCTGTGGGGAGATCTGTTGTTGCTGCTGAGGGTCTATTGTTGTCTGGGGGTATTTTGTTGTGGCTGGTCCGTTGTTGCTGGTGTGATCTACTGTTTCTGGGGGGTCCTTTGTTGTTATTTTTCTTATTTTCTTGTTATCATTAACAAATCCCATACAAATTACTTAGTACCACAAATGATACTTGATTCTGTATATTTTAAAAGGGGCAGTACTGGGAGGTGGGTAGAGGGTGGAACCTAGGAACGGTGCTCGGAGGTAGGTAGGGGGCGGAGACAAGGGGTAACCCCAAAAGTGGGAGTTCCTGCACCTATTCTCTGAGAAAAAAAGCCCTGACCTGACTATGTTAGCTCTGGAACTACGGATCTTAGCATTATCAAAGCTCTGGAAAAGGAAGGACTCTTCCTGGGCAGTCATAGATGGGACTTGGTGGAGTACATGGTGTGGAAGGCCGCTTTGGGGTCATTTTGCCCCAGTGTTGGAGATGCAGAGAGGGTGAGTAGAGGACATTTCCTGATTTGTGGGAACACTACTGGTGTCACCGTCTGATCGGGGAGAGGACCTCACTTCAGTCGACATTACTGAGCCCAGATTGGGGGCAAAAGCACACAGGTCACCACCCTTGGCTGCTGGTCATAACCTACCACTTTCTACATAAAGGAACACTATTGCTTACTGGGCACATCATTCAGACACCTACAACCGGGTTCAGAAGGACTTTATTTTGAGCACTTTAATGCCGAATTGGGGTCCCAGCGCACTGGCCAGTAGGAGAGGGTTTGTCAAAGACTGAAGACCATTGTCATAGATAGCACCTCCCATAGTATAGGAATAAGGGGTCAGCCACACATCTGCATGTTTATCACCGAGTGTATATGGAATTTTACAAATGTTTCACATACTTGAAGCGTTCATCGGCATTCTCCATTTGAATTATAATGCATTGTTGCAATAAGTATCCAACCTTCAGTCCTGGTGTGCCGGAGAGCGTGATTCCTCTGGATCAACTGTGGGTATACAATTGTGTGTATAGGATTGTAATTTTTATTTCCCCTTTAGGCTAGGTTCACATAACTGTGTCCACGGGTCACAGCATGGGGTCCGGTGCGTTTCTGTACACCGCAATTCAGTTCTGAATTTTTCCCTGAATTGGCACCTCAACCGGACCCAAAAAATGCACAGGACCCGTTTTGCAATCCGCCCCCAACCTGTGCGAACCGGCTGCATCGAGAGTCAGTCACACTCGCCTATCATGCGAATTGGAAGCGGGGAAACCCCCATCCAATTTGCAGATATGTGGACCCAGCCTTACTATTTGAATTAGATGGACTTGTGTCTTGGTTGCCAAGTATACTGTTGTATCCAGGACATTGTACAGAGTGGTCTGAAAAGTAAGTGTGGGAGGGAGGACCATCATAGACCAAGAGCCCCCTCTCTATCTTAAGAGTCCCCCTAAGCCCTACAGCCTCCTCTTCCCTCAGAGCCCTGCTGCCCAACAACCTAATTAAGAGCCTAGAGCTATCTAACTCCACTACTCCCTCAGGGGCCCAAAACCCTCTAGCCTCAGTACCCCAGTCAGTGCTGTTTGTTTAGAGGACCATATTACTAGAATTTATCTCCAACACGAAGAGAATGTTCCAGCCCCGTAAGTGGGGGAATGTTCTGACCCTGAAGGGGTTATTCTAGGTTTCCACACTATATATGTGTGTATCATCACCTGCTGGAGATAAAAGACATCACAGTGACTATGGAGGAAGAGGACGGACATGACGGGGGGGGGGGGGGGTTACTGGGTGTAAATAGAAAATAAGATCTTATTACCTCCTCTGCTGCCACTTCCAACATTGTCTTCTATCTACTAATTCCAGTCTGATGTCCGCATCCGGAATTTCCTATTTTACCTGACATCACTTCCTGTCTTCCATAGAGACTTCCTGTCTGGGTAGAAGTGAGATCACCACCTTGTGGAGCTCAGATTAACTGCAGCCCTGAGAAACGTCTTGTAGTGTGATCACGGCCTTGTGCTGTGTGTGTATGTACTGTATATCCTTATAGATGGGTCATCTCCACTCCCACCAAGGGGGAGAGAAATATATTACTGCCTAGTTCAGCCTTTCTCAGCCCGAGAAACGTCTCGTAGTGTGATCACGGCCTTGTGCTGTGTGTGTATGTACCGTATATCCTTATAGATGGGTCATCTCCACTCCCACCAAGGGGGAGAGAAATATATTACTGCCTAGTCCAGCCTTTCTCAGCCAGGGTTACCCCAAAGGTCTCTAGGGGCTTCTTGAGCAATGAACAATTTCTGTCTCTTTGTAACCACTATTTCATAATTGATGTAAGAACGTCTTTCTCCCACAGACTATTGATATAAGAGTATCCTTCTCCTATTGGTCACCAATGTAAGGGATCACTAAACAGACCACTTGAAATCTTGAAAGGCACTCCTTGCTTTGAAGGAGCCCATGTTTGGATAGAATTTGTCCTGTTTGGGGGGGGGGGGTGTCTGGACACAATTTAAAGCGGAGTTCCACCCTGGGAAAGTTTTTTTTAATATAAAATACCCCCGGGACAGTCAGGGCTAGTGCATACCACAATGGCTAGCCATTGATCTTTCCCGGGTTGCACTTACCTTTTAGAAGAAATACTTACCTTGAAAAAGTATTGACCAGCGCTGCCATCTCAGGTGTGGGCAGCTTGAAGCCAGCGTGATCCTCTTCTGTGTCCTCTTCCGTCTTCTTCGGTCCAACGATGCACTGCACCGGCCCTGCCGTCACTTCCGGGGCCGCAGCGTCATCCCTGCACATCTTCTGGGCATGCCCAAAAGCTGTTTAGCAAGGTATGACGGCGCCTGCACCGGAACTGACGTCGGGGGCCGGTGCAGGCGCATTGATTCCTGGGAGCGATGACGTTCAGCTCCCAGGAATCATTGCAAGCCACAAGTGACGAATCGCCGTGGCCGCCGAGGGGAGGAAGAGGAAGTAAGGTAAGTATATTTTCTTCTAAACAAGGTAAGTAAAAAAAAAAATTGCGATTATCCATTTGTTTTTCAGGTGACCCGAAGCAAGAAAATGGAGGTAAGTATAATTTTAGGGTGGAACTCCTCTTTAACAATTGGGTACTTAGCCTAATTGAACCTCCAGCTGCAGTATTACTACAACTTCTAAATTTTGGCGCGTCCCACTTAAGCCTCAAGCTGGTTGATAGGGATCCAATGGACGCATGTGCCCGAACACCTGGTGACGTATCCTCACCGGCCAATTCAGTTTTCCACTGGAGGTTCCTGGCTGTCAGGTGAATGTAGACAAAATGTCAGAAAAAAACTGCATGGGGCCCCAAAAAATGTCATACTTGACCCTTCAGGTCTGTTATAGATGTTAAGAGGGAGCATAAAACAAGAATAAAAGTATGAGGTCCCTGCCAAAATCCATACCGGATGCAAGAAGCTGACTCTCTATAAGAAGTCTTGTCTCTGCCAGCTGGGAAAATAGTCAATGGGAAAACGAGTTGTTGAGGATTTGAATGGTAAACTCCTTCATTGTTCCTGGTCAGCTGGGGAATAGGAATGGGCTCGGGCGTGTTCGGGATCCCACCTGCCTGATCCCACCAGGAGGATGACATCGCACACGGCTAATCACAGGCAGTGAGACATTTCCCAGTCCGCACCTGCACAGATCGGGAAATGTCTCACTACCTGTGATTAGCCGTGTGCAGTGCCGACTTCCTGGTTGGATCGGGCAGGAGGGATCCCGAACATGCCCAAGCCCATCTCTACTGGGGAAATATTGGCTCCCAGAACTTCCCAGCCTGAAAACTGGTTGGAGAATTGGAATAGTAAACTCCTTCATTGTTTTCAGCTGGGGGTGTCGGGGGTTTCATTGACTTATACACAACTTCACTTTTACAACAAACTCTTCCCGTTCCTCCAATCCCAAGATGAGGAAAGGTTCAGGTGACACCTGTAGTATCTGCTTTGTCTGAAGTCCAGGCACCATCTTTCATTAACATTCCATATTATTCATTAGAATTTATATCAGAAAAAGTGATCACTTCCACAGACCCCTGGTAATAGTGGGTCCCCCCCCCCCGAACACCCAAGTAATGGTGGGCCCTCCCCACACCCCGGTTAATAATGGGACCCCCATGGTGGGTCCTACCGCACAACCCGGTAATGGTGGTTTCCCAACAAACTCTGGTAATGGTGCATTCCCCTACACACTCCGGTACTGGTGGTTCTCTCTCACACCCCTGGTAATGGTGGTTCCCCTGCACTACCCGATAATGGTGGGTCCCCTGCACACCCTAGTAATGATGGGTCCCCAACACACCCCAGTTATGGTGAGTCCCTCCTACATACCCGGGTAATGATGGGTCCCTGCTAGGGTTGAGCGGACACCTAGATGTCCGTGTTCGACGGGTTCGGCCGAACTTTAAAAAAAAGTCCGGGTCCGTGTCCCGGACTTTTACCGAACTTTTCCCGGACACCGAACCCCATTGAAGTCAATGGGGACCCGAACTTTAAGGCACTAAAATGGCTCTAAAACACCAAAGGAAAGGGCTAGAGTGCTGCAAATGGCAGCAAAACGTAATTAAGAGCATGGCAAGTGCTCTGCAAACAAATGTGGATAGGGAAATAACTTAAAACAACAAAAAAAAACAGAAAAATAAAACAATGTTCTTCTTCATCTCTGAAGGACGAGGCCCATATGGAGTAGGAGGGAGGTTGAGGTGGTGGTGGATGTGGCGGTGACATAGGCGTGCGCACAGGGTGTGCTGGGTGTGCCTGGGCACACCCTAATCACCTAGGGCACATAGCATTGCCAGTGAGGAGATGGGAAAGATCTCCCTGGGACCTGCTCTGCTCTATTTCTCCTTGCCTACAGGTACATGGCCCCGATACATTACTCTCCCTGCTGGCAAACACATGCATGTGTATTTCAACTTTGGGGTGCACACCTTAATGCAATAGGCTGCGCACACCTATGGGCGGTGTAGGTGGAAGCGGCGGTGGAGGAGGACCAGGGCCGGATTAACAGCATCATGGGCTTGGTGCTGAGGATTTTGAAGGGCCTTAAGGGCCGTGCCTTGCCATGCACCCAGAGGAGGAAGGGTGCAGCCATGCATGCCTAATTCAACATGGGATGCTGTCTCTGAAGCCCATAAACACATCCATGCATCGCCAACTGTCCCTCCTTGTCCGGCCTTCACGCTGTGTGGGGAGGTTCTGAGGGAGCTGCCTGGGGAAGCGAGCATAGAAGCCAGACTTCTGTGTTTACAAGTGACAGAAGAGCGGTAACAGTGAATATGGCCAACCCGGGGCCTATATAAAAGGTAGGGGCCTGGAGCTGCAGCTCCAATAGCCCCTACATTAATCTGGCCCTGAGGAGGAGGACGAGGTAGCCAACACTGCTTCTTTTCAAAAATTTTAAATGAGGGTACACCCCAAAAGAGTGAGAAAGAGCAAAAATGGAACAATGGGTGGGTAAGGTCGGTATCCATTGCTATTCTGCATAAGGTACGGAAAAGTCCCGTGGGATCCATGCCTGGTTCATTTTAATGAACGTGAGCTTGTCCACATTGTCTCTGGACAGGCGGCTGCGCTTGTCTGTTATAACGCCCCCAGCCGTGCTAAATACCCGTTCAGATAATACACTGGCTGCAGGGCACGCCAGCACCTCCAAGGCGTAAAGGGCAAGCTCAGGCCATGTGCCCAATTTGGAGACCCAGAAGTTGAAGGGGGCAGACCCGTCATTCACTACATGTAGGCGTGTGCACACATACTGCTCCACCATGTTGGTAAAATGCTGCCTCCTGCTAAGACGTTCCATCTGAGCTGCTGGTGCTGCTGTTTGTTGTGGCGTGCTGACAAAGCTTTTCCACATTTCGGCCATGCTAACCCTGCCTTCTGAGGTGCTGGCGGTGCCCTGGTTGCGTTGGCAAACTCCTCCTCCTCCTCCTCTGCCTTGTGCTTCCACTGTGGCCCCGCTGTCAGATGGGAATGCCAGCAGCATGGCGTCTACCAGCGTGCGCTTGTACTCGCGCATCTTGCGATCGCGCTCCAGTGAGTGAATTAAGGACGGTACGTTGTCCTTGTAACGGGGATCCAGCAGCGTGGCCACCCAGTAATCAGCACAAGTTAGAATGTGGGCAACTCGGCGGTCGTTGTGGAGACACTGCAGCATGTAATCGCTCATGTGTGCCAGGCTGCCCAGAGGCAACGAAAGGCTGTCCTCTGTGGGAGGTGTATCGTCCGTGTCCTCTGTATCCCCCCAGCCACGCACCAGTGATGGCCATGAGCTGGCCTGGGTGCCACCCTGCTGTGAACATGGTTCCATCTCCTCCTCCAGCTCCTCCTCCTCCTCATCCTCCTCATCCTCCAGAACTGTGCCCCTGCTGGACAATTGCGTCCCTGGCGTTTGCGTGTGCAGGAACCCACCCACGGAGCCCCTTGCGAATGACTGCCCTGAAAGCCTTGGAAATGTTACCTCTTCATCCTCCTCCTCCTCCTCATCCTGTGCCACATCCTCTTCCATCATCGCCCGAATTGTTTTTTCAAGGAGGCATAGAAGTGGGATAGTTAAGCTGAGAACGGCGTCATTGCCACTGGCCATGTTGGTGGAGTACTCAAAACAGCGCAACAAGGCACACAGGTCTCGCATGGAGGCCCAGTTATTGGTGGTGAAGTGGTGCTGTTCCGCAGAGCGACTCACGCGTGCGTGCTGCAGCTGAAACTCCACTATGGCCTGCTGCTGCTCGCACAGTCTTTCCAGCATGTGCAAGGTGGAGTTCCACCTTGTGGGCACGTCACATATGAGGCGGTGAGCGGGAAGGCCGAAGTTACGCTGCAGCGCTGCCAGGCGAGCAGCAGCAGGGTGAGAACGCCGAAAGTGCGCACAAACGGCCCGCACTTTCTGCAGCAGCTCTGACATATCGGGGTAGTTTTTAAGGAACCTCTGCACCACCAAATTCAGCACATGCGCCAGGCAAGGGATGTGCGTCAAACCGGCTAGGCCCAGAGCTGCTATGAGATTTCGCCCGTTATCACACACCACCAGGCCGGGCTTGAGGCTCGCTGGCAGCAACCACTCATTTGTCTGCTGTTCCATGCTCCTCCACAACTCCTGCGCGGTGTGTGGTTTGTCCCCCAAACAGGCAAGTTGTAAAACTGCCTGCTGTCGTTTACCCCTGGCCGTGCTGAAGTTGGTGGTGAAGGTGTTACGCTGTCCGGATGAGGAGGCGGTAGAGGATGAGGAAGCGGAGTAGGAGGAGTTACGAACAGGAGGCAAACTGAAGCGCCCTGCAATCCTCGGTGGTGGAAGGACATGCGCCAAATTGCTATCCGCCTCAGGCCCATCCGCCACTGCATTTACCCAGTGTGCCGTTAGGGAGATATAATGCCCCTGACCGTGCTTACTGGTCCACGTATCCGTAGTTAGGTGGACCTTGGCACAGATGGCGTTGCGCAGTGCACACCTGATATTTTCCCCCACTTGGTTGTGCAGGGAAGGGATGGCTTGCCTGGAAAAGTAGTGGCGGCTGGGCACGACGTACTGTGGGACAGCCACCGACATAAGGTTTTTAAAACTGTGCGTCTCCACCAGACGGAATGACAGCATTTCAAAGGCCAATAATTTTGAAATGCTGGCATTCAGGGCCAGGGATCGCGGGTGGGTAGGGGGGTACTTCCTCTTCCTCTCAAGTGTTTGGGAGATGGAAAGCTGAACGCTTCCACGGGACATTGTGGAGATGGTTGTTGGTGACCCAGGTGGTGGTGTTGCTGACAGATCGTCTGTTTGCGGGGTGGCAGGTGCCGGTATCACTACAGATGTGGCTGGAGCGGCCGAGACTGCAGCAGAAGAGGAAGCAGGATGAGCCAGAGACGTTTCTTGGTTTTGAAGGTGTGTACTCCACTGCAGCTTGTGCTTTGCACTTAGATGCCTGATCATGCAGGTTGTGCTCAGGTTGAGAAGGTTTATGCCTCGCTTCAAGCTCTGATTGCACAGGGTGCAAACCACTCGTGTCCTGTCATCAGCACATTTTCTAAAGAACTTCCACGCTAGAGAACTCCTTTGAGCTGACTTTGGTGCGCTCGTTCCCTTGCTGCGTTGGGCAGTAGCGGGCGTAGTGTCTAGGGCACGGCCGCTCCGCTTCTGCACCCTGCTCCCTCTTCTGCTGTGCTGGTGGCTCTGTGCGACCACCGCCTCTTCCTCCAAACTACTCAGGTCACCTGCATGACGTTCATTCCATGTGGGGTCGAGGACCTCATCGTCCTCCACATCATCTTCCACCCAGTCTTCACCCCTGCCCTCCTTGTCGGTCTCCACAATGCTGAACGCCGCAGCAGTTGGCACCTGCGTTTCGTCATCATCGGAGACGTGCTGCGATGATCCTTGCATGTACTCATCTTGAGAAATAAGTGGTTGGGCATCGCTGCACTCAATCTCTTCCACTTCTGGGGCAGGGCTAGGTGGATGGCCCTGGGAAACCCTGCTGACAGAGTCCTCAAAAAGAATAAGAGACTGCTGTATGGCTTGGGGCTCAGACTGCTGGCCTGATTTGCAAGGGGGTGAGGTGAAAGACGGTTGGACATTGGCTGCAGGTGCCAACTCTGACCTTTCTGCAGTAGACTGGGTGGGAGACAATGTGAAGGAACTGGAGGCACTGTCAGCAGCAAACCAATCTACTATCGCCTCAACTTGTTCTGGCCTCATCACTTCTAGGGGCGTTTGATGCCCTACCAAATACTGATGCAGGTTCTGTCGCCTACTCACACTTGAGGAAGGTGTTTCACTTGTGCGTGTAGCTGGCACAGATCGACCACGTCCTCTCCTTGCAACAGGAGCTCTACCAGCAGCACCACGACCCAGGCCACGGCCCTTATTTGACGGTCTCCTCATATTTCTGTAATTTAAGATCTTGCCCTAGAAAGGTTTTTATTGAATAGCGGAATAGGAAATATGATCCAAAAAAGTGTATGTATCTCGCACGTACAAAACCACACTAGGCCCCAATTACTATTGTTTCTACCCCTAAAAGGATGGATGAGGAGTAGGAGGAGTATGGAACAGACAGCACCCTCAAATCTTCAGAAGTATGAGATGAACCCCAAAAACTTGGAAAGGTGGATCTCACACGTACCGACACAGACTATCCCGCAATTCAATTGATCCTCAAAGGTTTTTATTGAATAGCGGAATAGGAAATATGATCAAAAAAAGTGTATGTATCTCGCACGTACACAACCACACTAGGCCCCAATTACTATTGTTTGTACCCCTAAAAGGATGGATGAGGAGTAGGAGGAGGAGTATGGAACAGGCAGCACCCTCAAATCTTCAGAAGTATGAGATGAACCCCAAAAACTTGGAAAGGTGGATCTCACACGTACCGACACAGACTATCCCGCAATTCAATTGATCCTCAAAGGTTTTTATTGAATAGCGGAATAGGAAATATGATCAAAAAAAGTGTATGTATCTCGCACGTACACAACCACACTAGGCCCCAATTACTATTGTTTGTACCCCTAAAAGGATGGTTGAGCAGTAGGAGCAGGAGTATGGAACAGGCAGCACCCTCAAATCTTCAGAAGTATGAGATGAACCCCAACAACTTGGAAAGGTGGATCTCACACGTACCGACACAGACTATCTCGCAATTGAATTGATCCCCAAAGGTTTTAATTGAATAGCGGAATAGAAAATATGATCAAAAAGAAAGTGTATGTATCTCGCACGTACACCACCACACTAGGCCCCAACTACTATTGTTTGTACCCCTAAAAGGATGGTTGAGCAGTAGGAGGAGGAGTATGGAACAGGCAGCACCCTCAAATCTTCAGAAGTATGAGATGAACCCCAAAAACTTGGAAAGGTGGATCTCTCTCACACGTACCAACACAGACTATCCCCCAATTTAACTGATCCCCAAAGGTTTTTGATTAAATAGCGGAATAGAAAATATGATCCAAAAAAAGTGTATGTATATCACACGTACACAACCACACTAGGCCCCAATTACTATTGTTTGTACCCCTAAAAGGCTAGATGAGGAGTAGGGGGGGTATGGAACAGGCAGCACCCTCAAACCTTCAGAAGTATGAGATGAACCCCAACAACTTGGAAAGGTGGATCTCTCTCACACGTACCAACACAGACTATCCCCCAATTTAACTGATCCCCAAAGGTTTTTGATTAAATAGCGGAATAGAAAATATGATCCAAAAAAAGTGTATGTATATCACACGTACACAACCACACTGGGCCCCAATTACTATTGTTTGTACCCCTAAAAGGCTAGATGAGGAGTAGGGGGAGTATGGAACAGGCAGCACCCTCAAACCTTCAGAAGTATGAGATGAACCCCAACAACTTGGAAAGGTGGATCTCTCTCACACGTACCAACACAGACTATCCCCCAATTTAACTGATCCCCAAAGGTTTTTGATTAAATAGCGGAATAGAAAATATGATCAAAAAGAAAGTGTATGTATCTCGCACGTACACCACCACACTAGGCCCCAACTACTATTGTTTGTACCCCTAAAAGGATGGTTGAGCAGTAGGAGGAGGAGTATGGAACAGGCAGCACCCTCAAATCTTCAGAAGTATGAGATGAACCCCAAAAACTTGGAAAGGTGGATCTCTCTCACACGTACCAACACAGACTATCCCCCAATTTAACTGATCCCCAAAGGTTTTTGATTAAATAGCGGAATAGAAAATATGATCCAAAAAAAGTGTATGTATATCACACGTACACAACCACACTAGGCCCCAATTACTATTGTTTGTACCCCTAAAAGGCTAGATGAGGAGTAGGGGGGTATGGAACAGGCAGCACCCTCAAACCTTCAGAAGTATGAGATGAACCCCAACAACTTGGAAAGGTGGATCTCTCTCACACGTACCAACACAGACTATCCCCCAATTTAACTGATCCCCAAAGGTTTTTGATTAAATAGCGGAATAGAAAATATGATCCAAAAAAAGTGTATGTATATCACACGTACACAACCACACTAGGCCCCAATTACTATTGTTTGTACCCCTAAAAGGCTAGATGAGGAGTAGGGGGGGTATGGAACAGGCAGCACCCTCAAACCTTCAGAAGTATGAGATGAACCCCAACAACTTGGAAAGGTGGATCTCTCTCACACGTACCAACACAGACTATCCCCCAATTTAACTGATCCCCAAAGGTTTTTGATTAAATAGCGGAATAGAAAATATGATCCCAAAAAAGTGTATGTATATCACACGTACACAACCACACTAGGCCCCAATTACTATTGTTTGTACCCCTAAAAGGCTAGATGAGGAGTAGGGGGGGTATGGAACAGGCAGCACCCTCAAACCTTCAGAAGTATGAGATGAACCCCAACAACTTGGAAAGGTGGATCTCTCTCACACGTACCAACACAGACTATCCCCCAATTTAACTGATCCCCAAAGGTTTTTGATTAAATAGCGGAATAGAAAATATGATCCAAAAAAAGTGTATGTATATCACACGTACACAACCACACTAGGCCCCAATTACTATTGTTTGTACCCCTAAAAGGCTAGATGAGGAGTAGGGGGAGTATGGAACAGGCAGCACCCTCAAATCTTCAGAAGTATGAGATTGTGTTCACTGTACCCCACAAAGATTGAGTTCACTGCACCCCACAATGATTGTGTTCACTGCACCCCACAAAGATTGTGTTCACTGCACCTCACAAAGATTGTGTTCACTGTACCCCCCAAAGATTGTGTTCACTGCACCTCATAAAGATTGTGTTCACTGTACCCCCCAAAGATTGTGTTCACTGCACCCCACAAAGATTCTGTTCACTGTACCCCACAAAGATTGTGTTCACTGCACCCTAAAAGGATGTTGTTCACTGCACCCCACAAAGATTGTGTTCACTGCACCCTAAAAGGATGTTGTTCACTGCACCCCAAAAAGATTGTGTTCACTGTACCCCCCCAAAGATTGTGTTCACTGCACCCCACAAAGATTGTGTTCACTGCACCCCAAAAAGATTGTGTTCACTGTACCCCCCCAAAGATTGTGTTCACTGCACCCCACAAAGGATTTTGTTCACTGCACCCCAAAAAGATTGTGTTCACTGCACCCCAAAAAGGATTTTGATCACTGCACCCCAAAAAGGATGTTGTTCACTGCACCCCAAAAATGATTTTGTTCACTCCACCCCAAAAAGATTGTGTTCACTGCACCCCACAAAGATTGTGTTCACTGCACCCCAAAAAGATTGTGTTCACTGTACCCCCCAAAGATTGTGTTCACTGCACCCCACAAAGATTCTGTTCACTGTACCCCACAAAGATTGTGTTCACTGCACCCCAAAAAGATTGTGTTCACTGCACCCCAAAAAGGATGTTGTTCACTGCACCCCAAAAAGGATGTTGTTCACTCCACCCCAAAAAGATTGTGTTCACTGCACCCCACAAAGATTGTGTTCACTGCACCCCAAAAAGATTGTGTTCACTGCACCCCAAAAATGATTTTGTTCACTGCACCCCAAAAAGGATTTTGTTCACTGCACCCCAAAAAGGATGTTGTTCACTCCACCCCAAAAAGATTGTGTTCACTGCACCCCAAAAAGATTGTGTTCACTGCACCCCACAAAGGATTTTGTTCACTGCACCCCAAAAAGATTGTGTTCACTGCACCCCAAAAAGGATGTTGTTCACTGCACCCCAAAAAGGATTTTGTTCACTGCACCCCAAAAAGATTGTGTTCACTGCACCCCACAAAGGATTTTGTTCACTGCACCCCACAAAGATTGTGTTCACTGCACACCAAAAAGGATTGTGTTCACTGCACCCCAAAAAGATTTTGTTCACTGCACCCCAAAAAGATTGTGTTCACTGCAGCCCAAAAAGATTGTGTTCACTGCAGCTCACACACAGAAAAATGGATGTGGATCACTGACACCTGCCTATCTCCAATCCCACACCACACAGCAATATCGATTGTAGTTTGTAGAACACAGTTTCCCTAAAATTCAGCAGACTCTGTCCCTAACAGGATTGAGAAGAGATCGTAGATCAGGATTGAGTGCAGATTCACCCCACCCCCCACACAGCAATATCGATTGTAGTTTGTAGAAGACACTGACCCTATAATTCAGCAGACTCTATCCCTAAAATGCCTACAACTCGCCCTGCCTAAACACTCCGACCTGTCCCTCAATTCTATCCGGACACAAATGGTTTTTTCCTGCCTATCTTTCCCTAATCAGCAGCCAGCACATTGATGTGTGCTCTGTCCCTGATATAAGCAGCATAATGACGCCGCTGCGGCTGCCTCGAACTTATAAAGACTTGGTCACATGCTTCAGACGGCCAATCACAGCTACTAAGACATTTGCAGGCATGGCTGGGATGGCTTAAGGCACACCAGTTAAACGATTGTTGATTGGCTGTTGAAAGCCCGCCATGAAAAGAGCGCCAAAGCATGCAAAACCCGGAAATAAAACGACCGAACACGGATTTTTACCCGAACATACAGTAAAGTGTCCGTGTCCGTGTTCGGGTACAAAAAATCCAATTATTCGGTACGAACACGAATAATACAGTCCGTGTTCGCTCAACACTAGTCCCTGCACACACCCTGATATTATGGGTTCCCTCTCACACCCCAGGGAAAAGTGTGTCCCCCCTGGATCTCCCCTTCCTTAAGTGAACATTTGCTCGTAGATTTCCACTTTCTTCAGTGAACAATTGTTCCCCGATCTCCCCTTCCTTCATTGAACAATTATTGTTGGATCTCAACTTTCTTCAGTGAACGTTTGCCACTGGGTATCCCCTTCCCTCAGTGAACTCTCGCTCCTGGATCTCCCCTTTCTTCAGGGAAAATTTGCTTCTAGATTTCCCCTTCCTTCAGTGAACATTCGCTTCTATATCTCCCCTTCCCTCAGTGAACATTCGCTCCTAGATCTCCACTTTCTTCAATGAACATTTGCTTTTGGATGTTCCCTTCCTTCAGTGAACATTTGCTCCTGGATCTGCCCTTCTTTCAGTAAACATTCACTCCTGGATCCCCCCCTTCCTTCATTAAACACTCACTCCTTAATTATGGAGACATTATAGGTTCATCAGAAGACAGGAGAGACATCAGAGGTCCATCAGCTTTATCAGAGGACCAAAAAGACATCAAAGGTCAATCAGCTTTACCAGAGGACAGGAGAGACATCAGAGGTCCATCAGCTTCATTAGAGGACAGGGGAGACATCAGAGGTCCATCAGCTTCATCAGAGGACAGGTAGGACATCAGAGTTCCATCAACTTCATTGGAGGACAGGAGAAGCATCAGAGGTCCATCAACTTCATTAGAGGACAGGGGAGACATCAGAGGTCCATCAGCTTCATCAGAGGACAGGTAGGACATCAGAGTTCCATCAACTTCATTGGAGGACAGGAGAAGCATCAGAGGTCCATCAACTTCATTGGAGGACAGGGGAGACATCAGAGGTCCATCAGCTTCATCAGAGGACAGGGGAGACAACAGAGGTCCATCAGCTTCATCAGAGGACAGGGGAGACATTAGAGGTCCATCAGCTTCATCAGAGGACAGGGGAGACATCAGAGGTCCATCAGCTTCATCAGAGGACAGGGGAGACAACAGAGGTCCATCAGCTTCATCAGAGGACAGGGGAGACAACAGAGGTCCATCAGCTTCATCAGAGGACAGGGGAGACATTAGAGGTCCATCAGCTTCATCAGAGGACAGGGGAAACATCAGAGGTTCAACAGCTTCATTGACCATCAGGGGAGACATCAGAGGTCCATCAGCTTCATCAGAGGACAGGGGAGACATCAGAGGTCCATCAGCTTCATCAGAGGACAGTGGAGACATCAGAGGTCCATCAGCTTTATTGTTGGACAGGGGAGACATTAGAGGTTTATCAGAGGACAGGAGAGACATCAGAGGTCCATCAGCTTTATCAGAGGACAGGGGAGACATTAGAGTTTCATCAGCTTCATTGGCGGACAGGGGAGACATTAGAGGTTCATCAGCTTCATCAGAGGACAGGGGATACATCAGAGGTCCATCAGCTTCATTGACCATCAGGGGAGACATCAGAGGTCCATCAGCTTCATCAGAGGACAGGGGAGACATTCGAGTTTCATCAACTTCATCAGAGGACAGGGGATACATCAGAGGTTCAACAGCTTCATTGACCATCAGGGGAGACATCAGAGGTCCATCAGCTTCATTGGTTGACAGGGGAGACATTATAGGTTTATCAGAGGACAGGAGAGACATCAGAGGTCCATCAGCTTCATCATAGGACAGGGGAGACATTGGAGTTTCATCAGCTTCATTGGCGGACAGGGGAGACATCAGAGGTCCATCAGATTCATTGACCAACAGGGGAGACATCAGAGGTCAATCAGATTCATTGACCAACAGGGGAGACATCAGAGGTCAATCAGCTTCAATGGTGGACAGGGGAGACATTAGAGGTTTATCAGAGGACAGGGGAGACATCAGAGGTCCATCAGATTCATCGGAGGACAGGGGAGACATTAGAGGTCCATCAGCTTCTTTAGAGGACAGGGGAGACATTAGAGGTCCATCAGCTTCATAAGAGGACAGGGGAGACATTAGAGGTCCATCAGCTTCAATGGTGGACAGGGGAGACATTAGAGGTCCATCAGCTTCATCGGAGGACAGGGGAGACATTAGAGGTCCATCAGCTTCTTTAGAGGACAGGGGAGACATTAGAGGTCCATCAGCTTCATAAGAGGACAGGGGAGACATTAGAGGTCCATCAGCTTCATCGGAGGACAGGGGAGACATTAGAGGTCCATCAGCTTCTTTAGAGGACAGGGGAGACATTAGAAGTCCAGCAGATTCATCAGAGAACAGAAGAGACATTAGAGATGTATCAACTTCATCGGAGGACAGGGGAGACATCATCTGCTGAGAAACAGAAAGGGAAATGGGTGCTAATAGGCTGCAGGGGATCTGCTGAGACATAGAAAGAAAAATGGGTGCTAATAAACTGCAGGAGATTTGCTGAGACGAAGAAAGGGAAGTGGGTGCTTATAGGCTGCATGAGATCCGCCGAGAGTATAAAAAGGAAATGGGTGCTTATAGGCTGAAGGAGATCTCCTGAGGCATAGTTGTTTTTTTTGTTTTTCTCAGCAGATCTCCTGCAGTCTATTAGCATCTATTTCCTCTGTTGAGGATACAATGTGGGCGGGATTATCACATGGCAGTAAAAAAAGGACATATACAGTAGAAGATTTTTTTTGACTTGCGGATTGGAACACAAGCTTGGCCTAGGTTCCTCCTTAGCTCTGAGGTATGAAGATGAGGAGGAGCCGGGAGGGGGGGGGGGGAGATTGACGCACCACAACCATAAGATTTGCTTTAGGTGAAGGTGAAGAAGTTTAGGATTTGTTCTGGGATGAAAAATTCGGGAGAGAGATGCGAAATTTTTGCTAGTAGGGGAATGATTAAGGGGGGGTATTTGTTCTAGGAGAGGGGAATTGATCTGGGAGAGGTGATTTCAGTGGGGGATGGGGGATTTTTTTGGGGGGAATTCTGGCTTGCATAGAGGGAGTTTATTCTTAGAAGTAAGCGTGAAGATTAGTGCTTGATTTTAATTTTTGTTTTCTGGGGGAGGTGGTGCAGTTGTGAATTTTTGCCCTGGGCGCTGGATGACCTCTGCTGACCCGTGTACAGTACATACACCCATAGCACAAGACCGCGTTCACACTACATGTTTCTCTGGGCTGCATTCCCTCTGAGCTCCACAAGGTGGTGATCTCACTTCTACCCAGACAGGAAGTCTCTATGGAAGACAGGAAGTGATGTCAGGTATAAATAGGAAGTTCCGGGGGAGAGGTTAGTCGGGAGGAAGTAGAGAGGAGACGTTACTAGAAGTGGCAGTGGAGGAGGTAATGAGATCTTATTTTCTATTTACACCCAGTAACCCCCCCACGTCATGTCCGTCCTCTTCCTCCATAGTCACTGTGACCTCTTTTATCTCCAGCAGATGATGATACACACATATATAGTGTGGAAACCTAGATTACCCCTTCAGGGTCAGAACATTCCTCCACTTACGGGGCTGGAACATTCTCTTT
Source organism: Pelophylax lessonae (assembly GCF_965119305.1). Lineage (NCBI taxonomy): Eukaryota > Metazoa > Chordata > Amphibia > Anura > Ranidae > Pelophylax > Pelophylax lessonae. Next base: position 270,896,550 of record NC_138776.1, on the reverse strand, counting down.
ATTTTGGAGATTTGTCACCTTTCCCACCAATCACCTTCTCACCTCATCCGTCTATACTAACTGATTATAATATATCATGGGATGGCTTTCATTTTTAGCAGTGGATTTATGATGCATACTTTTGTATTTTTATAAGCTTTATGTAGATATATTAAGGGGCAATACCTATTCCTGATGTCTGTGAAGGTCCAACACAAGGGATGTGTCTGGATGGTGACTGTATCATTGTGTGTGTCAGGTTCCTATAAGGTGTCAGGATGTCACTGTCTATTTCTCCATGGAGGAGTGGGAGTATTTAGAAGGACACAAGGATCTCTACAAGGACGCCATGATGGAGAATCAGCCGCCCCTCACATCACCGGGTAAGAGGAGACTTTATTGTAAAGGAGAGAGCAGTACGGAGGATCCACCTAGATCCCCCATCATCTGATAAACACATAGAAACAATGTATTCAGTCAGTGTGTGTGTTTCCTACAGATGGATCCAGTAATGGGAACCCACCAGAGAGATGTCCCCGTCCTCTGTATTCCCGGGATTCCACACAGGAAGGTCACACCATCCCCCACCATCATCAGGTAGATGATTGACCATTATTGGTAGGTATAATTATTACACAGCATGTTTGTTACAATGTATTTTTTTTATATCTTTCAGAGTGGAACCCTCCGGGATAGTAACGTTGTTTGTAAAGAAGAGTACAAAGAGGAAGATGAGTATGGAGTGATTGAGGAGTTTTCAGAAGAACACAAATATATAATTGTGCCACCTAATACCAGGAACCCACCAGAGAGATGTCCCCATCCTCTGTATTCCCGGGATTCCACACAGGAAGGTCACACCATCCCTCACTGTTACAAGGTTAGTGGGATGGAGTATCTAGAACACGGACTGGTGGAGATGATGTGTATATTTTGTTTGTAAGCTCATATTTCACAGATGATATTCTCTAATTTTCTTGGTTTAGAGTGGAGATCCAATCGATATAGAATTTGAGGTTAAAGCAGAAGAAGAGACGTATGTGAGGGATGATCAGCAGTCTATGGAGGAGGATGGAATAACGGGGACATTTATAGAGAAGGACCCTCTGTATTCCCGGGATTCCACACAGGAAGGTCACACCATCCCCCACCATCATCAGGTAGATGAGGAACAATCACTGATAGTATCATTAGGATCTGTACATTATCTGCATTGTTACCATTGATGTCATTTTTATTATATATTCAGAGTGGAAACCTGAGAGATTCTAAAGTTGAGGTTAAATCAGAAGAAGAAGAGACGTATGTGAGGGATGATCAGCAGTCTATGGAGGAGGATGGAATAACGGGGACATTTATAGAGGAGGACACTCCTACAGAGATCAGCACAGGTGGGTCATTAAAGCCTCGTACACACGAGTAGAAATTTGGCCAGGAAATTTCGTCCGACGACCGATCTGCCGATCTTCGGCTTGTTAGTATGATGCTTCCGACAACCAACTCCGACTTTTCGGCCGAAAAAATCCTGGTGTGCAGGCTATATAATTTTTGTCGACCGTCAAAACACGTCCGATTTTCATCTCATTAGTACAGATTTTGATGGGGAAAAATCTTAGGAGCAAGACTGGGCATGCTCAGAGATGAAAGAACACATAGAAAGCAATCCAACACATGACATCACTTCTGAAGTAGAATTCTGTAGTGCGGGAAAATTTGTGTGCAGTCTAGAGCACATTCCAACCAACAGACACCACCCTGGACAAAAGACAGACGACCGGTCGGCAGAATTTCGTTGCGTGTGTACGAGGCTTAACACTAAATACATTCCTCCACCCATACTGCTCACTGATTGGTCCAGAGTAGGGCGGGGACTGGGTGATATTAGCCTGTAATCCCCTGGTCACTTTCCTGAGCTGTGTCCCAGTCCTGTATTCCTGTATTTCTCTCGGATAATCTTCCTTCTCTGTGCTGCAGACACAATTTATGTCTCTATAATTAAAGAGGACTGAAGGGGTCCACAAGAGATTCCTCGAGGAGGAACAATCCGGTATATGAAAATGAATTGAAAAACTTTATTAGAAAATACAGATACTGAAAATGACTCCTCCCACCATTGGAAATATTAAAATATGACAACGTTGTCACCGCTGCAACAGACACGCATCCATCCCCACACCTACACCTAGATCCCTCGGTCTGGTAATACAAAGTTCCGTGCTGTGTATGGTGAGCCATAAGCTTGGTATGCGGCAACTTAAAGGGATGGAGTTGAGCCAGTAGGTGGTGGATACCCGTGGGTAAAGGCTGTGTGCAGTAATGGAGGAATGAATAATGCTGGGTGGAGGTGGGTGCAGGTAGATATGGAGGATAATACCAGTTCAGATAATCTCAACCACTCCCCGACCTCCGTTCTGTCTCTCTGGGGAGCGATTGTGGGTGGCCAGCAGACATCACATCCGCCAGACCTGCTGATTGGCTCCCCCACTGACTGATCAGCGGGCACGCACTTCCGACTCCCCTGCAGGCTATTGCACAAAACAACGTACACGTACGTCGTTTCGCACAACAGAGCTAACTTGCCGCAGTATACGTACTGCTGACGTTCAGCAAGTGTTTGAAGGGACGGAGTTGAGCCAGTAGGTGGTGGATACCCGTGAGTAAAGGCTGTGTGCAGTAATGGAGGAATGAATAATGTTGGGTAGAGGTGGGTGCGTGTAGATATGGACGATAATACCAGTACAGATAATCTCACCACTCCCCGACAGCATAGATGGATCCACCGAGATCCTCCGCGATCAGCCTCCAAGGCACCTCGCTCAACGCTTCCACACACCTTCAATTATCCTGGTTAATTCCTGGGATAGGTGGTAGGAAGGTGTCATGCGTCAGGCGAGCTTCTTCAAAACGCGCCAGATTGACGTCATCGCGTCTCGTCTGTGATGCTTTTGACACAGACAGGCGTCAATAGACTCGGCTTTCCGCTTCGATCGACGCTTCCACACACCTTCAATTATCCCGGTTAATCCCTGGGGCGGAAAGCCAGGTCTGTTAACTCCTGTCTGTGTCAAAGCATCACAGACGCAATGACATCATACAGACGCAATAACGTCATTTTGGCGCGTTTTGAAGAAGCTCGTCTTGACGCATGACACCTACCTACCACCTATCCCAGGGATTAACCGGGATAATTGAAGGTCTGTGGAAGCATCAATCGAGGTGTCTTGGAGGCTGATCCCGGAGGATCTTGGTGGATCCATCTGTGCTGTTGGGGAGTGGTGAGATTATCTAAACTGGTATTATCCTCCATAGCTACCTGCACCCACCTCCACCCAGCATTATTCATTCCTCCATTACTGCACACGGCCTTTACCCACGGGTGTCCACCACCTACTGGCTCAACTCCGTCCCTTTAAGTTACAGCATGCCGAGCTTATGGCTCACCATACACCGCACGGAACTTTGTATTACCAGACCGAGGATCTAATTACGCTCCATCAACTATGTGGATTCTGTCCACATGGCTTCAGCTCCCATGGTTTGGATTCTGATTTGATTTCCCCAGCAGAACCGCTATTGTGGACTGGAGGAATATCTTCCATCCCTTTCACCGAACTGCCTCTCCGAAAATCTTCTGATCAAGATCTAGGTGTAGGTGTGGGGATGGATGCGTGTCTGTCGCAGCTGTCTGTCTGTCTGGGGTGACAACGTTGTCATATTTTAATATTTGCAATGGTGGGAGGAGTCATTTTCAGCATCTGTATTTTCTAATAGAGTTTTTCAATACATTTTCATATACCGGATTGTTCCTCCTTGACGAATCTCTTCTGGAACTTCAGTCCTCTTTAATTATATGCTGTTATTAGTCTAGAATCAGGGATCTTCAAACTATGGCCCTCCAGCTTTTGGGGGAATTACATGTCCCATGAGGCATTGTACAACTCTGACATTCACAGACATGACTAGGCATGATGGGAATTGTAGTTCCTGAACTACTGGAGGGCCATAGTTTGGAAACTCTTGGTCTGGAGGATCACACTCTCCTTTCCTTTGCATTTGAACAGTGACGGCTTACTAAAAGTTTAGGTTTATTTGGAATGATCTTATTCCCCCTATACATATTATCGAGGTGCAGCTCAGTTAGCTATTTATACTTTTTGGTTAATTAATTTATGTCTCTAGACTGGATTTATGGAGATTCTGGGGTTCAGCTGGCAACAAAATGTTTATATTCACCATAGGCGTTGCTTGACCTAGACACCTGGGGTATGTACCTTGGGTCTTCTGCCCCATGCCCGGGTCTAGCATGATCTCTGACAGAACAATTCTCCCGGGGTTACTTGCTCTGTTATTTGCTGGCTGTGCCGGGTGGAGGGATATGTCTGTATAGTCTCACACCCAAGTCACCGAGTGCAGTCTCAGGAGATGGGAGGCAGCGGTGTGGAACCTCTGCAACTGATTACTGAACACAAATATTATGAGTCCTGACCCCTGCACTATATACTCTATGTTGTACATTACATACTCCTGACCCCTGCACTATATACTCTATGCTGTACATTACAAAGTGCTGACCCCCTGCACTATATACTCTATGTTGTACATTACATACTCCTGACCCCTGCACTATATACTCTATGTCAGGGATCCTCAAACTACGGCCCTCCAGCTGTTGCGGAACTACACATCCCATGAGGCATAGTAAAACTCTGACATTCACAGACGTGACTAGACATGATGGGAATTGTAGTTCCTGAACAACTGGAGGGCCATAGTTTGAAGACCCCTGCTCTATGTTGTACATTACATACTCCTGACCCCAGCACTGTATACTCTATGTCGTACATTACATACTCCTGATCCCTGCACTATATACTCTATGTTGTACGTTACATACTCCAGACCCCTGCACTATATACTCTATGTTGTACATTACATACTCCTGACCCCTGCACTATGTACTCTATGTTGTACATTACATACTCCTGACCCCTACACTATATACTCTATGTTGTACATTACATACTCCTGACTTCTGCTCTCTCCCCTCTACCCACTGCTATATATACACATAATATGGATTCTCTTTTGTTACACCCATTTCCTACCAGCTGGACATTTTATATCTGATGATCTGATTGGAGGACAGACTTTTACATGGTGATAATAATGTGATAACATCCTCCAACTTTGGAACCTTAAACAGAAAGTGATAATGAGGGAGGAGTCAGTAACCCAATGATGGTGGTCTTCAGTATCAGTCCAGTCTTCCTCTTGGTTGTTCTCCCCCATCCTCACTCTCTGACCTCTGGTGGGGCTCAGCCCCGCTGTTATTCATGACTAAATCATGGACTAAATAAGGAAGTGCGGGACTTCTTGTGTTGGGAAGATGGCAATGAGTGATAGAGGGGGAGGGGACACTCGTCCTATAATCCCCTCATCACTGTCACTCCTATAAAAGACAGTTCTCGTTGTTTCCTCACTCTCTGACTAAGGTCCATGAATAAAGAAATGAACTGGTAGGAGATCAGAGGACCCATTTACTAGTTACCTTGAGGGGGGAATTGTAAGATCCTCAGAGACAAAGCTGCCTGATGTGGGCGGAGTCCTGGTTTAGGGGAACCAATCTGCTGATGTCTAGTAATAATCTTTGTATTTCTTTTTTAGTAGATGGACGGGAGATGAGGAAAACCTCAGAGGATTGTCTCACTTTGTCTCCAGACTGTAAAGTAGAAGATGAGGACATCACACAGTATAGTCCAGGACAAAACCCGGCTACCTCAAATGTCCATCCGGCACCACACAGTGTAGATGGACCATCGTATTCCTCTTATCCTGAGGAACCTCAGACTGTGAGGGACAGTGCCGGACCATCGTATTCCTCTTATCCTGAGGAACCTCAGACTGTGAGGGACAGTGTGGGACCATCGTATTCCTCTTATCCTGAGGAACCCCAGACTGTGAGGGACAGTGCCGGACCATCATATTCCTCTTATCCTGAGCAACCTCAGACTGTGAGGGACGGTGCCGGACCATCGTATTCCTCTTATCCTGAGGAACCTCAGACTGTGAGGGACAGTGCCGGACCATCATATTCCTCTTATCCTGAGGAACCTCAGACTGTGAGGGACGGTGCCGGACCATCGTATTCCTCTTATCCTGAGGAACCTCAGACTGTGAGGGACAGTGCCGGACCATCGTATTCCTCTTATCCTGAGGAACCTCAGACTGTGAGGGACAGTGCGGGACCATCGTATTCCTCTTATCCTGAGGAACCTCAGACTGTGAGGGACGGTGGCGGACCATCGTATTCCTCTTATCCTGAGGAACCACAGACTGTGAGGGACAGTTCCGTTCTTCCAACACCTAAGATGTTTCCCTCTCCTGAGTGTGGGAAATATTTTTCACAGAAGTTCCATCTTCACAAACATCAGAAATCTCACATGGGGGAGAAGCCACATTCCTGTCCTGAGTGCGGGAAATGTTTCTGTACTAAATCCAAACTCAATATTCACAAAAGGTCGCACACAGAAGAGAAACTATATTGCTGCCCTGAGTGCGGCAAATGTTTTCATTCTTTATCCGGTCTTATTAAGCATAAAAGATCTCACACAGGTGAGAAGCCTTATCTCTGCCCTGAGTGTGGGAAATGTTTTACATTTAAATCAGTTCTTCTCTTCCATCAGAGGTCTCACACGGGAGAAAAGACGTATTCCTGTCCTGAGTGTGGAAAATGTTTTTCGAGGAAGTCCCATCTTTACACACATCAGAGATCTCACACAGGGGAGAAGCCGTATTCCTGTGCTGAGTGCGGGAAATGTTTTTCAGAGAAGTGCAGTCTTACTACACATCACAGATTGCACACGGGGGAGAAGCCGTATTCCTGTGCTGAGTGTGGGAAATGTTTTTCAGAGAAGTGCAGTCTTACTACACATTACAGATTGCACACGGGGGAGAAGCCGTATTCCTGTGCAGAGTGCGGGAAATGTTTTTCACAGAAATCCAATTTTACAATACACCAGAGGTCTCACACGGGAGAAAAGCCGTATTCCTGTCCTGAGTGCGGAAAGTGTTTCAATTTAAAATACCATATGAATGTGCATAAAAGTACTCACACGGGTGAAAAGCCGTATTGCTGTGCTGAGTGCGGAAAATGTTTTTTGAGGAAGTCCCATCTTTACATACATCAGAGATCTCACACAGGGGAGAAGCCGTATACCTGTGCTGAGTGCGGGAAATGTTTTTCAGAGAAGTGCAGTCTTACTACACATCACAGAGTGCATACGGGGGAGAAGCCGTATTCCTGTGCAGAGTGCGGGAAATGTTTTTCTAGAAAATCCAATCTTTCCAGACATCAGATATCTCACACAGGGGAGAAGCCGTTTTCCTGTCCTGAGTGCAGGAAATGTTTTGCATTCCAGTCCAGTCTTTACACACATCAGAGGTCTCATACGGGGGAGAAGCCGTATTCCTGTTCCGAGTGCGGGAAATGTTTTTCACAGAAGTCCCATCTTAACAAACATCAAAGATCTCACTCGAGGGAGAAGCCGTATTCCTGTCCTGAGTGCGGGAAATATTTTTCTTTGAAATCCTATCTATACAGACATCAGAGATTGCACACGAAGGAGAAGCCACTTTCCTGTCCTGAGGGCGGGAATTGTCAGTCACAGAAGTCCTCTGTTTACAGTCATCTGAGATTGGACACGGAGGAGAATGAACTTTCCTGGTCTGAGTGAGGGAAATGTTCCTCACTGAAGTCCTGTCTTCCTGTACATCAGGGGTCCCACACAACCCTGGAGGTGTATTAGTGCCTTGAGTGTGGGAAATGTCTTCTATATGAATGTTGGTGGACATGTGGGGAAGAAGCACACCCTGATATACACCTCAGATATACTCCATGGCTGATCTTCATCATGTAAGAAACCCTTCATAAGGAGATCAGAGATCACCAAAGACATGGATGAAGTGTTGTCCTGTGTCGGCCATTGATAGCAGGAGAAAAATAAAAATGGAGTCATTACCTTTCATTGGCTGAGTGCATTTTGAGTGGGAAGATTTCACAAACATCTAGGGTTTTTTTATTTTTTTTTATTTAAACAAATTGTTGAACGAATGTGACACGCATTCGTCCGGTCATGACAAATATTGGATCATCGGCTCCATCTAGTGGCAATAATCTTGCACTGTGATGTTAATACTGGATTTTGGCCTCTAGATGGGGCTGACAGTCATAGGAAATCTCTGCGTTCATTTAAATATGGCCTAAAATTTGTCACGACTGGGCAAATGCTTGTTACATTCGTTCAACAAATGTTCTATAAATAGACCCGTTAGTTACCTTCGTCAGGCGTGGTTCACTACAAATATCTGAGATCATCCTCATACACTGATGTGTTTAGTAGATATTGAAGGATTTATGTTAATTAAACCAACCATTGACTTAAAATGGAATATATAGCATTTGGGCACTAGATGTCGTCAGTGAATGGACCAGGCTGCGTAGGGAATGGGTTAATTCGCCTAGTCCTGGTTTGCGGGATGTTTGAGCTTCAGCCGGCCCACCTGTGGTATAAATTGGGGGAAGGTTGAGGCCATTCTTCCGCTGCCGATTTCCCACTGCGTTCTGTAGTCCATCACCACCACCGAGGGTACCGGACTGCTACCAGGAATGGACTTTGTCACTATGGACTCTCACCTTTAGAAGGAATGCCTGGGCCACCAATCAGTTAGACTAGGGGTCATGGACCTGAATTAGCATTATAAGACTTTCAGTAAAGCCTGCTGAACTTTCCTTGAGCCTGGTCTGAAGTTATTTAAGGGGTGCATATTGGTTCTAGAGTATCCAAAAAGCTAGAACCTGGACGACGTCTGCTTTCGACGAAACGTACGTCGGGCGGTGCTCACGGTCACGCACGCCTACACGGAGGAGACGCAGCGGCCATCTTTTGGGTGGTCTGTGGAGCATAGCGGGACATACGGAGAGGAGCACTAGGAACTTGTTGAGATGCTTGATCTTATCTGCAATTTGTAAGTGTTCTTAATCCATATTTGCTATGATTAAAAGTATTACGGTCTGCGCTATGATGGTGTTTTATTCTTTGTCCCACACCAATCCATGGTTGAATTTCTGAATCCTGGTGCATCTGGAGGAGGATCGCCTTGGGCTCTCTTAAGATTTGGGCATATTGGATCTCTGTTATGGGGATCATCCCCATCTGGTAAGAGGCGTGTGAACAGGGTGTCTGGTGGTGGTTTCCCGGATTCGAAGCTTTGCACCTTTCCTGGTGGCTTAGGACATTATACAGACTCTCCAGTCCAGTTACTTTTTGATGTTTTTAGGAGTAGCGCCACATTGTTTGTTACATATCCAAAAAGGAACTGGACCTGTAAAGTACGAGAGGGGTATGAAGTACAATACACTACAATGTCAATTCCACATGCTAAGGAAGAACAAGGCTGTTGCCTTGTTTTTAGGCAACCAGTGGAGGCATGGTACTTGGGTAAGGTGAGGTGTCCTCCGGTAGCGAGGAGGTTTCTGCTTGGGCTTCCTCCCTAACAGGCCATCTCCCACAGCAATCGGGAGCAGACCAGCATTACGGAGACCTTCAGACTAGCCACACAGTACAGGAGAGGAAGAGTTAGCACAAGACACACATATTGGTAACAGCTGGTAAGGTTGAATAAAGACACCAGTCCATCCTGTTCAACCTGTGTTGGTTTATGTGTGTATTCAGGGCTGCCGCTAGAAATCCCAGGGCCCCATACAGCCTACCTGATAGGCCCCCCCCCCACTTCCGGCAAAAATATCAAAATTATATTATCACCCCCCCCAACCTCTCTTCCTAGCACAAATCCCTCCGAATCACCCTTCCCAGCACAACCCCCCAAATCCCTCCACAAATTCAGAACCCCATCCTGCCACCACAAATCCCCCAGCCCCGCTCCTAGCACAAACTTTCCCCCCAATCCCCCCTTCTGGCTCAAATCCCCCAAACCCTCCTACAACCACATACCCCCCCCCCCCATTCCTCCTTCTACCAAATCCCCATTATACTTTCTAGCAAAGAGAGCTGCCAATCCCTCAAACATCCCAGGCATAAATTATTTTCCCATCATTATTTCTGTAAGCCCCCCAAACCGACAGGGTGAAACCACTACTAAGCCAGGAGGGGGTGCATTGTGTTGTGCTTTCCCCTCCTGTCTGAACAACACACAGCATAAGAGACAGGATCGCTCTTACATTGCATCGGACTGTACACTCACACACACAGTTTGATTACCGCCCCTCTACCCACATTTCCTGCTGTCGGGAGATGAGAAGCCCATGGAGGGGGTAGGGGGTGGTAATCAAACTGTGTGTGTGTACAGTGCGATGCAACATAAGAGCGATCCTGGCTGTCTCTTATGCTGCACGGACGAGTGTTGTTCAGACAGGAGGGGAGAGCCCACAGAGCAGCACACAGCGCACCTCCTCCCAGATCTTACCTCTCCACGACTCCACCACTTCTCCAGACTGCCGTCCCCGTGTCCCAGCTCTGAGTGTGGGCGGGGGACAAACAGCTGAAAGCCAGCGAGAGGGGGAGAAACCGGCTTTCAGCTGGTGGAGGAACAGGCAGACAGTGCATTGCTCTGTCATTGATCCCTCTCCCCACCAATCCTCCTGCTGCCTGGGCCCCCTATGTGCCCGGGCCCCTTACAGGAGTACTGGCTGTACCACCCTGATGGCGGCCCTGTGTGTATTATGTCCCCAGCACTTCCACTATGGACTCTCACCTTTAGAAGGAATGCCTGGGCCACCAATCAGTTAGACTAGGGGTCATGGACCTGAATTATCATTATAAGACTTTCAGTAAAGCCTGCTGAACTTTCCTTGAGTCTGCTCTGAAGTTATTTAAGGCGTTCATATTGGTTCCAGCGTATCCAAAAAGGAACTGGACCTGTAAAGTACGAGAGGGGTATGAAGTACAATACACTACAATGTCAATTCAGCATGCTAAGGAAGAACAAGGCTGTTGTCTTGTTTTTCCTTAGGCAACCAGCGGAGGCATGGTACTTGGGTAAGGGGAGGTGTCCTCCAGTAGCGAGGAGGTTTCTGCTCCCTCCCTAACAGGCCATCTCCCATAGCAATCAGGAGCAGACCAGCATTACAGAGACCTTCAGCCTGGCCACACAGTACAGGAGAGGAAGAGTTAACACCGGACATGCATGAGGGTTACATGATTGGTAGGGCTGCATAAAGACAGCAGTCCATCCAGTCCAACCCGTGTTGGTTTGTGTGTATTTTGTCTCCACTTTCCATATCCCTGTATATTGTGCTCAAGAAGATGCCCATCTAAGAATTTTTTGAAATTAGCGACATTACATGCTGAACCCACCGATTGTGGAAGAGAGTTCCCCCCCCCCCCCTAACTCTCTAAAAGTAAAAAAAAACCCTTATGCAGTTTAAGGTTGAATCCCTTCTCGTCCAACTTCGTGTGACCCTGTGTCTTCTTGAGTGACCTGGGACTGAATACTTTTCTTCCCTATGCTGGAGTCGTCATTCTGTTCCCAGGAGTGAGGGAACAGAGGTCTGGTGGAGGGAGTGTGGCTCATCCAGCTACTCCGAATGCAACAAGTAAAAGCCACTGTGTGTAAAGTGATGGGACACCATTTCACAGAGGAACTCTGCTTCATTACTACCTGCAGCAAAAGCTCATCTCTAAGTCGGGGAATTGCCTTAACCACTTGCCGACTGTTCTATAGCAAGTTGACAATTACAGAACAGTCAGCCAGTTCTAGGAGGGCGTCATATGACAGCGCAACCAGAGGACATCTGATCACAGATTAAGGTAAAAATCCAATCACAGCGGCTCTTTACCAGGTGATCAGCTGCGTTCAATTGCAGCTGATCACAATGTAAACACAATCAATGCCCATCAGTGCTGCTAATCAGTACCTCCTCATCAGTGCCTCAATCCAGTGCCCATCAGTGTTGCCTGTCAGTGCCTTTCAATTCTGCCTATTAGTGCTCATCACTGCCCATGAGTGCTGCCTATCAGTGCTGCTTGTTAGCGCCCATCAGTGCCATTGCATCTGAATGGAGGTCAGTTGAGGGATTGGCAGAGAGGGGTGGAGGACACTGAGTGGAGGTCAGCGGCAGTGGAGGGATTAGCAGAGGAAGGTGGAGGAAACTGAGTGGAGGCCAGTAGAGGGATTAGCGGAGAGGGGTGGATGACACTGAATGGAAGCCAGTTGAGGGATTGGCAGAGACAGCTGTGGGACACTGAATGGAGGTCAGTGGAGGGATTGGCAGGGAGGGGTGGAGGACACTGCATGGAAGCCAGTGAAGGGATTGGCAGAGAGGGGTGGAGGACACTGAATGGAGGCCAATAGAGGGATTGGCAGAAAGGGGTGAAGGACACTAAATGGAAACCAGTGGAGAGATTGGCAGAGAGGGAGGGAGGACATTCAATAGAGGCCAGTAAAGGGATTTGCAAAGAGGGGTGGAGGACACTGAATAGGGGCCAGTGGAGGGATTGGCAGAGAGGGGCGGAGGACACTAAATGAAGATTGGTGGAGGGATTGGCAGAGAGGGGTGGTGGACACTGAATGGAGGCCAATGGAGGGATTGGCAGAGAGGGATGGAGGCCAGTGAAAGGATTGGCAGAGAGGGGTGGGGGACACTAAATGGAAGCCAGTGGAGGGAATTTGCAGAGAAGGGTGGCGGATACTGAATGGGGACCAGTGGAGGGATTGCCGGAAGGGGTGGAAGACACTGAATGGAAGCCAGTGGAGGGATTGGCAGAGGGATGGAGAACACTGAATGGAGGTCAGCAGAGGGATTGGCAGAGAGGGGTGGAGGACACTGAGTGGAGATCAGTCGAGGGATTGGCAGAGAGGGGTGGAGGACACTGAGTGGAGGTCAGCGGCAGTGGAGGGATTAGCAGAGGAAGGTGGAGGAAACTGAGTGGAGGCCAGTAGAGGGATTAGCGGAGAGGGGTGGATGACACTGAATGGAAGCCAGTTGAGGGATTGGCAGAGACAGCTGTGGGACACTGAATGGAGGTCAGTGGAGGGATTGGCAGAGAGGGGTGGGGGACACTGAATGGAAGCCAGTGGAGGGATTGGCAGAGGGATGGAGAACACTGAATGGAGGTCAGCAGAGGGATTGTCAGAGAGGCGTTGAGGACACTGAGCAGTTTTTAACGTGGATGGGTTTGGTAGAAGCATTCCTGATAGACTGAAGAGGGAATAGCCTATGGAGAGGAAGGCCTTTAAGAAAGGAGTTACGATAATTAAGGCGAGAGATAACAAGGAAGTGAGTAAGATGCTTAGTAGTTACAACAGTTACAAAGGGGCACATTTTGGAGATGTTACGGAGGTGAAGTCTACAAGACGGTATTTGGATTTGGGGCTGAAAGGACAGGTTAGAGTCCAGGATTACACCTAGCACTCTGGTATGAGGGGAAGGACTGATGGTTGTAATATTGATCTTGATGGAGAAGTCAGGGGAGGGGGGTGCTTGGCTGGAGGGAGTATTATTAGCTGTTTTAGAAAGATTGAGTTAAAAGAAGTGGTGTGACATCCAGGCTGAGTCTTGGAAGCCAAGCGAGTGGAGTTTGTTGAGAAGGAGCGGGTGGTAAACAGTATCAAGAATGGTCTAGTATGAATGTGGAGTACTGGCCATTGCTTTTAGCAGATTGTAAATCATTAGTGAGTGATGTGAGCAAAAGCCAGATGTCAAGGGGTCAAGAGATCAGTGAAATGGGAGCTAAGACATTTGTAGACTAAAGCCCCGTACACACGTACCGAATGTCGGCCGAAAGATCGGCCGTCTTTTGTCCGGTGCTGTCCTGTCGGTTGAAAAGTGCTAAAGACTGCACACGAATTTTGTCGGCCAGCAACAGCCGACTGCAGAAGTGATGCCATGTGCTGGTTAACTTTCCGTGTGTTTTTTCTTCTCTGAGCATGCCCAGTCTTGCTCATCTGCTGTTTGTCGGCCGAATTCTGTACTGACTGGCGAACAATCGGCCGTTCTGGTGACGGCCAACAAAAATTTTAAAGGCTGCACGACAGATTCTGTTCGGCCGAAAAGTCGCAGTTGGTTGTCGGAAGCATCATACTAACAAGCCGACAATCGGCCGATCGGACGGCAGCCGAATATTTACGGCCGACAATCACTACGTGTGTACGGGCCTTAATTGTTCTAAAAGTTTAGAGGTAAATGGTAACAAGGAGATGGGTCTTAAGTTGTTCAGGCTGGGAGGGGGGGTTCAGTGAGGGCTTTTTAAGTATGAAGGTGATCAGCACATGTTGTAGAGGGGACGGGAAGGTGGCAGTTGAGAGGGAGAGACTGAGGTTGGGAGTGAGGGAGCATAGGATAGAAGAAGAGGGTGACCGTAGCAGTTGTGAAGGAACAGGGTCCAGCAGACAGGTGGTAAATGGGGCTTTGTAAATACAAAACAAAGAAAGGGCGCACCAGCCTAGTGCATTATCCTCAGCGAGTTTATTGATAAAAAAAAAGGGTAAAAATCAGCTACTCACAAACATACGTGAAAGTCAAGCATTTCAATTCCATAAAGCAGCATCTTTACAGGAGTCCAATATCTCGTAAAAGCGGAGGGCTGACACGTTTCGAGGCCGCGCCTCTTCCTCAGAGCCTGAGGAAATGGGGCTTCTGGGAAAACTTTAGAGACCTTTTCGATAGTAGCAAGTTCAAAAGAGGAAAGTGTTGAGAGTGGTTTTGTACAGAGTATGTTAATTGGGATAAATATCTGTGCAGTGGAGATGCCCCCGCGAATGAGTTACTGGTGGAGGTGGTTGGGGAGAAAGTAGAGAATTAAGAGTAGAGAAGAGATGATGAGGACTGGATGCTAGAGTATTAATGACCATGATAAAGTAGGCTTGTTTGGCAGCATGGATGCAGGATTAGTATTATAGGAGGGCAGATATTTATAGGGTGAATGCTTCCTGGTATTTGGTTTTACGCCACAATTGATCCAGTGTGCGGCAATGTCTCCTGAGATTTCTAAAATGTCGTCAGTCTGCCAAGGTTGTAATGGTCAGGGCCTGATACTTCATTTATTGATAGAAGCGAGTGCATCCAGTAAGTATGAGAGTGAACTGTTGTAGACTGGCCAGGTCAGGGCAGGACACGGGGGTGATTTTGTGATGGAGATCGTCAGTTGCAGAGTAGAAAAGAGAAGGGTTACAACGCTGAAGGTTTCTGGTGATAATTGTTTGCTGCTTAGAGGGATAGGTGGTTTAAGACAGGAACACTATGAAAGGGATGAGGTTGTGATCAGAGAGAGGAAAGGGGGTGTTTAGTGAAGTTTTAGGGTGTGCAATGATGGGGGAAAAAAAGGTCAAGGGTATTACCATTAGAGTGAGTGGAGGACTGTGTCCATTGTGTTAGGTCAAAAGATGAGGTTACATTGAGATATAGGCAGTCTGTTAACATACCGTATATGCTCGAGTATAAGCCGATTCGAATAGGCCCCTAATTTTACCACAAAAAAATGGGAAAAATGATTGACTCGAGTATAAGCCTAGGGTGAGAATGCAGGGCAGCCGGCATGGTACAGGAGATGCAGTGCTGTGGGCATGGTACAGGAGAATGCAGGGTGGTGGCATTGTACAGGAGAATGCAGGGTAGCGGGCATGGTACAGGAGAATGCAGGGTGGCGGGCATGGTACAGGAGAATGCAGGGCGACGGGCATGGTACAGAAGAATGCAGGGCTGCGGACATGGTACAGAAGAATGCAGTGCTGCGGGCATGGTACCAGAGAATACGGGGCTGTGGGCATAGTACAAGAGAATGTGGGGCTGCGGACATACTACAGGAGATGCAGTGTTGCGGGCATAGTACAGGTGTACCATGCCCGCAGCACTGCATCCCTTGTAGTATGCCCGCAGCCCTGCATAATGGCAGGTAGTGCGGCTGTGTTTCACTTACCTGTTCCAGAGGCACCTTAAATTTAAAAATGGCGCTGCCCGGTGCCCACACGTCATTGCAAATTGCGCCGCCGCTTGGGAAAGCTTGTATACATTCGGATATTCCCGGAAATAGCCGAACGTGTACGGCCTGTCCCGAGCGGCGGCGGTGCATGCGCGGTGACATGTTGGCGCCGGGCGGCGCCATTTTTAAATCTAAAGCACGTCGGGCCGGCCGGGGACATTTATTTATTTTTTTTTTTTACTCGAGTATAAGCCGAGGGGGACGTTTTCAGCACAAAAAAATGTGCTGAAAAACTTGGCTTATACTCAAGTATATACGGTAAATGGGCATGTTAAAATCACCAGGAATGATGGTGGGTATTTCAGAGGAGAGAAAGTAGGCTAACCAAGCAGAGAAGTTGTCAAAAAAGCACGACACCTGTATAGGAGGCCAATAGATCACTGAAATCTGAGAAAATAGACTAATACAGTGAGTCTTGAAAGAAAAGAAGGATAAAGAGGGAGGGGTAGTAAGGACTTGAAAGGTGCTCAGTGGGGATAGAAGCAAACTAACTCCATCGCCTTTCAATCCATTGGGTCTTGGTGAGTGACTCCAGTGGAGGCCTCCATGGGAGAGGACAGCTGGAGAGGCAGAGTCAGATTCTTAAAGCCAGGGTGAGTGACTCCAGTGGAGGCCTCCATTGGATAGGACAGCTGGAGAGGCAGAGGCAGATTCTTAAAGCCAGGGTGAGTGACTCCAGTGGAGGCCTCCATGGGAGAGGACAGCTGGAGAGGCAGAGTCAGATTCTTAAAGCCAGGGTGAGTGACTCCAGTGGAGGCCTCCATTGGATAGGACAGCTGGAGAGGCAGAGGCAGATTCTTAAAGCCAGGGTGAGTGACTCCAGTGGAGGCCTCCATGGGAGAGGACAGCTGGAGAGGCAGAGTCAGATTCTTAAAGCCAGGTTTCACTGATTGCAAGCAGGGTAAGAGTATGGGAGACAAAAAGGTCATGGACAGAGGTGAGCATGTTACAGACAGAGCGTGCATTTCAAAGGGCACATAAAAAAAAAAAGGGGGGGGGTTTGGATTAAACTGAGTGGATTGCAGCTATTGCCTGAGGAAGGACGGTGCTGGATGTGGGGTGACAATGAGATACCGGAAGACCAGGATTAGGGGAGATAGCCTCAGAGATTAGGAGAAGAAAGTAAGATAGGAGTGCACATACCTCTCTGTCCTGGTGTTTGGGTTTGCATGTGGGTTCACTATTTTCAAGAGGTGACGAGTACAAGAGTAGGGAGAGGGTAGAAGTGAGGGTGATAGGTAAAAGCTTTGGGGTGGAGCAGAGGGGTAAAGAAATGAGAATTTGAGAACAGTGGGTGCTAATATGAGAGGTTAGAGTAGAGGGGGCATATTGAAGGGTAGAGGGAGTAGGAAGCAGACTTGTAAAAGATGATTTACAAAATGATGGTTTGCTTGCGGTCAGTCCAGAGTGAAGCCGAGTTCTTTGAGTTCTTCAGAGTGAGTTCTTTGCTGTTTCTTACCATTGCTTTAGTTGCTGCAAAAAAAAAAAAAAACACATTGGCAAGAAAAAGAAAGATGCCCTGACTGTGACTTGCCCCAGGAGCTGATCTCAATTAATAGGGAGATGGAGCAGGCAAGGATTTATCAAATCATTATTTATAAAGTGGTCCGTTCATTGGTCCCTTACATAGGAGACCAATGGGAGAAGGATCCCCATATATCGGTAGTCAGTAGGAGAATGAGATTCTTACATCATCATAAAATCATTGTTACTAGAAGACAGACATTTTTATTTGTTCAGGGAACCTCTAGAAAACCCTAAATTCCTTTGGAGAAGCCCTGGCTGAGAAAGGCTGGACTAGGCAATAATATATTTCTCTCCCCCTTGGTGGGAGTGGAGATGACCCATCTATAAGGATATACAGTACATACACACACAGCACAAGGCCGTGTTCTCACTACGAGACGTTTCTCTGGGCTGCAGTTCCTCTGAGCTCCACAAGGTGGTGATCTAATTTCTACCTAGACAGGAAGTCTCTATTGAAGACAGGAAGTGGTGTCACGTACGGATAGGAAGGGATGTTAGATAAAGACAGGAAGTTCCATTAAGTACGACATAGTGAGGATACTTCGCTGGACGTGGCAGTGGAGGAGGTAATGAGATCTTATTTTCTATTTACACCCAGTAACCCCCCCCCCCGTCATGTCCGTCCTTTTCCTCCATAGTCACTGTGACGTCTTTTATCTCCAGTAGATGATGATACACACATATATAGTGTAGAAACCTAGGTTAAAGCGGAGTTCCACCCAGGGGATACTTTTTTTAATAAAAATACCCCCGGGGCAGTCAGGGCTAGTACATTCCACAATGGCTAGCCTCTGATCTGTCCCGCGTTGCACTTACCTTTTAGGAGAAATACTTACCTTGAAAAAGTATTCTCCAGCGCTGCCATCTCAGGTGTGGGCAGCTTGAAGCCAGCGCGATCCTCTTCTGCGTCCTCTTCCTTCTTCTTCGGTCCCACAATGCACTGCACCGGCCCCGCCGTCACTTCCGGTGCGCGCGCGTCATTCCTCCACAGCTTCTGGGCATGCCCAGAAGCTGTTTAGAAGGGAATGACGCGCGCACCGGAACTGACGTCGGGGCCGGTGCAGGCGCATTGATTCCTGGGAGCGATGACGTTCAGCTCCCAGGAATCATTGCAAACGCCAGGAAGTGACGAATCGCCGTGGCCGCCGAGGGGAGGAAGAAGGAAGTAAGGTAAGTATATTTTCTCTACAAGGTAAGTAAAAAAAAAAATTGCGATTATCCATTTGTTTTTCAGGTGACCCGGAGCGAGAAGATGGAGGTAAGTGTAAATTTAGGGTGGAACTCCACTTTAAGCCCTTCAAGGTCAGAACATTTCTTCACTTACGGGGCCGGGACATTCTCTTCAATTTGGAGATGTGTCGCTACCATCAGTTTCACCTGTTCAGTTTATACTAAAAGATTATACGATAATACGGGATAAGGGGTTTATTTAGAGTGGATTTAAAATATGTATGTTAGATTTTCTAAGCTTTATAGGGGAGGAAATAACTATTTCTGATGTCTGTAAAGGTTCAACACAAGGGATGTGTCTGGATGGTGACTGTATCATTGTGTGTGTCAGGTTCCTATAAGGTGTCAGGATGTCACTGTCTATTTCTCCATGGAGGAGTGGGAGTATTTAGAAGGACACAAGGATCTCTACAAGGACGTCATGATGGAGAATCAGCCGCCCCTCACATCACCAGGTAAGAGGAGACTTTATTGTAAAGGAGAGAGCAGTACGGAGGCTCCACCTAGATCCCCCATCATCTGATAAACACATAGAAACAATGTATTCAGTCAGTGTGTGTGTGTTTCCTACAGATGGATCCAGTAATGGGAACCCACCAGAGAGATGTCCCCATCCTCTGTATTCCCGGGATTCCACACAGGAAGGTCACACCATCCCCCACCATCATCAGGTAGATGAGGAACAATCACTGATAGTATCATTAGGATCTGTACATTATCTGCATTGTTACCATTGATGTCATTTTTATTATATATTCAGAGTGGAAACCTGAGAGATTCTAAAGTTGAGGTTAAAGAAGAGATAAAAGAGGAGGATGATGAGGATGGGTTGAGGGAGGAGTCAGAGTTTCCAAAAGGACACAAAGATCTGTGCCAGGACACCATGGGGGAGTCATCCAGCTACAGAAACCCTCCAGAGAGATGTCCCCGTCCTCTGTATTCCCGGGATTCCACACAGGAAGGTCTCACCATCCCTCAATGTTACAAGGTTAGTGGGATGGAGTATCTAGAACATGGACTTGTGGAGGGGATGTGTGTGTTTTTTATGTAAGCTTATATCTTCCAGATGATATTCTCTCTCATTTTCTTGGTTTAGAGTGGAGATCCAATCGATATAGAATTTGAGGTTAAAGCAGAAGAAGAAGAGACGTATGTGAGGGATGATCAGCAGTCTATGGAGGAGGATGGAATAACGGGGACATTTATAGAGGAGGACACTCCTACAGAGATCAGCACAGGTGGGTCATTAACACTAAATACATTCCTCCACCCATACTGCTCACTGATTGGTCCAGAGTAGGGCGGGGACTGGGTGATATCAGCCTGTAATACCCTGGTCACTTTCCTGAGCTGTGTTCCCCGTCCTGTATTCCTGTATTTCTCTCGGATAATCTTCCTTTTCTGTGCTGCAGACACAATTTATGTCTCTAGACTGGATTTATGGAGATTCTGGGGTTCAGCTGACAGCAAAGTGATGATTTTCACCATAGATGATCCTTGACCCTAGACGCCTGGGTTATGAATTTTGGGGTCTTCTGCCCCAAGATCTCTGACAGAAGAATTCTCCCGGGGTTACTTGCTCTGTTATTTGCTGGCTGTGCCGGGTGGAGGGATATGTCTGTATAGTCTCACACCCAAGTCACTGAGTGCAGTCTCAGGAGATGGGAGGCAGCGGTGTGGGACCTCTGCAACTTGTCACCAGTAAATATTTCAGCTATCACTGATTACTGAATACCAATATTATGAGTCCTGACTAATGATGAGCTGAACACCCCCCCGGTTCGGTTCGCACCAGAACACCGCGAACAGAGGAAAAGTTTGTTTGAACAAACAAACTCCTTTGAAGTCTATGGGACTCGAACATCAAAAATCAAAAGTCCTAATTTTAAAGGCTTAAATGCAAGTTATTGCCCAACTACAGTGTATGGGGGTCCGGGTACTGACCTCGGGAACATGTTGCAATGCAAAAACATTTTTAAAAATGATCATTTTTAAAGGAGCAGTGATTTATTGATTTTAATGAGGCTTAAAGTGAAACGATAAAAATGAAAAATTCCTTTAAATATCGTGCCTGGGTGGTCGCCTGGATGTGCCTGTAAAGTGGCGCATCTGTACGATGTATGTAGCCTGCTGCAGCAATACTGACATTTCTAAAGGAAAAAATGTCATATAAAAATATACATACAAATTTCAAATCACATGTACTTGTCATACGGGTGCAGAAAAATTGGGCCTTGGTTGTTGGTGGTGCCTGAACACTGCAACCCATCACAGTTACTCTTGCTGGGTGCAGGAAAGGGCCCTGCTGGTAAAAATTCCATACAAATTTGAAATCGCATGTACTTGTCATACAGGTGCAACAAATTGGTCCTTTGGTGTTGGTGGTGCCTGAACACCGTAACCAACCCCTCACAGTTACTCTTGCTGGGTGCAGGGCACAGGGACAGGGCCTGCTGTTTAAAATTACATACAAAATGTTTTAATTGTATGCACCGGTCATACAAGTGGAGAGGAGAGAAATGAACCGGACATTTTGTTCACCAGTTTGTTGACAAGTGATATCGCCATCATTAGACGGGGCGATTACTTGGTAAAGGGCCACTGTCATTGGCCCTTTACCACGATCCATGATGCGCGGGGTCCGAGCACGGACAATTCTGTGTGCGCGCCCGATTCTGGGAGGACTTCATAGTACACCCTCCCAGAATAAGGCGACCGCACTGTAGCCATCATTCGGCTATGGCACTGTTCACAAGTGGTTAAACAGAAAGTGATAATGAGGGAGGAGTCAGTAACCCAATGATGGTGGTCTTCAGGATCAGTCCAGTCTTCATCTTGGTTGTTCTCCCCCCATCCTCACTCTCTGACCTCTGGTGGGGCTCAGCCCCGCTGTTGTTCATGACTAAATCATGGACTAAATAAGGAAGTGCGGGACTTCTTGTGTTGGGAAGATGGCAATGAGTGATAGAGGGGGAGGGGACACTCGTCCTATAATCCCCTCATCACTGTCACTCCTATAAAAGACAGTTCTCGTTGTTTCCTCACTCTCTGACTAAGGTCCATGAATAAAGAAATGAATGAGTAGGAGATCAGAGGACCCATTTACTAGTTACCTTGAGGGTGGAGTAGTAAGATCCTCAGAGACAAAGCTGTCTGATGTGGGCGGACTCCTGGTTTGGGGGAACCAATCTGCTGATGTCTAGTAATAATCTTTGTATTTCTATTTTAGTACATGGACGGGAGATGAGGAAAACCTCAGAGGATTGTCTCACTTTGTCTCCAGACTGTAAAGTAGAAGATAAGGACATCACACAGTATAGTCCAGGAGAAAACCCGGCTACCTCCAATGTCCATCCGGCACCACACAGTGTTGATGGACCATCGTATTCCTCTTATCCTGAGGAACCTCAGACTGTGAGGGACAGTGCCGGACCATCGTATTCCTCTTATACTGAGGAACCTCAGACTGTGAGGGACAGTGCCGGACCATCGTATTCCTCTTATCCTGAGGAACCTCAGACTGTGAGGGACAGTGCCGGACCATCGTATTCCTCTTATCCTGAGGAACCTCAGACTGTGAGGGACGGTGCCGTCCTTCCAACAGATAAGAGGTTCTCCTGTACTGAGTGTGGGAAATGTTTTTCACGGAAGTCCTGTTTTTACAAACATCAGAAGTCTCACATGGGGGAGACGCCACATTGCTGTCCTGAGTGTGGGAAATGTTTCAATTTTAAATGCTATCTTAATGTACATAGGAGAACTCACACCGGTGAGAAGCCGTATTCCTGCCCTGAGTGCGGGAAATGTTTTTCACTGAAGTCCCATCTTTCCAAACATCAGAAATCTCACACGGGGGAGAAGCCACATTGCTGTCCTGAGTGTGGGAAATGTTTCAGTTTTAAATACGATCTTACTGTGCATATAAGAACTCACACCGGGGATAAGCCGCATTGCTGTCCTGAGTGCAGGAAATGTTTTCAATTTAAATCACAGCTTGTCTCACATCAGAGATCTCACACGGGGGTAAAACCATATTCCTGTTCTGAGTGTGGGAAGTGTTTTTCCCAGAAGTCCCATCTTCAAAGACATCAGACGTCTCACACAGGAGAAAAGCCATATTGCTGTCCTGAGTGCGGAAAGGGTTTCTATTCAAAATGCAATATTGATGTGCATAAAAGAACTCACACAGGGGAGAAGCCGTATTCCTGTGCTGAGTGCGGGAAATGTTTTTCATATAAGTCCAATCTTAACTCACATCTGAGCTCTCACACAGGGAAGAAGCCATATTCCTGTGTTGAGTGCGGGAAATGTTTTCCATTTAAGTCCCATCTTAACTCACATCAGAGATTGCACACAGGAGAGAAGCCGCATTCCTGTCCTGAGTGCGGGACATGTTTTTTATTCCAGTCCAGTCTTTCCCTACATCAGAGGTCTCACACGGGGGAGAAGCCATATTCCTGTTCTGTGTGCGGGAAATGTTTTTCAGGGAAGACCAATCTTGACGCACATCAGCGGTCTCACACGGGGGAGAAGCCGTATTCCTGTCCTGAGTGCGGGAAATGTTTTTCATTAAAATCACATCTTTGCAGGCATCAGAGAGTGCACACAGGGGAGAAGCCGTACTCCTGTCCTGAGTGTGGGAAATGTTTTTCAGATGAGTCCAATTTTTACGCACATCAGAGATTGCAGCATGGTAAGAAGCGGTATTCCTGTCCTGAGTGTGGGAAATCTTTTTCAAGGAAGTTCAGTCTTTACACACATCAGAGATCGCACACGGGGGAGAATCCGTATTCCTGTCCTGAGTGAGGGAAATGTTCCTCACTGAAGTCCTGCCTTCTGTACATCAGGGGTCCCACACAACCCTGGAGGTGTATTAGTGCCTTGAGTGCGGGAAATGTCTTCTATATGAATGTTGGTGGACATGTGGGGAAGAAGCACACCCTGATATACACCTCAGATATACTCCATGGCTGATCTTCATCATGTAAGAAACACTTCATAAGGAGATCAGAGATCACCAAAGACATGGATGAAGTGTTGTCCCGTGTTGGCCATTGATTGTAGGAGAAAAATAAAAATGGAGTTCTTACCTTTCATTGGCTGACTACATTTTGTGCGGGAAGATTTCACAAACACTTAGGGATTTGTTTAAAAACGAATTGTTGAACGAATGTGACACGTCATAACAAATATTGCATCATCGGCTCCATCTAGTAGCAATAATCTGGCACTGTGGTATTAATACCACATTTTGACCTCTAGATGGTGCTGACAGTCATAGGAAATCTCTGTCTTCATTTAAATTTGGCCAGAATTTTGTCACAGTTGGGCAAATGCTTATTACATTTGTTCAACATATTTTCTATAAATAGATCCTTTTGTTTCCTTCATCAGGCGTGGTTTCATAGAAATAACCGAGATCATCCTCGTACACGTATGTGTTTAGTAGATATTGAAGGATATAAGTTCATTAAACCGTCATTTGACTTAGAACAGAATATATTGCATGTGGGCACGAGATGGCGCTAAGTATCATCGAGATTAATGCCCCGTACACACGCAACGATTATCGGCCAACCGATCGTCCGTCTTTTGTCCAGAGTGGTGTTTTGTTGGTTGGAATGTGCCTAGACTGCACACGAATTTTCCCGCATGACAGAATTCTACTTCAGAAGTGATGTTATGTGTTGGTTTGCTTTCTTTGTGTTCTTTCTTCACTGAGCACGCCTAGACTTGCTTATTAGATTTTTCCCTGTCGAAATCTGTACTGACTGCACGAAAATCGGCCGTGTTTTTACGGCAGACAAAAATTTTATAGTCTGCACACCAGATTTTTTTCGGCCGAAAAGTCGGAGTCGTTTGTCGGAAGCATCATACTAACAAGCCGAAAATCGGCAGATCGGACGTTGGACGAAAATTCCCTGCCAATTTTCGACACGTGTGTACGGGGCTTTACGCCATCTAATGGCCAAATACAACAATTTTCTTTTTAATTCAATGGAAACCGTTCAGTCAGCCCAACAAATATCTGGCTAACATTCATCTTTTACCCCCCATTCACAGAGGAGGAATGTATATGACACTTTCACCGGGTGAATTTCTATGTAAATCTATAATGAATAGACCCCTAAAAAAAGCCCACCAGAGATACCAACCCGAGCCCATTAGGGATGCCAATCAGTGCCCATTAGGGGTGCCAATCAGTGCCCATCAGTAATGCCTGTCAGTGGCTCCTTATCAGTGCAGCATATCAGTGTCCATCAGTGCCATCTATCAGTGCTGCTCATTAGTGCCCATCAGTGCTGCCTATAAGTGCGGCCAATGAGTGTTCATCAGTGCTACATATTAGTGCCTCATCAGTGACGCCTCATCAATACCCGCCAGTGCAGTCTCATGAGCGATCGTCAGTGCAGCCTCATCAATGCCCATCAGTGCAGCCTCATCTGCTGCCTCATCAGTGCCCGTAAGTGCAGCCTCATTAGTGCCCATCAGTGCCCGTCAGTGCAGCCTCATCAGTGCCCGTCAGTGCTGCCTCATCAGTGCTGCCTCATCACTGCCCCTCAGTGCAGCATCCTTAGTGCCCATCAGTGCAGCCTCATCAGCGCCCATCAGTGCAGACTCATCAGTGCAGCCTCATCAATGCAGACTCATCAGCCCCAATCAGTGCAGACTCATTAGTGCCCATCAGTGCAGACTCATCAGTGCAGCCCCATGAACGCCGCCTCTTCAGTGCAAGTCAGTGCAGCCTCATAAGCACTCGTCAGTGCAGCCCCATGAGCGCCGCCTCATCAGTGCTCGTCAGTGAAGGAGAAAACTTACTTATTTACATTTTATGACCAAAACTAGGGAAAAAATGTTTTTTTCTACATTTTCACTTTTTTTATTTTATTAGCAAAACAATATACTTTGGGCGCAGTGTTGCAAGACTACGCAATTGTCATTCAAAATGCGTCAGCGTTGAAAGTTCACAATTTCCCTGTGCAGGAAGGGGGGGGGGGGTAAGTGCCCGGTATTGAAGTGGTTAAATATGGAAATGTAGAAGCTCAATGAATAGTCCTCCTAGGAATGTTATTACCAGGCTGCAGCTAGGGGGAGCTCTAATGTGAGACCACATCAGAGTGATCCCATCTATCTCACATTAACCCCTTTCACTGTCAGAGCTGTTTTTGCAGATTTTGGGCCTGAAGATTGGTTAAAACCCCCAAAATATATTTTTAGAAAGCAGAGGCCCCGGAGAATAAAATGGTGGTGATTGTTAAGGTGTTTCTCGTACACAAATTTTCCCGTAATATCCGGGTTTATTTTCTCCTTTCCCCCATTCTCTATGGTGTGATCTTTTCTACAATATTTTGTTATCATAATGTAACACGTTGAGTATTGTATTTGTAGCGGGTGCTGCTCAGCCACCCGTGGCCCCGCCCCTCACACCGGCCATACCGTTATACACGCTGAAGAACGCAGAGCCTGCCAGCAGCTGAGGAGAATCCCCCCCCCCCCCTCTTCTCCTATCCAGCTACAGTAGGTGAGCGGCTTCCTTATTGGCAGGGGAAGGGAGCCCATCACCAGCCAGGACTGCAGGAGCAGTGGTGGATCCTGGGACATGTAGTCCCCAACACAAGAGGCCCTATTGTAATCCCTGGGGCAGAACTACACAGCCCAGCATGCCCTCAAAGATGGGAGGAATCACACTACGAGGCTGCCTGGGAGCAGGATTAGAACACCAAAAGGCAGGGGAGAGACTGGACACAGGAGAAGACCACAGATCCATAGCCAGTTGCAGACATCCCACCAGAGAAAGGACCCCAGGTGCATCTTCAGGCTTTCCTGAAGGCGTGAGGTGTTCCAGGGGTTAGGTAGCCAGTCAAGACATGTTCTCCTTGGGCCTCCTGATGCAGGATTGGTGAGCGGGCACTTGCCCAATCTTCCATAAGCCAGAAAACTGCATGCAGACACCGGTGTTGTTTCTCTGCCTCGCCTAAGTAGGAGAATCTGCATTACACTTACACCCTGCTGAGCAGATATAGCATCTGCCTTGCTTACCTAGATACTGCTAGCGCACTTTGCATCACCCCTGCCTGTAAAGACATCTCTGAATACACCTTGTTCACTTTGCCAACAGGACACCATATGCACCAACACAAAGCTAGCTGAAGACATAAGCCCTTCTTTCAAAAGGACTACAACCCATTTCCTGTGCAAAAGAATGTTCCCGTTGGTGCCATAAGGGTAGGGTGCCCATGTGTCCCGGATTATCCAGGACTGTCCTGCAATTGGCATGTCTGTCCTGTGTCTCGGGCACCTTCATTCCGGGACAATACAGTTTCCCGAAATCAAATAGAAAACACAGCCACCAACCAGCTAAATTGTCGAACTGGTTGCTGGGTCCACCCCGTCTGGCATCTAGCAACCAGTGACGTCACAGACTCTCAGAGTGAGGCCGAGCGAAGCCCGCGCCTAGTGCTGCTTGGCTCCAGTCTCAACCCAACTCCTTCTCCGGTCTGACTCCCGCACCCAGCGGCATGCAGAGGGAGGGCGTGACTTGCAGCAGGGACTGGCTGGTGTGATCTTCACTGCTGCTGCACTTTTACAATCTGGATGAAGGCCGAAGTGCAGAGAGGGCTTCCCTTGCAGCTCAGTGCAAGTCACCCCTGGAAGTGGTACAGGAGGTGAAGCGTCCCAAGTAGCACAGGTCGCCTGTGGTGAGCACCAGATGATTTCAGGAACTCTGGGTAAGGCAGGCAACTAGAGGAGTAGTAAAAGCCAGGCCGAGGGTCAAACACCGGTGATCAGTCCAAGAGCAAGGTAAGTAGCAGAACAGGGACGAGCCGGGGTCATACACAGGTGAGCAGGCAGAAACAGAGTCTTTAGGCAAGCCGGGGTCATACACTGGGAAAACAGGCAGGTAGTAGCAAGAGCAAAGTCCGAGAGGTAAGCCGAGGGTCAAACACCAGGAGGAGATCAGATGGTTCAGAAACAAGCCAGGTCACAACAGGAAGTCCAAACAGGAACACAGGAAGCTGAGAGATAATCCAGCAATGAGTCTGCTCCTATGGCCACCTTTTATAGGCCAGCAGAGGGCAGTGTCAATTGAGGCAGGAGCGACCATTGCTATTACTGGAAGGAGTGGGTGGTCAACAATATCAAGAGTGGTCTAGTAGTACGAAAATGAAGTAGTGGCCATTAGTTTTAGCAGTTAGTCAATCATTGGTGAGTGCCTTGAGTGAAAGCCACACTGTAAGGGGTCAAAAGGCCAGTGAAGTATGAGCAGTACTGGGACAGGGTCATCCAGTGCCCGGGGCTGGGATCCAGAACTGTGCCCCCCTCCACCACTCTTTATACATGCTGTATAATGTGTTCCCCACCCTGCATTAATTCTTTGCCCCCATGCTCTGCTGTGCCCCAGGCAGCTGTCCCTCCTGCCCTCCCCTTGTCCTGGCCTGGGTAGGAACTCAGATGGTTGAAGACTAAACGTTCTAAAAGTTTAGTGGTAAACTGGAGCAAGGAGATGGGTCTTAAGTTGTTCAGGCTGGTGGTGTCCAGTGAGGACTTTTTCAATATGGGGGTGATCAGCCCATGTTGTAGGGTGGAAAGGAAGGTACCAGTAGAGGGGGAGAAATTGAACATGTGAGGGAGCACAGGATAGAAGAAGAGGGTGACTGTAGTAGTTGTGTGGGAACCGGGTCCAGCAGACAGGTGGTAAGGTGGGCTTCTGAAAACTTTAGCGACCTCTTCGGTAGTAGCAAGATCAAAGGAGGAAAGTGTTGAAGGTGGTTTTGTACAGAAGATGCCCCGGTGAATTGCATCAGTTTTGTTTTTGAAGTGATTGGCAATCTTGTGAGCAATGAGTGAGTTACTAGGTGGTGGTGATGGTGGAGAAAGTAGAGCATTAAGAGTAGAGAAAAGACAGCGAGGACTGGAGGACAGAGTATGAATGAGCGTGACAAAGTAGGCTTGTTTGGCAGCATGGAAGGAGGAATTTAATTTTAGGAGGGCAGATTTATGAAGGATGAATGCTTGCTGGGATTTCGTTTTATGCCACAATCGCTCCAGTGCATGGATATGTCTCTTAAGATTTCTGGTGTCAGTCTGCCAATTTTGTAATGGTCGAGGCCTGATACTTTGTGTATTGAGAGGAGCAAGTGAGTCCAGTGAGTATGAGAGTGAACTGTTGTAGACTGGCCAGGTCAGGGCAGGAAAAGGGGGGGTTATTTTGTCATTGAGGTTGTCAGTTGCAGATTAGAAAAGAGAACAATTAAAGTGGTGAAGGTTTCTACGGGTAATTGTTTGCTGCTTGGAGGAACACGTAGTTGAAGACAAGAACACAGTAAAAGTGATGATGGTTGTGATCAGAGAGAGGAAAGAGGGTGTTGGTGAGGTTGCCCGGTGTGTAGAGATGGGAGAATACAAGGTCGAGGGTATTACCATCAGAGTGAGTGGAGGACAGTGTCCATTGTGTTAGGTCAAAAGATGAGGTTAAGCTGTAAAAGTTATGATGTAGCCAGTCTGTTAACATTGATCGGGATGTTAAAATCACCAAGAATGATAGTGGGTATTTCAGAGGAGAGAAAGTAGGATGACCAGGCAGAGAAGTGATCAAAAAAGCGCAACATTGGTCCAGGAGGCTGATGGATCACTGCAATCCTCAGAGAAAATGAAGCACATAAATACAGTAAGTCTCGAAAGAAGAGAAGGATAGAGCGGGAGGGGTAGGAAGGGCTTGAAAGGTGCTCAGTGGGGATAGAAGGAGTACAAATCCACATCCTTTCTCTTCACTGGGGGTGGGTGAGTGAGTCCAGTGGCGGCCTTCATGGGAGAGGGCAGCGGGAGAGGCAGAGTCAGATTCTTGAAGCCAGGTTTCACTGATTGCAAGTAGGTTAAGGGAATGGCAGACAAAAGGTCATGGACAGAGGTGAGCATGTTACAGACAGAGAGGGCATTCCAGAGGGCACATGAGAAGTGGGGGGGGGGTTTGGAAGCAGGGGGATCTGGATTAAACTGAGTGGATTGCAGCTATTGCCAGAGGAAGTTGCCAGATTTGGGGTGACAGTGAGATACTGGAGGACCAGGATTAGGGAAGATATCTTCAGAGATTAGGAGAAGAAAAAGGGGGTGAATAAAGAAGGATGAGCACAGGATGTATATGAGTGTGCAGCACCCTCTAGTGTGCGCTAGAAGTAGTGTAGGTTTGTTAGTGTAGGTAAAGTTTATTAGCTCAGGGCTAAGCTTGAGCTGTGAATCTGGGTCAGGGTTCAGTGAGTCAGGGCTGGATGACTCACCCTGACATTTCTAAAACATTGGAGATTGTTCTAGAGCTAGTGGGCAGGAGGTTAGAAGGATCTGCCATGAATATTTATGAGGCCTTGGCCAATCCCCAGGAGAGGGCTGGCAGGGGGGCAGACTTTACCTCATAAATAGATATGGGCCATGCCAGCAAGGGCAGTCGGGTGGAAGATGGAGATGCAGTTCTGAGGAGGCTGTCGGTGGCCCTTAGGGGTGCCCCCTAGTCTGGGAGGGGGTGACCTTGGGCCAGGGCTTGGGTGATGGAGGATTCCTGCTAAAACACAGAGGAGGAAGCCTTCCTGGAGGCATGGGAGCAAGAGAGGACAGAGTAAGTAGCACTGAGGGGGACCACAAAGGGGGGAGACTGCCACATGTAGTCAGTATCCCTTGAAGAAAGGGGTGTGCATAAGTCTTCCTCCTTTCTCGTGAGAGTCCGCCAGATGGGCTAGTAAAGAGTCAGTTGGGTGGACTGGTGTAAAGGGGCAGATGCAGCCAGGTGGGTTGGCATTGTCTGAAGAATTGGTGCTGGTCTCAGTGACCACAGAGGAAGTCAAGGAGAAGGTTGAAGCTGGGTCACTCCAAAGTACTACTGTTAAGAGGCTGTGAGTTCCTGCCTGTAATGTGTATTGGTGAGCTGACAATCAGACCTTGTCAAGTCTCTTCAAGGTGTAATGCCTCGTACTCACGCGTCGATAGTTGGCCGTGAATTTTCGGCCAACGTCCGATCGGCCGATTTTCGGCTTGTTAGTATGATGCTTTCGACAACCGACTCCGACTTTTCGGCCAAATAAAATCTGGTGTGCATGCTATAAAATTTTTGTTGGCCGTCACCACAACGGCCGATTTTCCGTCAGTCAGTACAGATTTCGGCAGACAAAAATCTGATGAGCAAGACTGGGCATGCTCAGAGAAGAAAAAAACACACGGAAAGTAAACCAGCACATGACATCACTTCTGAAGTAGATTTTTGTTGGCCGAGAAAATTCGTGTGCAGTCTAGAGCACATTTCAACCAACACAACAACACTGGACAAAAGTCGGAAGATCGGTTGGCCGATGATCGTTGCGTGTGTACGAGGCATAAGTCAGCAGGAACCAAGTGTGTGCAGGTGGCTGAAGAGGTGGAGGCTGTATAAAGAGACTGTATATAGGAAATTGCACACATAAGTCAGGTGGGAATCCCATAACCTCCCACCCAGATCGAAGTTGAAACTCCCTAATAAAACAAACAAAACCATGGCCTGTTCTCTGTCTCTGACGTGTTGGTGAAGATTTAGTGTGCATGGATGGGGGGATCCCTTCTATCTGCAGCACCTACGTGGGTGTGCTACAAGTGCACATACCTCCCTATCCTGGTGTTTGGGTATGTATGTGGGTTCAGTATTTGCAAGAGGTAATTAGTATAGTAGTAGGGAGAGGGTAAAGGTGAGGGTGAAAGGTCAAAGCTTTGGGGTGGAGAAGAGGGGTAAAGAAATGAGAATTTCCTAATGGAGGATTTTAATATGAGAGGGAAGAGTAGAGGGGGTATATGGAGTAGGAGTCAGACTTGTAAGAGATGATTTGCTTGCAGTCAGTCCAGATTGAAGCCGAGATCTTTGTTGTTTCTTTCTACTGCTTTATTTATCATGCTGAACACTCCTGCGAAAAACAAAGATGCCCTGACTGTGACTTGCCCCACAAGCTGATCTAAATTTATAGGGAGATGGGGCAGAGAAGGATTCATCAATTAATCAATTAGGAAGTGGTCTGTTTTCTAGTCCCCTACATTGGTTACCAATTGGAGAAGAGTCCCCTTGTATCAGTGGTCAGTGTAGTGGTCCCGTAACATTGGTGACCAATGGGATAAGAACGACCTTATATCAGTGGTCATTGCAGTGGTCCCGTACATTGGCGACCAATTGGAGAAGGGTCCCCTTATATCAGTGGTCAGTGTAGTGATCCTGTACATTGGTGACCAATGGGAGAAGAATCCCCTTATATCAGTGGTCAGTGTAGTGGTCCTGTACATTGGTGTACAATGGGAGAAGAACAACCTTATATCAGTGGTCATTCCAGTGGTCCTGTACATTGGTGACCAATGGGAGAACCACCTTATATCAGTGGTCAGTGTAGTGGTCCCGTACATTGGTGACCAATGGGAGAAGGCTCCCCTTATATCAGTGGTCAGAGTAGTGGTCCCTTACATTGGTGACCAATGGGAGAAGTACCACCTTATATGAGTGGTCATTGCAGTGGTCCTGTACATTGTTCACCAATGGGAGAAGAAACACCTTATATCAGTGGTCAGTGTAGTGGTCCCGTACATTGGTGACCAATGGGAGAAGGCTCCCCTTATTTCAGTGGTCATTGTAGTGGTCCTTTACATTGGTGACCAATGGGAGAAGGACCACCTTATATCAGTGGTCAGTGTAGTGGTCCTTTACATTGGTGACCAATGGGAGAAGGCTTGCCTTATTTCAGTGGTCAGTGTAGTGGTCCATTACATTGGTGACCAAAGAGAGAAGGCTCTCCTTATATCAGTGGTCAGTGTAGTGGTCCTGTACATTGGTGACCAATAGGACAAAGATCCCCATATATGAATAGTCAGTGGGAGAAGGTAATTCTTACATTGTCATAAAATCATTGTTACTGGAAGACAGAATTTATTAATTGCTCAAGGAACCTCTAGAAAACCCTGGAAATATTGGGAGGAACTCCGTCTGAGAAAGGCTGGACTAGGCAGTAATATATTTCTCTCCCCCTTGACCCATCTATAAGGATATACAGTACATACACACACAGCACAAGGCCGTGTTCTCACTACGAGACGTTTCTCTGGACTGCAGTTCCTCTGAGTTCCACAAGGTGGGGATCTTACTTTTACCCAGACAGGAAGTCTCTATGGAAAACAGGAAGGTATATCAGGTACAGACAGGAAGTTCCATGAGGTACGAAGTTACGAGGAGACATCGTTGGAAGTGGCAGCAGAGGAGGTAATAAGATCTTTTTTTCTATTTACACCCAGTAACGCCCCGTCATGTCCGTCTTCTTCCTCCATAGTCACTGTGACCTCTTTTATCTCCAGCAGATGATGATACACATATACACTATATTACTAAAAGTATTGTGACGCCTTTACACGCACATGAACTTTAATGGCATCCCTGTCTTAGTCCGTAGGGTTCAATATTGAATTGGCCCACCCTTCACAGCTATAACGGCTCCAACTCTTCTGGGAAGGCTGTCCACAAGGTTTAGGAGTGTGTCTATGGGAATATTTCCCCATTTTTCCAGAAGTGCATTTGTGAGGTCAGGCACTGATTTTGGATTAGAAGGCCTGGCTCACAGTCTCTGCTCTTATTGATCCCAAAGGTGTTCTATCGAGTTGAGGTCAGGACTATGTGCGGCCAGTCAAGTTCCTCCACCCCAAACTCATCCATGTCTTTATGAACATTGCTTTGTGCACTGGTGCACAGTCATGTTGGAATAGGAAGGGGCCATCCCCAAACTGTTCCCACAAAGTAGGGAGCATGAAATTGTCCAAAATGTCTTGGTATGCTGACACTTTAAAAATTCCCTTCACTGGAACTAAGGGGCCAACCCCAACCCCTGAACAACAGCCCCCACACCATAATCCCCCCCCTCCACCAAATGATTTGGACCAGCGCACAAAGCAAGGTCCATAAAGACATGGATGAACGAGTTTGGGGTGGAGGAACTTTACTGGTCTGCAACAAGGCCTGACCTCAACCCTTTGGGCCTTATCGTCCAACAGCAGTGCCTGACCTCACAAATGCGCTTCTGGAAGAATGGTCAAACATTCCCATAGACACTCCTAAACCTTGTGGGCAGCCTTCCAATAAGAGTTGAAGCTGTTATAGCTGCAAAGGGTGGGCCAACTCAATATTGAACCCTACGGACTAAGACTGGGATGCCATTAAAGTTCTTGTGCGTGTAAAGGCTGGCGTCCCTATACTTTTGGTAATATAGTGTATATTGTGTGAAAACCTAGATTACCCCTTCTGGGTCAAAACATTCCCCACTGGGCCGGAACATTCTCTTCATTTTGGAGATGTCACCTTTTCCACCAATCACCTTTATTTGGATTTATAATACGTATGTTGGATTTTAAAATCTTTATGGAGGAAGAAATAACTATTTCTGATGTCTTTGAAGGTTCAACACAAGGGATGTGTCTGGATGGTGACTGTATCATTGTGTGTGTCAGGTTCCTATAAGGTGTCAGGATGTCACTGTCTATTTCTCCATGGAGGAGTGGGAGTATTTAGAAGGACACAAGGATCTCTACAAGGACGTC
Organism: Pelophylax lessonae; assembly: GCF_965119305.1. NCBI lineage: Eukaryota > Metazoa > Chordata > Amphibia > Anura > Ranidae > Pelophylax > Pelophylax lessonae. The sequence goes on along the minus strand of NC_138776.1, from coordinate 270,862,243 downwards.
ATGATGGAGAATCAGCCGCCCCTCACATCACCGGGTAAGAGGAGACTTTATTGTAAAGGAGAGAGCAGTACGGAGGCTCCACCTAGATCCCCCATCATCTGATAAACACATAGAAACAATGTATTCAGTCAGTGTGTGTGTTTCCTACAGATGGATCCAGTAATGGGAACTCACCAGAGAGATGTCCCCGTCCTCTGTATTCCCGGGATTCCACACAGGAAGGTCACACCATCCCCCACCATCATCAGGTAGATGAGGAACAATCACTGATAGTATCATTAGGATCTGTACATTATCTGCATTGTTACCATTGATGTCATTTTTATTATATATTCAGAGCGGAAACCTGAGAGATTCTAAAGTTGAGGTTAAAGAAGAGATAAAAGAGGAGGATGATGAGGATGGGGTGATGGAGGATATACACAAAGATCTGTACCAGGACACCATGGAGGGGTCATCCAGCTACAGGAACCCACCAGTGAGATGTCCCCGTCCTCTGTATTCCCGGGATTCCACACAGGAAGGTCACACCATCCCTCTCCATCATCAGGTAGATGAAGAACAATTATTGATAGATATAATTAATACACAAGCATGTTACATTTTTTTATTATTATTATATTTTCAGAGTGGAAACCTCGGGGATTATAATATTGTTGTTAAAGAAGAGTATAAAGAGGAGGATGAGGAGTACGGAGTGATGAAGGAGGTTTCAGAAGGACACAAGAATATGATGGAGCCATCTAATACCAGGAACCCACCAGAGAGATGTCCCCGTCCTCTGTATTCCCGGGATTCCACACAGGAAGGTCACACCATCCCTCAATGCAAGGTTGGTGGGATGGAGTATCTAGAACAGGGGTGGGGAACCTTTTTTCTGCCAAGGGCCATTTGGGTATTTATAAAATCATTCGGGGGCCGTACAAAATTATCAACTTAAAAGTGCGCCTATTATATTTGGTCAAACATTTAATTAACTCACCCCTAATGTGATGGCTGCAGCTGCTTCTTTGGTGAGGTTTGTGATGTTAGCTGGTATTGATGATGTTGCTACTCGCAAATGGTTTTCCAGGTTTGCGTCGGTCAGTCTGGAGCGCAGTCGACTCTTTGTGGTGGTAAGTTTTGAAAAGAACTGCTGGTGGGTACTGCTGGTGGGTACAGCTGGCTCAGGCTGGTACTGCTGGCTCAGGCTAGTACTGCTGGCTGGTATTGCTGTGGGTACTGCTGGCTCAGGTCACAGGTAGAGTGCATTTGATATCACTCAGACTGTCAGAACGGAGCCGAAACTATACAGGAAGCATCGGCTCCGTTCTGACAGATCAGCTGCACGGGGGGCCGGACCAAATAACTTTGAGGGCCACATACGGCCCCCGGGCCGTAGGTTCCCCACCCCTGATCTAGAACATGGACTGGTGGAGATAATGTCTGAATTTTATATGTAAGCTTATATCTTCCAGATGATATTTTCTCTCATTTTCTTGGTTTAGAGTGGAGATCCAATCGATATAGAATTAGAGATTAAAGCAGAAGAAGAAGAGACGTATGTGAGGGATGATCAGCAGTCTATGGAGGAGGATGGAATAACGGGGACATTTATAGAGGAGGACACTCCTACAGAGATCAGCACAGGTGGGTCATTAACACTAAATCCATTTTCTACCCATACTGCTCACTGATTGGTCCAGAGTAGGGCAGGGACTGGGTGATATCAGCCTGTAATCCCCTGGTCACTTTCCTGAGCTGTGTTCCCCGTCCTGTATTCCTGTATTTCTCTCGGATAATCTTCCTTCTCTGTGCTGCAGACACAATTTATGTATCTAGACTGGATTTATGGAGATTCTGGGGTTCAGCTGGCAGTAAAATGTTGATTTTCACCAAAGGCGTTGCTTGACCTAGACACCTGGGGTATGTACCTTGGGTCTTCTGCCCCATGCCCAGGTCTAGCAAGATCTCTGACAGAACAATTCTCCCGGGGTTACTTGCTCTGTTATTTGCTGGCTGTGCCGGGTGGAGGGATATGTCTGTATAGTCTCACACCCAAGTCACTGAGTGCAGTCTCAGGAGATGGGAGGCAGCGGTGTGCGACCTCTGACACTGATTACTGAACACAAATATTATGAGTCCTGACCCCTGCACTATATACTCTATGTTGTACATTACATACTCCTGACTTCTGCTCTCTCCCCTCTACCCACTGCTATATATACACATAATATGGATTCTCTTTTGTTACACCCATTTCCTACCAGCTGGACATTTTATATCTGATGATCTGATTGGAGGACAGACTTTTACATGGTGATAATAATGTGATAACATCCTCCAACTTTGGAACCTTAAACAGAAAGTGATAATGAGGGAGGAGTCAGTAACCCAATGATGGTGGTCTTCAGGATCAGTCCAGTCTTCATCTTGGTTGTTCTCCCCCCCATCCTCACTCTCTGACCTCTGGTGGGGCTCAGCCCCGCTGTTATTCATGACTAAATCATGGACTAAATAAGGAAGTGCAGGACTTCTTGTGTTGGGAAGATGGCAATCAGTGATAGAGGGGGAGGGGACACTCGTCCTATAATCCCCTCATCACCACTGTCACTCCTATAAAAGACAGTTCTCGTTGTTTCCTCACTCTCTGACTAAGGTCCATGAATAAAGAAATTAACTGGTAGGAGATCAGAGGACCCATTTACTAGTTACCTTGAGGGGGGAATTGTAAGATCCTCAGAGACAAAGCTGGCTGATGTGGGCGGAGTCCTGGTTTAAGGGAACCAATCTGCTGATGTCTAGTAATAATCTTTGTATTTCTATTTTAGTAGATGGACGGGAGATGAGGAAAACCTCAGAGGATTGTCTCACTTTGTCTCCAGACTGTAAAGTAGAAGATGAGGACATCACACAGTATAGTCCGGGAGAAAACCCGGCTAACTCCAATGTCCATCCGGGACCACACAGTGTAGATGAACCATCGTATTCCTCTTATCCTGAGGAACATCAGACTGTGAGGGACGGTGCCGGACCATCGTATTCCTCTTATCCTGAGGAACCTCAGACTGTGAGAGACAGTGCCGGACCATCGTATTCCTCTTATTTTGAGGAACCTCAGACTGTGAGGGACGGTGCCGGACCATCGTATTCCTCTTATCCTGAGGAACCTCAGACTGTGAGGAACGGTGCCATCCTTCCAACAGATAAGAGGTTTCCCTGTACTGAGTGTGGGAAGTGTTTCCGTTTTAAATCCAAACTTAATGTGCATATAAGATCTCACACTGGTGAGAAGCCGTATTCCTGTGCTGAGTGCGGTAAATGTTTTTTAGTGAAGTCCCATCTTTCCCGACATCAGCGATCTCACATGAGAGATAAGCCATATTTCTGTTCTGAGTGTGGGATATTTTTTTCAAACATGGATAATCTTACCGCACATCAAAGGTCTCACACGGGGAATAGTCCAGGAGAAAACCCGGCTTCCTCAAATGTCCATTCGACACCACACAGTGTAGATGGACCATCGTATTCCTCTTATCCTGAGGAACCTCAGACTGTGAGGGACGGTGCCGGACCATTGTATTCCTCTTATCATGAGATACCTCAGACTGTGAGGGACGGTGCCGGACCATCGTATTCCTCTTATCCTGGGGAACCTCAGACTGTGAGGGACGGTGCCGTCCTTCCAACAGATAAAACGTTTTCCTGTACTGAGTGCGGGAAGTGTTTCCGTTTTAAATCCAAACTTAATGTGCATAAAAGATCTCACACAGGTGAGAAACCATATTCCTGTCCCGAGTGTGGGAAATGTTTTTTAGTGAAGTCCCACCTTTCCCGACATCTGCAATCTCACACAGGGCATAGGCCCTATTTCTGCCCTGAGTGCGGGAAATGTTTTTTTCAGAGGGCTAATCTTGCAGCACATCAAAGGTGTCACACAGGGGAGAAGCCGTATTCCTGTCCTGAGTGCGGGAAATATTTAAAATCAAGACGCAATCTTAATGAGCATAAAAGAACTCACACAGGGGAGAAGCCGTATTGCTGCCCTGAGTGCGGGAAATATTTTTCAGTTAAGACACATCTTTGCAGACATCAGAAATTGCACACAGGGGAGAATCCTTATTCGTGTCCTGAGTGCGGGAAATGTTTTTCACAGAAGTCCTATCTTTGCAGGCATCTGAGATCTCACACGGGGGAGAATCCGTATTGTTGTCCTGAGTGTGGGAAAGGTTTTGTAGAGAAATCAGATCTCTCCCAACATCAGAGGTATCACACGGGGGTGAGGCCTCATTCCTGTCCTGAGTGTGGAAAATGCTTTTTCAAAAATGCAGAACTTGTCAAACATCAGAGATCTCACACGGGGGAGAAGCCATATTCCTGTCCTGAGTGCGAGAAATGTTTTTCACAGAAGCCCAGTCTTTGCAGACATCTGAGAACTCACACGGGTGAGAAGCCGTATTCCTGTCCTGAGTGCGGGAAATGTTATTCAGATAAGTCCCATCTTCTAAGACATCAGAGATCGCACATGAGAGAGAAGCCACTTTCGGATCCTGAGTGAGGGGAATGTTCCTCACTAAAGTCCTGTCTTCCTGTACATCAGGGGACCCACACAACCCTCAACAAAAATTGTTGAACGAGTATGATATTGTCTCCATCTAGTGGTAAAAATGAGGCTCTGTAGTATTAATACCACATTTTGGCCACTAGATGGAGCTTACAGTCATAGGAAATATGGCCAGAGTCCATTGCGATTGGGCAAATGCTTGTTCCATTCATTTTACACCCCCTTTCCTTCTTCAGGCGTGGTTTACTAGAAATAACTGAGATCTTACTCGTACACTTTTGAGTTTGGTAGACATCGAAGAACATAAGCTAATTAATGGCAGTTCCCTTTTCTGTTTGTGTGCTTCTACTCTATATATGTAGGACAATCTAGGTCACCTTGATTGTAGTATCCCGTGTCCACTAACTTGATGGAATTCCAACGATGATTCCTTTTGTCATTGTTCTGCATTAAAAATACCTTCAATAAAGATTATATATATAAGAAAAGAATGAAGCCGTATTGTTCTTTAAGTGTCGTCATCCCGTGTTCTGTCCATTTCCACACTGACACCAACTTCTCCTCCACCATCCCGCTGTAAATTCTGTACAACCATGGGTTCAGTCCCAACCAAAAGCTCATTCCAAGTGGTCCGTTTATTGGTCCCCTATTAGTGACCAGTGGTAGAGGAATCCCCATATATCAGTAGTCAGTGGGAGAAGGACATTCCTACATCATCATGAAAGCATTGTTACTACATTTTTCATTGCTAAAACAACCCCTAGAAACCTTTTGGAGGAACCCTGCCTGAGAAAGGCTGGGCTATAGTTCCCAACTGTCCCTGATTTCGAGGTACTGTGATCATCCCGTGCTCTGTCCATTTCCACACTGACACCAACAGCTCCTCCACCATCCTGCTGTATTTGTGGCCTTACCATGGTTCCAATGATGGAGATCCAGAGATCGACCGGAGTCTTCTTCTCCATGTCACCAGACCACCTCTTCCTCTACTATTAGGTGGCCTTTCTATGACTACTCAGGACCCCCAACCTCTTCTATAGGATTGGGAAGATTTCTATCCTATTTACTAAGAAGCTGAAGAAAATGTCCATGATGTAGATGAAGGTTACATATAATATGAGCAGCATCACTCTTCACTCTGTAACCAAGACCTAGTGTGGCAGTGCCGAGAATGATACCAATTAGTTTCAGACCAATCTCATGGTTTGGATAGATTTTCTCCCTTTCATTGTTTCCAGGGGACCATGAATTAGAGTTCCATTATCTCCCCTGTGTTCTGCAGACAGATATACATTTCCTAATGTCTCATGTTGTACAGATCCCCCATGTTCCCCGATACAACCTCATACATGGGGCTTGTTCAACCTTCCAATCAGGAGTAAAAGAACTTGGCAAGATACTCCCTCCATTTTAAGGACATGTGGTCTTGTATGGTTCAAGAGGGGGCATGCCCCCCCCCCCCACCTTTCATTCTCCAGACAGACCACATGCTCAGATGAGGATCTGGTATAGCTTTTGGGGGGCACCACACATTGGGAGAAGAATCCCCATATATCTGTAGTTAGTGGAAGAAGGACATTCCTACATCATCATGAAAGCATTGTTACTAAATTTTTCATTGCTAAAAGAACCCCTAGAAACCTTTTGGAGGAACCCTGCTTGAGAAAGGCTGAGCTATAGTTCCCAACTGTCCCTGAGTTCAAGGTACTCTCATTATCCCGTGCTCTGTTCATTTCCACACTGACACCAACAGCTCCTCTACCATCCCTCTGTATTTGTGGCCTCACCATGGTTCCAATGATGGAGATCCAGAGACTGACCGGAGTCTTCTTCTCCATGTCACCAGACCAACTCTTCCTCTACTATTAGGGGGCCTTTCTATGACTACTCAGGACTCCCAACCTCTTCTATAGGATTGTGAAGATTTCTATCCTATTTACTAAGAAGCTGAAGAAAAAATGTCCATGATGTAGATGAGGGTTACATATAATATGAGCAGCATCACCCTTTACTCTGTAACCAAGACCTAGTGTGGCAGTGCCGAGAATGATACCAATTCGTTTTGGACCAATCTCATGGTTTGGATAGATTTTCTCCCTTTCATTGTTTCCAGATGACCATGAATTCGAGTTCCAATATCTCCCCTGTGTTCTGCAGACAGATATACATTTCCTGATGTCTCATGTTGTACAGATCCCCCATGTTCCCCCGATACAAGCTCATACATGGGGCTTGTTCAACCTTCCAACCAGGAGTAAAAGAACTTGACAAGATACTCCCTCCATGTTAAGGACATGTGGTCTTATATGGTTCACCCCCCACCTTTCATTCTCCAGACATGCCACATTCTCAGATGAGGATCTGGTATAGCTTTTGGAGGGTACCACACATTTCTATTTTTCCTTTTTTGTCTGTAGGGTTCCCTCAAACACATACCAGACCTGAAGAACCCAGTGTGAATTTTTGGGTCCCTATGCAGTTTTTTTAATATTTTGTTTGCATTCACCTGACAACGGGGAATCCCCAGTTGACAGCTGAATGTTCCACGGTGAGGGATACGTCACCAGGTGTTGGGGTGCATGCAGCCCCTGGCTCCCTATCATCCAGCCTGAGCTGCCACATTTAGCTGGAATAGTAATGCTTGAACTGGAGGTTTCACTTGGCCGAACACCTATTTAGTTCAGACACTCACTGACCCCCCCCCCCCCCCCCAAACAGGCCAAATTCTGTACAACCATGGGTTCAGTCTGAACCCAAAGCTCATTCCAAGTGGTCTATTTATTGGTTCCCTATTCGTGACCAATGACCAATGGGAGAAGGAATCAGTAGTCAGTGGGAGAAGGACAATTTCTACATCATCATGAATGCATTGTTACTAACTCTTTCATTGCTAAAACAACCCCTAGAAACCTTTTGGAGGAACCCTGCCTGAAAAAGGCTGAACCATAGATCTCAACTGTCCCTGATTTCAAGGTACTGTCATCATCCCATGCTCTGTCTATTTCTACACTGACACCAACAGCTCCTCCACCATCCCGCTGTATTTGTGGTCTCACCATGTTTCCAATGATGGAGATCCAGAGATTGACCGGAGTCTTCTTCTCCATGTCACCAGACCACCTCTTCCTCTACTTTTGGGGTGCTGGGCCTTTCTTTCACTTTTCAGGACCCCCAACTTCTTCTATAGGATTGTGAAGATTTCTATCCTATTTACTAGGAAGCTGAAGAAAATGTACATGATGTAGATGAGGGTTACATATAGTATGAGCAGCGTCACCCTTCACTCTGTAGCCGAGACCTAGTCTAGCAATGGCCAGAATAATACCAATTAGTCTCGGACCAATCTCACGGTTTGGATGGGCTTTCTCCTTTTCATTATTCCCAGGTGACCATGAATTAGAGTCCCAGTGTCTCCCCTGTGTTCTGTGGACAGATTCCCGATGCCATATGTCGTACAGATTCCTCATGTTCCCCGATATGAGCTCATACACGGGACTTGTTCAACCTTCCAACCAGAAGTGAATGGACTTTGCAAGATACTCCCTCCATGTTGGGGACATGTTGTCTGGTATGGTTCAGGAGGGGGCATGCCCACCCCCCACCTTTCCTTCTCCAGACAGGCTGCATGCTCAAATGATCTGGTATAGCTTTTGGGCATACCACACATTTTTATTTTTCCTTTTTTTTTTTGTGTAGGGTTGCCTCTTAAAATACATACCAGACCTGAAGCACTCAGTGGGAATTTTTGGGTTCCTATGCAGTTTTTTTTTTTACATTTTGTAAAATCTTACATTTGTGAAATTTGTAAAATTTTACATTTTGTAAAATCTGACAGTTGGGAATCCCCAGTTGACAGCTAAATGGGCCGGGATAAGGGATATGTCACCAGGTGTTGGGGTGCCTGCAGCCACTGGCTCCCTATCATCCATCCTAAGAGGAAAGCTGCCACATTTAGCTGCAACCGGAGGTTTCACTTGGCTCAATACCTATTTAGTTCAGACACTCACTGCCCCCCCCCCAAAAAAAAAAAACAAAAAAAAAAAACCAGTTTAAATTCTGTACAACTATGGGTTTTGTCCCAACCAAAAGCTCATTTCAAGCGGTCCATTTATTGGTCCCCTATTGGTGACCAATGAGAGAAGGATCCCCATGTATCAGTAGTCAGTGGGGGAAGGACATTTCTACATAATCATGAAATCGTTGTTACTGAGAGATGGAAATTGTTCATTTCTCAAGGAACCCCTAGAAACCTTTGCCGAGAAAGCCTGGACTATAGTTCCATAGTTCTCAACTGTCCCTAATTTGAAGGTACTGTCCTTTATTCCGAACAAAGTCCCTCTGTCCCTCATTTTGGTCTGATCTATATAGTCGTATATAAAATGCTCTATTTATCTTTCAGAAAGTGTTTCCCGGTGCTAAACCTTTCATCCAATTTCTAAACTTCTGCATCTGTAATCTTCATAAAAGCCAATATAAAGGAATAGTAGTGATAAATAAAGCACTTTTGGGTTAAACTAATCTTTTTCTTTTTTTTTTATAATTCTCCTTTAAGGGGGCGTAGTAGGGGGTATGTCCTATGCCTACAAAGTTTTGCTTATTAGGTATCCCTTCATTCCGGGTAAAAAAGTTGGGAGGTGTGTATATCTATCCCCCTTGGTGGTAGTGGAGATGACCCATCTATAAAGATATACAGTACATACGCACACAGCACAAGGCCGTGTTCACACTACGAGACGGTTGTCGGGGCTGCAGTTCCTCTGAGCTCCACTAGGTGGTGATCTCACTTCTACCATAGAGACAGGAAGTACCTATGGAAGACAGGAAAAGATGTCAGCTACAGACAGGAAGTGATGTCAGGTATAAATAAGAAGTTCCAGGTGAAAGGTGAGTTGGGAGAAAGTCGAGAGGAGACATTGCTGGAAGTGGCAGTAGAGGAGGTAATGAGATCTTATTTTCTATTTACACCCAGTAACCCCCCTGTCATGTCCGTCCTCTTCTTCCATAGTCACTGTGACCTCTTTTATCTCCAGCAGATGATGATACACACATATATAGTGTGAAAACCTAAATTAAGCCCTTCAGGGTCAGAACCTTTCCCTACTAACAGGGCCGGAACATTCTCTTTTGGAGATGTGTCGCTGGTCCATCAATTTCACCTTTTCAGTTTATACTAATATTATGTAATAATACGGGATGTATGTTTTAAAGGAGGGGGTTTATAATATGTAAGTTTGATTTTGTAAGCTTTATGGAGGAGGAAATAACTATTCCTGATTCCTGGGAAGGTTCAACACAAGGGATGTGTCTGGATGGTGACTGTATCATTGTGTGTGTCAGGTTCCTATAAGGTGTCAGGATGTCACTGTCTATTTCTCCATGGAGGAGTGGGAGTATTTAGAAGGACACAAGGATCTCTACAAGGACGTCATGATGGAGAATCAGCCGCCCCTCACATCACCGGGTAAGAGGAGACTTTATTGTAAAGGAGAGAGCAGTACGGAGGATCCACCTAGATCCCCCATCATCTGATAAACACATAGAAACAATGTATTCAGTCAGTGTGTGTGTTTCCTACAGATGGATCCAGTAATGGGAACCCACCAGAGAGATGTCCCCGTCCTCTGTATTCCCGGGATTCCCTACTGAAAGACCACAACTATGCAAAACATGTTCAGGTAGATGAGAAACAATAATTGGTAGTTATGATTTATACACAAGCATGTTTATTGCAATGAATGTTTTATTATATATTCAGAGTGGAAACCTTGGGGATGATAATATTGTTGTTAAAGAAGAGTATAAAGAGGAGGATGAGGAGTATGGAGTGATGGAGGAGTTCTCAGTAGGACACAAGGATATGATGGAGCCACCTAATACCAGAAACCCACCAGAGAGATGTCCCCGTCCTCTGTATTCCCGGGATTCAACACAGGAAGGTCACACCATCCCTCACCATCATCAGGTAGATGAGGAACAATCACTGATAGTATCATTAGCATTAGAGATGGGCTGAACAACAACGCCCCCCCCCCATTGCGTACGCAGCAGAACTCCTGAACAGAGGAAATGTTCTAACCCGAACGGCGATCCCCATTGAAGCCAAACAGGAAAAATATGAATCTGAAATTTGAAGGCTTATATGCAAGTAATTGGCCATAAAAGGGGGAATGGGGGGTCTGGGTACTGCCCTGGAGGACACGTATCGATAAAAAAAAAAAAAAAGAAATGATAGTTTTTTTCAGGAGCAGTGATTTTAATGATGCTTAAAGTGAAACAATAAAAATGAAAAAGTCCTTAAAATTTAGTGCCTGGGGGGTCCCCTCAATGTTCCTATAAAGTGGCGCATCTGTAGCATGCATAAAACATGATGCAGCAAAAATGACATTTCTAAAGAAAAAAAAATAAAAAGAGTCAAATCCCATTTAAAATGACGTGGGGTCCCCTCAAAACCCATACCTGACCCTTAGCCAAGCATGCAGCCCGGCAGGTCAGGAAAGGGGGGGGTGCAAGGGCCTCTTCCCGACAACCCTGGGCTGGAGTTGTCAGTGTCTGCAGGCAGGGAGCATTTTTGGAATCTGGAGGCCCCCAGATCCCACACCCCATCTGAATGGGTATGGGGTACTTTCACCAAAAAAAGTCTACAAAAAAAATAAAAACAGACACCGTGTGCCCCTCAATGTAAATCCATTGTCAACCACGCTGCCTGCCACACCGCCGAGTCGCCGACCCGAAAAAAAAAAAAGGTACACACTCGTTTAAGGCTTCCTGCAGTCTACCTGCTCTGCGGTTTGACAGTTCTTAAATAGGGAAAGGGGTAGTGCAACACAGGTGACGTAACCTGGTGGCCCCTCCACCTCCTCATGACGTCACAGACTGGTGCATGCTGGGTCAGTGACGTCACAAGGGGGCGGGGCTGCCAGGTGAAGCGTTCAACGAGAGCAGACTTTTACTTTTTCTTTTTTCGAGTTTGGCGGGCGGCGTGATTGACGATGGACTTACATCAAAGGGCACTATTTTATTATTTTTATTTTTAATAAAGGATTTGTAAAAAACTGCGTGTGTTTTTATTTTTTTGTACACTTTTTTGGTGAATGGAAAGGGGTAAGATGTACCTGACACCCATTCACATGGGGGGCGGAATCTGGAGGCCCCCTTGAATCCCCCCGCCAGCAGCCCAGGGTTTTCGGGAGAGGCCTTTGTCCCCATCAACATAGTGACAAGGTGCTCTGGGGCGGGGGGGGCCCACCCTGCCCCAAAGCACCCCTCCATGTTGGGGGCATGTGGCCTGGTATGGTTCATGGCTCGTTTGCCCCCCCCTCCCCATACGCCTTTCCTGACCTGCCAGGCTGCATACTGCATGTCTGTTTTTTCTTTTTTAATATTGGCATGGTATGAGGGCCTATTATGGACGGGGGGGGAGAGACGACTCCATGTTGTTTTTTTTCTTAAATTTTTTAGTAGCTGGGTGCCAGGAATTGTAACCACAATTTTAAACGGGGTTTAACTGTTTTCTTTAAAAACATCATTTTTGCTGCAGCATGTTCTATACCTGCTACAGGTGCGCCCCATTTTAGGCATATTAAGGGGACCCCCCCCCCGCACTTTGTTTAAAGGCATTTTTCTTTTAACCGCCACTTTTGTTTTTTTTGCAGCTGTCAGCGGGGAAACTCATTGACAGCTGACGACTTAACGGTTGTTTAGGGTGCCGCGGCTGGCTTCCCCACCCCCCTCCTTAACAACCAGCTTATACTGCGCCCTGACTGGGCAAAGTTTTCCCAATTAAGGCACAGCATTGCATGGTGGGGGTCGAAAACCCTGAAAATTGAGATGTTCGGCAAACGGCCAAACAAGCAAATGTTCGGCCCGAACTGTTCACCCATCTCTATTAAAGGGGGCTTCCAGATTCTGATAAGCACTCTGCCTGCAGACCACCACAACTACAGCCCAGGGTTGTGGGGATGAGATCCTTGTCCCCCTTACCCCAAAGCAGCCAACTCCCCTGTTGAGGGAATGTGGCCCTTGGATCGAGGGGGGGGGGTGCTCGCTCGTACCCTCCTCCTTTCCTGGACTGCCAGGCTGTGTGCTTGGATAAGAGTCTTGTATAGATTATGGGGAGGATCCCACACCGTCTTTTTTTAATTTTTTCTTTTAAGTTTGGCTTTCTTTTTTTTTTTTTTTCTTCAGCTGTCACCAGGGAAGCCCATTGACAGCTGATGACTCATCGGTTGTTAAGGATGCCCAGACTGGATTCCCGGGCCTACTCCTTAACAACCAGCTATTCACTGTGCCCTCACTTGGCAAAGCTTTGCCCCAATCAGGGCTTAGAATGCACTGCGCAGCACAAATTTGGGTTTTCGCCAAACAGGCGATGTTTGGGCCCAACTTTGACTCAGCCCGAACCGCTTGCCCAGCTCTAATTAGGATCTGTACATTATCTGCATTGTTATAATTGATATCATTTTTATTATATATTCAGAGTGGAAACCTGAGAGATTCTAAAGTTGAGATTAAAGAAGAGATAAAAGAGGAGGATGATGAGGATGAGGTGAAGGAGGAGTCAGATTTTCCAAAAGGACACAAATATCTGCACCAGGACATTATGATGGAGTCATCCAGCTACAGAAACCCACCAGAGAGATGTCCCCGTCCTCTGTATTCCCGGGATTCCACACAGGAAGGTCACACCATCCCTCAATGTTACAAGGTTGGTGGGACAGAGCTTCTAGAACATGGACTCATGAAGACAATGCGTAGTTTTGTTGTTTTTTTTTGTTTTTGTGAATATTAAAGCTTATATTTTAAAGATTATATTCTCTCTCATTCTCTTGGTTTAGAGTGGAGATCCAATCGATATAGAATTTGAGGTTAAAGCAGAAGAAGAAGAGAGGTATGTGAGGGATGATCAGCAGTCTATGGAGGAGGATGGAATAACGGGGACATTTATAGAGGAGAACACTCCTACAGAGATCAGCACAGGTGGGTCATTAACACTAAATACATTCCTCCACCCATACTGCTCACTGATTGGTCCAGAGTAGGGCGGGGACTGGGTGATATCAGCCTGTACATCCCCTGGTCACTTTCCTGAGCTGTGTTCCCCGACCTGTATTCCTGTATTTCTCTCGGATAATATTCCTTCTCTGTGCTGCAGACACAATTTATGTCTCTAGACTGGATTTATGGAGATTCTGGGGTTCAGCTGGCAGCAAAATGTTGATTTTCACCATGGACGTTGCTCAGCCTAGACACCTGGGGTATGTACCTTGGGTCTTCTGCCCCATGCCCGGGTCTAGCAAGATCTCTGACAGAACAATTCTCCCGGTTTACTTGCTCTGTTATTTGCTGGCTGTGCCGGGTGGAGGGATATGTCTGTATAGTCTCACACCCAAGTCACTGAGTGCAGTCTCAGGAGATGGGAAGCAGCGGTGTGGGACCTCTGCAACTGATTACTGAACACAAATATAATGAGTCCTGACCCCTGCACTATATACTCTATGTTGTACATTACATACTTCTGACCCCTGCATGGTCAATGAGACCATGAATAAAGAAATGAACTGGTAGGAGATCAGAGGACCCATTTACTAGTTACCTTGAGGGTGGAATTGTAAGATCCTCAGAGACAAAGCTGTCTGATGTGGGCGGAGTCCTGGTTTAGGGGAACCAATCTGCTGATGCCTAGTAATAATCTTTGTATTTCTATTTTAGTAGATGGACGGGAGATGAGGAAAACCTCAGAGGATTGTCTCACTTTGTCTCCAGACTGTAAAGTAGAAGATGAGGACATCACACAGTATAGTCCAGGAGAAAACCCGGCTACCTCAAATGTCCATCCGGCACCACACAGTGTAGATGGATCATCGTATTCCTCCTATCCAGAGGAACCTCAGACTGTGAGGGACGGTGCCGGATCATCCTATTCCTCTTATCCTGAGGAACCTCAGACTGTGAGGGACGGTGCCGTCCTTCCGAAACATAAGAGGTTTCCCTGTTCTGAGTGCGGGAAATCTTTCCGTTTTAAAATCAGTCTTAATCTTCATAAAAGATCTCACTCAGGTGAGAAGCCGTGTTCCTGCCCTGAGTGCGGGAAATGTTTTTCAAAGATGTCCTATCTTTCCCAACATAAGAGATTTCACACAGGGGAAAAGGCATATTTATGTTCTGAGTGCGGGAAATGTTTTATACAGAAGTCTCATCTTTTCAGACATCACAGAACTCACACAGGGGAAAAAACACATTTCTGTTCTGAGTGCGGGAAATGTTTTTCAGAGAAAACCGATCTCAAAAGACACCAAAGGTCTCACACGGGGGTGAAGTCGTTTTCCTGTCCTGAGTGCGGGAAATATTTCACAGCAAAACTCAACCTTAATGTGCATAAAAGAACTCACACGGGGGAGAAGCCGTATTCCTGTCCTGATTGCGGGAAATGTTTTTTACACAAGTCTCATCTTTTCAGACATCAGAGAACTCACACAGGGAAAAAAACACATTGCTGTTCCGAGTGCGGGAAATGTTTTTCAGAGAAAACCGGTCTCAACAGACACCAAAGGTCTCACACGGGGGTGAAGCCTTATTCCTGTCCTGAGTGCATGAAATGTTTCACATCAAGATGCAACCTTAATGTGCATAAAATAACTCACACGGGGGAGAAGCCATATTCCTGTCCTGAGTGTGGGAAATGCTTTTTAACAAAATCAGAACTTGTCAGACATCAGAGGTATCACACGGGGGAGAAGCCGTATTCCTGTCCTGAGTGCGGGAAATGCTTTTTTGAAAAATCTGATCTTGTCAAACATC
The DNA here is from genome assembly GCF_965119305.1 of Pelophylax lessonae. NCBI lineage: Eukaryota > Metazoa > Chordata > Amphibia > Anura > Ranidae > Pelophylax > Pelophylax lessonae. The sequence continues at coordinate 270,846,903 of NC_138776.1, read as the reverse complement.
AGAGATCTCACACGGGGGAGAAGCCGTATTCCTGTCCGGAGTGTGGGAAATGTTTTTCACAGAAGACCGGTCTTCACAGACATCAGATATTGCACACCGGTGAGAAGCCGCATTCCTGTCCGGAGTGCGGGAAATGTTTTTCTAGAAAGTCAAGTCTTTACAAACATCAGAGAAATTTTTGCGGGAAAATTTTTGTAGAGAAATCAGATCTTGTCACACATCAGATGTATCACACTGGGAAGGACCATTCCTGTCCTGTGTGTGGAAAATTCTTTTTAAACAATTCAGAACTTGTCATACATCAGAGATCTCACACTGGTGAGAAGCCGTATTCCTGTCCTGAGTGCGGGAAATGTTTTTCACAGAAGTCCCATGTTTCCAGACATCAGAGTTTGCACACAGGGGAAAAGCCGTATTCCTGTCCTGAGTGCGGGAAATGTTATTCATGCAAGTCCGCTCTTCAAAGACATCAGAGATCTCACACGGGGGAGAAGCCACTTTGCTGCCCTGAGTGCGGAAATTGTTATTCACGTAAGACCGATCTTTACAGACATCAGAGATTGCACATGGTGGTGAAGTCTTTTAACGATCCTGAGTGAGGGAATTGTTCGTCACTGGAGTCCTGTCTTCCTGTACATCAGGGGTCCCACACAACCATTGAGGTGTATTAGTGTTTTGAGTGCGGGAAATGTTTTTCATTCAAGTCACATCTTATTGCACATCAGAGATCTCACAAGGGGGAGAAGCCGTATTTCTGTCTGAATTCTGGAAATGCTTTTCAGATAAGTCCACTCATAATAGACATCAGAGATTGCACACGGGGGAGAAGCCGTATTAATGTCCTGAGTGAGGGAATTGTTCTGTCTTCCTGTACGTCAGGGGTCCTACACAACCCTCGAGTGCGGGAAATGTCTTCTATATGAATGTTGGTGGACATGTGGGGAAGAAGCACACCCTGATATACACCTCAGATATACTCCATGGCTGATCTTCATCATGTAAGAAACACTTCATAAGGAGATCAGGGATCACCAAAGACATGGATGAAGTGTTGTCCCGTGTTGGCCATTGATAGCAGGAGAAAAATTAAACTGGAGTCCTTACCTTTTATTGGCTGAGTGCATTTTGTGCGGGAAGATTTCACAAACACTTAGGGGTCTGTGTTAAAACAAATTGTTGAAGGAATGTGACCAGCATTTGTCCAAATATTGGATCATCGGCTCCATCTAGTGGCAAAAATCTGGTACTGTGATATTACATTGCGTTTTTGCCACTAGATAGTTACATAGTAGGTGAGGTTGAATAACGACAATAGTCCATCCAGTTCAACCTGTGTAGGTGTGTGTGGCCGTAATCATCTCTCATACCCCTGAATGTTCTACGTCTAAGAGTCTTTTGAAAGCCACCATACTTCCCGCAGAAACCACCTCTTGTGGTAGAGAATTCCACACTCTTGTAGCCCTAACAGTAAAGAACCCCCTGCGTTGCCTGAGGTTAAAACGCTTCTCCTCTAATCGCATTGTAGTCAGAATAGACCCGGGAATCAGGCGGTTAATTCACTTACGTTCTCCGAGGTCTCCTAAACTCAGCAGTGTAGGAGGATGATCTCAGCATAGAAAAAAAGCTATTCAGTCGAAAGAATTGCATGAGGACTCGAGGGCATACAATGATGGAGCTGACAGCCATAGGAAATATAGACGGAATTTGTTGCGACTGGGCAAGTGCTTGTCACATTCCTTCAACCAATTTCGTTATTCGTTTCCTTCATCAGGTTTGGTTTACTTCAAAATCCTGAGATCATCCTCCTTCACTGCTGAGTTTAGGAGACCTCGGAGAACGTAAGTGAATTAACTGCCTGATTCCCGGGTCTATTCTGACTCTCCTACATAAAAAATGGGGGGTGGGGGGGTGTTGCAATTTTTTATGTCACATGGCATTTACCACTTTCCACCCAAGGAGGTTCTCGTACGTCCTGGGGGTTCAGCGGGTATTCAGGGATGGAGGACTCCCTGTACCATTCTTTTCAGCCGGTGATTCTCTTTACCTCTTCTTACCCGCGCTATAGCTGAAATACGGCTACAGTGTGGGCCTAAATTGCCGGGAGGGCGTCCATATATACGTCCTCCTGTACATGAGTTGCCTGTGTGCCCCCTGAGGGGCGTCTGCGGCTCGTCCTGCGATCAGCGAGTCGATGAGAGTCGGCTGATCACAGACCATAAGGGGAGTAAGGGGCCGGTCCTGGCCAATGACAGCATGATGTAAACAGAGTCGGTAATCTGCTTTTTTTTTCCTCGCGCTTTACTGTCTGGAGTTAAAGGGACATTAGTCCCACACACTCCAGACCCACTGCTGCTAAGCAATGCCCACCAGTGCCACCTAGCAGTGCATATCAGCACTGCTAAGCAATGCCACCTATCAATGCCCATCAGTGCTGCCTATCAGAGTACCCTACTAATGCCACCTATCAGTGCTGCCTTTCAGTGTACCCTACTAGTGCCGTCTCACCAATGCCCATCACTGCAGCCCATCACTGCTGCCTATCAGTGCACATTGGGGCTGCCTATCAGTGCCTAACAGTGTCACCTCTTTAGTGCCTATCAGTGCTGCTTTATCACTGCTGCCTTATCAGTGCTGCCTATCAGTGTACCGTACTAGTGCCGTCTCATCAATGCCTATCAGTGCCCATCACTGCAGCCATCAGTGCTGTCTATCAGTGCCCATTGGTGCTGCCTATCAGTGCCTAACAGTGTCACCTCTTTAGTGCCTATCAGTGCTTCTTTATCACTGCCGCCTTATCAGTGCTGCCTATCAGTGTACCGTATTAGTGCTGTCTCACTGCAGCCATCAGTGCTGCCTATCAGTGCCCAACAGTGCTGCCTCTTTAGTGCCTATCAGTGGTGCTTTATCGGTGCCCATCAGTGCTGCTTTATCAGTGCCCATCAGAGCTGCTTTATCAGTGCCGACTTATCAGTGCCTATCAGTGTGCCGTCTCATTAATGCCTATCAGTGCCGCTTTATCAATGCCCATTAGTGCTGCCTATCAGTGCCCAGCAATGCCAGGAGAAAAGCCAGCTACCTCAAATGTCCATCCGGCACCACACAGTGTAGATGGACCATCATATTCCTCTTATCCTGAGGAACCTCAGACTGTGAGGGACGGTGCCGGACCATCGTATTCCTCTTATCCTGAGGAACCTCAGACTGTGAGGGACGGTGCCGGATCATCGTATTCCTCTTATCCTGAGGAACCTCAGACTGTGAGGGACAGTGCCGGACCATCGTATTCATCTTATCCTGAGGAACCTCAGACTGTGAGGGACAGTGCCGGACCATCGTATTCCTCTTATCCTGAGGAACCTCAGACTGTGAGGAACGGTGCCATCCTTCCAACAGATAAAAGGTTTCCCTGTACTGAGTGTGGGAAGTGTTTCCGTTTTAAATCCAAACTTAATGTGCATATAAGATCTCACACTGGTGAGAAGCCGTATTCCTGTGCAGAGTGCGGTAAATGTTTTTTAGTGAAGTCCCATCTTTCCCGATATCAGCGATCTCACATGAGAGATAAGCCATATTTCTGTTCTGAGTGCGGAATATTTTTTTCAAAAATGGATAATTTTACCGCACATCAAAGGTCTCACACGGGGAATAGTCCAGGAGAAAACCCGGCTTCCTCAAATGTCCATTCGACACCACACAGTGTAGATGGACCATCGTATTCCTCTTATCCCGAGGAACCTCAGACTGTGAGGGACGGTGCCGGACCATCGTATTCCTCTTATCCTGAGGAACCTCAGACTGTGAGGGACGTGCCGGACCATCGTATTCCTCTTATCCTGAGGAACCTCAGATTGTGAGGGACGGAGCCGTCTTTCCAACAGATAAAACGTTTTCCTGTCCTGAGTGTGGGAAATGTTTTTTTAGTGAAGTCTCATCTTTCCAGACATCTGCAATCTCACACGGGGCATAGGCCCTATTTCTGCCCTGAGTGCGGGAAATGTTTTTTTTTAGAGGGCTAATCTTGCAGCACATCAAAGGTGTCACACAGGGGAGAAGCCGTATTCCTGTCCTGAGTGCGGGAAATATTTAAAATCGAGATGCAATCTTAATGAACATAAAAGAACTCACACGGGTGAGAAGCCGTATTGCTGCCCTGAGTGCAGGAAATATTTTTCAGTTAAGACACATCTTTGCAGACATCAGAAATTGCACACAGGGGAGAATCTGTATTCTTGTCCTGAGTGCGGGAAATGTTTTTCACAGAAGTCCTATCTTTGCAGGCATCTGAGATCTCACACGGGGGAGAATCCATATTGTTGTCCTGAGTGTGGGAAAGGTTTTGTAGAGAAATCAGATCTCTCCCAACATCAGAGGTATCACATGGGGGTGAGGCCGCATTCCTGTCCTGAGTGTGGAAAATGTTTTTTCAAAAATGCAGAACTTGTCAAACATCAGAGATCTCACCCAGGGGAGAAGCCATATTCCTGTCCTGAGTGCGAGAAATGTTTTTCACAGAAGCCCAGTCTTTGCAGACATCTGAGAACTCACACGGGTGAGAAGCCGTATTCCTGTCCTGAGTGCGGGAAATGTTATTCAGATAAGTCCCATCTTCTAAAACATCAGAGATCGCACATGAGAGAGAAGCCACTTTCGGATCCTGAGTGAGGGGAATGTTCCTCACTAAAGTCCTGTCTTCCTGTACATCAGGGGACCCACACAACCCTCAACAAAAATTGTTGAACGAGTATGACATTGTCTACATCTGGTGGTAAAAATCCAGCACTGTAGAATTAATACCACATTTTGGCCACTAGATGGAGCTGACAGTCATAGGAAATATGGCCAGAGTCGGTTGCGATTGGGCAAATGCTTGTCCCATTCATTTTACACCCCCTTTCCTTCTTCAGGCGTAGTTTACTAGAAATAACTGAGATCTTACTCGTACATTTTTGAGTTTGGTAGACATCGAAGAACATAAGCTTATTAATGGCAGTTCCCTTTTCTGTTTGTGTGCTTCTACTCTATATATGTAGGACAATCTAGGTCACCTTGATTGTAGTGTCCCGTGTCCACTAACTTGATGGAATTCCAACGATGATTCCTTTTGTCATTGTTCTGCATTAAAAATACCTTCAATAAAGATTATATATATAAAAAAGAATGAAGCCGTATTGTTCTTTCAGTGTCGTCATCCCGTGTTCTGTCAATTTACACACTGACACCAACAGCTCCTCCACCATCCCGCTGTAAATTCTGTACAACCATGGGTTCAGTCCCAACCAAAAGCTCATTCCAAGTGGTCCATTTATTGGTCCCCTATTATTGACCAATGGTAGAAGAATCCCCATATATCAGTAGTGATGTCGCGAACATAAAATTCGCTGAACGCGAACATCGGCGAAAGTTTGCGAACATTGCGAACCGCCATAGACTTTAATAGGCAGGCGAATTTTAAAACCCACAGGGACTCTTTCTGGCCACAATAGTAATGGAAAAGTTGTTTCAAGGGGACAAACACCTGGACTGTGGCATGCCGGAGAGGGATCACACAAAAAAAAGTTCTTAAAATTTGTAATTTTTTGATAGAGAGCCAATTATTGGAAAAATTAAAAAAAAATAAAAATAAAAAATTTCTTTGGATTTAGCATCTGGGGGGGTCTAAAAAGTGTACCTGTGAAGTTTCAGCTCTGTAGCATGTCCGGAACCAGAAAAAATTACGAATTAGGGTTAAGGCTAGGGTTAGGGTTAGGGTTATTTTTATGGCTAGGCTTAGAGGGTTAGGGTTAAGGTTAGAGGGTTAGGGTTATGGTTAGAGGGTTAGGGTTAGGTTTAGTGTTAGGGAATAGGGTTAGGGTTACGGTGAGATACTTAGGGTTAGAGTTAGTAGCCCTACCCCTACCCCTCTAACTCTAACCCTAAGCACTAAAAATAACCCTAACCTTAGCCCTGACCCTAACCCTAGCCCTAGCCCTAACCCTGATTCTATTTTTTTTTCTGGTTCTGGAATGCTACAGAGCTGAAACTTCACAGGTACACTTTTTAGACCCCCCCAGACAATAAATCCAAAGAAATTTTTTTTTTTAAGTTTTTTTTTTTTAAGTTTTCCAATAATTGGCTCTCTATCAAAAATGACAATTTTTAAGAACTTTTTTTGTGTGATTTAGTGTCTAGGGGGTCTAAAAAGTGTACTTGTGAAGTTTCAGCTCTGTAGCATGTCCAGAACCAGAAAAAAAGATAATTTTTCAGTAGAGCAGAGATAGTGGGAACCCCTTTTACACCTATATGATCTTTTCTTTCTGGTTCTGGACATGCTACATATATATATATATATATATATATATATATATATATTAAAAAAATACTCAAATACCAGCCCTCAAAGGGGCTTTTGGGGACAATATATATATATATATATATATATATATCACAGAACAAAAAAAATTACACAAATACCAGCCCTCAAAAGGGCTTTTGGGGACAATAGATATATATATATATCCAAAAAAAACCTCAAATACCAGCCCTAGGAAGGGCTTTTTGGGGTGCTGTCCTTACAGCAGGAGTGTACCAAGAACACTGGCTAACAAGACCGGGAACACTGACTAACTGTCCCCAGCTATAACAGCAGCAGCAGCAGCACCAGCACTTCCCCTGCTCTCAGTAACACAGGAATGATCTAAGATGGATGCTGCCCTTGCTTATTTAAAGGAGGTGGGAGGGTGTGGGAGGGAGGTATGCTGATTGGCCTGGAATGTGTCTGCTGACTGTGATGTTCAGGGTCAAAGTTTGCCTCAATGATGATGTATAGGAGGCGGACCGAACATCGCATATGTTCACCCGCAGCGGCGAACGCGAACGTTCGAAGTTCGCCGGGAACCGTTCGGTACATCTCTATATATCAGTAGTCAGTGGGAGAAGGACATTCCTACATCATCATGAAAGCATTGTTACTCAATTTTTCATTACTAAAACAACCCCTAGAAACCTTTTGGAGGAACCCTGCCTGAGAAAGGCTGGACTATAGTTCCATAGTTCCCAACTGTCCCTGATTTTGAGGTACTGTCATCATCCCGTATCTGTCCATTTCCACACTGACACCAAAAGCTCCTCCACCATCCCGCTCTATTTGTGGCCTTACCATGGTTCCAATGATGGAGATCCAGAGATCGACCGGAGTCTTCTTCTCCATGTCACCAGACCACCTCCAACCTCTTCTATAGGATTGGGAAGATTTCTATCCTATTTTCTAAGAAGCTGAAGAAAATGTCCATGATGTAGATGAGGGTTACATATAATATGAGCAGCATCACCCTTTACTCTGTAACCAAGACCTAGTGTGGCAGTGCCGAGAATGATACCAATTCGTTTCGGACCAATCTCATGGTTTGGATAGATTTTCTCCCTTTCGTTGTTTCCAGATGACCATGAATTAGAATTCCAATATCTCCCCTTGGACCAATCTCATGGTTTGGATAGATTTTCTCCCTTTCGTTGTTTCCAGGGGACCATGAGTTCCAATATCTCCCCTGTGTTCTGCAGACAGATATACATTTCCCTATGTCTCATGTTGTACAGATCCCCCATGTTCCCCGATACGAGCTCATACATGGGGCTTGTTCAACCTTCCAATCAGGAGTAAAAAAACTTTACAAGATACTCCCTCCATTTTAAGGACATGTGGTCTTGTATGGTTCAAGAGGGGGCATGCCCCCCCCCCCACCTTTCATTCTCCAGACAGGCCACATGCTCAGATGAGGATCTGGTATAGCTTTTGGGGGGCACCACACATTGGGAGAAGGATCCCCAAATATCAGTAGTTAGTGGGAGAAGGACATTCCTACATCATCATGAAAGCATTGTTACTAAATTTTTTATTGCTAAAAGAACCCCTAGAAACCTTTTGGAGGAACCCTGCTTGAGAAAGGCTGAGCTATAGTTCCCAACTGTCCCTGAGTTCAAGGTACTGTCATTATCCCGTGCTCTGTTCATCACTGACACCAACAGCTCCTCTACCATCCCTCTGTATTTGTGGCCTCACCATGGTTCCAATGATGGAGATCCAGAGACTGACCGGAGTCTTCTTCTCCATGTCACCAGACCACCTCTTCCTCTACTATTGGGGTGCTGGGCCTTTCTATGACTACTCAGGACCCCCAACCTCTTCTATAGGATTCTGAAGATTTCTATCCTATTTACTAACCACTTGCCGACCGCCGCACGACTATATACTGCGGCGGTCAGCCCCTCACAGGCAGAGTGACGTATCGGTACGTCACTAGCCTGGGAGGGTCTGGGGAGCGAGCGCGCGCCGCCGGCGGCGCGCTCCCGCTCCCGCGTGGTCACGCACCCCCCCGCGCGTGTGACCAGCGGACCCGATGTCCGCCGGTCACTCTGCGATCGTCGGGGGAGAGGGAGAAAGGCAGGCAGCTAGTGTAAACAAGCTGCCTGTCAGTTCTCCCTGTGTAGAGACACTGATCATACGGTTCTACTATGTAGAACCGTTGATCAGTGTAACTACACCTCAAGCCACAGCCAATCACAGTTAGAATCACGCCCCTAGGGACACACACACAGCCCCTCCCTCTCAAATAAAGTTAACCCCTTCACTGCCAGTGTATTTTTACAGTAACAGTGCATATATATAGCACTGATTACTGTAGAAATGTCACGCGTTAAAAAAAAACAACAAAAATGACAAAAATCTTTCCCTTTGTTAGTAAACGCGATAACTTTTGCGCAAACCAATCAAAATACGCTTTTTGCGATTTTTTTTTACCAAACATATGTAGCATAAAACAAATTGGCCGAAAATGTTAAAAAATTTTGATTTTTACTTTTTTTTTTTTGGGAATTTCATATAAAAAAATTTGAAAAATATTGTTATTTTTGCAAAATTGACACTCTTTTTTTGTTTATAGCGCGTGATCAAAAAATCGCACAGGTGATCAAATACCACCAAAAGAAAGCTCTGTTTGTGGGAAAAAAAGGACGTCAAATTCGTTTAGGTACAGCATCGCACGACCGCGCAATTGTCCGTTAAACTCACGCAGTGCCGAATCGCAAAATACCCCCTGGTCAGGAAGGGGGTAAAATCTTCCGGGGCTTAAGTGGTTAAGAAGCTGAAGAAAATGTCCATGATGTAGATGAAGGTTACATATAGTATGAGCAGCATCACTCTTCACTCTGTAACCAAGACCTAGTGTGGCAATGCTGAGAATGATACCAATTCGTTTCGGACCAATCTCATGGTTTGGATAGATTTTCTCCCTTTCGTTGTTTCTAGATGATCATGAATTAGAGTTCCAATATCTCCCCTTTGTTCTGCAGACAGATATACATTTCCCAATGTCTCATGTTGTACAGATCCCCCATGTTCCCCGATACAAGCTCATACATGGGGCTTGTTCAGCCTTCCAACCAGGAGTAAAAGAACTTGACAAGATACTCCCTCCATGTTAAGGACATGTGGTCTTGTATGGTTCACCCCCCACCTTTCATTCTCCAGACAGGCCACATTCTCAGATGAGGATCTGGTATAGCTTTTGGAGAGTACCACACATTTTTATTTTTCCTTTTATGTCTGTAGGGTTCCCTCAAACACATACCAGACCTGAAGAATCCAGTGTGAATTTTTGGGTCCCTATGCAGTTTGTTTTTACATTTTGTTTGCATTCACCTGACAACTGGGAATCCCCAGTTGACAGCTGAATGTGCCATGATGAGGCATATGTCACTAGGTGTTGGGGGGCCTGCAGCCACTGGCTCCCTATCATCCATCCTAAGAGGGAAGCTGCCACATTTAGCTGCAACCGGAGGTTTCACTTGGCTCAATACCTATTTAGTTCAGACACTCACTGCCCCCCCCCCCCCCCCAAAAAAAAAACAGGTCAAATTCTGTACAACTATGGGTTTAGTCCCAACCAAAAGCTCATTTCAAGCGGTCCATTTATTGGTCCCCTATTGGTGACCAATGGGAGAAGGATCCCCATGTATCAGTAGTCAGTGGGGGAAGGACATTTCTACATAATCATAAAATCGTTGTTACTGAGAGATGGAAATTGTTCATTTCTCAAGGAACCCCTAGAAACCTTTGGAGGAACCCTGGCCGAGAAAGCCTGGACTATAGTTCCATAGTTCTCAACTGTCCCTAATTTGAAGGTACTGTCCTTTATTCCGAACAAAGTCCCTCTGTCCCTCATTTTGGTCTGATCTATATAGTCGTATATAAAATGCTCTATTTATCTTTCAGAAAGTGTTTCCCGGTGCTAAACCTTTCATCCAATTTCTAAATTTCTGCATCTGTAATCTTCAAAAAAGCCAATATAAAGGAATAGTAGTGATAAATAAAGCACTTTTGGGTTAAACTAATCTTTTTTTTTTTTATATAATTCTCCTTTAAGGGGGCGTAGTAGGGGGTATGTCCTATGCCTACAAAGTTTTGCTTATTAGGTATCCCTTCATTCCGGGTAAAAAAGTTGGGAGGTGTGTATATCTATCCCCCTTGGTGGTAGTGGAGATGACCCATCTATAAGGATATACAGTACATACGCACACAGCACAAGGCCGTGTTCACACTACGAGACGCTTGTCGGGGCTGCAGTTCCTCTGAGCTCCACTAGGTGGTGATCTCACTTCTACCATAGAGACAGGAAGTACCTATGGAAGACAGGAAAAGATGTCAGGTATAAATAAGAAGTTCCAGGTGAAAGGTGCGTTGGGAGAAAGTCGAGAGGAGACATTGCTGGAAGTGGCAGTAGAGGAGGTAATGAGATCTTATTTTCTATTTAAACCCAGTAACCCCCCTGTCATGTCCGTCCTCTTCCTCCATAGTCACTGTGACCTCTTTTATCTCCAGCAGATGATGATACACACATATATAGTGTGGAAACCTAAATTAAGCCCTTCAGGGTCAGAACCTTTCCCTACTAACAGGGCCGGAACATTCTCTTTTGGAGATGTGTCGCTGGTCCATCAATTTCACCTTTTCAGTTTATACTAACATTATGTAATAATACGGGATGTATGTTTTAAAGGAGGGGGTTTATAATATGTAAGTTTGATTTTGTAAGCTTTATGGAGGAGGAAATAACTATTCCTGATTCCTGGGAAGGTTCAACACAAGGGATGTGTCTGGATGGTGACTGTATCATTGTGTGTGTCAGGTTCCTATAAGGTGTCAGGATGTCACTGTCTATTTCTCCATGGAGGAGTGGGAGTATTTAGAAGGACACAAGGATCTCTACAAGGACGTCATGATGGAGAATCAGCCGCCCCTCACATCACCGGGTAAGAGGAGACTTTATTGTAAAGGAGAGAGCAGTACGGAGGATCCACCTAGATCCCCCATCATCTGATAAACACATAGAAACAATGTATTCAGTCAGTGTGTGTGTTTCCTACAGATGGATCCAGTAATGGGAACCCACCAGAGAGATGTCCCCGTCCTCTGTATTCCCGGGATTCCCTACTGAAAGACCACAACTATGCAAAACATGATCAGGTAGTTGAGAAACAATAATTGGTAGTTATGATTTATACACAAGCATGTTTATTGCAATGAATGTTTTATTATATATTCAGAGTGGAAACCTCGGGGATGATAAAATTGATGTTAAAGAAGAGTATAAAGAGGAGGATGAGGAGTATGGAGTGATGGAGGAGTTCTCAGTAGGACACAAGGATATGATGGAGCCACCTAATACAAGAAACCCACCAGAGAGATGTCCCCGTCCTCTGTATTCCCAGGATTCCACACAGGAAGGTCACACCATCCTTCACCATCATCAGGTAGATGAGGAATAATTACTGATAGTATCATTAGGATTAGAGATGGGCTGAACACCCCCCCCCCATTGCGTACACAGCAGAACTCCTGAACAGAGGAAATGTTCTAAGCCGAAAGGCGAACCCCATTGAAGCCAAACAGGAAAAATCTGAATCTGAAATTTGAAGGCTTATATGCAAGTAATTGGCCATAAAAGGGGGAATGGGGGGTCTGGGTACTGCCCTGGAGGACACGTATCGATTAAAAAAAAATAATATCGTTTTTTTCAGGAGCAGTGATTTTAATGATGCTTAAAGTGAATCAATAAAAATTAAAAAGTCCTTAAAATGTAGTGCCTGGGGGGTCCCCTCAATGTTCCTATAAAGTGGCGCATCTGTAGCATGCATAAAACATGATGCAGAAAAAATGACATTTCTAAAGAAAAAAAAAAAAAAAAGAGTCAAATCCCATTTAAAATGACGTGGGGTCCCCTCAAAACCCGTACCTGACCCTTAGCCAAGCATGCAGCCCGGCAGGTCAGGAAAGGGGGGGGGGTGCAAGGGCCTCTTCCCGACAACCCTGGGCTGGGGTTGTCAGAGTCTGCAGGCAGGGAGCATTTTTGGAATCTGCAGGCCCCCAGATCCCACCCCCCATCTGAATGGGTATGGGGTACATTCACCAAAAAAGTCTACAAAAAAAATAAAAACAGACACTGTGTGTCCCTCAATGTAAATCCATCGTCAATCACGCCGCCTGCCACACTGCCGACCCAAAAAAAAAATAAAAGGTACGCATTAGTTGAAGGCTTCCAGCGGTCTGCCTGCTCTGCGGTTTGACAGTTTTTATATAGGGAAGGGGAGGGGCAACAACGGTGACGTAACCTGGTGGCCCCTCCTCATGACGTCACAGACTGGTGCATGTTGGGTCAGTGACGTCACAAGGGGAGGGGCTGAAAGTGTTCAACGAGAGCAGACTTTTTTTTTTCCTTTTTTCGGGTTTGGCGGGCGGCGGGATTGACGATGGACTTACATCAAAGGGCAACCTTTTATTTTTATTTTTGAATAAAGGACTTGTAAAAAACTGCGTGTGTTTTTATTTTTTTATGCACTTTTTTGGTGAATGGGAAGGGGTACGATGTACCCGACACCCATTCACATGGGGGGCGGAATCTGGAGGCCCCCTTGAAGCCCCCCGCTAGCAGCCCAGGGTTGTCAGGAAGAGGCATTTGCCCCCATCAACATAGTGACAAGGTGCTCTGTGCTCATCAAAGCACCCCTCCATGTTGGGGGCATGTGGCCTGGTATGGTTTATGGCTCGTTCGCCCCCCCCCCCCCCCCACGCCTTTCCTGACCTGCCAGGCTGCATACTGCATGTCTGTTTTCTTATATTTCTTTATGAGGGCCTAGTATGGGGGGGGGGGGGGGGAGACGACGACTCCACACTGTTTTTTTCTTACATTTTTTAGTAGCCGGGTGCCAGGTATTGTAACCTTAATTTTAAACGGGGTTTAACTGTTTTCTTTAAAAACATATTTTTTGCTGCAGCATGTTCTATACCAGGTGCGGCCCCTTTTTAGGAATATTAAGGGGACCCCCCCCCCCCCGCACTTTGTTTAAAGGCATTTTTCTTTTAACCGCTACTTTTGTTTTTTTTTTGCAGCTGTCACCGGGGAAACTCATTGACAGCTGATGACTTAACGGTTGTTTAGGGTGCAGCGGCTGGCTTCCTGGCCCCCCCTTAACAACCAGCTTATAATGCGCCCTGACTTTGCAACGGTTTCCCAATTAAGGCACAGCATTGCATGGTGGGGGCGAAAACCCTGAAAATTGAGATGTTTGGCAAACGGCCAAACAAGCAAATGTTCGGCCCGAACTGTTCACCCATCTCTATTAAAGGGGGCTTCCATATTCTGATAAGCCCCCTGCTTGCAGACTACCACAACTACAGCCCAGGGTTGTGGGGATGAGATCTTTGTCCCCCTTACCCCAAAGCAGCCACCTCCCCTGTTGAGGGAATGTGGCCCCTTTATGGATCTGGGGGGGGGGGGTGCTCGCTCGTTCCCTCCTCCTTTCCTGGCCTGCCAGGCTGCGTACTTGGATGGGAGTCTTGTATAGATTCTGGGGAGGATCCCACGCCGTTTTTTTATTTTCAAGTTTGGTGGGGTTTTTTTGTTTTGTTTTTTGCAAGCAATGTTTTTTTTTTTTCCTTCAGCTGTCACCAGGGAAGCCCATTGACAGCTGATGACTCATCGGTTGTTAAGGATTAATGGGGTTAAGTTCGACTCCTTAACAACCAGCTATCACTGTGCCCTCACTTGGCAAAGCTTTGCCCAATCAGGGCTTAGAATGCACTGCGCAGCACAAATTTGGGTGTTCGCCAAACAGGCGATGTTTGGGCCCCACTTTGACTTTGCCCGAACCGCTTGCCCAACTCTAATTAGGATCTGTACATTATCTGCAGTGTTACCATTGATGTCATTTTTTATTATATATTCAGAGTGGAAACCCGAGAGATTCTAAAGTTGGGGTTAAAGAAGAGATAAAAGAGGAGGATGATGAGGATGGGGTGATGGAGGAGTCAGAGATTCTAAAGGAACACAAAGATCTGTACCAGGACACCATGGAGGAGTCATCCAGCTACAGAAACCCACCAGAGAGATGTCCCCGTCCTCTGTATTCCCGGGATTCCACACAGGAAGGTCACACCATCCCTCACTGTTACAAGGTTGGTGGGACAGAGCTTCTAGAACATGGACTCATGAAGACAATGCGTAGTTTTGTTGTTTTTTTTTGTTTTTGTGAATATTAAAGCTTATATTTTAAAGATGATATTCTCTCTCATTTTCTTGGTTTAGAGTGGAGATCCAATTGATATAGAATTTGAGGTTAAAGCAGAAGAAGAAGAGACGTATGTGAGGGATGATCAGCAGTCTATGGAGGAGGATGGAATAACGGGGACATTTATAGAGGAGGACACTCCTACAGAGATCAGCACAGGTGGGTCATTAACACTAAATCCATTCATCCACCCATACTGATCACAGATTGGTCCAGAGTAGGGCGGGGACTGGGTGATATCAGCCTGTTATCTCCTGGTCACTTTCCTGAGCTGTGTTCCCCGTCCTGTATTCCTGTATTTCTCTTGAATAATCTTCCTTCTCTGTGCTGCAGACACAATTTATGTCTCTAGACTGGATTTATGGAGATTCTGGGGTTCAGCTGCTAGCAAAATGTTGGATTTTACCATAGATGTTGCTCAGCCTAGACACCTGGGGTATGAACCTTGGATCTTCTGCCCCATGCCTGGGTCTAGTAAGATCTCTGACAGAACAATTCTCCCGGGGTTACTTGCTCTGTTATTTGCTGGCTGTGCCGGGTGGAGGGATATGTCTGTATAGTCTCACACCCAAGTCACTGAGTGCAGTCTCAGGAGATGGGAGGCAGCGGTGTGGGACCTCTGCAACTGATTACTGAACACAAATATCATGAGTCCTGACCCCTGCACTATATACTCTGTTGTACATTACATACTCCTGACTCCTGCATGGTCCATGAATAAAGAAATGAACTGGTAGGAGATCAGAGGACCCATTTGATAGCGACCTTGAGGGGGGAATTGTAAGATCCTCAGAGACAAAGCTGTCTGATGTGGGTGGAGTCCTGGTTTAGGGGAACCAATTGTAATGAGACACCACAAATATGGTAAGCAAATCAGGAAATGTCCCCACTCAGTAAGGGGACAAGGTTAATTTCTTGTAGCTGCACTACCCTGTGGTAGAGGGGCATTGGCTGTGTTTCTGGGTCAGGCAGACTTGTCATTAAGGTCGCTGTTTGTGATGGGGTTAAATCTTTGTGTGCCCTTGTCACCTGCGGTTGGTCATCCCAGTCGGATGTGTCTTCATCACTAGTATATTGGACCTGTAATCCAGGGAGGATGGGAGTGTTAGAACAGGATATAGGCCTTTGTTAGGCCTTCCTGGTGTACTAAGATGGCCGTCTGCAGGAACTGTACTGGGCGGGGCAGGAAGTGAAGACATGACTGCACCAAGATGGCCGTTTGCAGGAACTGTCCCTGTGGGTTGCGTTTGAGTAGGAGTGGTGTGAGGATAATGGGCGGTAGGCGGAGAGTAAGCACCCTCCCCGTTATCTCTCCAGACGCCATTATAGGGCGTGGGCTTATCGGCTTTACGATTGACCTGATAATACTCATACATTATGCAATTTCTAACCTTGATCGTCATCTTTCTTAGCTTCTACGATCCATCATTCGTTATGCAATTTCTTAGCTGTTCTCACACAACATTCCTTTCTGTTCTGTTATCAGTATACGCTGCTACTCCTACGGTTGCACTCACAAACTTTTGCCTTCTCCGGTTTGCTAATGTGCTGACCCATATTCCTCCCCCCCCCCTCCTCTGGGCCACCCAGCTCAAATGCAAGGTCCCTCACTCTTTTCTGTTCTTCTGCCGCTGTCTCAGCTGACGGCCGAAGGGGGCAGTACTGACAACTAATCGCTTAAATTGATTTAAAACTTTTGGCTGTGTGCCAATTTTCAAAACTCAGACCAGGGGTGACCAGAGCTGATCAGAGGTTCCCCTCCTGCAATAGAGGATGCCCCCCAAATATCTCTTAAATACTATAATCTGATTTGAAACTTTTGGCTCAGTGCCAACAGGGTTCAATGGTCACACTAATTGCGGTAACCCTTTCTGTCCAAAAACAAATTCTATAACTATTACAGGAACAAAGATATTCACAGTTGAACCCCCCCGGCAAGTAGCCAATTTTCAAAATTTTGCACCAGAGCTCCCTTTTACATAGGGACCCATTTGCAAAATGTAATTTCTCATTATCTCTAATTCTATATAAAAAAAACTCAAAACATCCTGCCGACTACGGCAAACTGTTTTACCTGATAAAAATTGTTTTTATTCACTATTATCACTCTTCCCAGAGGTTCCTATGCTTTATACACAAATGTTTAAATGGCAAAACTCCAAAGCTCCTACAAGCTCCGTGCAAGGAGTGACCCCCTCCCGCTTTCTTGCGAGAAAAAAAAAGTATGCCAGCTGCTAGCAGGGGAGTTTATTTGATAACAGCTCAACAGTGCAAGTCTCAGAAAGACTGTCAGGGACACACAGAAGGGAAGGAGGGGGTTGAACTGAAAAAAAAAACTCAAAACATAACCCCTTCCTCTCTCTGTCTCTCTCTCTCGGTTGCCCGTAGCAACCTCAAACCTGACTGGATTTATCTGTGTAACAATGTACGTTTCATTTCACAAGACACACAGAACAAAACATAACTCCTGTCATCTCTCTCTTGTCATGTGACCTCAACAGTTGAGCTAAACCCTCAGGGGATCCTTCAAATCAGTCAACCCCCCCGAGTAACCCATCCCGAAGGACGTATGTTGTAAGGTCCATCTTTTCAAGGGCAGACAGCTCACTTGAATCCAAGGGCACTCTTACAACTATTGTATCAGCCTATTGAGACACACTTCAAGCAAAACCACAGACACTGAAGACATTACTCCTGCCTCCCCTAGTGTTGGGTATCCACCTGCAGCCGAGCTTACCCCTCAGGGGAACCTTCAAATCAGTCAACCCCCGAGTAACCCGTCCCGAAGGACGTACGTTGGAAATATCCATCTTATTCAAGGGCAGACAGCTCACTTGAATCCAAGGGCAAAACAGCTCACTTGGGGACATACAAATGCAACCTTCCAGCCTGCAGAGACACACTCACTCAGGATGGCAGACACTGAACAAACAATGTACAGCCAGCAGAAATCTTACAGCAGGTTAATAAAAACAGCCCCAGGTGAGGAATAAAAGATTACCCACCTCTGAAACGTCTTTGGAAAAGCACTGAAGATCTGCGATTAAGATAAGACAGAAACAAGTCATACAGTGGTAAGGTAAAAGTACCTACCGTACTCTCAGGGGTGCGCAAGTCCCTCTTGGTCTGTCTCATCCAGTCGCCAAATCTCCTACGCGGCTTTTCGTCAGACGAACACCTGAGGGCCCCACGTTGGGCGCCAATTGTAATGGGTCGCGGACCTCAATCAGGTTCAAAATAGATTTCTTGCTGCTGGATCTGATTAGATAGGTAATTAGAGTGCACGCACGAGGATATCACAGACTGACACACATTGTTCAGGTAAATGATACTTCCTGTTTATTCCTAATGGACAGCCTATTATATAGTTAGTAGGCGGTGTCATATGTTAGTACGTCATAAGCATAATACTGATTATTTGCAGCTTTCTGATTAGTCATGTCTAGTATAAGGTGGTCCCCTTCGAGTTTATGAATGTTATCTTCTCTTGAAGGCACTGTGCCAAGGCTCCATCTTTTTCTCACATTCTATTGTCGGTGGTGGGGGGGTATCTAGTAACGGCCATTTTGAGTAAGGAAGACAGAAAAAAGATATGTACATGTAGAGAAAAACAGACATAGGAAAAATAGACATTTTGCTTAATTCACAAGTGTTCATCACTTTCCTTCACACAATCTGCTCATATCTAGTAATAATCTTTGTATTTCTATTTTAGTAGATGGACGGGAGATGAGGAAAACCTCAGAGGATTGTCTCACTTTGTCTCCAGACTGTAAAGTAGAAGATGAGGACATCACACAGTATAGTCCAGGAGAAAACCCGGCTACCTCAAATGTACATCCGGCACCACACAGTGTAGATGGACCATCGTATTCCTCTTATTCTGAGAAACCTCAGACTGTGAGGGACAGTGCCGGACCATCGTATTCCTCTTATCCTGAGGAACCTCAGACTGTGAGGGACAGTGCCGGACCATCGTATTCCTCTTATCCTGAGGAGCCTCAGACTGTGAGGGACAGTGCCGGACCATCGTATTCCTCTTATCCTGAGAAGCCTCAGACTGTGAGGGACAGTGCCGTCCTTCCGAAACATAAGAGGTTTCCCTGTTCTGAGTGCGGGAAGTCTTTCCGTTTTAAAATCAGTCTTAATCTTCATAAAAGATCTCACTCAGAACACCCGTATTCCTGCCCTGAGTGCGGGAAATGTTTTTCAAAGATGTCCTATCTTTCCCAACATAAGAGACTTCACACAGGGGAAAAGGCATATTTATGTTCTGAGTGCGGGAAATGTTTTATACAGAAGTCTCATCTTTTCAGACATCAGAGAACTCACACAGGGGAAAAACCACATTTCTGTTCCGAGTGCGGGAAATGTTTTTCACAGAAAACCGATCTCAACAGACACCAAAGGTCTCACACAGGGCTGAAGCCGTATTCCTGTCCTAAGTGCGGGAAATGTTTTTCAGGGAAAACCGATCTCAACAGACACCAAAGGTCTCACACGGGGGTGAAGCCATTTTCCTGTCCTGAGTGCGGGAAATATTTCACAGCAAAACTCAACCTTAATGTGCATAAAAGAACTCACACGGGGGAGAAGCCGTATTCCTGTCCTGATTGCGGGAAATGTTTTTTACACAAGTCTCATCTTTTCAGACATCAGAGAACTCACACAGGGGAAAAAACACATTTCTGTTCCGAGTGCGGGAAATGTTTTTCAGAGAAAACCAGTCTCAGCAGACACCAAAGGTCTCACACGGGGGTGAAGCCGTATTCCTGTCCTGAGTGCATGAAATGTTTCACATCAAGATGCAACCTTAATGTGCATAAAATAACTCACACGGGGGAGAAGCCATATTCCTGTCCTGAGTGTGGGAAATGCTTTTTAAAAAAATCAGAACTTGTCAGACATCAGAGGTATCACACGGGGGAGAAGCCGTATTCCTGTCCTGAGTGCGGGAAATGCTTCTTTGAAAAATCAGATCTTGTCAGAGATCTCACACGGGTGAGAAGCCATATTCCTGTCCGGAGTGCGGGAAATGTTTTTCACAGAAGACCGGTCTTCACAGACATCAGATATTGCACACCGGTGAGAAGCCGCATTCCTGTCCGGAGTGCGGGAAATGTTTTTCTAGGAAGTCAAGTCTTTACAAACATCAGAGAAATTTGTGCGGGAAAAGTTTTGTAGAGAAATCCGATCTTGTCACACATCAGATGTATCACACTGGGAAGGACCATTCCTGTCCTGTGTGTGGAAAATTCTTTTTAAACAATTCAGAACTTGTCACACATCAGAGATCTCACACGGGAGAGAAGCCGTATTCCTGTCCTGAGTGCGGTAAATGTTTTTCACAGAAGGCCAATCTTTGCAGACATCAGAGTTTGCACACAGGGGAAAAGCCGTATTCCTGTCCTGAGTGCGGGAAATGTTATTCAAGTAAGTCCCATCTTCAAAGACATCAGAGATCTCACACGGGGGAGAAGCCACTTTGCTGCCCTGAGTGTGGAAATTGTTATTCACGTAAGACCGATCTTAACAGACATCAGAGATTGCACATGGTGGTGAAGTCTTTTAACGACCCTGAGTGAGGGAATTGTTCCTCACTGGAGTCCTGTCTTCCTGTACATCAGGGGTCTCACACAACCATTGAGGTGTATAAGTGCTTTGAGTGCGGGAAATGTTTTTCATTCAAGTCATATCTTAATACACATCAGAGATCTCACACGGGGGAGAAGCCCTATTCCTGTCCTGAATGCGGGAAATGTTTTTCAGATAAGTCCACTCGTAATAGACATCAGAGATCGCACGCCGGGGAGAAGCCATATTCCTGTCCTGAGTGTTTTGTCTCCCTGTACTTCAGGGGTCCCACACAACCCTCGAGTGTGGGAAATGTCTTCTATATGAATGTTGGTGGACATGTGGGGAAGAAGCACACCCTGATATACACCTCAGATATACTCCATGGCTGATCTTCATCATGTAAGAAACACTTCGTAAGGAGATCAGAGATCACCAAAGACATGGATGAAGTGTTGTCCCGTGTTGGCCATTGATAGCAGGAGAAAAATAAAAATGGAGGCATTACCTTTCATTGGCTGAGTGCCTTTTGTGCAGGAAGATTTCACAAACACTTAGGGGTCTGTTTTAAAACAAATTGTTGAACGAATGTGACCAGCATTTGTCCAAATATTGGATCATCAGCTCCATCTAGTGGCAAAAATCTGGTACTGTGATATTACATCGCGTTTTTGCCACTAGATAGTTACATATTAGGTGAGGTTGAATAAAGACAATAGTCCATCCAGTTCCCCCTGTGTGGGTGTGTGTGGCCGTAATCCTCTCTCATACCCCTGAATGTCCTGATCCTTGAGATGTACGTCTAAGATTCTTTTGAAAGCCACCATACTTCCCGCAGAAACCACCTCTTGTGGTAGAGAATTCCACAATCTTGTAGCTCTAACAGTAAAGAACCCCCCACGTTGCCTGAGGTTAAAACGCTTCTCCTCTAATTGCATTGTATGCCCTCGAATTTTCATGCAATCATTTCGACTGAATAGCTTTTTTTCTATGCTGAGATCACCATTGAGGTATTTATAAATATCTCAATCGCAATGCCCACCAGTGCCACCTACCAGTGCATATAAGCACTGCTAAGCAGTGCCACCTTCGATGCCCATCAGTGCTGCCTATCAGTGTACCCAACTAGTGCCGTCTCATCAATGCCCATCACTGCTGCCTATCAGTGCTGCCTATCAGTGCTGCCTATCAGTGCCTAACAGTGTCACCTCTTTGTTGCCTATCAGTGCCCATCCGTGCTGCTTTATCACTGCCGCCTTATCAGTGCTGCCTATCAGTGTACCGTACTAGTGCCGTCTCAGCAATGCCTACCAGTGCTCATCACTGCAGCCATCAGTGCTGCCTATCAGTGCCCATTGGTGCTGCCTATCAGTGCCCAACAGTACTGCCTCTTTAGTGCCTATCGGTGCTGCCTATCGTTGCCGCTTTATCAGTGCCCATCAGTGCTGCTTTATCAGTGCCCATCAGCTGCTTTATCAGTGAGCCGTCTCATCAATGCCTATCAGTGCCGCTTTATCAGTGCCCATTAGTGCTGCCTATCAGTGCCCAGCAATGTCGCCTCTTTAGTGCCTATTGGTGCTGCCTATCAGTGCCGCTTTATCAGTGCCCATCAGTACTGCTTTATCAGTGCCGCCTTATCAGTGTGCCGTCTCATCAATGCCTATCAGTGCCCATCACTGCAGACCAAGAGTGCCGCCTCTTTAGTTCCTATCCGCTTTATCAGTGCCCATCAGTACTGCTTTATCAGTGCTGCTGTATCAGTGCCGCTTTATCAGTGCCCATCAGTGCAGCCTCGTCAGCGCATATCAATGAAGGAGAAAAATTACCGGTTTGCAAAATTTTCTAACAAAATATGAAAACTTCTTTTTTTTTTCCGAAATTTTCCATTTTTTTTGTTTGTTTATCATGTTCAGGAGATGCATTACTTGGGAATGTCTATATGGCTCCCTTGTGGGGAGTTGGTACTTCTCCTGTAACATGCCTTTCCATAATAAACCTCTATGGTCGCATAAGTCCACAAGACGAAGGAAGCCCTTGTTCATCCACCACTCAAAAGCTGGGGGGGTTGAGACCCAGAGGGAACATTGGGTTGCTCAACCACTAAACCATTGGAGTATGAGGGGACTTAAATCCATAACTTCTCGCCAATCTATCCCACAGCCCCAGAGAAAAGGATCGGGACGGGCATAATATACCCGGTTTGTCTCTAGCTTTCAGGTGACCAATCGGAGTGAATGGAAGGTGGGCAGATTACAGCCGCATCTACGAAGGGTGGGCTCGTTGAGAATGGAAGCAGGATCAGTTGTGTGGCATAAAAATATTTGGTCAGGTCTGGGACTTCTGAGCCTCCCTTCAACTTTGGAGTGAAAAGCGTGCATCTGTTCACATTCACTCCGGGTCTCTTGTCTCCCCATATAAACTTCAAAATCTTCTGCTGAAAATGACGTAAATCTGACATGTTAATTGGTATTGGTAGGGTGCGTGTCGGGGATGTTGTGGCAGAGCCTGACGTGAAGAGGAATGTCTCACCGGCTGAAGAGTCCGGAACTATGTGCAATCCCAGGACAGGGATTCTGACAGGATATCTTAGCAGGACACAGGTTCACCAGAGTCGCGGAGTCTAAAGGCCCGTACACACGTACCGATCGTCGGCATACAAACGTCGGCGGACGAAAGATCTGCCGATTGTACGCGTGTTAGTATGGTGCCTCCGACAGATGTCTGCGCACAATCCGCGGACAAAAGTCTTTCTTGCAAACATGAAAATTTTTGTCTGCGGACACCAGAACGGACGATTGTTCGCCTGTCAGTACAGAATTCGGCCGACAGACCGCAGATTTGCAAGACTGGGCATGCTCAGAAAATAAAAAACACAGGGAAAGTTAACCATTACATGACATCACTTCTGCAGTCAGCTGAAGTCTGCAGACAAAATTCTTGTGCTGTCCTTGTGCTGTCTTTGCACTTTTCAACAGACACCGACATCCCGGGGAGAAAAGACGAACATTTGTATGCCGACGATCGGTACGTGTGTACGGGGCTTAAGTGCTAGCCGGTATTCACCAGGGCCCCTGATGGTGGGGATGGATTTGGCTGCGTGCTAACACCAGGTCGCGGTCCTCCGGATTCCCCAGCCAGGCCAAGAGCAGGTCCAGGTCCAATAGCCGGTAGCGGATAAGCAGATCAGGGTGAGGCAGAAGAGTAGTCAAGACAAGCTGAGGTCAGGGGAGGCAGCAGATAACCAAGGTCGAAGGCAAGCCGGGTCAGATGACCAGGAACAGCAGGTAATTCAGGTACAGGAGACAGGAAAGCTGAAGAGCACACAGCAAGGAATCAGTGTGACCACTCCCCTTAAATAGGGCGTTTGGCGCCAAATATGATATGGTAGCCTCGAACTATTCCATGGTAGCCTCGGACTGTTCCATGGTAGCCTCAAACTCTTCCATGGTAGCCTCGGACTGTTCCATGGTAGCCTCAAACTCTTCCATGGTAGCCTCGGACTGTTCCATGCTAGCCTCGAACTATCCCATGGTAGCCTCGCACTGTTTTATTGTAGCCACAAACTGTTCCGTGGTAGCCTCGAACTATTACATGTAAGCCTCTAACTATTCAAGCGCCTCTGCGTACGCTTCTGCATACGCGCATGCGCATAGGCGTTTGCCGGTTTGCGGCACCAGTGCGCCTGCGCATAATTGTGAATCCCTGACAGTGCGGAACAAGTAGAGGATTCTGGGCAAAATATTCATTTTTACAGAGTACAGCCTGCCGAACCACAATGGTGGGCTAGATGTCCATCTGATCAGATCGTCTCGTAATTTACTGTATAATGGGTCATAGTTAATACTGTACAGTATAAAATATCTATGGAGGGGGTTCAATTATTTCCCAGGTAGGGGAGTGCGACTACCTGCCATTTAAATGGGAAATTCTGTTGAAGGTTATTATCACGTACCTGGTGGAGACCAAGCTGTAGAGAGGGCTTCTCTTGCACCTCCTGTCCAACACCCCTGGTAGAGATGACAGGCGGTGTAGGACACAGAGTGGCATGAGGGCCGGTATAGCAGGTGAGGTCTTGACAGAAGACTGATGGCTGTGGATCACCGGATGAACACCTGGAACTGGAACTCGGTGATGCTGGATGAGAAGGCAGGAGCGAAGCCGGAACACAAGCCAAGGAGTCGTCAACAGCCGGACAGCACAGGTACAGGAACGGGAGACAGGAGCGGAGTCAGGATACAAGCCGAAGTCGGTACACAGTCTGGCAGTGAGGTACAAAAGCATAAGGCAAGAGCAAGGTCAGACACAAACCGAGGTCACAGGTAGGCAGGAAGGAATCCAAAGGAGAGTCAAGGGCAAGCTGGGTCGGTATAACAGGTAATCCAGAAGCAGGTCAAAGCACAGGTAAACAGGAACAAGCTGAAAGACCACTCAGCAATCTGCTCCTGTCACCGTTCAGTATAAATAGGCCGTTTGGCGCCAATTACGTGCGCACGTTGCGTACGCGCGTTCGCGCATTGGCGCATTCGCACATTTCTTTCTGTTTGCCTGGGCATGCGCACAGACGTCTGTTTGGGTCCAGCTGAGCGTCTCTTACAGTTATAAACCGTGTGCTCAGCTAAAGTTAAAAGCTTCTTCTTTAACCACTTTACCACCGGAGGATTTTGCTGTCTTACGTCTGGGCCACTTTTTGCGATTCGGCGCTGTGCGACTTTAACTGAGAATTGCGCGGTGTTGCGACGCTATACCCAAACTAAATTTACGTCCTTTTTTTCCCACAAACAGAGCTTTCTTTTGATGGTATTTGATCACCTGTGCAATTTTTACTTTTTGCGCTATAAACAAAAAAAGAGCGTAAATTTTGAAAAAACAACAATATTTTTCACATTTTTTTGTATGAAATTCCCCCCCAAAAAATGTAAAAATCAAATTTTTTTTAAATTTTTGGCCAATTTGCTTTCTGCTACCTATGTTTGGTAAGAAAATTCACAATAAGCGTATTTTGATTGGTTTGCTCAAAAGTTATTGCGTTTACTAACAAAAGGAAAGATTTCTGTCATTTTTGGTGGTTTTTTTTTTTAATGCGTAATGGCGGCGATCTGCGATTTTTTTTTTGTGGGACTGCGACATTGCGGCGGACAGATCGGACCCTTGACTGACATTTTTGACACTTTTGGGGGTACCAGTGACATTACTGCAGTAATCAGTGCTATATATATGCACTGTTACTGTAAAAATGACACTGGCAGGGAAGGGGTTAATTTTATTGGAGAGGGAGGGGTTAATGTATGCCTGGTGCTTACTGACGTGTGTGGGGGGAGGGGACTGAGTGACACAAGGACAGATCGCAGGTTGAGCTATGCTGAACCCTGCAATCTGACCCTGCCTGTCACTTGGGAGATCCGCCTGCTTGTGTTTACACAACCAGGCGGACCTCCACACTAGATCCCCGACGATCGGGGAAGAGCAGCGGCGATCGCCGCTGCTCCTCCCCTGGCCCGACTCCCGCTGTGACTGAATACAGCGGGAGCGAGCCTCCGGGATGAAAGGGGAGTGTCTGGCGACGTAGGTCTACGTCGTCAGACGATAACGAGCCACTTTGCCGCAGTAGTATTACGGTACTCAGACGGCAAATGGTTAAGATTTTTATTGGAGAACAATGTACCTGGGAAAGGGATTTGGTTGGGAAAGGATAGGGAACGTGGGATACTTAAAAAACTGTAGAAATGTACAACTTGAGCACGGCAAAAATGTCCCACTGGATCTCTTGGCTGACTGTGACCTGTACTCCTTCCAGAGTTTCAAAGCTACACACTGTCACAAGTCTTCAGTACTGGGGTCTTGTACTTATTTAGCCACAGGATCATCGGTTGCCTCCTGCCGATATCCACCAGGTTCTTCTTAGTGAGGAAGATGTAGACTCACACTACCATAGGGCAGCTTGGTCTTTTACCCACAACTTCATCCTGGCTCTCTCCAGTGAGCTTCTCCAGACCCAACTTGATCCTTGGACCTGGACTTGCAAAGTAGGCCTCCCTGGCTAAGCCTAGCTGGGACGTCGATGTCTTCTGCTTGGCATTCTCCCAGACTTCAGCCCCTGCATAAGGTCTCCCCACTGAAGAACTGGACCCGGGAACACTGCACCCTGCTGCTCAGGCCTCATGCTATTTATGGGCTCTCTCACCACCTTCTGGGCATGCCTCCCCAGGGATTTGCTAGAATCTCATAAATATTCAGACAGCAGACTCTGTCCTCCTTCACACAATGTTCTAGAAATCTCTAGAAGACAGGTGGAAGTAACAGAGCAGCAGCCCGTGAAACCCTGAGCAGTCCTAAACAATCCATCCCTGCTCCTCTGATTACGGTGGAGCTAAATTACATTTTGCTCCCAGCCTATTCTAACTAAGAGGGTGCCACATCAATTATTAGGTTAATAAAGGTCCCTGTGTGAATGAGGTATTGGGGCCTATTCACATGGCTGGCCTGCACTGTGTGAACTAGTGGTTTGTTTATGTGGCTGGAGCCGCCTGAAGCTGTGTGCAGGCAGTCTGTGTTACACTACGGGGACGCAGCAGCTGTACAAACACAGCCACGGGTCTTAATTCGACAGTCGTATGGATGCGCATGTACGGCCCCAAACACAGACAGTGTGCATTGGGGGCTACTCACCCATGTCTGCAAACTTGCCAAATTAAGACCTGCGGCTGTGTTCATACAGCTGCTACATCCCGATGGAGTAACAGGCAGCTCCAGCTGCAGGAACAATCCACACATTTACATGATCAGAGAACCTACTACCTACGTGAATGAGTCCGTAGGTCTCATTTACAGATGATGTTGGGGGGGGGGTAAAAACCCATGGTTGAGCTGCGCTTTTACCACTAACCGCTACCCTCTTTAGCAACAAAGGCTGTGGCTAGGGGTGTACTCATTGCAACAGTCGCAATACTAAGCTTTGGCACTAATGGCACCCCCATCAGACAAGTGAATAATGCTGCTCTGCAAGCACCCCATTATATATATATATATATATATATATATATATATATATATATATATATATACAGGGCTTTTTTTCTCTGAGAATAGGTGCAGGTACTCCCCTCTTCTGAGTCACCCCTTGTCTCCACCCCCTACCCACCTCTGAGCGCTGTCCTTTGGTTCCACCCTCTACCCACCTCCCAGTACCCCCCCCCCCACCCTTTAGAGAATACAGAACCAAGTATCATTTTGTGGTTCGAGGGAATTTGTATAGAATTTGTTAATGATAACTAAAAAAGCAGTAAAATAGATCCCCTGGAATCAGCAACAATAGAACCCCCCCCCCCCAACAATAGACCCCCCCCCCCCAGCAACAATAAATCTTCCCCTGCAACAATAGAAAAAACAGTAAATTAGATCCCCTGTAATCAGCAACAATAGACCCCCCAACAACAATAAATCCTCCCCTGCATCAATTACGACCCCCCCCCCCAACAACGATAGCCCCCCCAGCAGCAATAGTTCCCCCAAGCAACAATAAATTCTCCACTGCAACAATAGCCCCCCCCCCCCCCACAACAAAATCTCGTCCAGCAACAATAGATCCCCCAGCAGCCAGCATCAATAGGCCATTCAGCTCACCCCACTGACCCCAGCACCCCTTTGCCATTGCATACATTCAGACTGGAGGTGCTGGAAAAAAGCCCTCTATATATATATATATATATATATACACTATATTGTAAAAAGTATTGGGACGCCGGCCTTTACACGCACATGAACTTTAATGGCATCCCAGTCTTACTCCGTAGGGTTCAATATTGAGTTGGCTCACCCTTTGCAGCTATAACAGCTTCAACTCTTCTGGGAAGGCCGTCCACAAGGTTTAGGAGTGTCTATGGGAATGTTTGACCATTCTTCCAGAAGCGCATTTGTGAGGTGAGGCACTGATGTTGGACAAGAAGGCCTGGCTCACAGTCTGCGCTCTAATTTATACCAAAGCTCTTCTATCGGGTTGAGGTCAGGCCAGTCAAGTTCCTCCACCCCAAACTCGCTCCTCCATGTCTTTATGGACCTTGCTTTGTGCACTGGTGCGCAGTCATGTTGGAACAGGAAGGAGCCATCCCCAAACTCCTCCCACAAAGTTAAGAACAAGAAATTGTCCAAAATGGTATGCTTGGTATGCTGACGCCTTAAACATTCCTTTCACTTGAACTAAGGGGGCCAAGCCCAACCCTTGAAAAACACCCCCACACCATAATCCCTCCTCCACCAAATGATTTGGACCAGTGCATAAAGCAAGGTCCATAAAGACATGGATGAGCAAGTTTGGAGTGGAGGAACTTGAGAGTCCTAACCTCAACGTTATAGAACACCTTTGGGATGAATTAGAGCGGAGACTGCGAGCCAGGCCTTCTTGTCGAACATCAGTGCCTGACCTCACAAATGCGCTTCTGGAAGAATGGTCAAACCTTCCCATAGACACTCCTAAACCTTGTAGACGGCCTTCCCAGAAGAAATTGTATAGTAACCGCGCTAATGGAAAATTAAATAAAGCTGCAACTTCAAATACACCCAAAATAAAAATACAAATAATCAAGTCGCGCTAAGACCCGGTTCACACTGGGGCGCCTTGTCAGGTGACCTGGTCGCCTGACAAGTCGCCGTGGGTCGCCTGCCATAGAGTAGCACAGGACCCGTTCTAATAGGAGAGACACAAGTCGCTCCGACTTAGAAAAAGGGTCCTGAGCTTCTTTGGGGCGACCTGGAGCGACCTGTATTGACTTCAATGATATGAAGTCCGTGCCGGCCGCTCCGAGGTCGCGGTGCGAGCTGCGCACCGCGACTTCACAGGTTGCCCCCGCAAGTCGGGTAGCGCCTGTGTGAACCGGCACTCATACTTCATAAGTAGACCAAATTAATGTCCATAAATAAAGTCCAAAAATTAAATGAAAATAAACAGTGATGTGTAGAACCAATGATTTCAATCCAGGCTCCCAATGGTATTGTGCTTACCAAAAAGTTAAATAAATGAAGCAAGGAATCCAAACAGGGATCTTGACAGCTTGACTGTGGATAGCATTGGTTGGACTTACAGATAATAGGTAGCGTGGAATCATAAAATTAAAAGATTAAAAAATAGGTAGTGTGGCCTGCACAGAGTCCTGACCTCAACCTGATAGAACTCCTTTGGGATGAATTAGGGGCCAGGCCTTCTCATCCACATCAGTGCCTGACCTCACAAATGCGCTTCTCTAAGAACGGTCAAACATTCCCATAGACACTCCTAAACCTTGTGGACAGCCTTCCCAGAAGAGTTGAAGCTGTTAAAGCTGCAAAGGTTGAGCCAACTCAATATTGAACCCTACAGACTAAGACTGGGTTTCCAATAAAGTTCATGTGCGTGTAAAGGGCGGCGTCCCAATACTTTTGGGTATTTAGTGTATATATACAGTACTGTGCAAAAGTTATAGGTGGCTGCCAAAAAATGCTATGAGATGTTTCTCGGAGCTGCAGTTCCTCCGATATCCACAAGGTGGTGATCTCACTTCTACTCAGATAGGAAGTCTCTATGGAAGACAGGAAGTGATGTCAGGTATAAATAGGAAGTTCCGGGTGAAAGGTGAGTCGGGAGGAAGTAGTGAGGAGACGTTGCTGGAAGAGGCAGCAGAAGAGGTAATAAGATTATTATTATACAGGATTTATATAGTGCTAACAGTTTGCGCAGCGCTTTACAATATGAGGGAAGACAATACAGTTCAAAACAGGAGGAATTAGAGGGCCCTGCTCGTTAGAGCTTACAATCTAGAATGATCTTTTCTATTTACACCCAGTAACCCCCCGTCATGTTCGTTCTCTTCCTCCATAGTCCCTGTGATGTCTTTTATCTCCAGAAGATGATGATACACACATATATGGTGTGGAAACCTAGATTAACCCCTTCAGGGGCAGAACATTCCTCCATTTACGGGGTCGGAAAATTCTCTTCACGTTGGAGATAAATTCCAGTAATCTGTTCCTCTAAACAATCAGCACTGACAATAAATAGACAAGACAACATGGCCGGGTCTAAGGGGGTGCTGGAGTGGGCTGTGCTCCCCTAGACTTTAGTTCAGCCCCCCCCCCACCCAAAGTCAAGGAATATCCACTGTGAAGCACGGTTTCCACCCGCCACTGTCGTTTGTTGCTATAGGACTGCCCAGTGTCCTAGGAACCAATCAACTTGCTTGCTTCACCCCCAGCATTCAGAGGAGGACAGAAGTTGCTCCTCCAAGCCTGCTGCCAGTGCCCCACCTCCCAGGTTTCTCGTACACTGATACAAAGGGAGTAAGGGTAATCCTTCAGACCCTGATTCAGTATTGGAGGGGCAGTTCTGGGGACCCTAATGTAAAGGATAGAGATTATGGGGACCCTGATGTAGGTAGGGGTGCTCTGGAAACCCTGATGTAGGGAGGGGGCTCTAGGAACCCTGGTGTAAGGAGGCTCTGGCACCCTTATGTAAGAAGGGGGCTCCGGCACCCTGATGTAAGAAGGAGGGGCTCTGGGAAACCTGATGTAAGGAGGGGAGCTCAGAGGATCCTGATGTAAACTGGTTGACTCTGTGGACCCTGATCTAATAGGATCCCTCAAGTAAGGTGGGGTGGCTTTTGGGACCCTAATGTAAGCAGGGGGACTCTGAGAACCCTGATGTAAAGAGGGGAGCTCTGGGGATCCTGATGTAAATGGGGGATATTCTGGGGACCCTGATGCAAACTGGGTGGCTCGGTGGACCCTGATGTAAGGGGGTCCCTGAAGTAAGGTGGGGTGGCTTTGGGGACCCTGATGTAAGGGGGGGGGGTAATGTGGGGACCATGATGTAAACTGAGTGACTCTGTGGACCCTGATCTAAGGGGGTCCCTGAAGTAAGGTGGGGTGGCTTTGAGGACCCTGATGTAAGCAGGGGGACTCTGGGAACCCTGATGTAAGGAGGGGAGCTTGGGGGATCCTGATGTAAACGGGGGATATTCTTGGGACTTTGATGTAAACTGGGTAGCTTTGTGGCCCCTGATGTAAGGGGATCCCTGAAGTAAAGTGGGGTGGTCTTGGAGACCCTGAGGTAAGGGGGGTAGTTCTAGGAATCCAGATGTAGGGGGGATGACTCTGGGAACCCTGACGTAAGGTAGGGGGCCCCAGTAGCCCTGATGTAAGGAGGGGGAACTCTTGAGGACACTGGTGTAAAGGTGATGGCTCTGGTGATTGTAAAAGGGGGGTGGCTCAGAGGAGCCTGATGAAAGGAAGCGGGATGACCCTGATGTAAGGGGGGAGTCTGGGGACCCTGATGTAACTAGGAAAACTCTGGGGACACAGTCCAGCTCCGGAACATCCAGGACCCAATGCTGACGAAGTGTGGATAGTTCAGGAGAGGAGACTCGGAGATGTGCATAAAGAACGGAAGCAGACTTCTCTGAGCACTCGACGCAAAACTCTCTCCAGGTCCGGCTGTACTAGCTGTGTCTAATTGGGAAGAAACTGGCCTCTGAAAGCATTGGACAACTGTAGATATCTAAAGCAGTGTTTCTCAACTCCGGTCCTCAGGGCACACTAACAGGCCAGATTTTAGATATTACCTTGGGGAGATGCAGACTAGAATACTGCAATCACTGAGGAGCAAATGATATCACCTGGGATGTATTTCAGTTTTTTTGCAAACCTGGCCTGTTAGTGTGCCCTGAGGACCGGAGTTGAGAAACACTGATCTAAAGTGATGCGAAGATGGAAAATTGTAGTGAGACATTAGATGGTTAAACGAGTATATAGAGAGATCCGAGGTGATATGTGAGATCCGTTTAATATTATGTTTGGCCCACACTTTTGGATCTGGAAGTTTATAGAAGTGTGGCAAGGTGGGGTTGTTCCATAAGGGGGCACTCGGAGAAACCACAGTCCTTGAACAATTTTCATATGCTAGTCCCGTTTTCCAGGCCTGTAGAGTTTTAATCATGGAGGGAATCAAATCATATGGGGCTTTGGGACCTCGGAAAGGCAGGTTTGACAAAGCCTCCACAGAGCGCAACACTGCGGCTTCCACAACCATAGCAGGGTTGGACCAATCGGGGGTGAGCCACCAAGACACAGTGACCAGTAGGGTTGCCACAAAATATTTATGGCAGTCTGGGAATGCCAGGCCTCCCTGTGATGTAGGGCGCATGGGGGTGGTTAGCTTGTACCTTGGGGGGGCGTAGGCCCCAGAGGAAGGAGGAGAAAAGTTTATTTAGCTGAGGAAAAAAAAAAGGGTTTTGGAATCCTCTGTGGGGAGTTGCGGAAAACAAATAGGTAAATTTAGGCAGAATCTTCATTTTAATAAGATTAATACGACCCAAGAGGGACAAGGGGAGGTTCTTCCATGCCTTCAGCCTAGCCTTAACAGCATTGACAACCAGGCACAGGTTTAATGAGATAAAATCTGTTATATCCCTCGATATGCACACTCCCAAATAAGTAAACCTGTCCACCCATTGCAACTGAAGATCTGACGGAGCTACCCATTTAGCTTCTGTTTACATCACGTGATCAACTGTCATTGGTTGACAGCTAATCATGTGACATAGTAAAGGGCCAGGATAAGCCCATAACTCTGATCTGTGATCAGGACTCGGTAAACACAGAGCACGCCTCCCGTGCGCCTCAGGTGGCACGGTGGAAGTGCGATTACGGGAGGACGTCCAGGTACGTCCTCCCGCCATTTTAGGCCCGCGCTGTAGCCGTGTTTCGACTAAAGCACACGCTTAAAGCGGTTAAGTCTGAACATATACCAATTCTACCACAAGCCCAGTCATGACCGGTTCTCTTTAGTGCAGAGAAGTTGCAAAGATTGTGCTCAGTATATGGACACATGGCCACCATTAGAATGTCCCAGCTCATAGCTCACACACAAGACTACAAATGTCATTCAGGCCCCAAAGCTGTAGAACTCGGCCCAAAATAGACAATTCCACCAGCCCTCTGCTCGCCCCTCGGCTCTGCCACGACTCTCGCCCCTAGAAAACTATTGTCCAATAACAGTATGAGGACTGCATTCCATGCTTCGCGCCAGCCAATCACATCACTGTCCCTTCCTATTTTCCGATTGGCATCCAATTGCGTTATGGAATGCTTGGCCTGTTTGGATATCATACTTTGCGGAGGAACCAACAATGACATCAGACCGAGCGCCACTTCTGTGGACTGAGCTAAGCTAGTGTTCCCGGCGGGAGCCACCAGTGTAGGCGGTGATAGCTCGGGGTGCACATGACTAGAAGGGCAGAGTGAGTGGCAGAGCGTGCTGTGGTGCCCGCCCTCTCCTCGGCGCTCTATTCCCAGCAGGATCTGGGACTGTGCTGTGCGCGGTTGGGTACCCTATGTCGACGGTGGCGGCTAACAGTGAATGAGCTGACAAAAGCCCTATTTCTAATCGCAATTTGCGACCTGGCGCCTGGGATTTGTCAAGCCCTGCATTACAATATAGAGCCAACATCATGATGGAGTGCTGGGGTCAGGAGTGTGGAGCATAGAGCCCCTTACATTGCTGGTCAGGAGGAAGAAAACTTTCCCCAGCCTGCTATGAAGAATATTTTCCATCATTGGTGGCAGAGGGAGGAAAATACTGATGGATGAAAAGGAGCTGAGGGGCTGTGAGGGATAATGGATAGCTGACAGATTCTTGGTACCCCTTTTGGGGTAGTGGGACTCAAAAGCTCTCAGGGAATAGTGGGGCCTATGGACTTTGGATCCTTGGAGGGTAGGTGGGCAGCAGGGCTGTGAAGGAAGAGGAGGCCGTAGGGCTCAGGAGGACTCTATAGTAGGGAGGGGGGCTGTTGGTCCTTGATGGTCCTCCCACCTGTATTTACTTTTCAGACCTCCTTACAGAACTCCTGCCTGGAAATTGAGGCAACCTTCACCTTCTTACAATCTCACTAGTCAAAAAAAAAAATGTCAAGACACCAAGTAGAATAAAGAAGGAAAGTCCTCCACACCTTGTTTTGTAAGGCATTGCCTAATGGTTGGTCTGGGGACAATACCTTCCAATGACACAGGCCCAGGAACCCACCACCACTCTTTACAATATATTGAATACTACAGTATACCTAGTAACCAAAAGAACACACCTCTCCCCCCTGTTGTCCTCCACCTACCCACACTGGGCTGCCATTGGAGGGAAGAGAACAGACTCCTCCCCACAGCTCTCTACTCTGACAACAGCATCCTCCTG
The DNA here is from genome assembly GCF_965119305.1 of Pelophylax lessonae. Taxonomy (NCBI): domain Eukaryota; kingdom Metazoa; phylum Chordata; class Amphibia; order Anura; family Ranidae; genus Pelophylax; species Pelophylax lessonae. Next base: position 270,812,525 of record NC_138776.1, on the reverse strand, counting down.
CTATCCGAGCCAATCCCTTCTCTTACTGTAGAGAGTGACATCACTCCTGTCAGTCAGCAGGCTGCCGGAGATTAGCCAGTGTTCTAAAATTTTGTCGGACCCATGAAAATTCCGGACCTCGTCACTTCTGGTGACGCTACGTCATAACCCAGTTGTTGTGAGCCCCAGTGCGCATGCGCACAAGACATTTTCAAGGTTCTCGGGGTCACGGCTCCGCGCCCTTTCATCCCTGAGACCCCAAATTTTTATTAGCTGTAGGGGAGCGTCTTGGCTACCTGCGATACAATTTTGGGGTTTCCAGCACCTATGGTTCGCCCGTGACAGCAATTTTCCCGCGGCGGTGTGTGCGTCCCACCTCATCCCCTCCTCCTCTCAATCAGCTGTTCGCTAAGTCTTAGAATTTCATCGGACCTTGAAAATGTCTTGTGCGCATGCGCACCGGGGCTCGCGCCAGACGGGTTATGACGTAGCGTCACCGGAAGTGACGAGGTCCAAGATTTTCATGGGTCTGACAAAATTTTAGAACACCGGCAACTCCGGCCAAAAGTCAGCAAGTTCCCCTTCCTGGGCATCATGATGACCCTCCATTGACCTCACAGCACTGCCTCAGGACAACCAAGTCAAAGGAAAGATCGTTTATATCATTCCTTGTCTGCCGATCTAAAACTAATCCAAACCAGTTTAGAAACCAAACAAACCCAACAGAGAAAAGAGGAATTTCTGATCTGACAGGCCAAGAGTGTTCCGGGTTCATAAAAACGTATCAAATACTAAACAGTCCAACCCAACTGTGTTCCTATGGGGACAGTAGTTCCTAAATGTACAGCAATCCTCCTGTTACCCCCCTCACATCCACATCTTATTATTGTGTGACCAATACCATCCAAATAATTCTTACTTTTAGTTCCCAAAGTTATCCGTCTACAAGGAGACCTGTATAGATCAAATGGCGGCACCAAAGAGGATGGAGGAGGACCGGAGTCACATGACTGAGAAGATACTAAACCTCACCCTGGAGATCATCTACCTGCTGACCGGAGAGGTGAGGAGGATTCTGGGAGGTCACATGACATCACTCTTATCTCTATTAATAAAACACAGACCTGACCGGAGAGGGGAGGAGGATTCTGGGAGGTCACATGACATCACTCTTATCTCTATTAATAAAACACAGACCTGACCGGAGAGGTGAGGAGGATTCTGGGATTCTAACATGATATTCCTATTGGTTCCTCAATACAGAGATTTCCTCTTCTGAAGTCAGGTGATCATATGACCATCACAGTGCCTCCATGTGACTCCCTAAAACCTGAGAGACACAACATGCAGAAGATTCTAGAAGTCACCAAGAAGATGATGGAGCTGCTGACAGGAGAGGTGAGCGGTGCTGGGAATTCTGGGACATTATCCAGTAACAGACAAGGGATGTGTCTGGATGGTGACTGTATCATTGTGTGTGTCAGGTTCTTATAGGGTTTCACTGTCTATTTCCCTATGTAGGAGTATTTAGAAGGACACAAGGATCTCTACAAGGACGTCATGATGGAGAATCAGCCGCCCCTCACATCACCGGGTAAGAGGAGACTTTATTGTAAAGGAGAGAGCAGTACGGAGGCTCCACCTAGATCCCCCATCATCTGATAAACACATAGAAACAATGTATTCAGTCAGTGTGTGTGTTTCCTACAGATGGATTCAGTAATGGGAACCCACCAGAGAGATGTCCCCGTCCTCTGTATTCCCGGGATTCCACACAGGAAGGTCACACCATCCCTCACCATCATCAGGTAGATAAGGAACAATTATGGGTAGTTATGATTTATATACAATTGTGTTTGTTACAATAAAAGCTTTTATATATTCAGAGCAGAAATCTCGAGAACTATAATATTATTGTCAAAGAAGAGTATAAAGAGGAGGATGAGGAGTATGGAGTGATGGAGGAGTTTTCAGAAGGAGACAAGGATATGATGGAGCCGCCTAATACCAGGAACCCACCAGAGAGATGTCCCCGTCCTCTGTATTCCCGGGATTCCACACAGGAAGGTCACACCATCCCCCACCATCATCAGGTAGATGAGGAACAATCACTGATAGTATCATTAGGATCTGTACATTATCTGCATTGTTACCATTGATGTCATTTTTATTATATATTCAGAGTGGAGACCTGAGAGATTCTAAAGTTCGAGTTAAACCAGAAGAGACGTATGTGAGGGATGATCAGCAGTCTATGGAGGAGGATGGAATAACGGGGACATTTATAGGGGAGGACACTCCTACAGAGATCAGCACAGGTGGGTCATTAACACTAAATACATTCCTCCACCCATACTGCTCACTGATTGGTCCAGAGTAGGACGGGGACTGGGTGATATCAGCCTGTAATCTCCTGGTCACTTTCCTGAGCTGTGTTCCCCGTCCTGTATTCCTGTATTTCTCTCGGATAATCTTCCTTCTCTGTGCTGCAGACACAATTTATGTCTCTAGACTGGATTTATGGAGATTCTGGGGTTCAGCTGGCAGTAAAATGTTGATGTTCACCATAGACGTTGCTCAGCCTAGACACCTGGGGTATGTACCTTGGTTCTTCTGCCCCATGCCCGGGTCTAGCAAGATCTCTGACAGAAGAATTCTCCCGGGGTTACTTGCTCTGTTATTTGCTGGCTGTGCCGGGTGGAGGGATATGTCTGTATAGTCTCACACCCAAGTCACTGAGTGCAGTCTCAGGAGATGGGAGGCAGCGGTGTGGGACCTCTGCAACTGATTACTGAACACCAATATTATGAGTCCTGACCCCTGCACTATATACTCTATGTTGTACATTACATACTCCTGACACCTGCACTATATACTTTATGTTGTACATTACATACTCCTGACCCCTGCACTATATACTCTATGTTGTACATTACATATTCCTGACCCCTGCACTATATACTCTATTCTGTACATTACATACTCCTGACCCCTACACTATATACTCTATGTTGTATATTACATACTCCTGACTTCTGCTCTCTCCCCTCTGCCCACTGCTATATATACACATAATATGGATTCTCTTTTGTTACTCCCATTTCCTACCAGCTGGATATTTTATATCTGATGATCTGATTGGAGGACAGACTTTTACATGGTGATAATAATGTGATAACATCCTCCAACTTTGGAACCTTAAACAGAAAGTGATAATGAGGGAGGAGTCAGTAACCCAATGATGGTGGTCTTCAGGATCAGTCCAGTCTTCATCTTGGTTGTTCTCCCCACATCCTCACTCTCTGACCTCTGGTGGGGCTCAGCCCCGCTGTTATTCATGACTAAATCATGGACTAAATAAGGAAGTGCGGGACTTCTTGTGTTGGGAAGATGGCAATGATTGATAGAGGGGGAGGGGACACTCGTCCTATAATCCTCTCATCACTGTCACTCCTATAAAAGACAGTTCTCGTTGTTTCCTCACTCTCTGACTAAGGTCCATGAATAAAGAAATGAACTGGTAGGAGATCAGAGGACCCATTTGCTAGTTACCTTGAGGGGGAATTGTAAGATCCTCAGAGACAAAGCTGCCTGATGTGGGCGGAGTCCTGGTTTAGGGGAACCAATCTGCTGATGTCTAGTAATAATCTTTGTATTTCTATTTTAGTAGATGGACGGGAGATGAGGAAAACCTCAGAGGATTGTCTCACTTTGTCTCCAGACTGTAAAGTAGAAGATGAGGACATCACACAGTATAGTCCAGGAGAAAACCCGGCTACCTCAAATGTCCATCCGGGACCACACAGTGTAGATGGACCATCGTATTCCTCTTATCGGTTGGAAGGACGGCACCGTCCCTCACAGTCTGAGGTTCCTCAGAATAAGAAGAGGTTTCTCTGTACTGAGTGCGGGAAGTCTTTTGGTCAGAAGTCAAATCTTGTCACACATCAGAGATCTCACACGGGGGAAAAGCCGTATTGTTGTCCTGAATGTGGAAAGTGTTTTTCAGGGAAGTCCAATCTTATCACACATCTGAGGTTTCACACAGGGGAGAGGCCGTATTCCTGTCCTGAGTGCGGAAAATGTTTTGTACAAATATCAGAGGTTGTCAAACATCGAAGGTCTCACACAGGGGAGAAGCCGTATTCATGTCCAGAGTGTGGGAAAAGTTTTTCACAGAAGTCCAATCTTTCCAGACATCAGAAATCTCACACAAGGCAGAAGCTCCTTTCCTGCCCTGAGTACGGGAATTCAGTCACAGAAGTCCTCTGTTTACAATCATCTGATATTGGACACGGAGGAGAATGAACTTTCGTGTCCTGAGTGAGGGAAATGTTCCTCACTGAAGTCCTGTCTTCCTGTACATCAGGGGTCCCACACAACCCTGGAGGTGTATTAGTGCCTTGAGTGCGGGAAATGTCTTCTATATGAATGTTGGTGGATATGTGGGGAAGAAGCACACCCTGATATACACCTCAGATATACTCCATGGCTGATCTTCATCATGTAAGAAACACTTCATAAGGAGATCAGGGATCACCAAAGACATGGATGAAGTGTTGTCCCATGTTGGCCATTGATAGTAGGAGAAAAATAAAAATGGAGTCATTCCCTTTCATTGGCTGAGTGCATTTTGTGCGGGAAGATTTCACAAACATTCATTAGTTGAAAAAATATGATCAGCATTCACCCAGCCGTGAAAAAATATTGTACATATTTAAATTCATACCGTGATTTCCTATGATCATTAGCTCCATCTAGTGGCCATAATGTGTTATTGAGTTATTTCAGGAAAAATACCTTCTTATGGCCACTAGAGGGAGCTGATAATCAGAGGAAATTACACGATCACTGGGAACCTCCATCTGCGACACAGAAGTCGTGGGACCGGCATGCTGGATGACATACGTGTACAGGATGACATGCATGTACGTCGACCAGCCCGCCTTGCCCAGCCCCTCGCAGCAAAAATACTGTGGGTGGTCAGCAAATGGTTAAATAACATGTGGGGGGGGGGGGGGGGTGCCCTAATCTTGCCTGTGAAGGGACATCTCTGGGATGTAGAGAAAGTGCTTCAGCAGCCCCGACCTTTACAAAGAAAATAAACATTACCGTAAAATCCTTTTCTCTATCGTTCATTGATCGTCCTCTGATGCATATCAGTAGGGTAATACCGCCCCCTACAGGAGTAGGACACTAGGCAGAAAGAATTTCTGGCTACGCCTATGGGCAGTTCCCGGAGGGTACACCCTCTCTCTTCCTGTATAGGATGTCAGTTTTGTATTAAAGCAGTGTCAGAGAAAAGTACACCAACCCAACTCAAAAAATTAGAGGGACGGGTACGGAGTCCGTCAATGAACCTAAGAGAAAAGGATTTTACGGTAAGTTAAAAATCCAGTTTTCTCTATCGTTCATGGACGGTGACGGACGCAGTTCTCTGATGCATATCAGTAGGGACGTCCCAAAGCAGTACCAAAATGAGGGGTGGGAACAGCAGAACAAAGAAAAAAACAGTTCCCATGGCCAACCAGGCAACACAGGACTCATCAGAACAACCAGATGAGGTCCACCTGCAAACAAACAGAAGAACACCCTCAAGGAAGGCCAAGGGGCTCCCTAAACTGCAGCCTGCAAAGCCTTGCAGCCAAAGGAGGCATCCGCAGATGCCATCACATCCACCTTATAAAATTTGGTAAAGGTGTAAATGGACCACCATGTTGCCGCCTTGCACACCTGAAGCACAGATGCCTGATGGTGAAAAGCCCAGGAAGCACTAAGCGCCCGAGTAGAGTGAGCCTTGACAGGGAAAGGTGGAACCTGACCCTTGATGGAATAAGCCTGCACCACTGTCTGTCTGATCTATCTGGAAATAGTCGCAGCAGGCGCAGGTAGCCCTTTCTTCGGGCCATCCGTGAGCACAAACAGTGAGTCAGTCTTGCGAAAAGACTCTATAGATGCCAAATACACCCTAATCGCCCGAACAACATCCAGGGTATGCAGAGCAAATTCCTTAGGGTGTTTAGGCTTAGAGCACAAGGAAGGTAACACGATGTCCTCGTTCAAGTGAAAACTGGAAACCACCTTCGGCAGGACCAGAGTCTTGTAGAGCGGGAGAATAATCTCTTTATTTCTGTAGTGAATCCCCTTTATTATACATGCCAGTATTCTGTTGGCTTTGCTTGCGGCGGCTTGGCATTGCATGCCACTGCCAAGCCTGTTGTCTACCAGTACCCCCAAGTCCTTTTCCATCCTAGACTCACCCAGAGGTTCCCCCCTAGTGAGTAGCTTGCTTTCTGGTTTCTGGCCCCCAAGTGCATTACTTTACATTTTTCAACATTAAACCTCATCTGCCATGTAGCTGCCCACCCTGTTATTTTGTTCAGGTCCGCTTGTAAGGTTTCCACATCCTGCATAGAAGATATTGGCATGCTTAGTGTAGTATCATCCGCAAATACTGAGATTGTACTAGATATCCCCTCCTCTAGATCATTTATGAATAAATTAAACAGGATTGGCCCCGGGACAGAACCCTGGGGGACCCCACTTTCCACACCCGCCCAATCCGAGTACTCCCCATTAATCACAACCCTCTGGACTCTCCCCTGGAGCCAGTTCTCTATCCAGGTACTCACCCTATGGTCCATACCTACCTTCCTTAGTTTGTACAGTAAGCGTTTGTGTGGAACGGTGTCAAAGGCCTTTGCAAAGTCCAGATACACCACATTCATAGGCTTCCCTTTATCTAGGTGGCAGCTCACTTCATCGTAGAAGGTTAATAGATTGGTTTGGCAAGAACCATTTTTCATGAATCCATGCTGATTACTACTAATAATACAGTTTTCATTACTAAAGTCTTGTATGTGGTCCCTTAACAACCCCTCCAAAATCTTGCAGACTACAGATGTTAGGCTGACCGGCCTATAGTTACCCGGGTTACACCTTGGCCCCTTTTTAGATATTGGTACCACGTTGGCTTTTTTCCAATCAGCTGGCACCATACCCGTCTGTAAACTATCCTTAAAGATCAAGAATAATGGTCTGGCAATCACCTGGCTGAGCTCTTTCAGAACCCTCGGGTGCAAGCCATCCGGTCCCGGGGATTTATTTATGTTAAGTTTCTCTAGTTTAGTTCTAAGTCTATCTTCTGTTAGCGATGGCGGTATTTCCTGAGGTGTGTTGTTTAGTTCGGCCTTACAAGCTAGGTTTGTGTAGCCCCCCGATTCTTTTGTGAAGACTGAAGAGAAGAAATTATTTAACACTTCCGCCTTTTCTCTGTCCTCAGTGGCCATATTTCCTTTGTTATCTTTTATGGGGCCAATGTGTTCTGGCCTCGCTTTCTTACTGTTTATATACTTAAAAAAAGGGAATGGGCGGCCAATGGCCCCTGGAAGAAAATGGCGAGGGCCAAGACCTGACCCTTGATAGTAGTCAAGGCCAACTTTTGGTCAACTCCCCGATGAAGGAAAGCCAAGATCCGAGCCACCGAATAGGAGCAAGAGTGGGTCCCAAGGGACTCACACCACGCAATGTACGACTTCCACTTATGATGATAAATCTTCCTCGCTTTTAGCAGAGTGGGAATCACCGAAGCAGACAAACCCCTGTCCTTCAGCACCTGGTTTTCAACAGCCAGGCCGTCAGAGCCAGTGACTGTAAAGCAGGATGGAAGATAGGCCCCTGAGCCAGTAGATCCTCCCTGAGAGGAAGTCTCCATGGGGCGTCAGCGACAAGCCTGACCAGGTCGGCGTACCAAGTGTGACAAGGCCAGTCCGGAGCCACAAGAATTACCGGAATCCCTTCCACCTCTATCCTGCGAAGAAGTCTTGGCAGCAACTTGAGAGGAGAAAAGGCATACATCAGCCTGTACTGGCCCCAGTGGACCACCAGCATGTCTGCCAGAGGGTCCCGAGAGTGGGCCACAAACCTCTGTACCTTCCTGTTGATTCGAGACGCCAACAGATCCACGTCCGGAGTGCCCCAGCGAAGGGACAGCTGCTGAAACGCCTCCGGATGCAGGGACCACTCCCCTGCATCCAAGGCCTGGCGGCTGAGGTAATCCACCTGCCAATTTTCCGCTCCCGGAATGTGGACCACAGAGAGAGCGGGAACATAGCGCTCCACCCAATGTAGAATGTCTGCCACTTCCAGGGCTGCAAGGACACTCTTGGTGCCCCCTTGTTGATTGACGTAAGCCACGGCCATGGCATTGTCCGATTGAATGCGCACTAGACAACCCCCCAGACGGTCGGCACTCTGCATTGATTGGGGGCAATGCTGTGGCACTCTGCATTGATTGGGGGCAATGCTGTGGGCACTCTGCATTGATTGGAGGCAATGCTGTGGGCACTCTGCATTGATTGGAGGCAATGCTGTGGGCACTTTGCATTGATTGGGGGCAATGCTGTGGGCACTCTGCATTGATTGGAGGCAATGCTGTGGCACTCTGCATTGATTGGGGGCAATGCTGTGGGCACTCTGCATTGATTGGGGGCAATGCTGTGGCACTCTGCAGTGATTGGAGCCACAGAAAAATTATCAAACATTGACTGGTCCGCGGCGATAAAAAGGTTGGGGAGCACTGCGCTCAGAAATTTTTTTAGGGAACATTGTCGGGCGCGTTTCTCCGGAGTGGACAGCCCTCGCACATTCAGTGAGCTCAATTTATAACCTATGGGTCCCTGGTGCTCGCGGGGAGGCATGACAGCCGAAGCAACCCCGCCCCGGGCCCAGGGGAAAGGGAAGGAAATGGAAGAGAAAGAGGAAGAAAGCAAAAAGGGGACAAAAAAAAAAAAGAACGGGGCGGGGGGAAAAAGAAGAGGCGAAGGAGCAAGAGAGAAAAAGGAGGGGGGAGGCACAGCAAGAAGAAAAAGAAAAGGGGAGGAAGATGGGAGGGAACAGAAGAGTGGCAAAAGACTACCAGGCCAGGACCCAGGAGCTGGGAAAGTAAGAGATAAAAGGACACAGGAAAAAAAAGAGAATGTGAAAGAGAAGACCACTGACAAACAAAGACAATATGTCGGGATAATATCTAAATTTGGTCAAAATAAACCTAGCGCAACCAGGCACTACCTAGTATGGGGAAATGGAGTTTGACTCTGTGAGAGTGACAGGAGGCGTGTCCCGCGGTCTCCAGCCACAAAACTAACATCCCACAGACTGGAACCTCGAGGTACTAAGCCGCCATGAACTAGTAGGCGAATATATGAAATAGCAACAAATGCCAGCAAAAGACAAGAAACATACTAAAGATAATAACTACATTAGCCACTACCGCCCATCCCCAACCCCCCTGCCCCACAGCAACCCTTCAGGAGAACCATGGGGACAAAAAAAATAAACCCACACATCCAAGAAAAGGGGAGAGTGACATTATTAATGTCATGTGAAAAAAAGTAAATAATTAATATTGTTTAAATAACATATGCTAAAAAAATGTTTTTAAAGGTGTATAAGTGACATTGTGAACAACTATGTGATGCACAAAAAATAAAATAAAAATTTCAATCCATGAAAATCCTCCTTTATAACACTATGAAAGTGACTCAGTGCTTAAAAAGTGATAAGTACTGTGAACCATTACACAGAAATGCCCCAAACATAAATACGTGACAAAATACTGTGAGTGAAACACCTAAAAACAAAAAGACAAAAAGGTGGGGGGGGGGGGGGAGCAAGTGCAGCAGAAAAATGTCAAAAACCAAACCCAAAAAGGGGATTCAGGGAGCCTCCAGGGGCTGTGGTAGGGTTTGTGAGAGGCAGAGGTATCTGCCGAACCCCGCTGCATCACAGATCTGAACCGCCGTCTTCGCTGATGTTGGGACCTCGGAAAGTCCTGACGGGGTGTCTTGACTCCAGGAATTGGGCAACCAGTCAGGAATAGACATTGCAGGGGTATCCAAGAAGGAGAAAAGATCCGATAGTTGCTCCGGCCAGCGAAGAGCAAAAGAGTGAACACCTCTGAGTACAATAAGATGAAACGGCTGACCCCAGTGATAGGTGGCCCCTACATTGGGTATAATCTCCAGTAAGGGTTTCAACAAGGCCCTCATCCTCAGTGTCAGACGGGAGAGATCTGGAAAAAGGCGGGCGCACCATGGCTCCATCGAAGTCCAGTGGTCCCTTAAACCAGGCCCTCCGCATAATTTCTTCTTTAAGAGAGTAAAAATGAACACGAGCTAATACATCCCTTGGTTGATCAGAGTCAAAACTGTGGGGGCCTCGGACCCTATGAAACCGGTCAATTTCAATGGCCTCAGTAGGAGGCCTATCCAGATGCTCGGAGGTGGGTAGAGGGTGGAACAAAGGAATGGTACCGGGAGGTGGGTAGAGGGTAGAACCAAGGAATGGTGCTCAGAGGTGGGTAGGGGATGAAACCAAGGAATGGTGCTCGGAGGTGGGTAGGGGGTGGAACCAAAAAATGGTGCTTGGAGGTGGGTAGGGGGCGGAACCAAGGAATGACGCTCAGAGGTGGGTAGGAGCAGAGAAATTGGGAGTTCCTGCACCTATTATTCTTGCCCTGATAATGAGTATCCTATTTGCTTGTTGTGGCCTTCATGAGCTTAGCCATACGAGTTGTCATTGGAGGATGCGTGAGATCAACCAGGAAATAAACACCAAACTGTTAATCCGAGCATGCAGCCTGCCTGGCCAGGAAAGGGGGGATGAGCGTGTGATGGTATTAGGCAGTAATATATTTCTCTCCCCCGTGGTGGGAGTGGAGATAGTCCCATCTATAAGGATATACGGTACATACACACACAGCACAAGGTCGTGTTCTCACTACGAGACGTTTCTCGGGGCTGCAGTTCCTCTGAGCTCCACAAGGTGGTGACCTTACTCCTTTCCAGACAGGAAGTCTCTATGGAAGACAGGAAGTGATGTCAGATATAAATAGGAAGTTCCAGGTGAGAGGAGAGTAAGGAAGAAGTAGAGAGGAGACGTTGCTGGGAGAGGCAGCAGAGGAGGTAATAAGATCTTATTTTCTATTTACACCCAGTAACCCCCCCCCCTCCATCATGTCCGTCCTCTTCCTCCATAGTCACTGTGACCTCTTTTATCTCCAGCAGATGATGATACACACATATATAGTGTGGAAACCTAGATTAACCCCTTCAGGGTCAGAAAATTCCTCCTCTTACATATATATTTTTATCCTAACCTGTCTAGACAGAATCCTGTATAGATCGAGTGACAGAACGAATGAGGATGAAGGCAGACCGGAGTCACATGACTGAGAAGATACTAAACCTCACCCTGGAGATCATCTACCTGCTGACCGGAGAGGTGAGGAGGATTCTGGGAGGTCACATTACATCACTCTTATCTCTATTAATAAAACACAGACCTGACCGGAGAGGTGAGGAGGATTCTGGGATTCTAACATGATATTCCTATTGGTTCTCCAATACAGAGATTTCCTCTTCTGAAGTCAGGTGATCATATGACCATCACAGTGCCTCCATGTGACTCCCTAAAACCTGAGAGACACAACATGCAGAAGATTCTAGAAGTCACCAAGAAGATGATGGAGCTGCTGACAGGAGAGGTGAGCGGTGCTGGGAATTCTGGGACATTATCCAGTAACAGACAAGGGATGTGTCTGGATGGTGACTGTATCATTGTGTGTGTCAGGTTCCTATAAGGTGTCAGGATGTCACTGTCTATTTCTCCATGGAGGAGTGGGAGTATTTAGAAGGACACAAGGATCTCTACAAGGATGTCATGATGGAGAATCAGCCGCCCCTCACATCACCGGGTAAGAGGAGACTTTATTGTAAAGGAGAGAGCAGTACGGAGGCTCCACCTAGATCCCCCATCATCTGATAAACACATAGAAACAATGTATTCAGTTGGTGTGTCAGGGCTTGGCTCCTCCTACTTAACGAGCAGCTCTTTTCTTTCAGAGCTCAGAAGTTGCTTAGCTGTCGGGTAACTACCAGCCGCTCGTTACCACAGTGACTCACCTGGTTACCATTATCTGCCTCATTAGTCCAGCCTACAGCCAGCCCCATTTTGCTATTTAAGTAGCTTAGCTCATTTCCTCCTTGCCCTTGCGTGGTCTATGCTCTCCAGTGTGTTCCTGTGTATGACTTGCCTTGGCTGACTTCTCTTCCGATACCTGTTCCTGGTTTGTTTCGCCTGACTACGCTGACTTATGGTTTCCTGATCCTTGCTCCTCTGATTACCTGTTCTGGCATCCAAACCCCGGCTTCTGTTTTTTACTACGTTCCTGAACTGTTATTTTTGCAATGTACTTAAAGGTGTGATTTTAACTGCACTTTCTGTTGAAGCACTCAATACCACTGCAGCCTCGTGCCTCCCCACTTACCATTGAGGCTTTTGATGGGAGACCTCTACAGCCTGTCCATGTGACCCATGAAACCACTCCATTGACCATGGCTGTTAGGGGCTCTTCTCCATGAGATAATTCAAATTCCTAGTCATTTCCTTACCTCGTTACCCAGTTGTCATTGTTATCCTTGGTTACAGAGGTCCAATCCCTCTTTTAATTGCCGTAATGCTGAGGTTTTGTCATGGTCCCCACAATGCACTAATACATCTTTTTAGAAAGTGATTAAGATCATGTGCACGTCTTCAGTTTCTTTATTGCCAGAAGAGTACCATGAATTCTGTGATGTCTTTGACAAAGGTCAGGCCGGTATTTTGGCACATCAGCCTTTTGAGCGCACAGTTGACCTTCAACCCCGGTGCCATTCCTCTTCGTGGCCGGGTTTGCCTGCTGTCTGTCTCAGAGGAGAAGGCAATGGAGAAGTATGCTGCGATTTAACTATCCCAGGGCTTCACCCGCAAATCCTCTTCTCCTTCCAGTGCCGACTTTTTCTTTGTGGGAAAAAAAAAGAGTGGTGAACTGAGTCTCTGTATCGATTATAGGGGTCTCATTCACATTACTGTTAAAAATACTTATCTGATCCCATTAATAACGGAATTATTTGACTGCCTCAAGGGAACAACGGTCTTCACTAAGCTCGATTTGCGAGGGGCATACAATCTTGTGAGGATTAAAGAGGGCCACAAATGGAAATTTAATACTAGGACTGGACACTACGAATACCTCGTAATGCTCTTTTGGTCTCTGCAACGCTCCTGCAGATTTCCAGGACTTTGTTAACAATGTCCCCTGAGATATGCTGCCATAATGTGTGGTGGTTTACCCGGATAATATTCTCATATATTCTAAATCCCTAGAGAACCTCCACACAGATGTCTCTCCCGTGTGCTACAGAGGTTGAGAGAAAGCAACCTCTATTGCAATTTGGAAAAGTGCGAGTTCTATGAACAGGTTAAATCTTTGGGTTATGTCATTTGTGCTGCCAGGTTATCCATGGACCCAGAGAAGCCATCTGCAGTCTTAAAGTGGCTTCGGCCCATAGGTCTACGTCCTCTACAACATTTTCTTGGCTTTGCCAATTATTATCAGAAATTTATGAGTAATTTCTCTTTTCTGGTCAAACCCCTTCATTGATACTGTATGACCAGAAAAGAGGGCAACCCACAGAATTGGTCCCCGGAATCCATTAAAGCCTTTGAATCCCTCAAGGCCACTTTTGCTTCAGCTCCAGTGCTGGAACATCCTGATCCCATGTTACCCGTCATTCTTGAAGTTGATGCATCTGAGACTGGAGTAGGCGCTTTCCTGTCTCAACCTCCTACCCCTGAGAGTTCTATCCATCCTTGTGGCTACTTTTCTAAAAAAATTGTTTCTACCAAAATGAAATTCTGAAACTGGGGAGAGAGAATTACTAGCCATAATTTTAGCTCTTAAAGCGTAGTTCCGGGCACAAAATCGATCTTCTTTTTTTTTTTTTTTTTTTTTTTTTTTTTGTGCCCGTCCGCTAGTTCTCCATCACCTGAAAAGGAATTGGATATTTAGGTTCTTTTTTTTTTTTTTTACTCCCCTTGTAATTGAAGATCGAAAATATTCACCTCAGTGTACTTCCTCCCTCAGCGCCGCGGCTCCGCCGTCACTTCCTGGCTTGCAATGATTCCTGGGAGCTGAACGTCATCGCTCCCAGGAATCAATGCGACGGCACCGGCCCCGCTCGTCACTTCCGGGGCGACGCCGCATTCCCCTGCTAAACAGCTTCTGGGCATGCCCAGAAGCTGTGGAGGAATGCAGCGCCGCACCGGAAGTGACGAGAGGGGCCGGTGCAGGCGCATTCTGGGAGAAGAGGACGCGGAAGAAGACGCAGAAGAGGACCGCGCCGGCTTCAGCTGCCCACAAGAGAGATGGCAACGCTGTGGAAGAGATTTTATAAGTGAGTATTTCATCTTGCAGGTAAGTGCGAATCGGGACAGATCAGAGGCTAACCATTGTGGAATGTACTAGCCCTGACTGTCCCGGGGGTATGTTCAGTGAAAAATGTTTTCTGTGCCCGGAACTCCGCTTTAACCACTTAAGCCCCGGAAGATTTTACCCCCATTCCGACCAGGGGGTATTTTGCGATTCGGCACTGCGTGACTTTAACGGACAATTGCGCGGTCGTGCGACGCTGTACCTAAATGAATTTGACGTCCTTTTTTTCCCACAAACAGAGCTTTCTTTTGGTGGTATTTGATCACCTGTGCGATTTTTTGATCACGCGCTATAAACAAAAAAAGAGCGTCAATTTTGCAAAAATAGCAATATTTTTCACATTTTTTTATATGAAATTCCCCAAAAAAAAAATTTAAAAATCAAAATTTTTTTACTTTTTCGGCCAATTTGTTTTATGCTACCTATGTTTGGTAAAAAAAATCGCAAAAAGCGTATTTTGATTGGTTTGCGCAAAAGTTATCGCGTTTACTAACTAAGGGAAAGATTTCTGTCATTTTTGTTGTTTTTTTTTTTTAACGTGTAATGGCGGCGATCTGCGATTTTTTTTTTTTTTGCGGTACTGCGACATTGCGGCGGACAGATCGGACCCTTGACTGACATTTTTGACACTTTTGGGGTTACCAGTGACATTACTACAGTAATTAGTGCTATACATATGCACTGTTACTGTAAAAATACACTGGTAGTGAAGGGGTTAACTTTATTTGGGAGGGAGGGGCTGTGTGTATCCCTAGGGGCGTGCTTTCTACTGTGATTGGCTGGGGCTTGAGCTGTATGGACACTGATCAACGGATCTACATACTAGATCCAAGTGATCAGTATCCTAACAGCAAGGAGAATGACAGGTGGCTTGTTTACACAAGCTGCCTGACATTCTCCCTCTCCCCCGCCGATCGCCAAGTGACCGGCGGACATCGGGTCCGCCGGTCACACGCGCGGGGGGGTCCGTGACCACGCGGGAGCGGGAGCGCGCCTCCGGGGGCGCGCGCTCGCTCCCTAGACCCTCACAAGCTAGTGACGTAGCCCTACGTCACTTTGCCTGTGAGGGGCTGACTGCCGACATAGATCGGCGTTAGGCAGTCGGCAAGTGGTTAAAGAAGGGAGGCATCTCATCAAGGGTACTACTGTGCTGGTCCTCATTTTTACTGACCATAAGAATCTTTCATTCTTGTCTGAAGCTAGACATTTATCTCCTGGAAGGGCTCAGTGGGACGTTTTTCTGTCAAGCTTCAATTACATAGTCTCATTCTTACCTGATACATAGGATATAAGAGCAGATGCCTTATTGCCACAGTTTTCCTCCTCTTCCAAAATGGAGTCTGTTCCCACTCCTGTGATACCTTCGGACTACATTTTGGCTATTTTTTTCTAGTCTCACTTCACCTTTGGGTGAGAGAATGATGACCTCTCAGATCCATTCTCCTCCTGGAAAACCTCATGACCGCTTTTTTGTCCCCAAGAATCTCTGCACCATTTTCCTCCAGACCTACCATTCACCTAAAACAGCTGGGCACCCAGGAAAAAATCAACGGCGTATGGACATATTGTTGAGACCTAAGGCCTATGTCTCAACAATGCTGGTGGCCTAGTCTCCGTGCTCATGAAACCAGCTTTGTAGCCGCTTGTCCTGTGTGTGCTCAGAATAAAACACCACGACACCTTCCAGTGGGCCTCCTTCAACCCATACGCAGTGCAGAGAGGCCTTGGATCCACTTGTCTATTGATTTTATTATGGATTTATGCAACTCCCATAGCAACACAGTTATTCTTATGGTGGTTGACCGTTTTTCAAAATGTCACATTGCATTCCGCTAAAGAAGTTGCCTGTGTCCAAGGAACTGGCATCCATTTTCACTGGAGAGTTCTTTCAGTTACATGGGTTACCTAAAGTTATCATCTCGGACAGGGGTAGCCAGTTGGTGTCCAAGTTTTGGGGAGCCTTTTGTGCACAGTTGGGAGTTCAGCTTTCCTTCTCCTCTGCATATCACCCACAGTCCAATGGGGCTGCAGAATGGGCCGACCAAGCCTGGGAGCAGTTCTTACGTTGCTATATTTCTGACCACCATAACACTGGTGGGACCTGTTACCTTGGGTGGAGTTTGCTCACAATAGCAGCATCAATGCCGCCTCCTGATTATCTCAGTTTATGGTGAACTATGAGTTCCAGGCATCTATGTTGCCTGATACATCTGTTCCGCAAAGCATTTCTGCGTTAGAGCAACATCTTCAGGAACTCTGTTCCACTTATGTGCAGGTCCAAGAATCTTTGCAACACTCCAGAGAGAGGTGCAAACAATGCTGACCACTGACGCCTACCTGCATCCTCCTACTAAGTTGGGGAGAGGGTAAGGTTAACCCAGTGGCCTACACATTAGATCTTCCTTCCAACGTCCGTATTTACAATGTATTCCATGTTTCCTTACGTGTTTTTGCTATACCACCTCAGTACCACGCCCTCGCCCGCTTAAGGTTGACAACCACGGGGAATATGAGATACAATCTATCTGACTCCCGTAGGTTTAGTGGACACATACGCTATCCAGTTCAGAGGGGTTACAGTCCAGGGGAACACTCTTGGGTCTAATCCTCAGACGTAAATGCTCCTGTCCTGCTCCAGGCTTTCCATATACATTTTCCCCTCAAGTCTTGTGCTCCCCCAAGGGGGAGGGATTGTTGGAGAAGAAGGTACTGTCAGGGCTGGGCTCCTGATAGTTAGTGAGCAGCTCTTTTCTTTCAGGGTTCAGAAGCTGCTTAGCTGTCGGGTAACTACCAGCCGCTTGTTACCACAGCGACTCACCTGATTACCATTTCCTGCCTCATTAGTCCAGCCTACAGCCAGCCCCTTTTTTGCTTTTGAAGCAGCTGAGCTCATTTCCTCCTTGCCCTTGCTTGGTCTATGATCTCCAGTGTGTTCCTGTGTGTTACTTGCCCTGGCTGACTTCTCTTCCTATTCCTGATATTTGCTTCTGACTATGCTGACTTCTGGTTTCTTGACCCCGGCTCCTCTGATTACCTGCTCTGGCATCCAAATCCCGGCTTCTGTTTTTGACTACATTCCTGAACTGTTATTTTTTTTTCTATTTCATTAAAGGTGTGATTTTTTATTTTTTTTTTAACTACTTTGTGTCTTCGCCTGGTTTATGGTCCCCGACAGTGTGTGTGTTTCCTACAGATGGATCCAGTAATGGGAACCCACCAGAGAGATGTCCCCGTCCTCTGTATTCCCGGGATTCCACACAGGAAGGTCACACCGTCCCTCACCATCATCAGGTAGATGAGGAACAATCACTGATAGTATCATTAGGATCTGTACATTATCTGCATTGTTACCATTGATGTCATTTTTATTATATATTCAGAATGGAAACCTGAGAGATTCTAAAGTTGAGGTTAAAGAAGATATAAAAGAGGAGGATGATGAGGATGGGGTCATAGAGGAAATACACAAAGATCTGTACCAGGACACCATGGAGGAGTCATCCAGCTACAGAAACCCACCAGAGAGATGTCCCCGTCTTCTGTATTCCCAGGATTCCACACAGGAAGGTCACACCATCCCTCACCATCATCAGGTAGATGAGGAACAATTATTGGTAGTTATGATTTATAAGCAATCGTGTTTTTTTACAATGAATATTTTATTATATTTTTCAGAATGAAAACCCCAAGAATAATGTTGTAAAAGAAGAGTATAAAGAGGAGGATGAGAAGTATGGAGTGATGGAGGAGGTTTCAGAAGGACACATGGATATGATGGAGCCACCTAATACCAGAAACCCACCAGAGAGATGTCCCCGTCCTCTGTATTCCCGGGATTCCACACAGGAAGATCACACCATCCGTCAATGTTACAAGGTTGGTGGGATGGAGTATCTAGAACATGGACTTGTGGAGGGGATGTGTGTGTTTTTTATGTAAGCTTATATCTTCCAGATGATATTCTCTCTCATTTTCTTGGTTTAGAGTGGAGATCCAATCGATATAGAATTTGAGGTTAAAGCAGAAGAAGAAGAGACGTATGTGAGGGATGATCAGCAGTCTATGGAGGAGGATAGAATAACGGGGACATTTATAGAGGAGGACACTCCTACAGAGATCAGCACAGGTGAGTCATTAACACTAAATACATTCCTGCACCCATACTGCTCACTGATTGGTCCAGAGTAGGGCGGGGACTGGGTGATATCAGCCTGTAATCCCCTGGTCACTTTCCTGAGCTGTGTTCCCCATCCTGTATTCCTGTATTTCTCTTGGATAATCTTCCTTCTCTGTGCTGCAGACACAATTTATGTCTCTAAACTGGATTTATGGAGATTCTGGGGTTCAGCTGGCAGTAAAATGTTGATGTTCACCATAGACGTTGCTCAGCCTAGACCCCTGGGGTATGTACCTTGGGTTTTCTGCCCCATGCCCAGGTCTAGCAAGATCTCTGACAGAACAATTCTCCCGGGGTTACTTGCTCTGTTATTTGCTGGCTGTGCCGGGTGGAGGGATATGTCTGTATAGTCTCACACCCAAGTCACTGAGTGCAGTCTCAGGAGATGGGAGGCAGCGGTGTCCTGACCCCTGCACTATATACTCTATGTTGTACATTACATACTCCTGACCCCTGCACTATATACTCTATGTTGTACATTACATACTCCTGACTTCTGCTCTCTCTCCTCTACCCACTGCTCTATATACACATTATTTGGATTCTCTTTTGTTACACCCATTTCCTACCAGCTGGATATTTTATATCTGGTGATTTGATTGGAGGACAGACTTTTACATGTTGATAATAATGTGATAACATCCTCCAACTTTGGAACGTTAAACAGAAAGTGATAATGAGGGAGGAGTCAGTAACCCAATGATGGTGGTCTTCAGGGTCAGTCCAGTCTTCATCTTGGTTGTTCTCCCCCCATCCTCACTCTCTGACCTCTGGTGGGGCTCAGCCCCGCTGTTATTCATGACTAAATCATGGACTAAATAAGGAAGTGTGGGACTTCTTGTGTTGGGAAGATGGCAATGAGTGATAGAGGGGGAGGGGACACTCGTCCTATAATCCTCTCATCACTGTCACTCCTATAAAAGACAGTTCTCGTTGTTTCCTCACTCTCTGACTAAGGTCCATGAATAAAGAAATGAACTGGTAGGAGGTCAGAGGACGCATTTACTAGTTACCTTGAGGGGGGAATTGTAAGATCCTCAGTGACAAAGCTGTCTGATGTGGGCGGAGTCCTGGTTTAGGGGAACCAATCTGCTGATGTCTAGTAATAATCTTTGTATTTCTATTTTAGTAGATGGACGGGATATGAGGAAAACCTCAGAGGATTGTCTCACTTTGTCTCCAGACTGTAAAGTAGAAGATGAGGACATCACACAGTATAGTCCAGGAGAAAACCCGGCTACCTCCAATGTCCATCCGGCACCACACAGTGTAGATGGACCATCGTATTCCTCTTATCCTGAGGAACCTCACACTGTGAGGGACGGAGCCGGACCATCGTATTCCTCTTATCCTGAGGAACCTCAGACTGTGAGGGACAGTGCCGGACCATCGTATTCCTCTTATCCTGAGGAACCTCAGACTGTGAGGGACGGGGCCGTACTTACAACAGATAAGAGGTTCTCCTGTACTGAGTGCGGGAAGAGTTTCCGTTTGAAAGGCAATCTTAATGTGCATAAAAGATCTCACACCAGTGAGAAGCTGTATTCCTGTCCTGTGTGTGGGAAATGTTTTACAAAGATGTCCGCTCTTTCCACACATCAGAGATCGCACACTGGTGAGAAGCCGTATTCCTGTCCTGATTGCGGGAAATGTTTTTCACGGAAGTTCACTCTGTTCATACATCAGAGATCGCACACGGGTGAGAAGCCGTATTCCTGTCCTGAGTGTGGTAAATGTTTTTCACAGAAGTCCTATATTTCCACACATCAGAGATCGCACACTGGTGAGAGGCCGTATTCCTGTCCTGAGTGTGGGAAATGTTTTACACAGACGTCCGCTCTTTACACACATCAGAGATCGCACACTGGTGAGAGGCCGCATTCCTGTCCTGAGTGCGGGAAATGTTTTTCAGAGAAGTCCACTCTTTACAAGCATCAGAGATCTCACACGGGTGAGAAGTCGTATTCCTGTCCTGAGTGCGGAAAATGTTTTACACAGAAGTCCCAACTTTACAGACATCAGAGAACTCACACGGGTGAGAAGCCGTATTCCTGTCCTGAGTGCGGGAAATGTTTTACACAGAAGTCCCATCTTTCCAAACATCAGAGATCTCACACGGAGGAGAATGAACTTTCCTGTCCTGAGTGATGGAATTGTTCCTCACTGAAGTCCTGTCTTCTGTACATCAGGGGTCCCACACAACCCTGGAGGTGTATTAGTGCCTTGAGTGCGGGAAATGTCTTCTATATGAATGTTGGTGGACATGTGGGGAAGAAGCACACCCTGATATACACCTCAGATATACTCCATGGCTGATCTTCATCATGTAAGAAACACTTCATAAGGAGATCAGAGATCACCAAAGACATGGATGAAGTGTTGTCCCGTGTTGGCCATTGAAAGCAGGAGAAAAATAAAAATGTCCTTACCTTTCATTGGCTGAGTACATTTTGTGCGGGAAGATTTCACAAACACTTACAGGTCTGGTTGTTATAAATGTGTTGATGAAATGTGACCCGCATTCCCCAGAGTTACTCGCCCCTTACTCATGGGACCCCTCATATCTCTGGGTGTCTCTGGACGTACAATCTTTGTACACATCCATACCCCATGAGATAGGTATGAAAGCATTAGAATTTTACCTAGGCCAGGACCCGTCCATTAATCCCCGACAGGCAAGCTTTATTATGGAGGCTACCCTGTTTTGTCTTACTCATAACTATTTTTTGTTTGATGAAGAATACTACCTGCAAATAAACGGCACAGCTATGGGGGCTAATTTTGCCCCTTCGTACGCAAACCTTGCGATGGGCCACTGGGAAACACGTTATGTTCTGAACAATAACCCCTATAGTTCGCATATAGTTTTCTTTGGTCGTTATATCGACGACATCCTTATCATTTGGGATGGGGACCCTTCCGTGGTGGATAAGTGTGTTGCCCATTGTAACCAAAATGATATGGGCTTGAGCTTCACTTCGGTGGTTGATAAAGACCACCTAGCTTTTTTGGATCTAGATTTATATCATGAAGACCTCCTTATATTAGCTAAGAACTACACTAAGCCCACAGCCGGTAACTCTTTATTAAACTATAAAAGTTGCCACCACCCCCGTTGGCTAAATAACATACCAAAAAGCCAATTTTGTAGGTTAAGACATAACTGTACAAAACTTTCTGACTATGAAGATCAAAGTAAAATCTTGAAGAAAAAATTTGCAGATAAGGGTTACCCTCCAGATCTCATTGAACAATCATATTCCCAATATATAGCGCCAGTTACAAAGATAAAAAAGAAGTCGGATGATGCTAACACGCAAATGAGATTTACAACACAATTTCATAACTGCCATTGACAGATGGAAAAAGTAGTGCTAAAACATTGGCCTTTACTACTTCAGGACCCGCATTTAAGAACACTACTGCCCAGTAAACCCAAGTTCTCATATCGGAAAGCTTCAAATATTAAGGCCAAAATCGCCCCCAGTAAAATGAAAACAACTAAAACGCATCAGTCATCTCTCCTTTCCTTCTCCAATATGGTTGGCATGTACCAATGCCGTAAACCATTGTGTTTGACATGTCAGTATGTTACACATAGAAAAAAGGATTTCGTGGTCAAGGGGACCACGTATGGAATCAAGGAGTTCCATACCTGCTCCTCAGACTTCGTGGTCTACTGCTTAAAGTGTCCATGCGGCCTACATTATGTAGGCCGTACTATACGTACACTACGAGCTCGTTTTGGCTAGCATAGACGGTACATACAGGAGGGAAAGGACATACACAGTGTCCCTAGACACTTTTTACATCACCACGGAAAATCTACTGATGGTCTGCAGGCATGGGTGATCGAATCCATTCCAAGTAGGTTCCCCGCGGCAGAGAGGTTCAAACGACTCTGCCAAAGGGAAACCTACTGGATATACGCCTTAGATGTCCTCTCGCCCGGGGGACTTAATGAAGAATTGGACGTCAACACTATCTTGTAAATGCAGACTGTACCCTATGGTTCTTTATTGATCCACGTTGATTGGGGCTTTTTATCTTTATTGATCCACGTTGATTGGGGCTTTTTATCCTCATTGCTGCTACTGTGAATAGTTTCCCAACATATTAATGAAATTAAATCCCCCTTGTTTTTTCCCCCCTCCCGAAAACTCCCCCCCCCCTTTTTTTCCCCTTCATATGTGTACGTACACGTGTGCATATATATATGTATGTATGTATATATATATGTATAAATGCGCATGTGTCATTTTATATATATATATATATATATATATATATATATATATATATATATATATATATATATATTTATATATGTGTGTATATTTATCTATTTTTTATATATATATATGGATATGTTCGCACGATGATGGTGCGTTGTTATGCTAAAGTGCGCATTCACATTTCCGTGTATATTTTAACTTGTAGTTTTACATATATTTATGCTTTTTAATTTTCTCATCACCCCCCCCCCCCTATTTCTCCCCTTTCCCCTCCCTCTCTCCCCTTTGTAATATAATATTTTTTTATATATTTTCTGTATATTCTTATATTTATTTTTATTCTCCCCCCTCCCCCTTCTTTTTTTTTTTTTTTTTTTTTAGTTTTAATTCTTTATTTTTGTCCTTCCCCCTTTTATATATATTTTTTTTCCTTCCCCTTTTCTCTTTTTTTCTTGTTCGTTTTTTTCTTCGTTTCTTTCTTTACCATATTCCTTTATTGTTTTATAATGATATGATGGTGTGCTATACAATTAGCTTATGTTTAAATGATAGGTCTCATGCTTAACATGATGTAGATTCTGGTAGTAGAATCCCTGGTTTGTACCGCCTCTTCATCGTAATTAGTGCAGCTAGTGTGTATATATGACTGCGCTCTATCTGTATTTCAAGTCGTCTGAGGAAGGAGCGTTGTGCGCATGCTCCGAAACGCGTTACGTCATCATAGGTGGACAAGCGGCTCACCGCTGTACCTGGACTGATCCTGCTCCCCCATTGGACTCTATCGAGGCGGCGTCATCTCCCGGCTGCTGGTTCGGCTGTGAGGAAGAGAGCGCCATGCCACGGGGTTGAGAGAATAACAGGAGAAGCCCATACATTACCCACATGTAAGTGTGCTATGTTGTTGTTTAATAAATTGTGGTTGCATTACTGAGTGGCGCCTGTCCTTTCTTATTACGCATTCCCCCAGTCATGGTGAATTGGGATTTCCTATAATGGTCAGTTCCATCTAGTGGCCATAATGTGCTTTCCTGACAGATGTCCATGGCAGCATACGTTTGGGTAGCCCCTCCCTCGTTCCTCCCCCATAAGACCCCACCCCCATAAATGTTCAGGATAAGCCAATGGCTGCGTTCCTTTTTTGTCCTCCTCACTTATAGGACCATTTTTGTATAAAGTTTTCCTACCTATTGGAAGTATTGGTGGGCGGGTCTGGTGCTGGGCAGATGTGCGGGATGTCAAGAGCTTCCTTTGGTATCCAGAAGTCTTCCAGGATGTCCCGAGTGGTCATTGAGTCCCCAGCTATCAGCGGGGTGGTGTTATGGCACACATATGTAGAGGATCCATGCCTGGAGAGTGGGCCCTGCCATCGGCAGCCATTTGCATTGGCTGGGAGCCCAGCTGTTAGCGGGTGGCCATTAAGTGTTAGACACATGAAATTCGTTTCGGTGCGAATACAAATTCCGACAAATTTCTGGTTATTCCTAGATTCGGATGTATCCAAATCTCCAAATGAAATTGTAATGAATTTCTTTGAAATCTGTTAAAATTTGTTTTGTTTATTCATTTTCTAACGAATTCCAACTTCAGCAGGGAGCATCGATAGTTTCAAAATACTATTAGATGGGTACCTTAAAGACCACAACATACAGGGGAATACAATGTACGGTCAACAGCAAACACACACACACATCATAGGTTGAACTGGATGGACTGATGTCTTTTTTCAACCTCACTAACTATGTAACTTTTTGGAATGATTTGAATTCGGATCAGTCAAAAAACAATCGACCAATGCAAATTCTGTGTGAAGAAATAGCTGGTTGTTAAGCAGCGAGGCGGGAAGCCGGCAGCCCGCATACCTAACAACCATGATTCATCAGCTGTCAGCGGGCTTCCCCACTGACAGATGAATGGAAAGAAAAGAATGGCGGCAATAGAAAATTGGTCCACCCCCTCCCCCCCCCCCCCTCCAGTCCATACCAGGCCCTTCGGGGGCCAAAATGTAAAAAAAAAAAAAAACAGCATGGGTTCTCCCCTAAAATCCATGCCAGACCCTTTATCCTGGGATGCAGCCTGGCAGGTCAGGAAAGTGGGAGGGATGAGTGAGGGCCCCCCTCTCCTTAACAATACCAGGCCACATGTCCTCCAACATAGGTGGGTGGGTGCGTTGGGGAAGCTCTGTCCCCCCACCCCACCCCAAAGCACCTCACCCCATGTTGATGGAGACATGGGCCTCTTCCCACAACCGTGGCCTGTGCTTGTGGGGGTCTGCAGGCAGGGGGCTTGTTGTAATCTGAAAGCCTCTTTTACCAAGGGAGCCCCCAGCTCCCACCCCCCATGTAAATGAGTATCTGGAACGAACATATTACCCGTACCTATTCACCAAAAAAGTGTCAAGAAGTAATAAAAACACAATTTTTGAAAAATCCTTTATTAAAAAATAACTACTGCAGGCTCCTCCTCCATTTGACATTTCTTACATAGGTAAGGGGCGGTAAGTATATCCAAGAGATATACCTAACCTACAGTGCTCTTCAGATATAAATGCAGGTACCCAGCATGCCTTAGGGCACATCCCCTTCTAATTGGCCAGGGCTGTACAGACATCCATGCTCTCATCTGCCAGGTTTCCACCCACTGTCCAATATACTCCATGGCTATTGGATCAGTATGAATCATCAAGACAGCATGAGCTGTGTCCCTGTTAGGCAGAGAAACCAAAAACTATATCCACTCATTCTAGCACCTACCTAGGAGGGCTCTACATCTGTATGGCAGGGTCTGTTTGATTATTCACCTGCTGGGATGGTGCTCTGATGTGAGAAGCTGCAGTGTCAGTATTCCTTTAGCAGTAATTACCCCTTACGGGTTTTTTTCACCCAGCAATCAAACAACTGTTCCACTGTCTTTTCTGACAGCTTAGGAGACTTTAGCAGCCGTAGTTTGAATTACGATTTTTTTTTTTTTAATTACTACATAGCTTGAGTAGCAATTATATATGGTATTATATTTTTTTCTTAACAATGTGGAGTTCTCCTTTGCATCGTGTCTGTTTATCATGGATTTATTTCTTACTGCGACAGGTCTTTGTGCTAATCCCTCTGTGGCTGCTCTATGCAGGTTATAGCTGGAGGGGGGCAGCGTCTTCGTTACTGATACTGTTCCTGGATTGTCAGCCCTTCTGCAGGCCTCATAAAGCTGGTGTATGGGAAGCTGACTGATGGACACTTTCTATTAACTCTGATGATGTCAAGCTTTTCCCTTGCAGGATCAGTCATGTGACCAATTTAATCCTCTTCAAACAATTCCTAAAAGGAAGATGAGGATGGTCTATAAGCAGGTTTTTGGGCCTCCCTATCTGCAGAGGTACCTGCAATGCAAGTACTGTATTTATCAGCATAAAACACGCACAGGCGTATAAATAAAGAAATTTGAAGCAAAATAAGGGTCAGTGACCATCAATGCAGCCTTATAAGTGCCCATCAATGCATCTTAATCAATGCCCATCAATGCAGCCTCACCCTTGCAGCCAGATCCGTGCCCATCTGCAGCCTCATAACTGCGGCCAGATCCGTGCCCATCTGCAGCCTCATAACTGCGGCCAGATCCGTGCCCATCTGCAGCCTCATAAATGCAGCCAGATCAGTGCCCATCTGCACCCTTATAATTTCAGCCATTTTTGTGCCCATCTGCAGCCTCATAAAAGCAGCCAGATCCGTGCCCATCTGCAGCCTCACGTCAGATTACATAGAGCACGGATCTCCTGTTTACTCAGCGGCCTCTTTAATAAAAAGTCCCGCCTCCCGGCTCCTATGATAGACAAAACACTGGTCCAATGACAGTCCAGGGGATTGGACTTCGTATTACAAAGGCCGCCGAGTACGCAGGAGATCCATGCTCTATGTAATCTGACTGTGCTCATCTCACCTCCTTTCCCTCCGAGGCAGCCAAATGAAAATGTCGGCGTATAACACGCACCCACTATTTACGCCCGATTTTTCAGGGAGAAAAGGTGCGTGTTGTACGCCAATAAATATGGTATTTTTAGCACTTCCAAAGGAGAGCATTGCCTTTTTTCCCTATGATGTTTAATCTAGAAGCTCATTCTAGCCACTTGCCGACCGCCTCACGACTATTTACTGCGGCAGTCAGCCCCGACCAGGCAAAGTGACGTAGGTCTACGTCGCTACTTTCCGCCGACACCGATGGCTTGATTGGGTTCAGAACCGATCAGTCATCAGGTCCAGGCCAATGATTTTTGGCCTGGACCTGTAGATCGGTTCTGCCCAATCAGAATCCATTCTGAGCCTGTGAAATGTAAACACAGGCTCAGAAAAGATGTGCCCTCCTCTCCCATGATCCTTTTTGGATCCAGCGTGAGAGGAGAGCACATATAACTGTAAGTACTGCATCAAGCACACTCACATACACTTAGATAGGCACATTTAACCCCCGATCGCCCACCCAGTTAACCCCTACACCCCAGTGGTGGCCCGCCCATAGAGGGCCCCCCCCCCAAACACAACCAGAAGAAAAAAAAGATTCAATTTAAAAAAAAGTCTATTTTTCGCCCCCACTAAGGGCGCCAGACTTAGTGCTGTGTATGGGGGGGTTTGACCCCACCTTCACCTAACAGAGGCGCCAATTCGCGCTCTTCTGGGGGTGTGTCAGGGCGCAGAGCAATGCGCCCCGACACACCCCACTTTAACAATGTCCGGGCTGTGATTGGTTCAGAGTCCAGCCTGGACCAATCACAGGAGGACATTGGACCTAGTGACGTGACGCGTGGGGGCGTCGCGATCACCTTTCGTTCCCGCCCGCGGCCCGGCGCAGAGAGGAGTGACGATCGAGAGAGAGCTGAGTGGGTCCGTGGAGGAGCTGAGTCGGACAGATCGGAGGGCGAGGACAGAGGAGTGAGTGAGGCGTAGCCGCGGCCCTGGGCAGAGAGGAGCGACGATCAAGGGAGAGCTGACCGGGTCAGTGGAGGAGTTGAGTCGGACGGATCGGAGCGCGAGGACCGAGGAGTGAGTAAGGCCTGAGGCATAGCCACGGCCCGGCACAGAGAGGAGCGACGATCGAGAGAGATCTGACTGGGTCCGTGGAGTAGCCGCGGCCCGCGACCTACCGTAGGAGACTGATTCCTGGCTCACCCCACCACTGGCACTGACTGAGACCAGTCCCACCACCAGGTCAGTCGAGTCTTCAGGCAGGCCGCAGGTAGAAGGGAGGCTCGGTAGAAGGAAGGGAGAGATAGGTACAAGGGAGGGAGTGACAGTGAGGAGAAGTACAGATGTATCTAATACTTTTCCACAATTAATTCTGGGATGTGCGGAGCTGCTATGGACACTTTATTTGTGTAGAGCCCCCCTCCCCCCCGTACATCAGCCATTATACATTGTATAGGATGAAATGTTGTGAAGGGTCGGGATAAAGCGGAGTGGGACTTGTCTGCCCCATAAGAGGCGGGAGTGGACCATGGAGCTCTCACTGGCTGATTGGAAGGAATTTGCTGGGAATAAGAAGCAGTGATCCCTGTAAAATAAGAGATCGGATGCTCTCGGTTTTATGCTCTTGATTCCTGCGCTTGGCACCGTGTCCTCGAGCATGAGAGAGGTGCGCCGCTCCCCCCCTGACATACTGCGTCTCCGACGTTCATATCAAGCATGTGCCATGCCGCATTAAAATGGCGTAGCGGGGATTACACCGACACAGGACCAGAATTTATCTGCTGAAAATTCTTACACTCTTTCCTGGCTGCTCAGTCAGAGGGAGAAGTGTAAGATGTAGCAATGCCATGGGTCTGATCATGTGACTTCCCGCAATCCCTTAAAGCCTGACTTCAGCCAAATTAAAGTGGGGGAGAGGTAACACTTCCTGTTCCCTCTCTTCCTGTCCATGTGAAGCGATACGAAAATAATTATGGGAGAGGATGTCACCAAGGCAGAAAAAAAAAGGTAGACAACCTTTTAGCCTCTGCCAACATTTAAGGCTTGGTTCACACTGGGGGTAAGTGTGTGAGTGGGGGTGGGGGGACTGGTGGAGTGAATAGCAGGGAATACCTTGATTACTGAAGGCCCCTTTGAAACTTGTGTGACCTTAAAGTCACTCAATTTTGTACCGCGTTTTTTGCCGTAAAGCATTGCCGTAAAGCAATACCTATTACATTTTTCTGTTTGCGCCCCCCCAAAAATTTCGAGCACCAGCCGCCACTGCTACACTCCCTGTCACAACACACACTGTATACAGCATATAGCATTTTCCTATATACCCGTATAAGTGTGATTTGTGAACAGGTGTAGCTGTTGCGGCCCTCCCTTTTTCACTTAAAATACCCGCCACCCCCCCCCATAAAGATTTAACCCCCTGATCCCCCCCAGTTAACCCCTCCCCCCTGTCACATTCAACACTAATACAAACGTAATATACTGTGATTTTGTATTAGTGTGATTGTGATCTGAATTAGCGCAGGCGACTCGTTTAGGGTCCCCGCCACCTCCCCAATAAAGATTTAACCCCCTGATCCCCCCCTGATTATCCCTACACCCCCTGTCACAACACACACCGTATACAGTATATAGCATTTTCCTATATACCCGTATAAGTGTGATTTGTGAACAGGTGTAGCGCTTGCGACCCCCCCTTTTCCACTTAAAATATCCGCCACCCCCAATAAAGATTTAACCCCCTGATCACCCCCAGTTAACCCCTTCCCCCCTGTCACATTGCACACTAATACACACATAATATACTGTTTTTACTGTATTTTGTATTAGTTTGATTGTGACTTGAGGTTGCGCTAGCAAGTTAGTTTCTATCCCAAAGGAGGTTTAGGGTCCCCCCCAATAATTATTTAACCCCCTGTTCCCCCCCTGATCACCCCCTTTAACCCCTCCATTGTCCTGTCACAGTGTGACTTTTATAGTGTACAGTTATTTTTTCTGATCACTATTATTAGTGACACAGGTGACATTAGTTAGTGTTAGTGTCAGTCTAAAAAAGCGCAGATCCCCGGCGCATAGTTAGAAATAACCCCTTGATTACCACACACACACACACATACACTTCCATTACTAGTATAGTGTTTGAACAGATCAATATCTGATCAGAACTATACTAGCGCCCCCATAGTTTAGGGTTCCCAAAACGCGGTGTTTGCATAATCAGCACTGATTCCTGCCAGCACCTGCGTTTCAACCAGGCAAGTGTAGTAATCCATAGATTACTGTCACTAAAAAAAACACAAGACACAAAACCGCTGTGTTAGCAGAGTAAGGCCTGATCACTGCTAGCATTAGCAGTTTTTTTGGTAGCGCTTGAAATAGTCCTTGACAACCAGGTGCTTTTATTACCTGTGAGTCAACACCACTGTACAGGTAAATTTAGTTACCAAAATGTCCAAACGTTGGTACAGTGGTGAAGAGGCTTATAATATACTGACCATGTCAGATGATAGCGATGGGGAAGCTACACTGACAGAATTAGTGTCAGTATATGAACCTGATGACAGCAGCAGCGGTTTGTATAGTACAGCTTATCCCAAACCAAATATATACAACAAAATACACCAATAAAAAGATATATAGTAGATGTAAAGAATATATAAGGTACTTGGTACATGGGTGAAGCCCAAGAAAGAAAAAAAGTGAAGAAAAGCTACAAAAACAACAGATTGAAAACATGAAAGAAGAAGAGATAGAATAGGAGAAAAAAGATAACGAATAGGAGGTGAATAAAATGAAATAAAATCAATAATAGAAAAAGAAAGAGAAAACTATAAAAGAAAGAAAGAAAAAAAAAAGGGTTGAAAAAGAACCAGAACAGCTGGAGAATAATAGGATGTATAAATAAAATATATAGCAGCAAATCACTACATAATGGGGGAATCTGAACAAATTAGTATCATACAAGTCTGAAGGACATGGCACTCTCCATTGTAGATATCCCAACAGAGGTGCGCACAATCAAAGAACGATCCGTAAGACATCATGTATTATTGATCATAAACATCTAAATGACAAAATCCAGTATAAATGAACACCATAAAAAATGTACATATATAAGGTTGACAATCCCACATTCTATATATATGGATAGATAAAGTTCCAATTATATAATATCCAACAGAATATCCATACATCAATATACAGAACATGGATAATGATTCATAAAATATCCATACTCACAAAAATCTCAAACCCAAACATAGATAACTATATATCACAGTGGACAACCAAGGTATCGCAAGGCACCTATATACGTTGCGATAAAAAATATATATAAGAATAGTAGATAAGTTGGAGAGCCCACTATATAAGATGTCTCAAACTATAAAGTATAAACATTCCCACCAAACTAGGAAGGTGTCGCAGGATCTCCATATACGTTGCAATAAATTTGAGATAGATTGGAAAGCCCACTGTGTATAGTATCTAAAACTGTCGAGTATAAACATCCCAACCAGACTCGGAAGGTGTTAGGTATAAAGAGTGCAAAAGAAAAGCAAAAATAAAAAATAAAACAGGTAGGAAACAAGAGATAGAAGAAAAGCATCATGAGAGACATAGAATGGCCGATCAAAAAGAACACACATACTTGTATGTTGGGAATAACCCCAAAACATGAGCATATCAATTTGAATAGAAGTGGGTGACGTCCCATTCGAAATTTAAACCGCCAGGCAATCGAGTCTGGAGTCTATGAATCTAGAAAACGTCCTTCTTACATAAAAGGCGGAACACATCACCCCCTCTCAAAGGAGAAAATACACGTTCGATCACTTGTACCGATATTAGAGACAGATCACCACCATGTTCAGAGTTAAAATGTCGTGCTACATTGGTGGATTTCCGTAGTCTAACATCGCTTAGGTGTTCCCTAAACCTGTCCTTAAGCTTACGTGTAGTGCGACCCACGTGTAGTGGACAGAGCACTCACTACAGGTGATAAGATAGATCAAAAATGCGGTGTTACAATTGAAATTTTTTTTAATTTTATACATTTTGTTATCAATAGAGGATCGGAAACTATCCCCCCCAAGGATATGAGGACATGTAATACAGTCCTTGGCCCCACATTCTTGTCAGGTGTCATGCCCAGTAATATTTTTTCAAATCTGGGAGGCCAATACCTCCCGCAAGTTTCGGTTTAGACAGTAGATCAAATGAGAGTCTTGGTCTAGATTGGTGCCATAGAAATTTAATGCACGAAGATTTGAAGGCTTGGAAAAAGGCGGATGGAATTTTAATTGGGATTGTCTGCAGTAGATACAGGAGACGGGGAAGGATATTCATTTTAATGATGGCTGCTCTGCCGAACCAGGAGAAGTGGGATTTGGACCAGTTTTGGATGTCGTCTTTGATGGTTTTTAATACTGGAGAGAAGTTTTTAGCAAAGAGGTCTTTTAAATTGGTTGGAAGATGTATGCCTAAATATTTTATGGACTCTTGTTGCCATTGGAAGGGAAAGTTACGCTTACATTGCCTAACTATCCTCAAACGCCTTTTCAGCATCTAAAGAGAGCATAAAGCCTTCAAGTTTGGAAGTGGACATCCAGTGATGTACATTTATCGCTTTTGTCGTGTTATCACGGGCCTCTCGACCCGGAACTAAACCCACCTGGTCTTTATTGATTAAGCTTGGGATAATAGGGTGAAGTCTATTTGCAAGGATTTTAGCAAACAATTTAATATCAACATTCAATAAAGAAATGGGTCTATAGTTCGTCACTGAGGTGGAAACCTTTCCTTCCTTATGTATGACGGTAATATGGGCTTCTAACAGTCTGTTTGGAGGGAGAGGCAGAGTTAACATGGAATTAAAGGCCTTCGTTATGGGGTAGGAGAGAATGTCTAGAAAGGTCCTGTAGTATGGGGCAGTAAAGCCATCCGGACCGGGGCTTTTGCCAACCTTGAGTTGTTTGACTGCTGAACTAAGTTCATCCTGGGATATGGGTTTCTCTAGTTCTTGGGCTGTTTCAGGGTTGATGGGAGTCGGGAAATGTTTGAGCAAGAATTCACGGATCAGGGTAGATTTGTCAGTATCAGAAGGGGTAGGGTTAAGATTATACAATTTAGAATAATAATGTTCAAATTGGGCCGCTATGTCAGTAGTACTAGCAAATACATGTCCTTGGCCATTTTTGATATTACGAATAGAAAGCGATGCTTTTTTGGCTTGAAGAGCTCTTGCTAAATATCGGCCACTTTTGTTACCGTGTTCATAAAATAGTTTCTGTTGTAAGATGAATTTGCGTTTGACTTTAAGATGTAATTCGTCTAGGAGAAGTTGTCTGTGTTTTATAAGGTCATTATAAGTGTCTTCTGCTTGTGTGTGGCCTCGAGAGTTTTAATTGTCTGGATGAGTGAGTTGGTTTTAGTTTGGTGGGCTTTTTTCTTGGAAGCTTTAAGAGCCAATAAAACACCCCTTATAACACACTTGTGTGCTTCCCAGAGAGTAATAGGTGATATATCTGCGGTGTCATTCAACGTAAAGAAATCCGAGATCGTCGAGCGGATGTGTTGGATGTCTAGATCCAGAGTCAAAAGAGATGTATCTAGTCTCCAGAATTTGGAGTGGTGGTTATGGAGAGATAGCGTCAGCGATACAGGATGATGATCAGATAGGACTAAAGGTTCAATTGTAGCTTTTTTGATGAAGGGGAGATCTTTTTGGGAAAGAAAAATATAGTCGAGTCTGGAATATCTGTTGTGGGGAGAGGAGAAAAAGGTGTAATCTTTTGTGGAGGGGTGAATGGTGCGCCAGGAGTCATGAAGTAAGAGATCTTGAAGCTGCTTTCTAATCTGTTTTAGGGCTCTATAAGGCATAGAGGATGAGCCTGTGGAGGTGCCGAGCAGTGGATAAAGAGCAACATTAAAATCCCCTCCTAGAACCGTGATGCCTTTTTGGAAGCCCGATAAAGTGTGTGCAATTTTCCTGAAAAAGGAGATCTGTGCTGTGTTGGGGCTATAAATGTTGGCCAGTGTGAAAGGTTTATTATCTATTTGACCCTTGAGAAAAATAAATCTACCTTCCGGGTCGATCACAGAGTCAAGGAGTGTCCAATCTAGTTTTTTGGAGATCAGGATGGCAACCCCTTTGGTTTTGCCTAGGGGGTTTGTAGATAACTAAACAGTGTTGTATAGGTGGTTTGAAAATTTAGGTGTGTCTCGGGCGCGGAAATGTGTCTCTTGGAGATAAATAATGTCTGCTTTAAGTTTTCTCATAAGGTCTAGGACTTGGGAGCGCTTTTGTGGAATGTTCAGGCCTTTAACATTCAGAGACACTATTTTAAGTGGGACAAAGCTCTGAGCGGTGGGAGTGGATACCATGCTGAATGTCAGAACTAGGTGGTGTTGATATGAAGGTCAAAATCGGGTGAGAGTTTCTTGTACCCGTAAGGGACTTGACAAGGATATGAGTGTAGTCGGCGGGACAGAGACTGGTCAGAGCCTGAGGGGTTTTAGAGGGGGGAGGGGGGGGGGAGAGAAGGGGAGGTAAATTGAGGTTAGGTAGAGGGAATGAGTAATCGAGTCTAGGGAGGTAAACTATAACCCACCCTAGCTGAGTAAGTACAAGTCGAGAGGTGTCGACGTGGAAGAGGGTAAATCAATTCCTGTCTCTCGGAGGTGTAATTGACGCTCGGGTTGGAAATGAGTCCCAAGGGGTCCCAGGCCAGCCCAGGGGATGAGGAGAAAAAGCTGTTATGTAATAAGTTAAATTGCTGAAGGATGTGACAGGTTATGGGGGAGTGAACAGGGGGGGGTTGAGGGGGTGTATATGGGTGATGACATTGTTTACCAGAACTGGGCGGTATAGTGGTAGATAGGAGGTTAGAAGGAGCGTATTGGGACTTCTAAAAGGAGCCCAAGATCAAGACAGGGAAGTTAGCTAGAGGAATAGGGGGGATCTTCAAAGGAGGGGGGCATATAAACTCTGGGTGCATGTGGGAGGCAGAGAGGGAGTATCAGAAGAGGAAGTTAGTGAGGGTGTATGCTTTCTTGTACAGAGTGGATGAAAATATTCGCAAATATAAGTAACCTTTTAACCATACTACAAGGCACGTATACAATAAAAAAAGGGAAAACGGAGAAAACCAGGGGAAAAGAGTGCATCAAATGAGAAACATAACACTCATGAAGAATCAGTGTTCCGGAGACTCCTATTTGAGTTAAGCAAGGAACAACAAGGGTCAAACAAACTCCTTTTTTTGGGGGGGGGGGGGGGAAAGAGAAGGGTGCCCTATTGCAGGCGGGTAATGTTAAGAGTTAGAATGGGAGGAAAAGGAGGCATCTACCTTAATTTTAGATCCTCTAGAGTTGGGGATAAACGAGTGGTAATGGTAGGGTGGAGGGTCCGGAACACAAATCCCCACCCGCTTCATATAACAATTCAACAAGTTCAGGGACAATGATAGACATTGGCATTAACAAATCAAACAGCAGATTTGAGTCACCTAATGCTATAATCTTCTGAACTAGTTGCTCATACAATGAACATAGCGGCGGTCCTTGACATGGTCCATTGAAATGGGGTGGAGTGGACTAATCGGGAAGCATAGTGCAAAGGATTTATAATAGTCCTTTAAATCGGGAACACAAAGAAAAAAAAGGGGGGGGGGGCTATGGGCTCATTTCCTGAGATGGATAGAGTCTGTTTCTTGAGGTGGGGTAAAGGATGCCTGAAGAGGGGGCACCGTAGGGTGAGCCAAACAATTGAGAAAATGATCGGACGGGGGATTGTAGGTGGGCATGTGGTGCAGGATTGTACATTACCAGTCTCTAAGTAGAAGGTAGAGGCGAACTGCTAGGCGAACATGTGAGACTTCGAATTCGAAACTTGATGATCTCTGTGGGTGTGAGGTATCTTCGCAGAGGTGAGACTTCTTGCGTATGCATGGATTAAGGTAATGTACCTTATGGATAGAGGAGTCTTTAAGCTGGGAATGTTGTACCTGCAAAAAAAAAAAAGGGTTAGTGTGAGAGAGGGGGGGGGGGGGGAGAGACAAAGACAAAGAGTATTTTTGGGATAGGAGTCTCCAGAGGATGCGGTATCTGTGAACTTTAGACTGTTTCTTCATGACGAGGTCTTCTATGAACCGGGAATGCCGTTGAGCTTCCACTGCTGTTCCGGTGGGATTGAGATTGAGAGAAGAGTTCACGTCTAGGGGAGGATGATCTTTGGTGTCTCAGATGAAATTCCTCCCTCTCCGGAATTGTGTCCATAGACGTTGCCCTCCGTATGGGGGGGCTTGTGGAGGCCTGTACCAATCGGGAAGGTCAATAGGCGGGATGTCCAGGGTGGCACAAAAGGACGTCAGATCTTCTGGAAAGCGTAGGGTCGCAGTGCGACCGTTGGAGGATGCCTGCAGGCAAAACGGAAACTTCCAGCGATATTGGATGTTTCTGTTGCGGAGGGTTTCCAGTAGGGGGCGAAGATCTCTTCTCCTTTGTAATGTGATTGGAGATAAATCTTGATAGATTTTAATTTCAGAGCCCTGAAATAGGAGCGTACGGCGGTCTCTGGCCCGTCTAAGTATGTCTTCCTTAAGTCTGAAATTCACCAGACAACACACGATGTCTCTGGGCTGATCAGTGTCTCTAGACCTAGGTCTCAGGGCCCTATGTAGGCGTTCAAATTCAATCGGGACTTCTGGTGGTCTGCCTAGGATATCATTGAAAATCATCGTCTTTGCATTTGTGATTTGGCTTGAGTCCACTGTTTCAGGAAGTCCCCTTACCCTGAGGTTATGGCGACGTCCCCTGTTGTCCAGGTCCTCCATATGCCGCTGTAATTCTCTCAGTTGGGAATAGTGGGCATTAGATGTGGTATTGAGCGCAGTGATAGCTTCAGATTGTAGTTCAGACCTTTCCTCAACAGAATCGATCCTGACTAATGTTCTGGATGTCCCTTTTTATGTCTGCCACAGCCATGGCCAAAGAGGCTTTAATTTCATCTGCTATGGCTCTCAAATTCTGGAAATTGAGCGGCGGTGCAGAGGCCATTGTTAGGGGGTTCTGGCCTATATGCATAGGTGGTTCAGGGCTTCCAGAGTTGGAGCAGGCTTTGCTGGCAGGTTGAGTGGTGGGGAGAGAGTTGGCTGTGTTAGCAGAGTGCGCAGCGTTGGCGCCTCTTGTGACATCGGAGTAGGCCCGAGACGAAGCCGGGGCCTCGCGCGATTGCTGCTGGCGGAATAGATCCGGGATGCTTTTACATGATTGCATCGCCGGATCGCGGGGGGGGGGGGGGGGATCGAGAGCGGGAGGGAGAGGAATGGGTGGACGACTTCCCCTTGCCTGTCATTGCTCGAAAGGTGGACGAGAAGCGCTGATTCTGGGGCTTAATCCTCCGTGTTGGCCGGGAGCTGTGCAGTTAGGCAGCCATATCCATCGAGCGGCAAGCCACGCCCCGCTCTTTTTTTATTAATATCGCAAAAAATAAAAAGCGCAGAGGTGATCAAATACCACCAAAAGAAAGCTCTGTTTGTGGGAAGAAAATTACATAAATTTAGTTTGGGTACAGCATTGCATGACCGCGCAATTGTCAGTTAAAGTCATGAAGTGCCAAGTTGAAAAAAGGGGTCTGGTCAGGAAGAGGGTAAAATCTTCCGGGGCTTAAGTGGCTAGAAGAGTGGTGCAAATTGAACAGAAGGACAGAGCAGCAGAATGTCTTAGTGGTCATCACCTTGCAGCAATGGGTTGCTCAGTTCAAACCCCAACCAGAACACTTCTACCTGCGTTGCAGGATGTCACATTAGGCACTTGTGAAGAGGAAGAGGCTTTCCAGCATAATGAGTCACCTATTTGGTTGACGTGGCCTTCAGGAGCTTAGCCATATACATGGAGTTTCCATTGGGGGATGCTGTGTCCTTCAGGGGTATACTCATTAATGATAATTAGGTGGGTCCTTTGGGGGGTTTAGGGTCTTCTGGTGGTAACTTTATGTATTGGACTTATCCCTATGGGGTATATCTGTCTGCAGTTGTAGCCTGTGAACCTGCCTTAACCCCTGCTTCTCTTCCAAAGCAATGGAAGTTGGGGTGAAGAATATTGATTCTATCCTAAAGAATAATTCTACAAGTGGGACAATCTTGTCTGCATTGCAAGAGTTTAAACTGTATCCTTTAAGGGCTAGCTTCATTTGATATCAATGAGCTGCATTTAGTCCGGCCTCCTGCTTTAGAGTAAATGTCTGCTGAATGAAAGAAAACTGCAGTTCTAGAGTCAGTTTCTAAATCCAAAGAGGTTTGCTCCTGCAGTTCTGACTCGGAGTCCAGAAAGCATTGAAGAGGGAAAGAGAGTCCTCATCCAAAAAGGCAGGAAAGGCCTTCAATTCTGGGGGAGAGGTTGCTTATTGGTCTTTTTTCAGATTGTGCCACCCATTCCTCCGAGGACCAAAGAATTGGTGCTCAGAGGTGGGTAGAGGTTGGAACCAAGGAATTGGTGCTCGGAGGTAGGTAGGGGGTGGAACCAAGAAATGGTGCTCGGAGGTGGGTAGAGGGTGGAACCAAGGAATGGTACTGGGAGGTGGGTAGAGAGTGGAACCAAGGAATGGTGCTCGCAGGTGGGTAGAGGGTGGAACCAAGGAATGGTGCTCAGAGGTGGAACCAAGTAATTGGTGCTCGGAGGTGGGTAGGGGTGTGGAACAAAGGAATGGTGCTCGGAGGTAGGTAGGGGGTGGAACCAAGGAATGGTGCTTGGAGGTGGGTAGGGGGTGGAACCAAGGAATGATGCTCAGAGGTGGGTAGGGGCAGAGAAATTCGGAGTTCCTGCACCTATTCTCTGAGAAAACAAGCCCTGATAATGAGCCACCTATTTGCTTGTTGTGGTCTTCACGAGCTTAGCCATATGAGTTGTCATTGGAGGATATGTGAGGTCAATCAGGAAATAAACACCAAACTGTTAATCCGAGCATGCAGCCTGCCTGGCCAGGAAGGGGGGGGGGTGAGTGTGTAATGGTATTAGGCAGTAATTTATCCCCCCCCCCCTTGGTGGGAGTGGAGATGACCCCATCTATAAAGATATACATACATACACACACAGCACAAGGCCGTGTTCACACTACAAGATAATTCTCGGGGCTGCAGTACCTCTGAGCTCCACAAGGTGGTGATCTTACCTCTACCCAGACAGGAAGTGATGTCAGGTATTAATAGGAAGTTCCAGGTGAGAGGTGAGTAAGGAGGAAGTAGAGTGGAGACGTTGCTGGAAGAGGCGGAAGAGGAGGTAATAAGATCTTATTTTCTATTTACATAAAGTAACCCCCCCTCCGTCATGTCCGTCCTCTTCCTCCACAGTCACTGTGATGTCTTTTATCTCCAGCAGATGATGATACACACATATATAGTGTGGAAACCTAGATGAACCCCTTCAGGGTCAGAACATTCCTCCTCTTACATATATATTTTTATCCTTACCTGTCTAGACAGAAACCTGTATAGATCGAGTGACAGAACGAATGAGGATGGAGGAGGACCGGAGTCACATGACTGAGAGGATACTAAACCTCACCCTGGAGATCATCTACCTGCTGACCGGAGAGGTGAGGGGGATTCTGGGAGGTCACATGACATCACTCTTATCTCTATTAATAAAACAAAGACCTGACCAGAGGGGTGAGGAGGATTCTGGGAGGTCACATGACATCACTCTTATCTCTATTAATAAAACACAGACCTGACCGGAGAGGTGAGGAGGATTCTGGAATTCTAACATGATATTCCTATTGGTTCTCCAATACAGAGATTTCCTCTTCTGAAGTCAGGTGATCATATGACCATCACAGTGCCTCCATGTGACTTCCTAAAACCTGAGAGACACAACATGCAGAAGATTCTAGAAGTCACCAAGAAGATGATGGAGCTGCTGACAGGAGAGGTGAGCGGTGCTGGGAATTCTGGGACATTATCCAGTAACAGACAAGGGATGTGTCTGGATGGTGACTGTATCATTGTGTGTGTCAGGTTCCTATAAGGTGTCAGGATGTCACTGTCTATTTCTCCATGGAGGAGTGGGAGTATTTAGAAGGACACAAGGATCTCTACAAGGACGTCATGATGGAGAATCAGCCGCCCCTCACATCACCGGGTAAGAGGAGACTTTATTGTAAAGGAGAGAGCAGTACGGAGGCTCCACCTAGATCCCCCATCATCTGATAAACACATAGAAACAATGTATTCAGTCAGTGTATGTCAGGGCGGGGCTCCTCCTACTTAACGAGCAGCTCTTTTCTTTCAGAGCTCAGAAGTTTCTTAGCTGTCGGTTAATTACCAGCCGCTCGTTACCACAGTGACTCACCTGGTTACCATTATCTGCCTCATTAGTCCAGCCTACAGCCAGCCCCATTTTGCTATTTAACCACTTAAGCCCCGGAAGATTTTACCCCCTTCCTGACCAGGGCCTATTTTGCGATTCGGCACTGTGTGACTTTAACGGACAATTGCGCGGTCGTGCGACGCTGTACCTAAACAAATTTGATGTGCTTTTTTCCCCACAAACAGAGCTTTCTTTTGGTGGTATTTGATCACCTGTGCGATTTTTTGATCATGCGCTATAAAAAAAAATAAAGCGCGTAAATTTTGCAAAAATAACAATCTTTTCCCAAAAAAAAAATGTAAAAATCAAAATTTTTTAACATTTTCGGCCAATTTGTTTTATGCTACATATGTTTGGTAGAAAAAATCGCAAAAAGCTTATTTTGATTGGTTTGCGCAAAAGTTATCACGTTTACTAACAAAGGGAAAGATTTTTGTTGTTTTTTTTTAACGAGTAATGGCGGCGATCTGCGATTTTATTTGCAGGACTGCGACATTGCGGCGGACAGATCGGACCCTTGACTGACATTTTGACACTTTTGGGGGTACCAGTGACATTACTGCAGTAATCAGTGCTATACAGATGCACTGTTACTGTAAAAATGACACTGGCAGTGAAGGAGCTAACTGTATTGGAGAGGGAGGGGTTAAGTGTGTCCTAGGGGCGTGATTCTAACTGTGATTGGCTGTGGCTACTAGTGTAAGAACAGAGATCAACGGTCCTACATAGTAGAACCGTCTGATCTCCATTCTTACACAGGGAAGAATGACAGGCGGCTTTGTTTACATTAGCCGCCTGCCTTTCTTCCTTTGTAACGGAAGATCGCGAGTGCCCGGCGGACATGCGCGGGGGGGGGGTCCGTGACCGCGCGGGAGCGTGCCTCCAGCGGCGCGCGCTCGCTCCCTAGAGCCTCACAGGCTAGCGACGTAGCCCTACGTCGCTTTGCCTGTGTGGGGCTGACCGCCGCAGTAAATAGTCGTGTGGCGGTCGGCAAGCGGTTAAGTAGCTTAGCTCATTTCCTCCTTGCCCTTGCATGGTCTATGCTCTCCAGTGTGTTCCTGTGTATGGTAGAAAGGAGAATTAACCGCGCTAGAGGAATAAAATGAACAAGCAGCAACTTCAAGTGTGACCACACCCTAAAGAAATTTGTAAATTAAGTTGCGCTAAATGTGATCTATGGAGGTATAAAGTCCACAAAGTCCCAATATTGATGACAGATGAACAGTATCCTGGATATGATCCTGAACCCGACTCCCTTAAGAGTGTATGCTTACCAGAATGAGGTAAGAGTGAAGCGGATATGCTTTATCTTGTCACTTTGATAGAAGATCCAGGCCCGTGTGAGCAGTGAACTCGGAGGTCATTGGATCATGAAAAAAATGTAAACAAACGCAATAGCGTAAAACCCAACAACTATGTATAATTATCACCTTGAGTGTGACTTAAATTAGAAATTGGGAAGTGTGTAATTAGAACTGCCACCAAGATAGCTTAGTAAAAAGAAAAATTGAGGGATAAATACCCCTACCAAAACAAATACGGGTAGGTGCAAAAAATGTTCCAGTTAGAGTTGCCTCTTACCAGACAAAAATGTTATAAAGCCCAAGTGAGAGATAACAATATTGAAGATGTGTGTTGGACCATCACCAGCTAGATCAGCCTCTTACCAAATAAAAGTTAAAAGCAAGTGTGTAGAAATCAATCCAAGTGACACAGGATGCAATGCCAGAGAAACACCAATAGGGGTCGCCTCTTACCAGATATTAAACTCAACCAAGCTTGTATGATATTCAATAGGCAGGGTCCAAACATGAAATATGGGACAAGTCCTCGCAATCAACCATGGATTCCCCAATCAAAAAAGAAGAAGAGAGGCTCCCATAGCGTAAAACCATACAGTTTATTAAAATAAAAAAGGAGTAACACTTACAATATAGCAGGAAAGGTTAGGCAGAAAATGTGCAGCCGCCGGCCGGACGGCTTCGCTCGCCCGCACTCTCTAGGTCGCTGTTGGATGACGTCAGTACGCCGTGCCCTGACGACGTTTCGTCACAGATGCCGTTTTCAAAGGTGCGGACGGCGTACTGACGCCATCTATTTGAGCAGGAAGGTGGACCAAAAACCGGAAGCGAGCGAGCACCGCCCCGCCATCTTAAGTGGGGGAATCCAGACCCGAGCGGTAACAAGCACGCAACCGGAGATTGACAACCAAAAACACTTGAAAACCAATCTGAGAGTTTTGATACCCCACAGATGGCTACATAAAATATAATACTAATGACAAGAGAAACAACAGATTATCACGATAAACATGACCACATATGGGGCATCCGATAGATCACCATCTAGTGGCCAAAAAACAATATGGCAGTAATAAACAATATGGCAGTAATAAAAAATTAAAAATCACATCAGAACAGCAGCTTAATTGACATGCCAAATTAATGAATACTCATAATCAGATATGTATAAATTACCTATGTAATTACTCTTATGTCCAACCAATTAGACAAACTCCAGTAATTATTGAACACATAGGTATCCAATAGGGTAAACCTGGACCCATATGTTACCAATAGGGTCCTCTAGAATACTAACACATATATATTGACTACATGTGATTGAGGCTGTTCTGTGGTGATAAAGATAAAAATTTGAAACAATAAGTATTAAAAAAAATGGATAAAAAATAAAACTGGGAACCCAGTCAAACTGAATATAATTACGCATTATCTATAAACGCATTTGTTTCTACATTCAGTCCAAACGGTACGTATGTTTTAACCCGATGTATCCAGGTCATCTCCAGCTTTGAGATACCTCCTTCAACCCATACGCAGTGCAGAGAGGCCTTCGATCCACTTGTATATTGATTTTATTATGGATTTACGCAACTCCCATAGCAACACAGTTATTCTTATGGTGGTTGACCGTTTTTTAAAATGTCACATTGCATTCCGCTAAAGAAGTTGCCTGTGTCCAAGGAACTGGCATCCATTTTCACTGGAGAGTTCTTTCAGTTACATGGGTTACCTAAAGTTATCATCTCGGACAGGGGTAGCCAGATGGTGTCCAATTTTTGATGAGCCTTTTGTGCATAGTTGGGAGTTTAGATTTCCTTCTCCTCTGCATATCACCCACAGTCCAATGGGGCAGCAGAATGGGCCGACCAAGCCTGGCAGCAGTTCTTACGTTGCTATATCTCTGACCACCATAACAACTGGTGGGACCTGTTACCTTGGGTGGAGTTTGCTTACAATAGAACAATCAATGCCGCCTCCTGATTATCTCAGTTTATGGTGAACTATGAGTTCCAGCCATCTATGTTGCCTGATACATCTATCCTGCAAAGCATTTCTGCGTTAGAGCAACATCTTCAGGAACTCTGTTCCACTTAGGTGCAGGTCCAGAAATTTTTGCAACACTCCAGAGAGAGGTACAAACCATGCTGACCACTGACACCTACCTGCATCCTCCTACTAAGTTGGGGAGAGGGTAAGGTTAACCCAGTGGCCTACACATTAGATCTTCCTTCCAACGTTCGTATTTACAATGTATTCCATGTTTCCTTACGTGTTATTGCTATACCACCTCAGTACCAGGCCCTCGCCCGCTTAAGGTTGACAACCATGTGGAATATGAGATACAATCTATCATTAACTCCCGTAGGTTTAGTGGACATATACACTATCTAGTTCACAGAGGGGTTACGGTCCAGGGGAACGCTCTTGGAACTCATCCTCGGACGTAAATGCTCCTTTTCTGCTCCAGGCTTTCCATATACGTTTTCCCCTCAAGTCTGGTGCTCCCCCAAGGGGGAGGGATTGTTGGGGAAGAGGCTACTGTCAGGGCTGGGCTCCTGATAGTTAGCGAGCCGCTCTTTTCTTTCAATGTTTAGAAGCTGCTTAGCTGTTGGGTAACTACCAGCCGCTTGTTACCACAATGACTCAACTGATTACCATTTCCTGCCTCATTAGTCCAGCCTACAGCCAGCCCCTTTTTTGCTTTTGAAGCAGCTGAGCTCATTTCCTCCTTGCCCTTGCTTGGTCTATGATCTCCAGTGTGTTTCTGTTTGTTACTTGCCCTGGCTGACTTCTCTTCCTATTCCTAATTTTTTCTCCTGACTATGCTGACTTCTGGTTTCTTGACCCCGGGTCCTCTGATTACCTGCTCTGGAATCCAAATCCCGGCTTCTGTTTTTGACTACATTCCT
Organism: Pelophylax lessonae; assembly: GCF_965119305.1. Classification (NCBI taxonomy): domain Eukaryota; kingdom Metazoa; phylum Chordata; class Amphibia; order Anura; family Ranidae; genus Pelophylax; species Pelophylax lessonae. Next base: position 270,768,298 of record NC_138776.1, on the reverse strand, counting down.
GAACTGTTATTTCATTAAAGGTGTGATTTTTTTTTTTTTTTTTTAACTGTACTTTCTGTCTTCGCCTGGTTTATGGTCCCCGACAGTGTGTGTTTCCTACAGATGGTTCCAGTAATGAGAACCCACCAGAGAGATGCCCCCATCCTCTGTATTCCCGGGATTCCACACAGGAAGGTCACACCATCCCTCACCATCATCAGGTAGATGAGGAAAAATCACTGATAGTATCATTAGGATCTGTACATTATCTGCATTGTTACCATTGATGTCATTTTTATTATATATTCAGAGTGGAAACCTGAGAGATTCTAAAGTTGAGGTTAAAGAAGAGATAAAAGAGGAGGATGATGAGGATGGGGTCATAGAGGAAGTACACAAAGATCTGTACCAGGACACCATGGTGGAGTCATCCAGCTACAGAAACCCACCAGAGAGATGTCCTCGTCCTCTGTATTCCCAGGATTCCACACAAGAAGGTCACACCATCCCTCACCATCATCAGGTAGATGTCTGATAATTATTGGTAATTATGATTTATAGAATAAATATGGAAACAGCTGCGCTAATTCAAACCAATACAATAATGAGCAGCAACTTCAAGTGCGACAGACACCCCAAAATAGAACAGTAAAAGATAAGCTGCACTGTGTGTTGAACCATCAACTGAAATAGTCCATAGAAAGACCAATAACAAAAATAAGGATGTGAAGACTTGTGCAAATACCCCTTACCAAATAGCTGATAGAGAGAAGCCAAATGATGAGTATTCACTTGTCCTCACGGATGTGACACAATTCACCCAATAACGATGGGCTTCTCAGCAAGGGGCATTAAATAAAAGAAAATAGACACCATAGTGTAAATCCAACTTTAAATGGGAATAAGCACCAAAAGTAGTAATCAAGCCTTGTACAGGTACCGCTTACCAGAGTTACGATAGGTTAAAGCCAGACAATGAAGGGTGACTCCAGACCCGCCTCAGAAGTTGGGGATCAGGGGACCTCGTGATGTCAGTATGGAACTCCAGCAACGTGTAGGTTGAATTATGAAGAATAGAACAAGGTGAACGCCATAGCGTAAAACCATAAACAAAAACAAACAACACCCAAGTGATGTGCAAACAACAGGTCTCGTGAGGGAGAGTCAGTGCATATAGATGAATAAAACACCAACCACCAAGTAAACTCCGTAGGTACCCCTTACCGGATGCTAAATGAAGAAAAAGCAAACAGGGGAATGTGTAGGGTATCAATCCAGTGAAGATGGCTGCTTACCAGATGGATGAGGGTAAAGCGTAACAAAGAGAGAGGGGACACCGAACATGCAGACCGGGTGACCAGTGGTGTGTATAGATACTCTTACCAACTTCAATGGTTAAACAAGCAGAGATGTATAAACTCAGCTCGAGCTCCCAAAAGTGGAATCAACCGACTCAACAAATGGATGGATAGATGGGGAATCCAAAGGTTATCACTCAAATCGGGGGGCTTCTCCAAAGGGCTCAGGGCTCAGATGGTGAATCAAGGATCAGCCGGAGGACACAGAGGAGAGAGCCATAGTGTAAAACCCCAAATATGTTTATTAACAAAAAAGAATAAAACTTACAAACGTCAGAAGATAATAGCATGTGTGGAGAGGGATGTACGAGCCGACGGCCGGCCGGACGGCTCCACTCGCCTGTCCTTCAAAGGTGGATCACGTGGGGATGACGTCAGCACGCCGCGTCCTTAGGACGAGCGGAGCCGTCCGGCCGGCGGCTCGTACATCCCTCTCCACACATGCTATTATCTTCTGACGTTTGTAAGTTTTATTCTTTTTTGTTAATAAACATATTTGGGGTTTTACACTATGGCTCTCTCCTCTGTGTCCTCCGGCTGATCCTTGATTCACCATCTGAGCCCTGAGCCCTTTGGAGAAGCCCCCCGATTTGAGTGATAACCTTTAGATTCCCCATCTATCCATCCATTTGTTGAGTCGGTTGATTCCACTTTTGGGAGCTCGAGCTGAGTTTATACATCTCTGCTTGTTTAACCATTGAAGTTGGTAAGAGTACCTATACACACCACTGGTCACCCGGTCTGCATGTTCGGTGTCCCCTCTCTCTTTGTTACGCTTTACCCTCATCCATCTGATAAGCAGCCATCTTCACTGGATTGATACCCTACACATTCCCCTGTTTGCTTTTTCTTCATTTAGCATCCGGTAAGGGGTACCTACGGAGTTTACTTGGTGGTTGGTGTTTTATTCATCTATATGCACTGACTCTCCCTCACGAGACCTGTTGTTTGCACATCACTTGGGTGTTGTTTGTTTTTGTTTATGGTTTTACGCTATGGCGTTCGCCTTGTTCTATTTTTCATAATTCAACCTACACGTTGCTGGAGTTCCATACTGACATCACAAGGTCCCCTGATCCCCAACTTCTGAGGCGGGTCTGGAGTCACCCTTCATTGTCTGGCTTTAACCTATCGTAACTCTGGTAAGCGGTACCTGTACAAGGCTTGATTACTACTTTTGGTGCTTATTCCCATTTAAAGTTGGATTTACACTATGGTGTCTATTTTCTTTTATTTAATGCCCCTTGCTGAGAAGCATATCGTTATTGGGTGAATTATTGTGTCACATCCGTGAGGACAAGTGAATACTCATCATTTGGCTTCTCTCTATCAGCTATTTGGTAAGGGGTATTTGCACAAGTCTTCACATCCTTATTTTTGTTATTGGTCTTTCTATGGACTATTTCAGTTGATGGTTCAACACACAGCGCAGCTTATTTTTTACAGTTGTGATTTATAAGCAATCGTGTTTTTTTACAATGAATATTTTATTATATTTTTCAGAATGAAAACTCCAAGGATAATATTGTTGTAAAAGAAGAGTATAAAGAGGAGGATGAGGAGTATGGAGTGATGGAGGAGGTTTCAGAAGGACACAAGAATATGATGGAGCCACCTAATACCAGGAACCCACCAGAGAGATGTCCCCGTCCTCTGTATTCCTGGGATTCCACACAGGAAGGTCACACCATCCCTCACTATTGCAAGGTTGGTGGGATGGAGTATTTAGAACATGGACTTGTGGAGGGGATTTGTGTGTTTTTTATGTAAGTTTATATCTTCCAGATGATATTTTCTCTCATTTTCTTGGTTTAGAGTGGAGATCCAATCGATATAGAATTTGAGGTTAAAGCAGAAGAAGAAGAGACGTATGTGAGGGATGATCAGCAGTCTATGGAGGAGGATGGAATAACGGGGACATTTATAGAAGAGGACACTCATACAGAGATCAGCACAGGTGGGTCATTAACACTAAATCCATTCCTCCACCCATACTGCTCACTGATTGGTCCAGAGTAGGGCGGGGACTGGGTGATATCAGCTTGTAATACCCTGGTGACTTTCCTGAGCTGTGTTCCCCATCCTGTATTCCTGTATTTCTCTCGGATAATCTTCCTTCTCTGTGCTGCAGACACAATTTATGTCTCTAGACTGGATTTATGGAGATTCTGGGGTTCAGCTGGTAGCAAAATGTTGATGTTCACCATAGACGTTGCTCAGCCTAGACACCTGGGGTATGTACCTTGGGTTTTCTGCCCCATTCCCGGGTCTAGCAAGATCTCTGACAGAACAATTCTCCCGGGGTTACTTGTCTGTTATTTGCTGGCTGTGCCGGGTGGAGGGATATGTCTGTATAGTCTCACACCCAAGTCACTGAGTTCCTTTCATTTTTATTGAGCCGTGTATATTCTATCTATACAATGCACACACTGTTACACACAAACACACAAAAACTTGAAGAAAAGACATGAAAAGACACGCACACTGGTGAACAGTCGCAAACAGTTTTCCAATCCACAGTAAACATGAATGAGCCACAAATCCACCCTTCTGGTGTCACGGAAAATAAGCTGACAGTGCCCCACTCTGCAATTCCAGGTGTACTCTCACCTCTTCAGATGGACCCCATTGCTCCATACCAAGAGGACACACCCAGCAGGAAATCACACACCTTCAGGTACATGTAGGCGGAGCCTCCTCTTTAGGTAGCCAGCTCCTGCTACTAGAGATAAAGAGACTCCATAGTGCTCACTGTTATATTTATTACATGGATAAGAAAAGCACTCACAAGGTTAAAAAAGCAATCCAGCATTGAATACACACAATCACTGCAGATTCCCCAAGCATCAGTCTCAGTGTAACTTGAGGGCACTCCGCCCAACGTGATGATATATATGGTCTTCAGGATCAGTCCAGTCTTCATCTTGGTTGTTCTCCCCCCATCCTCACTCTCTGACCTCTGGTGGGGCTCAGCCCCGCTGTTATTAATGACTAAATAATGTACTAAATAAGGAAGTGCGGGACTTCTTGTGTTGGGAAGATGGCAATGAGTGGTAGAGGGGGAGGGGAAACTCGTCCTATAATCCCCTCATCACTGTCACTCCTATAAAAGACAGTTCTCGTTGTTTCTAGAGTTGAGCGGACACCTGGATGTCCGTGTTCGGCGGGTTCGGCCGAACTTGAAAAAAAAGTCCGGGTCTGTGTCCCGGACTTTTTCCGAACTTTACCCGGACACCGAACCCCATTGAAGTCAATGGGGACCCGAACTTTCAGGCACTAAAATGGCTCTAAAAAAACAATGGAAAGGGCTAGAGTGCTGCAAATGGCAGCAAAATGTAGTTAAGAGCATGACAAGTGCTCTGCAAACAAATGTGGATAGGGAAATAACTTAAAACAACAAAAAAAAACAGAAACATAAAAAATTTTCTTCATCTGTGAAGGACGAGGCCCATATGGAGTAGGAGGGACGTTGAGGTGGCGGTGGATGTGGCGGTGTAGGTGGAAGCGGCGGTGGAGGAGGACGAGGTAGCCAACACTGCTTTTTTTCAGTCATTTTAAATTAGGGTACACCCCAAAAGAGTGAGAAAGATGAGAAATATAACAATGGCTGGGTAAGGTCGGTATCCATCTCTATTCTGCACAAGGTACGGAAAAGTCCTGTGGGATCCATGCCTGGTTCATTTTAATGAACGTGAGCTTGTCCACATTGTCTCTGGACAATGCGCTTGTCTGTGATAACGCCCCCAGCCGTGCTAAATACACGTTCAGATAATACACTGGCTGCAGGGCACGCCAGCACCTCCAAGGCGTAAAGGGCAAGCTCAGGCCATGTGCCCAATTTGGAGACCCAGAAGTTAAAGGGGGCAGACCCGTCATTTACTACATGTAGGCGTGTGCACACATACTGCTCCACCATGTTGGTGAAATGCTGCCTCCTGCTAAGACGTTCCATATGAGCTGCTGGTGCTGCTGTTTGTTGTGGCGTGCTGACAAAGCTTTTCCACATTTCGGCCATGCTATCCCTGCCTTCTGAGGCGCTGGCGGTGCCCTGGTTGCGTTGGCGACCTCTTCCTCCTCCTCCTCTGCCTTGGCCTTGTGCTTCCACTGTGGCCCCGCTGTCAGGTGGGAATGCCAGCAGCATCGCGTCTACCAGTGTACGCTTGTACTCGCGCATCTTGCGATCACGCTCCAGTGAGTGAATTAAGGATGGTACGTTGTCCTTGTAACGGGGATCCAGCAGCGTGGCCACCCAGTAATCAGCACAAGTTAGAATGTGGGCAACTTGGCGGTCGTTGTGGAGACACTGCAGCATGTAATCGCTCATGTGTGCCAGGCTGCCCAGAGGCAACGAAAGGCTGTCCTCTGTGGGAGGTGTATCGTCTGTGTCCTCTGTATCCCCCCCCAGCCACGCACCAGTGATGGCCATGAGCTGGCCTGGGTGCCACCCTGCTGTGAACATGGTTCGATCTCCTCCTCCATCTCCTCCTCCTCATCCTCCTCATCCTCCAGAACTGTGCCCCTGCTGGACAATTGTGTACCTGGCATTTGTGGGTGCAGGGACCCACCCTCAGAGCCACTTGTGAATGACTGCCCTGAAAGCCTTGGAAATGATCCCTCTTCCTCCTCCTCCTCATCCTGTGCCACATCCTCTTCCATCATCGCCCGAATCGTTTTTTCAAGGAGGCATAGAAGTGGGATAGTTAAGCTGACAACGGCGTCATTGGCACTGGCCATATTGGTGGAGTACACAAAACAGCGCAACGAGGCACACAGGTCTCGCATGGAGGCCCAGTTATTGGTGGTGAAGTGGTGCTGTTCCGCAGAGCGACTCACGCGTGCGTGCTGCAGCTGAAACTCCACTATGGCCTGCTGCTGCTCGCACAGTCTTTCCAGCATGTGCAAGGTGGAGTTCCACCTTGTGGGCACGTCACATATGAGGCGGTCAGCGGGAAAGCCGAAGTTACGCTGCAGCGCTGACAGGCGAGCAGCAGCAGGGTGAGAACCCCGAAAGTGCGCACATACGGCCCGCACTTTCTGCAGCAGCTCTGACATATCGGGGTAATTTTTAAGGAACCTCTGCACCACCAAATTCAGCACATGTGCCAGGCAAGGGATGTGTGTCAAACCGGTTAGGCCCAGAGCTGCTATGAGATTTCGCCCGTTATCGCACACCACCAGGCCGGGCTTGAGGCTCGCTGGCAGCAACCACTCATTTGTCTGCTGTTCCATGCTCCTCCACAACTCCTGCGTGGTGTGTGTTTTTTTCCCCCAAACAGGCAAGTTTTAAAACTGCCTGCTGTCGTTTACCCCTGGCTGTGCTGAAGTTAGTGGTGAAGGTGTTAGGCTGACCGGATGAGGAGGCGATATAGGATGAGGAAGCGGAGTAGGAGGAGTTAGGAACAGGAGGAAAACTGAAGCGCCCTGCAATCCTCGGTGGTGGAAGGACATGCGCCAAATTGCTATCCGCCTCAGGCCCATCCGCCACTGCATTTACCCAGTGTGCCGTTAGGGAGATATAACGCCCCTGACCGTGCTTACTGGTCCACGTATCGGTAGTTAGGTGGACCTTGGCACAGATGGCGTTGCGCAGTGCACACCTGATTTTTTCCCCCACTTGGTTGTGCAGGGAAGGGATGGCTTGCCTGGAAAAGTAGTGGCGGCTGGGCACGACGTACTGTGGGACAGCCACCGACATAAGGCTTTTAAAACTGTGCGTCTCCACCAGACGGAATTACAGCATTTCAAAGGCCAAGAATTTTGAAATGCTGGCATTCAGGGCCAGGGATCGCGGGTGGGTAGGGGGGTACTTCCTCTTCCTCTGAAGTGTTTGGGAGATGGAAAGCTGAACGCTTCCACGGGACATTGTGGAGATGGTTGGTGACCCAGGTGGTGGTGTTGCTGACAGATCAGGTTCCGGTATCACTACAGAGGTGGATGAAGAGGCCGAGACTGCAGCAGAAGAGGAAGCAGGAGGAGCCAGAGACCTTTCTTGGTTTTGAAGGTGTCTACTCCACTGCAGCTCGTGCTTTGCACTTAGATGCCTGATCATGCAGGTTGTGCTCAGGTTGGTGCCTCGCTTCAGGCTCTGATTGCACAGGGTGCAAACCACTCGTGTCCTGTCATCAGCACATTGTCTGAAGAACTTCCACGCTAGAGAACTCCTTTGAGCTGGCTTTGGTGCGCTCGGTCCCTTGCTGCGTTGGGCAGTAGCAGGCGTAGTGTCTAGGGCACGGCTGCTCCGCTTCTGCACCCTGCTCCCTCTTCTGCTGTGCTGGTGGCTCAGTGCGACCACCGCCTCTTCCTCCAAACTACTCAGGTCACCTGCATGACCTTCATTCCATGTGGAGTCGAGGACCTCATCGTCCTCCACATCATCTTCCACCCAGTCTTCACCCCTGCCCTCCTTGTCGGTCGCCACAATTGTGAGTGCCGCAGCAGTTGGCACCTGCGTTTCGTCATCATCGGAGACGTGCTGCGATGGTCCTTCCATGTACTCATCTTGAGAAATAAGTGGTTGGGCATCGCTGCACTCAATCTCTTACACTTCTGGGGCAGGGCTAGGTGGATGGCCCTGGGAAACCCTGCTGACAGAGTCATCAAAAAGAAGAAGAGACTGCTGCATGACTTGGGGCTCAGACTGCTTGCCTGATTTGCAAGGGGGTGAGGTGAAAGACGGTTGGACATCGGCTGCAGGTGCCAACTCTGACCTTTCTGCAGTAGACTGGGTGGGAGACAATGTGAAGGAACTGGAGGCACTGTCAGCAAACCAATCTACTATCGCCTCTACTTGTTCTTTCCTCAACACTTGTAGAGGCGCATGATGCCCTACCAAATACTGCCGCAGGTTCTGTCGCCTACTCACACTTGAGGAAGGTGTTTCACTTGTGCGTGTAGCTGGCACAGATCGACCATGTCCTCTCCTTGCAACAGGAGCTCTACCAGCAGCACCACGACCCAGGCCACGGCCCTTATTTGACGGTCTCCTCATATTTCTGTAATTTATGATCTTGCCCTAGAAAGGTGTTTATTGAATAGCGGAACAAAACAACAACAGTATCGCACGGGTGTATCTCACAGTCAAATATGCAAACTATGCCGCAATTTAATTTTTTTCACCCCAAAAGGGTGTATATTGAATAGCGGAATAGAAAAAAGTATATAAAACGGTGTATCTCACACGTACAAACACAGACTAGGCCCGATTACAATTTTTTTTTTTTTAAAGGGAGGATGAGGATGAGGAAGAGGAGTAGGAGGAGTTCGGAACAGGAGGCAAACTGAAGCACCCTGCAATCCTCGGCGGTGGAAGGAGATGCGCCAAACAAATTTAAAAGATGTATCTCACACGTACCGATACAGACTATGCTGTAATTTAATTTTTTCCACCCCAGAAGGGGGTAGATTGAATAGCGGAATAGAAAATATGATATAAAAAGGTGTGTCTCACACGTACAAACACAGACTAGGCCCCGATTACAATTTTTTGTACCCTAAAGGCAGGATGAGGAGTAGGAGGAGTTCGGAACAGGAGGCAAACTGAAACCCCCTGCAATCCTCGGCGGTGGAAGATGCGCCACAAAAATTTGAAAGGTGTATCTCACACGTACCGATACAGACTATGCCGCAATTTAATTTTTTTACCCCAAAGGGTGTAGATTGAATAGCGGAATAGAAAAAAGTATATAAAATTGGTGATTTTTTAATAGCACATGTGAACACAGCAGTGTCTTATGTCACGGTCAACAGCAGGCTATGAAGGGGAAAAAAAAAATTCCCCTTTAACTTTGTAATTTTTAAATAGCAGATTAGAACAGCAATCTGTAGTAAAATATAGCTGAACGCTGCACACAACAGACTGATAAAAATATATTTTTTTCTCTCTCCCTCCTCCTCCTCCTCAGTGGGCTCAAGTGAGGGCAAAAAGATTGTTCACTGCACCACCCCCCACACAGCAAAATCGATGTAGATCGCTAAAAGACGATTGTTCTCTCCTGTGTCTCCTATCTGTCCCTGCCTAATCTCTCCAGCCTGTCCCTAAAATGCTCAAATAGCTTTCCCTGCCTACACTCCGACCTGTCCCTGCATTGTTTTCGGGCACAATGTTGTTTTTCCCTGTCTGTCCCTAATCAGCAGCAGCCAGCACGTATGATGTGTGCTCTCTTCCTACACTACAGCAGAATGACGCACCGCGCTGTGTCTCTCGAGCTTATAAAGACATGGGTCACATGCTTCAGATGGCCAATCACAGCTACTAATACATTAGTAGGCATGGCTGGGATGGCTTAAGGCACACCAGTTAAACGCTTGTTGATTGGCTGTTGAAAGCCCGCCATTAAAAGCGCGCCATTACATACAAAACAGGAAATAAAATTACCGAACACGGATTTTAAACCCGAACATACAGTAAAGTTTTCGGGTCTGTGTCCGGGTAGCAAAAATCCAATTATCCGGTACGGACCCGAACAATACAGTCCGTGTTCGCTCAACACTAGTTGTTTCCTCACTCTCTGACTAAGGTCCATGAATAAATAAATGAACTGGTAGGTGATCAGAGGACCCATTTACTAGTTACCTTGAGGGGGGAATTGTAAGATCCTCAGAGACAAAGCTGTCTAATGTGGGCGGAGTCCTGGTTTAGGGGAACCAATCTGCTGATGTCTAGTAATAATCTTTGTATTTCTATTTTAGTAGATGGATGGGAGATGAGGAAAACCTCAGAGGATTGTCTCACTTTGTCTCCAGACTGTAAAGTAGAAGATGAGGACATCACACAGTATAGTCCAGGAGAAAACCCGGCTACCTCAAATGTCCATCCGGCACCACACAGTGTAGATGGACCATCGTATTCCTCTTATCCTGAGGAGCCTCAGACTGTGAGGGACAGTGCGGGACCATCGTATTCCTCTTATCCTGAGGAACCTCAGACTGTGAGGGACGGGGCCGTACTTACAACAGATAAGAGGTTCTCCTGTTCTGAGTGCGGGAAGAGTTTCCGTTTGAAAGGCAATCTTAATGTGCATAAAAGATCTCACACCAGTGAGAAGCTGTATTCCTGTCCTGCGTGTGGGAAATGTTTTGCACGGATGTCCGCGCTTTCCACACATCAGAGATCGCACACTGGTGAGAAGCCGTATTCCTGTCCTGAGTGCGGGAAATATTTTTCACGGAAGTTCACTCTTTCCACACATCAGAGATTGCACACTGGTGAGAAGCCGTATTCCTGTCCTGAGTGCGGGAAATGTTTTTCATGCAAATCCGCTCTTTCCACACATCAGAGATCGCACACTGGTGAGAGGCCGTATTCCTGTCCTGAGTGTGGGAAATGTTTTACACAGACGTCCGCTCTTTCCACACATCAGAGATTGCACACTGGTGAGAAGCCGTATTTCTGTCCTGAGTGCGGAAAATGTTTTTCAGAGAAGTCAACTCTTTACAGACATCAGAAATCTCACACGGGTGAGAAGCCGTATTCCTGTCCTGAGTGCGGGAAATGTTTTTCAGAGAAGTCCCATCTTTCCACACATCAGAGATCTCACACGGGGGAGAAGCCGTATTCCTGTCCTGAGTGTGGGAAATGTTTTTCTAGGAAGACCCATCTTTCCAGTCATCAGAGATCTCACACGGGTGAGAAGCCGTATTCCTGTCCTGAGTGCGGTAAATGTTTTTCAGAGAAGTCCCATCTTTCCAAACATCAGAGATCTCACACGGGGGAGAAGCCGTATTCCTGTCCTGAGTGTGGGAAATGTTTTTCCAGGAAGACCCATCTTTCCAGTCATCAGAGATCTCACACGGGTGAGAAGCCGTATTCCTGTCCTGAGTGCGGGAAATGTTTTTCAGAGAAGTCCCATCTTTCCACACATCAGAGATCTCACACGGGGGAGAATCCGTATTCCTGTCCTGAGTGTGGGAAATGTTTTTCTAGGAAGACCCATCTTTCCAGTCATCAGAGATCTCACACGGGTGAGAAGCCGTATTCCTGTCCTAAATGCGGGAAATGTTTTTCACAGAAGTCTGATCTTTCCAAACATCAGAGATCTCACACGGGGGAGAAGCCGTATTCCTGTCCTGAGTGCGGGAAATGTTTTTCACTGAAGCCTAATCTTTCCAAACATCAGAGATCTCACATGGGTGAGAAGCCGTATTCCTGTCCTGAGTGCGGGAAATGTTTTTCAGAGAAGTCCCATCTTTCCACACATCAGAGATCTCACACGGGGGAGAAGCCGTATTCCTGTCCTGAGTGTGGGAAATGTTTTTCACAGAAGTCTGATCTTTCCAATCATCAGAGATCTCACACGGGTGAGAAGCCGTATTCCTGTCCTGAGTGCGGGAAATGTTTTGCACAGAAGTCCACTCTTTCCACACATCAGAGATCTCACACGGAGGAGAATGAACTTTGCTGGTCTGAGTGAGGGAAATGTTCCTCACTGAAGTCCTGTCTTCCTGTACATCAGGGGTCCCACACAACCCTGGAGGTGTATTAGTGCCTTGAGTGCGGAAAATGTCTTCTATATGAATGTTGGTGGACATGTGGGGAAGAAGCACACCCTGATATACACCTCAGATATACTCCATGGCTGATGTTCATCATGTAAGAAACACTTCTTAAGGAGATCAGAGATCACCAAAGACATGGATGAAGTGTTGTCCCGTGTTGGCCATTTATAGAAGGAGAAAAATAAAAATGGAGTCCTTACCTTTCATTGGCTGAGTACATTTTGTGCGGGAAGATTTCACAAACACTTTCAGGTCTGGTTGTTATAAATGTGTTGATGAAATGTGACCCACATTACCCCAGTCATGGCGAATTGGGATTTCCTATAATGGTTAGTTCCATCTAGTGGCCATAATGTGCTTTCCTGACAGATGTCCATGACAGCATATGTTTGGGTAGCCCCGCCCTCGTTCCTCCCCCATAAGACCCCATATATGTTCAGGATAAGCCATTGGCTGCATTTTTTTTTGTCCTCCTCACTTATAGGACCATTTTTGTATGAAGTTTTCCTACCTATTGGAAGTATTGGTGGGCGGGACTGGTGCTGGGCAGCTGTGCACGATGTCAGGAGCTTCCTTTGGTATCAAGAAGTCTTCCAGGATGTCCCGAGTGGTAATTCCTAGATTCGGATTTATCCAAATCTCCAAATGAAATTGTAATGAATTTAGTTGAAATCTGTTAAATTTGTTTTGTTTATTCATTTTCTAACGAATTCCAACTTTTCAGAACAATTAGAATTTGGATCAGTCAAAAAAAACAATTGACCGATGCAAATTCTGTGTGAAGAAATAGCTGGTTGTTAAGCAGCAAGCCGGGAAGCCGGCCTCCTGCATCCTTACCAACCATGACTCATCAGCTGTCAGCGGGCTTCCCCACTGACAGATGAAAGTAAAGAAAAGAATGCCGGCATTGCCCGGCAACAGAAAAAAAAACAGAGTGCTCCCCCTCCCCCCAGTCCATACCAGGCCCTTTAGTGTCCAAAATTAAAGGAAAAAAAACAGCGTGGATTCTCCCCTAAAATCCATACCAGGCCCTTTATCCCAGCATGCAGCCCGGCAGGTCAGGAAAGTGGGAGGGACGAGTGAGGGCCCACCTCCTTAACAATACCAGGCCACATGTCCTCAACATAGGTGGGTGGGTGCTTTCGGGAAGCTCTGCCCCCCCACCCTAAAGCACCTCGTCCCCATGTTGATGGAGACAAGGGCCTCTTCCCCACAACCGTGGCTTGTGCTTGTGGGGGTCTGCAGGCAGGGGACTTGTCGTAATCTGAAAGCCCCTTTTACCAAGGGGGCCCCCAGATCCCACCCCACCCCCCATGTGAATGAGCATCGGGAACATATTACCCGTACCTATTCACCAAAAAAGTGTCAAAAAGTAATAAAAACACACAATTCTTAAAAAATCCCTTATTAAAAAATAACTACTGCAGGCTCCTCCTCCATTTGACATTTCTTACATAGGTAAGGGGAGGTAAGTATATCCAAGAGATATACCTAACCTACAGGTAGGCTGAAACCTACATTATTAAAGATAAGAGTACACTAACTATGAATCATAAACAAGATGGGCTTTGATCATATACCTAGGTGACCCCTATAGAGAGAGACACCCACATATTATGGGAGTATAAACTCCATCCGGTGTATACCAACCTGCTATCCTCATAAGGTGATTATCCTTCCTCCTTTCTGTATGAATAGATATAGAATAGAGAATGTAATTACTCCTCACACTACTACACATATATATTTTATCTTCTATCTAGGATCATCAGGACCGATACCTAATATATACAACCCGTTTTGGTCCGATTTTTTTCCCCCTGTGTCCTCCCCAGGTCGGGTTAATTTGTTGGGGGTTTGAAGGAAGGCCGTGTGCTAGTAAGCCATGTTTGTATTTATTATGATGTACATAAATACAAATTGTGTTCTATGTGTATGAAACACTAATATCGAGTCTGTTTATAAGAGAAAACTGTCTGTACATCTTCAAAGTCCTGAAGAAGCCTTGTGCGAAACGCGTAGACCAGTGAACAGAGAAAATATCTATACCTACATGAACCTTATGATATATACCAACTTATCCTTATATATGTATGATGTACATGAGTGAAATTAGTAGGAGACATTGATCTCCTGTGTACGAGCTGAGCTCAGTTTGGGGTCAGTTTCCTCATTTTATTGAGATCGGGTTTTAGATAAATCAATAAATGTTATTTTAGGATAAATCCATGTAGTTGTTATCTGTCTTATGCTGTGCCCTTAAAGTCCACACATATGACATTGGTTCCTTGTGAACATCTGTAGTTTCGCATTTTTTTTGGATAAGAGAAGGGATTTAGTAGGATTCTCCAAATAACTGTTCACAGGTAAGGACAACTCTCTCAATAGAACTGTATCGCAGATCATCTGCAGGACCATAAAGCACCTGTATGGGATGAACAAGTCCCTGTGTAGCTGAAGGAACTCAGTGAACCTTGCCTCTTCAAGACACCAGCCAGTGTCTCCTTTAGCTTGCAACCAGTAACTGACTTCTAACACCCAGAGGAGCATCTAACAGCACAAGTCCCAAGAATCCCCTGTGGGGGGGGGGGGGGGGGTCTATAATCAAAAGGCTCTAGGAACATACACATCAGTCTTCCTCAGTAGTACCAGACAGGATCCGCAGACATCCTACCTCAGTCAGCCCTCGTAAGGACCAATGAGTTTGCAAATTCATTGTTTTAGGCCCTCAGGTCGCCCACCCGAGGCTGCCTGGCAGCCTATGCAAGGGAGAGGCAGCAGCCCCCTCCCCACTTAGACCTCTCTCCCTAGAGGTAGACTGGACTGGACTACGAGCCCATGTGCTCTTCAGATATAAATGCAGATACCCAGCATGCCTTGGGGCACATCCCCTTCTAATTGGCCAGGGCTGTACAGACATTCATGCTCTCATATGCCAGGTTTCCACCCACTGTCCAATATACTCCATGGCTATTGGATCAGTATGAATCATCAAGACAGCATGAGCTGTGTCCCTGTTAGGCAGAGAAACCAAAAACGATATCCACTCATTCTAGCACCTACCTAGGAGGGCTCTACATCTGTATGGCAGGGTCTGTTTGATTATTCACCTGCTGGGATGGTGCTCTGATGTGAGAAGCTGCAGTGTCAGTATTCCTTTAGCAGTAATTAACCCCTTACGGGTTTTCCTCACCCAGCAATCAAACAACTGTTACACTGTCTTTTTGACAGCTTAGGAGACTTTAGCAGCCGTAGTTTGAATTGCGATTTTTTTTTTTAATTACTACATAGCTTGAGTAGCAATTATATATGGTATAATATTTTTTTCTTAATAATGTGGAGTTCTCTTTTGCATCGTGTCTGTTTATCATGGATTTATTTATTACTGCGACAGGTCTTTGTGCTAATCGCTCTGTGGCTGCTCTATGCAGGTTATAGCTGGAGGGGGGCAGCGTCTTCCTTACTGATACTGTTCCTGGATTGTCAGCCCTTCTGCAGGCCTCATAAAGCTGGTGTATGGGAAGCTGACTGATGGACACTTTCTATCAACTCTGATGATGTCAAGCTTTTCCCTTGCAGAATCAGTCAAGTGACCAATTTAACCCTCTTCAAACAATTCCTAAAAGGAAGATGAGGACGGTCTATAAGCAGGTTTTTGGGCCTCCCTTTCTGCAGAGGTACCTGCAATGCAAGTACTGTATTTATCGGCATAAAACACGCACAGGCATATAAATAAAAAACTTTGAAGCAAAATAAGGGTCAGTGTCCATCAATGCAGCCTTATAAATGCCTATTTGCAGTCTCACCAGTGCCCATCAATGCAGCCTCTCCCTTGCAGCCAGATCCATGCCAATCTCAACCTCAAAAATGCAGCCAGATCAGTGCCCATCTGCAGCCTCATAAAAGCAGCCAGATCAGTGTCCATCTGCAGCCTCATAAAAGCAGCCAGATCCGTGCCCATCTGCAACCTCATAAATGCATCCAGATCCATGCCCATCTGCAACCTCATAAATGCAGCCAGATCCGTGCCCATCTGCAACCTCATAAATGCAGCCAGATCAGTGCCCATCTGCAGCCTCATAAATGCAGCCAGATCCGTGCCCATCTGCAACCTCATAAATGCAGCCAGATCAGTGCCCAGTGCTGATCCAATGACAGTCCAGGGGATAGGACTTCGTATTACAAAGGCTGCTGAGTACGCAGGAGATCCATGCTCTATGTAATCTGACGGTGCTCATCCCACCTCCTTTCCTTCCGAGGCAGCCAAATGAAAATGTCGGCGTATAACACGCACCCACTATTTATGCCAGATTTTCAGGGAGAAAAGGTGCGTGTTATACGCCGATAAATACGGTATTTTTAGCACTTCCAAAGGAGAGCATTGCCTTTTTCCCCTATGATGTTTAATCTAGCAGCTCATGCTAGAAGAGTGGTGCAAATTGAACAGAAGGACAGAGCAGCAGAATGTCTTAGTGGTCATCACCTTGCAGCACTTCTACCTGTACTGCAGGATGTCAGATTAGGCACTTGAAGAGGTTTTCCAGCATAATGAGTCACCTATTTGGTTGACGTGGCCTTCATGAGCTAAGCCATATACATGGAGTTGCCATTGGGGGATGCTGTGTCCTTCAGGGGTATACTCATTAATGATGATTAGGTGGGTCCTTTGGGGGGTTTAGGGTCTTCTGGTGGTAACTTTATGTATTGGACTTGTCCCTAAGGAGTATATCTGTCTGCAGTTGTAGCCTGTGAACCTGCCTTAACCCTTGCCTCTCTTCCAATGCAATAAAAGTTGGGGTGAAGAATATTGATTCTATCCTAAAGAATAATTCTACAAATGGGACAATCTTCTCTGCATTGCAAGAGTTTAAACTGTATCCTTTAAGGGCTAGCTTCATTTGATAACAATGGGCTGCATTTAGTCCGGCCTCCTGCCATAGAGTAAATGTTTGCCGAATGTAAGTAAACTGCAGTTCTAGAGTCAATGTCTAACTCCAAAGAGGTTTGTTCCTGCAGTTCTGACTCAGAGTCCAGAAAGCATTGAAGAGAGAAAGAGAATCCTTGTATCCAAAAATGAAGGAAAGAGCTTGAATTCTGGGGGCACCCATTCCCCTGAGGAACCAAGGGTAGAGGATGGAACCAAGGAATGGTGCTCGGAAGTGGGTAGTGGGTGGAAACAAAGAAATGGTACTGGGAGGTGGGTAGAGGGTAGAACCAAGGAATTGTGCTCGGCGGTGGGTAGAGGGTGGAACCAAGGAATGGTGCTCGGAGGTGGGTAGGGGATGGAACCAAGGAATGGTGTTCACAGGTGGGTAGAGGCTGAGAAAGGGGGAGTTCCTGCACCTATCCTATGAGAAAACAAGCCCTGATAATGAGCCACCTATTTGCTTGTTGTGGCCTTCACGAGCTTAGCCATATGAGTTGTCATTTGAGGATGCGTGAGGTCAACCAGGAAATAAACACCAAACTGTTAATCCGAGCATGCAGCCTGCCTGGCCAGGAAAGGGGGGATGAGCGTGTGATGGTATTAGGCAGTAATATATTTCTCTCCCCCTTGGTGGGAGTGGAGATGACCCCATCTATAAGGATATACAGTATATACACACACAGCACAAGGCCGTGTTAATAGTACGAGACGTTTCTCGGGGCTGCAGTACCTCTGAGCTCCACAAGGTGGTGATCTCACTTTTACTCAGACAGGAAGTCTCTATAGAAGACAGGAAGTGATGTCAGGTATAAATAGGATGTTCCGGGTGAGAGGTGAGTAAGAAGGAAGTAGAGCGGAGACGTTGCTGGAAGAGGCAGCAGAGGAGGTAATAAGATCTTATTCTCTATTTACATCCATTACCCCCCCGTCATGTCCGTCCTCTTCCTCCATAGTCACTGTGATGTCTTTTATCTCCAGCAGATGATTATACACACATATAGTGTGGAAACCTAGATTAACTCCTTCAGGGTCAGAACATTTCTCCTCTTACATATACATTTTTATCCTTACCTGTCTAGACAGAAACCTGTATAGATCGAGTGACAGAACGAATGAGGATGAAGGAGGACCGGAGTCATATGACTGAGAAGATACTAAACCTCACCCTGGAGATCATCTACCTGCTGACTGGAGAGGTGAGGAGGATTCTGGGAGGTCATATGACATCACTCTTATCTCTATTAATAATACACAGACCTGACCGGAGAGGTGAGAAGGATTCTGGGATTCTAACATGATATTCCTATTGGTTCCCCAATACAGAGATTTCCTCTTCTGAAGTCAGGTGATCATATGACCATCACAGTGCCTCCATGTGACTCCCTAAAACCGGAGAGACACAACATGCAGAAGATTCTAGAAGTCACCAAGAAGCTGATGGAGCTGCTGACAGGAGAGGTGAGCGGTGCTGGGAATTCTGGGACATTATCCAGTAACAGACAAGGGATGTGTCTGGATGGTGACTGTATCATTGTGTGTGTCAGGTTCCTATAAGGTGTCAGGATGTCACTGTCTATTTCTCCATGGAGGAGTGGGAGTATTTAGAAGGACACAAGGATCTCTACAAGGACGTCATGATGGAGAATCAGCCGCCCCTCACATCACCGGGTAAGAGGAGACTTTATTGTAAAGGAGAGAGCAGTACGGAGGCTCCACCTAGATCCCCCATCATCTGATAAACACATAGAAACAATGTATTCAGTCAGTGTGTGTCAGGCCTGGGCTTCTGCTACTTAACGAGCAGCTCTTTTCTTTCAGAGCTCAGAAATTGCTTAGCTGTCGATTAATTACAAGCCGCTCGTTACCACAGTGACTCACCTGGTTACCATTACCTGCCTCATTAGTCCAGCCTACAGCCAGCCCCATTTTGCTATTCAAGTAGCTTAGCTCATTTCCTCCTTGCCCTTGCGTGGTCTATGCTCTCCAGTGTGTTCCTGTGTATGACTTGCCGTGGCTGACTTCTCTTCCGATAACTGTTCCTGATTTGTTTCGCCTGACTACGCTGACTTATGGTTTCCTGATCCTTGCTCCTCTGATTACCTGTTCTGGCATCCAAACCCCGGCTTCTGTTTTTGACTACGTTCCTGAACTGTTATTTTTGCTATTTACTTAAAGGTGTGATTTTAACTGCACTTTCTGTTGAAGCACTCAATACCACTGCAGCCTCATGCCTCCCCACTTACCATTGAGACTTTTGATGGGAGACCTCTACAGCCTGCCCATGTGACCCATGAAACCACTCCATTGACCATGGCTGTAGGGGCTCTTCACCATTAGATAATTCAAATTCCAATCATTTCCTTACCTCATTACCCAGTTGTCATTGGTTTTCCTTGGTTACAGAGGCCCAATCCCTCTTTTAATTGCCGTAATGCTGATGTTTTGTCATGGTCCCCACAATGCACTAATACATCTTTTAGAAAGTGATTAAGATCGTGTGCACGTCTTCAGTCTCTTTTTTGCCAGAAGAGTACCATGAATTCTGTGATGTCTTTGACAAAGGTCAGGCCGGTATTTTGGCACTTCGGCCTTTTGAGTGCACAGTTGACCTTTAACCCCGGTGCCATTCCTCCTTGTGGCCGGGTTTTCCTGCTGTCTGTCTCAGAGGAGAAGGCAATGGAGAAGTATTCTGCGATTTAACTATCCCAGGGGTTCACCCGCAAATCCTCTTCTCCTTTCAGTGCCTACTTTTTCTTTGTGGGAAATAAAAAGAGTGGTGAACTGAGTCTCTGTATCGATTATAGGGGTCTCATTCACATTACTGTTAAAAATACTTATCCAATCCCATTGATAACGGGATTATTTAACTACCTCAAGGAAACAAAGGTCTTCACTAAGCTCGATTTACGAGGGACATACAATCTTGTGAGGATTAATGAGGGCCACGAATGGAAATTTAATACTAGGACCGGACACTACGAATACCTTGTAATGCCCTTTTGGTCTCTGCAACGCTCCTGCAGTTTTCCAGGACTTTGTTAACAATGACCTCTGAGATATGCTGCCATAATGTGTGGTGGTTTACCCGGATGATATTCTCATATATTCTAAATCCCTACAGAACCACCACACAGATATCTCTCCCGTGTGCTACAGAGGTTGAGAGAAAGCAACCTCTATTGCAAGTTGTAAAAGTGTGAGTTTCATGAACAGGTTCAATTTTTGGGTTATGTCATTTGTGCTGCCAGGTTATCGATGGACCCAGAGAAGCCATCTGCAGTCTTAAAGTGGCTTCGGCCCACAGGTCTACGTGCTCTACAACATTTTCTTGGCTTTGCCAATTATTATCAGAAATTTATGAGTAATTTCTCTTTTCTGGTCAAACCCCTTCATTGATACTGTATGACCAGAAAAGAGGGCAACCCACAGAATTGGTCCCCGGAATCCATTAAAGCCTTTGAATCCCTCAAGGCCACTTTTGCTGCAGTTCCAGTGCTGGAACATCGTGATCCCATGTTACCCTTCATTCTTGAAGTTGATGCATCTGAGACTGGAGTAGGCACTTTCTTGTCTTTCCTACAGATGGTTCCAGTAATGGGAACCCACCAGAGAGATGTCCCCGTCCTCTGTATTCCCAGGATTTCACACAGGAAGGTCACACCATCCCCCACCATCATCAGGTAGATGAGGAACAATCACTGATAGTATCATTAGGATCTGTACATTATCTGCATTGTTACCATTGATGTCATTTTTATTATATATTCAGAGTGGAAACCTGAGAGATTCTAAAGTTGAGGTTAAAGAAGAGATAAAAGAGGAGGATGATGAGGATGGGGTCATAGAGGAAGTACACAAAGATCTGTACCAGGACACCATGGTGGAGTCATCCAGCTACAGAAACCCACCAGAGAGATGTCCCCGTCCTCTGTATTCCCTGGATTCCACACAGGAAGGTCACACCAACCCTCACCATCATCAGGTAGATGTCTGATAATTATTGGTAGTTATGATTTATAAGCAATTGTGTTTTTTTACAATGAATATTTTATTATATTTTTCAGAATGAAAACTCCAAGGATAATATTGTTGTAAAAGAAGAGTATAAAGAGGAGGATGAGGAGTATCGAGTGATGGAGGAGGTTTCAGAAGGACACAAGAATATGATGGAGCCACCTAATACCAGAAACCCAACAGAGAGATGTCCCCGTCCTCTGTATTCCCGGGATTCCACACAGGAAGGTCACTCCATCCCTCAATGCTACAAGGTTGGTGGGATGGAGTATCTAGAACATGGACTTGTGGAGGGGATGTGTGTGTTTTTTATGTAAGCTTATATCTTTCAGATGATATTCTCTCTTAATTTCTTGGTTTAGAGTGGAGATCCAATCGATATAGAATTTGAGGTTAAAGCAGAAGAAGAAGAGACGTATGTGAGGGATGATCAGCAGTCTATGGAGGAGGATGGAATAACGGGGACATTTATAGAGGAGGACACTCCTACAGAGATCAGCACAGGTGGGTCATTAACACTAAATACATTCCTGCACCCATACTGCTCACTGATTGGTCCAGAGTAGGGCGGGGACTGGGTGATATCAGCCTGTAATCACCTGTTCACTTTCCTGAGCTGTGTTCCCCGTCCTGTATTCCTGTATTTCTCTCGGATAATCTTCCTTCTCTGTGCTGCAGACACAATTTATGACTCTACACTGGATTTATGGAGATTCTGGGGTTCAGCTGGCAGTAAAATGTTGATGTTCACCATAGACGTTGCTCAGCCTAGACTCCTGGGGTATGTACCTTGGGTCTTCTGCCCCATGCCCAGGTCTAGCAAGATCTCTGACAGAACAATTCTCCCGGGGTTACTTGCTCTGTTATTTGCTGGCTGTGCCGGGTGGAGGGATATGTCTGTATAGTCTCACACCCAAGTCACTGAGTGCAGTCTCAGGAGATGGGAGGCAGCGGTGTTGGACCTCTGCAACTGATTACTGAACACAAATATTATGAGTCCTGACCCCTGCACTATATACTCTATGTTGTACATTACATACTCCTGACCCCTGCACTATATACTCTATGTTGTACATTACATACTCCTGACCCCTGCACTATATACTCTATGTTGTATATTACATACTCCTGCCCCCTTACTATATACAGTCGGGTCCATAAATATTGGAACATCAACACCATTCTAATCTTTTTGGTTCTATACACCACCACAATGGATTTGAAATGAAACAAACAAGATGTGCTTTAACTGCAGACTTTCAGCTTTAATTTGAGGGTATTTACATCCAAATCAGGCGAACGGTGTAGGAATTAAAACAGTTTGTATATGTGCATCCCACTTTTTAAGGGACCAAAAGTAGGACAATTGGCTGCTCAGCTGTTCCATGGCCAGGTGTGTGTTATTCCCTCATTATCCCATTTACAAGGAGCAGATAAAAGGTCCAGAGTTCATTTCAAGTGTGCTATTTGCATTTGGAATCTGTTGCTGTCAACTCTCAATATGAGATCCAAAGAGCTGTCACTATCAGTGAAGCAAGCCATCATTAGGCTGAAAAAAACAAAACAAACCCATCAGAGAGATAGCAAAAACATTAGGTGTGGCCAAATCAACTGTTTAGAACATCCTTAAAAAGAAAGAATGCACCGGTGAGCTCAGCAACACCAAAAGACCCGGAAGACCACGGAAAACAACTGTGGTGGATGACCTAAGAATTCTTTCCCTGGTGAAGAAAACACCCTTCACAACAGTTGGCCAGATCAAGATCACTCTCCAGGAGGTAGGTGTATGTGTGTCAGATCAAGAACACTCTCCAGGAGGTAGGTGTATGTGTGTCAGATCAAGAACACTCTCCAGGAGGTAGGTGTATGTGTGTCAGATCAAGAACACTCTCCAGGAGGTAGGTGTATGTGTGTCAGATCAGGAACACTCTCCAGGAGGTAGGTGTATGTGTGTCAGATCAAGAACACTCTCCAGGAGGTAGGTGTATGTGTGTCAGATCAAGAACACTCTCCAGGAGGTAGGTGTATGTGTGTCAAAGTCAACAATCAAGAGAAGACTTCACCAGAGTGAATACAGAGGGTTCACCACAAGATGTAAACCATTGGTGAGCCTCAAAAACAGGAAGGCCAGATTAGAGTTTGCCAAACAACATCTAAAAAAGCCTTCACAGTTCTGGAACATCCTATGGACAGATGAGACCAAGATCAACTTGTAGCAGAGTGATGGGAAGAGAAGAGTATGGAGAAGGAAAGGAACTGCTCATGATCCAAAGCATACCACCTCATCAGTGAAGCATGGTGGTGGTATTGTCATGGCGTGGGCATGTATGGCTGCCAATGGAACTGGTTCTCTTGTATTTATTGATGATGTGACTGCTGACAGAAGCAGCAGGATGAATTCTGAAGTGTTTCGGGGAATATTATCGGCTCATATTCAGCCAAATGCTTCAGAACTCATTGGACGGCGCTTCACAGTGCAGATGGACAATAACCCGAAGCATACTGTGAAAGCAACCAAAGAGTTTTTTAAGGGAAAGAAGTGGAATGTTATGCAATGGCCAAGTCAATCACCTGACCTGAATCCGATTGAGCATGCATTTCACTTGCTGAAGACATAACTGAAGGGAAAATGCCCCAAGAAGAAGCAGGAACTGAAGACAGTTGCAGTAGAGGCCTGACAGAGCATCACCAGGGATGAAACCCAGCGTCTGGTGATGTCTATGTGTTCCAGACTTCAGGCTGTAATTGACTGCAAAGGATTTGCAACCAAGTATTGAAAAGTGAAAGTTTGATTCATGATTGTTAATCTGTCCCATTACTTTTGGTCCTTTAAAAAGTGGGAGGCACAAATGCAAACTGCTGTAATTCCTACGACGTTCACCTGATTTGGATGTTAATACCCTCAAATTAAAGCTGAAAGTCTGCAGTTAAAACACATCTTGTTTGTTTCATTTTAAATCCAATGTGGTGGTGTATAGTGCCAAAAAGATTAGAATTGTGTTCTGGTGATCATAGACCAAGCAAGGGCAAGGAGGAAATGAGCTCAGCTGCTTCAAACGAAAAACAGGGGCTGGCTGTAGGCTGGACTAAATCCATTGTGGGGGTGTATAGAGCCAAAAAGATTAGAATTGTGTCTATGTCCCAATATTTATGGACCAGACTATACTCTATGTTGTACATTACATAATCCTGACCCCTGCACTATATACTCTATGTTGTACATTACATACTCCTGACCCCTGCACTATATACTCTATGTTGTACATTACATACTCCTGACCCCTGCACTATATACTCTATGTTGTACATTACATACTCCTGACCCCTACACTATATACTCTATGTTGTACATTACATACTTCTGACTTCTGCTCTTTCCCCTCTACCCACTGCTATATATACACATAATATGGATTCTCTTTTGTTACACCCATTTCCTACCAGCTGGACATTTTATATCTGATGATCTGATTGGAGGACAGACTTTTACATGGTGATAATAATGTGATAACATCCTCCAACTTTGGAACCTTAAACAGAAAGTGATAATGGGGGAGGAGCCAGCAACCCAATGATGGTGGTCTTCAGGATCAGTCCAGTCTTCATCTTGGTTGTTCTCCCCCATCCTCACTCTCTGACCTCTGGTGGGGCTCAGCCCCACTGTTATTCATAACTAAATTATGGACTAAATAAGGAAGTGCGGGACTTCTTGTGTTGGGAAGATGGCAATGAGTGATAGAGGGGGAGGGGACACTCGTCCTATAATCCCCCTCATCACTGTCACTCCTATAAAAGACAGTTCTTGTTGTTTCCTCACTCTGACTAAGCTCCATGAATAAAGAAATGAACTGGTAGGAGATCAGAGGACCCATTTACTAGTTACCTTGAGGGGGGAATTGTAAGATCCTCAGAGACAAAGCTGTCTGATGTGGGCGGAGTCCTGGTTTAGGGGAACCAATCTGCTGATGTCTAGTAATAATCTTTGTATTTCTATTTTAGTAGATGGACGGGAGATGAGGAAAACCTCAGAGGATTGTCGCACTTTGTCTCCAGACTGTAAAGTAGAAGATGAGGACATCACACAGTATAGTCCAGGAGAAAACCTGACTACCTCAAATGTCCATCTGGGACCACACAGTGTAGATGGACCATCGTATTCCTCTTATCCTGAGGAACCTCAGACTGTGAGGGACAGTGCCGGACCATCGTATTCCTCTGATCCTGAGGAACCTCAGACTGTGAGGGACAGTGCCGGACCATCGTATTCCTCTTATCCTGAGGAACCTCAGACTGTGAGGGACAGTGCCGGACCATCGTATTCCTCTTATACTCAGGAACCTCAGACTGTGAGGGACAGTGCCGGACCATCGTATTCCTCTTATCCTGAGGAACCTCAGACTATGAGGGATGGTGCCGTCCTTACTACAGACAAGAGGTTCTCCTGTTCTGAGTGCGGGAAGAGTTTCCGTTTGAAAGGCACTCTTAATGTGCATAAAAAATCTCACACCGGTGAGAAGCCATATTCCTGTCCTCAGTGCGGCAAATGTTTTGCAAAGAAGTCCAATCTTTCCACACATCAGAGATTGCACACTGGTGAGAAGCCGTATTCCTGTCCTGAGTGCGGGAAATGTTTTACACATAAGTCTACTCTTTCCACACATCAGAGATCGCACACTGGTGAGAAGCCGTATTCCTGTCCTGAGTGCGGGAAATGTTTTTCACAGAAGTCTACTCTTTCCACACATCAGAGATTGCACACTGGTGAGAAGCCGTATTCCTGTCCTGGGTACGGGAAATGTTTTACACAGAAGTTCCATCTTTCCACACATCAGAGATTGCACACTGGTGAGAAGCCGTATTCCTGTCGTGAGTGCGGGAAATGTTTTACACAGAAGTCTACTCTTTCCACACATCAGAGATTGCACACTGGTGAGAAGCCGTATTCCTGTCCTGAGTGTGGGAAATGTTTTTCACACAAGTCCGCTCTTTCCACACATCAGAAATTACACACAGATGAGAAGCCATATTCCTGTCCTGAGTGCGGTAAATGTTTTGCACAGAAGTCCAATCTTTACAGACATCAGAAATCTCATACGGGGGAGAAGCCGTATTCCTGTCCTGAGTGCGGGAAATGTTTTGCACGGAAGTCCCATCTTTCTGCACATCAGAGATCTCACACGGGTGAGAAGCCGTATTCCTGTCCTGAGTGCGGGAAATGTTTTTCACGGAAGTCCCATCTTTACAGACATCAGAGATTTTACACGGGGGAGAAGCCACGTTACTCTCCTGAGTGAGGGAATGGTTCTTCAATGAAGTCCTGTCTTCCTGTACATCAGGGGTCCCACACAACCCTGGAGGTGTATTAGTGCCTTGAGTGCGGGAAATGTCTTCTATTTGAATGTTGGTGGACATGTGGGGAAGAAGCACACCCTGATATACACCTCAGATATACTCCATGGCTGATCTTTATCATGTAAGAAACACTTCATAAGGAGATCAGAGATCACCAAAGACATGGATGAAGTGTTGTCCCGTGTTGGCCATTGATAGCAGGAGAAAAATAAAAATGGAGTCCTTACCTTTCATTGGCTGAGTACATTTTGTGCGGGAAGATTTCACAAACACTTACAGATCTGGTTGTTATAAATGTGTTGATGAAATGTGACCCGCATTCCCCCAGTCATGGCGAATTGGGATTTCCTATAATGGTCAGTTCCATCTAGTGGCCATAATGTGCTTTCCTGACAGATGTCCATGGCAGCATACGTTTGGGTAGCCCCGCCCTCGTTCCTCCCCCATAAGGCCCCACCCCCATAAATGTTCAGGATAAGCCAATGGCTGCGTTCCTTTTTTGTCCTCCTCACTTATAGGACCATTTTTGGTATCCAGAAGTCTTCCAAGATGTCCCGAGTGGTCATTGAGTCCCCAGCTATCAGCGGGGTGGTGTTATGGCACACATATGTAGATGATCCATGCCTGGAGAGTGGGCCCTGCCATCGGCGGCCATTTGCATTGGCTGGGAGCCCAGCTGTTAGCGGGTGGCCATTAAGTGTTAGACACGTGAAAACCGTTTCGGTGCAAATACAAATTCCGACAAATTTTTGGTTATTCCTAGATTCCGATGTATCCAAATCTCCAAATGAAATTGTAATGAATTTCATTGAAATCTGTTAAAATTTGTTTTGTTTATTCATTTTCTAATGAATTCCAACTTTTCAGAACGATTCGAGTTCGGATCAGTCAAAAAAAAATGATCGGCCGATGCAAATTCTGTGTGAAGAAATAGCTGGTTGTTAAGCAGCAAGCCGGGAAGCCGGCTGCCTGCATCCTTACCAACCATGACTCATCAGCTGTCAGCGGGCTTCCCCACTGACAGATGAATGGAAAGAAAAGAATGCCGGCAATAGAAAAAAATGGTGCGGTTATTTTAGGATAAATCCATGTAGTTGTTATCTGTCTCATGCTGTGCCCTTAAAGTCCACACATATGACAGTGGTTCCTTGTGATCATCTGTAGTTTCACATTTTTTTGGATAAGAGAAGGGATTTAGTAGGATACTCCAAATAACTGTTCACAGGTGAGGACAACTCTCTCAATAGAACTGTATCGCAGATCATCTGCAGGACCATAAAGCACCTGTATGGGATGAACAAGTCCCTTTGTAGCTGAAGGAACTCAGTGAACCTTGCCTCTTCAATACACTAGCCAGTGTCTCCTTTAGCTTGCACCCAGTAACTGACTTCTAACACCCAGAGGAGGATCTAACAGCACAAGTCCCAAGGATCCCCTGTAGGGGGTCTATACTCGCAAGGCTCTTGGAGCACACACACCAGTCTTCCTCAGTAGTACCAGACAGGATCTGCAGACATCCTCCCTCAGTCAGCCCTTGTAAGGACCAATGGGTTACAACTTCAATTTTTTAGGACCTCAGGTCGCCCACCCAAGGCCGCATGGCAGCCTCTGCAAGGGAGAGGCAGCAGCCCCCTCCCCACCTAGACCTCTCTCCCTAGAGGTAGACTGGACTGGACTACGAGCCCATGTGCTCTTCAGATATGAATGCAGGTACCCAGCATGCCTTGGGGCACATCCCCTTCTAACTGGCCAGGGCTGTACAGACATTCATGCTCTCATTTGCCAGGTTTCCACCCACTGTCCAATATACTCCATGGCTATTGGATCAGTATGAATCATCAAGACAGCATGAGCTGTGTCCCTGTTAGGCAGAGAAACCAAAAACTATATCCACTCATTCTAGCACCTACCTAGGAGGGCTCTACATCTGTATGGCAGGGTCTGTTTGATTATTCACCTGCTGGGACGGTGCTCTGATGTGAGAAGCTGCAGTGTCAGTAGTCTCTTAGCAGTAATTAACCCCTTATGGGTTTTTCTCACCCAGCAAACAAACAACTGTTCCACTGTCTTTTTTGACAGCTTAGGAGACTTTAGCAGCCGTAGTTTGAATTGTGATTTAAAAAAAAAAAAATTACTACATAGCTTGAGTAGCAATTATATATGTTATAATATTTATTTTCCCTAACAATATGGAGTTCTCCTTTGCACCGTGTCTGTTTATCATGGATTTATTTCTTACTGTGACAGGTCCTTGTGCCGCTGCAGCCTAATCCCTCTATGCTGTGGCTGCTCTATGCAGGTCATAGCTGGAGGGGGGCAGCGTCTTCCTTACTGATAATGTTCCTGGATTGTCAGCCCTTCTGCAGGCCTCATAAAGCTGGTGTATGGGAAGCTGACTAATGGACACTTTCTATTAAGCCTCTCCAGATATGCGTGTATTAGGCACACCGTAGACTGGGCCTTTGGTGCTTGACAGGCAAAACCCGGTATAAATTTCCTGCTTTGTTCAGGCATCCAGGGAGGAAGATGACCCCTACCAACAGGTTGCCACAGGTAGTCAAGACACTGTAAAGGAGTCTGTTACAACTCTCCCTGTGCAAGGAGTCTCAACTCTGACCATGTCAAGCTTTTCCCTTGCAGGACCACTCAACTGACCAATTTAATCCTCTTCAAACAATTCCTAATAGGAAGATGAGGATGGCCTATAAGCAGGTTTTTGTACCTCCCTTCCTGCAGAGGTAACTTCAATGCAAGTATTTTTAGCACTTCCAAAGGAGTGCGTTGCCTATTTCCCTATGATGTTTAAGCTAGAAGCTCATGCTAGAAGAGTCGTGCAAATAGAACAGAAGGACAGAGCAGCAGAATGTCTTAGTGGTCGTCACCTTGCAGCGTTTTGGATCAGACCAGAACCGTCTGAGATTATATCTGCCCTGGCCGAATTTGGATACGATGTGTGAACACACAGAGGAAGAATCAGACGCTGACACCAAGTTCGGAGATGAAGATACTTCTGCTTTAGTTCTACAGTGTCAGTGGGTTATATAATGTTGTTAGTGTCATTGGTCAGTACGTAGATAAACATAATGTCATCTGCTTGCTAGTAGCTTCTTAATTGGTCATGTCCATTATAAGGTAAACTTCCTACAAGCTAGGCATGTTATCTGTTGGGCGTTGTCTCCTTGTGAAGTCATCACCATCTTTGTTTTCACATTGCTCAGATGAAGGGAGGGGTGATCTAGCCGCCATTTTGCGTAAGGAAATAAGGAAAGGAAATAAGAATGCAGCAGTAACATATATATATATATATATATATATATATATATATATATATATATATAAACATACATAAGGCATATGGTATGAATCATAAGTGAAATAGGCATTTCACTATAACCATTAATTACATCCATAACAGATTCCCCCCTTGAAATGTCTATTTCAATCTATCCCTATTACTAAAGCGCCTACTCCTGGCCCATACTCCTCAGCAACTTTTTTAGGCTGTATATAGAGAAGAGCAGTAACTAGCTCACTACCCCCCTCGATACAGCTTGGAGAGGGCAGTCAGGTGCTACCTATCCCTATAACCCTATAGAACTGTGAAATTATGAACAGGGAGTGACTGTAGAGGGGTGAAGGGTTTGTCCTCTTCCATCATAAGGCGGTCTTCTTCTTCTTGGTGGAGAAATGTAGGTGTGCTATTGTCTACAGCCTTGCTCATTAACTTCTTTACATATGTTAGAATACAGCATACAATCAGGGCTAAAAGAATTAGGATTATCAGTACTGTTACTCCTACCTGGGCGAGCGCCTTCTGCCACCCACTCATCCAGCTAAAATATTGATCCCAAGGGTCTGTAATACCTGAGTTCTTCTTCAACTCAAACGACAGATCTTCCAATTTCTTGATAGCTAGAGTAACCTTACCATTTGGACCAGTGTTGTCAGGAATGTATGTGCAACAGGTTCCCGTTTTTCCTATCATTTTACAGACCCCTCCTTTCTCAGCTAACACCATGTCTAAGGCTATCCGGTTCTGGAATGTCATATAGGAAGTGGGGGCTAACTGGTCAACAACTCCCTGGAGGGCATCCCTGGTGTAATTCACGAATCCCTGTGTGTTATAATATATGTAGTTAATCCAAACTACATTCTTGTTGACGGTTATTATGGGGGAACAAAGACTCAAAACCAGCTGTTACCTGATCCCTGGCTTTGAATTAATCTGGGATCCCCCTTGGGACCTCTATAGCCTCTATGTATACATGAGGGTCAAAGCTTCTGGAGGGAGCTGCTCGCTTCCTCCTGTGGTTGAGTGCTGGGTCAGTGTATTTATCAGTGGTATTATACTACAAAAATAAATCAAAAGTAAACGTAACCACTTGTGTGCTGGATGAATTGTACCAAAATGTAGTGACAGCATTTATCTTAGTGATTTTGTCTTCAGGAGATTGGGCTTTCTTGCAGTGAGCAGCGTGTATCCAGGTGCTTTTTCCTTCTAGCTTGACTGATTTAGCTGTAGTCAGCAGCACCTGGAATGGTCCTTCCAATCGGGGATCAAGTGAATTTTTCCTCCTTAATTTCTTCACTTCCCGAGTCTGTTTCTGGATCTGGAATGGAGGAAAATACTCGAGAATGGATATTAGTTACTTTATACAAATGTGTAACATAACTAGTTAACACATCAGATTGTAACTGCAACTGCTGTGGGAAGTAACAGCCAAGTCTGAGGGTGGAACCAAACAAAATCTCATAAGGAGACGGGGCATGTTTCCCCCGGGGGGTGTGTCTGACTCTGAACAGGGCAATGGGCAGACTGTCTGGCCAACTCATGTTAGTCTCTTAGGCCATCTTTAACATACTGTTCATTAGAGTCTCATTCATCCTTTCTACCTTCCCACTACTTGGAGGGTAGTATGGGGTGGGTGTGTAGAGCCAACTGAACTCCCAGTACTGCCCAAATCTCTTTTGTAAGGGTTGCTGTGAAAGCTGGGCACTGATTGCTCTCTATCACCCCTGGGACCCCAAATCTACATACTGTCTCACTGAGTAGTTTCTTGGCCGTGGTCTTGGCTGTCATGTTTGTAATGGTGCATGCTTCTGGCCAACCGGAGAGCATGTCCACCACCACTAGGGCGTATTCATATCAGCCATTTTTTGGCATTTGTATGTGATCAATTTGTATCCTCTGGAACGGATATAGGGGTTTTGCCAAATGTTTCTGCGGTGTCTTTTCTGTCCTCCCCGGATTGCATTTTGCACGTACTGCACATGAGGCGCAGTAATTTCTGGTTAAGGTGGTTATTCCTGGGGCCCAGTAATATTTGCTGATCAGTGAATTCATTAAGTTCTTAGAGAGATGTGCAGTTCCATGCGCCCGTTGGATAACTGCTAGATACATATATTTTGGTAAACAGGTTTTCCCTTTCATCAGATGCAGATCTCCATCGTAGTCTGCTCCTTTATTGATCCATTCCAGCCTTTCATCTGTGTGCGCCGCCCCTTGCTTAGAGGCTAAATATAGATGGCACATACACTGCCAAAGGCATCTGCACTGGGGATTTATTCTCCTCTTCGGCCACTTTGGACGTTTTTCGTTGGTTTGTTGCTGCTCGTTTAGCCGCTATATCCGCCAAGTGGTTACCTCTGGCTTCTTGAGACTTCAGTTTGCCATGTGCTTTAACCTTCCAGGCAGCCACTTGTTCAGGCAAAAGTAGTGCATCCATTAAATCCTTGATGGCTGGGCCATGTTTCACCGGTTGCTCCGGCTGCTGTCAGAAACCCTCTAGCTCTCCAGATGATACCGAAGTCATGAGCTACTCCAAGGGCGTACCTTGAGTCTGTGTACACGTTGGCTCTTTTGCCTTCTGCTATCTTGCACGCTGCAGTGAGGGCTTGAAGCTCTGCTTCCTGGGCAGATACAGTTGGTGGTAATGCTCCTGCTTGTAAGATTTTAAATTCAGAGGTCACAGCATAACCTGTGTGGTACTTGCCTCCTTCATCTGCATATCTGGAGCCGTCCACAAAAAGTGTGTAGTCAGGGTTTTCTAGAGGAATTTCACACACTGTAGGGAGATATGTGGTTTCCAAGCACATCATTTCAAGGCAGTCATGTGGAGTATTATAGGGGTCTTCTTCACCTTCTCCTTCTTGTCCCCCCTGGAAAAACAGCAGAAGGGTGGCTGGGTTGAGAGTGAGACACATTTGGAGGGTCACATTGTCAGGAAGGAAGAGGGAGATTTGCAATCGTTGATGTCTGGCCGTGGACAGGTGTCGGGGGTTGCACATAATTCAGGATGGCAACAATGTCATGTGGTGCCAGAATAAGCAGGGGGTGTGCTAAAACGAGCTCTGAAGTTTTATCCAGCAGTGCTTGGGCAGCAAAGACAGCTCCTAAACAGGAAGGGCCACCCCTAGCCTACCTTCTTGTCCAAGTGGCAAGAATAGTACCCAATGGGTCTAGTCCGTCCTCCATGTTCCTGAGCCAGGACCCCTGTGGCATGGCCATTCTTCTCCGACACAAACAGTTTGAAGAGTTTCCCATAATCTGAAAGGCCCAAAGCAGGGGTTTCCAACACTGTGGCTTCATTGACTGCTCGGAGGTCTTGAACCATTCTGTATTTCTCTGGTTCTCCTTTTGGGGTCCATTTCTTCACTGGGAACAAAGGTGTATTGCATTTGGAAGTACAGGGTATTGTGGTTTTCTGGCCAGGAGTGCCCCAGGTTTTTATTGCACCATGACTGGTGGTACTTTTAAGTGACGAATGACTTCCGGTCCTGTGGACAATAGGCAAGCAGGGATCCTGTCAAGTACTTCCTGTGGTATTGAAATTGGAGTTGTCGCTTCATGAAGTGTCATCATGAGAGGCAGAGAACGCAAGGCAGATGAGTCTTCTAAGGATAGGGGAGTATGTATCTTCACTCCTCCTTCAGACGTGAAAATAATTGAGGCCTGTAGTCTGGACAGCACATCAGCTCCTAGCAGATTTAAGGGGCATGTAGAAGACGCCACAAATCTGGCAAGCAGGTCAGGGTATGTTCCCACTTGGAGTGGCTCAGTAAGGGGACTGAAGCGGGGCACCCCATCCACACCCACGCAGGAGTAGTGGAAAGGAAAGTATTAGCAGGTAGGTCAATGAGGAAGGTGGTAGGTTTTCCCTGTATGGGTCCCCCAGTCCCATTTGAGGACACTGTCATAAGGGGTGACACGGGTTTGCTCATTTCCTAGCAGGAGTTGGGGTGTGGTGGTGGTTGTTGTTCGCGTTGCCCTTCACGGGGATCCTTATCTTGTCTGGGATGTTTTGGGGCTCTGCATTCTCTTCTAAAGTGTCCTCGTTTCCCACAGTTATAGAAGGTGATCCTTCCCCTGGTACTGGGCAGTGGTGCTGGTCGAGTGTAGGTGTGATCTTCGTCATGGGCTACCAGGAGGGGGGTTGGTTTTTTTCCCTTTTTTCTTTTTCTATACCTCTGGCCACCAACAGTAGATTGGACACCTTCATAGAGTAGTGGTATTCAGGGCAGGCTACCATCAGACCTTTTCTGATATTCTCTCTGAGCCCTGAGACAAAAGCAGTTCATAACATATGTGTGTGTGCCTTTTCATAGTGAGAAAAGCCAAGATCATCAAAGGTCTATGTGAGTCTGGCATGATACTTCTCCACAGAATCCCCCTTATCTTGGATTATATCTTGCATTGTGGTAGTCTGATCCGCCAATTTCTCCTTTGCCCAGTCGTGGACTTGGTTGCAGTACTCCACACCTGAGGAAGTGGCACTTGTCAGGCAAGCATCATTGAAGGCCACCTGCATGACCAGCCAAAAGACATGTCCTGCTTTAATTTGACATAGGCTGGTCTAGTCTTTCCAGGCAGCTGAATAAGTTTGTTGTATCTGCACTATCCTGTGGTAGAAGGGCATTGGCTTTTTTTTCTGGGTCAGGCAAACTTGTCATTAAGGTCGCTGCTTGTGATGGGGTAAAAGTGACATACATCATTGGTGCTCCTTCTGGTAACCAGGACTGGGGTTGGGGCGAGAGCAGACGAAGCCCTCGGAACTGTGAGTCCGGGTCCGGATTGGGAGTTAATCAGCAGGTACCCTTGTCGCCTGTGGTTGGTCTTCCCAGTCGGATGATTCTCCATCACTAGTATTTTGGACCTGTACTCTGGGGAAGATGGGAGTGTGGTAGGAACCTTCCTGGTTTAGAACAGGGAGAACTAGATATAGGCCTTTGTTGGGCCTTCCTGGTGTACCAAGAAGGCCGTCTGTAGGAAGTGTACTGGGCTGGGCAGGAAGTGGAGACATAGGTGCACTATAATGGCCACCAACAGGAAGTGGAGACATGGGGGGTGTAATGTTAGAAAACCATACCTCGTTAGAATTCCATACCCTCGTCACTTCCTGTCAGAAACATCTGAGCAGCGTAGCAGTGCGCATGCTCAGAGCCCCGAAAACATAATTGAACAGCTGAGAAGTTGACAAGTGCGCATGCTCCGAGGGTATGAAATTATCACGGTAGTGTAAGTAATGTTACACTTGCAGCGGTTACATTAAAACAGTTTGGCTGCAACATGGCTCATCTCCGCTCCTATCCCTGACACTTCCCTGATCTCGGCTAATAAATATAAAAGCGGCGGCGGGTGTATGAAATGTAAATGACGGAGATGTCGGCTCCGTGATCCGTTTTTATATTTATTAGCCGAGATCAGGGAAGTGAGAGGGATAGGAGCGGAGATGAGATCAGGGAAGTGAGAGGGATAGGAGCGGAGATGAGATCAGGGAAGTGAGAGATATAGGAGCGGAGATGAGATCAGGGAAGTGAGAGGGATAGGAGCGGAGATGAGATCAGGGAAGTGAGAGGGATAGGAGCGGAGATGAGATCAGGGAAGTGAGAGGGATAGGAGCGGAGATGACTCATATTGCAGAGGAGCTGTTTTAATGTAACGGCGGCAAGTGTAACATTACATACACTACTGTGATAAATCCATACCCTCCGTAGGTGCACCGGAAGTGACGAGGGTATGGTTTTCTCACAAATATGGTTTTTTCACGGAACAGGGGGTACTAAGATGCCTGCTATAGGAAGTTGTCACAGTGGGTTTTGCTTGGATAGGAGTGGTGTGAAGAGAGTGGGCGTTAGACGGAAGACAAGGATGTCCCTCCCCTTTAATATTCCAGATGGCATCGTAGGGCGGGGGTTGGGACACTTTATGATACACATACATCATGCAACCGCCATCTTTTACCAATTCTTTGATCCACCCCTCGTTATGTAAAGAAGTCTTATACTAGGCTGCTGCTACATTCAGCAAGTTTTTATCACACAGAATTCCTCTCTGTTCTGTTATCAGCGTCCCCCCCCCCCCCCCCCCCCCGGTTGGAGTCTGTCAGCGCGACCTTCCAGCTCACAAGCTTTCGCTACTTAAGATCCCTTCTTAACTACTTCACTCCTTTCTCTACGCTTTACAATATCATATACGCAAGCATCCCCTTTTCCGGCTTGGTAATATGCTGACCCATGTTCCTCTCCCCCCCCCCCCCCCCCCTCCAGGACACCCAGCTCAAATCCAAGGTTTCTCACTCTCTTCTGTTCTTCTGCTGCCATCTTGGCTGATGGCCGGAGGGGGCAGTACTGGCAACTAATGGCTAAATATCCTTCCTCTTCTACTCTTCGTTTCCCCAGATAATGTACGTTTAATCTCACAACACACACAGAACAAAACATACTCCTGTTGTCCTTCATGTCATGTGACCTCAGCAGCTGAGCTAAACCCTCAGGGGTCTCCCACACTTTCAACCCTGAGTCACTGTCCTACGGACGTGTGCTGTAAGGTTCCGTCTTCTCAGGGGCCAACAGCTCACCTGAGTCAGGACACTCAGTACAACTATTCTGCCAGTCTGTTGAGACACACTTCACTCGAGACGACAGACACTGAACAAATAATATACAGCCAGCAGAAACCCAACGGCAGGTTAATAAAAACAGCCCCAGGCGAGGAATAAAAGATTACCTGCCTCTAAAACAACCTCCGGATCGCCAACAAGACAGAAGCAAGTCGTACAGTGGTAAGAGTAAATGTACCTACCATACATTGATCAGGAGTATATTGTATACAGCCCAGGGTACAGAGTGCAGTGGTCAGGAGTATATCACATACAGACCAGGGTACAGAGTGCAGTGGTCAGGAGTATATCGTATACAGCCCAGTGTACAGAGTGCAGTGGTCAGGACTATATCATATACAGCCAAGGGTACAGAGTGCAGTGGTCAGCAGTATATTATATACAGCCCAGGGTACAGAGTGTAGTGGTCAAGAGTATATCATATACAGCCCAGGGTACAGAGTGCAGTGGTCAGGAGTATATCATATACAGCCCAGTGTAAAGAGTGAAGTGGTCAGGAGTATATCGTATACAGCCCAGTGTACAGAGAACAGTGGTCAGGAGTATATCATATACAGCCCAGGGTACGGAGTGAAGTGGTCAGGAGTATATCATATACAGCCCAGAGTACAGAGTGCAGTGGTCAGGAGTATATCATATACAGCCCAGAGTACAGAGTGCAGTGGTCAGGAGTATATCATATACAGCCCAGGGTACAAAGTGCAGTGGTCATGAGTATATCATATACAGCCCAGGGTACAGAGTGCAGTGGTCAGGAGTATATCATATACAGCCCAGTGTAAAGAGTGAAGTGGTCAGGAGTATATCGTATACACACCAGTGTACAGAGAACAGTGGTCAGGAGTATATCATATACAGCCCAGGGTACGGAGTGAAGTGGTCAGGAGTATATCATATACAGCCCAGGGTACAGAGTGCAGTGGTCAGGAGTATATCATATACAGCCCAGGGTACTTAGTGCAGTGATCAGGAGTATATCATATACAGCCCAGGGTACAAAGTGCAGTGGTCATGAGTATATCATATACAGCCCAGAGTACAGAGTGCAGTGGTCAGGAGTATATCATATACAACCCAGGGTACTTAGTGCAGTGATCAGGAGTATATCATATACAGCCCAGGGTACAAAGTGCAGTGGTCATGAGTATATCATATACAGCCCAGGGTACAGAGTGCAGTGGTCAGGAGTATATCATATACCGTCCAGGGTACAGAGTGTAGTGGTCAGGAGTATATCATATACAGCCCAGGGTACAGAGTGCAGTGGTCAGGAGTATATCATATACAGCCCAGGGTACAGAGTGTAGTGGTCAGGAGTATATCATATACATCCCAGGGTACAGAGTGTAGTGGTCAGGGGTATATCATATACAGCCCAGGGTACAGAGTGCAGTGGTCAGGAGTATATCATATACAGCACAGGGTACAGAGTGTAGTGATCAGAAGTATATCATATACAGCCCAGGGTACAGAGTGCAGTGGTCAGCACTTAAGGAGTATATCATATACAGTCCTGTGTATAGAGTGCAGTGGTCAGGAGTATATCATATACAGCCCAGGATACAGAGTATAGTGGTCAGGAGTATATCGTATACAGCCCAGTGTACAGAGTGCAGTGGTCAGTAGTATATCATATACAGTCCTGTGTATAGAGTGCAGTGGTCAGGAGTATATCATATACAGCTCAGGGTACAGAGTATAGTGGTCAGGAGTATATCGTATACAGCCCAGTGTACAGAGTGCAGTGGTCAGGAGTATATCATATACAGCTCAGGGTACAGAGTGCAGTGGTCAGGAGTATATCATATACAGTCCAGGGTACAGAGTGCAGTGGTCAGGAGTATATCATATACAGTTCAGGGTACAGAGTGCAGTGGTCAGGAGTATATCATATACAGCCCAGGGTACAGAGTGTAGTGGTCAGGAGTATATCATATACAGCCCAGGGTACAGAGTGCAGTGGTCAGGAGTATATCATATACAGCACAGGGTACAGAGTGTAGTGGTCAGAAGTATATCATATACAGCCCAGGGTACAGAGTGCAGTGGTCAGCACTTAAGGAGTATATCATATACAGTCCTGTGTATAGAGTGCAGTGGTCAGGAGTATATCATATACAGCCCAGTGTACAGAGTGCAGTGGTCAGGAGTATATCATATACAGCCCAGAGTACAGAGTGCAGTGGTCAGGAGTATATCATATACAGCCCAGTGTACAGAGTGCAGTGGTCAGGAGTATATCATATACAGCCCAGGGTACAGAGTGTAGACACCACCGCCAAAGTTTGAATTTAACTATCACCACATCCGTACTATTTAACAACTAGACTGAGTATCAAGCTGTCATTTATCAGTGATATGAATACTTTCTTCTCAGCTGAATAACTTTGTAGTTTCACCAGAACCAGGAGTAATTTCCAGTGGTCAGTGCAGTGGTCCCTGACATTGGTGACCAATGGTAGAAGGACCCACTTATATCATCATCAGTGGGATGACTGCCCCCCTTACAGATCATTGATGTCATTTGTTACTGAGAGACAGAAATTGTTCACTGCTTAAAGCTGAGTTCCACCCAGGGGATACTTTTTTTAATAAAAACACCCCCGGGACAGTCAGGGTTAGTACATTCCACAATGGCTAGCCTCTGATCTGTCCCCGGTTGCACTTACCTTTTTGGAGAAATACTTATCTTGAAAAAGTATTCTCCAGCGCTGACATCTCAGGTGTGGGCAGCTTGAAGCCAGCGCGATCCTCTTCCTTCTTCTTCGGTCCCACGATGCACTGCACCGGCCCCGCCGTCACTTCCGGTGCGCGCACGTCATCCCTCCACAGCTTCTGGGCATGCCCAGAAGCTGTTTAGAAGGGAATGACGCGCGCGCGCCAGGACTGACGTCGGGGCCGGTGCAGGCGCATTGATTCCTGGGAGCGATGACGTTCAGCTCCCAGGAATCATTGCAAAAGCCAGGAAGTGACGAATTGCCGTGGCCGCCGAGGGGAGGAAGAAGGAAGTAAGGTAAGTATATTTTCTCTACAAGGTAAGTAAAAAAAAAAAAAAGAAAAATTGCGATTATCCATTTGTTTTTCAGGTGACCCGGAGCGAGAAGATGGAGGTAAGTATAAATTTAGGGTGGAACTCCACTTTAAGGAACCCCTAGAAACCTTTGGAGGAACCCTGGCTGAGAAAGGCTGGACTAGGCAGTAATATATTTCTCTCCCCCTTGGTGGGAGTGGAGATGACCCATCTATAAAGATATACAGTACATACACACACAGCACAAGGCCGTGTTCACACTACGAGACGTTTCTCAGGGCTGCACAAGATGGTGATCTCTTTCTACCCCGACAGGAAGTCTCTATGCAAGACAGGAAGTGATGTCAGGACAGACAGGAAGTGATGTTTGACAAAGACAGGAAGTTCCATGAGGTTGGCAGAACCGAGGAGACGTTGCTGGAAGTGGCAGCAGAGGAGGTAATAAGATCTTATTTCCCCTTCCCCTCTTCCGCCATAGTCACTGTGACCTCTTTTTATCTCCAACAGATGATGATACACACATATATAGTGTGGAAACCTAGATTAAACCCTTTAGGGTCAGAACATTCCTCCACTTACGTATATATATATACTGCTCAAACAAATAAAAGGAATGCTTTGAAAACACATCTGATCTCAATGGTGAAAAAATATCATGCTGGATATCTATACTGGTATGGACTGGGTAATGTGTTAGGATCTATACTGGTATGGACTGGGTAATGTGTTAGGATCTATACTGGTATGGACTGGGTAATGTGTTAGGATCTATACTGGTATGGACTGGGTAATGTGTTAGGATCTATACTGGTATGGACTGGGTAATGTGTTAGGATCTATACTGGTATGGACTGGGTAATGTGTTAGGATCTATACTGGTATGGACTGGGTAATGTGTTAGGCTTTATACTGGCATGGACTGGGTAATGTGTTAGGATCTATACTGGTATGGACTGGGTAATGTGTTAGGATCTAAACTGGTATAGTCTGGGTAATGTGTTAGGATCTATACTGGTATGGACTGAGTAATGTGTTAGGATCTATACTGGTATGGACTGGGTAATGTGTTAGGATCTATACTGGTATGGACTGGGTAATGTGTTAGGATCTATACTGGTATGGACTGGGTAATGTGTTAGGATCTATACTGGTATGGACTGGGTAATGTGTTAGGATCTATACTGGTATGGACTGGGTAATGTGTTAGGCTTTATACTGGCATGGACTGGGTAATGTGTTAGGATCTATACTGGTATGGACTGGGTAATGTGTTAGGATCTAAACTGGTATAGTCTGGGTAATGTGTTAGGATCTATACTGGTATGGACTGGGTAATGTGTTAGGATTTATAATGGCATGGACTGTGTAATGTGTTGGGAAGGAAAGGATGTCACATCTTTGATGGAAATGAAAATTATCACCCTACAGAGGGCTGAACTCAAAGACACCCCGAAAATCAAAGTGAAAAAATGATGCAGCAGGCGAGTCCATTTTGGTGAAATTTCAATGCAGGACCTCAGAATGGTCCTCAGTAGTTTGTATGGCCCCCACGTGCTTGTATGCATGCCTGACAACGTCGGGGCATTCTCCTAATGAGACGACGGATGGAGCCCTGGGGTATTTCCTCCCAGATCTGGACCAGGACATCACTGAGCTTCTCAACCGACTTAGGGGCAACTTGGCGGCGTTGGATGGACTGAAACATAATGTCCCAGAGGTGTTCTATCGGATTTAGGTCAGGCGAGCGTGGGGGCCATTCAATGGTACTAATTCCTTCATCCTCCAGGAACTGGCTGCATACTCTCACCACAAGGCCGGGCATTGTTGTGCACCGAGAGGAACCCAGGACCCACTGCACCAGCGTAGGGTCTGACAATGGGTCTAAAGATTTCATCCCAATACCTAATGGCAGTCAGGGTGCCATTGTCTAGCCTGTAGAGGTCTGTGTGTCCCTCCATGGATATTCCTCCCCAGACCATCACTGACCACCACCAAACTGGTCATGCTGAACAACGTTATAGGCAGCATAATGTTCTCCACGGCTTCTCCAGACCCTTTCCCGTCTGTCACATGTGCTCAGGGTGAACCTGCTCTCATCTGTGAAAAGCACAGGGTGCCAGTGGTGGAGCTGCCAATTCTGGTGTTCAATGGCAAATGCCAATCAAGCTCCATAGTGCCGGGCAGTGAGCACAGGGCCACTAGAGGATGTCGGGCCCTCAGGCCACCCTCATGAAGTCTGTTTCTGATTGTTTAGTCAGAGACATTCACACCAGTGTCCTGCTGGAGGTCATTTTGTAGGGTTCTGGCAGTGCTCACCCTGTTGCACAAAAGGAGCAGATACCGGTCCTGCTGATGGCTTAAGGACCTTCTATGGCCCTGTCCAGCTCTCCTAGAGTAACTGCCTGTCTCTTGGAATCTCCTCCATGCTCCTGAGACTGTGCTGGGAGACACAGCAAACCTGGCAATGGGACGTATTGATGTGCCATCCTGGAGGAGTTGGACTGCCTGTGCAACCTCTTTAGGGTCCAGGTATCTCCTCATACTACCAGTAGTGACACTGACCCCCTCTATAGGGTCCAGGTATGGCCTCATACTACCAATAGTGACACTGACCCCTCTGTAGGGTCCAGGTATGGCCTCATGCTACCAGTAGTGACACTGACCCCCTCTGTAGGGTCCAGGTATGGCCTCATGCTACCAATAGTGACACTGACCCCAGCCAAAAGCAACAAAACTAGTGACAGTCAGAAAAGATGAGTAGGGAAAAAAATGTTATTGACCTCCACCTGTAAAACCATTCCTGTTGTGGGGGTCGTATCATTGTTGGCCATCTAGTGCACCTGATAATTTCAATTAAAACCAAAGCAGCGGAATCTGATAAACAACCCCCACTGCTACTTAACTGACCAGATCAGTATTCCAGGAGTTTACTTGATTTGATGCTATACTCTGATTAAAAAGTGTTCCTTTCATTTTTTTGAGCAGTGTATAATGTTTCATTGTCAGTTATCTTTCTTACCTGTCTAGACAGAAACCCACATAGATCAAATGAAGCCACCAATGAGGATGGAGGAGGACCGGAGTCACATGACTGAGAAGATACTAAACCTCACCCTGGAGATCATCTACCTGCTGACCGGAGAGGTGAGGAGAATTCTGGGAGGTCACATGACATCACTCTTATCTCTATTAATAAAACACAGACCTGACCGGAGAGGTGAAGAGGATTCTGGGATTCTAACATGATATTCCTATTGGTTCTCCAATACAGAGATTTCCTCTTCTGAAGTCAGGTGATCATATGACCATCACAGTGCCTCCATGTGACTCCCTAAAACCTGAGAGACACAACATGCAGAAGATTCTAGAAGTCACCAAGAAGATGATGGAGCTGCTGACAGGAGAGGTGAGCGGTGCTGGGAATTCTGGGACATTATCCAGTAACAGACAAGGGATGTGTCTGGATGGTGAC
This sequence comes from Pelophylax lessonae, assembly GCF_965119305.1. Taxonomy (NCBI): domain Eukaryota; kingdom Metazoa; phylum Chordata; class Amphibia; order Anura; family Ranidae; genus Pelophylax; species Pelophylax lessonae. The sequence goes on along the minus strand of NC_138776.1, from coordinate 270,725,772 downwards.
TGTATCATTGTGTGTGTCAGGTTCCTATAAGGTGTCAGGATGTCACTGTCTATTTCTCCATGGAGGAGTGGGAGTATTTAGAAGGACACAAGGATCTCTACAAGGACGTCATGATGGAGAATCAGCCGCCCCTCACATCACCGGGTAAGAGGAGACTTTATTGTAAAGGAGAGAGCAGTACGGAGGATCCACCTAGATCCCCCATCATCTGATAAACACATAGAAACAATGTATTCAGTCAGTGTGTGTGTTTCCTACAGATGGATCCAGTAATGGGAACCCACCAGAGAGGTGTCCCCATCCTCTGTATTCCCGGGATTCCACAGGGGAAGATCACAACTATTCAAAACCTGATCAGGTAGATGAGGAACAATCACTGATAGTATCATTAGGATCTGTACATTATCTGCATTGTTACCATTGATGTCATTTTTATTATATATTCAGAGTGGAAACCTGAGAGATTCTAAAGTTGAGGTTAAAGAAGAGATAAAAGAGGAGGATGATGAGGATGGGGTGATGGAGGAGTCAGAGTTTCTAAAGGAACGCAAAGATCTGTATCAAGACACCATGGTGGAGCCATCCAGCTACAGAAACCCACCAGAGAGATGTCCCCGTCCTCTGTATTCCCGGGATTCCACACAGGGAGGTCACACCATCCCTCAATGTTACAAGGTTGGTGGATTGGAGCATCTAGAACATGGACTTGTGGAGGGGATGTGTGTGTTTTTTATGTAAGCTTATATCTTACAGATGATATTCTCTCTCATTTTCTTGGTTCAGAGTGGAGATCCAATCGATATAGAATTTGAGATTAAAGAAGAAGAAGAAGAGACGTATGTGAGGGATGATCAGCAGTCTATGGAGGAGGATGGAATAACCGGGACATTTATAGAGGAGGACACTCCTACAGAGATCAGCACAGGTGGGTCATTAACACTAAATCCATTCCTCCACCCATACTGCACACTGATTGGTCCAGAGTAGGGAGGGGACTGGGTGATATCAGCCTGTAATCCCCTGGTCACTTTCCTGAGCTGTGTTCCCCGTCCTGTATTCCTGTATTTCTCTCGGATAATCTTCCTTCTCTGTGCTGCAGACACAATTTATGTCTCTAGACTGGATTTATGGAGATTCTGGGGTTCAGCTGGCAGTAAAATGTTGATGTTCACCATAGACGTTGCTCAGCCTAGACCCCTGGGGTATGTACCTTGGGTCTTCTGCCCCATTCCCAGGTCTAGCAAGATCTCTGACAGAAGAATTCTCCCGGGGTTACTTGCTCTGTTATTTGCTGGCTGTGCCGGGTGGAGGGATATGTCTGTATAGTCTCACACCCAAGTCACTGAGTTCCTTTCATTTTTATTGAGCCGTGTATATTCTATCTATACAATGCACACACTGTTACACACAAACACACAAAAACTTGAAGAAAAGACATGAAAAGACACGCACACTGGTGAACAGTCGCAAACAGTTTTACAATCCACAGTAAACATGAATGAGCCACAAATCCACCCTTCTGGTGTCACGGAGAATAAGCTGAGAGTGCGCCACTCTGCAATTCCAGGTGTACTCTCACCTCTTCAGATGGACCCCATTGCTTCATACCAAGAGGACACACCCAGCATGAAATCACACACCTTCAGGTACATGTAGGCGGAGCCTCCTCTTTAGGTAGCCAGCTCCTGCTACTAGAGATAAAGAGACTTAGAAAAAAAGCTGTTCATTCGAAGGGATTGCATGAGGACTCGAGGACATACAATGCGATTAGAGGAGAAGCGTTTTAACCTCAGGCAACGTGGGGGGTTCTTTACTGTTAGGGCAACAAGATTGTGGAATTCTCTACCACAAGAGGTGGTTTCTGCGGGTAGTATGTTGGCTTTCAAAAGACTCTTAGACTTACATCTCAAGGATCAGAACATTCCGGGGTATGAGAGATGATTACAGCCACACACACCTACACAGGTTGAACTAGATGGACTATTGTCTTTATTCAACCTCACCTACTATGTAACTATGTAACTATGTAAGACTCCATAGTGCTCACTGTTATATTTATTACATGGATAAGAAAAGCACTCACAAGGTTAAAAAAGCAATCCAGCATTGAATACACCCAATCACTGCAGATTCCCCAAGCATCAGTCTCAGTGTAACTTGAGGGCACTCCGCCTAACGTGATGATGTCCTCAAACCACTCCCATCTGATGCGTTGCATCCTGATTGGACTTCCCCAGAGATATATATGGTCTTCAGGATCAGTCCAGTCTTCATCTTGGTTGTTCTCCCCCCATCCTCACTCTCTGACCTCTGGTGGGGCTCAGCCCCGCTGTTATTCATGACTAAATCATGGACTAAATAAGGAAGTGCAGGACTTCTTGTGTTTGGAAGATGGCAATGAGTGATAGAGGGGGAGGGGACACTCGTCCTATAATCCCCTCATCACTGTCTCTCCTATAAAAGACGTCTCGTTGTTTCCTCACTCTCTGACTAAGGTCCATGAATAAAGAAATGAATTGGTAGGAGATCAGAGGACCCATTTACTAGTTACCTTGAGGGGGGAATTGTAGGATCCTCTGAGACAAAGCTGTCTGATGTGGGCGGAGTCCTGGTTTAGGGGAACCAATCTGCTGATGTCTAGTAATAATCTTTGTATTTCTATTTTAGTAGATGGACGGGAGATGAGGAAAACCTCAGAGGATTGTCTCACTTTGTCTCCAGACTGTAAAGTAGAAGATGAGGACATCACACAGTATAGTCCAGGAGAAAACTCGGCTACCTCAAATGTCCATCCGGCACCACACAGTGTAGATGGACCATCGTATTCCTCTTATCCTGAGGAACCTCAGACTGTGAGGGACAGCGCCGGACCATCGTATTCCTGCTATCCTGAGGAACCTCAGACTGTGAGGGACAGCGCCGGACCATCGTATTCCTGCTATCCTGAGGAACCTCAGACTGTGAGGGACAGTGCCGGACCATCGTATTCCTGCTATCCTGAGGAACCTCAGACTGTGAGGGACGGTGCCGGACCATCGTATTCCTCTTATCCTGAGGAACCTCAGACTGTGAGGGACAGTGCCGGACCATCGTATTCCTCTTATCCTGAGGAACCTCAGACTGTGAGGGACAGTGCCGGACCATCGTATTCCTCTTATCCTGAGCAACCTCAGACTGTGAGGGATGGTGCCGTCCTTACAACAGATAAGAGGTTCTCCTGTTCTGAGTGCGGGAAGAGTTTTGCACGCAAGTTCCAGCTATACAGACATCAGAGATCTCACACCGGTGAGAAGCCGTATTCCTGTCCTGAGTGCGGGAAATGTTTTTCATGCAAGTCATATCTTTCCAGACATCAGAGATTGCACACTGGTGAGAAGCCGTATTCCTGTCCTGAGTGCGGGAAATGTTTTGCACAGATGTCCGCTCTTTCTACACATCAGAGATCGCACACTGGTGAGACGCCTTATTCCTGTCCTGAGTGCGGGAAATGTTTTGCACAGAAGTCTTATCTTTTCGCACATCAGAGATTGCACACTTGTGAGAATCTGTTTTCCTGTCCTGAGTGCGGGAAATGTTTTTTATACAAGTCTGCTCTTTCCATGCATCAGAGATCGCACACTGGTGAGAAGCCGTATTCCTGTCCTGAGTGCGGGAAATGTTTTTCTAGGAAGTCCCATCTTTCCACACATCAGAGATCTCACACTGGTGAGAAGCTGTATTCCTGTCCTGATTGTGGGAAATGTTTTTCATGCAAGTCCGCTCTTTCCACACATCAGAGATTGCACACTGGTGAGAAGCCGTATTCCTGTCCTGAGTGCGGGAAATGTTTTGCACAGAAGTCCGATCTTTCCACACATCAGAAATTTCACACAGGGGAGAAGCCGTATTCCTGTCCTGAGTGCGGGAAATGTTATTCAGTGAAGTCCAATCTTTCCACACATCAGAGATCTCACACGGGTGAGAAGCCGCATTCCTGTCCTGAGTGCGGGAAAGGTTTTTCACGGAAGTCCCTGCTTTACAAACATCAAGGATCTCACACGGGGGAGAAGCCACTTTACTGTCCTGAGTGAGGGAACTGTTCCTCACTGAAGTCCTGTCTTTCTGTACATCAGGGGTCCCACACAACCCTGGAGGTGTATTAGTGCCTTGAGTGCTGGAAATGTCTTCTATATGAATGTTGGTGACATGTGGGGAAGAAGCACACCCTGATATACACCTCAGATATACTCCATGGCTTATTTTCATCATGTAAGAAACCCTTCATAAGGAGATCAGAGATCACCAAAGACATGGATGAAGTGTTGTCCCATGTTGGCCATTGATAGCAGGAGAAAAATAAAAATGGAGTCCTTACCTTTCATTGGCTGAGTACATTTTGTGCGGGAAACACTTACAGATCTGGTTGTTATAAATATGTTGATGAAATGTGACCCACATTCCCCCATTCATGGTGAATTGGGATTTCCTATAATGGTCAGTTCCATCTAGTGGCCATAATGTGCTTTCCTGACAGATGTCCATGGCAGCATACGTTTGGGTAGCCCCGCCCTCGTTCCTCCCCCATAAGACCCCACCCCCATAAATGTTCAGGATAAGTCAATGGCTGGGTTCCTTTTTTGTCCTCCTCACTTATAGGACCATTTTTGTATGACGTTTTCCTACCTATTGGAAGTATTGGTGGGCGGGTCTGGTGCTGGGCAGCTGTGCGGGATGTCAGGAGCTTCCTTTGGTATCCCGAAGTCTTCCAGGATGTCCCGAGTGGTCATTGAGTCCCCAGCTATCAGCGGGTGGTGTTATGGTACACATATGTAGTGGATCCATGCCTGGAGAGTGGGCCCTGCCATCGGTGGCCATTTTCATTGGCTGGGAGCCCAGCTGTTAGCGGGTGGCCATTTAGTGTTAGACACGTGAAATTCGTTTCGGTGCGAATACAAATTCCGACAAATTTCTGGTTATTCCTAGATTCCGATGTATCCAAATTTCCAAATGAAATTGTAATGAATTTCTTTGAAATCTGTTAAAATTTGTTTTGTTTATTCATTTTCTAACGAATTCCAACTTTTTTAGAACGATTCGAATTTGGATGTGAAAACAAAACGATCGTGTTGAAAAAATAGGTGTGCTAAACAAATGTAGAATGAATTGCCATCTAGGCACATATACACAATGTGAGCAATCAAGTTACATACACAATATACAATGAACTAAGTGAATGTGATTCAGTGAAAAATATATAAAACCCAAATGGTGCAAAAACTGATATAAGTCCACAAAGTCCAATGGATAAAATCTTCACCAAGTGGTATATAGTGGAAAAATTAAGAAGGAACTTCAAGTGATATTTCCAGTGCTGTGAAACTGTAAGGTTCTGGCACTCTCAGTGCCTCCTATCACATCATTTCCGGGTGCTTTCCATCTACCTAGATAGATGAAGCACATATAGGTGTGTTTCCCTTTAAGAGTGCTGACATCATCACTGAGCGCCGGACTGAACAGCTATTTAAATCACTGGCTCTCACTCACATGTGTTCGTTCAACCGCCATGGTTGGAGCGTCCTGATCTCTGAGATCAGCATGTCAAACCTACACGTTCCTGTATCTCGCTACCTGAACCTCTGTTTTCGGATCCTGTGTCTCGCCACCCGATCACCCCTGGCATGCTGTTTTCACCTTCACCCTTCTCACGACTACCCTGCTGTGTGCCTAGATGTGCCTTGATGCTAACCTGTCTTGAAGCTCTCATGCTTGCAAGCATACCTCGCTGTTGGAACCACTCTGCGCTGATCCCTGTATCCCGCTACCGGATCATCCGCTCTTGTCGAACCTCTCCTCTGCTACTTTGCTACTAGTGATAAGTACCCCACAGGGGAACCCTCAATAACCTTCATACTAAAGCTTACACTGTCTAGCTCCGCATACTAAGGACTGTTACTACATCTGCACTATCTAGATTGCTAGCTCTTGAGCCTACTATCATCTGCTCTTGCACTGGGTTAGTCTCTCCTGTATGTCATCTGCTATCCTATCATCTACTACCATACATAATTGCTAACCTATCTGCATCCCACCTGTTACTATCTCATTCTCAAGAACATTCCTCTCAAGTGTCTGTCACCTATCGTCTCAACTCAACCTGTCTCTTCAGCCTATCACCTCTATACTACTATATACATAGATCACTCCAGGAACTTCTTATTGAGTGTGTGTATTTACTTGCTGAATTGAGATCATCCACACATGATGAGTCTTTGGGAGTTGGGATTGGTGTCTCAGCGTTTCTCTACATGACTACTGAAGTGGAATATTTCTGCAGCTGTAAATCCACATCATACATAAAACGCAGGAGCGTTACAAAAACAAAGATTCCCACCACCGACAGGCTTTCCTCCTTACCAGATAAGATAAGGTTAGGCGCAGAGTAAAGACTCTAATAAACCGGTTGGAAAGGAGGAAACTTCCACTGCAATGTCACCCTGTGGATATGAGGCAAATTGGCCTCTTACCAGATGGCGTATGTATCAAAACACAGGCAAATCTCCTATGTGGATGTCCCTTCTCTTGATCGGATACCAGTGGTCTCCTCCGCTATCAATATACGTCCGTGATCTTATTTACTCCCCAGGTGTCATATGAGGAACAAGGAATAAGCAGACGATAGTGTAATACCCCCGAGAAAAATTTATTTAAACAAGGTCGTACACTTACATAGATATGCGGGGAAACGAACAAGAGTATCCAGTGAGTCCGCTTGTGCCCGGCTGCAGATCGGGCAGTGCGTGACGTCTGTGGCGGCGCGACACGCCTCCTCTCTGACGTGTTTCCTCTGACAAGGCTTCTGCTGAGAAGTTTTTGTACCATTTGGGTTTTATATATTTTTCACTGAATCACATTCACTTAGTTCATTGTCTATTGTGTATGTAACTTGATTGCTCACATTGTGTATATGTGCCTAGATGGCAATTCATTCTACATTTGTTTAGCGCACCTATTTTTTCACTAGGTATAGTTCAGGTAGCAGCTTCACTTCTATCAGCGCACCCACATTTACTTTTAAAACAAAACGATCGACCGATGCAAATTCTGTGTGAAGAAATAGCTGGTTGTTAAGCAGCAAGCTGGGAAGCCGGCCGCCCGCATCCTTACCAACCATGACTCATCAGCTGTCAGCGGGCTTCTCCACTGACCGATGAATGGAAAGAAAATAATGCTGGCATTGCCCGGCAATAGAAAAAAAAACAACGTGCTCCCCCTCCCCCAGTCCATACCATGCCCTTCGGGGGCCAAAATTAAAGAAAAAAAACCAGCGTGGGTTCTCCCCTAATATCCATACCAGACCATGCAGCCCGGCAGGTCAGGAAAGTGGGAGGGACGAGTCAGGCCCCCCCTCCTTAACAATACCAGGCCACATGTGCTCCAACATGGGTGGGTGGGTGCTTTGGGTAAGCTCTGCCCCCCCCACCCTAAAGCACCTCGTCCCCATGTTGATGGAGACAAGGGCCTCTTCCCCACAACCGTGGCCTGTGGTTGTGGGGGTCTCGGGGTTCGTACGGTCTTTGAAAACCTGGAAAAGTTTTGGAATTTGGAGATGACACTTTCCAGGCCTGGAAAGGTCATGGAAACTAAGGATTCCACTAAGGTTTTGGAAAAGTCATGGAAATATATACTGGGGAGGAGCAGGGAGTGGCGGGGAGCGGATGCTTAATTAGTTTAATTTATTATTTTATTCCGTAATGTTTTATTGCCAGTGGCACATACTATTTACTTTGCCTTCCCGGTCCGCGGTATGCCCGTGCGCTGTCACTAGCCAGCAGAAGCCGAGGAGATGATCGTGAACCAATCACTGGCAGCGGGGAGGGCCGGCTGCGGTTTGCCTGGAGACACTGTGACTGGCCAGCAGCAGCAATAACAGCCGGGAGATAACAAACCAATCACAGGCAGCGGAAGCGTCACTGGAGGGCGGGCCGGCCGCATGAACGTGATGATGACGCAGAAGGGGGCGGTAACCGTTCCGGTTACCGCACCCCTGCGTCATCACGTTCATGCGGCCGGCCCGCCCTCCAGTGACGCTTCTGCTGCCTGTGATTGGTTTGATAATCTCCCGGCTGTTATTGCTGCTGCTGGCCAGTTCCCAAGGATCCCCTGTGGGGGGGTCTATACTCACAAGGCTCTAGGAGCACACACACCAGTCTTCCTCAGTAGTACCAGACAGGATCCACAGACATCCTCCCTCAGTCAGCCCTCGTAAGGACCAATGGGTTTGCAACTTCAATGTTTTAGGCCCTCAGGTCGCCCACCCGAGGCTGCCTGGCAGCCTCTGCAAGGGAGAGGCAGCAGCCCCCTCCCAACTTAGACCTCTCTCCCTAGAGGTAGACTGGACTGGACTACAAGCCCATGTGTTCTTCAGATATAAATGCAGGTACCCAGCATGCCTTAGGGCACATCCCCTTCTAATTGGCCAGGGCTGTACAGACATCCATGCTCTCATCTGCCAGGCTTCCATCCACCTGTCCAATATACTCCATGGCTATTGGATCAGTATGAATCATCAAGACAGCATGAGCTGTGTCCCTGTTAGGCAGAGAAACCAAAAACTATATCCACTCATTCTAGCACCTACCTAGGAGGGCTCTACATCTGTATGGCAGGGTCTGTTTGATTATTCACCTGCTGGGACGGTGCTCTGATGTGAGAAGCTGCAGTGTCAGTATTCCTTTAGCAGTAATTAACCCCTTACGGGTTTTTCTCACCCAGCAATCAAACAACTGTTACACTGTCTTTTTTGACAGCTTAGGAGACTTTAACAGCCGTAGTTTGAATTGCGATTTTTTTTTTAAATAAATTACTACATAGCTCGAGTAGCAATTATATATGGTATAATATTTTTTTCTTAACAATGTGGAGTTCTCCTTTGCATCGTGTCTGTTTATCATGGATTTATTTCTTATTGCGACAGGTATTTGTGCTAATTAGGGATGATCGAACTTTTCAAAAGTTCGGTTCGACCAGAACACCCGAACTTCCCGAAAGTTCGGCCCGAATTTCAGAACCCCATTGAAATCAATGGGACCCGAACTTCGGTAATCAAAAAACACCATTTTGAAGCCCTAAAACCCAATACATGCCCCTAAAAAGTGCCTAGGGTTCTGGGTCATGCCCCAGGGACTATTAATCACACAAAACAAAGTTCTTAAATTGTCATTTTTGATAGAGAGTCAATTATGGAAAAAAGAAAAATGCGATTTCTTTGGATTTAGTGTCTGGGGGGTCTAAAAGGTGTACCTGTGAAGTTTCAGCTCTGTAGCATGTCCAGAACCAGAAAAAAAAAGTTTGTTTGTATTAGAATTAATAGAGAACAGGTTAGTAGTTTCGCTACTTTTACACCCAGCTTTTTGTTGCAGGCGTTTTATAGGGCTTTTTTGAGGACATGTTTGGAGGCAGGCATGACATCAGAACTTCTGTGTAGGGGTATATATACACACACTTATATATATTTATACACATACACACATATAGGTGTTATAGCAGAGAAGCCATATGGGTGTTAATTATTTCATTAGCGCAAGCATAGGTTTCTGCTACTTTCACACCTATATATGTGTATGTGTATATATACATACATGTGTGTGTGTGAATATATATACCCCTACACAGAAGTTCAGATGTCATGCCTGACTCCAAACATGTCCTCAAAAAAGCCCTATAAACGCCTGCAGCAAAAAGCCGGGTGACAGGGGAGAAGCCACTATCCGGTTCTATAAGTGTTCTAAGAGAAACCATCTTTTCTCTATAGCGGTCACCCTGACATGGAAGGGTTTTCTCACCCTACCATAGCAGTCAGAGTCAATTAACCCTACACTACACTACGGCCCCCTTACACTTAACACTTTCCCTACAGAAACTAGATTATTAAATCTAAATATAGTGGAAAATAGCACCCTAACTACACTAGATATCCCTTTCCTCAAACTAATAATTGCTAAATGACACTTTGAAGCAGAAGTAACAGAACTGCTTCCACTCTCTTCCACGTCCCTGTATCACAATGGTAGCGATATATCTTATATACTGGGTGGCGTATTCACTAATGATTGGCCTCTGGACCCCCTTGTCACTCCAATCACATTCCTAGCATTCTCCTGCCCCCTCAATTGGCTTTTACTGATGGTTCTGGTCCAGTCACGGGCTTTTAAAGCCCAGTTCCTGTCCCATTGCATTTTGGTCGGTTCTGGTTGCCGAATTCCAAACTTTTTCAGCCAAAAATTTGGAATTCGGCCGAACCTCGAACAGTCATGTGTGAGGTCAATCAGGAAATAAACACCAAACTGTTAATCCAAGCATGCAGCCTGCCTGGCCAGGAAAGGGGGGGGGGGATGAGTGTGTGATGGTAATAGGCAGTAATTTATCCCCCCCCCCCCCCCGGTGGGAGTGGAGATAGCCCCATCTATAAAGATATACAGTACATACACACACAGCACAAGGCCGTGTTCACACTACGAGATGATTCTCGGAGCTGCAGTACCTCTGAGCTCCACAAGGTGGTGATCAAACTTCTACCCAGACAGGAAGTGATGTCAGGTATTAATAGGAAGTTCCGGGTGAGAGGTGAGTAAGGAGGAAATAGAGCGGAGACGTTGCTGGAAGAGGCAGAAGAGGAGGTAATAAGATCTTATTTTCTATTTATACCCAGTAACCCCCCCCCCCCCCCGTCATGTTCGTTCTCTTCCTCCATAGTCACTGTGATGTCTTTTATCTCCAGCAGATGATGATCACACATATATAGTGTGGAAATCTAGATGAACCCCTTCAGGGTCAGAACATTCCTCCTCTTACATATATATTTTTATCCTTACCTGTCTAGACAGAAACCTGTATAGATCGAGTGACAGAACGAATGAGGATGGAGGAGGACCGGAGTCACATGACTGAGAATATACTAAACCTCACCCTGGAGATAATCTACCTGCTGACCTGAGAGGTGAGGGGGATTCTGGGAGGTCACATGACATCACTCTTATATTTATTAATAAAACACAGACCTGACCGGAGAGGTGAGGAGGATTCTGGGATTCTAACATGATATTCCTATTGGTTCTCCTATACAGAGATTTCCTCTTCTGAAGTCAGGTGATCCTATGACCATCACAGTGCCTCCATGTGACTCCATAAAACCTGAGAGACACAACACGCAGAAGATTCTAGAAGTCACCAAGAAGCTGATGGAGCTGCTGACAGGAGAGGTGAGCTGTGCTGGGAATTCTGGGACATTATCCAGTAACAGACAAGGGATGTGTCTGGATGGTGACTGTATCATTGTGTGTGTCAGGTTCCTATAAGGTGTCAGGATGTCACTGTCTATTTCTCCATGGAGGAGTGGGAGTATTTAGAAGGACACAAGGATCTCTACAAGGACGTCATGATGGAGAATCAGCCGCCCCTAACATCACCGGGTAAGAGGAGACTTTATTGTAAAGGAGAGAGCAGTACGGAGGGTCCACCTAGATCCCCCATCATCTGATAAACACATAGAAACAATGTATTCAGGCAGTGTGTGTCAGGGCTGGGCTCCTGCAGCTCTTTCTTTCAGAGCTCAGAAATTGCTTAGCTGTCGTTAATTACCAGCCGCTCGTTACCACAGTGACTCACCTGGTTACCATTATCTACCTCATTAGTCCAGGCAACAGCCAAACCCATTTTGCTATTTAAGTAGCTTTGCTCATTTCCTCCTTGCCCTTGCGTGGTCTATGCTCTCCAGTGTGTTCCTGTGTATGACTTGCCATGGCTGACTTCTCTTCCGATAACTGTTCCTGATTTGTTCCGCCTGACTACGCTGAATTATGGTTTCCTTATCCTTACTCCTCTGATTACCTGTTCTGGCATCCAAACCCCGGCTTCTTTTTTTGACTACGTTCCTGAACAGTTTTTTTTTTTGCTATTTACTTAAAGGTGTGATTTTAACTGCACTTTCTGTTGAAGCACTCAATACCACTGCAGCCTCGTGCCTCCCCACTTACCATTGAGGCTTTTGATGGGAGACCTCTACAGCCTGCCCATGTGACCCATGAAACCACTCCATTGACCATGGCTGTAAGGGCTCTTCAACATGAGATATTTCAAATTCCTAGTAATTTCCTTTCCTCATTACCCAGTTGTCATTGGTTATCCTTGGTTACAGAGGCCCAATCCCTCTTTTAATTGCCGTAATGCTGAGGTTTTGTCATGGTCCCCACAATGCACTAATACATCTTTTAGAAAGTGATTAAGATCATGTGCACGTCTTCAGTCTCTTTATTGCCAGAAGAGTACCATGAATTCTGTGATGTCTTTGACAAAGGTCAGGCCGGTATTTTGGCACATCGGCCTTTTGAGCGCACAGTTGTCCTTCAACCCTAGTGCCATTCCTCCTTGTGGCCGGGTTTACCCTTTGTCTGTCTCAGAGATGAAGGCAATGGAGAAGTATGCTGCGATTTAACTATCCCAGGGGTTCACCCACAAATCCTCTTCTCCTTCCAGTGCCGACTTTTTCTTTGTGGGGAAAGAAAAGAGTAGTGAACTGAGTCTCTGTATCGATTATAGGGGTCTCATTTGCATTACTGTTAAAAATACTTATCTGATCCCATTGATAATGGAATTATTTGACTGCCTCAAGGGAACAAAGGTCTTCACTAAGCTCGATTTACGAGGGACATACAATCTTGTGAGGATTAATGAGGGCCACGAATGGAAATTTAATACTAGGACCGGACACTACGAATACCTCGTAATGCCCTTTTGGTCTCTGCAACGCTCCTGCAGTTTTCCAGGACTCTGATGTCCTCTGAGATAGGCTGCCATAATCTGTGGTGGTTTACCTGGGTAATATTCTCATATATTCTAAATCCCTAGAGAACCACCATACAGATGTCTCTCCCGTGTGCTACAGAGGTTGAGAGAAAGCAACCTCTATTGCAAGTTGGAAAAGTGCGAGTTCCATGAACAGGTTAAATTTTTGGGTTATGTCATTTGTGCTGCCAGGTTTTTGATGGACCCAGAGAAGCCATCTGCAGTCTTAAAGTGGCTTCGGCCCATTGGTCTACATCCTCTACAACATTTTCTTGGCTTTGCCATTTATTATCAGAAATTCATGAGTAATTTCTCTTTTCTGGTCAAACCCCTTCATTGATACTGTATGACCAGAAAAGAGGGCAACCCACAGAATTGGGCAACCCATGGAATCCATTAAATCCTTTGAATCCCTCAAGGCCACTTTTGCTGCAGTTCCAGTGCTGGAACATCCTGATCCCATGTTACACGTCATTCTTGAAGTTGATGCGTCTGAGACTGGAGTAGGCGCTTTCCTGTCTCAACCTCCTACCCCTGAGAGTTCTATCCATCCTTGTGGCTACTTTTCTAAAAAATTGTCTCTAGCAGAATGAAATTCTGAAACCGGGGATAGAGAATTATTAGCCATAATTTTAACTCTTAAAGAAGGGAGGCATCTCATCAAGGGTACTACTGTGCTGGTCCTTATTTTTACTGACCATAAGAATCTTTCATTCTTGTCTGAGGCTAGACGTTTATCTCCTGGAAGGGCTCAGTGGGACCTTTTTCTGTCAAGCTTCAATTACATAGTCTCATTCATACCTGATACAAAGAATATAAGAGCAAATGTTTTATTGCCGCAGTTTTCCTCCTCTTCCAAAATGGAGTCTGTTCCCACTCCTGTGATACCTTCGGACTGCATTTTGGCTATTTTTTTCTAGTCTCACCTTAACTTTGGGTGAGAGAATGATGCCCTCTCAGATCCATTCTCCTCCTGGAAAACCTCATGACCGCTGCTTTGTCCCTGAGAATCTCCGCACCATTTTCCTCCAGACCTACCATTCACCTAAGACAGCTGGGCACCCAGGAAAAAATCAACGGCGTATGGACATATTGTTGAGACCTATGGCCTATGTCTCAACAATGCTGGTGGCCTAGTCTCCGTGCTCATGAAACCAGCTTTGTAGCCGCTTGTCCTGTGTGTGCTCATAATAAAACACCACGACACCTTCCAGTGGGCCTCCTTCAACCCATACGCAGTGCAGAGAGGCCTTGGATCCACTTGTCTATTCATTTTACTATGGATTTATGCAACTCCCATAGCAACACAGTTATTCTTATGGTGATTATCCGTTTTTCAAAATGTCACATTGCATTCCGCTAAAGAAGTTGCCTGTGTCCAAGGAACTGGCATCCATTTTCACTCGAGAGTTCTTTCAGTTACATGGGTTACCTAAAGTTATCATCTCGGACAGGGGTAGCCAGTTGGTGTCCAAATTTTGGGGAGCCTTTTGTGCACAGTGGGGAACTCCGCTTTCCTTCTCCTCTGCATATCACCCACAGTCCAATGGGGCCGCAGAATGGGCCGACCAAGCCTGGGAGCAGTTCTTACGTTGCTATATTTCTGACCCCTATAACACTGGTGGGACCTGTTACCTTGGGTGGAGTTTGCTCACAATAGCACAATAAATGCCGCCTCCTGATTATCTCAGTTTATGGTGAACTATGAGTTCCAGCCATCCATGTTGCCTGATACATCTGTTCCACAAGGAATTTCTGCGTTAGAGCAACATCTTCAGGAACTCTGTTCCACTTGGGTGCAGGTCCAGGAATCCTTGCAACACTCCAGAGAGAGTTACAAACCATGCTGGCCGCCGATGCCTACCTTCACCCTCCTACCAAGTGGGGGAGAGGGTCTGGCTGTATTCCCATTAACTCTGATTCTGTGTTCCCTCACTAAAACTGGCACCTCGGTATATCGGGCCTTTCCGCATACTCTATCAGGTTAACATGGTGGCCTACGCCTTAGATCTTCCTTCCAACGTTCGTATTTACAACGTATTCCATGTTTCCTTACGTGTTATTGCTATACCACCTCAGTACCACGCCTTCACCCGATTAAGGTTGACAACCACATGGAATATGAGATACAATCTATTAGGGCTGGGCGATTTTGCCTAAAAAAAATATCTTCGATTTTTAAATTCGATTTTCGATTTTTTTTCCAAAGCACTTAAAAAATGACTGCAGAGTCTGGAGGGAGGACTGAGGAGAAGGAGAAGCGCTGTATATGTGTGTCTGACTCTGATGGACCACCGCCGCGCCTGGATGTGACGTCAGCTGCGGGGCGGGCGGTGCGTCTGTACAGGCCGGGGCTGCGGGGCGGGCGGTGCGTCTGTACAGGCCGGGGCTGCGGCGCGCTGTGATAGGTACAGTCTCCCCGGCCTGGATGTGACGTCAGCTGCCGGGAGAGGAAGCGGGTGGTGCGTCTGTACAGGCCAGGGGCTGTGATAGGATAGGTACCTAGCAACTTGATTCTGCAAATCGCAATGTGTTTTGTAAACTGATTGCAGGGTGTCATTAGGATACACTCCGCAATTAGTTCACATGAACGGGTGACGTAGATGCGGTCCCGAATCCGCTGAGAATTCAGACCGCATCTACTGTGAACCTTGGCTAATAAACATGATCAGATAATCGGGCGACTTATCGTTCGCATTTTGTTGCATGATACTAGTATCGAATTCAACAATGCGCAATTGTGCACTAAACATATGATTTTTTTTTTTTTTTTGGTACGATTCTGGAAAAGCTTCCTGGTTGCGTAGCTACGTATCGGATAGTGCAAAACAAAACTAATGGCAGCCAGGCTTTTTTCGGGTTATTTTCGTGTTTCTGATCACATACTGTACTGATTAAAAGTTCGCTAGGCTATCACACAATAAAAGTTTTCGTGTTTGTCCCTTCGGATTTTTTGGGGCGAAATGTTGTGATTGGCTGTTAAAAGCTGTGCACTAACGATCAGATTATCATACGATCAATTTGAATGCGATTTTTTTCGTACGATTATCTGTGGCTTTAAAGGGCTTGGAAAGGGCCCACCCACAGCTGTTGCCAGCTCTGCCATTCCCTCAGGGAGCCGGGCCCTCTGTAACTGTTTGGATCTGTTGCCCATAGAGAAGATGACGGAACATCCGTACCCTGATCTCCTCTATGGTGAGAGGCTGGCCACGCCAACCAATGAGCCGAGCGCTTCCAGTATCCGCACAGCACGCTAAAAGCCCGCGGCCTGTACAGACACACTGCCCGCCCCGCAGCTGACGTCACATCCAGGCGCGGCGGTGGTCCGAGGCAGAAAAAAGTATTGTAGAAAAAAACTCGAGTTTAAAATAAAAAAATCATTCCAAACTAAAAAATCGATAAATCGATTAAATCGATTTATCGCCCAGCCCTACAATCTATCATTGACTCCCGTAGGTTTAGTAAGCACATAGGATATCCAGTTCACCGAGGGGTTACGGTCCAGGGGAACGCTCTTGGGTCTCATCCTCGGATGTAAATGCTCCTGCCCTGCTCCAGGCTTTCCATATATGTTTTTCCCTCAAGTCTGGTGCTCCCCCAAGGGGGAGGGATTGTTGGGGAAGAGGGTACTGTCAGGGCTGGGCTCCAGATAGT
Source organism: Pelophylax lessonae (assembly GCF_965119305.1). NCBI lineage: Eukaryota > Metazoa > Chordata > Amphibia > Anura > Ranidae > Pelophylax > Pelophylax lessonae. The sequence continues at coordinate 270,709,299 of NC_138776.1, read as the reverse complement.
TAGCGAGCTGCTCTTTTCTTTCAATGTTCAGAAGCTGCTTAGCTGTCGGGTAACTACCAGCCGCTTGTTACCACAATGACTCACCTGGTTACTATTTTCTGCCTCATTAGTCCAGCCTACAGCCAGCCCCTTTTTTGCTTTTGAAGCAGCTGACCTCATTTCCTCCTTGCCTTTGCTTGGTCTATGATCTCCAGTGTGTTTCTGTGTATTACTTGCCCTGGCTGACTTCTCTTCCTATTCCTAATTTTTTCTCCTGACTATGATGACTTCTGGTTTCTTGACCCCGGCTCCTCTGATTACCTGCTCTGGAATCCAAATCCCGGCTTCTGTTTTTGACTACATTCCTGAACTGTTATTTTTTTTCCTACAGATGGTTCCAGTAATGGGAACCCACCAGAGAGATGTCCCCGTCCTCTGTATTCCCGGGATTCCACACAGGAAGGTCACACCATCCCTCACCATCATCAGGTAGATGAGGAACAATCACTGATAGTATCATTAGGATCTGTACATTATCTACATTGTTACCATTGATGTCATTTTTATTATATATTCAGAGTGCAAACCTGAGAGATTCTAAAGTTGAGGTTAAAGACGAAATAAAAGAGGAGGATGATGAGGATGGGGTGATGGAGGAAGGACACAAAGATCTGTACCAGGACACCATGGTGGAGTCATCCAGCTACAGAAACCCACCAGAGAGATGTCCCCGTCCTCTGTATTCCCAGGATTCCACACAGGAAGGTCACACCATCCCTCACCATCATCAGGTAGATGTCTGATAATTATTGGTAGATATGGTTTATAAGCAATCGTGTTTTTTTACAATGAATATTTTATTATATCTTTCAGAATGAAAACTCCAAGGATAAAATTGTTGTAAAAGAAGAGTATATAGAGGAGGATGAGGAGTATGGAGTGATGGAGGAGGTTTCAGAAGGACACAAGAATATGATGGAGCCACCTAATACCAGGAACCCACCAGAGAGATGTCCCCGTCCTCTGTATTCCCGGAATTCCACACAGGAAGGTCACACCATCCCTCACTATTACAAGGTTGGTGGGATGGAGTATCTAGAACATGGACTTGTGGAGGGGATGTGTGTGTTTTTTATGTAAGCTTATATCTTCCAGATGATATTCTCTCTTATTTTCTTGGTTTAGAGTGGAGATCCAATCGATATTGAATTTGAGGTTAAAGCAGAAGAAGAAGAGACGTATGTGAGGGATGATCAGCAGTCTATGGAGGAGGATGGAATAACGGGGACATTTATAGAGGAGGACACTCCTACAGAGATCAGCACATGTGGGTCATTAACACTAAATACATTCCTGCACCCATACTGCTCACTGATTGGTCCAGAGTAGGGCGGGGACTGGGTGATATCAGCCTGTAATCCCCTGGTCACTTTCCTTAGCTGTGTTCCCCGTCCTGTATTCCTGTATTTCTCTCGGATAATCTTCCTTCTCTGTGCTGCAGACACAATTTATGTCTCTAGACTGGATTTATGGAGATTCTGGGGTTCAGCTGGCAGTAAAATGTTGATGTTCACCATAGACGTTGCTCAGCCTAGACCCCTGGGGTATGTACCTTGGGTCTTCTGCCCCATGCCCGGGTCTAGCAAGATCTCTGACAGAACAATTCTCCCGGGGTTACTTGCTCTGTTATTTGCTGGCTGTGCCGGGTGGAGGGATATGTCTGTATAGTCTCACACCCAAGTCACTGAGTTCCTTTCATTTTTATTGAGCCGTGTATATTCTATCTATACAATGCACACACTGTTACACACAAACACACAAACACTTGAAGAAAAGACATGAAAAGACACGCACACTGGTGAACAGTCGCAAACAGTTTTACAATCCACAGTAAACATGAATGAGCCACAAATCCACCCTTCTGGTGTCACGGAGAATAAGCTGACAGTGCGCCACTCTGCAATTCCTGGTGTACTCTCACCTCTTCAGATGGACCCCATTGCTCCATACCAAGAGGACACACCCAGCATGAAATCACACACCTTCAGGTACATGTAGGCGGAGCCTCCTCTTTAGGTAGCCAGCTCCTGCTACTAGAGATAAAGAGACTCCATAGTGCTCACTGTTATATTTATTACATGGATAAGAAAAGCACTCACAAGGTTAAAAAAGCAATCCAGCATTGAATACACCCAATCACTGCAGATTCCCCAAGCATCAGTCTCAGTGTAACTTGAGGGCACTCTGCCTAACGTGATGATGTCTTCAAACCACTCCCATCTGATGTGTTGCATTCCTGAATGGACTTCCCCAGAGATATATATGGTCTTCAAGATCAGTCCAGTCTTCATCTTGGTTGTTCTCCCCCCTTCCTCACTCTCTGACAGTGCTGTATCTTGGCCTAGGCCAACAAGGCCCAGGCCTAGGGCGGCACTTTGCAGGGGGGCAGCAAAAAAGCTGCACCCTGCACAAAAAAAAACAGCCTCCTCCCGATTCCCGCATGAAACGGGTCTCCGCAGGATTGCGCTACACTTTTAATATAGTGCCAGTCTTATGGGGTGAATTGGGCCAGAGGGCAGAGTCCAGGAGGATAATCGGTCTGGCACCCCCATAAAATGGTCAGTAATGAGGCTGCACTGATGGGCAGTAATGAGGCGGCACTGATAAGGCTGCGCAAATGGGTACTGATGAGGCTGAACGTATGAGAACTGATGAGGCTACGCTGATGGGCACTGATAGACTTGTGGTCTGTGGTTCACAGATGAGAGGGCGGGTCGAAAACAGTAAAGGGCGTGGCCTTTACAGGAAGGGGTGGGTCATATGTAAATTAGGGGCTGCACAAGTTTAGTCAGGCCTAGGGCAGCACAAAACCTAAATACACCACTGCTCTCTGACCTCTGGTGGGGCTCAGCCCCGCTGTTATTTATGACTAAATCATGGACTAAATAAGGAAGTGCGGGACTTCTTGTGTTGGGAAGATGGCAATGAGTGATAGAGGGGGAGGGGACACTCGTCCTATAATCCCCTCATCACTGTCACTCCTATAAAAGACAGTTCTCGTTGTTTCCTCACTCTCTGACTAAGGTCCATGAATAAAGAAATGAATGAGTAGGAGATCAGAGGACCCATTTACTAGTTACCTTGAGGGGGGGAATTGTAAGATCCTCAGAGACAAAGCTGTCTGATGTGGGCGGAGTCCTGGTTTGGGGGAACCAATCTGCTGATGTCTAGTAATAATCTTTGTATTTCTATTTTAGTAGATGGACGGGAGATGAGGAAAACCTCAGAGGATTGTCTCACTTTGTCTCCAGACTGTAAAGTAGAAGATGAGGACATCACACAGTATAGTCCAGGAGAAAACCCGGCTACCTCAAATGTCCATCCGACACCACACAGTGTAGATGGACCATCGTATTCCTCTTATCCTGAGGAACCTCAGACTGTGAGGGACAGTGCCGGACTATCATATTCCTCTTATTCTGAGGAACCTAAGACTGTGAGGGACGGTGCTAGATCATCGTATTCGTCTTATCCTGAGGAACCTCAGACTGTGAGGGACAGTGCCGGACCATCGTATTCCTCTTATCCTGAGGAACCTCAGACTGTGAGGGACGGTGCTGTCCTTACAACAGATAAGAGGTTCTCCTGTTCTGAGTGCGGGAAGAGTTTCCGTTGCAAAGGCAATCTTAATGTGCATAAAAGATCTCACTCCGGTGAGAAGCCGTATTCCTGTCCTGAGTGCGGGAAATGTTTTTCACATAAGTCCACCCTTTCCAAACATCAGAGATCTCACACCGGTGAGAAGCCGTATTCCTGTCCTGAGTGTGGGAAATGTTTTTCATGCAAGTCCGCTCTTTCCATACATCAGAGATTGCACACAGGTGAGAAGCCGTATTCCTGTCCTGAGTGCGGGAAATGTTTTTCACAGAAGTCCTATCTTTCCACACATCAGAGATTGCACACTGGTGAGAAGCCGTATTCCTGTCTTGAGTGTGGGAAATGTTTTGCACATAAGTCCGATCTTTCCACACATCAGAGATCTCACACGGGTGAGAAGCCGTATTCCTGTCCTGAGTGCGGGAAATGTTTTGCACATAAGTCCGATCTTTCCACACATCAGAGATCTCACACCGGTGAGAAGCCGTATTCCTGTACTGAGTGCGGGAAATATTTTTCTAGGAAGTCCTATCTTACCACACATCAGAGATCTCACACTGGTGAAAAGCCGTATTCCTGTCTTGAGTGCGGAAAATGTTTTGCACATACGTCCACTCTTTCTACACATCAGAGATCGCACACCGGTGAGAAGCCGTATTCCTGTCCTGAGTGTGGGAAATGTTTTTCAGAGAAGTCCGATCTTTCCAAACATCAGAGATCTCACACGGGTAAGAAGCCGTATTCCTGTCCTGAGTGCGGGAAATGTTTTGCACAGAAGTCCCATCTTTCCACACATCAGAGATCTCACACGAGGGAGAAGCCACTTTACTCTCCTGAGTGAGGGAATTGTTCAGCACTGAAGCCCGGTCTTCCTGTACATCAGGGGTCCCACACAACCCTGGAGGTGTATTTGTGCCTTGAGTGCAGGAAATGTCTTCTATATGAATGTTGGTGGACATGTGGGGAAGAAGCACACCCTGATATACACCTCAGATATACTCCATGGCTGATCTTCATCATGTAAGAAACACTTCATAAGGAGATCAGAGATCACCAAAGACATGGATGAAGTGTTGTCCCGTGTTGGCCATTGATAGCAGGAGAAAAATAAAAATGGAGTCCTTACCTTTCATTGGCTGAGTACATTTTGTGCGGGAAGATTTCACAAACACTTACAGATCTGGTTGTTATAAATGTGTTGATGAAATGTGACCCGCATTCCCCCAGTCATGGTGAATTGGGATTTCCTATAATGGTCAGTTCCATCTAGTGGCCATAATGTGCTTTCCTGACAGATGTCCATGGCAGCATACGTTTGGGTAGCCCCGCCCTCGTTCCTCCCCATAAGACCCCACCCCCATAAATGTTCAGGATAAGCCATTGGCTGCGTTCCTTTTTTGTCCTCCTCACTTATAGGACCATTTTTGTATGAAGTTTCCTACCTATTGGAAGTATTGGTGGGCGGGTCTGGTGCTGGACAGCTGTGCGGGATGTCAGGAGCTTCCTTTGGTATCCAGAAGTCTTCCAGGATGTCCCGAGTGGTCATTGAGTCCCCAGCTATCAGCGGGGTGGTGTTATGGCACACCTATTCACCAAAAAGTGTCAAGAAGTAATAAAAACACACACACAATTTTTGAAAAATCCTTTATGATAAAATAACTACTGCAGGCTCCTCCTCCATTTGACATTTCTTACATAGGTAAGAGGCGGTATATCCAAGTATATCCAAGAGATATACCTAACCTACAGGTAGGCTGAAACCTACATTATTAAAGATAAGAGTACACTAACTATGAGTCATAAACAAGATGGGCTTTGATCATATACCTAGGTGACCCCTATAGAGAGAGACACCAACATTTTATGGGAGTATAAACTCCATCCGGTGTATACCAACCTGCTATCCTCATAAGGTGATAATCCTTCCTCCTTTCCGTATGAATAGATATAGAATAGAGAATGTAATTACTCCTCACACTATTACACATATATATTTTATCTTGTACCTAGGATCATCAGGACAGATACCTAATATATACAACACATTTTGGTCCAATTTTTCCCCCTGTGTCCGCCCCAGGTCGGGTTAGTTTGTTGGGGGTTTGAAGGAAGGCTGTGTGCTAGTAAGCCATGTTTGTATTTATTATGATGTACATCAATACAGATTATGTTCTATGTTTATGAAACACTAATATCGAGTCTGTTTATAAGAGAAAACTGTCTGTACATCTTCATGGTCCTGAAGAAGCCTTGTGCGAAATGTGTTGACCTGTGAACAGAGGAAATATCTATACCTACACGAACCTTATGATATATATCATCTTATCCTTATATATGTATGATGTACATGAGTGATATTAGTAGGAGACATTGATCTCCTGTGTACAAGCTGAGCTCAGTTTGGGGCCAGTTTCCTCATTTTATTGAGATCTGGTTTTAGATAAATCAATAAATGTTATTTTAGGATAAATCCATGTAGTTGTTATCTGTCTCATGCTGTGCCCTTAAAGTCCACACATATGACAGTGGTTCCTTGTGATCATCTGTAGTTTCACATTTTTTTTGGGATAAGAGAAGGGATTTAGTGGGATTCTCCAAATAACTGTTCACAGGTGAGGACAACTCTCTCAATAGAACTGTATCGCAGATCATCTGCAGGACCATAAAGCACCTGTATGGGATGAAGAAGTCCCTTTGTAGCTGAAGGAACTCAGTGAACCTTGCCTTTTCAAGACACTAGCCAGTGTCTCCTTTAGCTTGCACCCAGTAACTGACTTTTAACACCCAGAGGAGGATCCAACAGCACAAGTCCCAAGGATCCCCTGTGGGGGGTCTATACTCACAAGGCTCTAGGAGCACACACACCAGTCTTACTCAGTAGTACCAGACAGGATCCGCAGACATCCTCCCTCAGTCAGCCCTCGTAAGGACCAATGGGTTTGCAACTTCAATGTTTTAGGCCCTCAGGTCGCCCACCCCAGGCTGCCTGGCAGCCTCTGCAAGGGAGAGGCAGCAGCCCCCTCCCCACTTAGACCTCTCTCCCTAGAGGAGGTAGACTGGACTGGACTACGAGCCCATGCTCTCTTCAGATACAAATGCAGGTACCCAGCATGCCTTGGGGCACATCCCCTTCTAATTGGCCAGGGCTGTACAGACATCCATGCTCTCATCTGCCAGGCTTCCATCCACCTGTCCAATATACTCCATGGCTATTGGATCAGTGTGAAACATCAAGACAGCATGAGCTGTGTCCCTGTTAGGCAGAGAAAACAAAAACTATATCCACTCATTCTAGCACCTACCTAGGAGGGCTCTACATCTGTATGGCAGGGTCTGTTTGATTATTCACCTGCTGGGACGGTGCTCTGATGTGAGAAGCTGCAGTGTCAGTATTCCTTTAGCAGTAATGAACCCCTTACGGGTTTTTCTCACCCAGCAATCAAACAACTGTTACACTGTCTTTTCTGACCGCTTAGGAGACTTTAGCAGCCGTAGTTTGAATTGCGATTTTTTTTTTTAATTACTACATAGCTAGAGTAGCAATTATATATGGTATAATATTTTTTTCTTAACAATGTGGAGTTCTCCTTTGCACCGTGTCTGTTTATCATGGATTTATTTCTTACTGCGTCAGGTCTTTGTGCTAATCCCTCTGTGGCTGCTCTATGCAGGTTATAGCTGGAGGGGGGCAGCATCTTCCTTACTGATACTGTTCCTGGATTGTCAGCCCTTCTGCAGGCCTCATAAAGCTGGTGTATGGGAAGCTGACTGATGGACACTTTCTATCAACTCTGATGTCAAGCTTTTCCCTTGCAGAATCAGTCAAGTGACCAATTTAACCCTCTTCAATTCCTAAAAGGAAGATGAGGATGGTCTATAAGCAGGTTTTTGGGCCTCCCTTTCTGCAGAGGTACCTGCAATGCAAGTACTGTATTTATCGGCATAAAACACGCACAGGCGTATAAATAAAGAACTTGCAGTCTCATCAGTGCCCATCAATGCATCCTAATCAGTGCCCATCAATGCATCCTAATCAGTGCCCATCAATGCAGCCTCACCCTTGCAGCCAGATCAGTACCCATCTGCAGCCTCATAAATGCAGCCAGATCTGTGTCAATCTGAAGCCTCATAAATGCCGCCAGATCCGTGCCCATCTGCAGCCTCATAAAAGCAGCCAGATCAGTGCCCATCTGCAGCCTCATAAATGCAGCCAGATCAGTACCCATCTGCAACCTCATAAATGCTGCCAGATCCGTGCCCATCTGCAACCTCATAAATGCAGCCAGATCCGTGCCCATTTGCAACCTCATAAATGCAGCCAGATCCGTGCCCATCTGCAGCCTCATAATTGCAGCCAGATCCGTGCCCATCTGCAACCTCAAAAATGCAGCCAGATCCGTGCCCATCTGCAGCCTCATAAATGCAGCCAGATCCGTGCCCATCTGCAGCCTCATAAATGCAGCCAGATCCGTGCCCATCTGCAGCCTCACGTCAGATTACATAGAGCACGGTTCTCCTATTTACTCAGCGGCCTCTTTAATAAAAAAGAGAATAAATTGTAGCACTCAACAAATGTAAATGTATGTTAGCTGCACTGGGTGCATATTTGACCCGGAAGTGTATGGTCTCACGTTCCCGACAACCCTGTACGTCGGGAACGTGAGACCATACACTTCCGGGTCTGAGGAGCGCAGGGGTGGAGCGGCGTCTCCTATTCCCAGCCACCGATTCCGATTTTTTAAGGCTTTTATCTACTTTGATTGTATTAAGTGCAATATACCTTAAATAAATGCTTTCCTATTGAGAAATACTGCACCATGAGAGCGTGTTTATTATCTTACCATTTATGGCTTGGCTTCTGAATGTGGCATCGTTCTGGCTGTTGTACATATACCTATTAGAAAATGGGATGCACAAGATTCTAATGAGGCTCATACAGCGTGTTTGACCCCCTAGAATTAAAGGGTCCAGTGGCTCTGGTAAGCGGTACCTATACATCTCACTGGGTGATCGTGTGGAGGTGAAGGCTTTTTCTAAAAGAATCACTCCTATCAAGTCTGTGTTTCCATTATTGGCTGTTTGGTTGACCCAATTGTTTGGACACTAGAGACTTTTATCATTTGTACGATTGATGTTGATTTAATTAAGAATTCACTGTGATTTACATTTGTTGAGCGCTACAATTTATTCTCTTTTTTCACTCATCACGTTTTTTACGTTTATGTGGCAGCTTGCACTGTGGGAGCTATTCCACCTGTATCACTTTTTAGATTATTTATTTTATTCATTTGCACAGTTTTTTGGTTTAGCCCATTTTTTTCACATCTTTAATAAAAAGTCCCGCCTCCCGGCTCCTATGATAGACAAAACTCTGGTCCAATGACAGTCCAGAGGATTGGACTTCGTATTGCAAAGGCCGCTGAGTACACAGGAGACCCATGCTCTATGTAATCTGACGGTGTTCATCCCACCTCCTTTCCTTCCGAGGCAGCCAAATGAAAATGTCGGCGTATAACACGCACCCACTATTTACGCCCGATTTTCAGGGAGAAAAGGCGCGTGTTATACGCCGATAAATACAGTATTTTTAGCACTTCCAAAGGAGAGCACTGCCTTTTTTCCCTATGATGTTTAATCTAGAAGCTCATGCTAGAAGAGTGGTGCAAATTGAACAGAAGGATAGAGCACCAGAATGTCTTAGTGGTCATCACCTTGCAGCACTGGGTTGCTCAGTTCAATCCCCAACCAGGACACTTCTACCTGTACTGCAGGATGTCAGATTAGGCACTTGTGGAGAGAAAGAGGCTTTCCAGCATAATGAGTCACCTATTTGGTTGACATGGCCTTCATGAGCTTAGCCATATACATGGAGTTGCCATTAGGGGATACTGTGTCCTTCAGGGGTATACTCCTTAATGATCATTAGGTGGGTCCTTTGGGGGGTTTAGGGTCTTCTGGTGGTAACTTTATGTATTAGACTTATCCCTAAGGGGTATATCTGTCTGCAGTTGTAGCCTGTGAATCTGCCTTAACCCTTGCCTCTCTTCCAAAGCAATGGAAGTTGGGGTGAAGAATATTGATTCTATCCTAAAGAATAATTCTACAAGTTGGACATTCTTGTCTGCATTGCAAGAGATTAAACTGTATCCTTTAAAAGCTAGCTTCATTTGATAGCAATGAGCTGCATTTAGTCCGGCCTCCTGCTTTAGAGTAAATGTCTGCCGACATTGAAACATGAAAGAAAACTGCAATTCTAGAGTCAGTGTCTAATTCCAAAGAGGTTTGCTCCTGCAGTTCTGACTCGGAGTCCAGAAAGCATTGAAGAGGGAAAGAGAGTCCTCATCCAAAAAGGCAGGAAAGACCTTGAATTCTGGGGGAGAGGTTGCTTACTGGTCTTTTTCAGATTGTGCCACCCATTCCTCCGAGGACCATGGAATTGGTGTTTAGAGGTGGGTAGAGGTTGGAACAAAGGAATGGTGCTCGGAGGTAGGTAGGAGGTGGAACCAAGAAATGGTGCTCGGAGGTGGGTAGAGGGTGGAACCAAGGAATGGTACTGGGAGGTGTGTAGAGGGTGGAACCAGGGAATGGTGCTCAGAGGTGGAACCAAGGAATTGGTGCTCGGAGGTGGGTAGGGGTGTGGAACCAAGGAATGGTGCTCGGAGGTAAGTAGGGGGTGGAACCAAGGAATGGTGCTTGGAGGTGGGTACGGGGGTGGAACCAAGGAATGGTGCTCGGAGGTAGGTAGGGGGTGGAACCAAGGAATGGTGCTTGGAGGTGGGTAGAGGGTGGAACCAAGGAATCATGCTCAGAGTTGGGTAGGGGCAGAGAAAGGGGCAGTTCCTGCACCTATTCTCTGGGAAAACAAGCCCTGATAATGAGCCACCTATTTGCTTGTTGTGGTCTTCATGAGCTTAGTCATATGAGTTGTCATTGGAGGATGTGTGAGGTCAATCAGGAAATAAACACCAAACTGTTAATCCAATCATGCAGCCTGCCTGGCCAGGAAAGGGGGGGGGATGAGTGTGTGATGGTAATAGGCAGTAATTTATCCCCCGGTGACAGTGGAGATAGCCCCATCTATAAAGATATACAGTACATACACACACAGCACAAGGCCGTGTTCACACTATGAGATGATTCTCGGGGCTGCAGTACCTCTGAGCTCCACAAGGTGGTGATCAAACTTCTACCAAGACAGGAAGTGATGTCAGGTATTAATAGGAAGTTCCGGGTGAGAGGTGAGTAAGGAGGAAGTAGAGCGGAGACTTTGCTGGAAGAGGCAGAAGAGGAGGTAATAAGATCTTATTTTCTATTTATTCCCAGTAACCCCCCCCCCCCCGTCATGTTCGTCCTCTTCCTCCATAGTCACTGTGATGTCTTTTATCTCCAGCAGATGATGATGCACACGTATATAGTGTGGAAACCTAGATTAACCCCTTCAGGGTCAGAACATTCCTCCTCTTACATATATATTTTTATCCTTACCTGTCTAGACAGAAACCTGTATAGATCGAGTGACAGAACGAATGAGGATGGAGGAGGACCGGAGTCACATGACTGAGAAGATACTAAACCTCACCCTGGAGATCATCTACCTGCTGACCGGAGAGGTGAGGGGGATTCTGGGAGGTCACATGACATCACTCTTATATCTATTAATAAAACACAGACCTGACCGGAGAGGTGAGGAGGATTCTGGGATTCTAACATGATATTCCTATTGGTTCTCCAATACAGAGATTTCCTCTTCTGAAGTCAGGTGATCATATGACCATCACAGTGCCTCCATGTGACTCCATAAAACCCGAGAGACACAACATGCAGAAGATTCTAGAAGTCACCAAGAAGATGATGGAGCTGTTGACAGGAGAGGTGAGCGGTGCTGGGAATTCTGGGACATTATCCAGTAACAGACAAGGGATGGGTCTTGATGGTGACTGTATCATTGTGTGTGTCAGGTTCCTATAAGGTGTCAGGATGTCACTGTCGATTTCTCCATGGAGGAGTGGGAGTATTTAGAAGGACACAAGGATCTCTACAAGGACGTCATGATGGAGAATCAGCCGCCCCTCACATCACCGGGTAAGAGGAGACTTTATTGTAAAGGAGAGAGCAGTACGGAGGCTCCACCTAGATCCTCCATCATCTGATAAACACATAGAAACAATGTATTCAGGCAGTGTGTGTCAGGGCTGGGCTCCTGCAGCTCTTTCTTTCAGAGCTCAGAAGTTGCTTAGCTGTCGTTAATTACCAGCCGCTCGTTACCACAGTGACTCACCTGGTTACCATTATCTACCTCATTAGTCCAGCCTACAGCCAACTCCATTTTGCTATTTAGGTAGCTTAGCTCATTTCCTCCTTGCCCTTGCGTGGTCTATGCTCTCCAGTGTGTTCCTGTGTATGACTTGCCGTGGCTGACTTCTCTTCCGATACCTGTTCCTGATTTGTTCCGCCTGACTATGCTGACTTATGGTTTTTCTGATCCTTACTCCTCTGATTACCTGTTCTGGCATCCAAACCCCGGCTTCTGTTTTTGACTACGTTCCTGAACAGTTTTTTTTGCTATTTACTTAAAGGTGTGATTTTAACTGCACTTTCTGTTGAAGCACTCAATACCACTGCAGCCTCGTGCCTCCCCACTTACCATTGAGGCTTTTGATGGGAGACCTCTACAGCCTGCCCATGTGACCCATGAAACCACTCCATTGACCATGGCTGTAAGGGCTCTTCACCATTAGATAATTCAAATTCCTAGTCATTTCCTTTCCTCATTACCCAGTTGTCATTGGTTATCCTTGGTTACAGAGGCCCAATCCCTCTTTTAATTGCCGTAATGCTGAGGTTTTGTCATGGTCCCCACAATGCACTAATACATCTTTTTAGAAAGTGATTAAGATCATGTTCACGTCTTCAGTCTCTTTATTGCCAGAAGAGTACCATGAATTCTGTGATGTCTTTGACAAAGGTCAGGCCGCTATTTTGGCACATCCGCCTTTTGAGCGCACAGTTGTCCTTCAACCCCGGTGCCATTCCTCCTTGTGGCCGGGTTTACCCTTTGTCTGTCTCAGAGGAGAAGGCAATGGAGAAGTATGCTGCGATTTAACTATCCCAGGGGTTCATCCTCAAATCCTCTTCTCCTTCCAGTGCCGACTTTTTCTTTGTGGGGAAAGAAAAGAGTGGTGAACCGAGTCTCTGTATCGATTATAGGGGTCTCATTTGCATTACTGTTAAAAATACTTATCCGATCCCATTGATAATGGAATTATTTGACTGCCTCAAGGGAACAAAGGTCTTCACTAAGCTCGATTTACGAGGGACATACAATCTTGTGAGGATTAATTAGGGCCACGAATGGAAATTTAATACTAGGACCGGACACTACGAATACCTCGTAATGCCCTTTTGGTCTCTGCAACGCTCCTGCAGTTTTCCAGGACTTTATTAACAATATCTTCTGAGATATGCTGCCATAATGTGTGGTGGTTTACCCGGATGATATTCTCATATATTCTAAATCCCTAGAGAACCTCCACACAGATGTCTCTCCCATGTGCTACAGAGGTTGAGAGAAAGCAACCTCTATTGCAAGATGAAAAAATGCGAGTTCCATGAACAGGTTCAATTTTTGGGTTATGTCATTTGTGCTGCCAGGTTTTCGATGGACCCAGAGAAGCCATCTGCAGTCTTAAAGTGGCTTCGGCCATAGGTCTACGTGCTCTACAACATTTTCTTGGCTTTGCCAATTATTATCAGAAATTTATGAGTAATTTCTCTTTTCTGGTCAAACCCCTTCATTGATACTGTGTGACCAGAAAAGAGGGGCAACCCACAGAATTGGGCAACCCACAGAATCCATTAAATCCTTTGAATCCCTCAAGGCCACTTTTGCTGCAGTTCCAGTGCTGGAACATCCTGATCCCATGTTACCCTTCATTCTTGAAGTTGATGCGTCTGACACTGGAGTAGGCACTTTCCTGTCTCAACCTCCTACCCCTGAGAGTTCTATCCATCCTTGTGGCTACTTTTCTAAAAAATTGTTTCTAGCAGAATGAAATTCTGAAACTGGGGATAGAGAATTATTAGCCATAATTTTAACTCTTAAAGAAGGGAGGCATCTCACCAAGGGTACTACTGTGCTGGTCCTCATTTTGACTGACCATAAGAATCTTTCATTCTTGTCTGAGGCTAGACGTTTATCTCCTGGAAGGGCTCAGTGGGACCTTTTTCTGTCAAGCTTCAATTACATAGTCTCATTCATACCTGATACAAAGAATATAAGAGCAGATGCCTTATTGCCACAGTTTTCCTCCTCTTCCAAAATGGAGTCTGTTCCCACTCCTGTGATACCTTCGGACTGCATTTTGGCTATTTTTTTCTAGTCTCACTTCAGCTTTGGGTGAGAGACTGATGCCCTCTCAGATCCATTCTCCTCCTGGTAAACCTCATGACCCCTGCTTTGTCCCCGAGAATCTCCGCACCATTTTCCTCCAGCCCTACCATTCACCTAAGACAGCTGGGCACCCAGGAAAAAATCAACGGCGTATGGACATATTGTTGAGACATATGGCCTATGTCTCAACAATGCTGGTGGCCTAGTCTCCGTGCTCATGAAACCAGCTTTGTAGCCGCTTGTCCTGTGTGTGCTCAGAATAAAACACCACGACACCTTCCAGTGGGCCTCCTTCAACCTATACGCAGTGCAGAGAGGCCTTGGATCCACTTGTCTATTCATTTTATTATGGATTTACGCAACTCCCATAGCAACACCGTTATTCTTATGGTGATTATCCGTTTTTCAAAATGTCACATTGTATTCCGCTAAAGAAGTTGCCTGTGTCCAAGGAACTGGCATCCATTTTCACTGGAGAGTTCTTTCAGTTACATGGGTTACCTAAAGTTATCATCTCGGACAGTTGGTGTCCAAATTTTGGTGAGCCTTTTGTGCACAGTGGGGAGCTCCGCTTTCCTTATCCTCTGCATATCACCCACAGTCCAATGGGGCCGCAGAATGGGCCGACCAAGCCTGGGAGCAGTTCTTACGTTGCTATATTTCTGACCACCATAACACTGGTGTGACCTGTTACCTTGGGTGGAGTTTGCTCACAATAGAACAATCAATGCCGCCTCCTGATTATCTCAGTTTATGGTGAACAAAGAGTTCCAGCCATCCATGTTGCCTGATACATCTGTTCCGCAAGTAATTTCTGCATTAGAGCAACATCTTCAGGAACTCTGTTCCACTTGGGTGCAGGTCCAGGAATAATTGCAACACTCCAGAGAGAGGTACAAACCATGCTGGCCGCCGATGCCTACCTTCACCCTCCTACCAAGTGGGGGAGAGGGTCTGGCTGTCTTCCCATTACCTCTAATTCTGTGTTCCCTCACTAAAACTGGCACCTCGATATATTGGGCCTTTCCGCATACTCTATAAGGCTAACATGGTGGCCTTCACATTAGATCTTCCTTCCAACGTTCGTATTTACAACGTATTCCATGTTTCCTTACGTGTTATTGCTATATCACCTCAGTACCATGCCTTCGCCCGATTAAGGTTCACAACCACATGGAATATGAGATACAATCTATTAGGGCTGGGCGATTTTGCCTAAAAAAAAGATCTTCGATTTTTAAAGAAAAATTCGAGTTTCGATTAGATTTTCGATTTTTTTTCCAATGCACTTAAAAAATGACTGCAGAGTCTGGAGGGAGGACTGAGGAGAAGGAGAAGCGCTGTATATGTGTGTCTGACTCTGATGGACCACCGCCGCGCCTGGATGTGACATCAGCTGCGGGGCGGGCGGTGCGTCTGTACAGGCCGGGGCTGCGGCGAGCTGTGATAGGTACAGTCAACCCGGCCTGGATGTGACGTCAGCTGCCGAGAGAGGAAGCGGGCGGTGCGTCTGTACAGGCCAGGGGCTGTGATAGGATAGGTACCTAGCAACTTGATTCTGCAAATCGCAATGTGTTTTGTAAACTGATTGCAGGGTGTCATTAGGATACACTCCGCAATTAGTTCACATGAACGGGTGACGTAGATGCGGTCCCGAATCCGCTGAGAATTCAGACCGCATCTACTGTGAACCTTGGCTAATAAACATGATCAGATAATCGGGCAACTTATCGTTCGCATTTTGTTGCATGATACTAGTATCAAATTCAACAATGCGCAGTTGCGCACTAAACATATGATTTTTTTTTTTTTTTTGGTACGATCCTGGAAAAGCTTCCTGGTTGCGTAGCTACGTATCGGATAGTGCAAAACAAAACTAATGGCAGCCAGGCTTTTTTCGGGTTATTTTCGTGTTTCTGATCACATACTGTACTGATTAAATGTTCGCTAGGCTATCACACAACAAAAGTTTTCGTGTTTGTCCCTTCGGATTTTTTGGGGCGAAATGTTGTGATTGGCTGTTAAAAGCTGTGCACTAACGATCAGATTATCATGCGATCAATTTGAATGTGATTTTTTTCGTACGATTATCTGTGGCTTTAAAGTGCTTGGAAAGGGCCCACCCACAGCTGTTGCCAGCTCTGCCATTCCCTCAGGGAGCCGGGCCCTCTGTAACTGTTTGGATCAGTTGCCCATAGAGAGGATGACGGAACATCCGTACCCTGATCTCCTCTATGGTGAGAGGCTGGCAGTGACAAGGATTTCATCACTTCTGATTTTGGTGCCATCATTTCCTGGCTGCTACAAACACGATCAGTGTTTCACCAGATGAATTGCAGGGGAGATGTTAGGGGTCTTATGTCTCAATAAAGAGTACCTGTCATTGCCCAAGCTATCCTAAGGGATGTGTTTCTTCCTTTGTCATAGTAATAAAGTTAAATAAAAAAAAAAAAAAAAGTAATTAAAATATGTAAAATAAAATAAAGAAATAAAAGCCTATTAGTACATATATGAGGTAATTGTATCGTCACGATGCTCCCTGCGCCCCCCATACATTCCTCCCTTGGTACACTGACACATGTATCCTGACACTCCTGTATAGAACACAGAAGATTGAGAACTCACCCAGGCTGACCAGCACAACCACAAGGGCCACGATTACAGAGATCACGGTGGGGTCTTGTCTCTGGATTTCCAGTCTGATGGATTCCATATCCAACGACCACTGAGGACCGCCGTCATCCTGAACCGCCGCCATACCGGTTCACCAGGAGTAGCGCATGCGCAGTACAACAGACATCGCAACCAACATGTCCCTCGCCTCTCAGCTACGTGTCACTTCACGCCAACCAATGAGCCGAGCGCTTCCGGGATCCGCACAGCACGCTAAAAGCCCGCAGCCTGTACAGACGCACCGCCCGCCCCGCAGCTGACGTCACATCCAGGCGCGGCGGTGGTCCGAGGCAGAAAAAAGTATTGTAGAAAAAAACTCGAGTTTAAAAAAAAAAATCATTCCAAACTAAAAAATCGATGAATCGATTAAATCGATTTATCGCCCAGCCCTACAATCTATCATTGACTCCCGTAGGTTTAGTGGGAACATAGGATATCCAGTTCACCGAGGGGTTACGGTCCAGGGGAACGCTCTTGGGTCTCATCCTCGGATGTAAATGCTCCTGCCCTGCTCCAGGCTTTCCATATATGTTTTTCCCTCAAGTCTGGTGCTCCCCCAAGGGGGAGGGATTGTTGGGGAAGAGGGTACTGTCAGGGCTGGGCTCCAGATAGTTAGCAAGCTGCTCTTTTCTTTCAGTGTTCAGAAGCTGCTTAGCTGTCGGGTAACTACCAGCCGCTTGTTACCACAATGACTCACCTGGTTACCATTTCCTGCCTCATTAGTCCAGCCTACAGCCAGCCCCTTTTTTGCTTTTGAAGCAGCTGAGCTCATTTCCTCCTTCCCTTTGCTTGGTCTATGATCTCCAGTGTGTTTCTGTGTATTACTTGCCCTGGCTGACTTCTCTTCCCATTCCTAATTTTTTCTCCTGACTATGCTGACTTCTGGTTTCTTGACCCCGGCTCCTCTGATTACCTGCTCTGGAATGCAAATCCCGGATTCTGTTTTTGACTACATTCCTGAACTGTTATTTTTTTCCTACAGATGGTTCCAGCAATGGGAACCCACCAGAGAGATGTCCCCATCCTCTGTATTCCTGGGATTCCACACAGGAAGGTCACACCATCCCTCACCATCATCAGGTAGATGAGGAACAATCACTGATAGTATCATTAGGATCTGTACATTATCTGCATTGTTACATTGATGTCATTTTTATTATATATTCAGAGTGGAAACCTGAGAGATTCTAAAGTTGAGGTTAAAGACGAAATAAAAGAGGAGGATGATGAGGATGGGGTCATAGAGGAAGTACACAAAGATCTGTACCAGGACACCATGGTGGAGTCACCCAGCTACAGAAACCCACCAGAGAGATGTCCCCGTCCTCTGTATTCCTGGGATTCCACACAGGAAGGTCACACCAACCCTCACCATCATCAGGTAGATGTCTGATAATTATTGGTAGTTATGATTTATAAGCAATCGTGTTTTTTTACAATGAATATTTTATTATATCTTTCAGAATGAAAACTCCAAGGATAATATTGTTGTAAAAGAAGAATATAAAGAGGAGGATGAGGAGTATGGAGTGATGGAGGAGGTTTCAGAAGGACACAAGAATATGATGGAGCCACCTAATACCAGAAACCCACCAGAGAGATGTCCCCGTCCTCTGTTTTCCCGGGATTCCACACAGGAAGGTCACACCATCCCTCACTATTACAAGGTTGGTGGGATGGAGTATCTAGAACATGGACTTGTGGAGGGGATGTGTGTGTTTTTTATGTAAGCTTATATCTTCCAGATGATATTTTCTCTCATTTTCTTGGTTTAGAGTGGAGATCCAATCGATATAGAATTTGAGGTTAAAGAAGAAGAAGAAGAGACGTATGTGAGGGATGATCAGCAGTCTATGGAGGAGGATGGAATAACGGGGACATTTATAGAGGAGGACACTCCTACAGAGATCAGCACAGGTGGGTCATTAACATTAAATACATTCCTCCACCCATACTGCTCACTGATTGGTCCAGAGTAGGGCGGGGACTGGGTGATATCAGCCTGTAATACCCTGGTCACTTTCCTGAGCTGTGTTCCCCATCCTGTATTCCTGTATTTCTCTCAGATAATCTTCCTTCTCTGTGCTGCAGACACAATTTATGTCTCTAGACTGGATTTATGGAGATTCTGGGGTTCAGCTGGCAGTAAAATATTGATGTTCACCATAGATGTTGCTCAGCCTAGACACCTGGGGTATGTACCTTGGGTCTTCTGTCCCATGCCCGGGTCTAGCAAGATCTCTGACAGAAGAATTCTCCCGGGGTTACTTGCTCTGTTATTTGCTGGCTGTGCCGGGTGGAGGGATATGTCTGTATAGTCTCACACCCAAGTCACTGAGTTCCTTTCATTTTTATTGAGCCGTGTATATTCTATCTATACAATGCACACACTGTTACACACAAACACACAAACACTTGAAGAAAAGACATGAAAAGACACGCACACTGGTGAACGGTCGCAAACAGTTTTACAATCCACAGTAAACATGAATGAGCCACAAATCCACCCTTCTGGTGTCACGGAGAATAAGCTGACAGTGCACCACCCTGCAATTCCAGGTGTACTCTCACCTCTTCAGATGGACCCCATTGCTCCATACCAAGAGGACACACCCAGCATGAAATCACACACCTTCAGGTACATGTAGGCGGAGCCTCCTCTTTAGGTAGCCAGCTCTGGCTACTAGAGATAAAGAGACACTTTATAGTGCTCACTCACAAGGTTGAAAAAGCAATCCAGCTTTGAATAAACACAATCACTGCAGATTCCCCAAGCATCAGTCTCAGTGTAACTTGAGGGCACTCCGCCTAACGTGATGATGTCCTCAAACCACTCCCATCTGATGCGTTGCATCCTGATTGGACTTCCCCAGAGATATATATGGTCTTCAGGATCAGTCCAGTCTTCATCTTGGTTGTTCTCCCCCCATCCTCACTCTCTGACCTCTGGTGGGGCTCAGCCCCGCTGTTATTCATGACTAAATCATGGACTAAATAAGGAAGTGCGGGACTTCTTGTGTTGGGAAGATGGCAATGAGTGATAGAGGGGGAGGGGACACTCGTCCTATAATCCCCTCATCACTGTCTCGTTGTTTCCTCACTCTCTGACTAAGGTCCATGAATAAAGAAATGAACTGGTAGGAGATCAGAGGACCCATTTACTAGTTACCTGGAGGGTGGAACTGTAAGATCCTCTGAGACAAAGCTGTCTGATGTGGGCGGAGTCCTGGTTTAGGGGAACCAATCTACTGATGTCTAGTAATAATCTTTGTATTTCTATTTTAGTACATGGACGGGAGATGAGGAAAACCTCAGAGGATTGTCTCACTTTGTCTCCAGGCTGTAAAGTAGAAGATGAGGACATCACACAGTATAGTCCAGGAGAAAACCCGGCTACCTCAAATGTCCATCCGGCACCACGCAGTGTAGATGGACCATCGTATTCCTCTTATCCTGAGGAACCTCAGACTGTGAGGGACGGTGCCGGACCATCGTATTCCTCTTATCCTGAGGAACCTCAAACTGTGAGGGACAGTGCCGTACTTACAACAGATAAGAGGTTCTCCTGTTCTGAGTGCGGGAAGAGTTTCCGTTTGAAAGGCAATCTTAATGTGCATAAAAAATCTCACACCGGTGAAAAGCCGTATTCCTGTCCTGAGTGCGGGAAATGTTTTGCACAGAAGTTCAATCTTTCCAGACATCAGAGTTTTCACCCTGGTAAGCAGCCGTATTCCTGTCCTGAGTGCGGGAAATGTTTTTCATGCAAATCCACTTTTTCCACACATCAGAGATCTCACAATAGTGGGAGGCCATATTCCTGTCCTGCGTGTGGGAAACGTTTTGCACATATGTCCGCTCTTTCCACACATCAGAGATCGCATACAGGTGAGAAGCCGTATTCCTGTCCTGAGTGCGGGAAATGTTTTTCAGAGAAGTCCTATCTTTCCAAACATCAGAGATCTCACACTGGTGAGAAGCCGTATTCCTGTCCTGAGTGTGGAAAATGTTTTTCGCGGAAGTTCACTCTTTCCAAACATCAGATATTACACACTGGTGAGAAGCCTTATTCCTGTCCTGAGTGCGGGAAATGTTTTTCATGCAAATCCACTCTTTCCACACATCAGAGATCGCACACTGGTGAGAGGCCGTATTCCTGTCCTGAGTGTGGGAAATGTTTTGCACAGAGTTCTTCTCTTTCCACACATCAGAGATTGCACACTGGTGAGAAGCCGTATTCCTGTCCTGAATGCGGGAAATGTTTTTCAGAGAAGTCCACTCTTTCCAAGCATCAGAGATCTCACACGGGTGAGAAGTCGTATTCCTGTCCTGCGTGCGGGAAATGTTTTATACAGAAGTCCAATCTTTACAGACATCAGAGATCTCACACGGGTGAGAAGCCGTATTCCTGTCCTGAGTGCGCGAAATGTTTTACACAGAAGTCTCATCTTTCCAAACATCAGAGATCTCACACTGGTGAGAAGCCGTATTGCTGTCCTGAGTGCGGGAAATGTTTTGCACAGAAGTCCCATCTTTCCACACATCAGAGATCTCACACGGAGGAGAATGAACTTTCTACTTAGTGCCTTGAGTGCGGGAAATGTCTTCTATATGAATGTTGGTGGACATGTGGGGAAGAAGCACACCCTGATATACACCTGAGATATACTCCATTGCTGAGTACATTTTGTGCGGGAAGATTTCACAAACACTTACAGGTCTGGTTGTTATAAATGTGTTGATGAAATGTGACCCGCATTCCCCCAGTCATGGTGAATTGGGATTTCCTATAATGGTCAGTTCCATCTAGTGGCCATAATGTGCTTTCCTGACAGATGTCCATGGCAGCATACGTTTGGGTAGCCCCGCCCTCGTTCCTCCCCCCATAAGACCCAACCCCCATAAATGTTCAGGATAAGCCAATGGCTGCGTTCCTTTTTTGTCCTCCTCACTTATAGGACCATTTTTGTATGAAGTTTTCCTACCTATTGGAAGTATTGGTGGGCGGGTCTGGTGCTGGGCAGCTGTGCGGGATGTCAGGAGCTTGAGTGGTCATTGAGTCCCCAGCTATCAGCGGGGTGGTGTTATGGCACACATATGTAGGGGATCCATGCCTGGAGAGTGGACCATGCCATCGGCGGCCATTTGCATTGGCTGGGAGCCCAGCTGTGAGCGGGTGGCCATTAAGTGTTAGACACTTGAAATTCGTTTCGGTGCGAATACAAATTCCGACAAATTTTTGGTTATTCCTAGATTCGGATGTATCAAAATCTCCAAATGAAATTGTAATGAATTTCTTTGAAATCTGTTAAAATTTGTTTTGTTTATTCATTTTCTAACGAATTCCACCTTCAGCAGGGAGCATCGATAGTTTCAAAAAACTATTAGATGGGCACCTTAAAGACCACAACATACAGGGGTATACAATGTACAACATACAGCGGTATACAATGTACAACATACAGGGGAATACAATGTACGGTCAACAGCAAACACACACACTCATCATAGGTTGAACTGGATGGACTGATGTCTTTTTTCAACCTCCCTAACTATGTAACTTTTTAGAACGATTCAAATTCGGATCAGTCAAAAAACGATCGACCGATGCAAATTCTGTGTGAAGAAATAGCTGGTTGTTAAGCAGCAAGCCGGGAAGCCGGTCGCCCGCATCCTTAACAACCATGATTCATCAGCTGTCAGCGGGCTTCCCCACTGACAGATGAATGGAAAGAAAAGAATGGCGGCAATAGAAAAAAATGGCGTTGTCCACCCCCCCCCCCCCCTCCATTCCATATCAGGCCCTTCGGGGGCCAAAATGTAAAAAAATAAATAAAAAACAGCATGGGTTCTCCCCTAAAATCCATGCCAGACCCTTTATCCCGGGATGCAGCCTGGCAGGTCAAGAAAGTGGGAGGGATGAGTGAGGGCCCCCCTCTCCTTAACAATACCAGGCCACATGTCCTCCAACATAGGTGGGTGGGTGATTTGGGGAAGCTCTGTCCCCCCCCACCCCACTCCAAAGCACCTCACCCCATGTTGATGGAGACATGGGCCTCTTCCCCACAACCGTGGCCTGTGCTTGTGGGGGTCTGCAGGCAGGGGGCTTGTTGTAATCTGAAAGCCTCTTTTACCAAGGGGGCCCCCCAGCTCTGCCCACCATGTAAATGAGTATCTGGAACATATTTCCCGTACCTATTCACCAAAAAAGTGTCAAGAAGTAATAAGAACACACACACAATTTTTGAAAAATCCTTTATTAAAAAATAACTACTGCAGACTCCTCCTCCATTTGACATTTCTTACATAGGTAAGGGGCGGTAAGTATATCCAAGAGATATACCTAACCTACAGGTAGGCTGAAACCTACCTTATTAAAGATAAGAGTACACTAACTATGAGTCATAAACAAGATGGGCTTTGATCATATACCTAGGTGACCCCTATAGAGAGAGACACCCACATATTATGGGAGTATAAACTCCATCCGGTGTATACCAACCTGCTATCCTCATAAGGTGATTATCCTTCCTCCTTTCTGTATGAATAGATATAGAATAGAGAATGTAATTACTCCTCACACTACTACACATATCTATTTTATCTTGTACCTAGGATCATCAGGACCGATACCTATATATACAACACATTTTGACCAATTTTCCCCCCTGTGTCCGCTCCAGGTCGGGTTAGTTTGTTGGGGGTTGGAAGGAAGGCCGTGTGCTAGTAAGCCATGTTTGTATTTATTATGATGTACATAAATACAGATTATGTTCTATGTTTATGAAACACTAATATCTAGTCTGTTTATAAGAGAAAACTGTCTGTACATCTTCATGGTCCTGAAAAAGCCTTGTGCGAAATGTGTTGACCTGTGAACAGAGGAAATATCTATACCTACACGAACCTTATGATATATACCAACTTATCCTTATATATGTATGATGTACATGAGTGAAATTAGTAGGAGACATTGATCTCCTGTGTACGAGCTGAGCTCAGTTTGGGGCCAGTTTCCTCATTTTATTGAGATCTGGTTTTAGATAAATCAATAAATGTTATTTTAGGATAAATCCATGTAGTTGTTATCTGTCTCATGCTGTGCCCTTAAAGTCCACACATATGACAGTGGTTCCTTGTGATCATCTGTAGTTTCGCATTTTTTTTTGGATAAGAGAAGGGATTTAGTGGGATTCTCCAAATAACTGTTCACAGGTGAGGACAACTCTCTCAATAGAACTGTATCGCAGATCATCTGCAGGACCATAAAGCACCTGTATGGGATGAACAAGTCCCTTTGTAGCTGAAGGAACTCAGTGAACCTTGCCTCTTCAAGACTAGGGATGATCGAACTGTTCGGGTCGACCATCGGTTCGACCCGAACATTGGATGTTCGATATTCGGCCGAATACCGAACTTTTTGCGGTAAAAGTTCGGTATTCGGCCACCAGAACCGCCCAAAATGCACTGGGACAGGAACTGGGCTTTAAAAGCCCGTGATTGGACCAGAAATGTCTGCAAAAGCCAATGAGGGGGCAGGAGTCTCCTAGGAACGTGACTGGAGTGACTACGGGGACCAGAGGCCAATCAGGAGGGAATACGCCCCACACTATATAGATAGCCCCGCCTAACCCCTAGCACAGTGATACAGAGCCTGTTGAAGAGAGTGGAAGCAGTTCTCTGACTCCTGCTTTGCTACACTACATTTCCTATATGAAATGTGCAAAAAGGGTTGAAACGGCGCTACCTGAAAAGTGATTGATAATATAGTGCAATAATGTGCAAATGCCTTTTAAAAGGAAAGTGACACCGGCAAATAATAAATAACGTGAAAACTAATAATATTCCAAAGGGTTAAAAACCACACATTTCCTTATCAATAACCACAACCGATATGATCTGTTGGTGTGTGGTGAATTTTATCTGTAAAATAATAATAATAGTGCCAACAAGTGAGCAAATATTGTAGTGGGTTTATTCAAATAGTGATACAGTGTAAATCCAACAATATATAATATATAAATCCCTGGTGGTGAAGTGATGGATATAAGTGACCAAAGTGAATACTGAAGTGCTGTATTCCTTAGAAGTGTAGGTGTTGTAGTACCCCTGATGACCACTAAGTGAGGTATATACGACCTGTTCACATGAAGTGGTCCCAAGAGGGGTGGATAGTGGGGTCCTCTCCTTATCCCGCAAGGCACCGGCTGGTAATCTCACGGAAAGAAAAGAAAGGGGAGCCCCATCAAGTAGTATGCGAGGTTAAACCAATGTAGAAAGCAGTAAAAACTCACGGTGAAGCTGCCTCGGATCAGTGTAGAGAGACGCCGGGAAGCTTCCGCGTTCCACGGCCTCCTTCTTTAATCCCTCACTTGGTTATTAGTATTTAAAATAGATTTTTAATTAACTTATCCAGGCGACCCCTTCGGACTTTACTTACTCTCTGAAACACTATTCTTATATCAGAATTTTTTATACAGTATGATCCCATCTGAACCTTCTCGTCCAACATCCTTCTCACCAATAAATATTAAAGAATTCCTCTCTTTTATCAATATAAAATTCCTCTGTTTTTAACACAAATATAAATTTTAAAAAGTTTTTTATATATTTTTTATATATTTTTTACATATATTGTATATATTTTTACCTTATTTTACTTGAGTAAACTCCCTCCCCGCTATAAACAAAATATCTCAAAAGATGTGTAATAAGAGGTAATATATCCATACACACTAGGGGGTGCTCTCACATAAATGAAGGAGCATGGGATGTTTGTCCACTCCCGGGGAGATTAGAACACAAGATTTGGAAAATAAAGATTTTTATTCCTTTATCCTTTTTTATTTTTGGAATTACATTAAAGTTAAAAGTTTTTCACATACATTTTTTCTTTTTTCTTTTTTAAATAATACGTTTTGCTTCACATGAATCAGACTAGTTCCGTGTAGGTATCTGGTGAAAGCTGCTTTGCGCATGATGTGAAATATAGCAGCCGTATGTAAATTGCTTAACATGTCCGAACGCCGTGCGGAATCATCTTGTGGAGTGGGTGAGCAAGATGGCGCACGTCCGGCAGTTCATTGAGGAGCACCAAGATGGCCGCGGGTAGCCGTTTGGTTGCTATGACATCGGCTGGCTATAAAGATTCCGGGAGTGCGTGGTGGTGACGCCGCTCCAGCAGACGTCCTCTGACGAAACGCGTAGGGCGGGTCCATTGCGTCATTACGTCACTTCCGGTCTCGGACTTGGGAGCCGTGGAACGCGGAAGCTTCCCGGCGTCTCTCTACACTGATCCGAGGCAGCTTCACCGTGAGTTTTTACTGCTTTCTACATTGGTTTAACCTTGCATACTACTTGATGGGGCTCCCCTTTCTTTTCTTTCCGTGAGATTACCAGCCGGTGCCTTGCGGGATAAGGAGAGGACCCCACTATCCACCCCTCTTGGGACCACTTCATGTGAACAGGTCGTATATACCTCACTTAGTGGTCATCAGGGGTACTACAACACCTACACTTCTAAGGAATACAGCACTTCAGTATTCACTTTGGTCACTTATATCCATCACTTCACCACCAGGGATTTATATATTATATATTGTTGGATTTACACTGTATCACTATTTGAATAAACCCACTACAATATCTGCTCACTTGTTGGCACTATTATTATTATTTTACAGATAAAATTCACCACACACCAACAGATCATATCGGTTGTGGTTATTGATAAGGAAATGTGTGGTTTTTAACCCTTTGGAATATTATTAGTTTTCACGTTATTTATTATTTGCCGGTGTCACTTTCCTTTTAAAAGGCATTTGCACATTATTGCACTATATTATCAATCACTTTTCAGGTAGCGCCGTTTCAACCCTTTTTGCACATTTCACTTTATCCTTAACCCTTCGGGGTTTGGTTGTTGGCTGCTTACACCTTTACACCCGTTCTACACTGTTCTACCTCATACTCCATAGCGCTGGTCACCCTTGCCTTTTACACATTTCCTATATATCGAGTGGTTCTAAAGCTCCATATAGCAGAATTGTATTTAGCTTACAGCCAGTGTAGTTAGATACAGCGATTGTGCTGGTTTTTTGAGTTACAAAAAAAAAAAAAACTTAAAGGACAGTGTCAGTCTTCTGCTGTATGGAGCTTTCTATTTAGTGCGAGGAAAGGGATATCTAGTGTAGTTAGGGAACTTTGTACTACATTAGTTATATTTAATAATTGAGTTTCTGTAGGGAAAGTGTGAGGGTTCTGTTTAGTGAGCACGTTGCACAGTGCTGCTCTATCACAGCAGGTGTACGTGCTTGCTAGGCAGCAAAATACAGTGACAACTTAACGCCTGTTGTTCAAAGCGTTAGGTCCACTGTGCAAAAGGCTTTGCTACTGTGCGTGACACGCATCTGCTGTGCTGTATCCAGCGACAACTGTGGGTCGCATAGCAGTGTGCGTTTTTCACCGCACACAGTTGCCAACGCATCAGTGACAACTTAACGCCTGTTGTTCAAAGCGTTAGGTCCACTGTGCAAAAGCCTTTGCAACTGTGCGTGACACGCATCTGCTGTGCTGTATCCATCGACAACTGTGGGTCGCATAGCAGTGTGCGTTTTTCACCGCACACAGTTGCCAACGCATCAGTGACAAATATGCCTGGTAGACCAAGAAAAGGCATACGTGGCCCTGCTGCGGAAAGGGGCACAGCTTCTAGGGTGTCTAGAGGCAGGGGTGGACGTGGTGGTCAGTCCTCAGCCAGGCCACCATTTGGATTGTTCTCCGGCAGTGGCCAAGCTATACGTCCACAGTATGTACAGGAGGTGGTGGACTATATGACCAAACCCTCATCATCGGCATCATCTGCAACTACAGTGACCCAGGCAGAGAAAAGTGGTCAGTCTTCTGCAGTTGTCAGAACAAATACAGATGAGTCCATGTCCACCTCACATCCTCCCTTAGACCCAACTTCAGACATGACAGAGGAGTCAGCTGAGCTGTTTGACCACAGTGTCAGCCATCTACTCCAGCCTGATGCTCAGTCCTTTATGGAGTCAGATGTTGGGTCTGAGTTTGAGGAGGAGGCAGACCAAGCAAGAGGGGAGAGCAGACGGCCCGCTCCATCTAAGCCCGCACCTGTTGTCTCCCGGGCCATGTCTGATGCTCAGTCCTTGATGGAGTCAGATGTTGGGTCTGAGGTTGAGGAGGAGCCAGAGCAAACAAGAGGGGAGAGCAGACGGCCCGCTCCATCTAAGGCCGCACCTGTTGTCTCCCGGGCCACTATACACACCTCATCTTGCTGGGCCTTTTTTGAGACATCCCATGCAGACAAAACAGTTGCGATCTGCAAGATTTGTAAGAAGGGTATAAAACGGGGCAAAAATGTCAACCACCTGGGTACAAGCTGCCTAAACAGGCATTTGACAACCCACCACTCGGCCCGTTGGCAGGAGCATTTAAAGAACCCACAAAAGGGCCAAAGATCGGTCAGTCGGCCTCCTAGTCCTCCTCGCGCTCCTCCTCATGCTCCACCTGCTCCACCTGCACATCAGTCTGTTCCTGGCCCTGCTATAGTCACTCGTCACCTGTTGGCAGCCTTCACTGACAGGGATGATGATATAGCAGGCAGTGTCGCATCTACCTCCAGCACACCACCAGCTGTAACATCTAGACGCCAAATTTCGATTCCACACATGCTGGAACGAAAAACAATGTATACTCCCCGCCACCCACATGCCCAGCGTCTAAACAGTAGTTTGGCTAAACTACTGGCTCTGCAACTATTACCATTTAACCTGGTAGAGTCTGCTCCCTTCCGTGACTTTGCAAAATGTGCAGTTCCACAGTGGCAGGTGCCAAGTCGGCATTACTTTGCCCGTAAGGCCCTGCCATCCCTATACCAACATGTGGAAGGCAATGTAGTGTCGTCCCTGGCCAAGTCAGTCAGCCGTAAGATACACTTGACGGATGACACTTGGTCAAGCAAACATGGGCAGGGACGGTACATTTCTGTCACTGCTCACTGGGTGACACTGCTTGCCAGTGGAAGGGATTGTAGCCAGGGCTTGGTGCTGGTGCTGCAGCCAGTGTTGCCCCCACGTCTGCAAACAGCTGGTGGTGTCGCTGATCCGGGTAGATCGATCACTTCTACCCCCTCCTGCTCCTCCTCCTCTACCTCCTCCATGCCCTCCTCTGCAGCATGGTCCTTTGAATATGATGAGGTACCACGTAAACGTTCAAAGGGCTATTCTATGTCTCAGGCCAAAAGGTGTCACGCAGTGCTGCAGCTTGTGTGTCTAGGGGACAGGCAGCACACTGCCCCTCAGATTCTTGGGGCTCTGCAGGCACAGGCCCAGAGGTGGTTGACACCACGCCAGCTGCAGCCAGGGATGGTGGTTACTGATAATGGGTCAAACCTCCTGGCCGCCCTTCGTCAGGGAAAGTTAACCCATGTGCCATGCCTGGCGCATGTCCTGAATCTCGTGGTACAGCGGTTTTTGAACTCGTACCGGGGAATGCAGGATGTGCTAAGGATGGCAAGAAGGGTGTGCAGTCACTTCAGGCGGTCGTACAGTGCCACTGCACGTTTGGCCGAAGTACAGCGCGAGTTTCACCTGCCGGTACACCGCCTCATCTGTGACATGCCCACCCGCTGGAACTCCACCTTGGCTATGCTGCAGCGCCTGTACACGCAGCAGAGGGCCCTCAATGAATACCTATGCGAATATGGCACCAGCACTGGCTCTTTTCACCACGGCAGTGGCTTTTGATTAAGGATGCATGCGCTGTCCTCTCGCCATTTGAGGAGGCCACAAGGATGGTCACCCAGGACAGCGCATGCATCAGTGACACCCTACCGGTACTGTTTTTGTTGGAGCACACTCTGCGTGGCATTATGGACAGGGCACTGGAGGCAGAGCAGCAGGAGGAAGAGGAGGACTTCCTTGCCTCTCAAGGCCCCCTTTATCCTGAGAATCCTGACCCCATTATGCCTAGCTCCCAGAGGCCCGAGCTGTAACGCTCCTGCGTTTTATGTATGATGTGGATTTACAGCTGCAGAAATATTCCACTTCAGTAGTCATGTAGAGAAACGCTGAGACACCATTCCCAACTCCCAAAGACTCATCATGTGTGGATGATCTCAATTCAGCAAGTAAATACACACACTCAATAAGATGTTCCTAGAGTGACTTATGTATATAGTAACACAGTGATGATAGGCTGAAGAGACAGGTTGGGTAGAGATGGTAGATGACAGACACTTGAAAGGAAATGTTCTTGAAAGTAAGATAGTAGCAGATGGGATGCAGATAGGTTAGCAATCATGTATGGTAGCAGATGATAGAGTAACAGGTGAACATACGGGAGAGACCAACCCAGTGCAAGAGCAAATGGTAGTAGGCTCAAGAGCTAGCAATCTTAGATAATGCAGATGTAATAATAGTCCTTAGTATGCAGAGCTAGATAGTGTAAGCTTTAGTATGAAGGTTTATAGAGGTTTCCCCTGTGGGGTACTTATCACTAGTAGCAATGTAGCAGAGGAGAGGTTCGTCAAGAGCGGATGATCCGGTAGTGGGATACAGGGATCAGCGCAGCGTGGTTCCGACAGCGAGGTATGCTTGCAAGCATGAGAGCTTCAAGACAGGTTAGCATCAAGGCACAAAGCAGGTTGAACGAACACATGTGAGTGAGAGCTGGTGATTTAAATAGCTGTTCAGTCCGGCGCCTCATGATGATGTCAGCACTCTTAAAGGGAAACACACCTATATGTGCTTCATCTATCTAGGTAGATGGAAAGCACCCGGAAATGATGTGATAGGAGGCACTGAGAGTGCCAGAACCTTACAGTACCCCCCCCGTAAGGCCGGCTCCGGAAGGCCTCTAAGGCTGGTTGTCGATATAAGAATCGGAAAAAGCTGGTTGCCGATGTGAGAATCGGAAAAGACTGGTTGCCGATACGAGAATCGGATAATACTGGTTGCCGATACGAGAATCGGATAATACTGGTTGCCGATACGAGAATCGGATAAGACTGGTTGCCGATACGAGAATCGGATAAGACTGGTTGCCGATACGAGAATCGGATAAGACTGGTTGCCGATACGAGAATCGGATAAGGCTGGTTGCCGATACGAGAATCGGATAAGACTGGTTGCCGATACGAGAATCGGATAAGGCTGGTTGCCGATACGAGAATCGGATAAGACTGGTTGCCGATACGAGAATCGGATAAGGCTGGTTGCCGATACGAGAATCGGATAAGGCTGGTTGCCGATACGAGAATCGGATAAGACTGGTTGCCGATGTGAAAATCGGATCACTTGTTGCCGATATGAGAATCGGATCAGGTTGGTAACCGATGTGAGAATCGGATCACTTGTTGCCGATATGAGAATCGGATCAGGTTGGTAACCGATGTGAGAATCGGATCAGGTTGGTAACCGATGTGAGAATCGGATCACTTGTTGCCGATATGAGAATCGGATCAGGTTGGTAACCGATCTGAGAATCGGATCACTTGTTGCCGATATGAGAATCGGATCAGGTTGGTAACCGATCTGAGAATCGGATAGGACTTGTTGCCGATACGAGAATCGGATCAGGTTGGTAACCGATGTGAGAATCGGATCACTTGTTGCCGATATGAAAATCGGATCAGGTTGGTAACCGATGTGAGAATCGGATCACTTGTTGCCGATATGAAAATCGGATCAGGTTGGTAACCGATGTGAGAATCGGATCACTTGTTGCCGATATGAGAATCGGATCACTTGTTGTTAGGGTGTCTGCTACATGAACCCCTCACTAGAATCGGACGCATAACCATCCGAAGTAGTCCTAACAACCAATGCTTCTTCAAACATCCTCAGATCCTTCCTACATACCACCGTGCCATTAGAAGCGCGTACGCAGTCAGGTGCAAGAATCTCAATGTTTTCATTGGAAGCTAAAAATGTGCTTGCAAAAATAGGAGTATCTATACCAACATCTGCCAATTTCTGGGTGTCCTTTTCTGATATAGAACGGGGACAGGGCTGGCAACAGCCTTGGTAATTTCCAGGCTGTTTTTCAGGGAAGACAGTTCGGATTCGCATGGCCTCCATTGGGAGAGCCTTAGGCCTATGGGGTCGGGTTGGGCAGGATGTAATGAAATGTCCCCCTTCTCCACAATAAAAACAAAGGCCACAGATTCTCCTGTGATCTTTTTTTTTTTGTAAGGACAACTTAGCATGTACGGCACCAATCTCCATAGGCTCCTCATCCATCTCTATTGGATCAGGGTTCAAATGAGACGTGTCAGAGTGACAAGGCTGACTGTTTAAGGCAGGCTTGGACCATGACCAGGCAGGATCACCATATTCATTTGGTTTCCTTTTTTCCCTAGGTAGCCGGGGTCTGCGGTTACCTGGAGCAGGTTTAGGAGTAGATTTTTGGGAGGGGAGACACTGGGAGTGCATCGCAATTGCAAATGATTCCCAATTGTCTAGGATCGGACTTTTTTCTTGCAGTTTCTGGTATGCCCACGTTTTCATTTTGCCAGAAAGCAAATTAATGGCAGCATGCACTTTAATAAAGTCATTATGATAGGTCCTGGGCTTAAGGATAAATAGGAGCTCACAATCCATACGAAAAAAAAGAAAAGAGGAACGGGAACCATCAAACCTGTCTGGTAGAAGGACAAGAGGTTCTGGGGGTTGAGCAGCAGTAGGCTGTGTCAGTCTGGCCACCTGCTGCGTCAGAGCCTGATTGTCTTCTTTTAATTCAGTAAGTGCGTGTATTAACGCAGTTACTTGTTGTGTTAACTGTGTCACCTGAGTGGTCATTTCTGCTGAATCCATTTTATCTGGTTCGTTCAATCTGTAACGCTCCTGCCTTTTATGTATGATGTGGATTTACAGCTGCAGAAATATTCCACTTCAGTAGTCATGTAGAGAAACGCTGAGACACCATTCCCAACTCCCAATGACTCATCATGTGTGGAGGATCTCAATTCAGCAAGTAAATACACACACTCAATAAGATGTTCCTAGAGTGACTTATGTATATAGTAACACAGTGATGATAGGCTGAAGAGACAGGTTGGGTAGAGATGGTAGATGACAGACACTTGAAAGGAAATGTTCTTGAAAGTAAGATAGTAGCAGATGGGATGCAGATAGGTTAGCAATCATGTATGGTAGCAGATGATAGAGTAGCAGGTGAACATACAGGAGAGACCAACCCAGTGCAAGAGCAGATGGTAGTAGGCTCAAGAGCTAGCAATCTTAGATAATGCAGATGTAATAATAGTCCTTAGTATGCAGAGCTAGATAGTGTAAGCTTTAGTATGAAGGTTTATAGAGGTTTCCCCTGTGGGGTACTTATCACTAATAGCAATGTAGCAGAGGAGAGGTTCGTCAAGAGCGGATGATCCGGTAGCGGGATACAGGGATCAGCGCAGCGTGGTTCCGACAGCGAGGTATGCTTGCAAGCATGAGAGCTTCAAGACAGGTTAGCATCAAGGCACAAAGCAGGTTGAACGAACACATGTGAGTGAGAGCTGGTGATTTAAATAGCTGTTCAGTCCGGCGCCTCATGATGATGTCAGCACTCTTAAAGGGAAACACACCTATATGTGCTTCATCTATCTAGGTAGATAGAAAGCACCCGGAAATGATGTGATAGGAGGCACTGAGAGTGCCAGAACCTTACACGAGCAGGATCCAGGGGCGGAAGAGGAGGAGGAGGAGGACGATTCTGCGGGAACTTTTGCAGGGTTTGAGGAGGAGGAGTAGGAGGAGGGAGACATGCGGCAATCTGCAAGGCCTAGTTTGACTCCCTCGGGACACTTTGGAGTAGTGCGTGGCTGGGAGGAGGAGGAGCCCATTCAAGATAATGTAGTTTTGAGTGACCCCGAGGAGTCAGCTTCTCAGGCCTTCGCTAATTTGCGACGCATGGGAAACATGATGCTTCAGAGCCTGCGAAAGGACCCCAGAATCAAGGCCATTAAAGAGACTGACCACTATTGGTTAGCCACCCTACTTGACCCCCGGTACAAGTGTAAAGTCTCTGAGCTTTTCCCATGCACCCAGAGAGTCCACAGGATCAAATCCCTTGAGGACAGTCTCAAGAGGATTCTGGTGAACACGTTCCCCGACTCCCGTAGGGTGCAGGGGCGGGGACAACCTACCATGGATTCTACTGGTGGTCACGAGAGGAGCGTTGGAGAAGGCGTGCGGTTGACGGATGCCTTTCGGTCTTTTTTTAGTCCTCACCGCCCAGGCCTCTCAGCTGCCACATCGCATCGACAGCATCTGCATCACATGGTGGACGATTACGTGAGGGCACAAAGTGACACAGAGGGCTTTTCATGTGACGACACCAATCCACTGGCATACTGGGTCTCAAGATTAGACCACTGGCCAGAACTGGCCCAGTATGCCATGGAGTTGTTGGCCTGCCCTGCTTCCAGTGTCCTATCGGAACGGGCATTCAGCGCAGCAGGAGGATTCGTCACAGACCATCGAACGAGACTCTCCACCGACTCAGTCGACCGTTTGACATTCATTAAAATGAATCAGTCGTGGATATCAAGCTTTGATGCACCTGATGCAGACCTTGTAGACTAGGCTATCGTTGTGATGTGGCAGCTAAACCTCAGTTTAAGCCTGGACCATAGTGCCACCCTCAAACCCTTCTCTCATTCTCTTTACGTTCACAGAACCTCATTTTGGTTATAACAAAAACTACCATGTTTGCGCACCTGTTCCACAGGTGCACACCTTTACAATTTTTGGGCCTCCTTCAACACCAGCTCTTTGGGGTTAAGGTGGGGAGGCTATGCTAAAACAAAAACGACAATGTTTGCGCACCTGTTCCACAGGTGCACACCTTTACAATTTTTGGGCCTCCTTCAACACCAGCTCTTTGGGGTTAAGGTGGGGAGGCTATGCTAAACAAAAACTACCATGTTTGCGCACCTGTTCCACAGGTGCACACCTTTACAATTTTTGGGCCTCCTTCAACACCAGCTCTTTGGGGTTAAGGTGGGGAGGCTATGCTAAACAAAAACTACCATGTTTGCGAACCTGTTCCACAGGTGCACACCTTTACAATTTTTGGGCCTCCTTCAAAGCCAGCTCTTTGGGGTTATGGTGGGGAGGCTCCGCCAACACCAAAACTACCATGTTTGCGCACCTGTTCCACATGTGCACACCTTCATAATTTTTACGCCTTCTTCAACACCAGCTCTTTGGGCTTACAGTGGTATGGCTCCGCCAACACCCAAACAACAATTTTTGCGCACCTGTCACACAGATGCATATCATTGTAATTTTTTTCCTTACAAAGGCAATTATTGCCTTCATTACCAGCACTTTCATAGGGATATGGTGTCAAGGCATCGTCCGCACCACCAAATGCCCAATTTTTAAGCATCCTTTACTTCTATTCAAAGTCAAGAGACAACAGTATTCATCCAAAACATCTCTAATCTTGTTCACTCTGCACTACATTGTGGCCCCTCCCCCTAACCCTAACCCTCAATGTATCCGTGCATATATGTCTGTTTCCTGTGAGAATTGAAGTTAAAGTGCACCAAACACCATTTTACATGAAATAAAGTGCAATTACATACATCTTTGGACTTCTTGAAAACATTTGGTAATAATAGCCCCATTGTGGAAATACACCCGTTAATTATATGCACATTTAACCACTTAAGCCCCGGAGGATTTTCCTGCTAAACGACCAGGGGGTATTTTGCGATTCAGCACTGCGTGACTTTAACGGACAATTGCGCGGTCGTGCGACGCTGTACCTAAACGAATTTGACGTCCTTTTTTTCCCACAAACAGAGCTTTCTTTTGGTGGTATTTGATCACCCGTGCGATTTTTACTTTTTGCGCTATAAACAAAAAAAGAGCGTACATTTTGCAAAAATAACAATATTTTTCACATTTTTTTATATGAAATTCCCCCCAAAAAAATGTAAAAATCAAAATTTTTTAACATTTTCGGCCAATTTGTTTTATGCTACCTATGTTTGGTAAAAAAAAATCGCAAAAAGCGTATTTTGATTGGTTTGCGCAAAAATTATCGCGTTTACTAACAAAGGGAAAGATTTTTGTCATTTTTGTTGTTTTTTTTTTTAACGCGTAATGGCGGCGATCTGCAATTTTTTTTTGCGGTACTGCGACATTGCGGCGGACAGATCGGACCCTTGACTGACATTTGTGACACTTTTGGGGTTACCAGTGACATTTCTACAGTAATCAGTGCTATACATATGCACTGTTACTGTAAAAATACACTGGTAGTGAAGGGGTTAACTTTATTTGGGAGGGAGGGGCTGTGTGTGTCCCTAGCGGCGTGGTTTCTACTGTGATTGGCTGTGGCTTGAGCTGTAAGGACACTGATCAATGGATCTACATACTAGATCCGTGTGATCAGTGTCTTTACAGCGAGGAGAATGACAGGCGGCTTGTTTACACAAGCTGCCTGACTTTCTCCCTCTCCCCCGCCGATCGCCGAGTGACCGGCAGACATCGGGTCCGCTGGTCACACGCGCGGGGGGGTCCGTGACCGCGCGGGAGCGCGCCTCCACGGGCGCGCGCTCGCTCCCCAGAGCCTCACAGGCGAGCGACATAGACCTACGTCACTCTGCCTGTGAGGGGCTGACTGCCGCAGTAAATATACTGTGAGCAGTCGGCAAGCGGTTAAAGAGACAGCCCCTTTTTCCAAAAAAAACTCTAATCTTGTTCCCAGTGCACTGCATTATGTCCCCATCATACACATTGGCTGTGCCGTTGATTAGGAGCAAAAGAAAGGCGCGGTTAAGCAAAAAAGTCATTTTTGAAGGTTTGGTATGCTATAATTCTGGTTCTGGACATGCTACAGAGCTGAAACTTCACAGATACACCTTTTAGACCCCCCAGACACTAAATCCAAAGAAATCTCTTTTTTTAATTTTTTCAATAATTGTCTCTCTATCAAAAACGACATTTTTTAAGAACTTTTTTTTGTGTGATTAATAGTCCCTGGGGCATGACCCAGAACCCTAGGCACTTTTTAGGGGCATTTATTGGGTTTTAGTGCTTCAAAATGGTGTTTTTTGATTCCAGAAGTTCGGGTCCCATTGATTTCAATGGGGTTCTGGAATCCGAACCGAACTTTCCTGAAATTCGGGTGTTCTGGTCGAACCGAACTTTTCAAAAGTTCGATCATCCCTATAAAAGATTACCTGCCTCTAAAACGACCTCCGGATAGCCAACAAGACAAGACAGAAGCAAGTCGTACAGTGGTAAGAGTAAATGTACCTACCATACATTGGTCAGGAGTATATCATATATAGCCCAGGGTACAGAGTGCAGGGGTCAGGAGTATATCATATACAGTCCAGGTTACAGAGTGTAGTGGTCAGGAGTATATCACATACAGCCCAGGGTACAGAGTGCAGTGGTCAGGAGTATATCATATACAGCCCAGGGTACAGAGTGCAGTGGTCAGGAGTATATCATATACAGCCCAGGGTACAGAGTGCAGTGGTCAGGAGTATATCACATACAGCCCAGTGTACAGAGTGAAGTGGTCAGGAGTATATCATATACAACCCAGGGTACAGAGTGAAGTGGTCAGGAGTATATCATATACAGCCCAGGGTACAGAGTGAAGTGGTCAGGAGTATATCATATACAGCCCAGGGTACAGAGTGCAGTGGTCAGGAGTATATCATATACCGTCCAGGATACAGAGTGTAGTGGTCAGGAGTATATCATAGACAGCCCAGGGTACAGAGTGCAGTGGTCAGGAGTATATCATATACAGCCCAGGATACAGAGTGCAGTGGTCAGGAGTATATCATATACAGCCCAGGGTACAGAGTGCAGTGGTCAGGAGTATATCATATACAGCCCAGAGTGCAGTGGTCAGGAGTATATCATATACAGCTCAGGTTACAGAGTATAGTGGTCAGGAGTATATCGTATACAGCCCAGTGTACAGAGTGTAGTGGTCAGGAGTATATCATATACAGCTCAGGGTACAGAGTGCAGTAGCCAGGAGTATATCATATACAGCTCAGGGTACAGAGTGCAGTGGTCAAGAGTATATCATATACAGCTCAGGGTACAGAGTGCAGTGGTCAGGAGTATATCATATACAGCCCAGGGTACAGAGTGCAGTGGTCAGGACTTAAGGAGTATATCATATACAGTCCTGTGTATAGAGTGCAGTGGTCAGGAGTATATCATATACAGCCCAGGATACAGAGTGCAGTGGTCAGGAGTATATCATATACAGCTCAGGGTACATAGTGCAGGGGTCAGGAGTATATCATATACAGCCCAGGGTACAGAGTGCAGTGGTCAGGACTTAAGGAGTATATCATATACAGTCCTGTGTATAGAGTGCAGTGGTCAGGAGTATATCATATACAGCCCAGGATACAGAGTGCAGTGGTCAGGAGTATATCATATACAGCTCAGGGTACAGAGTATAGTGGTCAGGAGTATATCGTATACAGCCCAGTGTACAGAGTGCAGTGGTCAGGAGTATATCATATACAGCTCAGGGTACAGAGTGAAGTGGTCAGGAGTATATCATATACAGCTCAGGGTACAGAGTGCAGTGGTCAGGAGTATATCATATGCAGCCCAGGGTACAGAGTGTAGACAACACCGCTAAAGTTTGAATTTAACTATCACCACATCCGTACTCTTTAACAACTAGACTGAGAAACAAGCTGTCATTTATCAGTGCTAGGAATACTTTCTTCTCAGCTGAATAACTTTGTAGTTTCACCAGAACCAGGAGTAATTCCCAGTGGTCAGTGCAGTGGTCCCTGACATTGGTGACCAATGGTAGAAGGACCCCCTTATATCATCATCAGTGGGATGACTGCCCCCCTTACTGATCATTGATGT
This sequence comes from Pelophylax lessonae, assembly GCF_965119305.1. Classification (NCBI taxonomy): domain Eukaryota; kingdom Metazoa; phylum Chordata; class Amphibia; order Anura; family Ranidae; genus Pelophylax; species Pelophylax lessonae. The sequence continues at coordinate 270,670,704 of NC_138776.1, read as the reverse complement.
CATTTGTTACTGAGAGACAGAAATTGTTCACTGCTTAAAGCGGAGTTCCACCCAGGGGATACTTTTTTTAATAAAAATACCCCCGGGACAGTCAGGGCTAGTACATTCCACAATGGCTAGCCTCTGATCTGTCCCAGGTTGCACTTACCTTTTTGGAGAAATACTTACCTTGAAAAAGTATTCTCCAGCGCTGCCATCTCATGTGTGGGCAGCTTGAAGCCAGCGCGATCCTCTTCGGCGTCCTCTTCCTTCTTCTTCGGTCCCACGATGCACTTCACCGGCCCCGCCGTCACTTCCGTTGCGCGCGCGTCATCCCTCCACAGCTTCTGGGTGTGCCCAGAAGCTGTTTAGAAGGGAATGACGCGCGCGCGCCAGGACTGACGTCGGGGCCGGTGCAGGCGCATTGATTCCTGGGAGCGATGACGTTCAGCTCCCAGGAATCATTGCAAAAGCCAGGAAGTGACGAATCGCCGTGGCCGCCGAGGGGAGGAAGAAGGAAGTAAGGTAAGTATATTTTCTCTACAAGGTAAGTAAAAAAAAAAAAAAATTGCGATTATCCATTTGTTTTTCAGGTGACCCGGAGCGAGAAGATGGAGGTAAGTGTAAATTTAGGGTGGAACTCCACTTTAAGGAACCCCTAGAAACCTTTGGAGGAACCCTGGCTGAGAAAGGCTGGACTAGGCAGTAATATATTTCTCTCCCCCTTGGTGGGAGTGGAGATGACCCCCATCTATAAGGATATACAGTACATACACACACAGCACAAGGCCGTGTTCTCACTACAAGACTTTTCTCAGGGCTGCACAAGATGGTGATCTCTTTCTACCCTGACAGGAAGTCTCTATGGAAGACAGGAAGTGATGTTTGACAAAGACAGGAAGTTCCATGAGGTAGGCAGAACCGAGGAGACGTTGCTGGAAGTGGCAGCAGAGGAGGTAATAAGATCTTATCGCCCCCCCCCCCCCCCCCCCCCCCCGTCATGTCCGTCCTCTTCCTCCATAGTCACTGTGATGTCTTTTATCTCCAGCAGATGATGATACACATATATATAGTGTGGAAACCTAGATTAAACCCTTTAGGGTCAGAACATTCCTCCACTTACGTATATATATATATACTGCTCAAACAAATAAAAGGAATGCTTTGAAAACACATCAGATCTCAATGGTGAAAAAATATCATGCTGGATATCTATACTGGTATGGACTGGGTAATGTGTTAGGATCTATACTGGTATGGATTGGGCAATAATGTGTTAGGATCTATACTGGTATGGACTAGGGAATGTATTAGGATCTATACTGGTATGGACAGGGTAATGTGTTAGGACCTATACTGGTATGGACTGGGTAATGTGTTAGGATCTATACTGGTATGGACTGGGTAATGTGTTAGGATCTAAACTGGTATAGTCTGGGTAATGTGTTAGGATCTATACTGGTATGGACTGGGTAATGTGTTAGGATCTATACTGGTATGGACTGTGTAATGTGTTGGGAAGGAAAGGATGTCACATCTTTGATGGAAATTAAAATTATCACCCTACAGAGGGCTGAACTCAAAGACTCCCCGAAAATCAAAGTGAAAAAATGATGCAGCAGGCGAGTCCATTTTGGTGAAATTTCAATGCAGGACCTCAGAATGGTCCTCGGTAGTTTGTATGGCCCCCACGTGCTTGTATGCATGTCTGACAACGTCAGGGCGCTCCTAATGAGACGACAGATGGAGCCCTGGGGTATTTCCTCCCAGATCTGGACCAGGACATTACTGAGCTTCTCAACCGACTTAGGGGCAACCTGGTGGCGTTGGATGGACTGAAACATAATGTCCCAGAGGTGTTCTATCGGATTTAGGTCAGGCGAGCGTGGGGGCCATTCAATGGTACTAATTCCTTCATCCTCCAGGAACTGGCTGCATACTCCCACCACGAGGCCGGGCATTGTTGTGCACCGAGAGGAACCCAGGACCCACTGCACCAGCGTAGGGTCTGACAATGGGTCTAAGGATTTCATCCCAATACCTAATGGCAGTCAGGGTGCCATTGTCTAGCCTGTAGAGGTCTGTGCGTCCCTCCATGGATATTCCTCCCCAGACCATCATTGACCCACCACCAAACCGGTCATGCTGAACGATGTTACAGGCAGCATAATGTTCTCCACGGCTTCTCCAAACCCTTTCACGTCTGTCCCATGTGCTCAGGGTGAACCTGCTCTCATCTGTGAAAAGCACAGGGTGCCAGTGGTGGAGCTGCCAATTCTGGTGTTCAATGGCAAATGCCAATCAAGCTCCATAGTGCCGGGCAGTGAGCACAGGGACCACTAGAGGACGTCGGGCCCTCAGGCCACCCTCATGAAGTCTGTTTCTGATTGTTTAGTCAGAGACATTCATACCAGTGGCCTGCTGGAGATCATTTTGTAGGGCTCTGGCAGTGCTCATCCTGTTGCACAAAAGGAGCAGATACCGGTCCTGATGATGGGTTAAGGACCTTCTATGGCCCTGTCCAGCTCTCCTAGAGTAACTGCCTGTCTCCTGGAATATCCTCCATGCTCCTGAGACTGTGCTGGGAGACACAGCAAACCTTCTGGCAATGGCACGTATTGATGTGCCATCCTGGAGTAGTTGGACTGCCTGTGCAACCTCTATAGGATCCAGGTATCTCCTCATGCTACCAGTAGTGAAACTGACCCCCTCCATAGGGTCCAGGTATGACCTCATGCTACCAGTAGTGACACTGACCCCCTCTATAGGGTCCAGGTATGGCCTCATGCTACCAGTAGTGACACTGACCCCAGCCAAAAGCAACAAAACTAGTGACAAACAGTCAGAAAAGATGAGTAGGGAAAAAAATGTTATTGACCTCCACTTGTAAAACCATTCCTGTTGTGGGGGTCATCCCATTGTTGCCCATCTAGTGCACCTGTTAATTTCATTAAAACCAAAGCAGCGGAATCTGATAAACAACCCCCACTGCTACTTAACTGACCAGATCAATATTCCAGGAGTTTACTTGACTTGAAGCTATACTCTAAATAAAAAGTGTTTCTTTCATTTTTTTTGAGCAGTGTATAATGTTTCATAATCGGTTATCTTTCTTACCTGTCTAGACAGAAACCCACATAGATCAAATGAAGCCACCAATGAGGATGGAGGAGGACCGGAGTCACATGACTGAGAAGATACTAAACCTCACCCTGGAGATCATCTACCTGCTGACCGGAGAGGTGAGGGGGATTCTGGGAGGTCACATGACATCACTCTTATCTCTATTAATAAAACACAGACCTGACCGGAGAGGTGAGGAGGATTCTGGGAGGTCACATGACATCACTCTTATCTCTATTAATAAAACACAGACCTGACCGGAGAGGTGAGGAGGATTCTGGGATTCTAACATGATATTCCTATTGGTTCTCCAATACAGAGATTTCCTCTTCTGAAGTCAGGTGATCATATGACCATCACAGTGCCTCCATGTGACTCCCTAAAACCTGAGAGACACAACATGCAGAAGATTCTAGAAGTCACCAAGAAGATGATGGAGCTGCTGACAGGAGAGGTGAGCGGTGCTGGGAATTCTGGGACATTATCCAGTAACAGACAAGGGATGTGTCTGGATGGTGACTGTATCATTGTGTGTGTCAGGTTCCTATAAGGTGTCAGGATGTCACTGTCTATTTCTCCATGGAGGAGTGGGAGTATTTAGAAGGACACAAGGATCTCTACAAGGACGTCATGATGGAGAATCAGCCGCCCCTCACATCACCGGGTAAGAGGAGACTTTATTGTAAAGGAGAGAGCAGTACGGAGGCTCCACCTAGATCCCCCATCATCTGATAAACACATAGAAATAATGTATTCAGTCAGTGTGTGTGTTTCCTACAGATGGATCCAGTAATGGGAACCCACCAGAGAGATGTCCCCGTCCTCTGTATTCCCGGGATTCCACACAGGAAGGTCACACCATCCCTCACCATCATCAGGTAGATGAGGAACAATCACTGATAGTATCATTAGGATCTGTACATTATCTGCATTGTTACCATTGATGTCATTTTTATTATATATTCAGAGTGGAAACCTGAGAGATTCTAAATTTGAGGTTAAAGAAGAGATAAAAGAGGAGGATGATGAGGATGGGGTGATGGAGGAAATACACAAAGATCTGTACCAGGACACCATGGTGGAGTCATCCAGCTACAGAAACCCACCAGAGAGATGTCCCCGTCCTCTGTATTCCCGGGATTCCACACAGGAAGGTCACACCATCCCCCACCATCATCAGGTAGATGTCTGATAATTATTGGTAGTTATGATTTATAAGCAATCGTGTTTTTTTACAATGAATATTTTATTATATTTTTCAGAATGAAAACTCCAAGGATAATATTGTTGTAAAAGAAGAGTATAAAGAGGAGGATGAGGAGTATGGAGTGATGGAGGAGGTTTCAGAAGGACACAAGAATATGATGAAGCCACCTAATACCAGGAATCCACCAGAGAGATGTCCCCGTCCTCTGTATTCCCGGGATTCCACACAGGAAGGTCACACCATCCCTCACTATTACAAGGTTGGTGGGATGGAGTATCTAGAACATGGACTTGTGGAGGGGATGTGTGTATTTTTTATGTAAGCTTATATCTTCCAGATGATATTCTCTCTCATTTTCTTGGTTTAGAGTGGAGATCCAATCGATATAGAATTTGAGGTTAAAGCAGAAGAAGAAGAGACGTATGTGAGGGATGATCAGCTGTCTATGGAGGAGGATGGAATAACGGGGACATTTATAGAGGAGGACACTCCTACAGAGATCAGCACAGGTGGGTCATTAACACTAAATACATTCCTCCACCCATACTGCTCACTGATTGGTCCAGAGTAGGGCGGGGACTGGGTGATATCAGCCTGTAATCCCCTGGTCACTTTCCTGAGCTGTGTTCCCTCTCCTGTATTCCTGTATTTCTCTCGGATAATCTTCCTTCTCTGTGCTGCAGACACAATTTATGTCTCTAGACTGGATTTATGGAGATTCTGGGGTTCAGCTGGCAGTAAAATGTTGATGTTCACCATAGACGTTGCTCAGCCTAGACACCTGGGGTATGTACCTTGGGTTTTCTGCCCCATGCCCAGGTCTAGCAAGATCTCTGACAGAAGAATTCTCCCGGGGTTACTTGCTCTGTTATTTGCTGGCTGTGCCTGGTGGAGGGATATGTCTGTATAGTCTCACACCCAAGTCACTGAGTTCCTTTCATTTTATTGAGCCGTGTATATTCTATCTATACAATGCACACACTGTTACACACAAACACACAAAAACTTGAAGAAAAGACATAAAAGACACGCACACTGGTGAACAGTCGCAAACAGTTTTCCAATCCACAGTAAACATGAATGAGCCACAAATCCACCCTTCTGGTGTCACGGAGAATAAGCTGACAGTGCGCCACTCTGCAATTCCAGGTGTACTCTCACCTCTTCAGATGGACCCCATTGCTCCATACCAAGAGGACACACCCAGCATGAAATCACACACCTTCAGGTACATGTAGGCGGAGCCTCCTCTTTAGGTAGCCAGCTCCTGCTACTAGAGATAAAGAGACTCCATAGTGCTCACTGTTATATTTATTACATGGATAAGAAAAGCACTCACAAGGTTAAAAAAGCAATCCAGCATTGAATACACCCAATCACTGCAGATTCCCCAAGCATCAGTCTCAGTGTAACTTGAGGGCACTCCGCCTAACATGATGATGTCTTCAAGCCACTCCCATCTGATGCGTTGCATCCTGATTGGACTTCCCCAGAGATATATATGGTCTTCAGGATCAGTCCAGTCTTCATCTTGGTTGTTCTCCCCCCATCCTTACTCTCTGACTTCTGGTGGGGCTCAGCCCCGCTGTTATTTATGACTAAATCATGGACTAAATAAGGAAGTGCGGGACTTCTTGTGTTGGGAAGATGGCAATGAGTGATAGAGGGGGAGGGGACACTCGTCCTATAATCACCTCATCACTGTCACTCCTATAAAAGACAGTTCTCGTTGTTTCCGCACTCTCTGACTAATGTCCATGAATAAAGCAATGAACTGGTAGGAGATCAGAGGACCCATTTACTAGTTACCTTGAGGGGGAATTGTAAGATCCTCAGAGACAAAGCTGTCTGATGTGGGCGGAGTCCTGGTTTAGGGGAACCAATCTGCTGTCTAGTAATAATCTTTGTATTTCTATTTTAGTACATGGACGGGAGATGAGGAAAACCTCAGAGGATTGTCTCACTTTGTCTCCAGACTGTAAAGTAGAAGATGAGGACATCACACAGTATAGTCCAGGAGAAAACCCGGCTACCTCAAATGTCCATCCAGCACCACACAGTGTAGATGGACCATCGTATTCCTCTTATCCTGAGGAACCTCAGACTGTGAGGGACGATGCCGGACCATCGTATTCCTCTTATCCTGAGGAACCTCAGACTGTGAGGGACGGTGCCGGACCATCGTATTCCTCTTATCCTGAGGAACCTCAGACTGTGAGGGACGGTGCCGGACCATTGTATTCCTCTTATCCTGAGGAACCTCAGACTGTGAGGGACGGTGCCGTACTTACAACAGATAAGAGGTTCTCCTGTTCTGAGTGCGGGAAGAGTTTCCGTTTGAAAGGCACTCTTAATGTGCATAAAAGATCTCACTCCGGTGAAAAGCCGTATTCCTGTCCTGAGTGCGGGAAATGTTTTGCACAGAAGTCTCATCTTTCCACACATCAGAGATCACACACTGGTGAGAAGCCGTATTCCTGTCCTGAGTGCGGGAAATGTTTTGCACAGAAGTCCGCCCTTTCCAAACATCAGAGATCTCACACCGGTGAGAAGCTTTATTCCTGTCCTGAGTGTGGGAAATATTTTTCATGCAAGTCTGCTCTTTCCACACATCAGAGATTGCACACTGGTGAGAAGCCGTATTCCTGTCCTGAGTGTGGGAAATGTTTTTCATGCAAGTCCAATCTTTCCACACATCAGAGATTGCACACTGGTGAGAAGCCGTATTCCTGTCTTGAGTGCGGGAAATGTTTTGCACAGAAGTCCGATCTTTCCACACATCAGAGATCTCACACGGGTGAGAAGCCGTATTCCTGTCCTGAGTGCGGGAAATGTTTTGCACAGATGTCCGATCTTTCCACACATCAGAGATCTCACACGGGTGAGAAGCCGTATTCCTGTCCTCAGTGCGGGAAATGTTTTTCTAGGAAGACTTATCTTTCCACACATCAGAGATCTCACACTGGTGAGAAGCCGTATTCCTGTCCTGAGTGCGGGAAATGTTTTGCACAGACATCCACTCTTTCTACACATCAGAGATCGCACACTGGTGAGAAGCCGTATTCCTGTCCTGAGTGTGGGAAATGTTTTGCACTGAAGTCCCATCTTTCCAGACATCAGAGATCTCACACGGGTGAGAAGCCGTATTCCTGTCCTGAGGGCGGGAAATGTTTTGCACAGAAGTCCCATCTTTCCACACATCAGAGACCTCACACGGAGGAGAAGCCACTTTACTGTCCTGAGTGAGGGAATTGTTCCTCACTGAAGTCCTGTCTTCCTGTACATCAGGGGTCCCAAACAACCCTGGAGGTGTATTAGTGCCTTGAGTGCGGGAAATGTCTTCTATATGAATGTTGGTGGACATGTGGGGAAGAAGCACACCCTGATATACACCTCAGATATACTCCATGGCTGATCTTCATCATGTAAGAAACCCTTCATAAGAAAATCAGAGATCACCAAAGACATGGATGAAGTGTTGTCCTGTGTTGGCCATTGATAGCAGGAGAAAAATAAAAATGGAGTCCTTACCTTTCATTGGCTAAGTACATTTTGTGTGGGAAGATTTCACAAACACTTACAGATCTGGTTGTTATAAATGTGTTGATGAAATGTGACCCGCATTCCCCCAGTCATGGTGAATTGGGATTTCCTATAATGGTCAGTTCCATCTAGTGGCCATAATGTGCTTTCCTGACAGATGTCCATGGCAGCATACGTTTGGGTAGCCCCGCCCATGTTCCTCCCCCATAAGACCCCACCCCCATAAATGTTCAGGATAAGCCAATGGCTGCGTTACTTTTTTGTCCTCCTCACTTATAGGACCATTTTTTGTATGAAGTTTTTCTACCTATTGGAAGTATTGGTGGGCGGGTCTGGTGCTGGGCAGCTGAGCGGGATGTCAGGAGCTTCCTTTGGTATCCAGAAGTCTTCCAGGATGTCCCGAGTGGTCATTGAGTCCCCAGCTATCAGCGGGGTGGTGTTATGGCACACATATGTAGATGATCCATGCCTGGAGAGTGGGCCTTGCCACCGGCGGCCATTTTCATTGGCTGGGAGCCCAGCTGCTAGCGGGTGGCCATTAAGTGTTAGACACGTGAAATTCGTTTCGGTGCAAATACAAATTCCGACAAATATTTGGTTATTCCTAGATTCGGATGTATCCAAATCTCCAAATGAAGTTGTAATGAATTTCTTTGAAATTTGTTAAAATTTGTTTTGTTTATTCATTTTCGAACTAATTCCAACTTCAGCAGGGAGCATCGATAGTTTAAAAAAACTATTAGATGGGCACCTTAAAGACCACAACATACAGGGGTATACAATGTACAACATACAGGGGAATACAATGTACGGTCAACAGCAAACACACACACTCATCATAGGTTGAACTGGACTGACTGATGTCTTTTTTCAACCTCACTAACTATGTAACTTTTTGATGCAAATTCTGTGTGAAGAAATAGCTGGTTGTTAAGCAGGAAGCCAGGAAGCCGGCCGCCTGCATCCTTACCAACCATGACTCATCAGCTGTCAGCGGGCTTCCCCACTGACAGATGAATGGAAAGAAAAGAATGCCAGCATTGCCCAGCAATAGAAAAAAAACAGCGTGCTCCCCCTCCCCCCAGTCCATACTAGGCCCTTCAGGGGCCAAAATATAAAAAAAAAAACCCAGCATGGGTTCTCCCCTAAAATCCATACCAGACCCTTTATCCCGGCATGCAGCCCGGCAGGTCAGGAAAGTGGGAGGAATGAGTGAGGACCCCCCCCCTCCTTAACCATACCAGGCCACATGTCCTCAAAATGGGGGGGTGGGTGCTTTGGGGAAGCTCTGCCCCCCACCCCAAAGCACCTTGTCCCCATGTTGATGGAGACAAGGGCCTCTTCCCCACAAACGTGGCCTGTGCTTGTGGGGGTCTGCAGGCAGGGGACTTCTCATAATCTTAAAGCCCCTTTTGCCAAGGGGCCCCCAGATCCCGCCCCCCCCCCCCATGTAAATGAGTATCAGGAACATATTTCCCATACCTATTCACCAAAAATTAATAAAAACACACACAATTTTCGAAAAATCCTTTATTAAAAAAAACAACTGCAGGCTCCTCCTCCATTGACATTTCTTATATAGGTAAGGGGCGGTAAGTATATCCAAGAGATATACCTAACCTACAGGTAGGCTGAAACCTACATTATTAAAGATAAGAGTACACTAACTATGAGTCATAAACAAGATGGGCTTTGATCATATACCTAGGTGACCCCTATAGAGAGAGACACCCACATATTATGGGAGTATAAACTCCATCCGGTGTATACCAGCCTGCTATCCTCATAAGGTGATTATCCTTCCTCCTTTCTGTATGAATAGATATAGAATAGAGAATGTAATTACTTCTCACACTACTACACATATATATTTTATCTTCTACCTAGGATCATCAGGACCGATACCTATATATACAACACGTTTTGGTCCGATTTTTTTCCCCCCTGTGTCCGCCCCAGGTCAGGCTAATTTTTTGGGGGTTGGAAGGAAGGCTGTGTGCTAGTAAGCCATGTTTGTATTCATTATGCTGTACATAAATGCAGATTATGTTCTATGTTTATGAAACACTAATATCGAGTCTGTTTATAAGAGAAAACTGTCTGTACATCTTCATAGTCCTGAAGAAGCCTTGTGCGAAACGCGTAGACCAGTGAACAGAGGAAATATCTATACCTACACGAACCTTATTAATGAAAGACAGGCTAAAAAAAGGGGATAAATATATGGAATAATTAGAGTATGGGTACCCACATCCCATAGGTCTTGTGGGGGTTGCTCCAGCATCCCTTTATGTAGATAACGATTTTGCCTTGTATGTGTCTTTGCTACTACTTGTTTTTTTATTTTTCTTGTATGGATGTTAATACTGTCTGTGTTATCAGAAATACAGTATACTTTTAAATACATGTTATCAAATTTAATAAAAGTTATTCTTTTTTATTGAGTGTCTACTCATGTCTATTGGTCTAATGACGGTACCCCCCTAAAAAGTCCCCTTGTTGCCCCTACACGAACCTTATGATATATACCAACTTATCCTTATATATGTATGATGTACATGAGTGAAATTAGTAGGAGACATTGATCTCCTGTGTACGAGCTGAGCTCAGTTTGGGGCCAGTTTCCTCATTTTATTGAGATCTGGTTTTAGATAAATCAATAAATGTTATTTTAGGATAAATCCATGTAGTTGTTATCTGTCTCATGCTGTGCCCTTAAAGTCCACACATATGACAGTGGTTCCTTGTGAACAGCTGTAGTTTCGCATTTTTTTGGATAAGAGAAGGGATTTAGTGGGATTCTCCAAATAACTGTTCACAGGTGAGGACAACTCTCTCAATAGAACTGTATCGCAGATATGGGCATAAGGGAGGAGATGCAGAAGCTGTCGCTGTCACCGCAGCCGTTGCTGATGTCCAGGCAGGGTGAGTGATCCTGTCCTGGAGGTTCTGTCCTTGGGTCCTGGGGGTCCTGTCCTGGAGGTCCTGTCCTGTCCCTGAGGTTCTGTCCTTGGGGTCGAGTCCTCTCCTTGGGGTCCTGTCCTGGGGGTCCTGTCCTGTCCTGGGGGTCCTGTCCTGGTGGTCCTGTCCTATCCTGGGGGTCCTGTTGTGGTCGGGGTGTGTGTGGCCTGGTGTGGTCCAGGGGGGGGGTGTATGGTGCGGTTTGTCCGCATCCCCCCCTCCCCCCCGGATCATGGAGCACCAGCCTCCACTGGTCTGTTCGACTATTCACCTGCTGGGACGGTGCTCTGATGTGAGAAGCTGCAGTGTCAGTATTCCTTTAGCAGTAATTAACCCCTTACTGGTTTTTCTCACCCAGCAATCAAACAACTGTTACACTGTCTTTTCTGACAGCTTAGGAGACTTTAGCAGCCATAGTTTGAATTGCAATTTTTTTTTTTTTTTATGTGGAGTTCTCCCTTGCATCGTGTCTGTTTATCATGGATTTATTTCTTACTGCGTCAGGTCTTTGTGCCGCTGCAGCCTAATCCCTCTGTGGCTGCTCTATGCAGGTTATAGCTTGAGGGGGGCAGCGTCTTCCTTACTGATACTGTTCCTGGATTGTCAGCCCTTCTGCAGGCCTCATAAAGCTGGTGTATGGGAAGCTGACTAATGGACACTTTCTATTAAACCTCTCCAGATCTGCATGTACAAGGAGTCTCAACTCTGACCATGTCAAGCTATTCCCTTGCAGGATCACTCAACTGACCAGTTTAATCATCTTCAAACAATTCCTAAAAGGAAGATGAGGATGGTCTATAAGCAGATTTGTGTACCTCCCTTCCTGCAGAGGTAACTGCAATGCAAGCATTTTTAGCACTTGAAAAGGAGTGAGTTGTCTTTTCCCTATGATGTTTAATCTAGAAGCTCATGCTAGAAGAGTGGTGCAAATTGAACAGAAGGACAGAGCAGCAGAATGTCTTAGTGGTCATCACCTTGCAGCACTGGGTTGCTCAGTTCAAACCCCAACCAGAACACTTCTACCTGTATTGCAGGATGTCACATTAGGCACTTGTGAAGAGGAAGAGGTTTTCCAGCATGCTGAGTCACCTATTTGGTGGACGTGGCCTTCATGAGCTTAGCCATATACTTTGTACATGGAGTTGCCATTGGGGGATGCTGTGTCCTTCAGTGGTATACTCATTAATGATGATTCCTTTGGGGGGGTTTAGGGTCTTCTGGGGGTAACTTTATGTATTGGACTTGTCCTTAAGGGGTATATCTGTCTGCAGTTGTACCCTGTGAATCTGCCTTAACCCTTGCCTCTCTTCCAAAGCAATGGAAGTTGGGGTGAAGAATATTGATTCTATCCTAAAGAATAATTCTACAAGTTGGACATTCTTGTCTGCATTGCAAGAGATTAAACTGTATCCTTTAAAAGCTAGCTTCATTTGATAGCAATGAGCTGCATTTAGTCCGGCCTCTGCCGAATGAAAGAAAACTGCAGTTCTAGAGTCAGTGTCTAATTACAAAGAGGTTTGCTCCTGCAGTTCTGACTTGGAGTCCAGAAAGCATTGAAGAGAGAAAGAGAGTCCTCATCCAAAAAGGCAGGAAAGACCTTGAATTCTGGGGGAGAGGTTGCTTACTGGTCTTTTTCACATTGTGCCACCCATTCCTCCGAGGACCCAGGAATTGGTGTTTAGAGGTGGATAGAGGTTGCAACCAAGGAATGGTACTGACAGGTGGGTAGAGACTGGAACCAAGGAATGCTGCTCGGAGGTGGGTAGAGGGTGGAACCAAGGAATGGTGCACAGAGGTGGAACAAAGGAATGGTGCTCAGAGGTGGGTAGGGGGTGGAACCAAGGAATGGTACTTGGAGGTGGGTAGGGGGTGGAACCAAGGAATGATGTTTAGAGGTGGTAGGGGCAGATAAAGGGGGAGTTCCTGCACCTATTCTCTGAGAAAATAAGCCCTGATAATGAGCCACCTATTTGCTTGTTGTGGTCTTCATGAGCTTAGCCATATGAGTTGTCATTGGAGGATGTGTGAGGTCAATCAGGAAATAAACACCAAACTGTTAATCCGAGCATGCAGCCTGCTTGGCCAGGAAAGGGGGGGATGAGCGTGTGATGGTAATAGGCAGTAATTTATCCCCCCCCCCCCCCCTTGGTGGGAGTGGAGATGGCCCCGTCTATAAAGATATACAGTACATACACACACAGCACAAGGCCGTGTTCACACTACGAGATGATTCTCGGGGCTGCAGTACCTCTGAGCTCCACAAGGTGGTGATCTCACTTCTACCTAGATAGGAAGTCTCTATAGAAGACAGGAAGTGATGTCAGGTATTAATAGGAAGTTCCGGGTGAGAGGTGAGTAAGGAGGAAGTAGAGCGGAGACGTTGCTGGAAGAGGAGGTAATAAGATCTTATTTTCTATTTACACCCTGTAACCCCCTCCCCGTCATGTCCATCCTCTTCCTCCATAGTTACTGTAATGTCTTTTATCTCCAGCAGATGATGATACACACATATATAGTGTGGAAACCTAGATTAACCCCTTCAGGGTCAGAACATTTCTCCTCTTACATATATATTTTTATCCTTACCTGTCTAGACAGAAACCTGTATAGATCGAGTGACAGAACGAATGAGGATGAAGGAGGACCGGAATCACATGACTGAGAAGATACTAAACCTCACCCTGGAGATCATCTACCTGCTGACCGGAGAGGTGAGGGGGATTCTGGGAGGTCACATGACATCACTCTTATCTCTATTAATAAAACACAGACCTGACCGGAGAGGTGAGGAGGATTATGGGTTTCTGACATGATTTTCCTATTGGTTCTCCAATACAGAGATTTCCTCTTCTGAAGTCAGGTGATCATATGACCATCACAGTGCCTCCATGTGACTCCCTAAAACCTGATAGACACAACATGCAGAAGATTCTAGAAGTCACCAAAAAGATGATGGAGCTGCTGACAGGAGAGGTGAGCGGTGCTGGGAATTCTGGGACATTATCCAGTAACAGACAAGGGATGTGTCTGGATGGTGACTGTATCATTGTGTGTGTCAGGTTCCTATAAGGTGTCAGGATGTCACTGTCTATTTCTCCATGGAGGAGTGGGAGTATTTAGAAGGACACAAGGATCTCTTCAAGGATGTCATGATGGAGAATCAGCCGCCCCTCACATCACCGGGTAAGAGGAGACTTTATTGTAAAGGAGAGAGCAGTACGGAGGGTCCACCTAGATCCCCCATCATCTGATAAACACATAGAAACAATGTATTCAGTCAGTGTGTGTCAGGGCTGGGCACCTGCAGCTCTTTTCTTTCAGAGCTCAGAAGTTGCTTAGCTTTCGTTTATTACCAGCCGTTCGTTACCACAGTGACTCACCTGGTTACCATTACCTGCCTCATTAGTCCAGCCTACAGCCAGCCCCATTTTGCTATTTAAGAAACTTAGCTCATTTCCTCCTTGCCCTTGCGTGGTCCATGCTCTCCAGTGTGTTCCTGTGTATGACTTGCCGTGGCTGACTTCTCTTCCGATACCTGTTCCTGATTTGTTTCGCCTGACTACGCTGACTTATGGTTTCCTCATCCTTGCTCCTCTGATTACCTGTTCTGGCATCCAAACCCAGGTTTCTGTTTTTCACTACGTTCCTGAACTGTTATTTTTGCTATTTACTTAAAGGTGTAATTTTAACTGCACTTTCTGTTGAAGCACTCAATACCACTGCAGCCTCGTGCCTCCCCACTTACCATTGAGGCTTTTGATGGGAGACCTGTACAGCCTGCCCATGTGACCCATGAAACCACTCCATTGACCATGGCTGTAAGGGCTCTTCAACATGAGATATTTCAAATTCCTAGTCATTTCCTTACCTCATTACCCAGTTGTTATTGGTTATCCTTGGTTACAGAGGCCCAATCCCTCTTTTAATTGCCGTAATGCTGAGGTTTTGTCATGGTCCCCACAATGCACTAATACATCTTTTTAGAAAGTGATTAAGATCATGTGCATGTCTTCAGTCTCTTTATTGCCAGAAGAGTACCATGAATTCTGTGATGTCTTTGACAAAGGTCAGGCCGGTATTTTGGCACATCGACCTTTTGAGCGCACAGTTGTCCTTCAACCCTGGTGCCATTCCTCCTCGTGGCCGGGTTTACCCTTTGTCTGTCTCAGAGGAGAAGGCAATGGAGAAGTATGCTGCGATTTAACTATCCCAGGGGTTCACCCGCAAATCCTCTTCTCCTTCCAGTGCCGACTTTTTCTTTGTGGGGAAAGAAAAGAGTGGTGAACTGAGTTTCTGTATCGATTATAGGGGTCTCATTTGCATTACTGTTAAAAATACTTATCCGATCCCATTGATAATGGAATTATTTGACTGCCTCAAGGGGTCTTCACTAAGCTCGATTTGCGAGGGGCATACATTCTTGTGAGGATTAATGAGGGCCACGAATGGAAATTTAATACTAGGACCGTACACTACGAATACCTCGTAATGCCCTTTTGGTCTCTGCAACGCTCCTGCAGTTTTCCAGGACTTTATTAACAATGTCCTCTGAGATATGCTGCCATAATGTGTGGTGGTTTACCCGGATGATATTCTCATATTTTCTAAATCCCTAGAGAACCTCCACACAGATGTCTCTCCCGTGTGCTACAGAGGTTGAGAGAAAGCAACCTCTATTGCAAGTTGGAAAAGTGCGAGTTCCATGAACAGGTTCAATTTTTGGGTTATGTCATTTGTGCTGCCAGGTTATCGATGGACCCAGAGAAGCCATCTGCAGTCCTAAAGTGGCTTTGGGTTATAGGTCTACGTCCTCTACAACATTTTCTTGGCTTTGCCAATTATTATCAGGAATTTATGAGTAATTTCTCTTTTCTGGTCAAACCCCTTCATTGATACTGTATGACCAGAAAAGAGGGCAACCCACAGAATTGGGCAACCCACGGAATCCATTAAAGCCTTTGAATCCCTCAAGGCCACTTTTGCTACAGTTCCAGTGCTGGAACATCCTGATCCCATGTTACCCGTCATTCTTGAAGTTGATGCGTCTGAGACTGGAGTAGGCGCTTTCCTGTCTCAACCTCCTACCCCTGAGAGTTCTATCCATCCTTGTGGCTACTTTTCTAAAAAATTGTCTCTAGCAGAATGAAATTCTGAAACTGGGGATAGAGAATTATTAGCCATAATTTTAACTCTTAAAGAAGGGAGGCATCTCATCAAGGGTACTACTGTGCTCGTCCTCATTTTGACTGACCATAAGAATCTTTCATTCTTGTCTGAGGCTAGAGGTTTATCTCCTGGAAGGGCTCAGTGGGACGTTTTTCTGTCAAGCTTCAATTACATAGTCTCATTCATACCTGATACAAAGAATATAAGAGCAGATGCCTTATTGCCACAGTTTTCCTCCTCTTCCAAAATGGAGTCTGTTCCCACTCCTGTGATACCTTCGGACTGCATTTTGGCTATTTTTTTCTAGTCTCACTTCACCTTTGGGTGAGAGAATGATGCCCTCTCAGATCCATTCTCCTCCTGGAAAACCTCTTGATCGCTGCTTGGTCCCCCGAGATTCTCCGCACCATTTTCCTCCAGACCTACCATTCACATAAGACAGCTGGGCACCCAGGAAAAAATCAACGGCGTGGACATATTGTTAAGACATATGGCCTATGTCTCAACAATGCTGGTGGCCTAGTCTCCGTGCTCATGAAACCAGCTTTGTAGCCGCTTGTCCTGTGTGTGCTCAGAATAAAAACACCATGACACCTTCCAGTGGGCCTCCTTCAACCCATACGCAGTGCAGAGAGTCCTTGGATCCACTTGTCTATTGATTTTATTATGGATTTACGCAACTCCCATAGCAACACAGTTATTCTTATGGTGATTATCCGTTTTTCAAAATGTCACATTGCATTCCGCTAAAGAAGTTGCCTGTGTCCAAGGAACTGGCATCCATTTTCACTGGAGAGTTCTTTCAGTTACATGGGTTACCTAAAGTTATCATCTCGGACAGGGGTAGCCAGTTGGTGTCCAAATTTTGGGGAGCCTTTTGTGCACAGTGGGGAGCTCCACTTTCTTTCTCCTCTGCATATCACCCACAGTCCAATGGGGCTGCAGAATGGGCCGACCAAGCCTGGGAGCAGTTCTTACGTTGCTATATTTCTGACCACCATAACACTGGTGGGACCTGTTACATTGGGTGGAGTTTGCTCACAATAGAACAATCAATGCCGCCTCCTGATTATCTCAGTTTGTGGTGAACAATGAGTTCCAGCCATCCATGTTGCCTGATACATCTGTTCCGCAAGTCATTTCTGCATTAGAGCAACATCTTCAGGAACTCTGTTCCACTTGGGTGCAGGTCCAGGAATAATTGCAACACTCCAGAGAGAGGTACAAACCATGCTGGCCGCCGATGCCTACCGTCACCCTCCTACCAAGTGGGGGAGAGGGTCTGGCTGTCTTCCCATTACCTCTAATTCTGTGTTCCCTCACTAAAACTGGCACCTCGATATATTGGGCCTTTCCGCATACTCTATAAGGCTAACATGGTGGCCTTCACATTAGATCTTCCTTCCAACGTTCGTATTTACAACGTATTCCATGTTTCCTTACGTGTTATTGCTATATCACCTCAGTACCACGCCTTCGCCCGATTAAGGTTGACAACCACATGGAATATGAGATACAATCTATCATTGACTCCCGTAGGTATAGTGGACTCATAGGATATCCAGTTCACAGAGGGGTTACGGTCCAGGGGAACGCTCTTGGGTCTCATCCTCGGACGTAAATGCTCCTGCCCTGCTCCAGGCTTTCCATATCAGTTTTTCCCTCAAGTCTGGTGCTCCCCTAAGGGGGAGGGATTGTTGGGGAAGAGGGTACTCTCAGGGCTGGGCTCAAGATAGTTAGCGAGCTGCTCTTTTCTTTCAATGTTCAGAAGCTGCTTAGCTGTCGGGTAACTACCAGCCGCTTGTTACCACAATGACTCACCTGGTTACCATTTCCTGCCTCATTAGTCCAGCCTACAGCCAGCCCCTTTTTTTCTTTTGAAGCAGCTGAGCTCATTTCCTCCTTGTCTTTGCTTGGTCTATGATATCCAGTGTGTTCCTATGTGTTACTTGCCGGGCTGACTTCTCTTCCTATTCCTATTTTTTTCTATGCTGACTTCTGGTTTCTTGACCCCGGCTCCTCTGATTACCTGCTCTGGAATCCAAATCCCGGCTTCTGTTTTTGACTACATTCCTGAACTGTTATTTTTTTTCTATTTCATTAAAGGTGTGATTTTATTTTTTTAACTGTACTTTCTGTCTTCGCTTGGTTTATGGTCCCCGACAGTGTGTGTGTGTTTACTACAGATGGTTCCAGTAATGGGAACCCACCAGCGAGATGTCCCCGTCCTCTGTATTCCCGGGATTCCACACAGGAAGGTCACACCATCCCTCACCATCATCAGGTAAATGAGGAACAATCACTGATAGTATCATTAGGATCTGTACATTATCTGCATCGTTACCATTGATGTCATTTTATTATATATTCAGAGTGGAAACCTGAGAGATTCTAAAGTTGAGGTTAAAGACGAAATAAAAGAGGAGGATGATGAGGATGGGGTGATGGAGGAAGTACACAAAGATCTGTACCAGGACACCATGGTGGAGTCATCCAGCTACAGAAACCCACCAGAGAGATGTCCCCGTCCTCTGTATTCCCGGGATTCCACACAGGAAGGTCACACCATCCCTCACCATCATCAGGTAGATGATTGCTTTTAAATCATACCTACCCATAATTTTCAATCGTGTTTTTTTACAATGAATATTTTATTATATCTTTCAGAATGAAAACTCTAAGGATAATATTGTTGTAAAAGAAGGGTATAAAGAGGAGGATGAGGAGTATGGAGTGATGGAGGAGGTTTCAGAAGGACACAAGTATATGATGAAGCCACCTAATACCAGGAACCCACCAGAGAGATGTCCTCGTCCTCTGTATTCCCGGGATTCCACACAGGAAGGTCACACCATCCCTCACTGTTACAAGGTTGGTGGGATGGAGTATCTAGAACATGGACTTGTGGAGGGGATGTGTGTGTTTTTTATGTAAGCTTATATCTTACAGATGATATTCTCTCTCATTTTCTTGGTTTAGAGTGGAGATCCAATCGATATAGAATTTGAGGTTAAAGCAGAAGAAGAAGAGACGTATGTGAGGGATGATCAGCAGTCTATGGAGGAGGATGGAATAACGGGGACATTTATAGAGGAGGACACTCCTACAGAGATCAGCACAGGTGGGTCATTAACACTAAATCCATTCCTCCACCCATACTGCTCACTGATTGGTCCAGAGTAGGGAGGGGACTGGGTGATATCAGCCTGTAATCCCCTGGTCACTTTCCTGAGCTGTGTTCCCCGTCCTGTATTCCTGTATTTCTCTCGGATAATCTTTCTTCTCTGTGCTGCAGACACAATTTATGTCTCTAGACTGGATTTATGGAGATTCTGGGGTTCAGCTGGCAGTAAAATGTTGATGTTCACCATAGACGTTGCTCAGCCTAGACACCTGGGGTATGTACCTTGGGTCTTCTGCCCCATGCCCTGGTCTATCAAGATCTCTGACAGAACAATTCTCCCGGGGTTACTTGCTCTGTTATTTGCTGGCTGTGCCGGGTGGAGGGATATGTCTGTATAGTCTCACACCCAAGTCACTGAGTTCCTTTCATTTTATTGAGCCGTGTATATTCTATCTATACAATGCACACACTGTTACACACAAACACACAAAAACTTGAAGAAAAGACATGAAAAGACACGCACACTGGTGAACAGTTGCAAACAGTTTTCCAATCCACAGTAAACATGAATGAGCCACAAATCCACCCTTCTGGTGTCACGGAGAATAAGCTGACAGTGCGCCACTCTGCAATTCAAGGTGTACTCTCACCTCTTCAGATGGACCCCATTGCTCCATACCAAGAGGACACACCCAGCATGAAATCACACACCTTCAGGTACATGTAGGCGGAGCCTCCTCTTTAGGTAGCCAGCTCCTGCTACTAGAGATAGAGAGACTCCATAGTGCTCACTGTTATATTTATTACATAGATAAGAAAAGCACTCACAAGGTTAAAAAAGCAATCCAGCATTGAATACACACAATCACTGCAGATTCCCCAAGCATCAGTCTCAGTGTAACTTGAGGGCACTCCGCCTAACGTGATGATGTCCTCAAACCACTCCCATCTGATGCGTTGCATCCTGATTGGACTTCACCAGAGATATATATGGTCTTCAGGATCAGTCCAGTCTTCATCTTGGTTGTTCTCCCCCCATCCTCACTCTCTGACCTCTGGTGGGGCTCAGCCCCACTGTTTTTCATGACTAAATCATGGGCTAAATAAGGTATTGCGGGACTTCTTGTGTTGGGAAGAGAGGCAATGAGTGATAGAGGGGGAAGGGGACACTCGTCCTATAATCCCCTCATCACTGTCACTCCTATAAAAGACAGTTCTCGTTGTTTCCTCACTCTCTGACTAAGGTCCATGAATAAAGAAATGAACTGGTAGGAGATCAGAGGACCCATTTACTAGTTACCTTAAGGGGGGAATTGTAAGATCCTCAGAGACAAAGCTGTCTGATGTGGGCGGAGTCCTGGTTTAGGGGAACCAATCTGCTGATGTCTAGTAATAATCGTTGTGTTTCTATTTTAGTAGATGGACGGGAGATGAGGAAAACCTCAGAGGATTGTCTCACTTTGTCTCCAGACTGTAAAGTAGAAGATGAGGACATCACACAGTATAGTCCAGGAGAAAACCCGGCTACCACAAATGTCCATCCGGGACCACACAGTGTAGATGGACCATCGTATTCCTCTTATCCTGAGGAACCTCAGACTGTGAGGGACAGTGCCGGACCATCGTATTCCTCTTATCCTGAGGAACCTCAGATTGTGAGGGACAGTGCCGGACCATCGTATTCCTCTTATCCTGAGGAACCTCAGACTGTGAGGGACAGTGCCGGACCATCGTATTCCTCTTATCCTGAGGAACCTCAGACTGTGAGGGACAGTGCCGGACCATCGTATTCCTCTTATCCTGAGGAACCTCAGACTGTGAGGGACGGTGCCGGACCATCGTATTCCTCTTATCCTGAGGAACCTCAGACTGTGATGGACGGTGCCGTCCTGACAACAGATAAGAGGTTCTCCTGTTCTGAGTGCGGGAAGAGTTTCCATTGGAAAGGCAATCTTAATGTGCATAAAATTTCTCACACTGGTGAGAAGCCGTATTCCTGTCCTGAGTGTGGGAAATGTTTTTCATACAAGTCCGCTCTTTCCAGACATCAGAGATTGCACACTGGTGAGAAGCCGTATTCCTGTCCTGAGTGCGGGAAATGTTTTTCACGGAAGTCCACTCTTTCCACACATCAGAGATTGCACACTGGCGAGAAGCCGTATTCCTGTCCTGAGTGCGGGAAATGTTTTTCGGAGAAGTTTACTCTTTCCACACATCAGAGATTGCACACTGATGAGAAGCTGTATTCCTGTCCTGAGTGCGGGAAATGTTTTTCATGCAAGTCCGCTCTTTCCACACATCAGAGATCGCACACTGGTGAGAAGTCATATTCCTGTCCTGAGTGCCGGAAATGTTTTTCAGATAAGTACTATCTTTCCACACATCAGAGATCGCACACTGGTGAGAAGCCGTATTCCTGTCCTGAGTGCGGGAAATGTTTTTCACGGAAGTCCACTCTTTCCACACATCAGAGATCTCACACGGGTGAGAAGCCGTATTCCTGTCCTGAGTGCGGGAAATGTTTTTCACAGAAGTATGATCTTTCCAAACATCAGAGATCTCACACGGGTGAGAAGCCGTATTCCTGTCCTGAGTGCGGGAAATGTTTTTCACAGAAGTCCACTCTTTCCACACATCAGAGACTGCACACGGAGGAGAATGAACTTTCCTGTCCTGAGTGAGGGAATTGTTCCTCACTGAAGTCCTGTCTTCTGTACATCAGGGGTCCCACACAACCCTGGAGGTGTATTAGTGCCTTGAGTGCAGGAAATGTCTTCTATATGAATGTTGGTGGACATGTGGGGAAGAAGCACACCCTGATATACACCTCAGATATACTCCATGTCTGATCTTCATCATGTAAGAAACACTTCATAAGGAGATCAGAGATCACCAAAGACATGGATGAAGTGTTGTCCCGTGTTGGCCATTGATAGCAGGAGAAAAATAAAAATGGAGTTCTTACCTTTCATTGGCTGAGTACATTTTGTGCGGGAAGATTTCACAAACACTTACAGGTCTGGTTTTTATAAATGTGTTGATGAAATGTGACCCACATTCCCCCAGTCATGGTGAATTGGGATTTCCTATAATGGTCAGTTCCATCTAGTGGCCATAATGTGCTTTCCTGACAGATGTCCATGGCATACGTTTGGATAGCCCCGCCCTCGTTCCTCCCCATAAGACCCCACCCCTATAAATGTTAAGGATAAGCCAATGGCTGCGTTCCTTTTTTGTCCTCCTCACTTATTGGACCATTTTTGTATGACGTTTCCTACCTATTGGAAGTATTGGTGGGCGGGTCTGGTGCTGGGCAGCTGTGCGGGATGTCAGGAGCTTTCTTTGGTATCCAGAAGTCTTCCAGAATGTCCCGAGTGGTCATTGAGTCCCCAGCTATCAGCGGGGTGGTGTTATGGCACACCTATTCACCAAAAAGTGTCAAGAAGTAATAACAACACACACAATTTTTGAAAAATCCTTTATTATAAAATAACTACTGCAGGCTCCTCCTTCATTTGACATTTCTTACATAGGTAAGGGGCGGTAAGTATATCCAAGAGATAAACCTAACCTACAGGTTGGCTGAAACCTACATTATTAAAGTTAAGAGTACACTAACTATGAGTCATAAACAAGATGGGCTTTGATCATATACCTAGGTGACCCCTATAGAGAGAGACACCCACATATTATGGGAGTATAAACTCCATCCGGTGTATACCAACCTGCTATCCTCATAAGGTGATTATCCTTCCTCCTTTCTGTATGAATAGATATAGAATAGAGGATGTAATTACTCCTCACACTTCTACACATATATATTTTATCTTGTACCTAGGATCATCAGGACAGATACCTATATATACACACAACACATTTTGGTCCAATTTCCCCCCCTGTGTCCGCGCCAGGTCGGGTTAATTTGTTGGGGGTTGGAAGGAAGGCCGTGTGCTAGTAAGCCATATTTGTATTTATTATGATGTATATAAATACAGATTATGTTCTATGTTTATGAAACACTAATATCGAGTCTGTTTAAAAGAGAAAACTGTCTGTACATCTTCATAGTCCTGAAGAAGCCTTGTGTGAAACGGGTAGACCAGTGAACAGAGGAAATATCTATACCTACACGAACCTTATGATATATACCAACTTATCCTTATATATGTATGATGTACATGAGTGATATTAGTAGGAGACATTGATCTCCTGTGTACGAGCTGAGCTCAGTTTGGGGCCGGTTTCCTCATTTTATTGAGATCTGGTTTTAGATAAATCAATAAATGTTATTTTAGGATAAATCCATGTAGTTGTTATCTGTCTCATGCTGTGCCCTTAAAGTCCACACATATGACAGTGGTTCCTTGTGATCATCTGTAGTTTCACATTTTTTTGGATAAGAGAAGGGATTTAGTAGGATACTCCAAATAACTATTCACAGGTGAGGACAACTCTCTCAATAGAACTGTATCGCAGATCATCTGCAGGACTATAAAGCACCTGTATGGGATGAACAAGTCCCTTTGTAGCTGAAGGAACTCAGTGAACCTTACCTATTCAAGACACCAGCCAGTGTCTCCTTTAGCTTGCACCCAGTAACTGACTTCTATCACCCAGAGGAGGATCTAACAGCACAAGTCCCAAGGATCCCCTGTGGGGGGGGTCTATACTCACAAGGCTCCGGAAGCACACACACCAGTCTTCCTCAGTAGTACCAGACAGGATCCACAGACATCCTCCCCCAGGCAGCCCTCGTAAGTACCAATGGGTTACAACTTTAATGTTTTAGGCCCTCAGGTGGCCCACCCGAGGCTGCCTGGCAGCCTCTGCAAGGGAGAGGCAGCATCCCCCTCCCCACTTAGACCTCTCTCCCTAGAGGTAGACTGGACTGGACTACGAGCCCATGTACTCTTCAGATATAAATGCAGGTACCCAGCATGCCTTGGGGCACACCCCCTTCTATTTGGCCAGGGCTTTACAGACATCCATGCTCTTATCTGCCGGGTTTCCACCCACTGTCCAATATAATCCATGGCTATTGGATCAGTGTGAATTATCAAGACAGCATGAGCTGTGTCCACGTTAGGCAGAGAAACCAAAAATTATATCCACTCATTCTATTACCTACCTAGGAGGGCTCTACATCTGTATGGCAGGGTCTGTTTGATTATTCACCTGCTGGGACGGTGCTCTGATGTGAGAAGCTACAGTGTCAGTATTCCTTTAGCAGTAATTAACCCCTTACGGGTTTTTCTCACCCAGCAAACAAACAACTGTTACACTGTCTTTTTTGACAGCTTAGGAGACTTTAGCAGCCGTAGTTTGAATTGCTATTTTTTTTAAAGAAAATTACTACATAGCTTGTAGCAATTATATATGGTATAATATTTTTTTCTAATAATATGGAGTTCTCCTTTGCACCGTGTCTGTTTATCATGGATTTATTTCTTACTGTGACAGGTCCTTGTGCCGCTGCAGCCTAATCCCGCTGTGGCTGCTCTATGCAGGTTATAGCTGGAGGGGGGCAGCGTCTTCCTTACTGAACCTGTTCCTGGATTGTCAGCCCTTCTGCAGGCCTCATAAAGCTGGTGTATGGGAAGCTGACTAATGGACACTTTCTATTAAGCCTCTCCAGATCTGCATGTAATATGCACACCGTAGACTGGGCCTTTGGTGCTTGACAGGAAAATCCCTGTATACATTTCTTACTTTGTTCAGACATCCAGGGAGGAAGATGACCCCTACCAACAGGTTTCCACAGGTAGTCAAGACACTGTAAAGGAGTCTGTTACAACTCTCCCTGTGCAAGGAGTCTCAACTCTGACTATGTCAAGCTTTTCCCTTGCAGGACCGGTCAACTGACCAATTTAATCCTCTTCAAACAATTCCTAATAGGAAGATGAGGATGGCCTATAAGCAGGTTTTTGTACCTCCCTTCCTGCAGAGGTACCTGCAATGCAAGTATTTTTAGAACTTCCTGTCAGGTAAATTCCAACAGTTTGGCTAATCAGCGCATTCGCGCATTGGCGCGAATACGCATGCGCGGCCAACTCCGGGCAAGATCAACTAGAAATGTGCGTGCGCAAATGCAGGACATGACGGCGCTTGGCGCCAAACGGCCTATTTAAACTCAGCAAGGACAGCCACTAGTTGCTGGATGATCTTCAGCTCCCTGTGTCCCTTGTGCCTTGTTTTTGCCTTTATCTTGGATTTCATGTTGCCGACCCGGATTGCTTGACCATCGACTCTTCTTGATACCTCTGGCTTCTGACCCTTTGGCTTGTCCCTGGACTTTCCCTGTTTTCTCTAGTGTCTGACCCGGCTTGGCTATTGACTCCGCATTACCAATCTCCTGTGGGCTATCCAACTTACCTTGTTCCTGCAGCACACCTGCCTGGCTTGTCAAGTGTTCCAGATCCGCTTTGGACCTATCACCCATTGGCCTCAGCCACCATCTGGCCATCCCAGCCGGCAACCCGTGCTACTTCGGGCACAGCACTCCCTGTCTCACCTGCAGGGGTGTTCTGCACCTAGCTGCAAGGGGAGCCCTCTCTACACTTCGGCTTCGGATCAGGTACGTGACACTTACAAAGGAGTGCGTTGCCTTTTTCCCTATGATGTTTAATCTAGAAGCTCATGCTAGAAGAGTGGTGCAAATTGAACAGAAGGACAGAGCAGCAGAATGTCTTAGTGGTCCTCACCTTGCAGCACTGGGTTGTTCACTTCAAACCCCAACCAGAACACTTCTACCTGCATTGCAGGATGTCAGATTAGGCACTTGTGAAGAGGAAGAGGCTTTCCAGCATAATGAGTAACCTATTTAGTTGACGTGGCCTTCATGAGCTTAGCCATATACTTTGTACATGGAGTTGCCATTGGGGGATGCTGTGTCCTTCAGTGGTATACTCATTAATGATGATTCCTTTGGGGGGGTTTAGGGTCTTCTGGGGGTAACTTTATGTATTGGACTTGTCCCGAAGGGGTATATCTGTCTGCAGTTGTAGCCTGTGAACCTGCCTTAACCTTTGCCTCTCTTCCAATTGCCTCAATTCCAAAAGTTGGGGTGAAGAATATTGATTCTATCCTAAAGAATAATTCTACAAGTTGGACGATCTTGTCTGCTTCATTTGATAGCATTGAGCTGCATTTAGTCCGGCCTCCTGCTTTAGAGTAAATGTCTGCCGAATGAAAGAAAACTGCAGTTCTAGAGTCAGTATTTTTTTGTTTTTTTTTTTAATTAAAAGTTTTATTAGTTTTTCATAGAATAACAAACAAGCATTACAGGTTCAGCAAACAATTAACAGGTGCATGGCCACACAATGATAAAGATTTTGTGTTCAAGGGAGCAAATATAAACCAAAAACGGGAACACTCGGGCATCCCTTGCCTGAAACTTGCATCATCAAACATAATTAGGTGAGAGCCTGATCATGCCTGGTTCTGCCCCCCGAAGAGACGCACTTTAACACACCACGATAATAAACAACAGGTGTACAGGCAGGTGGAAAGATACCCTCCCACAGGGAGGACAAAAGTAAAATGAAAAAGCAGTAAAGCTAAAAGCAGAGCGGGTGAAAAAAGGGGAAAAGTAGAGGAAAAGGGAAGAGGGGCCAGAGCGAGGCTCAAAGAATTGCCAAAAGGCACAATATGATCAGCCGGGTTCTTACAGATAGGCGTCAGTGCCAGAAAAATATACCCATGGTCTCCACAGAGTCCTAGTGGTTTCTTCAGTATTTTTAATGGTGGCCGTCAGATGCTCCATTTGTTGGATTTCATTAATTTTAGAAAACCACAGGGAACGCATGGGAGGTTAAGTCTGCCGCCACATAGCGGGAATACAAGCTTTTGCAGCGTTGAGAAGCTGAATAGTCAAAGATTTTTTATACTTCCGCACCGAGCACCTCGTCAAATGCAATAAACAAAGCGCAGGGTCATCTCCCACCTCGACCGAAGTCAGCTGCCTGACGACCGACGCAACTTTGTCCCAAAAGCCCCTAAGTAGGGGACAAGCCCAAAAGATGTGTATCATCGTTCCCCCCTCGGCACCGTATCTCCAGCAACAATCGGGGGTCCCGGCATCCATCTTATGAAGCACAGATGGAACTCTGTACCATCTTGTCAGGATCTTATATCCAACTTCCTGGTATTTATTCGCCATGGAGGCCTTGTGAATCATGGCCTAATTCACTGTACCTCCAACGCTGATCTAGTTCTATTTTACCTCAATTTTGACTATTTTAAGGTGCAAATGCAATTCACTATACCTCCATCAGAAACGTTATGAGCAGTGTCAAATTCACTAAGATCAAATAACGTCAGGGCTGGACTTGAAAACAGTCCAGCTAAAAGCTTGACTGTTTTGTTCAAAATCACAAAATATGGCAGGAAAAAAATAAAAAATGCGTGGGAAAGATGTGTTCTATGATATTGAGATAAACTGCTTTTAAACTGTGTGAAAAAGTGAAGTAGAAAAAAAGATTTTAATAAAAGTGTAAAACGCAAAAATAGCTCCAGAGTCTATTTCTGGCAGATAGCCCATGAGCGCATGCTCCATACCAAAAAGTAGGCTAAAAATAATGTTTTAGAAAACGTTAGTGGGAGTTATAGTGAATTGCAGCAAATACCGCCGCAAATACCGCGGTAAAACGGTGTTATTCAGGCGCTAATGAGAGAAATGTACATATATGCGCAAAAAACAATATATTATTGTTACTTCCTATATCTAACTAACCCAAAAATATATTAATTTCACACATATACAATGTTTTATTTTTGGGGAGGAGCCATATTAGTGTTGCTTGTCATATAGAACAACAGAGACAGTTGTAGGTAGTTCAGGGATTTGAACACCCAAACACACTGTTGCACGGCAGATTTGCTAACCACTTAGCCACCTGGTGCTCATGAAAATTTTGAAAAGCATGTGTGATTTCTTTAAAAAATAAACAAAAAAAAAATATATAATATAATATATATATATATATATATACACACACACACACACACACACACACACACACACACACACATATATATATACACACATATATACACATACATACATACATACATAAATATAAATATAATCAAGCGCCTTGGATGTTAACTTTGGGTAAAATTAAGGACTATGCACATATGGGATCAATTTATATATGGGTGGGGTCAATAAAAAATGCTGCTGGTTATCTGTAGATAAACTACATAGAGACTTAAAAAAATGTAAAAAAAACGAGCGCAAATTCTATTTAGACCCAATTCAAGCTCAAATAATTTTTATTTATTATAATTTTTTGATGGACTAATCTAATTAAACTATATTAATTTTTAGGGTGCCAGTGCATCTATGTTTGGTATAAAGATAACCAAAAATAAAAATAAATAAAAAGAACCTCAGAGACCACAATTCCCAACTAATTAACCTAGTTTAGTGAAACTGTATAAAATCAACAAATTTATAAAAATAATCCTGCACGCTGGAAATTATATATAGGTGTAAAAACCATGTATTTCTGTGAAAAATTTGTATTTTAAATATAAATTGATAGGCTAATAAACTATCTATGGCATATATTATGAAATAAATGTAACAAAGTGATTATGTTTGTTTAAATTGTGTTGTGCAAAATGTAGCAATTATGTAACCAAAATAAAAGTATTAGAACGTGTGCTTGATTAAGTAAAACTGACCACTAGATGGCGGTGGTGTGACAAAATATAAAGTGACTATAGTGCAATATATATATATACATAGTCCTTAATTTTATCCAAAGTTAACATCCAAGGCGCTTGATCACATATTTTCTCAAATTATATATATATATATATATATATATATATATTCTTTTTTTTTTATTTATTTTTGTTTATTTTTATTTTTTTAAAGAAATCACAAATCACACATGCTTTTCAAAATTTTCATGAGCACCAGGTGGCTAAGTGGTTAGCAAATCTGCCGTGCAACAGTGTGTTTGGGTGTTCAAATCCCTGAACTACCTACAACTGTCTCTGTTGTTCTATATGACAAGCAACAATAATATGGCTCCTCCCCAAAAATAAAACATTGTATATAGGTGAAATTAATATATTTGTTGGTTGGTTGAGTGGGGAGCCATATTAGTGTGGCTTCCTATATAGAGCCAAATTAAACTCTGAAAAATAGCTAAGTATTTGAGCTGCAAAATCTG
Organism: Pelophylax lessonae; assembly: GCF_965119305.1. Taxonomy (NCBI): domain Eukaryota; kingdom Metazoa; phylum Chordata; class Amphibia; order Anura; family Ranidae; genus Pelophylax; species Pelophylax lessonae. The sequence continues at coordinate 270,641,417 of NC_138776.1, read as the reverse complement.
AGACTGTGCACATTGATTGAGCATATACAGTGGAACCCCAGAACTCAACAACCCAAAATATATATATATATATATATATATATATATATATATATTGTTAGCTGGGGAACAGGTAGCAGGTGCAAAGCTCCCTGGGATGAGCAGTCTTTCAGGCACAGATACCAAATCCAGTGTGATAGTGGCAAACAGTGCGGTGTTTATTGGTGTTATATTATATACAGGTGCTGTACAGTGCCTTTTTAGAAAACAAGCAGTAATAATAATCATAAACAAAAGCCTAGCCGTGTCCCGGCGCTTACTCCACACAATGCAGTCCCTAACTAACACAGACTGATCAAGTCTACAGCTTGTCAGCTTCCAAAGACACAAACTGGTAGTTTTACTGACCTTCCGCTCTCATAGACAAACGTTGTCTGTGTTCCCAGGCTGAGAGAGCCCTGCTGTCTGTCTCAGGTGAGTTTAAATTGGCCTGGTGAAGAGGACCAAGATCCGAACTGGATCATGGATCAGAGATCTCTAAAGGTACACAGGAGATGCCTGGGTGATGTATAAACCCCGAACAGGACTTTTCCTGTCTCTCTCTGGGATGCTCTGCTACAATATATATATATATATATATATATATATATATATAACCCCTAAAATATAATTTATATATTTTTTTTTTTTTTCTGAAAGATTTCTGGGTTCAGCTGCTCATGCTCCAAACATTTGCTATTTTGCACAATTTTTAGGATCCAAAAATACTACATCAAGTCAACACACATAAGAAATGCTTTCAATAATCTCATCATGAGCACCAAGTGGCTTTTTCATTTAGACAAACACTAATTCATTAGTGAACTGGTGATTTTGGTTTAGGAACCAACAGACCCAATGAATTACTTTGCTGGGCGTTTCCTATACTGGGTGGGTGTAGTTTAACCGCTTGCCGACCGCCGCACGACGATTTACGTCGGCAGTCAGCCCCTCACAGGCAAAGCGACGTAGGGCTACGTCGCTAGCCTGTGAGGCTCTAGGGAGCGAGTGCGCGCCGCCGGAGGCGCGCTCCCGCGCGGTCACGTACCCCCCCCCCCCGCGCGTGTGCCGGCACTCGCGATCGTCCGGTAAACCGGAAGAAAGGCAGGCGGCTAATGTTAACACAGCCACCTGTCATTCTTCCCTGTGCAAGAATGGAGATCACACGGTTCTACTATGTAGGACCGTTGATCTCTGTTCTTGCACTAGTAGCCACATCCAATCACAGTTAGAAGCACGCCCCTAGGGACACACTTAACCCCTCCCTCTCCAATAAAGTTAACTCCTTCACTGCCAGTGTCATTTTTACAGTAACAGTGCATATGTATAGCACTGATTACTGCAGTAATGTCACTGGTAACCCCAAAAGTGTCAAAAATGTCAGTCAGGGGTCCAATCTGTCCGCCGCAATGTCGCAGTCCCGCAAAAAAAATCGCAGATCACCGCCATTACTCATTAAAAAAAACAACAATAATGACAAAAATCTTTCCCTTAGTTAGTAAACGCAATAACTTTTGAGCAAACCAATCAAAATATGCTTTTTGCGATTTTTTTTTACCAAACATATGTAGCATAAAACAAATTGGACTAAAATGTTAAAAAATTTTGATTTTTACATTTTTTTTGGGGGAATTTCATATAAAAAAATGTGAAAAATATTGTTATTTTTGCAAAATTGACGCTCTTTTTTTTGTTTATAACACATGATCAAAAAATCGCACCGGTGATCAAATACCACCAAAAGAAAGCTCTGTTTGTGGGAAAAAAAGGACGTCAAATTAGTTTAGGTACAGCGTCGCACGACCGCGCAATTGTCCGTTAAAGTCACGCAGTGCCGAATCGCAAAATAGGCCCTGGTCAGGAAGGGGGTAAAATCTTCCGGGGCCTGTGGTTAACCAAGGTTATATTAAGGCATGTTTAAGAGCAGATCATTTGGCGTCTGGCAGGGCCACATGTCTTTATGTCCGAATTTGCTTTTGGGGGTGGGGGGTTTGCTGGCATGCCTAAGGACCCATATTGCAGTAAGTGTATTTTGTTGGATGAATACTTTTCATGCTCTAAATGTTTGGTATAATTTTTGCAAAGTGTGTCTTTATGTACTATAACTATACATGTGTTTTTTTATTTTCATGCCTCTGTGTAGCTGTATGTTCTACTGATTTGATGGTATTTAAATGGAAAGGCAGGCTCATGCAAACAATAACCATAAAAGTATGTTGTGCAGTAGTCAGGAGTATATCATATACAGCCCAGGTTACAGAGTGTAGTGGTCAGGAGTATATCATATACAGCCCAGGGTAGAGAGTGCAGTGGTCAGGAGTATATCATATACAGCTCAGGGTACAGAGTGCAGTGGTCAGGAGTATATCATATACAGCCCAGGGCACAGAGTACAGTGGTCAGGAGTATATCATATACAGCCCAGGGTAAAGGTAGGTCTGTGCGGAAAAAATCTCAGACCAAACAGGACTAAACATAATCACCATTCACGTTTAACTTCTGTAAAACTAAGAGGGGTATATGCTAATGCCAGGAGCCTAGCTAATAATATGGATGAATTGGAAATGTTAGTACATGAGGATGACATAGACCTTGTGGGAATAACGGAGACTTGGTTCGACCCCTCACATGACTAGCTGGCCAATATCCAAGGGTATTCGTGTACCGGAAGGACAGGGTAGGAAAAAGAGGGGGGGGGGGAGTATGTCTCTATGTCAAGAACAATATAAAGGTGATAGAAAGGAGTGACATTACGGATGGGATGAGCATGGATTTATAATCTGTGTGGGTAGAACCCCATAGGGAAGGAGAAAAGGGAAAAGTAATTGTGGGGGTTTGCTATAGGCCACCTAACCAAGGGGAGGAGGTAGAGCTGGAATTTTTAGCACTAATGGGTAAATCATCATAATGGGGGACTTCAATTATCCAAACATTGACTGGGATGAGGGGACTGCACACTCACAGAAGGCCCGTCTATTCACGGAAACCTTACTGGATAATTACGTTTCACAGTTGGTGGATTCCCCTACGAGAGAAAACGCAGTCCTGGATCTATTGATCACTAATGACCCAGACCTAATCTCGGAGGTAGGAGTCCAGGACAACCTGGGCTCTAGCGATCACAGGATGATCACATTTAGTGTAAATAACAATATAACAAGGCAAGTGGGGAACATAAGAACCCTAAATTTCAGAAGGGCAAACTTTCCAAAATTGTACTCATTGATGGAAAGGGTAAACTGGGACCAAACCCTGGGATCACTGACCACAGAGGAAAAATGGGAATGCTTTAGGAACATATTAAACAAATGCATTTTGCAGTGCATTCCTATGGGAAATAAATTTAGAAGAGACAAAGCCAAACCTGGCTGGCTAAACTGTAGCGTTAAAAAACTTATTAGGGGAAAAAAATTGGCCTTCAAGAAATATAAATCAGAGGGCACAGTATTGGGGTTTCGATCAATACAAGGAGGCAAATAAGAAAAGTAAACACAAAATCAAGATGGCTAAAATCAACTATGAGAGACAAATAGCGGAGGATAGTAAAAAAAAACCAAAGAAATTCTTTAAATATATCAACAGCAAAAAAACTAGGGCAGAGCATATTGCACACATAATTAACAATGATGGGAGGATGGTTACAGAGGACACTGAAAAAGCAACCGTGCTGAACGCTTTTTTCTCCTCAGTCTTTACACAGGAAAAGGAGGGGTACACTGACCATGACTGTATGGGGTGCACTGACCATGACTGTATGGGGTACACTGACCATGACTGTATGGGGTACACTGACCATGAATGTATGGGGTACACTGACCATGAATGTATGGGGTGCACTGACCATGACTGTATGGGGTACACTGACCATGACTGTATGGGGTACACTGACCATGACTGTATGGTTAGTAGTAATACACAGGACTTGCCACTATGGCTAACAGAGGGTGAAATCAGGGAAAGGCTGGATAAACTTAACACAAACAAATCACCAGGCCCGGATGGCGTACATCCGAGAGTACTCAAGGAACTCAGTAAGGTTATATCTAGACCACTGTTCCTGATCTTTGCTCACAGTATTAGGACAGGAGATGTACCAGGGGATTGGAGGAAAGCTACCGTGATTCCGATATTCAAAAAGGGCCAGAGGCATATCCTGGGAAATTATAGGCCTGTCAGTCTGACATCGATAGTATGTAAACTTCTGGAGGGGATGATAAGGGACTATATCGTAGAGTTTGCTAAAGACAACAAAATCATCAGCAGTAATCAGCACGGGTTTACAAATGGGCGTTCTTGTCAAACCAATCTCTCAGCATTCTACGAGGAGGTGAGCTGTGAGCTAAACAGGGGCAGACCAGTGGATGTGGTGTACCTGGATTTCGCTAAGGCGTTTGATACAGTTCCCCACAAGCGCTTAATTTATAAAATAAGGTCTGCAGGTATCGACAGCAGGGTTTGCTCTTGGATACGGAACTGGCTAAAAGGGCGTGTCCAAAGGGTGGTAATAAACAGCGCATACTCAGACTGGTCTGAGGTAGTAAGCGGGGTGCCCCAGGGCTCAGTCCTGGGACCAACCTTGTTCAATTTATTCATAAACAGCATTGAGGACGGGATCAGTAGTTCATTATCAGTTTTTGCAGATGACACAAAATTGGGCAGGGCAATAACTGCACAGCATGAAGCAGATATCCTACAGAATGACCTGGACAAAATAACGGAGTGGGCAACGACATGGCAAATGAGGTTTAATGTGGAGAAGTGTAAGGTTTTGCACTTGGGGACTAAAAACATAAAAGCACAATACACGTTAGGAGGGGAACCCTTGGGGGAATCAAAAATGGAGAAAGATCTAGGAGTCTTGATTGATGATAGATTAGGCAACAGCATGCAATGTCAAGCGGCAGCTTCCAAAGCCAGCAGAATATTAGCATGCATAAAAAAAGGGATGTATTCCAGAGATAAGACTATAATCCTTCCACTTTATAAAACTCTGGTCCGACCGCATCTGGAGTATTCTGTCCAGTTCTGGTCACCAGTCCTCAGGAGGGATGTGTTGGAGCTGGAGAGAGTCCAGAGAAGTGCAACTAAACTAATTAGGGGATTGGAGGACCTTAACTATGAAGAGCATCTGCAATCGCTCAATTTAATCTCCCTGGAGAAGAGACGCCTGAGGGGGGACATGATAGCAATTTATAAATATCTTAATGGGGATCTCAGCTTAGAAAAAAAGCTGTTCATTCGAAGGGATTGCATGAGGACTCGAGGACATACAATGCGATTAGAGGAGAAGCGTTTTAACCTCAGGCAACGTGGGGGGTTCTTTACTGTTAGGACTACAAGATTGTGGAATTCTCTACCACAAGAGGTGGTTTCTGCAGGTAGTATGGTGGCTTTCAAAAGACTCTAAGATTTAGATCTCAAGGATCAGGAGATTAAGGGCTATGTGAGATGATTACAGCCACATACACCTACACAGGTTGAACTGGATGGACTATTGTCTTTATTCAACCTCACCTACTATGTAACTATGTAAAAAGTGCAGAGGTCAGTAGTATATCAAATACAGCCCAGGGCACAGAGTGTAGTGGTCAGGAGTATACCATATACAGCCCAAGGTTCAGAGTGCAGTGGTCAGGAGTATATCATATACAGCCCAGGGTACAGAGTGCAGTGGTCAGGAGTATATCATATACAGCCCAGGGTACAGAGTGCAGTGGTCAGGAGTATATCATATACAGCCCAGTGTACAGAGTGCAGTGGTCAGGAGTATATCATTTACAGCCCAGTGTACAGAGTGCAGTGGTCAGGAGTATATCATATACAGCCCAGTGTACAGAGTGCAGTGGTCAGGAGTATATCATTTACAGCCCAGGGTACAGAGTGCAGTGGTCAGGAGTATATCATATACAGCCCAGGGTACAAAGTGTAGACAACACTGCCAAAGTTTGAATTTAACTATCACCTCATCTGTACTCTTTAACAACTAGACTGAGTATCAAGCTGTCATTTATCAGTGCTAGGAATACTTTCATCTCAGCTGAATAACTTTTTAGTTTCACCAGAACCAGGAGTAATTTCCAGTGGTCAGTGCAGTGGTCCCTTACATTGATGACCAAGAAGGACCCCCTTATATCATCATCAGTGGGAAGACTGCTCCCCTTACAGATTATTGATGTCAGTTGTTACTGAGAGACAGAAATTGTTCCTTGCTCATGGAACCCCTAGAAACCTTTGGAGGAACCCTGGCTGAGAAAGGCTGGACTAGGCAGTAATATATTTCTCTCCCCCTTGGTGGGAGTGGAGATGTCCCATCTACAAGGATATACAGTACATACACACACAGCACAAGGCCGTGTTCACACTACGAGATGTTTCTCGGGGCTGCAGTTCCTCTGAGCTCCACAAGGTGGTAACCTCACTTCTTTTCAGACAGGAAGTCTCTATGGAAGACAGGAAGTGATGTTTGACAAAGACAGGAAGTTCCATGAGGTAGGCAGAAGCGAGGAGACATTGCTGGAAGTGGCAGCAGAGGAGGTAATAAAATCTTATTTCATGTCCATCCTCTTCCTCCATAGTCAGTGTGATGTCTTTTATCTCCAGCAGATGATGATACACTCATATATAGTGCGGAAACATAGGTTAATCCCTTTAAGGTCAGAACATTCCTGTGCAACCTCTATAGGGTCCAGTTATGGCCTCATGCTACCAATAGTGACACTGACCCCAGCCAAATGCAAAACTAGTAAAAAACAGTCAGAAAAGATGAGTAGGGAAAATTTTTTTATTGACCTCCACCTGTAAAACCATTCCTGTTGTGGGGGTCGTCTCATTGTTGCCCATTTAGTGCACCTGATAATTTCAATTAAAACCAAAGCAGCGGAATCTGATAAACAACCCCCACTGCTACTTAACTGACCAGATCAATATTCCAGGAGTTTACTTGATTTGATGCTATACTCTGATTAAAAAGTGGATGTGTCTGGATGGTGACTGTATCATTGTGTGTGTCAGGTTCCTATAAGGTGTCAGGATGTCACTGTCTATTTCTCCATGGAGGAGTGGGAGTATTTAGAAGGACACAAGGATCTCTACAAGGACGTCATGATGGAGAATCAGCCGCCCCTCACATCACCGGGTAAGAGGAGACTTTATTGTAAAGGAGAGAGCAGTACGGAGGCTCCACCTAGATCCCCCATCATCTGATAAACACATAGAAACAATGTATTCAGTCAGTGTGTGTCAGGGCTGGGCTCCTGCAGCTCTTTTCTTTCAGAGCTCAGAAGTTGCTTAGCTGTCGGTTAATTGCCAGACGCTCGTTACCACAGTGACTCACCTGGTTACCATTACCTGCCTCATTAGTCCAGTCCACAGCCTGCCCCATTTTGCTATTTAAGTAGCTTAGCTCATTTCCTCCTTGCATGGTCTATGCTCTCCAGTGTGTTCCTGTGTATGACTTGCTGTGGCTGACTTCTCTTCCGATACCTGTTCCTGATTTGTTTTGCCTGACTAAACTGACTTATGGTTTCCTGATCCTTGCTCCTCTGATTACCTGTTCTGGCATCCAAACCCAGGCTTCTGGTTTAGACTACGTTCCTGAACTGTTATTTTTGCTATTTTCTTAAAGGTGTGATTTTAACTGCACTTTCTGTTGAAGCACTCAATACCACTGCAGCCTCGTGCCTCCCCACTTACCATTGAGGCTTTTGATGGGAGACCTCTACAGCCTGCCCATGTGACCCATGAAACCACTCCATTGACCATGGGTGTAGGGGCTCTTCTCCATGAGATAATTCGAATTCCTAGTGATTTCCTTACCTCATTACCCAGTTTTCATTGGTTATCCTTGGTTACAGAGGCCCAATCTCTCTTTTAATTGCCGTAATGCTGAGGTCCCCACAATGCACTAATACATCTTTTTAGAAAGTGATTTAAGAGGAAGTAAACCCTCCTCTGACACTTTTACCTATAGGTAAGCCTATATTAACCCTCCTCTTATGTTAGAATTCCGTTACTATCCATGATGTTAGGGTCAGTTTTGACCCGTGTTTTAAATCAGCCATAAAATACCCTCTGAATAATTATTTATCATCAAATTTGTTTCTTACCTCTTGGTTTCCTTGTTAGGCTTCTTTATCCTTGAAAAGATTGGTTTTAATATTTTTGGTGTGACCCCCTTAGACCTTTCTTTTGATAGCATACCTCTCATTGTCAAATTTAAAAAATGGTAAAATAAAGTCAGCAACTCAGAAATGAATTTGTCCTATGTTTCTTCACTTTATTTAGAGAAGCAGACAAGCAGGAAAAGAGATAGGCCCCTCCCTAACTACAGCTCACAGGGTTGAGAGGGGATTGGCTGTCACTGTTACTAAGCAGAGAGAGTGTTTATGATTTCAGTTTTGGAACTTATTAGTGTCCTAAAATCCTATATTATAACTGGGTCAGAATTGACCCTAACACCATGAACGTCTTAATTTTCACCACGGTATTTTATAATTTAGTGAAAAGGATTATTTTTCTATTACATTGTTTAAATAGAGGTTCCTGACAAAGTAAAAAAATCTTGATGCAATAAACAAATTTATGTGATACTTATAGACATTCAAACCTGAAAACGGGTCAGTTTTGACCCTAACACAAGAGGAGGGTTAAGGCTTACCTATAGGTAGTGTAAATATCTCCTAAACATGTACCGTTTAGGAGATATTTACCTTACATGCAGCCAGTGACGTCACTGGCGCATGCGCTCTGAAGGAACAGCTGCTGGTGCCGTTTCTTCAGAGCCCCGTGCCGTGACGTCACCGCGGCTCCGGCCAATCAGATGGCCGGATGCCGTGATCCCGGAAGACGGGCAACTGGACATGTCACCCATCATACAGGTGAGTGAGCGGCACGGTGGGTGCTCGTTCTTAGGTAAGTATTTCATAATGAGCTAGTATGCGATGCATACTAGCTCATTATGCGTTTCTCTTTCAGGTTACAGAAAAAAAAACGTTCATGGGTTTACAACCTCTTTAAGATCATGTGCACGTCTTCAGTCTCTTTATTGCCAAAAGAGTACCATGAATTCTGTGATGTCTTTGACAAAGGTCAGGCTGGTATTTTGGCACATCGGCCTTTTGAGCGCACAGTTGACCTTCAACCCCGGTGCCATTCCTCCTCGTGGCCGGGTTTACCTGCTGTCTGTCTCAGAGGAGAAGGCAATGGAGAAGTATGCTGCGATTTAACTATCCCAGGGGTTCATCCTCAAATCCTCTTCATCTCCATCTTCTTCCAGTGCCGACTTTTTCTTTGTGGGAAAAAAAAGAGTGGTGAACTGAGTCTCTGTATCGATTGTAGGGGTCTCATTCACATTACTGTTAAAAATACTTATCCGATCCCATTGATAACGGAATTATTTGACTGCCTCAAGGGAACAACGGTCTTCACTAAGCTTGATTTGCGAGCGGCATACAATCTTGTGAGGATTAATGAGGGCCACAAATAGAAATTTAATACTTGGACCGGACACTACGAATACCTCGTAATGCCCTTTTGGTCTCTGCAACGCTCCTGCAGTTTTCCAGGACTTTGTTAAACATGTCCCCTGAGATATGCTGCCATAATGTGTGGTAATTTACCTGGGTGATATTCTCATATATTCTAAATCCCTAGAGAACCTCCACACAGATGTCTCTCCCGTGTGCTACAGAGGTTGAGAGAAAGCAACCTCTATTGCAAGTTGGAAAAATGCGAGTTCCATGAACAGGTTAAATTTTTGGGTTATGTCATTTGTGCTGCCAGGTTATCGATGGACCTAGAGAAGCCATCTGCAGTCTTAAAGTGGCTTTGGCCTATAGGTCTACGTCCTCTACAACATTTTCTTGGCTTTGTCAATTATTATCAGGAATTTATGAGTAACTTCTCTTTTTTGGTCAAACCCCTTCATTGATACTGTATGACCAGAAAAGAGGGAAACCCACAGAATTGGTCCCAGGAATCCATTAAAGCCTTTGAATCCCTCAAGGCCACTTTTGCTGCAGTTCCAGTGCTGGAACATCCTGATCCCATGTTACCCGTCATTCTTGAAGTTGATGCGTCTGAGACTGGAGTAGGCGCTGTCCTGTCTCAACCTCCTACCCCTGAGAGTTCTATCCATCCTTGTGGCTACTTTTCTAAAAAATTGTCTCTAGCAGAATGAAATTCTGAAACTGGGGACAGAGAATTATTAGCCATAATTTTAACTCTGAAAGAAGGGAGGCATCTCACCAAGGGTACTACTGTGCTGGTCCTCATTTTGACTGACCATAAGAATCTTTCATTCTTGTCTGAGGCTAGACGTTTATCTCCTGGAAGGGCTCAGTGGGACCTTTTTCTGTCAAGCTTCAATTACATAGTCTCATTCATACCTGATACAAAGAATATAAGAGCAGATGTCTTATGCCCTGTACACACTATCAGATTATCTGAAGACTTTTGTCTGCAGACTTACCAAAACCATATAATATGAGGTCAAACCTAAACACTTTCAATTTGTATGTAATCCGGCAGGCCCTTGCACTACAGAGAAAAGGTAAATCTGAAGACAAAAGTCTTCAGATAATCTGATAGTGTGTACAGGGCATTATTGACGCAGTTTTCCTCCTCTTCCAAAATGGAGTCTGTTCCCACTCCTGTGATACCTTCGGACTGCATTTTGGCTATTTTTTTCTAGTCTCACTTCACCTTTGGGTGAGAGAATGATGCCCTCTCAGATCCATTCTCCTCCTGGAAAACCTCATGACCGCTGCTTTGTCCCCGAGAATCTCTGCACCATTTTCCTCCAGACCTACCATTCACCTAAGACAGCTGGGCACCCAGGAAAAAATCAACGGCGTATGGACATATTGTTAAGACATATGGCCTATGTCTCAACAATGCTGGTGGCCTAGTCTCCGTGCTCATGAAACCAGCTTTGTAGCCGCTTGTCCTGTGTGTGCTCAGAATAAAACACCACGACACCTTCCAGTGGGCCTCCTTCAACCCATACGCAGTGCAGAGAGGTCTTGGATCCACTTGTCTATTAATTTTATTATGGATTTAGGCAACTCCCATAGCAACACAGTTATTTATTATGGTGGTTGACCGTTTTTTCAAAATGTCACATTGTATTCCACTAAAGAAGTTGCCTGTGTCCAAGGAACTGGCATCCGTTTTCACTGGAGAGTTCTTTCAGTTACATGGGTTACTTAAAGTTATCATCTCGGACAGGGGTAGCCAGTTGGTGTCCAAGTTTTAGGGAGCCTTTTGTGCACAGTTGGGAGTTCCGCTTTCCTTCTCCTCTGCATATCACCCACAGTCCAATGAGGCTGCAGAATGGGCCGACCAAGCCTGGGAGCAGTTCTTACGTTGCTATATTTCTGACCACCATAACATCTGGTGGGACCTGTTACCTTGGGTGGAGTTTGCTCACAATAGCACTGTAACATAAATGTCAGATATATGGTAGCTTTGCGGTAGCAAAATATGAAATATGAAGTGATCTGTAGAAATAGTGAATTGTAGATGTAGTGTAATTTTGGAGTTAATGTAATATCAGTCACACACACACATGTCCTGTTATTAGCATTTGAAAAGACAGGGGCCATTCTGTAAGATAGAGTTGACACTTACATGCCAATGAAGTCTCCCATACCAGTAAACAAGAGAATTGTCACTTCCGGGATCATCAAAGAGAAATGCCAGTCATTTTGGCTGTGGAAATCAGCAGGGGGCGGTGGAAGGCTCCCAACCGTCTACAAGTATGGATTGATACCATCAGATCAAAGGATTGTATTTTATCTCTCATAAAAGTTAAAATATTAGTGGCAGAGAGATGAAAATAATTCCTTCTTGTGGCTCACGTGTGGGGCTATGAGCACATGTAAATCTGGGTCTGTGGCATGGGTGGGGTCCTGGAGAATTGCACAAAACCATTGAATGGCGCCTGATTACGACAGGCAAGCAGTGTTTGGTACTGTCGCGATCAGACCGATGCGCTGGTGTCAGAACTCCTATCCCTGGCCCATCTGCCTGTGTGTGGTCAGCCAGCTGGATTGGAGTGGAGTCTCCCTCTAGTGGTGACCAAAGACAGTGCAGGATTTGAAAGTGTCACAGCCAATCTTATTACTTAGTAGGAATTTTCTTTTTTCCGTTATCCCCTTATACTCCCCAGTCACGGTTTACCACGTTTCAGTTAGCTAGTCGCCGTGGGTGTGGTTGAATCGTGACAAGCACCATCAATGCCGCCTCCTGATTATCTCAGTTTATGGTGAACTATAATTTCCAGCCATCCATGTTGCCTGATACATCTGTTCCGCAAGGCATTTCTGCATTAGAGCAACATTTTCAGGAACTCTGTTCCACTTGGGTGCAGGTCCAAGAATCCTTGCAACACTCCAGAGAGAGGTACAAACCATGCTGACCGCCGATGCCTACCTTCACCCTCCTCCAGAGAGGGTCTGGCTGTCTTCCCATTACCTCTAATTCTGTGTTCCCTCACTATTACTGGCACCTCGGTATATTGGGCCTTTCTGCATACTCTATAAGGTTAACATGGTGGCCTACGCATTAGATCTTCCTTCCAACGTTCGTATTTACAACATATTCCATGTTTCCTTACGTGTTTTTGCTATACCACCTCAGTACTACACCTTCGCCCGCTTAAGGTTGACAACCACGTGGAATAAGAGATACAATCTATCATTGACTCCCGTAGGTTTAGTGGACACATACGCTATCTAGTTCACAGAGGGGTTACAGTCCAGGGGAACGCTCTTGGGTCTCATCCTAGGACGTAAAGGCTCCTACCCGTTTCCAGGCTTTCCATATACGTTTTCCCCTCAAGTCTGGTGCTCTCCCAAGGGGGAGGGATTGTTGGAGAAGAGGGTACTGTCAGGGCTGGGCTCCTGCTAGTTAGCAAGCTGTTTTTTTCTTTCAGTGTTTAGAAGCTGCTTAGCTGTCGGGTTACTACCAGCCGCTTGTTACCACAATGACTCACCTGATTACCATTTCTTGCCTCATTAGTCCAGCCTACAGTCGGCCCCTTTTTTGCTTTTGAAGCTGAGTTCATTTCCTCCTTGCATTTGCTTGGTCTATGATCTCCAGTGTGTTCCTGTGTGTTACTTGCCCTGGCTGACTTCTCTTCCTATTGATGTTCCTGAAATTTGCTTCCGACTATACTGACTTCTGGTTTCTTGACCCCGGCTCCTCTGATTACCTGCTCTGGCATCCAAATCCCGGCTTCTGTTTTTGACTGCATTCCTGAACTGTTATTTTTTTTCTATTTCATTAAAGGTGTGATTTTTTTTTTTAACTGTACTTTCTGTCTTCACCTGGTTTATGGTCCCCGACAGTGTGTGTGTTTCCTACAGATGGTTCCAGCAATGGGAACCCACCAGAGAGATGTCCCCGTCCTCTGTATTCCCGGGATTCCACACAGGAAGGTCACACCATCCCTCCCCATCATCAGGTAGATGAGGAACAATCACTGATAGTTTCATTAGGATCTGTACATTATCTGCATTGTTACCATTGATGTAATTTTTTTTATTCTATATTCAGAGTGGAAACCTGAGAGATTCTAAACTTGAGGTTAAAGAAGAGATAAAAGAGGAGGATGATGAGGATGGGGTAATGGAGGAGGTTTCAGAAGGACACAAGAATATGATGGAGCCACCTAATGCCAGGAACCCACCAGAGAGATGTCCCCGTCCTCTGTATTCCCGGGATTCCACACAGGAAGGTCACACCATCCCTCACCATCATCAGGTAGATGTCTGATAATTATTGGTAGTTATGATTTATAAGCAATCGTGTTTTTTTACAATAAATATTTTATTATATTTTTCAGAATGAAAACTCCAAGGATAATATTGTTGTAAAAGAAGAGTATAAAGAGGAGGATGAGGAGTATGGAGTGATGGAGGAGGTTTCAGAAGGACACAAGAATATGATGGAGCCACCTAATACCAGGAACCCACCAGAGAGATGTCCCCGTCCTCTGTATTCCCGGGATTCCACACAGGAAGGTCACACCATCCCTCAATGTTACAAGGTTAGTGGGATGGAGTATCTAGAACATGGACTTGTGGAGGGGATGTGTGTGTTTTTTTATGTAAGCTTATATCTTCCAGATGATATTCTCTCTCATTTTCTTGGTTTAGAGTGGAGATCCAATCGATATAGAATTTGAGGTTAAAGCAGAAGAAGAAGAGACGTATGTGAGGGATGATCAGCAGTCTATGGAGGAGGATGGAATAACGGGGACATTTATAGAGGAGGACACTCCTACAGAGATCAGCACAGGTGGGTCATTAACACTAAAACCATTCCTCCACCCATACTGCTCACTGATTGGTCCAGAGTAGGGCGGGGCCTGGGTGATATAAGCCTGGAATCTCCTGGTCACTTTCCTGAGCTGTGTTCCCCGTCCTGTATTCCTGTATTTCTCTCGGATAATCTTCCTTCTCTGTGCTGCAGACACAATTTATGTCTCTAGACTGGATTTATGGAGATTCTGGGGTTCAGCTGGCAGTAAAATGTTGATGTTCACCATAGACGTTGCTCAGCCTAGACACCTGGGGTATGTACCTTGGGTCTTCTGCCCCATGCCCAGGTCTAGCAAGATCTCTGACAGAAGAATTCTCCCGGGGTTACTTGCTCTGTTATTTGCTGGCTGTGCCGGGTGGAGGGATATGTCGGTATAGTCTCACACCCAAGTCACTGAGTTCCTTTCATTTTCTTTGAGCCGTGTATATTCTATCTATACAATGCACACACTGTTACACACAAACACTTGAAGAAAAGACATGAAAAGACACGCACACTGGTGAACAGTCGCAAACAGTTTTACAATCCACAGTAAACATGAATGAGCCACAAATCCACCCTTCTGGTGTCATGGAGAATAAGCTGACAGTGCGCCACTCTGCAATTCCAGGTGTACTCTCACCTCTTCAGATGGACCCCATTGCTCCATACCAAGAGGACACACCCAGCATGAAATCACACACCTTCAGGTACATGTAGGCGGAGCCTCCTCTTTAGGTAGCCAGCTCCTGCTACTAGAGATAAAGAGACTCCATAGTGCTCACTGTTATATTTATTACATGGATAAGAAAAGCACTCACAAGGTTAAAAAAGCATCCAGCATTTAATACACCAAATCACTGCAGATTCCCCAAGCATCAGTCTCAGTGTAACTTGAGGGCACTCCGCCTATTGTGATGATGTCCTCAAACCACTCCCATCTGATGCGTTGCATCCTGATTGGACTTCCCCAGAGATATATATGGTCTTCAGGATCAGTCCAGTCTTCATTTTAGTTGTTCTCCCCCCATCCTCACTCTCTGACCTCTGGTGGGGCTCAGCACCGCTGTTATTCATGACTAAATCATGGACTAAATAAGGAAGTGCAATACTTCTTGTGTTGGGAAGAGAGGCAATGAGTGATAGAGGGTGAGGGGGCACTCGTCCTATAAACCCCTCATCACTGTCACCCCTTTAAAAGACAGTTCTCGTTGTTTCCTCACTCTCTGACTAAGGTCCATGAATAAAGAAATGAACTGGTAGGAGATCAGAGGACCCATTTACTAGTTACCTTGAGGGGGGAATTGTAAGATGTTCGGAGACAAAGCTGTCTGATGTGGGTGGAGTCCCGGTTTAGGGGAACCAATCTGCTGATGTCTATGTAATAATCTTTGTATTTCTATTTTAGTACATGGACGGGAGATGAGGAAAACCTCAGAGGATTGTCTCACTTTGTCTCCAGACTGTAAAGTAGAAGATGAGGACATCACACAGTATAGTCCAGGAGAAAACCCGGCTACCTCAAATGTCCATCCGGGACCACACGGTGTAGATGGACCATCGTATTCCTCTTATCCTGAGGAACCTCAGACTGTGAGGGACAGTGCCGGACCATCGTATTCCTCTTATCCTGAGGAACCTCAGACTGTGAGGGACGGTGCCGGACCATCGTATTCCTCTTATAAGAGGTTCTCCTGTGCTGAGTGCGGGAAGAGTTTCCATTTGAAAGGCAATCTTAATGTGCATAAAAGATCTCACACCGGTGAGAAGCCGTATTCCTGTCCTGAGTGCGGGAAATGTTTTATACTGAAGTCTTCTCTTTCCACACATCAGAGATCGCACACTGGTAAGAAGCCGTATTCCTGTACTGAGTGCGGGAAATGTTTTTCAAAGAAGTCCATTCTTTCCAAGCATCAGAGATCGCACACTGGTGAGAAGCCGTATTCCTGTCCTGAGTGCGGGAAATGTTTTGCACAGATGTCCGCTCTTTACACACATCAGAGATCGCACACTAATGAGAAGCCGTATTCCTGTCCTGAGTGTGGGAAATGTTTTATACTGAAGTCTTCTCTTTCCACACATCAGAGATCGCACACTGGTGAGAAGCCGTATTCCTGTCCTGAGTGCGGGAAATGTTTTTCAAAGAAGTCCAATCTTTCCACACATCAGAGATTACACACGGATGAGAAGCCGTTTTCCTGTCCTGAGTGTGGGAAATGTTTTTCACAGAAGTCCACTCTTTCCACACATCAGAGGTTACACACAGATGAGAAGCCGTATTCCTGTCCTGAGTGTGGGAAATGTTTTTCACAGAAGTCCGCTCTTTCCACACATCAGAGATTACACACAGATGAGAAGCCGTATTCTTGTCCTGAGTGCGGGAAATGTTTTATACTGAAGTCTTCTCTTTCCACACATCAGAGATCTCACACTGGTGAGAAGCCGTATTCCTGTTCTGAGTGTGGGAAATGTTTTATACTGAAGTCTTCTCTTTCCACACATCAGAGATCGCACACGGGTGAGAAGCCGTATTCCTGTCCTGTGTGCGAGAAATGTTTTTCAGAGAAGTCCTCTCTTTCCAAACATCAGAGATCTCACACGGGTGAGAAGCCGTATTCCTGTCCTAAATGCGGGAAATGTTTTTCACAGAAGTCCACTCTTTCCGCACATCAGAGATCTCACACGGGTGAGAAGCCGTATTCCTGTCCTGAGTGCGGGAAATGTTTTTCACAGAAGTCTGAACTTTCCAAACATCAGAGATCTCACACAGGTGAGAAGCCGTATTCCTGTCCTGAATGCGGGAAATGTTTTTCACAGAAGTCCGCTCTTTCCGCACATCAGAGATCTCACACTGGGGAGAAGCCGTATTCCTGTCCTGAGTGCGGGAAATGTTTTTCACAGAAGTCTGATCTTTCCAAACATCAGAGATCTCACACGGGTGAGAAGCCGTATTCCTGTCCTGAGTGCGGGAAATGTTTTTCAGTGAAGTCCAATCTTTACAAACATCAGAGATCTCACACGGGGGAGAAGACGTATTCCTGTCCTGAGTGAGGGAAATGTTCCTTACTGAAGTCCTGTCTTCCTGTACATCAGGGGTCCCACACAACCCTGGAGGTGTATTAGTGCCTTGAGTGTGGGAAATGTCTTCTATATGAATGTTGGTGGGCATGTGGGGAAGAAGCACACCCTGATATACACCTCAGATATACTCCATGGCTGATCTTCATCATGTAAGAAACACTTCATAAGGAGATCAGAGATCACCAAAGACATGGATGAAGTGTTGTCCCGTGTTGGCCATTGATAGCAGGAGAAAAATAAAAATGGAGTCCTTACCTTTCATTGGCTGAGTAAATTTTGTGCGGGAAGATTTCACAAACACTTTCAGGTCTGGTTGTTATAAATGTGTTGATGAAATGTGACCCACATTACCCCAGTCATGGCGAATTGGGATTTCCTATAATGGTCAGTTCCATCTAGTGGCCATAATGTGCTTTCCTGACAGACGTCCATGGCAGCATATGTTTGGGTAGCCCCGCCCTCGTTCCTGCCCCATAAGACCCCACCCCCATAAATGTTCAGGATAAGCCATTGGCTGCGTTCCTTTTTTGTCCTCCTCACTTATAGGACCATTTTTGTATGAAGTTTTCCTACCTATTGGAAGTATTGGTGGGCGGGTCTGGTGCTGAGCAGCTGTGTGGGATGTCAGGAGCTTCCTTTGGTATCCAGAAGTCTTCCAGGATGTCCCGAGTGGTCATTGAGTCCCCAGCTATCAGCGGGTTGGTGTTATGGCACAAATATGTAGAGGATCTATGCCTGGAGAGTGGACCCTGCCATCGGCGGCCATTTGCATCGGCTGGGTGCCCAACTGTTAGCGGGTGGCCATTAAGTGTTAGACAGTTGAAATTCGTTTTGGTGCAAATACAAATTCCGACAAATTTTTGGTTATTCCTAGATTCCGATGTATACAAATCTCCAAATGAAATTGTAATGAATTTAGTTGAAATCTGTTAAATTTGTTTTGTTTATTCATTTTCTAACGAATTCCAACTTTTCAGAATAAATCAAATTCGGATCAGTCAAAAAAACAATTGACCGATGCAAATTCTGTGTGAAGAAATAGCTGGTTGTTAAGCAGCAAGCCGGGAAGCCGGCCTCCTGCATCCTTACCAACCATGACTCTTCAGCTGTCAGCTGGCTTCCCCACTGACAGATGAATGGAAATAAACGAATGCTGGCATTGTCCGGCAACAGAAAAAAAAACAGCGTGCTCCCCCTCCCCCCAGTCCATACCAGGCCCTTCGGTGGTCAAAATTAAAGAAAAAAAACCAGTGTGGGTTCTCCCCTACTATCCATACCAGAACCTTTATCCCAGCATGAGGCCAGGCAGGTCAGGAAAGTCAGAAAAGCACCTCGTCCCCATGCATGGCTAGTGCTTGTGGGGGTCTGCAGGCAGGGGACTTGTCGTAATCTGAAAGCCCCTTTTACCAAGGGGGCCCCCAGATCCCACCCCACCCCCCATGTGAATGAGCATCGGGAACATATTACCTGTACCTATTCACCAAAAAAGTGTCAAAAAGTAATAAAAACACACAATTCTTAAAAAATCCCTTATTAAAAAATAACTACTGCAGGCTCCTCCTCCATTTGACATTTCTTACATAGGTAAGGGGCGGTGGGTATATCCAAGAGATATACCTAACCTACAGGTAGGCTGAAACCTACATTATTAAAGATAAGAGTACACTAACTATGAGTCATAAACAAGATGGGCTTTGATCATATACCTAGGTGACCCCTATAGAGAGAGACACCCACATATTATGGGAGTATAAACTCCATCCGGTGTATACCAACCTGCTATCCTCATAAGGTGATTATCCTTCCTCCTTTCTGTATGAATAGATATAGAATAGAGAATGTAATTACTCCTCACACTACTACACATATATATTTTATCTTGTACCTAGGATCTTCAGGACAGATACCTATATATATATATATATATATATATATATATATACAACACATTTTGGTCCGATTTTTTTCCCCCTGTGTCTGCCTCAGGTCGGGTTAATTTGTTGGGGGTTGGAAGGAAGGCCAAGTGCTAGTAAGCCATGTTTGTATTTGATATGATGTACATAAATACAGATTATGTTCTATGTTTATGAAACACTAATATCGAGTCTGTTTATAAGAGAAAACTGTCTGTACATCTTCATAGTCCTGAAGAAGCCTTGTGCGAAACGCGTAGACCAGTGAAGAGAGGAAATATCTATACCTACACGAACCTTATGATATATACCATTTTATCCTTATATATGTATGATGTACATGAGAGAAATTCGTAGGAGACATTGATCTCCTGTGTACGAGCTGAGCTCAGTTTGGGTCCAGTTTCCTCATTTTATTGAGATCTGGTTTGTCAGAATTATTGGGGTGATTAAATAAAAGAAAAAAAATTGAATTATTTAATAAGCCATGTATATCAGTTCTATATAGAGATTTTGAACAGCACAGCTTCCATCTTGTTTGAAGGTGAATGAAAGTTCAAATGTTCTTTTAAACAAGATGTCTCTTACAGAGGATCTTATGGTTTCAACAGAAAATTCTGTTTACCTATGTAGTCATAAATAAGTGGAAAACTGAAGTTCTTTTAGATAAGACTCAGTCAGCCTGACGCTATACCAGATGTTAAGGGGGGTGATGTCCAGACGTTTGTCTATCTATATTTAACAATGGACAATAGTTCAGTTTATTCTATCAGACATTTAAACGATATAAGTTTTAAAGATACAGAAATTGGAGGAGGAGTAACCCCCCTACTTTTGGGAATTGGCTCAAAGAGGTCAATAATGTCCATCCCTTCCACAGGCTCCTATACAAGCATAGAGGCTGCCCCCACAAATTTGACAAAATCTGGGATAGATGGCTCCAATGTCCAGACACGAACCTGTAGTACGGTTCACACCTGCCCCTTACTCGTCTGTCATTCCTTCAGGTGATTGGTATTGCCATTCTTCAATGCATATTGTAGAACTTTGTACTGCTGTTTACTCCTCTGCACTTGTATAGTTTATGTTTCTATTTTCTTTTTACCATTTTTACAATTTTTTTTTTTTTTTTATTTGTACCAAAACTTTAATAAAAATCACTGATTAAAAAAAAAAAAAAAAGAACTGTATCGCAGATCATCTGCAGGACCATAAAGCACCTTTATGGGATGAACACGTCCCTTTGTAGCTGAAGGAACTCAGTGAACCTTGCCTCTTTAATACGCTAGCCAGTGTCTCCTTTAGCTTGCACCCAGTAACTGACTTACCCAGAGGAGCATCTAACAGCACAAGTCCCAAGGATCCCCTGTGGGGGGGGGGGGGTCTAAACTCACAAGCTTACAGGAGCACACACAGCAGCCTTCCTCAGTAGTACCAGATAAGATCTGCGGACATCCTCCCTCAGTCAGCCCTCGTAAGGACCATGAGTTACAACTTCAATGTTTTAGGCCCTCAGGTCACCCACCCGAGTCCGCATGGCAACCTCTGCAAATGAGAGGCAGCAGCCCCCTCCCCACCTAGACCTTTCTCCCTAGAGGTAGACTGGACTGGACTACGAGCCCATGTGCTCTTCAGATATAAATACAGGTACCCAGCATGCCTTGGGGCACATCCCCTTCTAATTGGCCAGGGCTGTACAGACATCCATGATCTTATCTGCCAGGTTTCCACCCACAGTCCAATATACTCCATGGCTATTGGATCAGTATGAATCATCAAGACAGCATGAGCTGTGTCCCTGTTAGGCAGAGAAACCAAAAACTATATCCACTCATTCTAGCACCTACCTAGGAGGGCACAACATCTGTATGGCAGGGTCTGTTTGATTATTCACCTGCTGGGACGGTGCTCTGATGTGAGAAGCTGCAGTGTCAGTATTCCTTTAGCTGTAATTAACCCCTTACAGGTTTTTCTCACCCAGCAATCAAACATCTGTTACACTGTCTTTTTTGACAGCTTAGGAGGCTTAAGCAGCCGTAGTTTGAGTTGCGTTTTTTTTTTTAAAAATGACTACATAGCTAGAGTAGCAATTATATATAGTAGTTAGTGCCTGATATAAAATACAAAAAATGGTACCAACTTCCAGAGGAATATGAGTATAAAAATGGGATAAAGGGTAAGTGGGACCTCAGGCTCCCCAAATATAGAGGTTCTCACTGGGGTTGGGGGAATGGGAATTGGGAAAAATTCTGGATTTTTGGGTACCAATACCTTAACAGTTTACATGAAAGAAAATATTTTTATTTAAAAAAAAATGACTTTATTGAATATATAAAAAATTCACAGATACTTGATACATTACAACAATTGTGATGAAAATGACATACAATTGACAGCCAGTGTCGACTAAAGATTAGGGATGTGGAGAATGATTGTGGTATCTCTGCAGTTTCTCTACATGTTTTGCGGACTGAGCTGCTTCTTCAGGAGAATATAATGCATACATTTTTATACAAGGGTCTAAAAGATGAAACAAAAATAAGTCAAAGCATATATCCCCATAGAGTGGGAAATCTTTACAATGTGTATGGGGAGAGACATAAACCTTACCTATGGTCACAGTAAAGCATGGAGGCCCAGAAGGGGGAGCAGAACCATCAACACTCTCACCGGCGAGTATGGGACACCTTGGTTACGATATATACTGGTATATAAGTTAGAAAATGTAATTATATAGAATAATTTGTCGAAATGTATATAGAAAAAGGGGAAAGGGCCCCATCAGAGGGAAAGGAAAAAAAGGGATAGCGGGAATAAGAAAAGAAAGTAATGAGGGCACTGGGGAGAAAAAGGAAGAAAGAGGGGCAGGGGGGAGTTTTGGGGAAAAAAGGGGGGGGGGGAAAGGAAGGGGAACAAGGAAGAAGAGGGAATAACCGATAGAAGAAAGGGAAAAAGAAAAGAGGGAGGTGTAATAAAAAATATGTATAATAGAACATACCAGGTGAAAACTCAACCGTAAATAAATGAATAGACCACACAGAGAGGGCTGGATGGTACCAAATTGAGGGACCTATGGCTGCTGCATAGGCGCAGCTGCTTGACCTAGGGACAACAGAATCCGTCTGTCTGGGTCCCTTGAGTCCACATACGTTCATTTGCTGCTGTTATTAGTGCCTCTGGCAAAAAATGATGAAAAGGCAAAATGAACCCCAAAGTAGGGAAAGACTGAGTTTCCGAGGAACAGATTCCTTTATGTGTAAAGGACAAAGTCCTGAAAGACAAGAAAAAACATGCCCAATTGGAGTCTAAATATCGTTATTGAAAGAGAGAGAAGTAATAGTTGAGCCAAATCCATATAGATACCTCAAAGGTCCCCTCATATGCGTCCTCTCTGTGTGGGGAATAAACAGCCGACTCCGCCATATTTTTCGTCACAATTGTTGTAATGTATCAAGTATCTGTGAATTTTTTATATATTCAATAAAGTCATTTTTCAATAAAAATATTTTCTTTCATGTAAACTGTTAAGGTATTGGTACCCAAAAATCCAAAATTTTTTCCCAATTCCCATTCCCCAACCCCAGTGAGAACCTCTATATTTGGGGAGCCTGAGGTCCCACTTACCCCTTATCCCATTTTTATACTAGCAATTATATATGTTATAATATTTTTTTTCCTAACAATATGGAGTTCTCCTTTGCACCATCTCTGTTTATCATGGATTTATTTCTTACTGTGACGGGTCTTTGTGCCGCTGCAGCCTAATCCCTCTATGCTGTGGCTGCTCTATGCAGGTTATAGCTGGAGGGGGGCAGCGTCTTCCTTACTGATACTGTTCCTGGATTGTCAGCCCTTCTGCAGGCCTCATAAAGCTGGTGTATGGGAAGCTGACTAATGAACACTTTCTATTAAGCCTCTCCAGATGTCACGTACCTAGTAGAAGAGCCTGATACGATGAAGAAAGCCTCTCTTACACCTCTGACTCGGGGCCCCTGATAGAGCAGACAGGTAGTACAGGAGTGCAGAGTGGCACGAGTGCCTATTGGTCTTGATAGTAGCTTAGCTGGACGAACTGTCAGGATCAAGCAGGGGAAGACTGTCGGTGGACGGCAGCGGAGCAAGAGTGCTGTATGGACACCACTGAACAGGAGATAGGAGCAGGCTGAATCTGTCAGTAGGTTGCAGCAGAGCAGGAATGCTGGATGGACACCACCGAGCAGGAGACAGGAGAAGGCCAAGTCCGTCAGCGGGTTGCAGCGGAGCAGGAATGCCGGATGGACACCAGTGGAAAGTAGGCAGAGACTAGCAGAAGGGTGGTAGGCAGGAACAGGGTCAGGCAAACCGGGTCATACACTGGCAGACGCATCAGGTGCAGATGTACAGGCAGAAGCCTGGTCAAAGACAAGCTGGGGTCAATGCAGGCAGAGTTCAGGAGAAGTCAAGGCAAGCCGGGTCGATAACAGTAATCAGATGCGGGTTTACAGGTAGCAGGTATACACAGAAACACTGTAGACAAGACAGCACTGAAGCACAGCACAGGCTCAGTTTAAATAGCCCCCTTGATGACCATACAAGCAACAGGCGCACGAACTTGTGCAATGGGCGTAGCCTATGCACAGCAAGCTGTCTAGAAGAGCCATTCTGTCTATGGGAATGCCCTTCCTGACACCAGATATGCGTGTATTATGCACAACGTAGACTGGGCCTTTGGTGCTTGACAGACAAAACCCGGTATAAATTTCCTGCTTTGTTCAGACATCCAGGGAGGAAGATGACCCCTACCAACAGGTTGTCACAGGTAGTCAAGACACTCTAAAGGAGTTTGTTACAACTCTCCCTGTCTCAACTCTGACCATGTCAAGCTTTGCCGTTGCAGGACCAGTCAACTGACCAATTTAATCCTCTTCAAACAATTCCTAAAAGGAAGATGAGGATGGTCTATAAGCAGGTTTTTGTACCTCCCTTCCTGCAGAGGTAACGGCAATGCAAGTATTTTTAGCACTTCCAAAGGAGTGCGTTGCCTTTTTCCCCTATGATGTTTAATCTAGAAGCTCATGCTAGAAGAGTGGTGCAAATTGAACAGAAGGACAGAGCAGCAGAATGTCTTAGTGGTCATCACCTTGCAGCACTAGGTTGTTAAGTTCAAACCCCAACCAGAACACTTCTACCTGCACTGCAGGATGTCAGATTAGGCACTTGTGAAGAGGAAGAGGTTTTCCAGCATAATGAGTCACCTATTTGGTTGACGTGGCTTCATGAGCTTAGCCGTATACTTTGTACATGGAGTTGCCATTGGGGGATGCTGTGTCCTTCAGTGGTATACTCATTAATGATGATTAGGTGGGTCCTTTGGGGGGTTTAGGGTCTTCTGGTGGTAACTTTTATGTTTTTTTTTTAATTAGAAGTTTTATTCGTTTTTCATAGAATAACAAACAAGCATTACAGGTTCATCAAACAATTAACAGGTGCATGGCCATACAATGATAAAGATTTTGTGTTCAAGGGAGCAAATATAAACCAAAATGGGAACACTCGAGCATCCCTTGCCTGAAACTTGCATCATAAAACGTAATTAGGTGAGAGCCTGATCATGCCTGGTTCTGCCCCCCGAAGAGACGCACTTTAACACACCACGATAATAAACAACAGGTGTACAGTATGCAGGTGGAAAGATACCCTCCCACATGGAGGACAAAAGTAAAATGAAAAAGCAGTAAAGCTAAAAGCAGAGCGGGTGAAAAAAGGGGAAAAGTAGAGGAAAAAGGGAAGAAGGGCCAGGGCGAGGCTGCCGGGGTAGAACCTCAAAGAATACGGGTACAATATGATCAGCCGGGTTCTTCCAGATAGGCGTCAGTGCCAGAAAAATTTACCCATGGTCTCCACAGAGTCCTAGTGGTTTCTTCAGTATTTTTAAGGGTGGCCGTCAGATGCTCCATTTGTTGGATTTTATTAATTTTAGAAAACCACAGGGAACGCATGGGAGGTTGAGTCTGCCACCACATAGCGGGAATACAAGCTTTTGCAGCATTGAGAAGCTAAATAGTCAAAGATTTTTTATACTTCCGCACCGAGCACCTCGTCAAATGCAATAAACAAAGCGCAGGGTCATCTCTCACCTCGACCAAAGTCAGCTGCCTGACGACCGACGCGACTTCGTCCCAAAAGCCACTAATTAGGGGACAAGCCCAAAAGATGTGTATCATCGTTCCCCCCTCGGCGCCACATCTCCAGCAACAATCCGGGGTCCTGGCATCCATCTTATGATGCACAGATGGAACTCTGTACCATCTTGTCAGGATCTTATATCCCACTTCCTGGTATTTATTCGCCATGGAGGCCTTGTGAATCAGTCTCAATATCTTACCAGCCTGTGTAGGGGAAAACGAGATACCCAAGTCACGCTCCCATTGACGGAAGAAGGGCAAATGAAGACCCTCCATCATGTCAGAGAGAAGAGTGTACATAAAAGACAGGGAGTGTCTAGAAGTCTCTTGCACACGGTTTCGAATGGCATCAACGGCCGAGGGGCGAACCCCAGCCGGTGGAGAGAAAGGAGGAAGTGGTGAATCTGATTCACACTGAGGGGGTCGAGGGTATCCAGAGACCAGCGAGAGATCTCAATGGGAGATGGGACGTCGCCTCCGGATCAGACATCCCTGAGTCGCATGCTACCAGATCGGGCTGAACTCCGCACACGGGCACTCGTACGGCCCGGGGGGAACTTGGGGTTGTCCAAGATAGACAATAAGGGGAAGGGCAGGGGGCCATCCTTGGGTATGGCCCTACCATTCTGGCCTCCCGAAGAGTAGTACCAATAACCGGGTGACCGGCAAATGGGTCAATAATGGCAGAGGGGGACCATGGTCCTAGAGGCAGCACCTAACCCATCACCTCACGTTCGAGATTCACTGCTTGGCCTCCACGTGGCAGTACCAATCGAGGATCCACACCAGATGGGACGCCCTATAATACCATAGGGGATCCGGCAACCCCATCCCTCCCTTGATCTTAGGAAGAGAGAGTGTCAAAAGCTTGATTCTGGGAGACCTAGAGGCCCACACAAAAGATCCAAATGCTTTCCTGACCTGCTTGAAGAAAGAGAGAGGAATTCCGATCGGAAGAGCCTGGATTACATAAAGTAAAAGAGGCAGGACATTCATTTTGAGCGCATTACATCGACCAAACCAGGAGAGTGTCAATGACTGCCAAGCACGAAGGTCTGCCTTAATTACCCCTAGCAATGGCGGGAAATTGAACCGGAAGAGGTCGAGGGAATCCGCTGTAACATGCACCCCTAGATATATAAGGGAGCTAGACACCCACTGTAGAGGAAAGGAAATCTGTAACGTACTACCTACGGCCGCATCTGGGACTGAGATGTTGAGCGCCGCAGACTTTGCAAGGTTGATTTTGTTGTTAGAGAGGCGACCATGATGGTCCAGGGCCTGGAGTATGGCAGGCAACAACGAGGCCTCAATCACCCCTCCCTCTCCCTCTTCCGTCGCGATCTGGCTCTAAATAGAGCCCCCCATATCACACATTTGTGAGCCCCCCAAACAATCGGGGGTGAAAGAGATATGTCTAAATTTTTGGTAAAATAGTTAGATAGAACCTCGTCCAGTTCATTCCGTATATCAGGGAGCTGCAGGAATGACTCATTAAGACGCCAAGTGAGCGGCCTACCGGGTCTAGAGTCCCAGTTGATCCGGATGTGCATGGGAGCATGATCTGAAAATGAGAAGGATCCAATTTGGGCGGAGGTGACCAAGGGGAGATCCTTTTGGGGGACCAGGAAGAAGTCGATCCTTGTGTAAACATTATGCATCGCAGAATAATAGGTGTAGTCTCGCTCACCTGGGTCTATCACCTGGGTCCATCCACAAGGTCGAAGAGGGAAAATTCCTTTTTCAGCCTGCATGTGCCAGGTGAGAGGACCCACGGGAAGTATCCAGGAGTGGTTCAGGGGCAAAGTTAAAGTCCCCGCCCATGACAAGGAAGCCCTCACGAAAGCCCAGCACAGCTGGAGTCAAACGCTACAAAAAAGACAAGTGGTCAGTATTAGGCAAGTACACATTTAACAAAGTGATGGTCAATTGGCCCACCTTCCCCTTCACCAAAAGATATCTGCCAAAAGGGTCAGCCTGCGCAGCTATGATAGACCAGGGTATACATTTAGAAATGACTATACTCACCCCTTTTGATTTTGAAATTGGAGAAGGGGCATGATACACCCAGGGGAAATCCCGATTATAGAGCCTGGGAATAGAGTCTAGGCGAAAATAGGTCTCCTGTAGAAATGCAAAGTGAGAGCGGCTGCGGCGTAAATCGGATAGCAACCGGGCGCGTTTCTCCAGAGTGAACAGCCCCCTCACATTCAGTGAGGTCAATTTATAACCTACGGGTCCCTGGTGCTCGCGGGGAGGCATGACAGCCGAAGCAACCCCGCCCCGGCCAGAGGAAAGGGAAGGAAATGGAAGAGAAAGAGGAAGAAAGCATAAAGGGGACAAAAAAAATAATGGGCGGGGGAAAAAGAAGAGGAGAAGGAGCAAGAGAGAAAAAGGAGGGGGGAGGCACAGCAAGAAGAAAAAGAAAAGGGGAGGAAGATGGTAGGGAACAGAAGAGTGGCAAAAGACTACCAGGCCAGGACCCAGGAGCTGGGAAAGTAAGAGATAAAAGGACTCAGGAAGAAAAAGAGAATGTGAAAGAGAAGACCACCGACAAACAAAGACAATATGTCGGGATAATATCTAAATTTGGTCAAAATGAACATAGCGCAACCAGACGCTACCTAGTATGGGGAAATGGAGTTTGACACTGTGAGAGTGACAGGAGGCGTGTCCTGCGGTCTCCAGCCACAAAACTAACATCCCACAGACTGGAACCTCAAGGTACTAAGCCGCCATGAACTAGTAGGCGAATATATGAAATAGCAACAAATGCCAGCAAAAGTAAAGAAACATACTAAAGACAATAACTACATTAGCCACTACCGCCCACCCCCAACCCCCTGCCCCACAGCAACCCTTCAAGAGATCCATGGGGACAAAAAAAATAAATCCACACAACCAAGAAAAGGGGAGAGTGACATTATTAACCTCATGTGAATAAAAGTAAATAATTAATATTGTTTAAATAACATATGCTAAAAAAATGTTTTTAAAGGTGTATAAGTGACATTGTGAACAACTATGTGATGCACAAAAAATAAAATAAAAATTTCAATCCATGAAAATCCTCCTTTAAAACACGATCAAAGTGACTAAGTGCTTAAAAAGTGATAAGTACTGTGAACCATTACACAGAAATGCCCCAAACATAAATACGTGACAAAATACTGTGAGTGAAACACCTAAAAAAAAAACAAAAAGGTGGGGGGGGGGGGGAAGCAAGGGCAGCAGAAAAATGTCATAAACCAAACCCAAAAAGGGAATTCAGGGAGCCTCCAGGGGCTGTGGTAGGGTTCGTGAGAGGCAGAGGTATCTGTTGAACCCCGTTGCATCACAGATCTGGACCGCCGTCTTCGATGATGTTGGGACCTCGGAAAGGCCTGACCTGGGGTGTCTTGACTCCAGGAATTGGGCAACCAGTCAGGAATAGACACTGCAGGGGTATCCAAGAAGGAGAAAAGATCCGATAGTTGCTCCGGCCAGCGGAGAGCAAAAGAGTGAACACCTCTGAGTATAATAAGATGAAACGGCTGACCCCAGTGATAGGTGGCCCCTACATTGGGTATAATCTCCAGTAAGGGTTTCAACAAGGCCCTCATCCTCAGTGTCAGATGGGAGAGGTCTGGAAAAAGGCGTACCGTGGCTCCATCGAAGTCCAGTGGTCCCTTAGACCAGACCCTCCACATAATTTCTTCTTTAAGAAAGTAAAAATGAACACGAGCTAATACATCCCTTGGTTGATCAGAGTCAAAACTGTGGGGGCCTCGGACCCTATGAAACCGGTCAATTTCAATGGCCTCAGTAGGAGGCATATCCAGGTGCTCGGAGGTGGATAGAGGGTGGAACAAAGGAATGGTACTGGGAGGTGGGTAGAGGGTGGAACCAAGGAATGGTGCTCGGAGGTGGGTATGGGGTGGAACCAAAGAATGGTGCTTGGAGGTGGGTAGGGGGTGGAACCAAGGAATGACGCTCAGAGGTAGGTAGGGAGTGGAACCAAGGAATGATGCTCAGAGGTGGGTAGGGGCAGAGAAATTGGGAGTTCCTGCACCTATTCTCTTTGCTTGTTATGGCCTTCATGAGCTTAGCCATATGAGTTGTCATTGGAGGATGTGTGAGATCAACCAGGAAATAAACACCAAACTGTTAATCTGAGCATGCAGCCTGCCTGGCCAGGAAAGGGGGGGATGAGCGTGTGATGGTATTAGGCAGTAATATATTTCTCTCCCCCTTGGTGGGAGTGGAGATGACCCCATCTATAAGGATATACAGTACATTACACACACAGCACAAGGTCATGTTCACACTACGAGATGATTCTCGGGGCTGCAGTTCCTCTGAGCTCCACAAGGTGGTGACCTTACTTCTTTCCAGACAGGAAGTCTCTATGGAAGACAGGAAGTGATGTCAGATATAAATAGGAAGTTCCAGGTGAGAGGTGAGTAAGGAGGAAGTAGAGCGTAGACATTGCTGGAAGAGGCAGCAGAGGAGGTAATAAGATCTTATTTTCTATTCACACCCAGTAACCCCCCCCCCCCCTGTCATGTCCGTCCTCTTCCTCCATAGTCACTGTGATGTATTTTATCTACAGCAGATGATGATACACACATATATAGTGTGGAAACCTAGAACAACACTTTCAGGGTCAGAACATTCCTCCTCTTACATATATATTTTTATCCTTACCTGTCTAGACAGAAACCTGTATAGATCGAGTGACAGAACGAATGAGGATGAAGGAGGACCGGAGTCACATGACTGAGAAGATACTAAACCTCACCCTGGAGATCATCTACCTGCTGACCGGAGAGGTGAGGAGGATTCTGGGAGGTCACATGACATCACTCTTACCTCTGTTGATAAAACACAGACCTGACCGGAGAGGTGAGGAGGATTTTGGGATTCTAACATGATATTCCTATTGGTTCTCCAATACAGAGATTTCCTCTTCTGAAGTCAGGTGATCCTATGACCATCACAGTGCCTCCATGTGACTCCCTAAAACCTGAGAGACACAACATGCAGAAGATTCTAGAAGTCACCAAGAAGATGATGGAGCTACTGACAGGAGAGGTGAGCGGTGCTGGGAATTCTGGGACATTATCCAGTAACAGACAAGGGATGTGTCTGGATGGTGACTGTATCATTGTGTGTGTCAGGTTCCTGTAAGGTGTCAGGGTGTCACTGTCTATTTCTCCATGGAGGAGTGGGAGTATTTAGAAGGACACAAGGATCTCTACAAGCACGTCATGATGGAGAATCAGCCGCCCCTCACATCACCGGGTAAGAGGAGACTTTATTGTAAAGGAGAGAGCAGTACGGAGGCTCCACCTAGATCCCCCATCATCTGATAAACACATAGAAACAATGTATTCAGTCACTGTGTGTCAGGGCTGGACTCCTGCTACTTAACGAGCAGCTCTTTTCTTTCAGAGCTCAGAAGTTGCTTAGCTGTCGTTAATTACCAACCGCTCGTTACCACAGTGACTCACCTGGTTACCATTACCTGCCTCATTAGTCCAGCCTACAGCCAACCCCATTTTGCTATTTAAGAAACTTAGCTCATTTCCTCCTTGCCCTTGCGTGGTCTATGCTCTCCAGTGTATGACTTGCCGTGGCTGACTTCTCTTCCGATACCTGTTCCTGATTTGTTTCGCCTAACTACGCTGACTTATGGTTTCCTCATCCTTGCTCCTCTGATTACCTGTTCTGGCATCCAAACCCAGGTTTCTGTTTTTCACTACGTTCCTGAACTGTTATTTTTTGCAATTTACTTAAAGGTGTAATTTTAACTGCACTTTCTGTTGAAGCACTCAATACCACTGCAGCCTCGTGCCTCCCCACTTACCATTGAGGCTTTTGAAGGGAGACCTCTACAGCCTGCCCATGTGACCCATGAAACCACTCCATTGACCATGGGTGTAAGGGCTCTTCACCATGAAATAATTCAAATTCCTAGTCATTTCCTTACCTCATTACCCAGTTGTCATTGGTTATCCTTGGTTACAGAGGCCCAATCCCTCTTTTAATTGCCGTAATGCTGAGGTTTTGTCATGGTCCCCACAATGCACTAATACATCTTTTTAGAAAGTGATTAAGATCATGTGCACGTCTTCAGTCTCTTTATTGCCAGAAGAGTACCATGAATTCTGTGATGTCTTTGACAAAGGTCAGGCCGGTATTTTGGCATATCGGCCTTTTGAGTGCACAGTTGACCTTCAACCCCGGTGCCATTCCTCCTCGTGGCCGGGCGGGTTTACCCTTTGTCTGTCTCAGAGGAGAAGGCAATGGAGAAGTATGCTGCGATTTAACTATCCCAGGGGTTCACCCGCAAATCCTCTTCTCCTTCCAGTGCCGACTTTTTCTTTGTGGGGAAAGAAAAGAGTAGTGAACGGAGTCTCTGTATCGATTATAGGGGTCTCATTCGCATTACTGTTAAAAATACTTATCCGATCCCATTGATAACGTAATTATTTGACTGCCTCAAGGGAACAAAGGTCTTCACTAAGCTCGATTTGCGAGGGGCATACAATCTTGTGAGGATTAATGAGGGCCACGATTGGAAATTTAATACTAGGACCGTACACTATGAATACCTCGTAATGCCCTTTTGGTCTCTGCAACGCTCCTGCAGTTTTCCAGGACATTATTAACAATGTCCTCTGAGATATGCTGCCATAATGTGTGGTGGTTTACCCGGATGATATTCTCATATATTCTAAATCCCTAGAGAACCATCACACAGATGTCTCTCCCGTGTGCTACAGAGGTTGAGAGAAAGCAACCTCTATTGCAAGATGAAAAAGTGCGAGTTCCATGAACAGGTTAAATTTTTGGGTTATGTAATTTGTGCTTCCAGGTTTTCGATGGACCCAGAGAAGCCATCTGCAGTCTTAAAGTGGCTTTGGCCCATAGGTCTACGTCCTCTACAACATTTTCTTGGCTTTGCCAATTATTATCAGAAATTTATGAGTAATTTCTCTTTTCTGGTCAAACCCCTTCATTGATACTGTATGACCAGAAAAGAGGGCAACCCACAGAATTGGGCAACCCACAGAATTGGTCCCTGGAATCCATTAAAGCCTTTGAATCCCTCAAGGCCACTTTTGCTGCAGTTCCAGTGCTGGAACATCCTGATCCCATGTTACCCGTCATTCTTGAAGTTGATGCATCTGAGACTGGAGTAGGCGCTGTCCTGTCTCAACCTCCTACCCCTGAGAGTTCTATCCATCCTTGTGGCTACTTTTCTAAAAAATTGTCTCTAGCAGAATGAAATTCTGAAACTGGGGACAGAGAATTATTAGCCATAATTTTAACTCTTAAAGAAGGGAGGCATCTCATCAAGGGTACTACTGTGCTGGTCCTCATTTTGACTGACCATAAGAATCTTTCATTCTTGTCTGAGGCTAGACGTTTATCTCCTGGAAGGGCTCAGTGGGACCTTTTTCTGTCAAGCTTCAATTACATAGTCTCATTCTTACCTGATACAAAGAATATAAGAGCAGATGCCTTATTGCCGCAGTTTTCCTCCTCTTCCAAAATGGAGTCTGTTCCCACTCCTGTGATACCTTCGGACTGCATTTTGGCTATTTTTTTCTAGCCTCACTTCACCTTTGGGTGGGAGAATGATGCCCTCTCAGATGCATTCTCCTCCTGGAAAACCTCATGACCGCTGCTTTGTCCCTGAGAATCTACGCACCATTTTCCTGCAGACCTACCATTCACCTAAGACAGCTGGGCACCCAGGAAAAAATCAATGGCGTATGGACATATTGTTAAGACATATGGCCTATGTCTCAACAATGCTGGTGGCCTAGTCTCCGTGCTCATGAAACCAGCTTTGTAGCCGCTTGTCCTGTGTGTGCTCAGAATAAAACACCACAACACCTTCCAGTGGACCTCCTTCAACCCATACGCAGTGCAGAGAGGCCTTGGATCCACTTGTCTATTGATTTTATTATGGATTTACGCAACTCCCATAGCAACACAGTTATTCTTATGGTGGTTGACCGTTTTTCAAAATGTCACATTGCATTCCACTAAAGAAGTTGCCTGTGTCCAAGGAACTGGCATCCATTTTCACTGGAGAGTTCTTTCAGTTACATGGGTTACCTAAAGTTATCATCTCGGACAGGGGTAGCCAGTTGGTGTCCCAGTTTTGGGGAGCCTTTTGTGCACAGTAGGGAGCTCCGCTTTCCTTCTCTGCATATCACCCACAGTCCAATGGGGCCGCAGAATGAGCTGACCAAGCCTGGGAGCAGTTCTTACGTTGCTATATTTCTGATCACCATAACACTGGTGGGACCTGTTACCTTGGGTGGAGTTTTCTCACAATAGAACAATCAATTCTGCCTCCTGATTATCTCAGTTTATGGTGAACTATAATTTCCAGCCATCCATGTTGCCTGATACATCTGTTCCGCAAGGCATTTCTGCGTTAGAGCAACATCTTCAGGAACTCCGTTCCACTCGGGTGCAGGTCCAAGAATCCTTGCAACATTCCAGAGAGAGGTATAAACTATGCTGGCCGCCGATGCCTACCTTCACCCTCCTACCAAGTGGGGGAGAGGGTCTGGCTGTCTTCCACTTACCTCTGATTCTGTGTTCCCTCACTAAAACTGGCACCTCGGTATATTGGGCTTTTCCGCATAATCTATAAGTTTAACATGGTGGCCTACGCATTAGATCTTCCTTCCAACGTTCGTATTTACAATGTATTCCATGTTTCCTTACGTGTTATTGCTATACCACCTCAGTACCATGCCTTCGCCCGATTAAGGTTGACAACCATGTGGAATATGAGATACAATCTATCATTGACTCCCGTAGGTTTAGTGGACACATAGGATATCCAGTTCACAAAGGGGTTACGGTCCAGGGGAACGCTCTTGGGTATCATCCTCGGACGTAAATGCTCCTGCCCTGCTCCAGACTTTCCATATAGGTTTTCCCCTCAGGTCTGGTGCTCCCCCACGGGGGGGAGAGATTGTTGGGGAAGAGGGTACTGTCAGGGCTGGGCTCCTTATAATTAGCGGGCTGCTCTTTTCTTTCTGTGTTTAGAAGCTGCTTAGCTGTCGGGTAACTACCAGCCCCTTGTTACCACAATGACTCACCTGGTTACCATTTCCTGCCTCATTAGTCCAGCCTACAGCCAGCCCCTTTTTTTGCTTTTGAAGCAAAAAGAGCTCATTTCCTCATTGCCCTTGCTTGGTCTATGATCTCCAGTGTGTTCCTGTGTGTTACTTGCCCTGGCTGACTTCTCTTCCTATTCCTGATTTTTGCTTCCGACTATGCTGACTTCTGGTTTCTTGACCCCGGCTCCTCTGATTACCTGCTCTGGCATCCAAATCCCGGCTTCTGTTTTTGACAACATTCCTGAACTGTGTTATTTTTTTTTCTCTTTCATTAATGGTTGGATTTTTTTTTTTTTTTAACTGTACTTTCTGTCTTCGCCTAGATTATGGTCCTTGACAGTGTGTGTGTGTTTTCTACAGATGGATCCAGTCATGGGAACCCACCAGAGAGATGTCCCCATCCTCTGTATTCCCGGGATTCCACACAGGAAGATCACACCATCCCTCACCATCATCAGGTAGATGAGGAACAATCACTGATAGTATCATTAGGATCTGTACATTATCTGCATTGTTACCATTGATGTCATTTTTATTATATATTCAGAGTGGAAACCTGAGAGATTCTAAAGTTGAGGTTAAAGAAGAGATAAAAGAGGAGGATGATGAGGATGGGGTCAAAGAGGAAGTACACAAAGATCTTTACCAGGACACCATGGTGGAGTCATCCAGCTACACAAACCCACCAGAGAGATGTCCCCGTCCTCTGTATTCCCGGGATTCCACACAGGAAGGTCACACCATCCCTCACTATTACAAGGTTGGTGGGATGGAGTATCTAGAACATGGACTTGTGGAGGGGATGTGTGTGTTTTTTATGTAAGCTTATATCTTCCAGGTGATATTCTCTCTCATTTTCTTGGTTTAGAGTGGAGATCCAATCGATATAGAATTTGAGGTTAAAGCAGAAGAAGAAGAGACGTATGTGAGGGATGATCAGCAGTCTATGGAGGAGGATGGAATAACGGGGACATTTATAGAGGAGGACACTCCTAAAGAGATCAGCACAGGTGGGTCATTAACACTAAATACATTCCTCCACCCATACTGCTCACTGATTGGTCCAGAGAAGGGGGGGGGGGGGACTGGGTGATATCAGCCTGGTCACTTTCCTGAGCTGTGTTCCCCGTCCTGTATTCCTGTATTTCTCTCGGATAATCTTCCTTCTCTGTGCTGCAGACACAATTTATGTCTCTAGACTGGATTTATGGAGATTCTGGGGTTCAGCTGGCAGTAAAATGTTGATGTTCACCATAGACGTTGCTCAGCCTAGACCCCCGGGGTATGTACCTTGGGTCTTCTGCCCCATGCCCGGGTCTAGCAAGATCTCTGACAGAACAATTCTCCCGGGGTTACTTGCTCTGTTATTTGCTGGCTGTGCCGGGTGGAGGGATATGTCTGTATAGTCTCACACCCAAGTCACTGAGTTCCTTTCATTTTATTGAGCCGTGTATATTCTATCTATACAATGCACACACTGTTACACACAAGCACACAAAAACTTGAAGAAAAGACATGAAAAGACACGCACACTGGTGAACAGTCGCAAACAGTTTTCCAATCCACAGTAAACATGAATGAGCCACAAATCCATCCTTCTGGTGTCACGGAGAATAAGCTGACAGTGCGCCACTCTGCAATTCCAGGTGTACTCTCACCTCTTCAGATGGACCCCATTGCTCCATACCAAGAGGACACACCCAGCATGAAATCACACACCTTCAGGTACATGTAGGCGGAGCCTCCTCTTTAGGTAGCCAGCTCCTGCTACTAGAGATAAAGAGACTCCATAGTGCTCACTGTTATATTTATTACATGGATAAGAAAAGCACTCACAAGGTTAAAAAAGCAATCCAGCATTGAATACACACAATCACTGCAGATTCCCCAAGCATCAGTCTCAGTGTAACTTGAGGGCACTCCGCCTAACATGATGATGTCCTCAAACCACTCCCATCTGATGCGTTGCATCCTGATTGGACTTCCCCAGAGATATATATATGGTCTTCAGGATCAGTCCAGTCTTCATCTTGGTTGTTCTCCCCCCATCCTCACTCTCTGACCTCTGGTGGGGCTCAGTCCCGCTGTTATTCATGACTAAATCATGGACTAAATAAGGAAGTGCGGGACTTCTTGTGTTGGGAAGATGGCAATGAGTGATAGAGGGGGAGGGGACACTCGTCCTATAATCTCCTCATCACTGTCACTCCTATAAAAGACAGTTCTCGTTGTTTCCTCACTCTCTGACTAAGCTCCATGAATAAAGAAATTAACTGGTAGGAGATCAGAGGACCCATTTACTAGTTACCTTGAGGGGGGAATTGTAAGATCCTCAGAGACAAAGCTGCCTGATGTGGGCGGAGTCCTGGTTTAGGGGAACCAATCTGCTGATGTCTAGTAATAATCTTTGTATTTCTATTTTAGTAGATGGACGGGAGATGAGGAAATCCTCAGAGGATTGTCTCACTTTGTCTCCAGACTGTAAAGTAGAAGATGAGGACATCACACAGTATAGTCCAGGAGAAAACCCGGCTACCTCAAATGTCCATCCGGCACCACACAGTGTAGATGGACCATCGTATTCCTATTATCCTGAAGAACCTCAGACTGTGAGGGACGGTGCCAGACCATCGTATTCCTCTTATCCTGAGGAACCTCAGACTGTGAGGGACGGTGCCGTGCTTACAACAGATAAGAGGTTCTCCTATTCTAAGTGCGGGAAGAGTTTTTGTTTGAAAGGCAATCTTAATGTGCATAAACGATCTCACACCAGTGAGAAGCCGTATTCCTGTCCTGAGTGCGGGAAATGTTTTTTACAGAAGTCTCATCTTTTCGCACATCAGAGATTGCACACTTGTGAGAATCTGTATTCCTGTTCTGAGTGCGGAAAATGTTTTTCATTCAAGTCTGCTCTTTCCATGCATCAGAGATCGCACACTGGTGAGAAGCCGTATTCCTGTCCTGAGTGCGGGAAATGTTTTACAAGGAAGTCTCATCTTTACAGACATCAGAGATCTCACACGGGGGAGAAGCCGTATTCCTGTCCTGAGTGCGGGAAATGTTTTACACAGAAGTCTGATCTTTCAAAACATCAGAGATCGCACACCGGTGAGAAACCGTATTCCTGTCCTGAGTGTGGGAAATGTTTTCCATGCAAGTCCACTCTTTCCACACATCAGAGATTGCACACTGGTGAGAAGCCGTATTCCTGTCCTGAGTGTGGGAAATGTTTTTCATGCAAGTCCACTCTTTCCACACATCAGAAATTTCACGCAGGTGAGAAGCCGTATTCCTGTCCTGAGTGCGGGAAATGTTTTTCACAGAAGTCCAATCTTTCCAAACATCAGAGATCTCACACGGGTGAGAAGCCGTATTCCTGTCCTGAGTGTGGGAAATGTTTTGCACGGAAGTCCGATCTTTCCAGACATCAGAGATCTCACACGGGTGAGAAGCCGTATTCCTGTCCTGAGTGTGGGAAATGTTTTGCACACAAGTCCCATCTTTACAGACATCAAAGATCTCACACGGAGGAGAAGCCGTATTCCTGTCCTGAGTGCGGGAAATGTTCCTCACTGAAGTCCTGTCTTCCTGTACATCAGTTGGTCCCACACAACCCTGGAGGTGTATTAGTGCCTTGAGTGTGGGAAATGTCTTCTATGTGAATGTTGGTGGACATGTGGGGAAGAAGCACACCCTGATATACACCTCAGATATACTCCATGGCTGATCTTCATCATGTAAGAAACACTTCATAAGGAGATCAGAGATCACCAAAGACATGGATGAAGTGTTGTCCCGTGTTGGCCATTGATAGCAGGAGAAAAATAAAAATGGAGTCCTTACCTTTCATTGGCTGAGTACATTTGTGAAATCTTCCCACACAAAACAATTACAGGTCTGGTTGTTATAAATGTGTTGATGAAATGTGACCCGCATTCCCCCAGTCATGGTGAATTGGGATTTCCTATAATGGTCAGTTCCATCTAGTGGCCATAATGTGCTTTCCTGACAGATGTCCATGGCAGCATACGTTTGGGTAGCCCCGCCCTCGTTCCTCCCCCGTAAGACCCTACACCCATAAATATTCAGTATAAGCCAATTGGCTGAGTTCCTTTTTTGTCCTCAGTTATAGGACCATTTTTGTATGAAGTTTTCCTACCTATTGGAAGTATTGGTGGGCGGGTCTGGTGCTGGGCAGCTGTGCGGGATGTCAGGAGCTTCCTTTGGTATCCAGAAGTCTTCCAGGATGTCCCGAGTGGTCACTGAGTCCCCAGCTATCAGCGGGGTGGTGTTATGGCACACATATGTAGAGGATCCATGCCTGGAGAGTGGGCCCTGCCATTGGCGGCCATTTGCATTGGCTGGGAGCCCAGCTGTTAGCGGGTGGCCATTAAGTGTTAGACACATGAAATTCGTTTCGGTGCGAATACAAATTCTGACAAATTTTTGGTTATTCCTAGATTCGGATGTATCCAAATCTCTAAAAGAAATTGTAATGAATTTCGTTGAAATCTGTTAAAATTTGTTTCGTTTATTCGTTTTCTAATGAATTCCAACTTTTCAGAACGATTCGAATTCGGAACAGTCAAGAAAAACGATCGCCCGATGCAAATTCTGTGTGAAGAAATAGCTGGTTGTTAAGCAGCAAGCCGGGAAGCCGGCCGCCCGCATCCTTACCAACCATGACTCATCAACTGTCAGCTGGCTTCCCCACTGACAGATGAAAGGAAAGGAAAGAATGCCGGAAATAGAAAAAGAAACGTGGTCCCCCTCACCCTCCCCAGTCCATACCAGACCCTTCAGGGCCAAGATGTAAAAAACAAAAACCAGCGTGGGTTCTCCCCTAAAATCCATACCAGGACCTTTATCCCGGCATGCAGCCTGGCAGGTCAGGAAAGTGGGAGGGATGAGTGAGGGCCCCCCTCCTTAACAATACCAGGCCACATGTCCTCAACATGGGGGGGTGGGTGCTTTGGGGAAGCTCTGCCCCCCCCCCACCCCAAAGCACCTTGTCCCCATGTTGATGTAGACAAGGGCCTCTTCACTACAACCGTAGCCTGTGCTTGTGGGGGTCTGCAGGCAGGGGACTTGTCATAATCTGAAAGCCCCTTTAACCAAGGGGGCCCTCAGATACCACCCCCCCCCCCACCCTTCGTGTGAATGAGCATCGGGAACATATTACCTGTACCTATTCACCAGAAAAGTGTAAAAAAATAATAAAAGCACAATTTTTGAAAAACCCTTTATTAAAAAATAACTACTGCAGGCTCCTCCTCCATTTGACATCTCTTCTATAGGTAAGGGGCGGTAAGTATATCCAAACCTACAGGTAGGTTGAAACCTACATTATTAAAGATAAGAGTACACTAACTATGAGTCATAAACAAGATGGGCTTTGATCATATACCTAGGTGACCCCTATAGAGAGAGACACCCACATATTATGGGAGTATAAACTCCATCCGGTGTATACCAACCTGCTATCCTCATAAGGTGATTATCCTTCCTCCTTTCTGTATGAATAGATATAGAATAGAGAATGTAATTACTCCTCACACTACTACACATATATAGGGGGTTGTAATGCGCTTTTAAGGTGTACTAAAACCCGTATAAATAAATCTGTATATAATTAAAAAAGAAAATGATATAAATATCCTATTCCAAATTGTGAATAAAAATATAAAGTGCTCGTGTGCTTC
The DNA here is from genome assembly GCF_965119305.1 of Pelophylax lessonae. Classification (NCBI taxonomy): domain Eukaryota; kingdom Metazoa; phylum Chordata; class Amphibia; order Anura; family Ranidae; genus Pelophylax; species Pelophylax lessonae. The sequence goes on along the minus strand of NC_138776.1, from coordinate 270,601,101 downwards.
AAGTACAGGTGATGTACGTAAACTTAATTTCCAATGTCACTGTGCATATCATAAAACGTCATCAATCCTTATTATTAAATGAGGTGCCTTAAAGCAGATAAATATATAAGGTGCTTAATATAAAAAGTGCAGGTGCATCAATATAAGATCCTAGTATACAACGTGCTTCTACGAATCTATAAATCAAGATGCTTCTTCCAGGGTTAGAGGCTAAAATTAGGTGTCCCAAAAAATTATATAAAATAGTCCAATCAAACATACAAAAGTCCAATCAGTAAATTAGAATATAAAGTGATCCGTAGTGCTTTCTATTTTCCTCCACCTTCCCCGTGTCTTGTGTGTCTTCAGTGCATACACTTCTAGGTGCTCTAAATGCTCACCTCACTCAGGTAAGTAATACGCCTGTATCACTTAACCAGTGGTGCCTCTGGTTTCTATTCCTCTCCGCTTTCTTCGTCTCTCTCTGGGATGGTCCCTTGTCTCCTGAGTGGTATCCAGTACTTTCTCCTATGCCACTTTCTCTTTCTTATGGGTGCTTCCTAAATCTTTCCCACTTGCGATTCTTTACTGCTCCTCTTTATCTTTCCAGCTCGTGTAAATGAAAATTAACGTTCTCTGCAGTCACCGGCTCCACAACACTTCTTGAGCTGGAGGTCACTCTAGGACCCCTCCACACACCAACATGGCGGCACTCACCTCTCCTACCGGGCTACAATAACTTCAAACACCGCTAACAAATGCTTCCTGCTCACTAGACTAAAAACCCGAGTTTAGTTGGGTCAAGACGCCGCCTCGAATAACAAAAAAAAATTATTTGATTTTTTTTTTTTTTTGTTATTCGAGGCGGCGTCTTGACCTCATGACTGCAGAGAACGTTAATATTTGCATTTACATGAGCTGGAAAGATAAAGAGTAGGGATGATCGAACGGTTCGGTTCGACCCGAACATTGACTGTTCGAAATTCGGCCGAATCCCGAACGTTTTGTTGAAACACACATATATCGCACAAGTGTGACCCGGCACTTAAAGCGGAGTTCCACCCTCGGAAAGTTTTTTTTTTTAAATCCCCCCGGGACAGTCAGGGCTAGTGCATTCCACAATGGATAGCCTCTGAACTGTCCCAGGTTGCACTTACCTGTAAGAAGAAATACTTACCTTGAAAATGTCTTGTCCAGCGCTGCCATCTCAGGTGTGGGCAGCTGAAGCCAGCGCGTCCTCTTTGTCCCAGAATGCCCTGCACCGGCCCCGCTCGTCATGTCCGGTGCAGGCACGTCATTCCTGCACAGCTTCTGGGCATGCCCAGAAGCTTTTTAGCAGTGAATGACGTGCCTGCACCGGAACTGACGAGCGGGGCCGCTGCAGGCGCATTGATGCCTGGGAGCGATGACGCTCAGCTCCCAGGAATCAATGCAAGCAGGAAGTTACGGCGCGGGCCACGGCCGAAGAGGGAGGAACAGGAAGTAAGGTGAATATATTTTCTTCTATGACAAGGTAAGTAAAGAAAAAAAAATGTTCGATTATCCAATTGTTTTACAGGTGACAGAGAGGAAGAAGATGGCGAAAAGTTGTATTTTAGGGTGGAACTCCACTTTAATAAAACATGTCTCTAGGATTTACACATTCAGAAAATCACTTGTTACCTAGTACCCCTTTATGGTTTCAAAACCCTCCTGAAAGGCCACTAATGTATATAAATTAAACCTTATACTTATGGACTCGGAGTGTCCCTTTCTGGGACAAAAAAACCCTTTCCAAGTCTTGACCAATACCTCCCAGGTATAGTGGCTATCAAGAAGGTTTTCCTACCATTATAGACAAACAATACCCACATTAAACATTTATCTTATACTTCTATGCCACAGAAAGAATAAGCAAATGAAAGAAAAAGATCTGAGTCTTAGGGGTTGTTTCAACCGGTCAGTCAATTTCACAGTACTGTTTATAATATTTCATAGATCCTATCTATTTCTATAGGTTTCTAAAACCTATCAGGTCACTCTCAAAGAAAGGACCTGGGACCCTCCCAGGGCCTCTTAGCGTTCCTAGAACACTTATCAAGTCCAGACAGCCAACAGGTGTTACTCTAGATATGGTCATTGACCCAGAGGGCACGGTAAGGCAAAATAAACTTTCAACACTTACCGAACATGGGCGTTGACCATCTCGCTGGGGCCTCCAGAACTGTTGGCGTTTGTCCACTCCAAGCGGTAGACTTGCGGACTCGACCCGGTTGACCTCTGATCTCTGCAGGCCTGGAGGTCAAACTGATTAAACCCACGACACTGACTGCATAATGGTTCGTTCAGAATGACCTGATAAATGTTTATTTGCTCACAGTTTATATAGCAAAATACTCCGATTAGAAAACATGGAAATTACAAATCATCTCACAGGCGTCTCCTAGACTTCCCCACAAGGTCATTATCTGCGTATGTTAATACTTTGGTCAGTTTGACCCAGACTGGTTACACAACATTACGGGACCCTTATCTATCAAGAGTTCTAGCGGGGGCAAAAGTCTCAAACATTATTACAGCAGTATTAGCAAATTATTTTAACACATAACTGACTTCTATAAAACTAAGATAACTAAAATGGCTGAACTCATTCTCTTTCATCTTCCATCAGATATGCTTTTCTACACACTGCCGACCTTCAGGAAGATCTTCTATAACATCCTGACTACTGAGCAACCAGCAAATGTCCTACAATATAGCATAAAGGATGCAGGGGTCAGGAGTATGTCCTAAACAGCCCAGGGTACAGAGTGTAGTGGTCAGGAGTATATCATATACAGCCCAGGGTACAGAGTGCAGTGGTCAGGAGTATATCATATACAGCCCAGGGTACAGAGTGCAGTGGTCAGGAGTATATCATATACAGCCCAGGGTACAGAGTGCAGTAGTCAGGAGTTTATCATATACAGCCCAGGGTACAGAGTGTAGTGTTCAGGAGTATACCATATACAGCCCAGGGTACAGAGTGCAGTGGTCAGGAGTATATCATATACAGCCCATGGTACAGACTGTAGTGTTCAGAAGTATAGTATATACAGCCCAGGGTACAGAGTGCAGTGGTCAGAAGTATATGATATACAGCCCAGTGTACAGAGTGCAGTGGTCAGGAGTATATAACATACAGCCCAGGGTACAGAGTGCAGTGGTCAGAAGTATATCATATACAGTCCAGGGTACAGAGTGCAGTGGTCAGGAGTATATCATATACAGCCCAGGGTACAGAGTGCAGTGGTCAGGAGTATATCATATACAGCCCAGGGTACAGACTGCAGTGGTCAGGAGTATATCATATACAGACCAGGGTACAAAGTGTAGACAACACCGCCAAAGTTTGAATTTAACTATCACCTCATCCGTACTCTTTAACAACTAGACTGAGTATCAAGCTGTCATTTATCAGTGCTAGGAATACTTTCATCTCAGCTGAATAACTTTTTAGTTTCACCAGAACCAGGAGTAATTTCCAGTGGTCAGTGCAGTGGTCCCTTACATTGGTGACCAAGAAGGACCCCCTTATATCATCATCAGTGGGAAGACTGCTCCCCTTACAGATTATTGATGTCAGTTGTTACTGAGAGACAGAAATTGTTCATTGCTTAAGGAATCCCTAGAAACCTTTGGAGGAACCCTGGCTGAGAAAGGCTGGACTAGGCAGTAATATATTTCTCTCCCCCTTGGTGGGAGTGGAGATGATCCCATATATAAGGATATACAGTACATACACACACAGCACAAGGCCGTGTTCTTACTACAAGACGTTTCTCGGGGCTGCAGTTCCTCTGAGCTCCACAAGGTGGTGATCTCACTTCTTTCCAGACAGGAAGTCTCTATGGAAGACAGGAAGTGATGTTTGACAAAGACAGGAAGTTCCATGAGGTAGGCAGAAGCGAGGAGACGTTGCTGGAAGTGGCAGCATAGGAGGTAATAAGATCTTATCCCCCCCCCCCCGTCATGTCCGTCCTCTTCCTCCATAGTCACTGTGATGTCTTTTATCTCTAGCAGATGATGATACGCACATATATAGTGCGGAAAATTTGATTAATCCCTTTAGGGTCAGAACATTCCTGTGCAACCTCTAAAGGGTCCAGGTATGGCCTCATGCTACCAATAGTGACACTGACCCCAGCCAAATGCAAAACTAGTAAAAAAACAGTCAGAAAAGATGAGTAGGGAAAAAATGTTATTGACCTCCACCTGTAAAACCATTCCTGTTGTGGGGGTCGTCTCATTGTTGCCCATCTAGTGCACCTGATAATTTCAATTAAAACCAAAGCAGCTGAATCTGATTAACAACCCCCACTGCTACTTAACTGACCAGATCAGTATTCCAGGAGTTTACTTGATTTGATGCTATACTCTGATTAAAAAGTGGATGTGTCTGGATGGTGACTGTATCATTGTGTGTGTCAGGTTCCTATAAGGTGTCAGGATGTCACTGTCTATTTCTCCATGGAGGAGTGGGAGTATTTAGAAGGACACAAGGATCTCTACAAGGACGTCATGATGGAGAATCAGCCGCCCCTCACATCACCGGGTAAGAGGAGACTTTATTGTAAAGGAGAGAGCAGTACGGAGGCTCCACCTAGATCCCCCATCATCTGATAAACACATAGAAACAATGTATTCAGTCAGTGTGTGTCAGGGCTGGGCTCCTGCAGCTCTTTTCTTTCAGAGCTCAGAAGTTGCTTAGCTGTCGGTTAATTGCCAGACACTCGTTACCACAGTGACTCACCTGGTTACCATTACCTGCCTCATTAGTCCAGCCTACAGCCTGCCCCATTTTGCTATTTAAGTAGCTTAGCTCATTTCCTCCTTGCCCTTGCGTGGTCTATGCTCTCCAGTGTGTTCCTGTGTATGACTTGCCGTGGCTGACTTCTCTTCCGATACCTGTTCCTGATTTGTTTCGCCTGACTAAACTGACTTATGGTTTCCTGATCCTTGCTCCTCTGATTACCTGTTCTGGCATCCAAACCCGGCTTCAGGTTTAGACTACGTTCTTGAACTGTGTTATTTTTGCTATTTTCTTAAAGGTGTGATTTTAACTGCACTTTCTGTTGAAGCACTCAATACCACTGCAGCCTCCTGCCTCCCCACTTACCATTGAGGTTTTTGATGGGAGACCTCTACAACCTGCCCATGTGACCCATGAAACCACTCCATTGACCATGGGTGTAGGGGCTCTTCTCCATGAGATAATTCAAATTCCTAGTGATTTCCTTACCTCATTCCCCAGTTGTCATTGGTTATCCTTGGTTACAGAGGCCCAATCCCTCTTTTAATTGCCGTAATGCTGAGGTTTTGTCATGGTCCCCACAATGCACTAATACATCTTTTTAGAAAGTGATTAAAGAGGAAGTAAACCCTCCTCTGACACTTTTACCTATAGGTAAGCCTATATTAAGGCTTACCTATAGGTAGTGTAAATATCTCCTAAACATGCACCGTTTAGGAGATATTTACCTTGCATGCAGCCAGTGACGTCACTGGCGCATGCGCTCTGAAGGAACAGCTGCTGGTGCCGTTTCTTCAGAGCCCCGTGCCGTGACCGGCGGGTCCCGTGCGCGGGAGTGACGTCACCGCGGCTCCGGCCAATCAGATAGCCGGATGCCGCGATCCCGGAAGACGGGCGACTGGACATGTCGCCCATCATACAGGTGAGTGAGCGGCACGGCGGGGGCTCGTTCTTAGGTAAGTATTTCATAATGAGCTAGTATGCGATGCATACTAGCTCATTATGCGTTTCTCTTTCAGGTTACAGAAAAAAAAAAAACGTTCATGGGTTTACAACCTCTTTAAGATCATGTACACGTCTTCAGTCTCTTTATTGCCAGAAGAGTACCATGAATTCTGTGATGTCTTTGACAAAGGTCAGGCCGGTATTTTGGCACATTGGCCTTTTGAGTGCACAGTTGACCTTCAACCCCGGTGCCATTCCTCTTCGTGGCCGGGTTTACCCTCTGTCTGTCTCAGAGGAGAAGGCAATGGAGAAGTATGCTGCAATTTAACTATCCCAGGGGTAGATCCTCAAATCCTCTTCTCCTTCCAGTGCCGAATTTTTCTTTGTGGGAAAAAAAAAAAGAGTGGTGAACTGAGTCTCTGTATCGATTATAGGGGTCTCATTCACATTACTGTTAAAAATACTTATCAGATCCCATTGATAACGGAATTATTTGACTGCCTCAAGGGAACAACGGTCTTCACTAAGCTCGATTTGCGAGGGGCATACAATCTTGTGAGGATTAATGAGGGCCACAAATAGAAATTTAATACTAGGACCGGACACTACGAATACCTCGTAATGCCCCTTTGGTCTCTGCAACGCTCCTGCAGTTTTTCAGGACTTTGTTAACAATGTCCCCTGAGATATGCTGCCATAATGTGTGGTGGTTTACCTGGGTGATATTCTCATATATTGTAAATCCCTAGAGAAACTCCACACAGATATCTCTCCCGTGTGCTACAGAGGTTGAGAGAAAGCAACCTCTATTGCAAGTTGGAAAAGTGCGAGTTCCATGAACAGGTTCAATTTTTGGGTTATGTCATTTGTGCTGCCAGGTTATCGATGGACCTAGAGAAGCCATCTGCAGTCTTAAAGTGGCTTCGGCCTATAGGTCTACGTGCTCTACAACATTTTCTTGGCTTTGTCAATTATTATCAAAAATTTATGAGTAATTTCTCTTTTCTGGTCAAACCCCTTCATTGATACTTTATGACCAGAAAAGAGGGCAACCCACAGAATTGGTCCCCGGAATCCATTAAAGCCTTTGAATCCCTCAAGGCCACTTTTGCTGCAGTTCCAGTGCTGGAACATCCTGATCCCATGTTACCCGTCATTCTTGAAGTTGATGCATCTGAGACTGGAGTAGGCGCTTTCCTGTCTCAACCTCCTACCCCTGAGAGTTCTATCCATCCTTGTGGCTACTTTTCTAAAAAATTGTCTCTAGCAGAATGAAATTCTGAAACTGGGGATAGAGAATTATTAGCCATAATTTTAACTCTTAAAGAAGGGAGGCATCTCATCAAGGGTACTACTGTGCTGGTCCTCATTTTTACTGACCATAAGAATCTTTCATTCTTGTCTGAGGCTAGACGTTTATCTCCTGGAAGGGCTCAGTGGGACCTTTTTCTGTCAAGCTTCAATTACATAGTCTCATTCATACCTGATACAAAGAATATAAGAGCAGATGCCTTATTGCCACAGTTTTCCTCCTCTTCCAAAATGGAGTCTGTTCCCACTCCTGTGATACCTTCGGACTGCATTTTGGCTATTTTTTTCTAGTCTCACTTCACCTTTGGGTGAGAGAATGATGCCCTCTCAGATCCATTCTCCTCCTGGAAAACCTCATGACCGCTGCTTTGTCCCCGAGAATCCCTGCACCATTTTCCTCCAGACCTACCATTCACCTAAGACAGCTGGGCACCCAGGAAAAAATCAACGGCGTATGGACATATTGTTGAGACATATGGCCTATGTCTCAACAATACTGGTGGTCTAGTCTCCGTGCTCATGAAACCGGCTTTGTAGCCGCTTGTCCTGTGTGTGCTCAGAATAAAACACCACGACACCTTCCAGTGGGCCTCCTTCAACCCATACGCAGTGCAGAGAGGCCTTGGATCCACTTGGCTATTGATTTTATTATGGATTTAGGCAACTCCCATAGCAACACAGTTATTTCTTATGGTGGTTGACCGTTTTTTCAAAATGTTACATTGTATTTCACTAAAGAAGTTGCCTGTGTCCAAGGAACTGGCATCCGTTTTCACTGGAGAGTTCTTTCATTTACATGGGTTACTTAAAGTTATCATCTCGGACAGGGGTAGCCAGTTGGTGTCCATGTTTTTGAGAGCCTTTTGTGCACAGTTGGGAGTTCAGCTTTCCTTCTCCTCGGCATATCACCCACAGTCCAATGAAGCTGCAGAATGGACCGACCAAGCCTGGGAGCAGTTCTTACGTTGCTATATTTCTGACCACCATAAAATCTGGTGGGACCTGTTACCTTGGGTGGAGTTTGCTCACAATAGCACTGTAACGTAAATGTCAGATATAGGGTAGCTTTACGGTAGTGAAATATGAAATATGAAGTGATCTGTAGAAATAGTGAATTGTAGACGTAGTGTCATTTTGGAGTTAATATAGTATCAGTCACACACACACATGTCCTGTTATAAGCATTTGAAAAGACAGGGGACATTCTGTAAGATAGAGTTGACACTTACATGCCAATGAAGTCTCCCATACCAGTAAAAAAGAGAATTGTCACTTCCGGGAGCATCAAAGAGAAATGCCAGTCATTTTGGCTGTGGAAATCAGCAGGGGGCGGTGGAAGGCTCCCAACCGTCTACAAGTATGGATTGATACCATCAGATCAAAGGATTGTATTTTATCTCTCATAAAAGTTAAAATCTTAGTGGCAGAGAGATGAAAATAATTCCTTCTTGTGGCTCACGTGTGGGGCTACGAGTACATGTAAATCTGGGTCTGTGGCATGAATGGGGTCCTGGAGAATGGCACAAAACCATTGTATGGCGCCTGATTACGACAGGCAAGCAGTGTTTGGTACTGTCACGATCAGACCGATGCGCTGGTGTCAGAACTCCTATCCCTGGCCCAGCGATCAGCGCCATTCTGGGCCAATTGAACTCTGGTCAATTCTGAACACAGAACATCGTGTGGGCTGAGCAGAGGACAACCCACTGGGGTTAATTGGCCAAGGGCTAAAGTCCAGCCCACATTCATATTCCAATAAATTGAGAACCCTGAGATTGGTTCAGCATTCTTCCGTGAAGCCAGTTCTGAACTGGGGAGTTCCCGCACGATTTCCGGTATGCTTCTGCCAACGGGATAAGCTTCAGTAAAGTTTATTTCTGTTTTTATTCCTTTTTTTTTTTATAGCAAATTTCCAATTGTGTGTCTTTTTATCTTTTGTGTATTTTTTTGGTAACTGCTTTTGCTTTGTATATATTTTTTATGCCCTGCCCACTTTCGGGATATTAAATTATAAAATTAATAAGTGACTTCTGTGTACTAAGCTAGGACTCATACCTCTAGAGAAATTTTTTGCATTTTAGTGTCTAAATTGCTTGATCTACGCTACATGCCAATCTGTATGCAATTGCACTGTGTGTTGGCAGATTGTACACCAGACGGAGATCTGCGTGTGTGTGGTGTCCCAGCAGACCAGTTTGCAGACAAACTGTTGGATGGTGGCAGGCTATCGTTTGTGGTGTGTGGGTATGGGAAGAGTGATTAACACAGGGGTTCTGGCTTGTAGGATAGCTGGAGGAATCCTAGTAGTGTGTGGTAATTGCTAGACTGCTCCCCAACCCTTAGAGTGCACCAGATTGTATGTAAGATTTGTATCTGCCTGTGTGTGGTCAGCCAGCTGGATTGGAGTGGAGTCTCCCTCTAGTGGTGACCAAAGACAGTGCAGGCTTTGAAAGTGTCACAGCCAATCTTATTACTTAGTAGGAATTTTCTTTATTCCGTTATCCCCTTATACTTCCCAGTCACGGTTTACCACGTTTCAGTTAGCTAGTCGCCGTGGGTGTGGTCGAATCGTGACAAGCACCATCAATGCCGCCTCCTGATTATCTCAGTTTATGGTGAACTTTGAGTTCCAGCCATCCATGTTGCCTGATACATCTGTTCCGCAAGGCATTTCTGAGTTAGAGCAACATCTTCAGGAACTCTGTTCCACTTGGGTGCAGGTCCAAGACTCCTTGCAACACTCCAGAGAGAGGTACAAACCATGCTGACCGCCGATGCCTACCTTCACCCTCCTACCAAGTGGGGGAGAGGGTCTGGCTGTCTTCCCATTACCTCTGATTCTGTGTTCCCTCACTAATACTGGCACCTCGGTATATTGGGCTTTTCTGCATACTCTATAAGGTTAACATGGTGGCCTACGCATTAGATCTTCCTTCCAACATTCGTATTTACAACATATTCCATGTTTCCTTATGTGTTGTTGCTATACCACCTCAGTACCACGCCTTCGCCCGCTTAAGGTTGACAACGACGTGGAATAAGAGATACAATCTATCATTGATTCCTGTAGGTTTAGTGGACACATACGCTATCTAGTTCACAGAGGGGTTACGGTCCAGGGGAACGCTCTTGGGTCTCATCCTCAGACATAAATGCTCCTGCCCTGTTCCAGGCTCTCCATATACGTTTTCCCCTCAAGTCTGGTGCTCCCCCAAGGGGGAGGGATTGTTGGAGAAGAGGGTACTGTCAGGGCTGGGCTCCTGCTAGTTAGCAAGCTGTTTTTTTCTTTCAGTGTTTAGAAGCTGCTTAGCTGTCGGGTAACTACCAGGCGCTTGTTACCACAATGACTCACCTGATTACCATTTCTTACCTCATTAGTCCAGCCTACAGCCAGCCCCTTTTTTGCTTTTGAAGCAGCTGAGTTCATTTCCTCCTTGCCTTTGCTTGGTCTATGATCTCCAGTGTGTTTCTGTGTGTTACTTGCCCTGGCTGACTTCTCTTCCTATTCCTGTTCCTGATTTTTGCTTCCGACTATGCTGACTTCTGGTTTCTTGACCCCGGCTCCTCTGATTACTTGCTCTGGCATCCAAATCCCGGCTTCTGTTTTTGACTACATTCCTGAACTGTTATTTTTTTTCTATTTCATTAAAGGTGTGATTTTTTTTTTTTTAACTGTACTTTCTGTCTTCACCTGGTTTATGGTCCTCGACAGTGTGTGTGTGCTTCCTACAGATGGTTCCATTAATGGGAACCCACCAGAGAGATGTCCCCGTCCTCTGTATTCCCGGGATTCCACACAAGAAGGTCACACCATCCCTCACCATCATCAGGTAAATGAGGAACAATGAATGATAGCATCATTAGGATCTGTACATTATCTGCATTGTTACCATTGATGTCATTTTTATTATATATTCAGAGTGGAAATCTGAGAGATTCTAAAGTTGAGGTTAAAGAAGAAATAAAAGAGGAGGATGATGAGGATGGGGTTGTAGAGGAAGTACACAAAGATCTGTATCAGGACACCATGGTGGAGTCATCCAGCTACAGAAACACACCAGAGAGATGTCCCTGTCCTCTGTATTCCCGGGATTCCACACAGGAAGGTCACACCATCCCTCACCATCATCAGGTAGATGTCTGATAATTATTGGTAGTTATGATTTATAAGCAATCGTGTTTTTTTACAATGAATATTTTATTATATTTTTCAGAATGAAAACTCCAAGGATTATATTGTTGTAAAAGAAGAGTATAAAGAGGAGGATGAGGAGTATGGAGTGATGGAGGAGGTTTCAGAAGGACACAAGAATATGATGGAGCCACCTAATACCAGAAACTCACCAGAGAGATGTCCCCGTCCTCTGTATTCCCGGGATTCCACACAGGAAGGTCACACCATCCCTCACTATTACAAGGTTGGTGGGATGGAGTATGTAGAACATGGACTTGTGGAGGGGATGTGTGTGTTTTTTATGTAAGCTTATATCTTCCAGATGATATTTTCTCTCATTTTCTTGGTTTAGAGTGGAGATCCAATCGATATAGAATTTGAGGTTAAAGCAGAAGAAGAAGAGACGTATGTGAGGAATGATCAGCAGTCTATGGAGGAGGATGGAATAACGGGGACATTTATAGAGGAGGACACTCCTACAGAGATCAGCACAGGTGGATCATTAACTTTAAATCCATTCCTCCACCCATACTGCTCACTGATTGGTCCAGAGTAGGGCGGGGACTGGGTGATATAAGCCTGTAATCTCCTGGTCACTTTCCTGAGCTGTGTTCCCCATCCTGTATTTCTCTCGGATAATCTTCCTTCTCTGTGCTGCAGACACAATTTATGTCTCTAGACTGGATTTATGGAGATTCTGGGGTTCAGCTGGCAGTAAAATGTTGATGTTCACCATAGACGTTGCTCAGCCTAGACCCCTGAGGTATGTTCCTTGGGTCTTCTGCCCCATGCCCAGGTCTAGCAAGATCTCTGACAGAAGAATTCTCCCGGGGTTACTTGCTCTGTTATTTGCTGGCTGTGTCGGGTGGAGGGATATGTCTGTATAGTCTCACACCCAAGTCACTGAGTTCCTTTCATTTTATTGAGCCGTGTATATTCTATCTATACAATGCACACACTGTTACACACAAACACACAAACACTTGAAGAAAAGACATGAAAAGACACGCACACTGGTGAACAGTCGCAAACAGTTTTCCAATCCACAGTAAACATGAATGAGCCACAAATCCACCCTTCTGGTGTCACGGAGAATAAGCTGACAGTGCGCCACTCTGCAATTCCTGGTGTACTCTCACCTCTTCAGATGGACCCCTTTGCTCCATACCAAGAGAACACACCCAGCATGAAATCACACACCTTCAGGTACATGTAGGTGGAGCCTCCTCTTTAGGTAGCCAGCTCCTGCTACTAGAGATAAAGAGACTCCATAGTGCTCACTGTTATATTTATTACATGGATAAGAAAAGCACTCACAAGGTTAAAAAAGCAATCCAGCATTGAATACACACAATCACTGCAGATTCCCCAAGCATCAGTCTCAGTGTAACTTGAGGGCACTCCGCCTAACGTGATGATGTCCTCAAACCACTCCCATCTGATGCGTTGCATCCTGATTGGACTTCCCCAGAGATATATATGGTCTTCAGGATCAGTCCGGTCTTCATTTTGGTTGTTCTCCCCCCATCCTCACTCTCTGACCTCTGGTGGGGCTCAGCCCCGCTGTTATTCATGACTAAATCATGGACTAAATAAGGAAGTGCAGGACTTCTTGTGTTGGGAAGATGACAATGAGTGATAGAGGGGGAGGGGACACTCGTCCTATAATCACTCCTATAAAAGACAGTTCTCGTTGTTTCCTCACTCTCTGACTAAGGTCCATGAATAAAGAAATGAACTGGTAGGAGATCAGAGGACCCATTTATTAGTTACCTTGGGGGGGGGGGGGGGGAATTGTAAGATCCTCAGAGACAAAGCTGTCTGATGTGGGCGGAGTCCTGGTTTAGGGGAACCAATCTACTGATGTCTAGTAATAATCTTTGTATTTCTATTTTAGTACATGGACGGGAGATGAGGAAAACCTCAGAGGATTGTCTCACTTTGTCTCCAGACTGTAAAGTAGAAGATGAGGACATCACACAGTATAGTCCAGGAGAAAACCCGGCTATCTCAAATGT